>NC_044551.1:95188064-96506722 GCF_007565055.1 Rhinopithecus roxellana
GTCTGACAGCTTTGAAGAGAGCAGTGGATCTCCCAACACGGAGGTTGAGATCTGAGAACGGCAGACTGCTCAAGTGGGTCCCTGACCCCTGAGTAGCCTAACTGGGAGACATCCCCCACTAGAGGCAGTCTGACACCCCACACCTCACAGGGTGGAGTACACCCCTGAGAGGAAGCTTCCAAAGTAAGAATCAGACAGTACACTCGCTGTTCAGCAATATTCTATCTTCTGCAACCTCTGCTGCTGATACCCAGGCAAACAGGGTCTGGAGTGGACCTCAAGCAATCTCCAACAGACCTACAGCTGAGGGTCCTGACTGTCAGAAGGAAAACTATCAAACAGGAAGGACACCTATACCAAAACCCCATCAGTACGTCACCATCATCAAAGACCAGAGACAGATAAAACCACAAAGATGGGGAAAAAGCAGGGCAGAAAAGCTGGAAATTCAAAAAATAAGAGTGCATCTCCCCCTGCAAAAGAGCGCAGACCATCGCCAGCAATGGATCAAAGCTGGTCAGAGAATGACTTGGACGAGATGAGAGAAGAAGGCTTCAGTCCATCAAACTTCTCAGAGCTAAAGGAGGAATTACGTACCCAGCGCAAAGAAACTAAAAATCTTGAAAAAAGAGTGGAAGAATTGACAGCTAGATTAATTAATGCAGAGAAGGTCATAAACAAAATGACAGAGATGAAAACCATGACACGAGAAATACGTGACAAATGCACAAGCTTCAGTAACCGACTCGATCAACTGGAAGAAAGAGTATCAGCGATTGAGGATCCAATGAATGAAATGAAGCGAGAAGAGAAACCAAAAGAAAAAAGAAGAAAAAGAAATGAACAAAGCCTGCAAGAAGTATGGGATTATGTAAAAAGACCAAATCTACGTCTGATTGGGGTGCCTGAAAGTGAGGGGGAAAATGGAACCAAGTTGGAAAACACTCTTCAGGATATCATCCAGGAGAACTTCCCCTACCTAGTAGGGCAGGCTAACATTCAAATTCAGGAAATACAGAGAATGCCACAAAGATACTCCTCCAGAAGAGCAACTCCAAGACACATAATTGCCAGATTTACCAAAGATGAAATGAAGGAAAAAATCTTAAGGGCAGCCAGAGAGAAAGGTCGGGTTACACACAAAGGGAAGCCCATCAGACTAACAGCAGATCTCTCGGCAGAAACTCTACAAGCCAGAAGAGAGTGGGGGCCAATATTCAACGTTCTTAAAGAAAACAATTTTCAACCCAGAATTTCATATCCAGCCAAACTAAGTTTCATCAGTGAAGGAGAAATAAAATCCTTTACAGATAAGCAAATGCTTAGAGATTTTGTCACCACCAGGCCTGCCTTACAAGAGACCCTGAAGGAACCCCTAAACATGGAAAGGAACAACCAGTACCAGCCATTGCAAAAACATGCCAAAATGGAAAGACCATCGAGGCTAGGAAGAAACTGCATCAACTAACAAGCAAAATAACCAGTTAATATCATAATGGCAGGATCAAGTTCACACATAACAATATTAACCTTAAATGTTAAGGGACTAAATGCTCCAATTAAAAGACACAGACTGGCAAACTGGATAAAGAGTCAAGACCCATCAGTCTGCTGTATTCAGGAGACCCATCTCACATGCAGAGACATACATAGGCTCAAAATAAAGGGATGGAGAAAGATCTACCAAGCAAATGGAGAACAAAAAAAAGCAGGGGTTGCAATCCTAGTCTCTGATAAAACAGACTTTAAACCATCAAAGATCAAAAGAGACAAAGAAGGCCATTACATAATGGTAAAGGGATCAATTCAACAGGAAGAGCTAACTCTCCTAAATATATATGCACCCAATACAGGAGCACCCAGATTCATTAAGCAAGTCCTTAGAGACTTAACAAAGAGACTTAGACTCCCATACAATAATAATGGGAGACTTCAACACTCCACTGTCAACATTAGACAGATCAACGAGACAGAAAGTTAACAAGGATATCCAGGAATTGAACTCATCTCTGCACCAAGCGGACCTAATAGACATCTATAGAACTCTCCACCCCAAATCAACAGAATATACATTCTTCTCAGCACCGCATCACACTAATTCCAAAATTGACCACATAATTGGAAGTAACGCACTCCTCAGCAAATGTAAAAGAACAGAAATTATAACAAACTGTCTCTCAGACCACAGTGCAATCAAACTAGAACTCAGGACTAAGAAACTCAATGAAAACCGCTCAACTACATGGAAACTGAACAACCTGCTCCTGAATGACTACTGGGTACATAACGAAATGAAAGCAGAAATAAAGATGTTCTTTGAAACCAATGAGAACAAAGATACAACATACCAGAATCTCTGGGACACATTTAAAGCAGTGTGTAGAGGGAAATTTATAGCACTAAATGCCCACAAGAGAAAGCAGGAAAGATCTAAAATTGACACTCTAACATCACAATTAAAAGAACTGGAGAGGCAAGAGCAAACACACTCAAAAGCTAGCAGAAGGCAAGAAATAACTAAGATCAGAGCAGAACTGAAGGACATAGAGACACAAAAAACCCTCCAAAAAATCAATGAATCCAGGAGTTGGTTTTTTGAAAAGATCAACAAAATTGACAGACCGCTAGCAAGACTAATAAAGAAGAAAAGAGAGAGGAATCAAATAGATGCAATAAAAAATGATAAAGGGGATATCACCACCGACCCCACAGAAATACAAACTACCATCAGAGAATACTATAAACACCTCTACGCAAATCAACTAGAAAATCTAGAAGAAATGGATAATTTCCTGGACACCTGCACTCTCCCAAGACTAAACCAGGAAGAAGTTGAATCCCTGAATAGACCAATAGCAGGCTGTGAAATTGAGGCAATAATTAATAGCCTACCCACCAAAAAAAGTCCAGGACCAGATGGATTCACAGCTGAATTCTACCACAGGTACAAGGAGGAGCTGGTACCATTCCTTCTGAAACTATTCCAATCAATAGAAAAAGAGGGAATCCTCCCTAACTCATTTTATGAGGCCAACATCATCCTGATACCAAAGCCTGGCAGAGACACAACAAAAAAAGAGAATTTTAGAACAATATCCCTGATGAACATCGATGCAAAAATCCTCAATAAAATACTGGCAAACCGGATTCAGCAGCACATCAAAAAGCTTATCCACCATGATCAAGTGGGCTTCATCCCTGGGATGCAAGGCTGGTTCAACATTCGCAAATCAATAAACGTAATCCAGCATATAAACAGAACCAAAGACAAGAACCACATGATTATCTCAATAGATGCAGTAAAGGCTTTTGACAAAATTCAACAGCCCTTCATGCTAAAAACGCTCAATAAATTTGGTATTGATGGAACGTACCTCAAAATAATAAGAGCTATTTATGACAAACCCACAGCTAATATCATACTGAATGGGCAAAAACTGGAAAAATTCCCTTTGAAAACTGGCACAAGACAGGGATGCCCTCTCTCACCACTCATATTCAACATAGTCTTGGAAGTTCTGGCTAGGGCAATCAGGCAAGTGAAAGAAATCAAGGGTATTCAGTTAGGAAAAGAAGAAGTCAAATTGTCCCTGTTTGCAGATGACATGATTGTAAATTTAGAAAACCCCATCATCTCAGCCCAAAATCTCCTTAAGCTGATAAGCAACTTCAGCAAAGTCTCAGGATACAAAATTAATGTGCAAAAATCACAAGCATTCTTATACACCAGTAACAGACAAGCAGAGAGCCAAATCATGAATGAACTTCCATTCACAATTGCTTCAAAGAGAATCAAATACCTAGGAATCCAACTTACAAGGGATGTAAAGGACCTCTTCAAGGAGAACTACAAACCACTGCTCAGTGAAATCAAAGAGGACACAAACAAATGGAAGAACATACCATGCTCATGGATAGGAAGAATCAATATCGTGAAAATGGCCATACTGCCCAAGGTTATTTATAGATTCAATGCCATCCCCATCAAGCTACCAATGAGTTTCTTCACAGAATTGGAAAAAACTGCTTTAAAGTTCATATGGAACCAAAAAAGAGCCCGCATTGCCAAGGCAATCCTAAGTCAAAAGGACAAAGCTGGAGGCGTCACGCTACCTGACTTCAAACTATATTACAAGGCTACAGTAACCAAAACAGCATGGTACTGGTACCAAAACAGAGATATAGATCAATGGAACAGAACAGAGTCCTCAGAAATAACACCACACATCTACAGCCATCTGATCTTTGACAAACCTGAGACAAACAAGAAATGGGGAAAGGATTCCCTATTTAATAAATGGTGCTGGGAAAATTGGCTAGCCATAAGTAGAAAGCTGAAACTGGATCCTTTCCTTACTCCTTATACGAAGATTAATTCAAGGTGGATTAGAGACTTAAATGTTAGACCTAATACCATAAAAACCCTAGAAGAAAATCTAGGTAGTACCATTCAGGACATAGGCATGGGCAAGGACTTCATGTCTAAAACACCAAAAGCAACGGCAGCAAAAGCCAAAATTGACAAATGGGATCTAATTAAACTAAAGAGCTTCTGCACAGCAAAAGAAACTACCATCAGAGTGAACAGGCCACCTACAGAATGGGAGACAATTTTTGCAATCTACTCATCTGACAAAGGGCTAATATCCAGAATCTACAAAGAACTCAAACAAATATACAAGAAAAAAACAAACAACCCCATCGAAAAGTGGGCAAAGGATATGAACAGACATTTCTCAAAAGAAGACATTCATACAGCCAACAGACACATGAAAAAATGCTCATCATCACTCGCCATCAGAGAAATGCAAATCAAAACCACAATGAGATACCATCTCACACCAGTTAGAACGGCAATCATTAAAAAATCAGGAAACAACAGATGTTGGAGAGGATGTGGAGAAATAGGAACACTTTTACACTGTTGGTGGGATTGTAAACTAGTTCAACCATTATGGAAAACAGTATGGCAATTCCTCAAGGATCTAGAACTAGATGTACCATATGACCCAGCCATCCCACTACTGGGTATATACCCAAAGGATTATAAATTATTCTACTACAAAGACACATGTACACGTATGTTTATTGCGGCACTATTCAAAATAGCAAAGACTTGGAATCAACCCAAATGTCCATCTGTGACAGACTGGATTAAGAAAATGTGGCACATATACACCATGGAATACTATGCAGCCATAAAAAACGATGAGTTTGCATCCTTTGTAGGGACATGGATGCAGCTGGAAACCATCATTCTTAGCAAACTATCACAAGAACAGAAAACCAAACACCGCATGTTCTCACTCATAGGTGGGAACTGAACAATGAGATCACTTGGACTCGGGAAGGGGAACATCACACACTGGGGTCTATCACGGGGGGGGGGGGGGGGGAGGGATTGCACTGGGAGTTATACATGATATAAATGATGAATTGATGGGTGCTGACTAGTTGATGGGTGCAGCACACCAACATGGCACAAGTATACATATGTAACAAACCTGCACGTTATGCACATGTACCCTAGAACTTAAAGTATAATAAAAAAATAAAAAATAAAATAAAATAAAATAAAATAGAATGAGGATAAATTCTCACTTTTATCTATGTCCTGAATGCTTAGCCTAGTGCCTTTTGAATAAGAGCTCAAAAATGGTTTATTAAAATCATGTTATTAATACTCTCAACCTCTTTCTCAATTTGGACTATCATAGGTTTGTGTCTGTCAAATGGATGATTGACAGTGATACTTGAGCTCCAGGCAATCCAGCAGTCTCTACAAATACAATTAAAGAAGAGAGGATTTGCTATGTAATTCTCATATAAAACAGGGATTAGCAAGCTAGCAAGTGGCATGACCACAGCTTGTCCTATGCAAGATTGTTTAAAAAGTCCTTGTTTTTTGTGACTGTAGACTGTAGTGAGTTAGATGGTGTCCCCTCAGTATACATACTACACACCCACACACAAATATCACACTTATTTTATATACATAATATACGTGTGTATATACATATGTGTGTATGTGTGTGTATAAATATATATATATATATATATATATATATATTCCACTCAGAATTTGTGAATGTGACCTTATTGGGGAATAGAGGTTTGCTATGATCTGAATGTTGGTATCGCCTCTAGATTTTTATGTTTGAGCCTGTTAGTGTGGTAATAGTAAGCGGTGGGAACTTCAGAAATAGATTAAGTCTATAAGTGCTTATTAAAAAAGGCTCAAGGGAGCTCCTCCATCCCTTACACCAAGGAAGAACACAGCAAGAAGATGCCATCTGTGAGTGTCTTACCAGACACTGAATCTACTAGACCCTTAATCTAGGACTTCCCAGCCTCCAGATGGAATAAATTTCTATTGTTTATAGATGACCCAGTCTATGGTACTTCGATATAGCAGCCTAAACAGAATAAGATAGAAATTGGTACTGAGAAACGGGGCTGCTGTGACAGATACCTAAAAACGTGGAAGTGACTTTGGAACTGGGTAATGGGTACAGAGGCTGAAAGGGTATTGAAGTTTATTGTCATAAGCGGACTATAAAGGGTGATTCTGGTGAGGGCTCAGAAGAAAAGGAAAGCTTTACAGAAAGCCTCAAGTTTCTTAGAGATTACCTAAGTGGTCAAAAGCAGAATGCTCATAGAAATACAGACAGTAAAGGACATTGTGATGAGGTCATGAACAGAAATGCAGAACATGTTATTGAACACTAGAGGAAAGGCGAAAGTTCTTATCAAGTAGTAAGGAAACTGCTTGTGTTTAGTGCTTAGTGTTTTTTGAAAAGAGACACTGATGAAATAGGGTATCTGGTGGAAGAAATCTCTAAGCAAAGTGTTAAGGTTGGACTACGGCTTATCTTGACTTATACAGTAAAATGTGAGAAGAGGGAAACAAGTTGAAGATAAAAATTTATAGTCAAAAGGGAAGCAGGACTTAAAGATTTAGAAAATTCTCAGCTTGGCCATGTTGTAAAGAACGGAAAGGTACGTTTGGGAGAGAATACCAAGGATGTGGCCCAGCAGTCATTTGATAAGGTTAGCATGGAACTGCAGAAGCCAGGTGCTTTTCATCAAAGCAATGGAGGAATGACCCCCCTAAAAGTATTTCAGATATCATGAGCGCTGCTGCTCCCATTGCAGGCCCAGTGTGCCGAGGCCTAGGGGAAAGAACCAGGTCAAAAGAGGGGCCCAGGATGCCCACTGGAGCTCAGCACTTCCTGTCCTAGGCTACCTCATCTCTGCTCCCTGCTTTCTGACACAGCACTGCTCAGCTATTCCAGGCATGGCTCCAGAGGTCCCAGGTGTGGTGTGGGCTCCAGTGGCCACCTTTCGGGAGGGCACAGATGATAAACCTTGGTAATGTTCTCTAGACATCATCTCCACCACGACATAGAGTGCAATACCATCGAGGGAGAGCTGCCTCCACATTGATTTCAAAGGATGCCCTGGAAAGCCTTGAGGCTCAGGCAAAGAATTGACATAGGAGTGGGGCCACCACAAAAAGCCTTCACTAAGGCAGTGCTTGGCAGAGCCATGGGACCAGGCCTACCCTCGGACCACAGACCAGTAGAGCCACTAGAGCATATTTCCAGCCCAGCATGTGGCTCTAATATGTAAGCGCTGTCATGTGGGGTGGGACTGGGACATCCAGAGCCTTGGGGGCTCAACGCCTGCCCAAGTGTGTCCGGAAGATTGGAAGATGGGGCATCAGAAAGAGATTATTCTGGAGCCTTAAGATTTATCGTTTACTTTGTTGTTGTTGTTGTTGTTGTGGTATTCCTTCCTACTTCTCCCTTTTGGAATGGGAATGTCGATTCTATGTCTGTCCCACCATTGTATTTCAGAAGCTTTTTACCTATTTGATTTCACAGAATCACAGATGGAGAGCAATTTGTCTCAGAATAAACACACCTTGAGTCTCACCTGTATCTGGTTTAGATGACATTTACTTGAGACTTCAGAATTTAGACGTTTGAATCTGTGCTGGAACAAGTTAAGACTTTGGGGGCTACTGAGATGGAATGAATACATTTTTCGTATGAAAAGGACTTGAATTTTGGGGAACCAGAGGTGGAATGCTATGGTCTGAATCTATTTTCCTAAAATACGTATGTTTGAACCTAATCTGCAGTGTGAGAGTATTAAGATGTAAGGCCTTTGGGAAGTGATTTGAGTCATGAGGATGGAGCTCTTACAGAATTAGTACACTCACAAAAGATTCTTGAAGTAGCCCTCAGCTTTTTCCACCATGTGAGAGCACTGAGAAGGTTCCATCTGTGAGGAACAGGTTCACAGACATAAAATCTCCCAATGCTTTCGTCATGAACTTTGCAGTCTCCAGAACCAGAAATAAATTTCTATTGTTTATGTTAAAACAAACTAAATATGGCCTGAGAAGCACTCCGTATTTCTATATTTGAGTCATTGTGGGAGAACCGTAACCTAGCTTAATATTCAGACAAAATTGAAAACCTACCTTAATAGTATGCACCTGTAACAATGGATGAGTGTTGGCCAATCCCAGCGGCCATATTTCAACCACTAATAGGCTGCTGAATGTTCAGACTGTGTTCAAATAAGGCAAACGCTGAGCTATAACCAGTCTCACTATTTCATACCTCACATCCGATTCCTGTACTTCACTTTACCTTTTTGGTCTATAAATTTGTTCTGACCACGAGGCACCCCTGGAGCCTCTGTGAATCTGCTGTGGTTCTGGGGGCTGCCCGATTCGTGAATCATTCATTGCTCAATTAAATGCCTTTAAATTTAACTCAGCTGAAGTTTTCCTCTAAATATTTATAAATTACCCAGTCTAAAGTATTTTGTTATAACAATCGGAACAAACTAAGACAAGGGTCCCTGAAGATGTAATTAAGTTAGGGATTTTCAGGTGAGATAATTTTGGATTATCTGAGTGGGTCCTAATATCAATAAAATGTCCCCCTAAGAGACAGAAGAGAAGATACACACACAGAGAAGGCCATGTGAAGACAGACGCGGAAAATGGAGTTATGCCCCCACAGAGCAAGGAACACCTGGAACCAATAAAACCTAGAAGACACAGTAATAATTCTCCCCTAGAGCTGGTGGAGGAAATGTGGTCCTATCAACAGCTTCCTTTCAGAATTGTGGCCTCCAGAACTGCGAAATAATAAATTTCTCTTCTGACCTAGTTTGTGATCATTTGTTATGGCAGTCACAGGAAACTAATACAGGTATTATCTTTTCTATAAAAGCTATTTTCAGTCTCACAAGTGACCTTTTGACAGGGTTTTCTGTTTTTATATCACTCAAGTATCTATCAAAGTTTTTGACTCTGATGCTAGCTTTGACCTTTTCAGTTTGAGCAAATATGGTGACATGACCAGGCTTCCCAATATCTGTTTTCCTTGGATTGTCAGCACACAGAGTATTTTACTTTCTTACCTGCATTAAGCAAAGCATGGCCCTTTGGTTAGGTCTGGTCAATTAAACAGAAACAGATGGGGGACACCAGTGTACGATTCTCTATGTTTTTTTTTTTCATTGCTCCAAATGACCAAAAGTGCCTTAGTCTGCTTGAACTGCTATAACAAAATACCATAGACTGCAGAGCTTAAACAGCAGACATTAACTTCTCAGATGTCTAGAGTCTGGGAAGTCTGAGACCAGGGTACCAACATAGTCTGTTTCTTGGAGAGGGCCCTTGGAGAAGGTTCTCTTCCTGATTACAGATGGCCACCATGTAGCACTGTGAGACAGCACGACACACAGAGAGAGCTCTGGTGTCTCCTCCTCTTCTTGAAGGACACTAATATCACCACAGGGCCTCTCACTCATGACCTCCTCTAAACTTAATTTATTCCCGAAGTCTCCACCTCCAAGTACCTTCACATTCGGAGTTAGTGCTTCATTCAACAAATGAATTTGGGGGGAATATAATCAGTTCATAACATTAAAATTCACATGGTAAAACGAAAGTGCCACTAGATCAGAGCAGCAGACATCTTGCCTTCCAGACCACTACAAGGTTTATATGAACAAGGAATATATTTCTTCCCTGTTAAACTATATTGATTCTGTGGTGCTTGTTACTATAGCGTAACTTAAGTTCCTCTAAGATAGCATATAAAGCTGGAAGTAAAAGGTGTTGTTTAGTTAAGAATTCTGCTTATAATCTAGATGGTAACTCCAGATAAATTTCTTGGGTTATAGCTGTGTGAACCCACAGATTAAAATTTCTCTAAGTATTAAACAACTGAGTGAACATGCATTGTTATATGATCTGGCCCATGATATACACAAATCTCATAAAGAAACACATATAATAACCAACGTTTGATTTATAACATAAAAAATATAAGACATTTGCTGGAAATTGTGCATTCCTAAGGTCATCACATATAAGTTTCAAATATCCAAACTCCAGATTTCTAGTAAGGAATGCAGAAACATAAATCTAGACATCCTCTTATATGAGGGGTGCTCTGGGGGTGTCAGGCTTGACATTATTTTAGCTAGTCACATGGCCCCACAGTACTTAACAGGGCACAGAACTGGCAGAGAAGTTAATATTTTCCACAAAGAGTGAAGGAATTAGTTCAACCATTCACTGTTTATTATTAGTAGCAATAGTAAGCAAAACAAGGTATGTTCATGTGAATATGAATGCTCTTCCAATTCACTGTCAAGCTGAAAGTTTATACAGCGCAACAAAAGCGATTCCATGACTTTAAAAAATAATATATTAAAATAAAGAAAAATTTTAAATAAAAGCAAAAAAAATTGACACTATTTGGGACCTGGACATTTAATATCATTAATGTTTTTATCAATTGGAATAACTATTTTTCAATGTATTGTATTTTAGGGAAAACCTAGAGGAAAATATTTTCATGTCCTAAACACCGGACCTGTAAATATTAATATGTTACTTTACCGGCAAAAAATACTTTGTAGATATGATGAAGGATGCTGCGATGAGGGAGCAGCAGTCAGAGAGGAGAGAAAATGCCACACTACTTGCTTTGAAGTTGGAAGAAGAGGCCACAAGCCATGGAATGCAGGAGGCCTCTAGAAGCTGGAAAAGGTCAGAAACTCCCTTCCCCCCTAGAGCAGAGAGAAGAAACACAGGTCTGTCTGCACTTGCATTTTAGTGCAGTGGAATTGATTTTGGACTTCTGCCCTCTAGAATTGTAAGACGGTATGTGTTATTTTAATCCTTGAAGTTTGTGGATATTTGTTAGAGCAACAATAGAAAACTAATACAGATTTTAGCTTTTTTTTTTTTTTCTCATGTCGCTTTCAGTTTTAAAAAGTTCTAACGATTTGCCAGTCTTCAGTTTCTCAGTAATTTGGTATTTCAACTTGCTCTGTGTAATTAAAATGTTTTAGGAACTTTCATTTCAAAATTCCTCAATCAGAAGGTGGGGAAAGATGACAGAATAGAAGCTTACACTATTCGTCCTCCCACAGAACATGAATTTTAACAACTATGGGCTCACAGAAAAGTAGCCCCACAAGAACCAAAAATCAGATGAACAATCACAGTACCTGGTTTTAACTTCATACCACTGAGAGAGGCATTGAAGAGGGTCTGCACTATAGACAAAATGGATCTAATAGATATTTACAGAACCCTTCATCCAATGGCTGCAGAATACTCCTTTTTCTTTTCAGGACATGAATCATTCTTGAGGACAGATTTTACATCAGTTCACAAAACAATTCTTAAAACATTTAAAAAATGAAGTATTATCACAGATCAATAACAATAATAATTTTGGAAACTATACAAACACATAGAAATTAAACAATATGCTCCTAAATGACCAGCTGGTCAATGAAGTAATTAAGAAGAAAATTAAAAAATATATATTCAAACAAATGATGATGGAAACACAACATATCAAAAGCTATAGGTTACAGTAAAGGTGGCACTAAAATGGAGATGTATAACTATAAGTGCCTACACATCAAAAAAGGAGAAAAACTTTAATCAAACAATATATCTTAAAGAACTAGAAAAGCAAGAGTCAACTGAAACCAGAATTAGAAGAAATAATAAAGCAGAAATAAATGGAATTAAAGTGAAGAAACCAATATTAAAAATCAGTAAAACCAAAAATTGTTTTTTAAAAAAGATAAACAAAATTGACAAATCTTTAGCCAAACTAATGAAGAAATAAAGAGAGAACATAAAATCAGAGATGAATAAATAAAATAAATAATTAAAATTAGAGATATAAAAGTAGACATTGGAACTAATACTACAGAAATTCAAACGATCATAAGTGTCTACTATGGACAACTATATGCCAATACATTGGAAAATATAGAGAAAGCAGATAAATTCTTAGACATATACAACCAACCAAGATTGAATATTGAAGAAATCCAAAACCTACACGGACCAATAACAAGTAAAATATTAAAGCTGTAATAAAAAGTCTTTCAGTAAAGAAAAGCCAGGGACCCAATAACTTCACTACTGAATTCTACCAAGCATTTAAAGAAGAATGAATACCAATCCTACTCAAACTATTCTAAAAAATAGAGAAGAAGGGAATACTTGCAAACTCATTCTGTGAAGCCAGCATTGCCCTGATACCAAAACCAAACAAAGACACTCAAGAAAAGAAAACTACAGGGCAGTGTCTCTGATGAATATAGATGCAAAAAGCCTTAAAAAGATCTTTCATCATGACTAAATGGGATTTATCCCAGAAATGCAAGGATGGTTCAACATATACAAACCGATCAATGGGATGCATAATATCAACAGAATGAAGAACAAAAATCATATGCTGACTTCAATTGATGCTGAAAAAGAATTTGATAAAATTCAACATAGCTTCATGATAAAAATCCTCAAAAAACAAGGTAGAGAATGAATTTAGCTCAACATAATAAAAGCCATATATGACAGACCCATGGCTAGCATCATATTGAATGGGGAAAAACTGAAAATGTTTCTTCTAAAGTCTGGAACATGACAAGGATGTGCATCTTTATCACTGTTACTCAACATAATACTAGGAGTCTTAGCTCCAGCCATGAAACTAGAGAAAGAAATAAAGGTCATCCAAGTTGTAAAGAAATAAGTCAAATAATTTTGTTTTGCAGATGATATGATCTTATATTTGGAAAAACCTAAAGACTCCATCAAATTCTATTATAACTGATAAATTCACTGAAGTTGCAGGATACAAAAACAGCATACAAAAATCTGTAGCATTTCTATATGACAACAGTGAACAATCTGAATAAAAAATTAACCCCATTTACAATAACTTCACATAAAATTAAATAGACAGGAACTAACTTAACCAAAGTAGTAAAAGATCTCTACAATAAACACTACAAAACATTGATGAAATAAATTGAAGAGTACACCAAAAATGCAAAGATAGCCCATGTTCATGGATTGGGAGACTCAATATTGTTAAAATGTCCACACTACCCAAAGCAAACTACAGGTACAATGCAATCCCTATCAACATTTCAAGGACATGCTTCACAGAAATAGAGAAAACAATTCTAAAATTTATATGAAAACACAAAAGACCCAGGATAGTCAAAGCTATCCTAAGCAAAATAAACACTAGAGAAATCACACTATCTGACTTCAAATTATACTATGGAGTTATAGTAAGCAAAACAGCATGATACTTGTATAAAAACAGACATATAGACGAATGGAACAGAATAGAGATTCTAGAAACAAATTCACACACCTACACTGAACTCATATTCAACAAAGTTTTCAAGAACATACACTGGGAAAAAGACTATCACTTCAATAAATGTTTCTGGGAAAACTGAATAGCCATATGAAAAGGTAACTAGATCACCATATGTTGCCACATACAAAAATTAAATCGAAATGAATTAAAGTCTTAAATGTAAGATCTCAAACTATAAAATTACTACAAAAAAAAATTCAGTAAACTCTCCAGGACATTTTTCTGGGCAAAAATGTATTGAGTAATACCCCACAAGCACAGGCAACCAAAGCAAAAATGGACAAATGCGATCACATCAAGTTAAAAAGCTTCTGCACACCAAAGGATACAATGACAAAGATGAGGAGACAAGCCACATAATGGGAGAAAATGTTTGCAAACTACCCATCTGACAAAGGATTAATAACCAGAATATATAAGGAGTTCAAACAACTCTATAGGAAAAAAATCTAATTAATCTAATCTAATCATCTATGTAATTCAATTAAAATGGCAAAATATTTGAATAGACATTTTTCAAAGGAACACATACAAATGGTAAACAGGCATTTGAAATGTGCTCAACATCACTAATCATCAGAGAAATACACCCCTGTTAAAATGGCTTTATGCAAAAGACAGGCAATAACAAATGTTGGTGAGGATGTGGAGAAAAGGGAGACTTTTTACTGTTGGTGGGAATGGAAATTAACACAACCACTGTGGAAAATATTTGGAGGTTCCTCAAAAAACTATAAATAGAGCTACCATAGAATCCAGCAATCCCACTGCTGGGTACCCAAAAGAAAATAAATCAGTATATCAAAATGATATCTGCACTCCCATGTTTTTTGCAGCACTGTTCCCAATAGCCAAGTTTTGGAAGCAGCCTAAGTGTTTAACAATAGATGAATGGCTAATGAAAATGTGGTACTTATATACAGTAGAGTAGTATTTAGCCATACAAAAATGAGATCCTGTCATTTGCAACTCCACAGATGTAACTGAAGGTCATTATGTTAAGTGAAGTAAGTCAAGCACAAAAATACAAACATCACATGTTCTCACTTATTTATGGGAACTAAAATTCAAAATAATTAAACTCATGGAGATAGAATAGAAGGTTAATTACTAGAACCTGAGAAGGGTAATAGTAAGTGGGTGGAGACAAATAGGGATGGTTTATGTGTACAAAATAATAGTTAGAAAAAATGAATAAGACCTAGTACTTTACAGCACAACAGAGTGACTATAGTCAATAATTTATTTGCACATTTTAAAATAACTAAAACAATATAATTGGATTGTTTGTAACACAAAAGATGAATGGTTGAGAGAATGTATACCTCATTTTTCATGATGTGATTATTACATATTGCATGCCTGTACCAATATATCTTATGTATTCCATAAATATATAAACATACAACATACTCACAAAAATTACGAATTAAAATTTTAAAAATGGCTGGGAGTGTTGGCTCACACCTGTAATCCCAGAATTTTGGGAGGCCAAGGCAGGCAGATCACAAGGTCAGGAGTTAGAGACCAGCCTGGCCAACATGGTGAAACTCCATCTCTACTAAAAATACCAAAATTAGCCAGGTGTGGTGGTGGGCACCTGTAATCCCAGCTACTGAGGAGGCTGAGGCAGGAGAATTGCTTGAACCTGGGAGGCAGAGGTTGTAGTGAGGCAAGATCACGCCACTGCACTCCAGCCTGGGTGACAGAGCAAGACTCCATCTCAGAAAAAAATCAAAATAAAAAAATAAACAATTCTCAGTTGACAACTTGTAATGTTTTGGGGAAACATCAGATCTAAGGTGTTCTAAATTCCACATATGTTATGGTATTAAAAAAATGGATTTCTGCTAATTTCAGGAAATTTCTTCTTATGCATATGTGTAAACTTCCTGTAATTTTGCCATTCAAAGCAGAAAAATAAAGCTAAATAGAGAAATGCTAGGCTACATTTCCATAGAAGGAATAAATATAGTTTAATATAGCAGAATATATTCCACTGACAACACATACTTTATTTTAAACAACTTACTTCATCTTCACAAGAAATACATAAACTAAAAAGAAATAGGTCTTCTTGTGGGTTTTGACATTGGCTTATTATTTTTAAGAACTTCTGTTTGAAAAGATGCCCCCTGACAGAGACAAACTTCAGTTCCTACCAAGTGTGATATACCCAGCCACTTTTCAAAATATTTGAACACAATGCTTTTTAAAACAAGCTGTACCTTTCAGCCTGGAAGCTACAGCAGATGTTTTTGCTACTTTTGCTACTAAAGGCAGTGCTGGTGGAACTGCAGGTGGCACGGCCTGAAGCCAGATTAAGTGTCCTCCTGCTCTCTCTGCCCTTTTCTGCTATTGCTGCAGATTGGCAGTCACTTCCAGGAAGCCAACTGGCAAGGCTGTCATGATCATGGCATTTTCACATTTTTCCCTGCAGTTCAGAGAAGTCAATGAGTAACAAGCATCCTGCTGATAGACAAAAGACACTAAATGTCTCCAAGGCCAAAATATCACTTTTTTATGGACAAATGAAAACTGTCTAAATTAAGTTGATACGTTTTCTCAGCTCTTCATATTTACTTTGTTTTTTTAATCATCTGTACAATCAGTAGGATGGGAATTAGATGAAAGTATTGATCTGTTGTTTTCACAAATTTTAAAGAATTTTTTAATTCATAAAGATTATATTGAGCCTTTCTATTTTTCAAAATATAATATTGTTTTCAAAAGTTTGTGATAATGTTAGCATGCCAAATATCATTTGAGATTCTTGGGCATTATTCAGTCATATAAAAAATCCTTAAAAGCACCACTTTGATCATCCGACAGTTATATTAACCAAAAAACTGATCTCTGCTGAAGCAATGAGAAGTATATTATTCACCCTGACACGTCTATTAACCAGTCCCCACCTGCCAGACCCACCAAGATGCTGTCAGCAGCTATTCCACTGGTGGTAATTCTGGCAGACTCTGAGATATCACAAAATGTTTGGATAAATATCACTTCACTTTCTTGGACTCCCAAGATTCAGGCATTTTGACTTCAGAAGAGCATGGAGGATGTTATTGCATCATTATTTTAAATTTCAAAGTTAATTTCAATATTTTCTAATGCTTCCTTAAAGCATGGACTCTCAAAAAAGCCAGTTAATCAAAGGATGATTTTGAAACTATTCAATAGTGGCTTTTCATTGAATAAAACAATATCACATTGAAAGACAAAAATTCACATATATTGTATATTTCTCAATCACATGTATATTAGGTTTCAGAACTTTTTAAATTATAATTAAAAATACATATTATTGCTAAGACATCCATTTTTAATTTCTCAGGTATCGTTAATTTTTAAATTGACCTCCTAAAACCAAGTTTTAATAGATTATGAACATAAATCTTAATGATTAGACAAGCTCTAAATACCTCTTATGACTTCATAAGTAGGAAAAAAAAATCTGTATAACAGAAATTATAAAACACAAGGGACGTTCCACAAGTCATTAAAATGGAAGTGTGTGTTTAATGCTAAATAATTTCTTATTTTGTTTCTAAGATGGTAGAATTCTACCCAATATATAAATATGCTTAGTTTACCAATAAACTTCCTCAGAAAACAGGTGACTGGAGTATATCCTAATAAAAGTAGATAATAGGTAGATATTAGGATCTTCCTTAATCTAGTTGTCTATTAAAAATATAATGGAATTGAAATTTCAAGGAAAAGTAACTTAATGCATATAAAAATGTCAAAATAGCTAAACTTTCAAAGCAAATTGTATATATGCATTATGCATGCATATATATTAATACATATGTATATATATAATTTGCTTTATTAAAACAAAACTGTCTACATTTTTGAACTAGAGAAGTAACAAGAAAAGCAAAAATCAGTTCAATAAAGACTAGAATATGTTTTTCTACTTATATTGCAATAAAAATAATAAACGACAAGAAAATGCTTAATCTCTGCTCAGTCATAATGAAAGTTGTCTTTATCTTGCATTACTTTCTTAGCTTACTTTTTAACAATGATCACATTCTGTAAGCTATGTTTATTAGAAAACTCTTACTCAATACATTTCTTATGCTATTGAATGTAAAATAACTAGATACTAATAGCCTGAGAGACTTTTCTCCGTGGAATATTAAATTGCATCGCATTGAGGAAAGAGGGGCACAGCACTTTGCTAGAAGGGCTCAATCAAGTGTATACTCTAGAAAGCAGGGGCTTTACTTGTGAAGGCATTTAAAAACATATTTCCATTGCCAAAATCCACAAAGAACACTGATTCAGTGGAGGAATGCAGCCCCCAAAGAGAATAAAAATATAGTTCACCAATGTTCCTAAAACAAAAAGTGACTGTGTCAGATAGTTGTTCAGGAGTTAATGAGAAATGAAAACAGTCTGTGATTAATAATAAGAGTCTTGTTGCAAGAACCAGACATCACAAAATAGAAATCTTGAGATAAGACAGTTTCAGACCAAGAATTCTGCCTAGCCAAGATGATTAAGCATCATTACAAGCTATTTAGAGAGAGGAACAGGAAAGTGAATTTTTAAAACCCGTACATTATATATAGCGTTGTTCCTCAATATTGTATCTACCTTCTGTGTGATAAATTAAACATGTTAGCCCTCCTGTAACAATGTCTAGATATTCTTATAACTGAAATTCTCATTTGTGTCTCCAAATCAGACAATATTCTGTCAAGCTTTACTTCCTTTTTTGTATGTATTATATGTATGTATTACAAATAATATTTAAGTGTTCTAAATACAAAATTAAGTAACATGCTTTTAGAAATTTCAAATGTTCCTCTTCCCCACTGACTGCCTGACAGACTTTGAACACTTCAGGCAGATCCAAATGTTGTACCTTCAGCCTATAGCACAATAACTGGTCCTCAAAAATGTTTGATCATAGGAGAAAGCATGAAGAACAGGAAGAACAAGTACAGCAATGAAAAAAATATATACCCTAATAACTGTATGGAGATTAGCTGAGAATCTACAGAAATTAAAAAAAATTTCTATTTCAACGCAGCCAAGTGGCTATACGTACGTATCATCTTACTCTAAAAACCCGTCTAGAATAATAGTAAAAATTTACAGAGCCGGGTATGTTGGCTCATGCCTGTAATCCCAGCACTTTGGGGGGCTGAGGGAGGGGGACTGCTTGAGCTCAGGAGTTTGAGATCTACCTGGGCAATATGGCAAAACCCTGTCTCTACAAAAAGCACAAAAATCAGCCAGGCATTTTGGTGAATGTCTGTGGTCCCAGTTACTCAGGTGGCTCAGGCAAGAGGATCACTGGAGCCTCAGAAGCCGAGGCTGCAGTGGGCTGTGATCATGCCACCGCACTCCAGCCTGGGTGACGGAGCGAGACCCTGTCTCAAAAGAAAAAATTACAAAACACAAATCATCATAAACAAAAGTAGTATCAAAAATATCAGTGAACAAAGGACTTCAGCAAATATTTGGAAGGTGGCAGCTGATAAAGTAGTAAACTTTTCCGAGACAGAAACCTGAAATGCCTTCAGAGGCCAGCACTGAATGAAATGTAAGCTGATAAGGCTTTTGGACATATTCAGATCCAAGGCAAGCATGAATGACCTTGGAGACTACAAATAAGGAAATTGATAGAAAATTTTCATATAGAGATATTAGACTCCTTGGGTCCCTTCTAGAAATTTGTGCTCCAAATTTGAAAAATGTACTAGAGATTAGGTCATTTAAGAATGCAAAGAAAATTTATTTTCCATGCATGCCATTTTACAAATCAATTCAATAGAGGCAAGACAAGAAAAATGGAAAATTGATATCCTAGCAAACCAGGGATTTAGCAAAGAAAAGTGACAAAGAAGAGATCCAGGAAATCGACCTTATAGCATTCCAAAGGAAGAATCAGCCTGGATGTGACTAGGAAAGTAGATTGTTGCAAGGAGAATATTACCAAGGGGAAAAACGGCTTTGCTAGATCATCTGCTATGTTTGAGTGTATGGCCTGGGGAAAGCACAAGCAGGCACGTATTAGGGTTCTCCAGAGCAACACAACCAACAGGACACAGAGAGATTAACAGAACTGGCTAACACAGTTATAGAGGCACAGAAATCTCACGAGAGGACTTCCGCAAGTTGGAGAAACAGGAAAGCTTGTAGTGTGACTCAGTCCACATTCAAATGTCTCACAATCAGGGAAGCTAATGGTATAACTCACAGCCCTTCTCAGCCCAGTCTGAGGCAGAGGGCCCAAGAACCTGGGGTACAGTTGTTGCAAACCTGGAGTCCAAAGCTGAAAAACTTTGAGTTCTGATGTCCAAGAGCAGGAGAAGAGTGGCTGAGTCCAGAAGTGTGCATGCAGACATGCAAGACAGACAGAAAGAGAGGATTAGTTTTTAACTTTTAGTTCTATCTTGACCTCAGCCCACTAAACAGTGCCCATCCAGATTTGGTGAGGGTAGATCTCCCTTACACATTCCACCAAGTCACGCAGCAGTCTTGCAGAAACGCCCTCACAGACACACCCAGACATAGTGCTTTACCAGCCATCTGGATATCTTAATTCAGTCAAGTTGAAATCTAAAATTAACCATCAAAAGGTACATGACAGATTCTACATTAAATAAATAAAGCTAGGTACACAGAAAATTATGTAAGTTCAAAAAATAAATTTTACTGTCAAAAGAAAAAGTTGAACAAGGTTGTAAATAAAACCATAATATATACTTCACCTTGCATTGAATAACATAGATACGATAATATAAATATGAATTATTAAATAAAATTTACTAAAATATTTGAAAAGATACCCAAAATATTACAAAGAGAATTTACTTCTAGATGAAGACAGTGGAATAGGTTTTGGAAAGAACCATTTTAAGGTGCTCACATATTTTCTGTATACATATATAAGGGTCTCAAATAGGATAACATTGTTCTCTGCGCAACAAACATTGAGGTAACGGCTAAGAAATCTCAACCTGACACTATCAAATATTTTTGTTTGCATAAAATATATCTAATTCTTCTTGCTTAACAAGTAAGTACATATGCTTATCTTTCAGTTTATAACGAATTCAGTACTTGAATAGTAATAAATAGATCCTGTAGTTTGGAAACATCAAAAAACAACTTTCCTAAATGCTGGTTTACAAGGATGCTACATATCCAAGTTTGGGGCTAGGGGCAGGAGGAAAATGGTGGATTCTTGCTAGATAGGTGTCTGTCTACTTTCTGTGTAAAAACAGATAAGTTGAAAGGATTTATATTCTTCCCCCAGTCCATATGTATCATATAAAAGCACTAAAATATGTATACACAAATAACTATACCATGAGGCAGAACTACTTCCAGATCAACAGATCCAATCACATTAATATCATGAACTAGAATGATAATTTAGAGAATGGAAATTCAACCAAAGCCCTTTCAGGCTAGATAGTGACAGAAGGTCACAGAGTTGGAATAGCTATGAGATAGGTCAGCAAATGGCTATGGAAATTGGAAGCCTGCTGTTGGTGATGGTATTTACTGAAGAGTATACAGGGGAAAAAATAGTTCTCCAGACCAGTAATTGGATACTAGGTAGCAAATAGTATGCTCTAGTAAAGAAAACCCAATGAATGCTATGTTAGCAATTGGAGTTGCTACATGATACAGGTGACATGATCCACTGTCAATCTCCACAGTCCATCTCCTTTTTGCATAGATGAGAGGGGTGATTAGAATAGGATATGGCAGCAATCACTACCCCTGTGTTCTTCAGTTCCTCAAAGGTAGCACTGATTTCTCTGGATCATTCAGGAATGCATACTGCTTTGGGTTATCTAGTTTTGTAGGTATAGGTAGATCTAGTACTTTCCATTTAGTTGGTTCTACTATAATAGCTCTTATCTCACTAGTCAGATAACCAATATGGAAAATGCCGCTCCTTGCTGAGTATGTTTATTGCGCACTATGGTTTCAGAAACTGAGGAAATAACCATTGGATGTGTTCAGGGACCAAATGATTCCAATGTAAACTGAATCTCAGACAGAAGTCCATTTGTTACCTGGCCTTCATATATCCCTAACCCAACTGGCTGGTTGGACACTGGACTTTTCAGACACTAGAGTCAGTATAAATTCAAGTAATTCTGGAGAATCTTGGAGAATTTGGGAAGAGGCAGCATGATCAATAAAACAGTACCAAGGATCTCCCTGGGTGAAATCTAGTCATTAGAGTAACCACAGATTCCTTGTCTCTGAAAATTACATGCTTCAGTTTTAAGGTTCCATCATCCTCAGTGGATTTATGGAGTCCACTGTGGTGACTAATGAGGATGATCACTTCTCCGTATGTTCATGACCATTCCTGTGCCTTCTTCTGTTACTTGCTCAAATGTTTTGTCCATTTAATAACCGGGTTGTCTTTTTAGTTTTGACTTGTAGATGTTCTTCACATATTCTGAATATGTTATTTTTCAGACATTTATTTCAAATATTTTCTCTTATTCTTTAGCTTGACTTTTCACATTCTTGTGTCTCTTTAGAAGTATACATTTTTAATTTTTATGAAGTCCAAATAATTTTTTTTCATTTTCTATGTTGATTTATTTTTGAATGGTATCTAAGAAATCTTTCCCTACCTCAAGATCATGAAGATATTTTTCTAGCTTTCATGTATTAACTCTTACTTTTAGGTCAGTGGTTGACCCAGATTATGTTTTGTTTCTCCATGGAGTAAGGTATCAATTTTCATTTGTTTTTCCATAGAAATTATTAGTTATTCCAGTCTTAATTTGATATGATTTTCTTTCTGCATGGAATTACCATGGTCAATTTGTTACATATCAACTGACTATGTATATGTGGGTCTATATTTGGGCTCTGTCTCCTCTACTAAGCTATTCATCTATTTTACGCGAATATCTGTCTTGCAACAACTGTCTAAGTCACATTGTCTTGACTACTGCCCCTTTGTACAACCTCTTAAAATTAGGTAGCGTAAATTCTCCCATTTTATTATGCTTTTCATGACTGTTCTGGATCTTCAAGAGCCTTCTAATTTCCAGAAAGAAAAAAAAAAATATATATATATATATATATACTTAAAGTTTACCAAAAAAAAAGAAAAGGCCTGCTGAAATTTTCATTCGGGATTACATTAACATGTAAATCATTGTGGGGAGAATTTGAAGCTTAACCATATTGTGTCTTCTAATCCAGAAATATGGCATATGTCTCCAGTTATTTACATCTTTTAAAATGTTCTTTCAGTAATGCTTTTCAGTATGTATTTCTATGTATTTTTCTTTTCATTTCAAATGGGAAGTGGAGGATTAGAGAGATCTAACAATTTACCTCAACACACGGGCAAAGCTATCTTATACTCCAACGAATGCTCTTTCGTAAAAATATTTAAGGAGATTTAAAATTTCCTAATTCAACTCCCCTCACTTATAGTTGCAGAAGTGAAGTCTCAAAAATTAGAAGTGCCTAGGATTATCAACTGTACTCATATAAAAACTGTCACCTACTTGCAGATACGATTCCAAAATTAGTATTTTTCTGATGCATCCTACCTTCTCTTGTACCTGCTTGAAAATTTAAAAAGCATAAAAAGACATTGAACTTTACAAAACACTGAGTTTTTCCCCACTTCTTCATCCAGCAACAAGCTATTCAGTGCTTATTATGTTGTTTAATAAAAGTGTCTAGCAGGTTCTTAAAAAGTTCTACTGGAATTCATACCTTCTTATCATTAAGTGACTGTACAAGGTAAAATTAAGTTAGAAGGGAAAAAACACACCTATGACAAACACAGAAAAATGTAATATAAAGACCTACTAGCTCATAATAGGGGATTAACTAATACAGGGTAAAGGCAACGCTAAAGAGCAGGCAAACAATACATACAGGGAGCAGCCACTACACCAGCTCAGGGCTGACCCAGAGAAAGCACAAGAGAAACAAAGGTGCGAGGGGATACACTTAGGTAAGGTTCAGGCCTTGTTAGAGAGAGTGTATCTATGGCCCACTTGGTGATGGAGTCAGCCTGGTGCCACAAGCAAGGGTGGTTAGCAGAAATCCACCTACTGAGGCACCAATGAAATTCCTGGGAAGCTGGCTGAGATACCAGTGAAATACCTGGACACTGGGAGATGGGGAAGACCTGCTGGGAAGCCAGCCTAAGGGGCTGCTGAAGCTCACTAGGAGGTCACTCAGTGGTGTGCAGGGAAAGTTGCTGAAGGTCACCCCTGGATGTCTCACATGTCACCAGCAGCAGCATGCTACAGGAACAAGAGAGAAAAAGCACAGTGTGACAGAGAATAGAAGCTCCTTAAACTCCTTCCTCTGGCAGTGGCTTCTACTGTCCTACACTGACAATGCTTTTCATTGTACCAGTCAGAAAAGAAGAAATGTTTATAGGGTCTGGGTCTAATATCACAAAGTAAGATAAAGAAGGGTAGATTTAAAGTTTAGTAGCCATGCGCTGATAACCAGCACAGTGACTAGGTAACATACACTCTCCTCACTGACCAAAGGATGTAGTAGGAGCAAATCCAAGATCAAAATAACAATCTTTAAAAACTGTGATATTTATAAAATCATGATAAAGTTGAACAGTAAATAAAATGATTTAAGTATTAAGTGGTTATAGACTTATTAAATCATTCTATTCAAATGAAATTATTAAAGATCTACCATACAGAAAGCACTGTGTAAAGCACTACAGGATTTAGAAATCACTGTGACCTAAGGTCCCATTTGAACTCCTGTGACAGGACTCCATGTCCAATCCTAGCAGGATTGAATTCAGTTTCCATCCATGCTTATATACTCAAAACCTTTGCTACAGCAACCCTCGTTCTCTTTTGCATTAATTTTTTACATTGTCTATAAAACATTTTGAAAGAAGTATTTTGTTTCTAATGTCTCTTTCCCCATGGTCTTTTAAACCCATTCCAATAAGTTCTCTTTTCCGCTGATCAATTAAGTGTCTGTATCAAGAAATACCATTTGACCCAGCCATCCCATTATTGGGTATATACCCAAAGGATTATAACTCATGCTGCTATAAAGACACATGCACACGTATGTTTATTGTGGCACTATTCACAATAGCAAAGACTTGGAATCAACGCAAATGTCCATCAGTGACAGACTGGATTAAGAAAATGTGGCACATGTGCACCATGGAATACTATGCAGCCAGAAAAACGATGAGTTCGTGTCCTTTGTAGGGATACGGATGCAGCTGGAAACCATCATTGGCAGCAAACTATGGCAAGAACAGAAAACCAAACACCACATGTTCTCACTCATAGGTGGGAATTGAACAATGAGATCACTTGGACACAGGAAGGGGAACATCACACACCAGGTCCTATTGTGGGGAGGGGGTAAGGGGGAGGGATAGCATTAGGAGATATACCTAATGTAAATGACAACTTAATGGGTGCAGCACACCAACATGGCACATGTATACATACGTAACAAACCTGCACGTTGTGCACATGTACCCTAGAACTTAAATAGTAAAAAAAAAAAAAAGTGTCTTATGACCTCCACATTTCTAAATCCAATGATTAATTATCATTTCTTATCTTAGGTTACCCTCAACTGCAGGCGATTTAGTTAATGTGCCTCTCCTCTTTGAAATACTTTCTTCACTTAGCTTCCAGAATACCTCTGTCTCCACAATCTCTTCTGTTCACTGTGGTCATCCTTTGGTGGTATCTCATTTCCTTGACTTTTATATTTGAATCACTCCAGGATTCTGTTCTTAGATCTCTTCTCATTTTTATCAACTCTAACTCTCTTGATGACTTAACAATGTCCCATGCCTTTCCTAAGTATTGTATGTTATTGACGCACAAATATTTATCTCCAGCTCTATTATATCTCCTGATTTCTAAGCTTGTATATCCAATAAAGTTCTTAATATCTCCCCTTGGATTTCTAATAGACACCTCAAACATACATTGCTAAAATTTAAGCGCTTGATTTCCCCCACCTGAATGGTAATTTCGTTTTTCCAATTGCTTAGACCAAGAACATAGGTTATATTTGACTTTATCTTTTTCTCATGCCCCACAGGTAATCTGCAGCAAATCCTATAAGACCAACCTTCACAATATATTCAGAATTTGGCCACCTCTTACCACTTCTGCTATTACATATTACCACTCCAGTCGAAGACATCATTTTTCCAGTTGGAGTATACATGTACTCCTCACCAACCTACTTAGACTACTCTGTTCAGACTATTTCCATAAAAACAACCAGTGTTTTATTTCAAAACACAAGGCAGATCACGTTGTACCTCTTCTCAAATCTTGCCAGAACTTTCCATCTCCTCTGGAGAAAAAGCAAAGTTTCTTAATCCTCACAATGTCTTATAAAACCGTCCATAATCTTGTGACATGTCCCTCAAACTACTTGTCATACTTTGGTCCTCATTTTTCATCTTAGGCAATGTATCAATTTCTTCTTGACACTGTAACAAATTACCACAAACTTAGTGGCTTAAAAATTATTTTCCTACAGGTCTGGAGATCAAAGTCTGAAATCAGTTTCACTTGGCTAAAGTCAAGGTATCAGCAGAAATAGCTTTCTGAAAACCTTACAGGGAGAAGCAGTTTCCTTGCCTTTTGAGTTTTCTTATGGCCACATGTAGGCCTTTTTTCTTATTTCTTCTTTCACATTCAAAGTGCACCACTACAGTGTCCTCTTCCATTATCACATCACCTTCTTTCCTGAGTCATCCTGCATTCCCTTATAAAACCCCTCCTGAATACAACAGACTCACAACCTGCCCTCCTCAAGATCCCCAACCTAACCACATCTGCAAAGTCTCTTTTACCATGTGAGGCAACATATTCACAGGTTCCAGGGATTAGGATGAGATCTTTCAGGACCATTATTCAGCTGACCACACCCACTGATCATCAGAGATGCACTATGACCTCCCTGCTGTTTCTCGCATGTGACTGGCACCCACCTATCTCAGAAACTTTGCACTTACAATTCCATATATCTAGAATGCTCTTTCCCTAGAGAGCTACATAAACTCATTCTCAAAGTCTTTTCATGGTACACTCTAAAGCTTTACACACATGCCCTGGCTCTTATTTTGTATGCTTCACTTTTCTGCCTTGGTATTTATCACCATCTAATGTAAAATATATTACATTTATCATGTTTAATGTCCATTCCTCTACTAGAACCTAAGTTCCAAGATAGAATGGATTACTTTCTGCTTCACTCAATTTTTAACTCAAGAGCTTACAACAGTGCCAGTCATACAGGAGGTGTGCAGTAATAGTGAGTACCTGTTAAATAAAATG
The DNA here is from genome assembly GCF_007565055.1 of Rhinopithecus roxellana. Classification (NCBI taxonomy): domain Eukaryota; kingdom Metazoa; phylum Chordata; class Mammalia; order Primates; family Cercopithecidae; genus Rhinopithecus; species Rhinopithecus roxellana. Next base: position 95,215,147 of record NC_044551.1, read on the forward strand.
CTAAATTGCATGACAAAAAATATATCCGAAGTCCCTGCCATTATGGACCCCCATTCTGGAAACTCTGTTCTGAAAAAAATACCACCATGGGCTGTTTAGGTTTAGATGAAATACCAAAGGTGGAATCAATCTCAAGCAGTCTTCTGTATTAAGAATTCTAGCTTTAGAATGCCCACAGAATACAAACTGCTGAATGGCTGGTTAGACAAACAAATTCATCATTTCCAAATACAAACTCCTTACTGAGCTTCCTATGCCCATGTGTGGGGACAGTATAAAAGTCTCAGTGATTCATTTTCAAAATCTAGGAGTATTGCCATCTCCTCTAAAATACATTTCAACTTTCATTCCTGTCTTAAATCCGCTCCCTCAAGTATGAAGTTCTGAGCAGACAAGCTTGTATGAGTCATACTGTGAAAGACTCTTGGGAGCAACACTTATAAGGGAGCACAGACAGAAGAATTGATCAGAAGCCATTAAAATGTCATACATTGCACATGCGAACTCAGTCAATCCTATCGTAGCTCTGGAGATAGAGAGGCCCCTCAGAGTTATACCAAAATGTAACAAGGTATTGGTCTTTGTACTCTTTCCCCCATGCACATTACCCTGTTACTGAAGAGAATGTGTAATCTTGTATAAAGGAGCTCTCTTTGGCCAAGGGCAATTCCCAAGTAATTCAGCAGCAGGTCACCAGCTGGCAACCATCTTGGGTGCTGGGGGAATGAGTCTGTGTCGGGAAGAGACATCTGCTATAGTCCATTTCTTCTGTCACACCATGTAGCAAGCCCAACTCATCTGGGAAAAAAAAACCTACAGCATTCTAGTTTTCCTTGTTTCTTAGAGAAACAATAGAGAAAAAAATATAATAGTACATGAAGTCCTTGCCCATGCCTATGTCCTGAATAGTATTACCTAGGTTTTCTTCTAGGGTTTTTATGGTTTTAGGTCTAACATTTAAGTCTCTAATTCATCTTGAATTAATTTTCATATAAGGAGTAAGGAAAGGATCCAGTTTCAGCTTTCTACTTATGGCTAGCCAATTTTCCCAGCACCATTTATTAAATAGAGAATCCTTTCCCCATTTCTTGTTTTTGTCAGGTTTGTCAAAGATCAGATGGCTGTAGGTGTGTGGTATTATTTCTGAGGGCTCTGTTCTGTTCCATTGGTCTATATCTGTTTTGGTACCAGTACCATGCTGTTTTGGTTACTGTAGCCTTGTGGTATAGTTTGAAGTCAGGTAGCATGATGCCTCCAGCTTTGTTCTTTTGACTTAGGATTGTCTTGGCAATGCGGGGTCTTTTTTGGTTCCATATGAACTTTAAAGCAGTTTTTTCCAATTCTGTGAAGAAAGTCATTGGTAGAGTGACAGACTGGATTAAGAAAATGTGGCACATATACACCATGGAATACTATGCAGCCATAAAAAAGGACAAGTTCGTGTCCTTTGTAGAGATATGGATGCAGCTGGAAACCATCATTCTCAGTAAACTATTGCAAGAACAGAAAACCAAACACCACATGTTCTCACTCATAGGTGGGAATTGAACAATGAGATCACTTGGACACAGGAAGGGGAACATCACACACCGGGTCCTATTGTGAGGAGAGGGTCTGTGAGCAGAGGGATAGCATTAGGAGATATACCTAATGTAAACGACGAGTTAATGGGTGCAGCACACCAACATGGCACATGTATACATATGTAACAAATCTGCACGTTGTGCACATGTACCCTAGAACTTAAAGTATGATTATATATATATATAATAGTACAAACGGTAGTCTCTATCAGTATAACTGGCCGGGAGTTCTCTAGTGATCTTCTTCTCACCCCCTCAAATATTCCACTCAGGGTTCCCCATCATCTCAGCTAGCACCATGCTTGGTCTGTGAGAATTATCTATTGGGGTAACCCAGCCCTCATTCCTGAGGGTTCTCAGCCTCTTTCTCAAGTCTTGGGTGGCTGCATTTGTTTATTTATCAAGAAATTTAAGCTTGAAGAAATGTCCTAGAGCAGAGGTAAGTACGCACTGGGTTCCACAGCCAAATCCTGTCATTTTGTAAATAAAGTTACATTAGAACATAGTCATGAATTTTCTACAGCTATAGCTGTGACCCACAATGCATGGCCTATAGGTATTACATAGCTCTTTCCAGAAAAAGTTGACCATCTTGTGCCTAGAGGATTTGTTCTTTCCTGCACCAAATGCGTAAAAGCAGTTCTTGCACATCCTGATAATTAATACCAACTATCCTGCCAGTGTGGCCTTGGAAATGACATAGTGGCAGCCTTCGAGTTCAATTGTGCTCTCCCTGAGTCTTCTGGTTGATCATTCCTCCCCTGGATCACAGAACCTAAATTTTGGAGACAGAAAGCAGAAATTCCCCAAGTAGATGGCTGGGACAGACGAGAAGTTGTGAAAGCCCTACTTCTATACTTTGATGTTCAAACTGATAAATTTCACCTTTGATGGACACAGCTTGAGATAATAGTTTTTGTTATAGGATGCACATTTCATCTTGGAGGATAGCGCCTAGTCCTTGCAGAGTAAACCCTCCAGTCTTTCACCTCAGCAATGCCTTCAAAATGTTATATTTCCAGTAGCTCTCAGACACTGTAGTAAGGCCAGTAGATCCTGGAGGCCCATGCCCATTGCCATACCGCCTTCAACGTTTAGCTGGTCTCTTGCTTTGAGACAATATTAAAAAATACTGTGCCTATGAAAATATCAGCTTGTGAACCAGTGGACAGTGGTGCTAGCCGAAGCCCTGCAGATAGAAAAGGCAAAATGGTAGCTGGATACATGTTGGTTCTAGTAAAGATTAATGGTTGCTGCTTCTGGGACGAAAGAAGCCTGATGTAATAAATCTACCACCAACTGGCTGCTTGGTCTCCATGAGTGCTAGTGCAATACCAGGGTTTCAGCATGTCTGTTGCTGCCGTGTTAGGCAGATGACTCAGCAGCAGTTGCTCCTGAGGTTCTCAGGGACATCAGAAAGGTTTTGACAACAAAACGTACAATATGAGTTTCTCAATGTGCAATGTTAATAACCTAATATCCAGGCAGTGATAATTCATAACCCAATGAGTCAATATGCTGCAGAACAGTATTCAGGGCTTCCAGGAACACTGTTTTGCCCCTTAGAAAAGAGGTTAATTACCATTCAGGACATAGGCATGGGCAAGCACTTCATGTCTAAAACACCAAAAGCAACGGCAACTAAAGCCAAAACTGACAAATGGGATCTAATTAAACTAAAGAGCTTCTGCACAGTAAAAGAAACAACCATCAGAGTGAACAGGCAACCTACAGAATGGGAGAAAATTTTTGCAATCTACCCATCTGACAAAGGGCTAATATCCAGAACCTATAAAGACCTTAAACAAATTTACAAGAAAAAAACAACCGCATCAAAAAGTGGGCAAAGGATATGAACAGACACTTCTCAAAAGAAGACATTCATACAGCCAACAGACACATGAAAAAATGCTCATCATCACTCGCCATCAGAGAAATGCAAATCAAAACCACAATGAGATACCATCTCACACCAGTTAGAATGGCAATCATTCAAGTCAGGAAACAACAGGTGCTGGAGAGGATGTGGAGAAATAGGAACACTTTTACACTGTTGGTGGAACTGTAAACTAGTTCAACCATTGTGGAAAACAGTGTGGTGATTCCTCAAGGATCTAGAACTAGAAATACCATTTGACCCAGCCATCCCATTACTGGGGATATACCCAAAGGATTATAAGTCATGCTGCTATAAAGACACATCCACATGTATGTTTATTGAGGCACTATTCACAATAGCAAAGACATGGAATCAACCCAAATGTCCATCAGTGACAGACTGGATTAAGAAAATGTGGCACATACACACCATGGAATACTATGCAGCCATAAAAAGGGATGAGTTCGTGTCCTTTGTAGGGACATGGAGGCAGCTGGAAACCATCATTCTCAGCAAACTATTGCAAGAACAGAAAACCAAACACCACATGTTCTCACTCATAGGTGGGAATTGAACAATGAGATCACTTGGACACAGGAAGGGGAACATCACACACTGGGGCCTATTGCGGGAAGTAGGGAGGGAGAGCATTAGGAGATATACCTAATGTAAAGGCAAGTTAATGGGTGCAGCACACCAACATGGCACATGTATACATATGTAACAAACCTGCACGTTGTGCACACGTACCCTAGAACTTAAACTATAATAAAATAAATGAAAAGAAAAAAAGAAAAGAGGTTAATTAGTAAAAACACATATGGTATATGTGCTGTAATGCTCACAACGGGCAGATGCGGTGCAGATTAACCCCCCATCTTTCTTCACCTTGGTTCCTGAAGATTGTCTATATCAGCTCTCTCAATGGCTCCTTTCCCATGTACTGCCTTTGGCTGTTTGGGTGCCAACAAAGGAATCTGGAGAAAGGAGGATGAGCTTGGCATATTGATTCTCACACTTCTCTACCTGTAGGACTCTGCAAAAGGCCTTCTCCTTTCAGGCTGCAGGAACTAGCCACGTTGATCCTTCAGTGTAGAATGGCAACAGTCCCAAAATTTCTAATATTAATAATGTATAATATTAAGTTCTGATGTTAAGTCTACGTAAGGGCCATTATAGCTCCTGGAATACTACTACAGGATTGACTGAGCTCTCACTTGCAATATGTGACATTTTAACTTCTTAGTATCAGACCTACTATAATTCCCTTGTGGTTTACCTCATCCAAATCTATGTAATTGATCTACTTATTAAGCCATCTTCAAAATATCCTGTTTTTCATGTTCAATCATTTTCCTGTAGGGATCTCGACTGATATATTTTTAGAAATTTCGGTGGGGGAATTTAATAAAAATGAAAACCAAGAGATTATTTCCAAGTAACTAAGAAAATGAATAAAATTTTGAATGAAAATGTTTTGTTGATAATGAAGTGAGAATCTGGGCAAGTGATAAATCCCAATGGATATAATTAGCTGATAATACGTAATCTCTTGCAAGAAAGGTTCTAAGATGGAAACTCCAGGAATACTAAATCAAAGTCAGATGTAATCTGCTTTTACTGATGTTGTTGAACTAGTAATTGTGTATATTAATACCAGAAGAGTGACCCAATTAATTCTTCAAGAATAAATCTACACCTTCCTCTACCGCATCCCAAGCAGGCAAATATTTTCACTACTACCCTCCTTGTAATCCCCATCTATCACATCCTGCATCACTTATCTATTGCCACATTAATAATACACAACCAATAAAATAAAACATCTCTGGCTTAAACAATAACTACTTGTTGCTCATGTGTATGGAGGCAGCTGTGACTAGAGCAAGTGGTTCTGCTAGTCTTGGTTAGATTTGCACACATGTTGTCTGGCTGGATGTTGGGTAACTCAGCTATGCTCCACGTGGTCTCTCCTCCAGCAGGCTAGCTCTGGCATGTTCTCATGGCAAATGGAAGCACAAGAGAGCTCATGAGGCCTTCAGTTGGAAACCTGCTGTGTCCTCAACCATATGCTGCTCAGCAAAAACTTTACAGGGCCAACCTGGATTCAACAGATGGGAAATGTCTCTACCCCTTAGGGAAAAGAAAAGCAAAGTTACATGGCAATGGAAGGGACAACATAGAGGAAAAAATATTGGGGTTCTTCATGCCTCAGTCCACCATGCATGCTTTCTTTCAACCTCATCCTCTATCTCTGCAACTTTTCCCACCACCCAAAACTCACATCTTCAAAATAAGCATTTCCATTTTACACGACTGTAACTGTAGTTCCTGCTCATTTGCAAGGAGCAGAGACTGACACAAGGAACTTAAGTTGGAATGTACATTACAGAGACAGAAAATTGAGCATGAGCCTCAGGAAAAGCAGGGCTATATACCAGGTACCAATATCAGGACTTTAAGTCTTGTGCTCAGATTGTTAAATGCCCAATCCACTCTCCAACTCTTTGCTTCCTATTTAGATCCATGATTACCCTGTTCCTCTCTCCATGCCAAGATATACCAAAGAATGCACTTTCCCTAAGTCTAAACTCCCCTCTCCCTTACCCCAGCCCTATTAAGTAACCTTGACTACGCAGAGAATAACTTTCGGAGCTTTCCAGAGCAGGATGGTAAGTGGCATTGTAAGTTAAACAGCAGTCAGACGTGACAAGACTTCTGATGACATCTCTGGTTGTAATATAGAATTTTTCTCATTATTACTATTATCATCATGAAGACTGCTTTTCCCTTTCTATGACTCAAAAATTGCTGCATGAGTCACAGAAAGAGAAAATATAAATTTCTGATGTGACTTTATACTGTGAGGAAATGTCCTCCCTCTACTAAATTGTTACTTACTATAACAATAGCAGTCGTAATGATAATAGCATTTACATTCCCTTATTGATTTACAATTTGTATAACACTGCCACAAACTTGTTTTATTTTTTATCACTGTTCCTAGCCGCAGCTCTACTGCTGCCTGGACACATAAACATGGGCAAAGTTCTGTCCTGCTCTCGGCCCAGTTTCCAGCAGTGGCCGTGTTCCCCACAGAGGTCCTGCGGGGTAGAAGCTTCCATGAGACTCAGATCCATGTCAGCATTTCAAAGGGGGAAAGTCCTGGAGTGGGCCTAGAGAATCTGAATCAGAGACAGACTTACTACATTTTTTTCTATTCATTATTAGTCTCAAACATTATTGTTTATCAGAGTGCATCTGCTAAAATATGAATTTTACTTTGTATTATTTAAATGTATTAATAGATATATTTGTATTATTAGAATGTTTCTGTGAAAAATGGATGTTTGAAACGGGGCACAGTGGCTCACATCTGTCATCCCTGCATTTTGGGAGGCCAAAGGTGGGTAGATTGCTGGAGCCCAGGAGTTTGATACCAGCCTGGGCAACATGGCAAAAAGCCATCTCTACAAAAAAGACAAAAAATTAGCCCAGTGTGTTGATGTGCACCTGTATTCCCCACTACTCAGCAAGATGAGGTGGGAGGATGGCTTGAGCCTGGGAGGTGGAGGCTACAGTGAGCCATGCTCATACCACTGCACTCCAGCCTACGTGACAGAGCAAGACCCTGCCTTGAATAATAATAATAAAATTTCCGCACATCCTTCTCTCAGAGCCTGAGAGTAGAAGCCAGGAAATTTGAAGTTTAGTGAGCATCCTAGATGATTCTGATGACTCTTTTCTATCCTATTTGATTCATCAGCAGTATCTGTGCTAGTGAAGGTTGTCTTTTTCTCCAGGTCACTACACACTTGAAACTGTAACTGGCCATAAAGGCTAGGTCTTAGTAAGTACATGAACATATCTGAGACAAAAAAGGGCCTATGCTCCCTTGATTTTTCAAAACACACTAATTTTTTAAAATATTTACAAATAAAACAACAGAACCTAATAAAATATAAATAATTATATCTGTATTTAACTTTGCATACATTTGCCTACAACTTTTTTTCCAGCTTCGTATTTACATTCAGAGATGTTGGTGGGTGAAATCTACAAATTGACAGATTTTATGAGAACGCTTACTTCACATTCTGAAGTGAAAGGAACTTTTTATCCAGTGGGCATCTGGTCTACGGGATGTAATTTCACAAACATCATTTCACATACAGGCTGCCTCAGTATAGTGGTCAGGAGGCTGGGCTCTGAAGACATTAGCCTGAATTCATATCCTGTCTTTCCACTATCTGTGTGACTTGGAAAAGTTACTTAATATCATCTCTATAAACAAGATGCGTTAATATCATCTCTATAAATAAAGATAGGAAAATGACTAACCTGGTTAGTTCAAAGGGCTATGTAAAAAGAATTCAGACAAACAAAACCTGAAGCATTATGACATAATAAACATAAAATAAATATGAGCTATTTTAATTATTTTACAATTACAAACTCTATTATTAATCAGAAGTCTATTTTGATGTATTTTTTAAATTAAGCCGAGCTGTCATTTGACTTAATTTGACTCAATTAAAAAATGCAGTACAGATGTACCCAAATTAGGATGATCCAACTGATGGTCTGTCAACTTTACAATGGTGCGTACGTAATTCAGATTCAGTAGAAACCTTAGAGTACACATTCAACCCTTTTCACTTTCACTATAGTATTCAATACGTTACATAAGATAGTCAATGTTTTATTATAAAGCAGACTCCGTATAACATGTTTTTGCCCAATGACAGGCTGATTTAAGTGTTCTGAGCATATTTAAGGCAAGCTAGGCTAAGCTATGAAGTTCAGTAGGTTAGGCGTATTAAGCACATTTTTTAACTTACAAAATTTATGATAGGTTTATCAGGACTTAACCCCATCATAAGTCAAACAGCATCTGTATTAATATATGGTAAATTTATTTAAGACTGTATTGTAAAAGCATAGGCTTTATTACTATTGTCATTCTTTATCATTGATCCTTTAGCCTGAATGAGAGGTGAGACAGCAAGCTGCCACTGCCAGATACCACCTCATACTACTGATTCCTCAGAGAACAAGCCCTAAATCCCGAAAACAGTGCAATTTAGAATTCTGTAACTGAATTACACTACTCTTTATTAAAAAGAAAAATATCTAACGATTTTTCTCTTGCCTTCTGCTGAAAATATTTTTAAGTATTAACTTCTTCCTGCTTTGATTTCCATCATTTCACCATGGAATACCTCCAGGGTGAGAGCTATTTTGCATTTTTAGAGGCCTCCCTAACCTTCTCTCTTTGGCATTTGAGGAACTCTGACTGAGGTGATCACACAGGGCAAGCAGTAAGGGAAAGCAAGGGCAGTCCTGCCTTTGTCTCTTACTTGTTGCAGTCTTTAAGGAAGAGAGGGTGAAAAGGGCTCTCTGATTAATTTCAGGCCTTCAAGTTTCAGCAATACCATGACATATTGGTGTTCTTCCCTTTTACGATTGCAGCTTTGCTGTTGTACTTCCTTTGCACACTCCTGCAATGGAAAGCTAACCTTTATGCTTTTACAGCCTGATGCGGCTCAGAGTCAAAGCGAAGCTGGCAATCAAAGGCTAGGATGGCATTTGAAAGGAAGACCTTACCAATGGGGCTCACAGTAGGAGCTCTCTGAAGCCCTTAAGTGTACCTTTTGAAACCAGTCGTTTCTGCATATCGTTTGTGACTAAAATGCTAATACTGTTAGTGCTCAAATTTTATTCAAATTCTCTTTAGGGTTTAGGTACTCTGCTACTCTCCGTGTTCACAGACCTGACGTTCAGATCACTGGACAAAGTACTGGGCCTTTATTCTGATTTTACAACCGCTCAATTTCCTTCAGGGTTATTTGACTCATTGATATGTATTACACAGCCACAAGGTGATTACCCATAATGCATTTTCCTGCTTAAACATACTGACAGTAAGACTAGAGATTATAATGTATTCTACTCTGTGGAGATGACACTGTCAACCTTCAACCTCTGGGACTTTTAGATACATGGCAGAGATTTGGTTTGTTTGATTTGCAGTGCACTCATCTGATTTCCTATCTTCCTCTCATCATTAAGTGCACATGTTAGAATGAAGCCACAATATTCAACACTATTTTTATTAGCTTCATACACAGTAATACCAAATCAATTGTAAATCTTTTTGAAGGCGAGGAAAGAAAATGGGCAGAAATAGGAGGTAAGACATAAACAGAAGTGTGGTTATAAGAGGGCATGATTTTCTTTCTCTTTCTTTCTTTATTCTTAAGAAAAGGGACTATTGAGACAGGATAAAAGGGAAAGTTGGCCAGGTTTGGTGGCTCATGCCTGTAATCTCAGCACTTGGGGAGGCCAAGGCAGGAGGACTGCTTGAGCTCAGAATTTTGAAACCAGCCTGGGCAACATAGAGAGACCCTATCTATGTAAAAATTATTTTTAAAAAAAATAGCCAGGTGTAATACCATGTGCCTGCATTCCCAGCTACTTGGGAGGCTGAGGTGGTAGGATCACTTGAGCCTGGGAGACCAAGCCTGCAGTGAGCTGTGACTGTGCCACTCTACTCCAGCCTGGGCAACAGAGCAAGACTGTGTCTTAAAAAAAAAAAAAAGAGTTGTTGCTAATTTAATATCATATTAGCTTTATGCTACTGGAAAGGCCATGATTGCCACTGACTATGCGCCACAGTAAAATATGTATGCATGATTGACCAAAAAAAAAATGTATATATGATTGACCAAAAGATTTAAGCTTTAAGGAGAAATATTTTTCTCTAGTTTCTGCCTCTCTGAAGGAATTGTGGGGAGCCCAGACCTGCATGCTTTCTTCAGCCAGGAGCTGAGGGCAGAGGGTAAAGCAAAGTGGGAGAAAGTTATCTAGCAAATCCAACATGAGGAAATAAAACACTGACCAAAAAAAAGGTATTCCTATAGAAAATAACTGTGGTAGAAACAAATACAGAAACATTTTGTACCCTGAGTAATTGGTGTATGTAAAGGTGACCGAGAGCAATACTCTTATTCTACCACATTGCATCTCCATGCCCACAATATACAATGGACCTAATAAAGGCGCAATTTTTTTTTTTTTGAGACGAAGTTTTTAGAAGCTCATGAGCATAGTGTAGTGGGACAGGCAGTGGTCTATAGGTTGGAAGACAGGTTTTTTTATTTTTTTCTAGGCTTCCATTTCAGTAGCTTGTGTTATGAAATTGTTATAATTATCTCCTTCCTGTGTTCTGCAAAGGAAAGATCTATTCAAAATGCTTCTAAAACACTAACAGTCCTCCACAAATGGAAATATATTTTGTAAATTAATCCTCACTTTCAACAGAGTGGCCTTTGCCACATACTGCTCTCTGCTTAATTGTCATCAGTCATTAATTTTAAATTAATCCAGTTCAATATTTTTCAAATTGTAACCATGAAACTTTAGTTCTAACTCACAGCGACGGAAATAAAGCACCAGAAAGTAAATTTTGCCTTCATCATTTTACTGAAGACTTCCCTGAAAGATGTCCCCTATTCCGACCTCCACAATACCAGGACTTTAGGGAGATGTGACCTCTCATTTAATTCCCTAGAACGGTCCCCTTATCTAATCTGGTCTTGGGCAAAACGATTATTGTACCTTCTTCTGAAACTCAGAAAAGCAAAGTCAGTCAGATACTTGCCTCTATCCAATCCAGGTTTGTTTCTCAGTTTTTGCTGGATATCATCCAAGTTGCCTTAGAGAACTCATGACTAGATTAAAGAAAATGTGCTTGGCATGCAAAGTGTGTTCTGGAAACTCTGACATTTAAATAGAATCATGTTCAAACTTTCACACCTGGGAGTCCAATCTGGCTGAACTTCATGGGAGCTGGAGCAGGGAGGAGTGGAATAAAGATATTTAGTAATTATTTAATCTTGCCAATGCTGAGTGTGGTTACTTAGAGACGGCAATTTAAACACAAATTAAAGACAAATATTATTTTCATTGTTACCTGAAAGTCACTGCCTTCTCTTCCTCACATTTATTCACAAAGGCTGTCTCTACACTTATTTAAATGGATTAGGAGACTTAAGAAATACAAAGTAACATAATGAAGTAAGATCTACCATTTTATCCTAATAATTAAAAGACTGACTTTTTTAAAGGTTACAATGATATTTGCTGCGAAAACACCTAGTATAACATTATGAAAATAGAGACTCAGAGCACCACTTGATACTTTGTGGGATCACTTAAAATTAAGGTTTTATTCTACTCTCTGTACTGTTTTTAGGATGCAGATTTGAAGTCTCACCATAGTCATTTCTTTTAAATGTATGTACTTTAAATTTTAAAAACAAAATTAGTTCATTTTCAATGATGAATTATTCAGTGGCTTATGCTTAATAGTATTACATCTTTTGGATTTTGACAAGGCTTTAAGACCATATTAATAATCAACCACTAACAGTTCCGTTGCATTTATACTCTGAATATAAATATTATACACATTTTTATTTCTTTTTTTTTTTTTTTTTTAGCAAACACAATAGTATCTTTAATGAAAGGAACTTTTTAACTCAATATAAAAATGTGCAAAGGATTTAAAGAGGCAGTTATTTCAAAACTCACTTTCGAAAGTTATTCATTAACTTTTTTTTTTTCCATTATACTTTAAGTTCTAGGGTAGATGTGCATAACGTGCAGGTTTGTTACATATGTATACTTGTGCCATGTTGGTGTGCTGCACCCATCAACGCGTCAGCACCCATCAATTCATCATTTATATCAAGTATAACTCCCAATGCAATCCCTCCCCGCTCCCCCTTCCCCATGATAGGCCCCAGTGTGTGATGTTCCCCTTCCCCAGTCCAAGTGATCAAATTGTTCAGCTCCCACCTATGAGTGAAAACATGCAGTGTTTGGTTTTCTGTTCTTGTGATAGTTTGCTAAGAATGATGGTTTCCAGCTGCATCCATGTCATTACAAAGGACTCAAACTCATCCTTTTTTATGGCTGCATAGTATTCCATGGTGTATATGTGCCACATTTTCTTAATCCAGTCTGTCACAGATGGACATTTGGGTTGATTCCAAGTCTTTGCTATTGTGAATAGTGCCGCAATAAATATATGTGTGCATGTGTCTTTGTAGTAGAATAATTTATAATCCTTTGGGTATATACCCAGTAATGGGATGGCTGGGTCATATGGTACATCTAGTTCTAGATCCTTAAGGAATTGCCATACTGTTTTCCATAATGGTTGAACTAGTTTACAATCCCACCAACAGTGTAAAAGTGTTCCTATTTCTCCACATCCTCTCCAACACCTGTTGTTTCCTGACTTTTTAATGATTGCCATTCTAACTGGTGTGAGGTGGTATCTCATTGTGGTTTTGATTTGCATTTCTCTGATGGAGAGTGATGATGAGCATTTTTTCATGTGTCTGTTGGCTGTATGGATGTCTTCTTATGAGAAATGTCTGTTCATATACTTTGCCCACTTTTTGATGGGGTTGTTTGTTTTTTTTCTTGTATATTTGAGTTCTTTGTAGATTCTGGATATTAGCCCTTTGTCAGATGAGTAGATTGCAAAAATTTTCTCCCATTCTGTAGGTGGCCTGTTCACTCTGATGGTAGTTTCTTTTGCTGTGCAGAAGCTCTTTAGTTTAATTAGATCCCATTTGTCAATTTTGGCTTTTGCTGCCATTGCTTTTGGTGTTTTAGACATGAAGTCCTTGCCCATGCCTATGTCCTGAATGGTACTACCTAGGTTGTCTTCTAGGGTTTTTATGGTATTAGGTCTAACATTTAAGTCTCTAATCCATCTTGAATTAATCTTCGTATAAGGAGTAAGGAAAGGATCCAGTTTCAGCTTTCTACTTATGGCTAGCCAATTTTCCCAGCACCATTTATTAAATAGGGAATCCTTTCCCCATTTCTTGTTTCTCTCAGGTTTGTCAAAGATCAGATGGCTGTAGATGTGTGGTATTATTTCTGAGGACTCTGTTCTGTTCCATTGGTCTATAGCTCTGTTTTGGTACCAGTACCATGCTGTTTTGGTTACTGTAGCCTTGTAGTATAGTTTGAAGTCAGGTAGCGTGACGTCTCCAGCTTTGTCCTTTTGACTTAGGATTGTCTTGGCAATGCGGGCTCTTTTTTGGTTCCATATGAACTTTAAAGCAGTTTTTTCCAATTCTGTGAAGAAACTCATTGGTAGCTTGATGGGGATGGCATTGAATCTATAAATAACCTTGGGCAGTATGGCCATTTTCACAATATTGATTCTTCCTATCCATGAGCATGTTATGTTCTTCCATTTGTTTGTGTCCTCTTTTATTTCACTGAGCAGTGGTTTGTAGTTCTCCTTGAAGAGGTCCTTTACATCCCTTGTAAGTTGGATTCCTAGGTATTTGATTCTCTATGAAGCAATTGTGAATGGAAGTTCATTCATGATTTGGCTCTCTGCTTGTCTGTTACTGGTGTATAAGAATGCTTGTGATTTTTGCACATTAATTTTGTATCCTGAGACTTTGCTGAAGTTGCTTATCAGCTTAAGGAGATTTTGGGCTGAGACGATGTGGTTTTCTAAATATACAATCATGTCATCTGCAAACAGGGACAATTTGACTTCTTCTTTTCCTAACTGAATACCCTTGATTTCTTTCTCTTGCCTGATTGCCCTAGCCAGAACTTCCAAGACTATGTTGAATAGGAGTGGCGAGAGAGGGCATCCCTGTCTTGTGCCAGTTTTCAAAGGGAATTTTTCCAGTTTTTGCCCATTCAGTATGATATTAGCTGTGGGTTTGTCATAAATAGCTCTTATTATTTTGAGGTACGTTCCATCAATACCGAATTTATTGAGCGTCTTTAGAATGAAGGGCTGTTGAATTTTGTCAAAAGCCTTTTCTGCATCTATTGAGATAATCATGTGGTTCTTGTCTTTGGTTCTGTTTATATGCTGGATTACGTTTATTGATTTGCGAATGTTGAACCAGCCTTGCATCCCAGGGTTTGAAGCCCACTTGATCATGGTGGATAAGCTTTTTGATGTGCTGCTGAATCCGGTTTGCCAGTATTTTATTGAGGATTTTTGCATCGATGTTCATCAGGGATATTGGTCTAAAATTCTTTTTGTTGTGTCTCTGCAAGACTTTGGTATCAGGATGATGTTGGCCTCAAAAAATGAGTTTGGGAGGATTCCCTCTTTTTCTATTGATTGGAATAGTTTCAGAAGGAATGGTACCAGCTCCTCCTTGTACCTCTGGTAGAATTCAGCTGTGAATCCATCTGGTCCCGGACTTTTTTTGGTGGGTAGGCTATTAATTATTGCCTCAATTTCAGAGCCTGCTATTGGTCTATTCAGGGATTCAACTTCTTCCTGGTTTAGTCTTGGGAGAGTGTAAGTGTCCAGGAAATTATCCATTTCTTCTAGATTTTCTAGTTGATTTGCGTAGAGGTTTTTATAGTATTCTCTGATGGTAGTTTGTATTTCTGTGGGGTCGGTGGTGATATCCCCTTTATCATTTTTTATTGCGTCTATTTGATTCCTCTCCCTTTTCTTATTAGTCTTGCTAGCAGTCTGTCAATTTTGTTGATCTTTTCAAAACACCAACTCCTGGATTCATTGATTTTTTCTCCTTCAGTTCTGCTCTGATCTTAGTTATTTCTTGCCTTCTGCTAGCTTTTGAATGTGTTTGCTCTTGCCTCTCTAGTTCTTTTAATTGTGATGTTAGAGTGTCAATTTTAGATCTTTCCTGCTTTCTCTTGTGGGCATTTAGTGCTATAAATTTCCCTCTACACACTGCTTTAAATGTGTCCCAGAGATTCTGGTATGTTGTATCTTTGTTCTCATTGGTTTCAAAGAACATCTTTATTTCTGCTTTCATTTCGTTATGTACCCAGTAGTCATTCAGGAGCAGGTTGTTCAGTTTCCATGTAGTTGAGTGGTTTTGATTGAGTTTCTTAGTCCTGAGTTCTAGTTTGATTGCACTGTGGTCTAAGAGTTTGTTATAATTTCTGTTCTTTTACATTTGCTGAGGAGTGCTTTACTTCCAATTATGTGGTCAATTTTGGAATAAGTGCGATGTGGTGCTGAGAAGAATGTATATTCTGTTGATTTGGGGTGGAGAGTTCTACAGATGTCTATTAGGTCCGCTTGGTGCAGAGATGAGTTCAATTCCTGGATATCCTTGTTAACTTTCTGTCTCGTTGATCTGTCTAATGTTGACAGTGGAGTGTTGAAGTCTCCCATTATTATTGTATAGGAGTCTAAGTCTCTTTGTAAGTCTCTAAGGACTTGCTTTATGAATCTGGGTGCTCCTGTATTGGGTGCATATATATTTAGGAGAGTTAGCTCTTCCTGTTGAATTGATCCCTTTACCATTATGTAATGGCCTTCTTTGTCTCTTTTGATCTTTGATGGTTTAAAGTCTGTTTTATCAGAGACTAGGATTGCAACCCCTGCTTGTTTTTGTTCTCCATTTGCTTGGTAGATCTTCCTCCATCCCTTTATTTTGAGCCTATGTATGTCTCTGCATGTGAGATGGGTCTCCTGAATACAGCAGACTGATGGGTCTTGACTCTTTATCCAGTTTGCCAGTCTGTGTCTTTTAATTGGAGCATTTAGTCCATTTACATTGAAGGTTAATATTGTTATGTGTGAACTTGATCCTGCCATTATGATATTAACTGGTTATTTTGCTCGTTAGTTGACGCAGTTTCTTCCTAGCCTCGATGGTCTTTCCATTTTGGCATGTTTTTGCAATGGCTGGTACCGGTTGTTCCTTTCCATGTTTAGGGGTTCCTTCAGGGTCTCTTGTAAGGCAGGCCTGGTGGTGACAAAATCTCTAAGCATTTGCTTATCTGTAAAGGATTTTATTTCTCCTTCACTGATGAAACTTAGTTTGGCTGGATATGAAATTCTGGGTTGAAAATTCTTTTCTTTAAGAACGTTGAATATTGGCCCCCACTCTCTTCTGGCTTGTAGAGTTTCTGCCGAGAGATCTGCTGTCAGTCTGATGGGCTTCCCTTTGTGGGTAACCCGACCTTTCTCTCTGGCTGCCCTTAAGATTTTTTCCTTCATTTCAACTTTGGTGAATCTGGCAATTATGTGTCTTGGAGTTGCTCTTCTCGAGGAGTATCTTTGTGGCATTCTCTGTATTTCCTGAATTTGAATGTTGGCCTGCCCTACTAGGTTGGGGAAGTTTCCTGGATGATATCCTGAAGAGTGTTTTCCAACTTGGTTCCATTTTCCCCCTCACTTTCAGGCACCCCAATCAGACGTAGATTTGGTCTTTTTACATAATCCCATACTTCTTGCAGGCTTTGTTCATTTCTTTTTCTTCTTTTTTCTTTTGGTTTCTCTTCTCGCTTCATTTCCTTTATTTGATCCTCAATCGCTGATACTCTTTCTTCCAGTTGATCGAGTCGGTTACTGAAGCTTGTGCATTTGTCACGTATTTCTCGTGTCATGGTTTTCATCTCTGTCATTTCATTTATGACCTTCTCTGCATTAATTAGTCTAGCTGTCAATTCTTCCACTCTTTTTTCAAGATTTTTAGTTTCTTTGCGCTGGGTACGTAATTCCTCCTTTAGCTCTGAGAAGTTTGATGGACTGAAGCCTTCTTCTCTCATCTCGTCAATGTCGTTCTCTGACCAGCTTTGATCCACTGCTGGCGATGGGCTGCGCTCCTTTGCAGGGAGAGATGCACTCTTATTTTTTGAATTTCCAGCTTTTCTGCCCTGGTTTTTCCCCATCTTTGTGGTTTTATCTGTCTCTGGTCTTTGATGATGGTGATGTACTGATGGGGTTTTGGTATAGGTGTCCTTCCTGTTTGATAGTTTTCCTTCTGACAGTCAGGACCCTCAGCTGTAGGTCTGTTGGAGATTGCTTGAGGTCCACTCCAGACCCTGTTTGCCTGGGTATCAGCAGCAGAGGTTGCAGAAGATAGAATATTGCTGAACAGCGAGTGTACCTGTCTGATTCTTACTTTGGAAGCTTCCTCTCAGGGGTGTACTCCACCCTGTGAGGTGTGGGGTGTCAGACTGCCCCTAGTGGGGGATGTCTCCCAGTTAGGCTACTCAGGGGTCAGGGACCCACTTGAGCAGGCAGTCTGTCCCTTCTCAGATCTCAACCTCCGTGTTGGGAGATCCACTGCTCTCTTCAAAGCTGTCAGACAGAGTCGTTTGCGTCTGCAGAGGTTCTGCTGCTTTTTCGTTGTTCTTTTTTAGCTGTGCCCTGACCCCAGAGGTGAAGTCTACAGAGCCAGGCAGGTTTCCTTGAGCTGCTGTGAGCTCCACCCAGTTCGAGCTTCCCAGTGGCTTTGTTTACCTACTTAAGCCTCAGCAATGGCAGGCGCCCCTCCCCCAGCCTCGCTGCTGCCTTGTGGTTAGATCGCCGCAGACTGCTGTGTTAGCAATGAGGGAGGCTCCGTGGGCGTGGGACCCTCCCGGCCAGGTGTGGGATATATTCTCCTGGTGTGCCTGTTTGCTTAAAGCGCAGTATTGGGGTGGGAGTTACCCGATTTTCCAGGTGTTGTGTGTCTCAGTTCCCCTGGCTAGGGTACCTTGCTTAAACTTATATTTTGATATTTTCTTTCTCCCTCATGCCATAGACTATAAGCTGTAACCTTAGGACAATTCTTTTCACGGAGGAAATAACCCTATTCCACTGCTTCTTTTGGGGAACTGTTATTCCCATTTTCCCAAGAAGGCTACGGGTGCTGCTCCTCATTTGCTGCTGTCATTCTAATCCCTGAAGCCTCAGAAGGTCCATTTTGCACAATGTTTGTCATTTTTTGTTATAAAAGATGGTTGTTATTACTTTTGTAGTATACATGTGCTCCTTAATGTTCTCCTTTAAATATCAGTCATCGTCATTATGCATTTGGAGCAGGAAGATTCAAAACATGAAGTTCCGTTGCCATCTTGGCTAGATGCAGCAGGATATTCTCATCACATTCTCACCTTACCTGTGGCTTCAGGCCATTTCCAGTGTTGTTGCTTCCTTCTTTTTACTTTTAAATATTTTCTGACTTTTCTTCAATGACTGCATATTTCTTTTGACAAGAGAAAAAAAAGGATGGATTTAAGATCTCAACAAAAGGGAAGGATAGTGTGTAAATGTTTAATTTATAGACATTTGATGAGTTTTCTAATATTTATTGGACTATTTCTGCCTAGAAATAAGAGGGAAAAATCTCAAGTAGACAAGAACATCACACCAGAAGTGGGAACAAAAGGATATTAAGATAAGGTAGTCAACTACATTTTCTTCATGAAGTTTAAATATTTCCATATAATCAACAATTCTCAATTCTGAACACAGTACAAGCTAACAGCCATTTTCCCAACAGCACACCTAACTTTAGGTATAGGTTGATAATTTGCTTGCAATCCCCAAGCTAAATACTGAGGTTTGAAAATATTCACTTCTTTGATACCAGTGTGTAGGTTTGGCTTAAATTGTTCATCAAAACCTCAACTAGATGTATTTGCATAAAAGAATCATACAAGAAAAAATGCACTATCAAGAAAAAAATGTAATTTTTCTCACATGTTAAAAACAAAGATATTTCAGAGGATGCTTGTGAAATGCCTTAAAGGTAGTTCTATACATGCAACAGTGTATAAGATTTCACAGTCTAGAATCTTTCTTTTCACCTCAGATAGGTTTCTGCCTTTAAATTATAAAATAAAATTTAGTCATTCATGTCTAAATAACCAACTGTGTCATAGTCTGTTCTGTGCTGCTATAATGGAATACCACAGACTGGGTAATTTATAAAGAACATAAATTTATTTCTCACAGTTCTGTAGGCTGAGAAGTCATGATCAAGGCATCAGCATGCTCAGTGTTTGATGAGGGCAGCTCTCTGCTTTCAAGATGGTGCCTTAGTGTTGCATCCTCAAAAGGGGAGGAATGTAGTGTCCTTATATGACAGAAGTCAGAAGGGCAAAAAAGAGTAAACTCCTTCTATCAAGCCCTTTTATAAGGGCACCTAATCCCATTCATGAGGGTGAAGCTGTCATAACTGAATCATCTATCAATGTCCACACACCTCCCAAAACTGTTGCATGGGGGATTAAATTTCAACATGAATTTTAGAGTTGACAAAAGCACTCAAACCATAGTTAACTGTATATTTAAATATTTAAACAGTGGATGTTATCAATTATAGTACTTTAAATAGCTGAAAGATGTAAAAGGATCAAAAAGTGACTATTTGTAGCAGAAATCATTAATCCCAAACCAAAAGAGATATTGGTATGGAAACCAGTGAACTGGTTTCTTCATATCAATTATCTACTGGGATTCTGAAAATATTTTATGCACTAGTTTTATAATCCTACAGCCATAGACCACCTGTGGAATCCATGTGGGGAAGCCCAGTGATCAGTGCTTAGTCCTCACCTCACTGGTCCTGTCCAAAGGAAAAATTGCACTAGGAAAAGTTAAACAAGGAAGACTTTATTCAAGAATACTGCAATAGGGAAGAGAAGCCAAAATTAAAATCTAAACTCAACTACACTGAAACAAAATGCAGGGGAATTTTTAATTGTGGAGTGAGCTAGTGGCAAAGTACTGCAGAACCTTTGGAGTAAGGTTGATTAATAGGATGGGCTGAACACATTGAGTTATTCCTAAGTTTTCATGTGGTGGTGGTGGTGGTTGTTGTTGTTCCTGTGATTCCATCTGCATCTGCTAATTGGCACTTATCAAAGTTAGGCTCCCACCCTGTCAAATAAACTGGGGAATAGGAGCTCTACCTTCCTCGATGATTACCTCTCGAAGAGATGGTTCCTAAGTATTTGAGTAAGATATTTCTAAGCTATAAAATTGGTAGAAAGCTTTAAAAAATATTCATATACCAAGGGAACAAAGAATTTATAATTACACATTTTCTAAAGGAAATGCTCATGGAGTTCAGGGATCCTGGGTTAGGAAGAAGTCTGTCTAAAGTTTAGTCCAGCTGGATGGCACTTCAGGGCCCTCTTGATCAGTCCTCTCAGACACAATTGATCATTCTTTCCTCAAAATATTGCCTTTACTTAGCTTAAGGGACATGGCCCATGGTCAGCTTTCTCCACCTCATTGGTGGCTGACTCTGTACTAGTCTTACTAGACTGAGGGCACTCTTCCTGTATCTGTTTTTGAGGGTTATCATAACAAAACACCACAGACTGAGTAGCTTTAACAACAGACACTGATTCCTCACAGTTCTGGAGGTAGGAAGTCCAAGATCAAGGTGTCAGCAGGGCTGATTTCTCCTGAAGCCTCTCTCTTTGTAGTGTAGGTGGCTGCCTTCTTGCTTTGTCCTTGCATGGTCTGTCCACTGTTTCAGTGCTCATTCTTGATGTCTCCACCCCTTTGTGTGTGTGTGTGTGTGTGTGTGTGTGAGGAAGTTTCGCTTGTCACCCAGGCTAGAGTGCAATGGCACGATCTCAGCTCCCTGCAACCTCTGCCTACCCACTTCAAGAGTTTCTCCTGCCTCAGCCACTTGAGTAGCTAGGATTACAGGACCCTGCCACGAGGCCTGGCTAACTTTCGTATTTTTAGTAGAGACTAGGTTTCACCATGTTGGCTAGGATGGTCTCGAACTCCTGATCTCAGGTGATCCACCCACCTCATCCTCCCAAAGGTCTGGGATTTCAGCATGAGCCACCACGCCTGGCCTCCACCTCTTCTTATAAAGACACCAGTGCTACTAGATTCATCCTATGGCTTCATTTAGCCTAATGACCTCTTTAAATGACTTCTTTAAAGGTTGTATCTCCAAACATAGTCACAGGGGAGGTTAGGGCTGCAACATATGAACTTGGGGGAGGGCACAATTTAGGCCATTGCACTTCATAACCTCTACAAGGCAGAGTGCCACAGGCTCAGTTCTCTAGCCCCTTTTTTTATTAGCATTTATTCCCTGTCACTGCCCAAAGTCTGCTGGATAGAAGTTACATTTTTTAAGTTGATAACACACACATTTATATCCTCAGCCTAAACAGTCCTTCAAATTCACAGGTCCTTTAACCAAATTCCTATGTAACATCTTCATTCCATATGTAATAGCACCTGAAATGTAACATATAATATGTACTTTTTATTCCCTTTTAAGCTGCACCTTCTTCATTTTTCCCCAACTCAAGAAATAGTAACTACAATTCTCAGCTGCTCAACCCAAAGAATCTTCTCATCATTTTTTACCTTTCTCATTTTTTCCGTCTCAATAAAGTTCATTGCCAATCCTCTCAGACCCACTGGTGAAATATATTTTAAATCTCACCTGGGCTAGGCACGGTGGCTCATGCCTGTAATCCCAGCACCCCATCTCTACTAAAAATACAAAAAAAAAAAAAGAAAAAACAGCCAGGCATGGTGGCGGACACCTGTAATCCCAGCTACTCAGGAGCTGAGGCAGGGAATTGCTTGAACCTCGGAGGCGGAAGTTGCAGTGAGCCAAGATCATATCACTGCATTCCAGCCTAGGTGACAGAGCGAGACTCCATCTCAAACAAACAAACAACAATAACAACAACAAAAAACTCACCTGATGCCAAAGGGGAAAGGGCTTGACTCTGGTTCTGTGTTTATGAATTGTGCAGACTTCGGTAATTCCATTAACTATTATGACTCAATTATCTCTTCTGTAACATGGATGTTAACTACATCTACTTCATAGGGTTGTTACAGCACACACAGCGTGGAGCACACAACAATTGTTTAATAAATGGCAAGCACAATTATATGCTGTACTTTAAGAATTTCTCCCAGTTGGGAAATAATATCATCTTGACCTGCAGTGCAATAGCTTTATCCTTTTCCTCCCTGTTTCCCATAGGAAACCATGGTCAGCAGTTAGGTACACTCAAACCATAAAATGTTTGAGCATAATTGGGTTTACTGTAGAATATTCCTCCACTCTCCAATGTCTTCTTGAAGGTGATGCATGACTCATTTTAACTGAGGCAAGGAAACAGCCAAATTTAAATATATGTACAGCACCACACTTGAATCATGACAGTAGAGCTTGTCTTCTGCCAAATTAAACATTCAGGAAATAATCATCTTTAATGCATCAAATCTTTTTGCTTTCCTACCTTTTTCTAGAGTGTTCTTTTACACAGATCACATAGGGACAGTCAGGTTGTATAAGAGGGCAATCTATGCCAGTCTCCCATGAAGGGTTAACATGCTCAATTTTCATTCTTTTTGCTTTTTTGCCTACTCCTGACAAGTTTTTCAAGGTTCCAATTTCATCAACAAATTTCTATTTAGGGATTTTAATTAATAACAAGGTGTATGAAATTAATAACAAATCCAAAGATATCTAATTGTGTGCTTGTGAAGATGGAGATGGTAAAAAATGAAATGTGAAAAATCCTTTATGAACCATAAAGACTGATGACACCACTATCTTCAATGAGATTAGTCTACTCCGATGAAGTTGATGACATTGACCTGTTCCATGGTATGTTCTGCCTACGTTTTTTGGTGTCTCTCTGGTTGGGTAGGTGCTCTTGTGACTCATTCTTTCATCAAAGGAAATTCAACTTTTCACCAGATCATTTAAGAATGAAGGTGTAAACGTGTTACTGATTTCTCAAACACATTCATCTTCCAACCGAGAATGAGTTAGGTACACTAGTAAGAGTGTTAATTGGTGAAAATAATCCTTCCATTTGTGGATACAAACAGTGGCATCATTTGAGGTTAACTGGTTGAAGTGATTAATAGTTTATCTCTCTCCACCCACCCCCTCGGAAACTAAAATCTGAAAATAATTAATCTCTTCACTGGGAAAGGATCAGCAGAAGTCGGTAAGATCTTATTGACAGCTCCCTGAACATAGAGAGTCTCTGTTTTTCTCACTTCATACCATTAACCTAGAGTGTCTCCATAGGCTTAGCTCTTTATCTAAATTTCCCCAAGCTGTGCTCAAGTTTCTCCTCCTCCTTGAAGCTTCCTGCATCATCTCCATCCACAAAGTTCTCTCCTACCTCCAAAAGTCTGTAAGACCATGTTGCGCATTATTTTTATGTACTATTTATGATGTAGGCTAATTGTTTACATGTGGAAGCTTTGTCATTTATATTAGCTGGGGCATTAAGGAAGCAAGTGAAAGCAACTCACTGAAGATTATTTATATTTATATATTTATAACAAAATAGGAAAACAATTTCTAGAAAGGAAAATATTCATGTAGTTCACATGATCAAAGAACGGTCTTCAGGAATCACATTATAGAGACCTCCTGCCACCAAGTGACCTATCTCTCTTCAGAAGAGATCAGACCTTCAACCATTTGACTTAATGCTACAGATAAGCACTCTATGTATGGGAGGGAAAGAAAGTATCAGTTATCTGACATTTCAAATCTCTATGTTCAGAAGTCCAGCAGAAGAAATAGCATGTTGATTTCAGGATGTGTCTTCTACCATCAGACCCACAGCTATTGCCCGGGAGTTGAGGTTGCCTTGTGCTGGATGCTTTTGTGTAATGTGATGAAGTTCAGTCTTGGAAATGGTAGATCCACCAGAGTCATAAGGTTCCACAAAGTAAAGGACATTGGGAAGAAAAAAAATACACACTTTAGATTTCTATTTCTAGAAATAGAAATCTACCAAGAGAACTAAACCACCTATTCCAGGTTGTCCCACAGTGGACAGCATGCATCTTGGGAATGTTCAGGAAAGTTATACAAAGCAGTTGGTGTTTGTGAAGGGTCTGCAGGATCACATTTCACCCCATTTCTCTGGCTTCTTATTCTACTGTGTTTCCCATTTCCCTGACTTGAGTTGCACTAACTTTCACTGAGAAATGAGCATTGAAACCTTATGATTATGGAATTCCCATGAATAACCAGACATCCAACCATTTCAGATGGTAGCTGCAGACTTGAAAGGTCCTTTCAGGTCAGAGTTTTATGTCATTTCTTGTAAGCTTCCAAATGCATGTCCCTTTCTTCAAGTTCTTGATAAAAACGAGAAGTACTATAACACTCTAGCATCCTGATTTTCAGCCAAATCCACTAAAGCTTCCATTTTGAAGGTTATATTTTCCAAGTTCCAAGACTTAAGTAATAGTTTAACTTTGCTACCATTTAATAAATATTGCCAACAACCCCAACCATGCCATGACACCACTCTTTATATATTTTTAATTTAAATTTATGGAGTACAAGTATAATTTTGTTATGTTGCTATATTGGATAATGATGAAATCAAGACTTTCACTGTATTCATCCCTGGAGTAATATATAGTGCATACATTGGGCACTGCATTTTAGCTTACATCACTTATGACAGATTACTACCAGTATCCATATTTGAATTAAAACTATTTCATTTGCAAATACTGCAAAGGAACCTAAAATACCTTAAACTAAAACAGAACTTTATTAGTTCATCTATTTGTGACGAAACACTTCAAAGAACTAATGAAAGTTTGGCATGAGGAACTGGAGGCTGAGTTCAACACCACTGAGACTCTCTTCTGTTTCTTACTGCTTTTGAAGTTAATTCTAAATCTGTACTATCTTCGAGGAGTAATACACATGCTTTATATAACCCCTTATTCACATTCTCCTATCTTAGCAGTCCTAGGTAGAGAAAGGTAGATTATCTCCTTATTTTCTTAACAAAGAAGGACTTAATTCACCTGACCCGAGTCATTTAACCACTATCTGTTTGATCACTGTTTTCACAAATATGAGATCCTACAACTAACAAGGATGGGTTCATATTCCCTTCCCTGTGCCCTGATGATAGGTGACCAGCTGTGAGGTGATGCCTCATTAAAGTCATATCAAAGAAAGGGGAGAAGCAATCATTTCCAAATGAAGAAATATTAAACAAGTTTTCTGCTACTCCCCACTTGGATTTTCACATATTAAAATGCATAATGAGAGGGAATTTATGAAGTCCTTTCTAAGTGCAGTCACAATGCTGCCTATGAATTATCTTAATTTATTTGAGCAGTAATGCCGTGAGGTAGGTACTGTGATGATGACCCTTTTACAGATGAGGAATATAAATCCTAGTAATGTAAGGAAAGTTATGTAAGGATCCAAGGGTAGGAAATGATAGGATCTACATGAACCCTAGGTTTCCCTGATTCTTCAGCATTGTGATGAAATAACACTGGTAGCATAGCTTGGGGAGCGAAAGTTCATGCTTGGGCATCAAATGGACCTGAATTCACATCTCGGCTCCACCAATTACTGGCTGTATGGTTTTTGGATTAGCCCACTACACTGCACAGATGAACCACAGAAATGTTTATTTCATAAGGAACAGATTTAAGTATTATGATTTTCTATGTTGTTATATGCTTATAAATTGTATTATAGCTTCCAAAGTTCCAAGAAAGAGTGAATATAAAAGAATTAGGTGTCAATCTCTAAAGGCAACATGTGAAATGAAATCTTAGCAATCATCAAAAGGATAGAAAGAAATTTTCTTTTGTTTTTCTTTTTTTAGACAGAGTCTCGCTCTGTGGCCCAGGCTGGAGTGCAGTGGCCAGATCTCAGCTCACTGCAAGCTCCACCTCCTGGGTTTACGCCATTCTCCTGCCTCAGACTCCCGAGTAGCTGGGACTACAGGCACCCGCCACCTCGCCCGGCTAGTTTTTTGTATTTCTTTTAGTAGAAACGGGGTTTCACCATGTTAGCCAGGATGGTCTCGATCTCCTGACCTCGTGATCTGCCCGTCTCGGCCTCCCAAAGTGCTGGGATTACAGGCTTGAGCCACCGCGCCCGGCCAAAAGAAATTTTCCAGTTTCTCTTGTTATCTCTTCAGAATGGATATGCCACTTATAGTTATAATTTTTTAACCGCAAAATTACTTCTCCTGTTATATCTTTTAAAGGTAAATATGTTTTTCATGTTGTTTTCCTTTTTTTTTTTTTTTTTTTTCCCAACTGTTAAGTTCAGGGGTAGATGTACAGGATGTGCAGGTTTGTTGCATAAATGTGTGCCATGGTGGTTTGCTGCACAAATAATCCCATCATCCCGGTATGAAGCTCAGTATTCATTAGCTATTCTTCCTGATCTCCTCCCTCCTCTCACCCTCAGCCCTCTGACAGGCCCCAGTGTGTGTTGTTTCACCTCATGTGTCCATATGTTCTCATCCTTTAGCTCCCACTTACAAGTGAGAACATGCAGTAGTTGGTTTTCTCTTCTTGTGTTAGTTTGCTAAGGATAATGGTCTCCAGCTCCATCTATGTCCCTGCAAAGGACATGATCTCATTCCTTTTTTATGGCTGCATAGTATTCCACGATGCATATGTACCACATTTTCTTTATCCAGACTATCACTGACAGGCATTTAGGTTGATACCACATTTTCTAGAAAGGAATCTCTTATAGATTTAATTATAACTTTGAATCAGGCTCTAGATAAGCTATCTGTCATGTCAGTGTAGGGTTTCATTTTCAATTTGGACAAAGAGTATTTTAGTACTAGTTGTGTGCTAATTTAGAATGGATGCAGAAAATTCAGAACATAATTTTAAGAATGAGCCATTTTAAAAATAAAGCTGAGAAGATGAACGAAAAATGACAGTCAGTTGTTTCAGTTGTTTTCTTGCACGACAGAGAGTTGTGATTTCCTTAAAAGGCCAATTTACTAAATTGATCTATGTGTCATATATGCTAAGGTAGGAAAACAAAAACAAATGGTTAATAAACCTGATTCTTCAGCAGTCTTTTCATTTCCCATTCAGAAAATAAGTCGAGACAAACTAGAGAATCTGGGAAGAATGCCAAGGTGCCATTGCAGGTCAGCAATAAGTCATTTTGTTGATTGGATATAACTTTTGACATCTTATACTTTTTTTCATATTCCTATTACGTATCAAAGGCAAATGTGGCTAGTCCATCTTGCCCAGTCACCCAAGCTGGGCTTTTTTATTAATTCCTAGAGCATTACAAAATGATGACAAGCTCATTTTTGCCTAGTGCTTTAGTATTAACAATACTTCCATACTTACAATACTTGGTACTTGAGTCTCAAAATTACCTGTTTTACAAAGAACACAGATGTTTAAAACATGAGTTGTGCAAGGTCAAAAGCACACTAGTGAGGAATTACAGAATACTATACCTACTACATTAATATTGCAGTCATTACTTGGTCTGTCTCATCTTCTCTTCCTTTTTCTCCTCTCACCATCTCTTACTCTTTCTGCATATACAGATACATGGATATAGAGATAGCAATAAAATCAAAGATATAGATGTGTGCGTGTTGTATGAGTGTATGCACTTTCTTCAATTAAAATGAATAAAGTTGTGTAAAGACAAAATATACTTTTGGTACTAGTTAAATTCCATCAAAGGAATTTTTAGTGTCATACCACTAAAAGTTACATTGTCATACTATACTTCTGAATTTTAATACAAAAACTCAGTATTTGTTATATAAGATATACACAGGCTGGACACAGTGGCTCATGCCTATAATTCCAGCATTTTGGGAGGCCAAGGCAAGAGGATCACTTGAAGCCAGGAGTTCAAGACCAGCCTGAGAGGGCCAGGCACAGTGGCTCACGCCTGTAATCATCTGAGGTCAGGAGTTCAAAACTGGCCAACATGGTGAAACCCTGCTTCTACTAAAAATACAAAAATTAGCCAGGCACCTTGGTGCAGGCCTGTAGTCCCAGCTACTAAGGAGTTTGAGACAGGAGGATCTTTTGAACTCTTGAGGTGGAGGTGCAGTGAGCCGAGATCATGCCACTGCACTCCAGCCTGGGCAACAGAGTGAGACCTTGTCTCCATAAAATAAAATAAAATAAAAAGACCGGCCTGGGCAACAAAGCAAGACCTTAATTCTACAAAATAAAAATGAGACTCTAATTCTACAAAATTTTAAAACAAATTAGCCAGGTATGGTAGCATGCACCTGTAATCATAGCTACTATAACGAGATTGAGGCAGGAGGATCAATTAAGCCCAGAAGTTTGAGGCTGCAGCAAGCTATGATAACACCACTGCACTCCAACCTGAGCTACAGAGCAACAGTCCTCTCTAAATACACACACACACACACACACACACAACATATATATTTATATGTTATGCATATATACATATACTCATATACTGATTATTTGAATCAGGCTCCCGATAGTTTTTCCATTATATAGATGTAGGATTTCGTTTTCAATTGGGACACAGTATTTTAGTACTAGTTATGTGTTAACTTAGAATTGGTGCAGAAAATGCAGAATACAATTCAAAGAATAAGTCATTTTTAAAATCA
This sequence comes from Rhinopithecus roxellana, assembly GCF_007565055.1. Lineage (NCBI taxonomy): Eukaryota > Metazoa > Chordata > Mammalia > Primates > Cercopithecidae > Rhinopithecus > Rhinopithecus roxellana. Next base: position 95,243,830 of record NC_044551.1, read on the forward strand.
AACTGAGAAGGTAAACAAAAAATAAGTCAGTAAATTTATATCCATGTATAAGTATATATATTTTATGTAAGTGTATATACTTATATTCATATATGTGTGTTCTATACATACATTTATGTATACATATGTTTATATATGTACATGAATACATACATACATATATGTAAATATACATTTATTAGGTTGGTGAAAAAATGATTGCGGTTTTTGCTCTCATCTTTAATGGCAAAAAAACACAAGATTTTTGCACCAACCTAATATATGTATACATGTAAACATTATAAATATAGGTATACATGTAAATATATACATATGTAAATATATTTATATATGTACATGAATACATATATTTGTACATATAACATCATACAAAATTGTATGTAATTGTATGTAATCACCTGAGGTCAGGAGTTCAAAACTGGACAACATGGTGAAACCCTGCTTCTACTAAAAATACAAAAATATATGTATATGTGTAAACATTATATAATTGTATGTGATTACACACAATTACATACAGTTTTGTATGATTTTATACATACAAATATATGTATTCATTATACATTTGTATAATACATACAAAATTTGTATGTATTATTTTATTTCATTTTATTTTATGGAGACAAGGTCTCACTCTGTTGCCCAGGCTGGAGTGCAAAATATATATATAATATTCATATATATTTGTGTAAATATATATATGCATATATACATATATTCATATACCTATATATAGGCATGTATATACCTATAAGTATATTCCTATATATGCACGTGTGTATATATACACACATTTATATAGCTATATATGCACAGGTATATATAGGTATATAAATATGTATGCATATACAAAATATATATTATATTATACACATGTATAGAATACATGTAACTATGTATACCTATACAGGTTTATACATATAAAAATACATGTATATTTTACATATACATACATATACCTACATAGCTACACATATTTATATGTATTCTATACATATATGTATGCATACAGATATATAATACATGTAAATATATTTATATTTGTGTGTATATTTATATATACACCCACATATATGTACAACACCCATATATAGAGAGTGTGTGATTAATTGTGGAGAATAACCATAACATAACTCCTAAAGCCCCTACAGCAGACATAACCACAACTCCCACTTAAAAATTTTAAAAACAATAATGTTTTGGCAATAAGGACCAGGCTACATGGCTTTCCTCTTTTTTGAAAACGCAGACACATCATCCACCATGCATATGTACACATCTGTATGTGTTTATTAGTTGGCTTTCACACTGCTCTAAGGTCATACCTGAGACTGGGTAATTTATAAAGAAAAAAGGTTTAACTGACTCACAGTTCCACATTGTTGAGGAGGCCTCAGGAAACTTACAATCATGGTGTAATGGGAAGCAGGCAGGTCTTACATGGCAGCATGCAAGCGAGTGTGTAGGAAGAAAAGAGCGAAGACCCCTTACCAGATCTCATAACTCACTCACTATTAAGAGAATAGCATGGAGGAAACCACCCCCATGATCCAATCACCTCCCACCAGATCCCTCCCTCAACACTCGGGGATTTCAATTTGAGATGAGATTTGGGTGAGGACACAAAGTCAAACCATACCATTCTGCCCCTGGCCCCTCCCAAATCTCATATCCTCACATTTCGCAATCAATCCAGTGTTCCCAACTATCCCCCAAATTCTTGACTAATTTCAGCATTAATTTGAAAGTCAACAGTACAAAGTCTTATCTGAGACAAGGCAAGTCTCTTCTGCCTATGAGCCTGTAAAATCAAAAGCAAGTTAGTTACTTCCTAAATAGGGCATTGGGTAAATACTCCCATTCCAAAATGGAGAAATTGGCCAAAACAAAGGGGCTACAGGCCCCATGCAAGTCTGAAATCTTCCAGGACAATCATTAAATCTTAAAGCTCTGAAATGATCTCCTTTGTCTCCATATTTCATATCCAGGTCATGCTGACGCAAGAGGTGGGCTTCCATAGTCTTGGGCAGCTCTGCTGTGGCCTTGCAGGGTACAGTCCCCCTCCCAGCTGCTTTCCCAGACTGGTTTTGAGTGTCTGTGGCTCTTCTAGGCACATGGTTCAAGCTGTCAGTGGATCTACCATTCTGGCATCTAGAGGAGGGTGGTCCTCTTCTCACAATTCCACTAGGCAGTGCCCCAGTGGGAACTCTGTGTGAGGGCTCCAACCCCACTCCTTGTACCAATTAACTGTATTTGTCTGTTTTCACACTGCTATAAAGAAATACCTGAGACTGGATAATTTATAAATAAAATAGGTTTAACTGACTCACAGTTCTGCATGGCTGGGGAAGCCTCAGGGAACTTACAATGATGTCAGAGGGAGAAGCAGGCATACCTAACATGGTGGCAGGCAAGAGAGAGCATGTGTCAGAAGTGAAGTGGGGAAGAGTTCCTTATAAAACCAATAGATCTCATGAGAATTCAGTCACTATCACAAGAATGGCATGGAGGAAACTGTCCCCATGATCCAATGACCTCCCACCAGGTCTCTCCTTCAACAACTGGGTATTACAATTTGAGATGAGATTTGAGTAGGAACTCAAAATCAAACCACATCAGTTTACTCTCCATGCAGTTCTTCAGTGCTTTATTTCAATGGTTCTCAAGATCGTCCACTTTCCTTTAGGTATTTGCTATCTTCCCATCCAGCATGATAAATTTGTTTTATTTATGTTTTCCCCCCAAATGGTTTTAGCATGGAAATAAAATGTTAAAGCTGACACTCTACAAATTTGATTTTATAAAAAGTTTGATCTGTAACACTTCCCTCACCCAATGGTTTCATCATGATTCAATGGCCCTCAGTTCTTAGAAAGCAGTAATAATGGGTTACACAATTTGATAGTCACTGGTGTTGCAAAATATTTCATCTCTCCCTGACCAGGTACATGGGAGCAATTCTAGCCCTGGCTCATTTTTTAATTGGCAGGGCTACATAACCAGTTCTGGCTAAGAAGTTGTGAGGGATGAAAAATATATATCTAACTTTTGGGCTAAGCATTTTGTTGCTGATGCATAACCTCCAAGCCTGAATTTTTCTGTGCTACAGAATCTGGCAAAAGACCAGGTGGTAATTACAGTGTCCATCACACAGGGCCCTAAGTGACAGGGTGGAGCACAGCTATCTGCTGACCCACAATGGACATAGGGAATGAATGAGAAGTAAAATGTGATTATTTTAGGTCACTGAGATTTGAGGGCTGTATGCTATCACAGCACATTTTAGCCCGGCCTAACCAATACAGATGCTATGAATGATGAAAAATAGTAATTTATAAACTATGTGGATATCTCTCTTAGAGCACAAATAAAAATACATCTATTATCTCATCAATACAAAAATACGCTTATAAAATGGGCTACAGATGCCCTAAAACTTTTCATTACTTTCTGCTTCTATATTAATACCCAGGATACATCCTTGGTTATCAAAATTATTTTTTCCCATATTCTCAAATTAAAATTTTTCTCTTTGTCAAACATATTTCATATGGAGAAACACCATAACCTATATTTAGTGTGGGGTAAAGTCTGTCCAATGTACACTAGCTTGAAAAACGTCTGTCAAACCCAATAAACTTTGTAATTCTGTTCATGAGACAATAGTGCTTAATCTTTGCATAATTTGTAATTTTTTAGTGATATTAAGTCATCCAGAAAGAAAATAAAAGCCTACTAAGTTATGCTAAAACTATATAGTAACTTTTACTTAAATATTTTATAATATTTTTCCTTACCTCAGTTATAGTAAAGAGCATTATGATAGGAAAAATATATATATAGGTACAAATCTCAATGAGAAATATTAAAAATTCCTAAGTCATTGAGATAACATACATAATATACAAATATTACTAGCTGCATGAGTTCAGAAGCACCTATTATATAGTTACAGGAATTATACATGTATTATGTAATTGATTTTATAAAATATATGTAATTGATTTTATAAAAAGTTCAATTATACTATATATTACATATTGTATATAGGATATATTTGTATTTATATATTAATATTAATATATTACATAGAATATATGTTATCATTGTCTTTGTTATTGAGAAGAAAGTAAAAGCCATAATTCTTCTTGAAATCATTTAGGTTTCTGTGATGAGCTGGTGGTAAAACAAAAGCTCATTTTAAAGCCCTCTGTTTAAATTGCTCTTCCTTTGTATAGAGGAAGCTATGAATTTCTTGTAGAATTTCTTAAAAGAAAAAATGTCCCACAGGATGTGCATGTGTTTTCTGAGAAGCAGAAGAATTTATCACCAGTGTCAGACAGTAGATGCAAGTAGATCTCTTGGGGGTAGCTGAGTCTGAGCAAGGGCCTCCCCAGATGAAAACAACAGAACAGAAAACCTGGCTTTGATGTGGCCCATTGCCAACGATTATTCCTTATCCTTGTGAAGCATTCCCTTTTCTCTTCCCCACTCTGACTTTTAGGTAGCATACTATCCAGCCTTGATTTGGATCTACCACTTATTTTGCAGTATTTTTTTAAATATAGATCACAGAGTTCTGCACTTTCAGATGCTCCATAAGCAAATCTGATGAAAGAGCACACAGGTTTGGAGTAAGACCTTCAATCCAAACAACAAGAACTACAATACTATTAATCACTCTCTAGTGTGGGGATTTTACTACTTTGCTGGCCAGAGAGAAAAATATTTTGGCATTTTAAAATATATTTACGTATATTTTACAGATATTGTGATATTTTAAATAACATTTATGGATGTTTACCTGTCCCTCTGAGAGACCACACCAACCACATACAGAGTGTTGTTACATGAGCATTGGAATTTGTACTAGTGTGATATTTATTCTGGAAGCAAGGATAGTCTGCCTCATTCACTCAACCACATTTTTATATTCCATAAAAAAGCAGTTCTTAAACTTATATTCATAAGTGTTATCTGTGAACTCTGTTAACACGGAGTATCAAGGTCTCGGCTTCTAGAAAAACTGATTGAGAAGTGCGCAGCTACGGAATTTGCACCTTTGATTACTCCTGAGAAGTTTCTGATGCAAATGGACCATGACTCCCAATGTTACAGCCAGACACAAGTTCTGAAAAAAGCTATCTGCTATGGGATGAATGTTCCCTCCAAAACTTGTTGAAATTTAATTGCCATTGTAACAATATCAAGAGATGGCCTGTAAGGGATGATTAGGTCATGTGAATGAGCCTTCATGAATAGATTAATGCCATTATCACAGGAGTGGGTTAGTTATCTTGGAAGTAGGTTCCTAGTAAAAACCTAAGTTCAGCCCCATTTCTCTATGCCTCAAATGCTTGCTTCTTCCTTCTGTCATGGAATGACCCGCACCACATGCCAGCACCACCATATCTTTGACTTTCAGCCTCCAGAACTGTGAGCCAAGTAGACATCTACTGTTTATAAATTACCCAGTCCGTGGTATTTTGTCATAGCAGCAGAAAATAGACTAGGACACTATCTGATGGTAGTAGTTCTCTCCTTTCAAAAAGAGATGGATCTAGGTGAAGAGTTGTATGAAGTCATATTTCTCTGTCATTATCTGGGCATCTTGGAGAATCTATAATATATGACAGAGGATAAATAACCTCAATGCATTCAATGAATAAAAACTCATAGAGTTTAGTGTCAAAGGGACCTAGGTTTATTCTAATTGTGGGAGCTGAAACAAGTTTTTGTTTACTTTCTGACATTTAGTTTCCTCATTTATAAAACGAAAAAAAAAAATTCCTTAAAGTCACAAGAAAACAAAGCTATCTCACAGATTTGTTAAACCAATTCAGTAAAATACTTTGGTAAGAGGGATGATAATAGTGCCTAGCATGTAGTAGGCATTTTAAAGTTTATTTAAATATCTCTCCACTTCTCCTGTCACCTCAACTTTTTCCATTTTAAACCTACACTATTGGTTTAATTCTGATAAAAATTGCTTTCCACTTAATTCTCTTCTGAAGCAGTTCTGAGAAGATTAAAGTTGACACTTTTCCTAGCTGCATGCAATTTTAACTGTCCAGTCAATTAACAGCCAGACTCAGTAGTGTATAAATGCTGTTCACAGTTATGTGTTGAGATCTCTAACCCCAAAGGGTGAATGTAACTCTTCTTTTGAAATGCAACACGCGTTCTTTACGTGATGAGGTTCTGATGCTCTGTTTTTTTTTCCAATGAGCAGAACTGTGATTGCCCTTCATGGATGAAACGTTTTATAGAGTGATATTCTGCTTCCAGGGTATAGTGAGAAAACAAACTATTTAACCTTCTTTTGGAGTCGGGCCCCGTGAGACTGAAGAAAGACTGATAATCATGGGTATACAGGATAGTGAGTGGCTCGGGGGAATAACTGGTAAGGGGAAACCAAGCCTCTTATCTCCAGGTCACCAAGTCTCACAGATACCAGGCAAGCAGTGATCAAAGGTGTGAGATATTTATGTGTTCTTTTTCTGGTTTCTGCTGGATAGAGGGTTTACGTCAGAAAAACATCTACACAAATGGCAGCCTCAGCACAGAAGCCACAACGTAACTGACCTGGAAGAACAGCCATCATTTCATCATTATAGGCTGCCAGCCACAATCAGGGTGAGGCAAATTCCATACAAGTCCCCCACCTGACAAGGACAGCTGTTACTGAATGACCAGAGTGGCACTCAGTAAAAGGCCTCAAGTGTACATAATCCAGCAAGTAGACAGTGAAGTTTGTCCACTTAAACTTGTTACCAAACGTTTGTACATTCTGCCTTACACATTTGATCATTAACACCCAAAGTGAAATTGACCAAACATATTTCTGCAGTTGTTAATTATTTCAAGATTCTTAGGTAAAATTTATTCTACCCTCCATGCTCTCCAGTACATTATTTAATTCTCCCCAGCTCTTTTTTAAGGAATAGTGATTGACTGTTTCTCTTGTTATATTCTTCTCATAAAACAGGAGAATTTGTATAATTTTGGTATTCCTATGATATTGATCTTAGATAATACACTTGATTACAATATGTCAAATAGAGCTTTCTCCAGTGGGAAAAATGTTAGTGCTAAGAGGTGGTCATTATGTCATAGAAAGGATATTAAAGACAGACAGGACTGGATTTGAATTTCTACTCAGTATTTACTATCTAATATGTGTAGAAATGTATGCAAATTACCCTGACTTTTCTAAGTCTTAGTTTTCTTTGTCAAATGGTCATGAAAATACTCATCTTAAAAGGTCACTATAAAAATCCAATAAAATAGTATTTAGAAAATGTTTTTGAAAAGATATGTCTCAGCTACTCTTGTCACACACACACACACACACACACACACACACAAATAACTATGTCACATAATGAATGTATTAACTCGCTCCAGGAGAGTCACCATTTTACAGTCTATATGTTACTATAGATATCCCATAACATCATGTTGAAAACCTCAAATATACACAATAAAATTTATTTCTTAAAAGGCATGGTTTATTAAAAACACTTGATAAATGTTCATTTCTTTTCTTCAAATATAGAAGTAAGAAAACATGTTTCTGCAGCTTGATATGTATTGATCTATTTAAATGTGGAAGGTGTTTTATCAGTAAGTCTTAGAAAACACGTTTCTGCAGCTTGATCATGTATTGATCTATTTAAATGTGGAAGGTGTTTTATCAGTAAGTCTTAGACTTCCCTCTTCAGGAGGAATGCAGACCTGTCCAGAAAAGTGTTATCAGTTGAAGGAGAATATTTTCTCATTTGAGGTCACAAAACAGAAAACTTGAATAAAGCCCAGTTAGGCAATAAGAAGACATAGTTTGCTGAGTTAGCCAAGATCATTTTCTTAGGAATGAAGAGCTTATGATAAGCCCTTAAATTACACATTATTCGCATGCGCTAAATTGGTCATTTTGTCAGCAATCAAGTACATCAGAGAAAACAATTCAAGTAATTGTTGGTTAATTTTCTATGCACAGTTAATTTTCTATGCACACTATACAACTACCTTACAGTAGTGGGTATCGTTATTACCATGTTGGTATCACAGTACCATACATAATGGTAGCCTATTGCATGGCTTCAATGGACCATTTAAGCTACTTGGGACTAACATATCTGATTCAATAAATAATATTCAGAATCTTTCCATCTATGCTATGTGAATACTTGCTGTTATTAAAAAGAAAGATATAATTCTGATTTAGCTGTTTCCTTATATTTCTATTATTGTAGTAGACTAAATGTTAATATATTTTATATCCTAAGCAGCAATTCAATCATGCAGAAGGACTGTAATTGAGTTGTTTTATGTTGCATTATTTACTTCATTAATAAAATTACCTAATAATTTTCCATTTTAAAATTGCATACATGTACTAATAGTCACATAAATAATAGAAAAACATAGCTTGATCTGGGCACAGTGGCTCATGCCTACAATCCCCACACTTTGGGAGGTTGAGGTGGGAAGATTGCTTAGCCCAGGAGTTCAAGATCAGCTGGGCCAACATAGTGAGACCCCATCTCAAGAAAAAGAAAAGAAAAAAAGAGCACAACTTGATTTTCTAACACCAGCTTGATTTTATAGCACAGACAATACGATTTGATTACTGCTCACCTGACAAGTAAACCCAATAAATTTGACAAGAAAGTCACTAAGAATAAATACATGCCCCCATATTTATTCTGTTCTTCTGTTCTGACTATAAATACATTTTAAGGAATATAGAACACTTCCCTTGAAAACATCCTTGACATTTTTAGCTACCAGTTTATAAATCACATAGGAACTTGATAGAGCTATAATATTAAAGTGCCTGTGTAGCATACAGAAATGGAACATTCAAACCAACCTTGAAACTACAGAAAGTTATAATTATATTAAATGGCATTATCATAATTTAGTGGAGATTTTTCCAATTTGGGAAACTTCCAGAATCAATCAGTCAGGAACCAGTACTTGTTATCACTCAATGACTTAGATATATATACTTTTCCCTTCCTTTCTGTTACATGGTGTGGGCATTTCAATTAATTGAGCACAGTTTTTTTCACAAGTAGGATGTATTGGCTAATACATTCATTCATTGAATTAACCTGTGTTAAGCATCTATATGTAAAACTCTATACTGATCTCTTAAGTATTCTCAAATATAAATTAGACACAGTTCCTTGACTCGAAAAAATTTAGTCCCCAATATTGGCAAACACATACACTATTAATGAATTTTTAGATTCACTACATTTGACAAAAACACCATGCATTGGTCAGCCACCAGGTAGCCACACACACACACACTTTTTTAAAAAATGTAATTCCAGAATGGGTAGAGCTACCGTGATAAGAAAGAGTGCTTCCTGGTCCCAAGATCAGGTGATAAATTGATCTAAATTCATTGTGTAATCTCATTTTTGGTTGTCATTGATTAATCTAAAATTAAGCACATGTTATTGTTCTGACTGATAAAACAGAAGAGAAAAATCTGCTGAAGAAACTTGTTCCTGTTAATTCAGAAAGTATTAAGAGTCTGAGACTTTGCCTACTTTCAAGTTAAGTTATCCTTCTGCATTTTTATGTATATTTTTTGACAGAAAAACACAAGACTACTGGGTAAGGGAAACATATCATTTAATGCTTATGTCAAAATGCAGCCGCAGCCTGAGAAATACCTTGCACCAGTTCCCCATATTCCATTTCTCGCAGGCCAATGTAATGAGGATCAGATATTTCAATGCATATGAAATTGGCCGTACCACAGAAGAGGAACCCCAAAATTCTGAAACCTGGAGCTTATATAGGACAATTGGCAATCTGCCCATCCTCCAATCAGGAGAGAGAGAAAGAGACCTTATCTTTACTCTGAAATGTAAATACTTCTTCTCTGGAGAGGGAACGGTGCGGCCTTTAGGTTAATAGCTCAGAATATAAGCAAATGTGTCCAGATGATGGAGCGAAGGAGGATGACATCTGGGAGGTTCTAGCTTTCAAGACCTTTGTTCTTCAAACATGTCTTTGCTCAGAAGATCCAACAATGCAAACCCAAAATAGTCACGGAAAACTTCTCTCAACAGTTTCCAATTCTTCATAAAAAGACAAAGCCTTCCATGATGAAGATCTTTTAACCTTTTTCCTTTCTGTCTGCAAATTGTACATAATGCTTTTAGATACAAATACCAATTGGGGACCATGAAGCAACAAGCATGTAGGCAAAAGTCAGCATGCTAAGGACAGAAGAGAAAAATAGAAGAGTTTTGGCATCTAATTGTGATGCTAAACATCTGAACTAATGATCAATTTCAGAAATTGCCTGCCTCTGGATTCAATGTTACGTGAGTAAAACAAACTCTTATTTTGTTAGGATATGTTAATTTGGGTTTCCTGTTACTTGCAACTGAAAACACTTCTAAATTACGTGCAGTATATGAGGAGATGAACAGATAACAAGCCCCTCATCCACCCTGAGCCAACCTGTGGTAAAGTATACAATAATAGTGAACATAAGATATTTTGAAATACTTATAATATGATTAATATAAATTCTAGCATTTAATTCTCACATCCCTCTGACATATATAATTTCCCTGGTTCTACAATTGAGGCAACTGAAGCTTAGTAAAATTAGGTAACAGGACTCGGAGAAAGATAAAACAGGTAAACATGTTAAGTTCATGGTTTTTCACTTTCTACTATGGAGAGGAGCCTCCTGATTCCTTCCTCATAATTCACACACTATATAAGTTCATCCTCCTCATGCAATAACCCATGGTCCAGGCTTTGTCATAACTTCCTCCCTTTAAAATACTCCTTTCTTTATGGTATTGCCTCTAGACTCGCTTCTTCTCTTTTGAATAGCATTTCAACCACTCTAATGCATAGACCCTTTTGAATGTTTACTCCCTCCAGATAATATATCCAGGAAACACAGTCAACTCAAAGCAACTTACATGACCTATCTGGATGATACAAGTAGCTGGAATGTCGGACTGGTGGTAGATGGATGTGTGAGTAAACTCACGGGGCTCAGGCAGTCATCCTCTGCCTTTGCACAGAGAAATCTGTTGGTTCTCGTGCACTCAGTAGAGCATTAAATAACCAAAAGGGTTAACCTGCCTTTGCATCATTTAATTTCCCATAGGCAAAATCCTATTACAACAAGCACCTAATCTCTATAGTATACAAAAGCTTTCCAAATCCCACTAGGCCAATGGCACACAAATTTCAAATTATTTTCAACATAACAAAATGTCACTGAAACAAGATAATTAATCCTATCAAGGTACACATTGATTAAGCAGATACAGAAGGAGTTAAGGTGATGCTGGAAAAGTTCTGTTTTGCTGAAATGTGTGATGACTGAGGTCATGCAAATAAATAATGGAATTAGAGACTTTAGAGAGGTTTACTGATGGCTGTCTTGGTTATGCAGCGTACTGCCACAAATCAATTCTGTCTGGTATGTTCAACTTGAACAGTGTTTGTGTAAGGATCTTTTACACGTGTTTGTTTTGTTCTTAATTTCCATTGTAACCAATAGTTTCATAAAATACAAAATATAATAAAAGTGAATTACTATTAAAATAAAACAACAGGCCAAGTGTGGCTGCTCACGCCTGTAATCCCAGCATTTTGGAAGGAGAGGAAGGCGGATCATCTGAGGCCAGGAGTTCGAGACCAGCCTGGCCAACAGCGAGAAATCCCCATCTCTACTAAAAATACAAAATCAGCTGGGCGTGGCGGCACATGTCTGTAATCCCAGCTACTCGAGAGGCTGAGGCAGGAGAATCACTTGGACCCGGTAGGTAGAAGTTGCAGTGAGCTGAGATCGCACCATTGCACTTCAGCCTAGGCAACAAAGAGCAAAACCTCATCTCAATAAATAAATAAATAAAACAAAACAAAACATATAAATAACAAGCTCCAAATTTTTAAATGGTTTCAACGGACACATTTCAACAAAATTTTCAATTTTGTTGAGTATTTGAATATTTTGTTGAAATACTTTGATCAAATATTTCAACAAAGGAAAAATAACTTAAAAACCACAACCTTGTTTACTTAAGATGTGCGCATGGGCAATTAATAGAACTGTTTTTACACATAAATTTCTGTTACAAAACATTGCTCTTACACATACCCAGAAGTTATAAATGATGTACTAATTCCCCGTATCAAATGCCTAGACATACCCTTTGAAGGAATACCAGGCGTATCAATGTTTACTGCTTTCAACATAATAAAAAAGCTTGCTTCTTTACCTATATATTCTAAATTAAATTGATCACAAGGCTATTTTGTGGGATAATGTATATCAACTCTTTTAATGGCTTTCTTTTAAAAACAAATAAAAACATTAATCCGAGAGAATTTGGTCACACAGAGGTATATTGATGAGAAAAGATTTTAAAACAATTTCTTTGAATAAATTTCAATGAATTATTCTATAAAATTTGTGTTCAATTTAAATAATCTTCTGATGAAAACAAATACATTCTGGGTTTTATATGTCAAAATCACTTGAAGATACCACACACAGTAATGAGCACCTACTGTGTGTTACAACTACAGTTTATGCCATAAGTACCCTATAAGAAAAGATCAATCCACCTGAACCCATCTAGATCTATCTGTTCAAGGAAACAAATACTTTGATCAATGTTTGGATGTACCAGTAATATCAAATTGCTTTAAGTTTCTGAAATCTTACTCTTAAAGCATCTACTTATCAGTGGACAGCTGCCACTCCCCGAGAAGCACTGAACTAGAGAGTGCAATGGTGTGGCTAGAACACACATTTCACAGAAACACAGAAGACACTGGCTGATACTTCAAGCACCAACAATCTATATTTGTGCACATTCTCCTCTTTTTTTTCATCAGGAGCTTCTCTCCTTTATTCTCATTTCAATTTGGCCTCATTTCCACTCTACTCCACTAAAACTATTTATTTGTACTAGTATCTTAAAATGTAAACATTTAGTGTTAGTGAATGTATTTCTACAGGAAATGTGAACTAAAGAAATGGCTCCTATGGACCACTGGGGGTAGTAGACAGAACAGGCAAGATTTGAACCAGCTATTCTTTCCAACTGGGTGAAGCCATCTTGACTTTGACAGGTGCTGCCAGGAAAAAGCACCTTTATAATCACCCTGGAGAGGATTTAATTTTCTCAATGGAAATAAGAAAACTACTTTTTTCATTGTTGTTTCTTTTTCTTAATCTGTCATTCTATCTTCAATTAATTTCCCCTTTCTAAATGTTCTAGATGGAATTTGGGACTAACTATGGCAGAATTTGAGACATTTACATCCTGTGACCTTCAAACTTAGCTGGGTAACTGAATTGGTGGAGAACTATGCAAAATAAATAGGTACTTCTTTTATTTATCTCACAAGTGATGGAATAGCCCTGCTCATATTACTTGCTGCATGGTATATACAATGCTCTTAAGCACAACTTTATTAACTACTAACAGTAGCTCTGAGCTACTTGAGTGGCTTAACACAAGGCAGGTGGTGGTACACCTTGGTTTGGGGTAGGTATGATTTTCAGTTCATTGTTCCTATTTACCTCTTTGAAGTGCACATTCAACAACTGCAGAGCTAAGGTGCAATATGGAGAGTCTTGGCAGATGGAAAGAGTTGGGCTGTCAGTCATGGCATTCAGAAAACAAAGCCAAGTACTCTGACAAAGTATGGTGTCTCCATGACGTCACTCTTACCCAAACAGACTGCATTCCGTTGGAATCTCTTCTCTGACCATTGTTTGTTTTCTTTGGAGGGGTTTGGGCTGTTCTGGAGATAATATGATTAATCCTAATTAGCCTTGGCTTCGGAAATTAAGCTCATTGGAAGGGAAGACAAGCCTGGTTTACACTCTCCTATAATTATTTCTTCAGGATTCCTCATATTCTGCAGCAGCTCTACAAGTCCACCTTTTGCTCCCTATTTATGCGTTACAAAAATTGTCATAGTATTTAAAAGACATTCTCATTATCTGACAAAATGTACATTGCTAAAGCCAGCAGATTCTATGGTTCATGATAAGCCAAAGTGTTTTATTTTATTTGTTTCCAGGTTAAAATGCTCTGTGAGAGGGATACTTGCCATTACTTTCATGAACAAATTCCCAGAATAAATTACTGCATATCTATGAAGTGCAGATAGGTTTCCTGGCTTCAAAAGGTTCTTAGAATGCTTCTCTGGTAGCAAATAAATTTAACTTATTTTACATATTATTATTTCACACAGAGCATTGAATGAAAACTAGTAGTTACAAAAGTTTTATAATTTAATGTTCCTATATTTGTTGGGTAGATAATTTTAGTCTTCACAGGAGCAGTTAATAATTCTATCAAGTAAGAACTAATTCCTGCACTTCGTTTAAACTATTTAGTTTTAATCATGACAAGTTTCTTCCATGAAAGGCTATCAGTGGAAAATACTTGGGAGGACAAGTGTATAGCTATTCAATTATAGAAGTATGCGATGTTCTTAAATTAAGCATTGAAAACACAGGATCCTCTTTCTTATGCTTTAACAAACGTACTGATTTAATGTCCATATTAAATGCTCTATTTATCCAGAATTTCCCATCTCTAAATTACTGAGCAATATTGAACATCAAGACATCTAATACATAGAAATAAGTGATAACATGAAAGAACGGTTCTCTTTAGGGTAGGACAGAGAAAGCAAAAGGGAATACACATTGATCTTCAATATTAGATATCTCCCAGGCTACAAATTTATACTTCAGCACTTCAAATAAAATGTTTTTACCCCTCTCCTTTAACTTTCACCACTCTACTATTATTGTGCATTAGTCCCAAGGGTTTTTTAAAATGAATTTTAATAGGATAAAAAAGAGGAATGGTATAACAGAAACTTTTTTATCCACAAAGTCAAGAAGGTACCGTGGCCAAAGGAAGGAAGAGAATTTCAGGTGTGGCAACATTAACAAAATGTGATGAAGTAAAATAGTATCTGATAAAGAGAAACTCTTTAGCAGAGGTTGCTAACACACTCACATAACACATATCAATTCTCCATGCCATAAAATGAGTAGAATTAACAAACAACCATAAAGCAAAAATTTCCATTCACTAAATTTTTTCTTTATAAATTTTAAAAAATTCATCAAAGGGTGCATTACTGAACCAATTAGTAACTGAGGGATCTATTGTTTAACTAGAAATAAAAATTACAGATCAAATTAAGTGTTCTCTTATTTTGCAACCACCTGAGGGAGAAAGAAAAGCTACCCAGGTTGGATGATAACTTTGTGAATATTAATCCAAGCATCATCATTATACAGATAGGGATACTCAGGATAATGATGGCTAAATTTCTAAGTATTAGCAAAGGTAGACCTAGATCACCAACCTATGACTCTTCTTCTGGTCTTTTTTCCTCTGCATTTTGTCTTCTCTTTAAATCTTTGTTCTTCATCAAAATTAAAATGATGACTAATTTATGGACTTCCCTCAATCATTACTGCTACTTCTCAACCATGATTTAACAAGAGAAAGGAGAAAAAAGGGATAGCCATTAAATATTACAAGCAGATAATTTAGTAGACACCTTTCTACATATTTTATATCATAAAAGTATTATACTTCCCTGTACATTATATATACCCACATTTTATTACTAGAGAAAATGAGATGCAATAAAATTACAATGCATTGCCCAAGACCACAAGAGTGGTAAATATTGCACCTGATATTCAATTTGTGGTTTGATTGCCTTCAAAATGAATCAGCATTCTATTGAAATAAAAAAAAAAGAATGGGCACTAACACAGAGATCAGGCTTTGACAATTGATCTGGAATCTAAAAAACTGCTTCATAGTACTTCCAAAAAAATGTTACTAGTTATAAAGAAGAGATAGAGTATACTGCAACGTGACTTTATCTCTAGTCCCCCGTCCACAGGACAAAAATGTCTAGGTGGGTGTGTCATTGGGTGGGGGAAAGATAGAAATTATTTGGCGAAAATCCCTAACCAAAATATATTCAGGACAGTGCAAATGGCTATGTTTCTATTCTGTGTATTTGTCTAAACTGAGTCTCTAATGACTACATATCAATAGAAGACTTCTGGGATTTTTTTTGCTTGCCTGCCACATTACCCAGGTCAGATTAAGTCATTATCGTAAAACCGATTTTCATCACATATTTAAAACAATAAAAAACATAATGGTGCTCAGGTCAATTAGAAAATTATCCATAGGTATTTCCATTTTATAGTCTCTAACTAGGGCTAGGGCAGACTACAAAAGGAACTATGCTGAAATCACCAACTACAGTCAACAATTTTTTAAATTTTCTTTTTGACAGTCACTCTTGAGTCTTGGAAGGTATTGTGTGATTTTTAAGAGGCAAGTAGGTAAAAGTCTAAAAATTACATCTACAGGGCATAGGAATATCCTGTGACTGGACTGAATAGCTGACATTATGCATAGTTTACATGATCTTATATTCTCAGTATATGGCACAGAATAAATTGACTATAAATAAAATAAGTAATTGGAGATAATAATCTCTTAACTTTTCCATGAGGTTTAAAGTGTCAAGATTGGTAGTATTCTCTTTATAATAATATTTTATCTAGCAATATGAAAACTGAGAAGGATACATTTAAGCATTATAAATTGTACAAAAAAAGGCATGAAAATTTAACTTGAAAGCAACTAGTGTTTTAAGAAAGGAGAACAAGCAAAAGGAAATGCTATGTTATTGATAAAATTATTTATTTATTACATTTATTTTTTGTGGTAGTATGGGCTGAAAATATAAACAAATTCTAGAAATGTTGAAATGAATGTATGATTTAAAGATTAAATATAATTTTAAACAGAAAAAGAAAGATGCTTCAGGGCTATCCTCTTACATTTTTAAGGCAAATTGGCTAGGCGTCGTGGCTCATGCCTGTAATCCCAGCACTTTCGGAGGCCAAGGTGGGTGGATCACCTGAGGTCAGGAGTTTGAGACCAGCCTAGCCAACATGGGGAAACCCTGTCTCTACTAAAAAATAAAATAAAATAAAATAAAATAAAATAAGCCGAGCGTGGTGACACGTGCCTGTAATCCCAGCTACTCAGGAGGTTGAGGCGTGAGAATTGCTCAAACCTGAGAGGCAGAGGTTGCAGTGAGCCAAGTTCGCGCCACTGCACTCTAGCCTGGGAGACAGAGTGAGACTCTGTCTCAAAGAAAAAAAACTGAGGCAAATAAAAACATATTTAGCCAAATTGTGATTTCAATATTTCTTCCAAAGGGGACAGAATAGAAAATGAATCTATCTTGGATAGCATTTTAAATACATCTATTAAAATATACTGTTCATTAAAATGATAAAAGACATGTTTAAAGCAAATTCTAAAGTACAATAATGTACTTAACTGGTATAATACTTAAAATATTGTCTAAAATTTGTCATTGCAGTTTTTATTTACAGGAAGATTTCTGTTTGAATGTATTCTGCGGTTACAGAACTTAGTCTCTACAGATGATCTCTTAGCTTGCTAATATTTATCCTTGTTATTTATTTTTCTATTTTTACCAAGTTCAATTCACAAAGTTGGTAGGGAGATACCATTTATGTCACAAGTGATTCATGAATAGTAAAAACAATTGTTGCAAGAGAATGCCATTAAAATAGCCAAGAGGATAGCTCATTCAATAGAACATTCTCTAATTTTTTTTATATTCCCACTACAAGTTGTTAGGACAATATTAATTCTCATAAGCATATTGTAGCATTACTAAATTGAAGTCAAATGTGTTGGCTTTGCGATTTTAAATAGCATCTAAAATTAAGCTGTAAAAAACATTAAAAGAACAATTTTATGCAAACAGGCAAAATCTATTACACGGCCTTCCGTGGAATGGTAATTACACCAAAGCAAGGGCTAACTCAGTGTTAGGAGCCTGAGTCAGTGTATATTGTGAATCTCATCTTTTTTTTTTTCCCCAATAGCCACGTGTATATCCACATGGCCTTTAAATAATCATCTATTAGGTTATATGGCTTAGTTATTTCTTTTAATTAAGGAAGAGAAAAATATAGAATAGCAGTCAGAGAGAGATAAAAGACAAATCAAAATAATCATAGTTGACTGTAAATACACGGATTTATTTCTGGGTTCTCTCTTCTGTTCAGTTGGTCTATGCAAGTACCATGCTGTTCTGGTTACTTTAGCTTAGTAGCAAATTTTGAAGTAGTAAGTTTTTACTGTTTGCTTAGGATTGCCTTAGATATTTGGAGTCTTTTGTGTTACCATACAAATTTTAGGAATTTTTTTTCTATTTCTGTGAAGGATACCATTGGTATTTTGATATGGGTTGCACTGGTCTGCAGATCACTTTGACTATTTACGGTCCTTTGACAATATTAATTATTCTCATTCTTGAACTTGAGATTTTTGAATCTTCAATTTCTTTCATCACTGTTTTGTAGTTTTAATTACAGAAGTCTTTTACATCCTTGCTTCAATTAATTGCCAGGTATTTTAATTTTTATAGCTATTGTAAATATACTGCTTTCTTAATTTCCCTTCAGCTAATTTGTTATTGGTATACAGAAATGCTACTGATTTTTGTATGTTCGTTTGTATCTTGCAACTTTACTGAATTTATTGGTTCCAAGGGATTTTTGGTGGAGTCTCTAGCTTTTTTCTGCATATAAGAAAATGTCATCTGTAACGAAAGACTGTATGACCTTTCCATTGTTAATTTGGATGTACTTTATTTATTCATACTGCCTAATTACTCTGGTGAGGACTTCCAGTACAGTGGTGAAAGTGGGGTTTCTTATCTTTTTCCAGTTCTTAGAGGGAAAACTTTCATGTTTTCCCCATTCAGTATGATGGTTACTGTGGGGCTTGTCATGAAGAAGTCATGTTTCCTTGTTTTTTCATGTTTATTATGTGCTTACGTTAACATCTGTACATCTAATGAAATAGTCATTTAACCCAGTTTTATGGAGTAGCTTTCAGAGGGAAAGATTTTTTCCCCATATGGATGTATCTGTCCTACAGTGTTGGTGGGGTGGAGGACTTTAACTTTGGTTCCGGGTAGGAGCAGTAGTGTAACGTCTATGTAAGTTTTTCAGCTTTTTCAACATTAGCAGTGTCTGCAAATAACACAGTGGTATAGAAGCTGTGGTATGGCTGTGCTAGAGGTGATGATGCTGGGGAAACTAGTTTCCAGGTGCCTGTGTGGTTGGTGTATGAGAGTGCATGGTGGTTCTACTACAGAGGAAATGGAGTCACGAGTGGCAGCAGCATCAGGCTGTCAGGCTAGTTTTCTTCCTTTGCCCATTTTTTAATGAATTTGTAGTAGTTTTTACATTGTAGTTTTTTAATATTTCTGAATATTAACCATTATCAGACATGTGGTTTTTATTTTTATTTTTTTCTATTCTGTAGGTTGCCCTTTCACTGTGCTCTTTATTTTACTGCATGGAAGTGTATATGTTTTTAGTTTGATACAGTCTCATATGTCGACTTGACTTTGTTGCCTGTGCTTTTGGTGTTATTTACAAGAAATATTTTTTACATATCCAGTGTCATGAAGGTTTTCTCTGCATTTTTTTAAGAATTGTTTTTATATCTTGACATTCTACATAAAGATCTTTAATACATTTTGATTTAATATTTGTATATAGTGGTAGGTAAGAATCCATCAATTTTATTCTTTTGCATGTGGATATCAAGTTTTCTGAACCCCATTTGTTTGAAAAGACTATCAGTTCCCTGCTCAGTACTCTTGGCACCCTTATATAAGGTAATATACTGGAGGGTTTATTTCTGGGCACTGCCTTTGGTTCCATTGGTCAGTATGTCTTTCTTTATGCCACTATGATGCTGCTTTGACTTACTGTAGTTTTATAATATGCTTTGTAATTAGGACATGTAAGGTCTTCAGTTTTGTTTTTCATTCTTGAGATTGTTTACATATTCAGTGTCCTTTGAGATTCCATGTGAGTTTTAGGATTTTTTAAATATTTCTGTAAAACATAGCAGTGGGATTTTGTTAAGACACTGCATTGAATCTGTAGATCTCATTAAGTAGTATGACCATTTTAACAATAGTAAGTCTTCCAATACATAACCGTAGATGTCTTTCCATTTACTTGTGACTTCTTTAATTACTTTTAGCAATATTTTGTAGTTTTAAGTATACAACTGCTTCGCTTCATTGGTTAAGTTTATTTCTCAGTATTGTATTCCTTTTGGTGCCATTATAATGCGTTTATTTTCTTAATTTTCAGATTGCTCATTGTATGTTTATATAAATGCAACTGACTTTTATGTGTTGATTTAATATCCTGCAAATTTGCTAAAGTTATTTTCTGGTTATAACTCTTTTTAATCTTTAGGATTTTCAACATATAAAATTATGCCATCTGTTAAGAGATAATTTTACTATGTCCTTTCCAATTTGGATGAATTTGATTTGTTTTTTCTTGCCTGATTGCTTTGGCTAGTTTTGAGTACTATGTTTACCATGGGAATTACATAAAAGATCTTATCATTATAACAATATACACTAAGCTAAAAACAACTTTAATAGCATACAAAAGCTCTCTTTATTTATCCCCCTGTTCCACTTAGTTATTGTCACAAGTTACATTATTTTTGTATTGTGTACTCATTAACATTTTATTATAATACTTATTTTTATGCTTTTATATTTATATTCTATCCTAGGATTAAAAGTGAATTGTCTACCAGCATTACAGTATCAGGATTCTGGATTTGTCTATATATTTACCTTTACCAGAGAGCTTTCTGTTTTTATATGCTTTTAGTTGCTACCTGGTGTTCTTCCATTTCAACTTAATGAGATCACTTGGACTCGGGAAGGGGAACATCACGCACTGGGGCCTATTATGGGGAGGGGGGAGGGGGGAGGAGGGAGGGATTGCATTGGGGAGTTATACATGATATAAATGATGAATTGATGGGTGCTGATGAGTTGACGGGTGCAGCACACCAACATGGCATAAGTATACATATGTAACAAACCTGTACGTTATGCACATGTACCCTAGAACTTAAAGTATAATAAAAAAAAAAAGAAAAAAAAAAAAAGAAAAAAAAAGAATTCCCTTTAGGATTTCTTGTAAGATGTGTCTAGAGGGAACGAATTTTCTTAGCGTTTTTTGGGAAAATCTGTATTTCTCCTCCATTTTTAAATGACAGTTTTACTGGATGTAGTGTCTGGTTGGCAGGGTGATATGCTTTGACTTTGTCCTCACCCAAATCTCATCTTGAATTGTAGCTCCCATAATTACCACGTCATGGGAAGGACCTGGCAGGAAGTAACTGAATCATGAGGGTAGTGGGGGGGTCTTTCCCATGCTGTTCTTGTAATAGTGAATAAGTCTCATGAGATCTGATGGTTTTATAAAGGGGAATTCCCCTACACAAGCCCTCTTGACTGTTGTCATGTAAGACTTGACTTTGCTCCTCATTTGCCTTCAGCAATGACTGTAAGGCCTCCCCAGCTATGTTGATCTGTGAGTCAATTAAACCTCTTTCCTTTATAAATTATCCAGTCTTGGGTATGTCTTTATTAGCAGCATGAAAACAAACTAATACACAGAGTTGTTTAAATTGTTTTTTGAATTCTTTTATTTTTGTCCTCTTAGCCCTTAGTATATATTATCTCATTGTCTTCTGGCCTGTAAGATTTCTACTGAGAAATCCACTGATAATATTATAGGAACTCCCTTGTAGTTGATGAGTTGCTCTTCTCTTGAAGCTTTCAAGATCCTCTTTTTGACTTTGATTTTTCACTATTTGCTAATAACTCAATAAGGGTATTTTTTGTTTTATAGTTGGAGTTCATTGTGTCTCTTTTATATGAAAAAGATAGTGAGAACAAGAGCAAGACTGAGAGCAAGAAAGCACGAGTGAGAGAGCATGAGTGAGAGAGAGAAGAGCACCATGGCATGAAGGCCAGAAAGCAAAGCAAAACAAAACAAAACAAAAAACATGTACTTTTAAGTGGTAGGTTTGGGAAATTCATAAAAGAATTTTATGAATTTTCAGACACATTGATCTGATGATAATGAAATTGATAAGTAGTAGGCAATTAAGGTTTGAGAATCATATCCTCCAAAGTATCACCAGCTTAGACAAAAATATACTGTAACTTTTGAGACATAAAATAAATCTTGGGTCCTCATGGCTAATAGACAAGAAGTAGGCTGAAAAAGATTCTCAGATTCCTTGGAGACATTTTCACTTATGCCTTATCACATGAGTCCAGGGGAAATCTGGAGGAAGAGAAGACTTCCTGGAACCATAGAAAACAAGCAAATGGGGAGCTGCTCTCAATGAAAATAGAACCAGGGCCCATTGAAGGGGAACCTCCCATTATAATACTAGGGAATACTCATCACATCTGTCAAGAGGATTTCTGAATTTCTATGGGTCTGTGACTTCTGTGGGGGTCACAGTTTTTCCTTCTCTGAATATGAGTGCAATCTTAACACTTATTCCCTCATGGTTTAATTCAACTAACTTTCCTTTTGAGACTATAAACCACTAGATTAAGAGGGGCCACATGCCTATCTGATGTGAGACATTTGCACATCACTCTGTAATAAAAAGATCTCTGCACATCGTCCAAAGATCGTGTACTTTGAGATTGCTTGCATGAGTCGATCGAAATTTTGGATTGTCTTCATTGAAGTGGGAATGAGTGTATTTCTGTGTATGGAAAGGAAAGTAAACAAATACATGGACAACAGAAGGTGGCCTGTCATTATTCCATTCACTAAATGAAATTATTCCATTCACCAAATATTTCCACCTTTGATTCTGGGAAAAAAGATAGAATGGCATATCACAGTTATTTTGGTGACAGATGTGCCCATAAGACTAGCAATGTCTCAATAATGTGTGAGCAGACATACCAGATACTATTTATAGATGGAAACTCTAAGAGCCAGTGGGGACTTCTTGTACTCTATTCTTCCCTATGATAATAATGTTACAGATGGCAGCTGCTCCCTCATCTGGTGCCCAAAGTAGACACAAGTGGAGAGGGACCAAGCTGACTATCCTGTAAATCTAGCTGGAATGGAAAAATACGTATTTTTTTTTCTTTTAAGCTAATGAAATGTGTAGGCTGATGTTTCATCAGCATCAGCTAGCTTATCTTTATGAATATACAAAGTTAATTTTAATGAATAAACTTGTAATTTTTGTTTTATTTTTTCTTTTTTACCAACTTAAGTTTAGGGGTATATGTGCAGGATGTGCAGGTTTGTTACATAGGTAAATGTGACCATGGCAGTTTGCTGCACAGATCATTCCATTACCTAGATATTAAGCTCAGCATGCATTAGCTATTCTTCCTGATGTTCTCCCTACTCTTTTCCTCCCATCCCTCACCCTCCAACAGGTTCCAGTATGTGTTGTTTCCCTCGATGTGTCCATGTGTTCTCATCATTCAGTTCCCACTTATAAGTGGGAGTATACTGAATACCATGCAGTATTTGGTTTTCCCTTCCTGCATTAGTTTGCTGAGGCTAACAGCCTCTGCTCCATTCATGTCTTTGCAGAGGACATGATCTCATTCCTTTCTATAGCTGCATTGTATTTCATGGTATATACATACCACATTTTCTTAACCAGTCTATCATTGCTGGGCTTTTAGGTTGGTTCCATATCTTTGCTATTGCGAATAGTGCTGCAATGAACATATGGGTGCATGTATCTTTGTAATAGAATAATTTGTATTCCCTTGGTTATATACCCATAATGGAAGTGCTGGATCAAATAGTATGTCTGCATCAAGGTCTCTGAGGAATTGCCACGCTGTCTTCCACAACGGTTAAACTAATCACACTCTCACCAACAGTGTAAAAACATTCCTTTTTCTCCACAACCTTGCCAGCATCTGTCTTTTTTTTGACTTTTTTAATAGCCATTCTGACTGGTGTGAGATGGTATCTCAAAATACATCATTGCAGTTTTGATTTGCATTTCTCTAATGATCAATAATGTTGAGCTTCTTTTCATGTTTGTTAGCCACATGCAAAACTAGGCAAAGGACATAAACAGACACTAATAAACTTTAGTTTTTGAAACAGTTTTAGGTCTACAGAAAAATTGAGCAGAAAGTAGAGTTGCTAGAAACCCTCTCACTACTTGGTTTTCCCTATTACTAATATCTTGTGTTAGTGTGGTACATTTGATACAAATGATAAGGTAATATTTATACCTTAAAATTAACGGAATTCCATAGTTTACAGTAGGGTTCAGGATTTATGTTGTATATTGTATGCATGAAAGTATGACACATGGCAAATGTATGGCATGTATCTGATATTTCTTACAGAACAGTTTAACTGTTCTGAAAACTCCCAGCACTCCACCTATTCATCACTTTCTCACCCCTGCCTCCAACCCCTTGGAAACCATGGCTTTTACAGTCTCCATAATTTTCCCTTTTCAAAATTTAGTGAAAATTATACAGTATGTCATCATTTCAACTTAGAATCTTTCACGTTACAAAATGCATTTAATGAATATTTTATATTAAAGTAGAGCCATCCATAATTATACAACCAAAAATGAAACAAATAGTTTCTAAGATTACCCAGAAATTTTTTTTTTCTTGCATAACCAGATTAACAATTATGAATATTTTCTAATTTCTTAAATCAAAGGAGAGATAGATAGATAGATAGATAGATAGATAGATAGATAGATAGATAGATAGATAGACAGACAGACAGACAACTGTTTTTATCCATTCATTGATCAATGCACACTTAGGTTGGTTCCATATATTTGCAATTGTAAATTGTGCTGTGATAAGTATATGCATGCAGGTGTATTTTTTATATAATGACTTATTTTCCTTTGGGTTGATACCCAGTAATGTGGTTACTGTATTAAATGGTAGATCTACTTTCTGTTCTTTAAGAAAACTCCATACTGTTTTCCATAGAGTTTGTACTAATTTACATTGCCATCAGCAGTGTATAAGCATTTTCTTTTCACCACATCCATGCCAACATCTGTTGTTTTCTGAGTTTTTAATAGTGACTATTCTTGCAGTAGTAAGGAGGTATTTTATTGTGATTTTAATTTGTACTTAATTTGTATTTCTCTGATGATTAGTGACGTTGAGAATTTTTTCATGTCTGTTGGCCATTTTTATTTCATCTTTTGAGGAATATCTGTTCATGTTACCTGTCCACTTTTTGATGGGACATTTTTTTCTTATTGATTTGTTTGAGTTGCTTGTAAATTCTAGATATTAGTCCTTTGTTGGATGCATAATTTGCAAACATTTTCTCCCATTCTGTGAGTTGTCTGTTTGCTCTGATGATTATCTTTTTTTTAATTCTTATTTTAAGTTCAGGGGTACAAGTGCAGCTTTGTTACACAAGTAAACTTGCTTCATGGGAGTGTATTGCACAGATTATTTCATCACTCAGATATTAAGCCTAGTACCCATCAGTTATTTTTCCTGATCCTCTTTCTCCTCTCACCCTCTACCCTCTGAAGGGGAACAGTGTGTGTCGTTCCCCTCAATGTGTTCATGTGTTCTCATGATTTAGCTCCTACTCATAAGCGCAGACATATGTATTTGTTTTTCTGTTCCTGTGTTACTCTGATAAGGGTAATGGCCTCTAGCTCCATTAATGCCCCCAAAACAGACACACAGACCAATGGAAGAGAACAAGAACTCAGAAATAAGACTAAACACCTACAACTATCTGATCTTCCACAAAGCTGACAAAAAAAAAGCAACGAGGGAAAGGATCACTTATTTAATAAATGTTTCTGGGATAACGGGCTAGCCATATGCAGAAGATTAAAACTGGACCCCTTCCTTACACCATATACAAAAAGCAACTCAAGATGGATTAAACATTTAAATAGAAAACCCAAAACCACAAAAACCCTGGAAGACAACCTAGGCAATACCATTGAGGACATAGGCACGGGCTAAGATTTCATGAAGATGCCAAAAGCAACTCCAACAAAAGCAAAAATTGACAAATGGGATCTAGTTAAACTAAAAAGCTTCTAATTGTTATTTCTTTTGCTGTACAGAGCTTTAATTAGGTATCTTTTATTAATTTTTGTTTTTGTTGCATTTGCTTTGGGGGTCCTGGTCATGGTTTCTTTGTCTAGACCAATGCCCAGAAGAGTTTTTACTAGGTTATTTTCTAGAATTTTTACAGTTTCAGGTCTCAGATTTAAGTCTTTGATTTATTTTGAATTGATTTTTCTATAAGGTGAGAGATATGGATCCAGTTTTAGCCACCTACATGTGGCTAGCCAGTTTTCCCAGCTCCATTTATTAAATAGGGTGCCCTTTCCCCAATGTTTGTTGTAGGCTTTGCCAAAGACTAGTTGATGGTGTTTTTGCTCTTTATAAATTACCCAGTCTAAGATACTTTGTTACAACAGCTCAAATATATGCTAAAAATGCCTAAGGTATGGATTCATACATACACACAATTTATTAAATAAATATAACCATATATCTACAACACAGGTCAACACACAACAGAAGGCCCTACTAGATACTATCACTGGCCTAAATTTTGTATTAATCATTTCCTTTAAAAAATCCCATAGTTATTAATCTCTAAATTATAATGCCCAGAAGTGCATTTTTGCATTTTACATGAATATAAGTATATTACTTGTTCTTCAGTAACTTGCTTCTAAACTTGCTTCAATAGCGTATTTGTGAAATGCATTCATGTAATTGAATTTAGCTATATGTTATTTGTTTTCACTGTTAGGTGATATTTCCTGAATATGTAACTGACATCTTTTAATGCATGTTAAATGTCATTTAGTAGACATTCTCATAAATAGACCAAAAATTCTACAAGGAAATCTGGACCTGGAAATTACTGACATACAAGCAGTCAATAAAATCCATGGGTACAGAAAAGATTGCTTGGAAGGAGTGCATAAAATGAGAAGAGAAGGGTTTGTAGCATTGCCAGGAGACACCAATAGTTAGACAAGGAAACAGAAAGATAAACTTGAAAGGGAGCTGTTAGCCAGAAAGAGGGAATATGAAGAATTAAGAATATAAAGGAAGTCCATGATAATGTGACCACAGAGAAGTGAAGTAAGGACAAAACTGGTATAATTGTTGAATTAGGAGATGTCTGGGGAGTGACTTCACTGGAGTAATGGAGGTAGGTAACAGCCTAATTTCTCTAGGTTGAGGAGTGTATACAATGAATAGTGAAAATAAGAAGAGATCTATTTTTTTAGAAGCTTGCATGTAAGGAGAAAGAGAAATATAAATGAATAATTGAAGCAGGATATTAAGGTGAGTGTTCTGTATGTTTTGTTTTTAAGACAGAAAAGCCTGAAGCACACTTATGTGCTGGAGAAAAGCCCACTAAAGACAACCAGCCATTGTTATGAGGTAAAACTGGATGCATTAGCTCTCTGTAGACAGAAAGCACAATACAGAATTAAGACTCAGTCTAAAGATCGCATATATTATTATTGTCATTTTCATGGATTACTTTCTAATAAATTGAGATTTCTTCCAATCTAAATACTAAGCAGTCATTTAAGTTTTCAGTATTTTGATTTAGTGATGCTCTTCTGCTTTTTTAAAGTTTTTAAATCAACTTTATTGAATTATCCTGTAATTCTTTAATAATTCAAAGCTAAAATTAATTTTACGTAAAATTAGATGAATTTTGGCAAATATATGTAGTTAATTATGTAATGATATAGAACATTCTCACAATCTCAAAAGTTCCCTCTTGTCCTTTTCAATCAATCTACCTGCTCCCTACCCAGGACAATTACTGATCTGCTTTTTATCCATATAAGTATATTATTGGAGAATCCCATGTAAATTAAATCATACAGGAGAGTATATACTATATACTGCATCTGGCTTCTTTCACTTTCCATGGTTATGTGTATCGGCAGTTTGTTCTTGTTTATTATTGATTGGTATGCAATTGAATAAATACGCTGCAATTGGTCTATCCATTTACCAGTTAGAAGGACATCTGGCATGTTTCCAGTTTCTAGCTGTTACTAATAAAGCTGAAATGAATTAAAATTCGAACACAAATCTTCGTATGAACACATATTGCTATTTATCTAGGATAAATATTTAGAATTGCTAGGTTAAGTTTCTAATTTTGTTAAAAAGAACAAAAGCATTTTTCAAGGTGGTTATTCCACTTTAAGCATTCCCATATGCAATTTATGAGAATTCTAGTTGTTCCACATCCTCACCATGCGGTTTTGTCAGTCTTTGTAATTTTAGCCATCTAAAGATGTACAGGTATGTTGTAGTGTATCATTACGGTTTTAATTTCCATTTATCCAATGACTAATAACGATGAATAACTTTCTAAGTGTTTATTTTCCATTTGAATATCTTCTTTGGTAAACTTTTTAATTACCCATTTTTATCACGGTGTAGTGGTACAATATTATTTACTAGATATTTTCTTCAGATTTTCTACATATTCATATAAACTAATTTATGTTTGTCTATGTGTGTATAGTTCTATGCAATTTTATCACATGTAGATTTATCAAGATATAGAACTGTTTCACCTCCAAAAATAAACTCTTTATGCTATGTCTCCATAATAATACCCTTCCCAATCTTGGTAATAAACAGTGATTTTTCAAGGAGAAAAAGTTTTAAATTGTTAATTATTTTCTAGTTCATGTTTCTTACGTTGTATTTAGAAAACTTCTGCCTAACCCAAGATTACTATAAATTTCCTGAGTTTTCTTTGAGAAGTATTTTTTCTTATGATATATATTCTGTAATGCATTTTCAGTTGAATTTTTTCCTCGAGATATCTTACTCATATTTTTAAATTTATCATTGTGTCTTATATTCTTTATGCTATTCGTTTTTTTAAATTCTCAATTTCACACATTGGTAGAAAATTTTCCTGCAGCTCTATCAGTTGTTCCAGACATTTTGCAACAGTTTATTTTCATCTATAGTGAGTTGAATAATGTCCTCCCCCTAAATTCCTGTCCACTGTGAAATTAAGAATATGACATCTAGGAATTAGGAATAAGGGTCTTTGGAGATGTAAGTAAAGAAAAGATTCTGAGATAAGATCATCCTGGATTATTTTAGCTGGACCCTAAATTCAAAGATGAGTATTTTTATACGGGAAAGAAGTGAAGATATAGAAACAGACAAAAAGAAGGCCATAAAAAAATGGAAGCAGAGTTTGAAGTCATGTAGCTTCAAGCTAAGGATTGCCAAGAACTATCAGAAGCCCCTAAAAGCTAGGAAAGAAACAAAGAGGATTTTCCCTTAGACTCTCCATACAAAAATCAACCCTGCTGACCCTTTCATTTCAAACTTCTGCCCTCCACAACTGTGAGAAAATAAATTTATGTTGTTTTAAGACACCCGGTTTGTAATACCTATGTATGGCAGTGCTAGGAAATTAATACATTATGTAGCTATGGCAGCAATTTCCTAACGACAAAAATTCTGGGTTGCTGAGAGATAAAAGAGTACACAAGGCCTGGGTTTTTTGTTTTTGTTTTGCTTTTTAGAGACAGAGTCTCACTCTGTAACCCAGGCTGGATTACAGTGGCACAATCAGAGCTTACTGCAGACTTGACCTCCTAGACTCAAGCAATTCTCCCGCCTCCGACTCCTTTATAGCTGGGACTACAGGGGCACACCACCATGCTTAGCAAATTTTTTAAAAAATTTTTTTGTGGAGACAGGGTTTCAATATGTTGTCTAGGATACAAGGCCTGTTCTTAAGTTACAATAAAATAAATAACATGAGAGCACAATGGGAACATTTCAGTCATGTAATAAAAGTGCATCCAGATCACCTTTGTCAAAACTTATGAGCAGAAATTTTATCACCACAGGATATCTCTCCACTGCAAAGGTAATTAATGATTTGAAATATCCTGTAGGCCTCACTGTTTTCCACCAGGAATATAGAATAACTTCACATTTCAATGAAGTCAATTTCTCTCTGTTGCATCTCAAATTTCATTTTTTTTCAGGTTTGAAACAAATGCTACTTAATTTAAAAGTAGAATTATACATTCTATGAGCCCAGTATCACCCTGATACAAAAACCAGGAAAGGACATAACAAAAAAGGAAAAACTATAGAACAATATCCATGATGAACATAGATGCAAAAATACTGCACAAAACACTAGCTAACCAAGTCCAACAGCATATCAAAAAGATAATCCACCATGCTTAAGTGGGTTTCATACCACGGATGCAGGAATGGTTTAACATATGTAAGTCAATAAATGTGATACACACATAAACAGAATTAAAAACAAAAATTTCATGATCATCTTGATAGACACAGAAAAAAACATTTGACAAAATCCCAGCATCCTTTTATGATTAAAGTCCTCAGCAAAATTGGCATAGAAGGAACATATCTTAAGGCAATAAAAGCCATCTATGACAAACTGACAGCCAACATTACACTGAATGAGAAAAAACTGAAAGTATTCTCCCTGAGAACTGGAACAAGACAAGGATGCCCACTTTCACAACTTCTATTCAATATTGTACTGGAAGACCTAGCCAGAACAAACAGGCAAGAGAAAGAAATACAGGGCATCCAAATCAGTCAAGAAGAAATCAGAGTGTCACTGTTTGTTCATGATATGATCATATACCTAGAAAACTCTAAAGATTCATCCAAAAAGCTCCTAGAACTGATGAACGAATTCAGCAAAGTTACAGGATACAAAATTAACATACAGAAATCAGTAGCCCTGCTATACACCAACAGCGACCAAGCTGAGAATCAAATCAATAACTCAACCCATTTTACAACAGCTGCAAAGAAAAAATACTTAGGAATATGCCTAACCAAGGCAGTGAAAGATCTCTCAAGGAAAACTATGAAACACTGCTGAAAAATATCATAGATGACAAACAAGTGAAAATACATTCCATGCTCATGGATGGGTAGAATCAATATTGTGAAAATGACCATGTTGCCAAAAGCAATCTATGGATTCAGTGAAATTCCCGTCAAAATTCTACCATCATTCTTCACATCATCATTAGGAAAAAACAACCTCAAAATTCATATGGAACCAAAAAAAAGTAGCTCACATAGCCAAAGCAAGACTAAGCAAAAAAAAAAAAAAAAAAAAAAAATCTGGAGGTATCACTTTACCCAACTTCAAACTATACTATAAGGCCACTGTCACCAAAACAGCATGGTACTGGTATAAAAATAGGCCTATAGACCAGTGGAACAGAATAGAGAACCCAGAAATAAGACCAAATACAGCCAACTGATCTTTGAAAAAGCAAACAAAAACATGAAGTGGGGAAAGGACACCCTGTTCAACAAATGATGATGGGATAACTGGCCAGCCACATGTAGAAGAATGAAACTGGATCCTCATCTCTCACCTTATACAAAAATCAACTCACATGGATGAAAGACTTAAGTCTAAGACCTGAAACCATAAAAATTCTAGAAGATAACATTGGAAAAACCCTTCTAGACACTGGCTTAGGCAAAAACTTCATGGCCAAAAACCCAAAAGCAAATACAACAAAAACAAATAGATGGGATTTAATTAAACTAAAAAGTTTTTGCACAGAAAAGAAATAATAGCAGAGAAAACAGACAACCCACAGAGTGGGAGGAAATCTTCAAAATCTATACTTCTGACAAATAACTAATATTTAGAATCTACAAGGAACTCAATCAGCAAGAAAAAAACAAAAATCCCATCAACAAGTGGGCTAAGGAATGAATACACAATACTCAAAAGAAGGTAAATAAATGCCCAAGAAACATATGAGAAAGTGCTCAGCATCACTAATGATCAGGTAAAAAAATGAAATCAAAACCACAATGCAATACCATTGTACTCCTGCAAGAAAAGAATGGTCATAATCACAAAATCAAAAATAATAGATGTTGGCAGAGATGTAGTGAAAAAGGAACACTTTTACACTAGTGGTGTGAATGTAAACTAGTACAATCACTATGGATAACAGTGTGGAGATTCCTTAAAGAACTAAAAGTTGATCTACCATTGATCCAGCAATCCCACCCCTGGGTATCTACCCAGAGGAAAATAAGTCATTACATGAAAAAGATACATGCACACACATTTACAGCATCAAAATTCACAATTGAAAGAATATGGAACCAGCTCATGCCCAT
Source organism: Rhinopithecus roxellana (assembly GCF_007565055.1). Taxonomy (NCBI): domain Eukaryota; kingdom Metazoa; phylum Chordata; class Mammalia; order Primates; family Cercopithecidae; genus Rhinopithecus; species Rhinopithecus roxellana. The sequence continues at coordinate 95,276,053 of NC_044551.1, forward strand.
CAATCAACAAGTAGATAAAGAAAAATATATATATTCACACATATATACACACACACATATGTGTGTGTATATATTCACACGTGTGTATATATATGTGTGTGTATATATAGATATGTATACATGTATAAAATGAAATACTACTTAGCCATAATAAGAAATGAAGGTATGTTCTCATACTTAAGTGGGAGCTAAGCTATGAGGATGCAAAGGCATAAGAATGATACAATGGACTTTGGAAAGTTGGGGGAAGGGTGGGCAGGGAGTGAGGAAAAAAGACTACACATTGGGTACAGTGTACACTGCTCAGTTGATGGGTGCACCAAAATCTCAGAAATTACCACTAAAAAACTTATTCGTGTAACCAAACACCACTTGTTCCCCCAAAAACTATTGAAATAAATGATTAGTTTTTAAAATCTACAATGAGATGTCATCTCATCCTGGTAAAATTGCCTTATAACCAAAAGATAGGCAATAGCAAATGCTGGTGAGAATGTGGAGAAAAGGTAGCCCTTGCACACTGTTGATGGGAATGGAAATTAGTATAACCACTATGAAGAAGAGTTAGGAGGTTCCTCAAAAAACTAAAAACTGAGCTACCATGTGATCCATGAATCCCACTGCTGCATATATACCCAAAAGAAAGGAACTCCGTATATTGAAGTGATATCTGCACTCCTATGTTTGTTGCAGCACTGTTTAATAATACTTAAAATTTGGAAACAAACCAAGTATTAATCAACAGATGAACGTATAAAGAAAATGCTGTACGTATACACAATGGAGGGCTATTCAGCCATAAAATAGAATGAGATCCTGGGCGACCAAGCAAGACTCTGTCTCAAAAAAAAAAAAAAAAAAAAAAAAATAGAATGAGATCCCATCATTTTCAACAGCACGGTTGGAACTGGAGATCACTAAGTAAAATAAGCCAGGCACAGAAAGACAAACATCACATGTTCTCACTGATTTTTAGGGTCTAAAAATCAAAACAATTGACCAAATGGATATGAGAGTAGAAGGATGCTTACCAGAGACTGGGAAAGGTAGTGCAGGGCTGGTAGGGAAGTGGGGATAGTTAATGGGTACAAAAACAACAGTTAGAAAGGATGAGTAAGACCTACTATTTGATAGCACAATAGGTTAATAGCATAATTGCACATATTAAAATAACTTAGAGTGTAATTTGATTGTAACTCAAATGACAAATGTTTGAGGTGGTAGATAACCCATTTTTTATGGTGTGCTTATTTCACATTGCACGCCTGTATCAAAATATCTCATGTACTCCATAAATATATCCAACTACTATGTATCCACAAAAATGTTTAAAAATTAAAAGAAACAGTTTAAAAAATTAGGATTACATTTTACATACTAGCATCACGTTGTCATGTTCTGATATCTTTCATCACTGCACATTAAGTTAATTGAATACCTGCCTGTTGGAAACAATTAAAAATCACTCCTTACAAGGACTGTATTTGAAACTGTGAGATAATTAGAAAGGATAGTGATAAAATTCTTATTATTGAAAGATAAAACTTAACACTGCTAATGTATTATTAAAAGTTGACATTGAATCAACTCTTTTTTCACTTATCCTGTTGCTTGCTTTCTCTTTCTTCATTGTTTGGCACCAGAGCAGACAGGATTCAGTGCAAGCTAACACCTGGGTCCAGAGGCTGCACAAATCCAAATGTGGGAAAAGGTTTAAACAGCTATTTTCAGGGCACCAATCTATGGTTATCAAGTAATAATAACAGGTATTATGTACCTCAGACCCTCCAAACTTTGTTCTCTGTACAAGAAAAAAAGAGAAAGGGGAAAAAAGAATAAAGATTATAAAGACCAAAATTCGGAACACTAACACTACCAAATCCTGGTAATACAAAACAATATGAACTCTCAGTCATTGTTGGTGAGAATGGAAATCAGTGAACACACTTTGGAAAACAGTTTGGTGTGCTCGTATATTAATAGGACAAAATAAACTTTTGTGATGATTCAGCAATAGCCACCCTTTTTATTTATCTAAAGGAGATGAAAATTTATATGTTCACACAAAAACCGGAAAATAAATGTTTATGACAGCTTTGTTCATAATTGCCAAAACTTGAAGCAACCAAGATGCCCTTCAGCAGGTAAATAGATAAGTAAGCCATGATACATTCAGACAATGGGATATTATTCCACACCAAAAAGAAATGAGCTAACAAGCCATGAAAATACATGAAGAACTTAAATGCATATACGTAAGTGAAAATAACCAACATGAAAACGTCTACTTTCTGTATGATTTCAACTACAATCATGCATCCCTTAATGATGGGCATATTTTATTAGTCCATTCTTGTGCTGCTAATAAAGACATACCTGAGACTGGATAATTTATAAAGGAAAGAGGTTTCCTTTTTTCTCACAGTTCAGCACAGTTCACAGTTCAGCATGGCTGGGGAGGCCTCAGGAAACTTACAATCATGGCAGAAGGGGAAGGAAACACATCCTTCTTCACAAGGCGGCAGCAAGAAGTAGAATGAGTCAAAGAGGAAAAGCCACTTATTAAACCATCAGATCTCGTGGGAACTCACTATCATGAGAACAGCATGCAGGTAACTGCCCCATGATTCAATTACCTCCTACCAGGTTCCTCCCACCACACGTGGGCATTATGGGAATTACAATTCAAGATGAGATTTGAGTGGGGACATGGTCAAACTATATCATGTATGTTCTAAGAAATGTGTTATTTGGCAATTTCCTCATTGTGCAAACATGATGCAGCCTACTATATATGATACAGCATACTATACACCTATGCTATATTATACAGCCTATTTCTTCCAGGCTACAAACCTATATAGCATGCTACTGCACTGTAGGCAATTGTAACAAATGGTAAGCATACTCATTATCTAAACATAGAAAAGTTCCAGTAAAAATACAGTATGACAATCTTATGGGACCACTCTCATATATATATGTAGTTTATCATTGACCAAAATGCTGTTTTGCAACTCATGACTATTCATGGCATTCTGGAAAAGGCAAAACTGTGGAGATAATAAAAAGATCAATGATTGGCAGAGGCTAGGGGCGGGAGGACAGGAAGAATTAGGCAGAGCACAGAGGATCTTCGGGACAATGAAAACACTCTGTATGATACTATAATTGTAGATACATGTCATTATACATTTGTCCAAATCCAAAGAATGTACAACACCAAGAGTGCACCCGAAGTAAACTATAGACTTTGGGTGATAAGGAATCATTACTATTATTATGAGACAGACTCTCACTCTGTCAGCCAGGCTGGAGTGTAAAGACCAGATATTGGCTCACTGCAATCTCTGCTTCCCGAGTTCAAGCAGTTCTCATGTCTCAGCTTCCCAAAGAGCTGGCAGTACAGGCGCACGCCGCCACACCCAGTTGTTTTTTGTATTTTTTGGAGAGACAGGGTTTCACCATGTTTGCCAGGCTGGTCTTGAACTCCTGGCCTCAAGTGATCTGCCTACCTCAGGCTCCCCAAGTACTGGGATTACAGGCCTGAGCCACCGCAACTAGCAGATAACAAATTTTTTTTTTTTTTTTTTTAATTTGAGACTGAGTCTCACTCTGTCATGCAGGCTGGAGGGCAATGGTACAATCTCCACTCTCTGCAACCTCCGCCTCCCGGGTTCAAGTGATTATCCTGCCTCAGCCTCCCAAGTAGCTGGGATTACAGGCATGCACCACCATGCCTGGCTAATTTTTGTATTTTTAGTAGAGACGGGGTTTCGCCACGTTGGCCACGCTGGTCTCAAACTCCTGACCTCAGGTGATCTGCCTGTCTCAGCCTCTCAAAGTACTGGGATTACAGGCGTGACCCACTGCAACCAGCCGATAATGAATTCTTAATGTAGGTTTATCAATTATAACAAGTGTACCACATTCGTGGAGGATGTTGATAATGTGGGAGCCTATGCATGCCAGAGTGAGGACGCCAGAAGATATATGGAAAATCTCTGTACTTTCTGCTCAATATTGCTGTTAATCTAAAATTGCTTTACAAAATGAAGCTTACTAAAAATAAATAAATAAAACATTGGTGTTGGGTGAGGGGAGGTGGGGTTGCCACATTGCAAGGAGAGGTTACTAGGTTTTCTAGAAACTTCCATTTTTCTCCAGTTCCTGATGGGTACTACACTTGCAGGTTGCTAAAGTAATGCTCCTTGGATGATTGCCCAGAAGCTGTGCAGAATCTTTATGTCTCTCATAAAATTCACCTATTTCTGCTACTTCTAAGGTTGCCAGGAGCAACTGTTCACAGCACAGGAAGCTTCACCTGTCTTAGGTGGTTATAGAAGAGCAACGCAGAGAAGTCCTAGAAACTCACCATCCTTGACTAAATTCAGAGTCTTATTCTCCTACATAGTTGTATCAAATATTTTCTAATCAATGTTAGGTACTGCTCTAAGTGCTAAGAACACAACTGATTGAAAGAGTCGAAGTCCTTGATCTCAAGAAGCTACATTAAGGCCAAGATAGAGAAGAGGAGGAAATTTAACAAAACGATATGATGGTGTATGTTGATGCATGATATGAACTAATGAATGGTAATATCAGACAGATAAAGGTCTCAGTGGAGGAGAAAGTGGGAGACAGGAAGAGGATAAAATATTTGAGCTGAGATCTAAATAAATAGGAAGCAGACAGGCAAAAACGTAAGAGAAGAATAGCCTAGGTGAAGTAAAAACAGGGCCAAGGTCTTCTGAGGAGTCAGGGCATGGGGGAAGCTTGGTGAGGCTGTCCTTGTGTGCCAAGGGGTTTGGGTTTCTTGCTAAGTACAGTGAGAAACTTAGCAAGAGGTTGAAGAATTGAAGAGCTTCAGTGACGGAGTTTCATGGTCTGATTTAAGGTTGCAAATGGTTACTATGATCACTCTGACTTGTCTGTGGACAAAGATTACAAAGAGGCAGGCAAGGAACAAAGAAGAAGTACGAAGGAGAAATGATGACGTAAATCAGTCAGTGGATGGAGAGAAACAACTGGACCTAACAGGTATTTGAAGATAGAATCAATAAGATTTCTTGACGGATTTGATGGTAGCAAGTGACAAGTGAAAAAAAGATGAGAACCCAGGTTAACACCAAGATTGGTCTGAATCTTTGCATCAGTATTTTTGCATAAATGGCCTTAGGCTGTTGTTCATATCTGTCTCATCTTAACAATATATTTTGGGCAAACAGTTCTCCATGGGTCTCTCATATTTCCGTACATCTTATGGGCATTGAATTCATCCATTCTGGACTATCTTTTCAAAAGTTCTTATATAACAAATAGTCTTGGAAGATAGACATGATGTGCCCCTCAGGAACAACAACAATAAGAGGTTTGTTTACCCCTCAACACACACATATAATAAAAACAACGTCTTCCTCAGGGGCCACATTCAGGGGGCTTACTTCCTCTTATACAAAATTTGGGTTTTTAAACTCAGGGCTCCGCTCTTGTAAAGCAATTTATGTGGCCTTGTCATATTATCTGGGAACTGAGGTCCAGGTAACCTACACAAATGCTATACTCTTCATGCTTCTATTGCTTTGAGCAACAAATTGTCTTTGTCTTTGACCCAGTAGTTTCATGTCTTCTGCTAGCAGCATCCCTGAAACTGCGGCAGGCTAACTTTCCAGCTTGCAAGTAGGGCAAAACCTGACTGTTTGTGGTCTTTAATAGTTATCACCAGGGAAGTCTCAAGGAGGTAGGAGAAACTCTTTCTTCACTCTTACGTCAGACTCTTGCATTTTCTAATGGATTCTTTCCTTATCCCTCACACTTTTCAGAAGCTTTAGTTACCAAGAAGCAATAAGACCTCACTTTCAATACATTGTTTTCAACAATGTATTGAAATTTATTTTTCCTCTGCTTCCAGCCTGAGCTGGCCTAAAAATCATCTCTCTTCCCTTTCCTTGTGAGGAGTGAGGTTCCTATTTGTCCCTGTCTCTCCTCTGTGCTATTTCCACATGCATTCCCTCTTTGTTCCGTTCTAAAGACAATATTTGTGCAGCCAGAGAGTACAGTGTTGAAAGACTAGGCTACAGATTTAGAGGGTGTTTCTTTGAACATCAGCTTCCTCCCACTGGCAGTCATGTGAACTTGGGAAGCATATTTCAACTCTGAAATGTCAAAGAGAAATTGCATCACACAAGTTAAACAGGCATGACTGTTGCAATGAGGGTCAAGATTATGGTGCAGAGAGAGATGAACTCAATTCTGTTAAGATAAAAGGTGGGAGATAAGCAAGTGGGGAAGTAGTGAAGGATGTTAGTGGAGAAGTTGGTCAATGTGATTAAGCCAGCTGTGTTTGCTAGTTAGCACTTATTAAAGTTAGGTTCCTACTCTCCCTCAGAGATGAGAAAACAGGAAACCTACCTTTTTTTTTAATATGTAGTCTCGTTCTGTCACCCAGGTTGAAGTATAGTGGTGTGATCTCAGCTCACTGCAACCTCCGCCTCCCAGATTCAAGCGATTCTCCTGACTCAGCCTCCCTAGTAGCTAGGATTACAGGTGCCTACCACCATGCCCAGCTAATTTTTATATTTTTAGTAGAGACGGGGTTTCACTATGTTGGCCAGACTGGTCTCAAACTCCTGACCTCAGGTGATCCACCGGCCTCAGCCTTCCAAAGTGCTGGGATTACAGGAATAAGCCACCATGCTCGGCCCACCCTATCTTTCTGATGATTATATATTAAAGGAATAGCTCCCACATCCTTCAGAAAAACATTTTCTGAGTTTTAAAACTGACAAGAGACTGGGAGAAGATTTACATCTCAAAAGAGCAGAGAAAAAATTTACAACTCCAAGTTTTCAAAAGCAAGTGCTCTAAGAAAAGGAAAGGCAGGGCCAATAGGTATAAAACTGTCTAAAGACTAGTCAAACTGAAGGGACATTAAGGGGCTGTCTCTTTCAAAGCTTCTGCATCATCTCCTCTAAACATTACCTCATCACATTGTTGAGGATGTTAAATAAAATGAGACATAGAAAGCTCTAACAAAACACACACACAAGTTATTTTTTTTTTAAATCCCATATCTACATCAACGAGTATGTATGATAAGGATAGCTTTCAATATTGGAATCTTGATTAAGGGAAAAAATTTTCCATTTGGCCACATATTTCCATTTGACCAAAAAAAATTTATCTGTAGTATTGCCTACGCAATGATTTATGTGTCTTTTTTCCTAATGTATTCTATTTTGTTCTGTATTTGGAAACCACATGTCTCAAATATAACAAGGAATCTTGATGATCTAGCAAGATAGAGCATCACATAATTTGATGAATGAACTATTGTAGACTGAATGAAGGTACACACTGAAGATGTGGAAAACAGTATCATTTGAAGGGAAGATGTGAGGCGTCTGAAGGACGATAAATATAGAAAGGACAGAATAAGAAAGAGGTTAAGATAGAATGAAACTAAGTCAGGTTTAGTTTTGCAGAGTCCAGTATAAATTTGAGACAATCACTGACTGGCTACACCCGCCTGGGGTAACTGAGAGAACCTCCGAAAGCTCTAGAGAGAAATCTTCAGGTAGTTAAGCATGTGTAAAGTGAAAGGCTTGCTGCTTATGTACATATGCATGGTCACAGATTTCTCACATTAGCTATGGGAGAGCAAGTAGCCAGTTAAGTACTAGGATGAGAATCTGGATCAAAAGGAGAAATGTGGTGTCAGGAGGGTTTCTTAAGTTGGTTTAGCTATTTCAAAGAATGGAATTATTACATGACGCCACCACTTACCCAAAGTTAGCCTTTGGGTCAGGGCTTCCTCACTATAGTCCCTTCCATGGTCAACAGAAAGATGTCACAGGACCAGGGTCCTGATCCAGACCCCAAGAGGGGGGTTCTCGGATCTCACACAAGAAAAATTCAGGGTGACTCCATAAAGTTAAAGCAAGTTTATTAAAGTAAAGGAATAAAGAATGGCTACTCCATAGAGCAGCCCGAAGGGCTGCTGGTTGCCCATTTTTATGGTTATTTTTCGATGATGTGCTATTCAAGGGGTGGATTATTCATGCCTCCCATTTTTAGACCATATAGAGGAACTCCCTGACATTGCCATGACATTTATAAACTGTCATGGTGCTGGTGAGAGAGTGTAGCAGTGAGGACGACCAGAGGTCAGTCTCATGGCCATCTTGGTTTTCGTGGGTTTTGGCAGGTTTTGGCCAGCTTCTTTACTTCAACCTGTTTTATCAGCAAGGTCTTTATGACCTGCGTCTTGTGCCAACTTCTTATCTCATCCTGTGACTTAGAATGCCTTAACCATCTGAGAAAGTAGCCCAGTAGATCTCAGCCTCATTTTACCCAACTCCTGTTCAAGATGGAGTTGCTCTGGTTTCACACACCTCTGACAGAATCCTACTTTGCAGTGAAATGTTTTATGGATCCTATCCTCTATAAAATGGCCAGTGTTCTTGGTTTTGTCAATTTCAAAATCATTGGAGCTATCATGGAAACAGATACAAAGATGAGGAAATTGTGCCTAAAGAAAAGGGGACATTATTTTATTAATGTTATCCACACCTGGTGTCTCATTATAGTGACGCTTCATCTGTAAGCTCTGCCTCTGTATTCTAAACTTCCTGGAGCTTTAGAAATGCCTCTGAGTTCTGAGCTCCCATCATCTTCATGTAAGATTAAATTTTAAATATACATTTAATAAAGAAATAGATATACATTCTGTGTTCACCATCTTTCAGTCATAGATTTCCAGCAATATTTTCTGTTTATAGGATTTAAGGAGACTTGTACTTCTATCTCAAGTTCATTCATGTCAAGCAAATTAGGAAAGCCACTATGAGAGGCAAACCACAGTGAGATACCAAGCGAAAGTTTTATAGATGTATAGTCCATTAAATTTTATCAAAGATCACACTGAGAGATTTTCATCCTTCTGAATTTCGAATGACTCATTTTTGTGCCTGACCAAATTCCAAAAAGTAGGTCATATATTCTGACAAGCCTCTTAGGGAAGAGTTGATAAATTTTCATTTAATGGTCACATTAAGTGCAATCTTACTCATTGCTATATTTCATTTAATAAATTGAGGTAAGTACACGTCTAAATTTGTCCAGACCTACTTAGCTTGAGTCCTTCTACCTGGCCATAGATTTTGAAACCTGTGGTAGGTAGAATTTTAAGATGATCCCTTGACCTTCAGCCCTTGGTGTTACTCCTAATTATAACTGTATCACCTTATATGACAAAAAAGGAGATTATCTTAGTGAACCTTATCTAACCATACAAGCCCTTTAAAAGCAGAGATTTCTCTGCCTGAGGGAAGAAGAGGAATTTATAGAGACTGGAAGCACAAGAACAACTCTAGACATTGTTTCTAACCTTAGAGGTGGAGGGAATCCACGTGCAAGGACCAGTTGGTGATCTCCAGAAGCTGAGAGCAACTTCTGACCTGATTACCAACACTGAAACAGAGATCACAACCCTGTATTTGCAAGGAAATAAATTCTGCCAACAAGCTGAATGAGCTTGAAAGCAGGTTCCCCCCAACCCCCCAGAGCTTCCAAATCAGAGTTCAGCACAGCTAACTTCCTAATGCTACCCTTGTGAGACCCTAAACAAGAACCCGTATGAGGAAGGCTGGCCTTCTGACCTACAGAACTTGAGATAATAAACGTCTGCCTTTTTAAAACGCTAAGTTTGTGGCAATTCGTTACTCAGAAATAGAAAGTACAGAACCAGAAGCTTAAATCAAAACGGTGTCTTCCAATAATATAGACAATATTCATAAAATAATCTTTGATATTTATTTGAAAAGGAATATTGCTTATTTTGTTAAAGAGGAAATTTTAAGGTTTTAAGCACAGTTTTTACTCTGTTCTTACACTGTTTGTCTCACATTTTTTGTTATGCTGTCAACATTTCTTCCTTTTCTTTTTTTCTTTTTAGCAAAATCCTGTGTGTTAGTGAACATCTTAGAGGAAAAAAAAAACTTAATGAACAATGAGGCTAGAATTTCCAGCAATATTGCTGTGCTTCCTCACAAAGCATTCATCTCCTCTTTATCTCTGGAATTCTTTGGCTCTAAGACCTGATAGAGAAGTTTGTGAAAAATAAAGTTGTTTGGTTTCTGTTACAACCAGTCAGTTGACAGTTCCAACCACATACAGGTGTGTGAGGCTGTGTTGCACAGCGGTAAATCCATGGGCTTCTGAGTAGATCTGTCTGGAAGTTATTGAAAAGGTGTAACATTTTAGGTACTTTCTGAAACTATCATGAATACTTAGCAGACTTTTACAAGCTCTGTTTTCACAGGAGAGCTACCCAAGGCTAATGGCACTTGATCAATTTCTACTACTCTTAAAACCACAGTCCTTCTTGTCATCCCTATTTTTTATGATAATGTCTACCATTTTCCATTAACCGGACTCAGCCTTGAGATGATGTGAGGCAAAAGTTTTGATGTTGACTGTCTTTCGTTGACCTCTGAAGAATACCATATGTTTCTGTTAAAGTGGGCCACAAAATGTATTTGTATGCAAGATTTGGAGGGTGGACATGAAGCACCAGGCTTTTCAGCTCACACAGAATGTCGCTGATCTGTTGTTTCACATCACCGGTATGAAAAACAACCAGGGCTGCAACTGCTTCATCTTTCCCTGGATTCTACTTTGGCTTCTCCAGCTTGGAGACCAAGTGTGTGTGTTTAGCTTTATGACAAAGAGCCCTGGCTTCTGTAGCATACCCATTGCACGTAGGTCAGAGGCCAGAAGAACTGGCAGGCTCCAGCTTCTGCTTTGGTTATCAGCTACTGTTTGCTCTCTCCTGCCTCACCCTCAGTTCCCTTCCTCACTGCGTATTGTGTAGACTTCAGCCTCCAGCAGCAGATTTGCAGAAAGCACTTACTGTCGACCATAATTGTTAGGGATGCTGCAGAGGAGAAGGGAATTGAACTCTTCTATGAGGCTGAATACAAATAAACATTACATAGTGCAGAAGAAGTAAAAGGCTGTGTCCGGACTAGCATCTGGAAAAGCAGTTTACCTGTGCAGGGGTTTTATAAGGGAGTGAGAAAAAGAAAAGGGAAAGGCTGACACCTTATTTTGGCTGTGGATGGAAAAAGAAGCCGGGTAGGCTGGAAGAGGTGTTATCTCCCTCACTCATTCCCCACAGCCTGGCAAAGTGGCTACTTTAATGAGAGTGAAAAATATGAGCCCATAGGGAACAATAGCAACATATGCATATAATATTAATTTACATATGTATTATATATGCATATATGTATTATACCCACATATTATATATATACACATATGTATACATGTGTGTGTATATATACACACACACATATCTATATATATACACACACACAGATCTCTCTATATATATACATATATATAGAGAGAGAAAGAGAGACATTATCTATACTTTTAGGGATATTTATCCATGTCAACTCTAGAGTAGTCAGGTGAACTTGCTTTGACTAAAGACATTTGGGCAAAAGTGGTTTACATCATTTCCAGGAAGAAACCGCATCAGCTTGAACATGATTTGTCATTTATCTCTATTCTCTCTACTACAACGAAAGGTAATTTCCAAGACACTGAGAATGTTTTCTTTCAACTTTGAAACTCTCCCTCTTTGTTATAATTAGGCCTCTGACTTGGCCTGTTTGATTTTTACTATTCAATGGGAGCATATCTAAGTTACTTAGCATCAGCTCATTCTACATGCCCTCAACTATTGAAACCTACCTTCGTCTTCACATTTTTCAAGTAGGAGGGAAAGGGGATGTGAAGAGTCCTTGCAATGAAAAGAGGAAAACTTGTCTGAAAGGTACAAAGTTGGCAGTGCCAACTGATCAACTGAAACTTGAATGCCAAGTTTCAAGTTCTTGAAGGCTAAGAAAGCCTTTCTTATTGGTTAATGGGGAGATAAGTTAGGATCATCCTCAAGACATCTCAAAATCTGTGCTCATCAGCCATGTTCTCCCGAAATTTTTCCTCTGAGGGTACACAAATAGTGTCTCTCTCTCTCTCTCTATATATATATATATATACACACACACACATATACACACACACAATATATACACACACATATATATCTGTATACACATACATATAAATGTGTACATACATGCACATGTATATATACAAATACATGTATATAATATACATATCTATATAACAGATGTTATACATATGTATATGTATACATATAAGTATGTGTGTATGTTATACATATACGTATGTATGTATAAACATGTGTATATACACACATATGTGTATATACACACATATATACATATCAGTGTGTACACAGAGACTATTTGTGTACCTTGCCATACTTTCATTACTTCCTATATAGATATGTGTATATATACACATGTGTTTATACACATATGTATGTGTGTGTATATGTGTGCATATATGTGTGCATATACACACACACATATATATATACTGCCAACTTTCTGCCTATCAGACAAGTTTTCTCCTTTTCATTGCAAGGGCTGTGCACATTCTTTTTCCCTTCTACATGAAAAATGTGAAGACGAAGATAGGTTTCAATAGTTGAGGGCATGTAGAATGAGCTGATGCTAAGTAACTTAGATATGCTCCCATTAAATAGTAAAAATCAAACAGACCAAGTCAGAGGCCTAATTGTAACAGAGAAGAGGAAGAGTTTCAAAGTTGAAAGAAAACATTCTCAAAGTCTTCGAAATTACCTTTTGTTGTAGAGAGAATAGAAATAAACGACAAATCATGTTCAAGCTGATGCGGTTTCTTCCTGGAAATGATGTAAACCACTTTTGTCCAAGTGTCTTTAGTCAAAGCAAGTTCACCTGTCTACTGTGGTGTTAAAGGGTGCAATAGTGTAAAATCGCCCCTCAAGGAGAGGGAATTGCCGGGAAGAAATCAGAATATTTGGTAAAGAACAGTGAACACCTTATACAAAAATTAATTCAAGATGTATTCAAGACTTAAATGTCAGACCTAAAACCATAAAAAACCTAGAAGAAAACCTAGGCAATACCATTCAGGATATAGGCATGGGCAAGGACTTCATGTCTAAAACATCAAAAGCAATGGCAACGAAGCCAAAATTGACAAATGGGATCTAATTAAACTAAAGAGCTTCTGCACAGCAAAATAAACTACCATCAGAGCAAACAGGCAACCTACAGAATGGGAGAAAATTTTTGCAATCTACCTATCTGACAAAGGGCTAATATCCAGTATCTACAAAGAACTTAAACAAATTTGCAAGAAAAAAATCAAACAACCTCATCAAAAAGTGGGTGAAGGAAATGAACAGACACTTCTCAAAAGAAGACATTTATGCAGCCAACAGACACATGAAAAAATGCTTGTCATCACTGGCCATCAGAGAAATGCAAATCTAAACCAAAATGAGATACCATCTCACACCAATTAGAATGATGATCATTAAAAAGCCAGGAAACAACAGGTGCTGGAGAGGATGTGGAGAAATAGGGACACTTTTACACTGTTGGTGGGACTGTAAACTAATTCAACCATTGTGGAAGACAGTGTGGCGATTCCTCAAGGATCTAGAACTAGAAATACCATTTGACCCAGCAATCCCATCACTGGGTATATACACAAAGGATTATAAATCATGCTGCTATAAAGACACATGCACACATATGTTTATTGCAGCACTATTCACAATAGCAAAGACTTGGAACCAACCCAAATGTCCATCAATGATAGGCTGGATTAAGAAAATGTGGCACATGTACACCATGGACTACTATGCAGCCAGAAAAAGGATGAGTTCACGTCCTTTGTAGGGACATGGATGAAGCCAGAAACCATCATTCTGAGCAAAATATCGCAAGGACAGAAAACCAAACACATGTTCTCACTCACAGGTGAGAACTGAACAATGAGATCACTTGGACACAGGAAGGGGAACATCACACACCAGAGCCTGTTGTGGGGTAGGAGGAGAGGGGACGGATAGCATTAAGGAGATATACCTAATGTAAATGATGAGTTAATGGATGCAGCACACCAACATGGCACATGTATACATATGTAACAAACCTGCACGTTGTACACATTATCGGGAGAACCCACTCCCGATGTTTAACGTGGGTTCTTTTCTATTTCCTAAGTGTGTTGGCTGGGTTGAGAAATAAAGGGAAAGAGCACAAGAGAAAGAAATGTAAAGCTGGGTGTCCGGGGGAGACATCACATGTCGGCAGGATCCGTGATGTTCCCCAAGCCGTAAAACCAGCAAGTTTTTATAGCGATTTTCAAAAGGGGAGGAAGTGCACGAATAGGGTGTGGGTCACAGAGATCACATACTTCACAAGGTAATAAAATATCACAAAGCAAACGGAGGCAGGGCGAGATCACAGGACCACCGGATGAGGTGAAATTAAAATTGTTAATGAAGTTTCGGGCACACATTGTCATTGATAACATCTTATCAGGAAACAGGGTTTGAGAGCAGATAACCTGTCTGACCACAATTTATTAGGTGGGAATTTTCCCATCCTAATAACCCTGGGAGCACTATAGGAGACGGGGGCTTATTTCACCCCTTTGGCTTTGACCATAAAAGACCCTTAAAAGGGGCCGTCTATAGGCCTACCTTCAGGGCGCATTCTCTTTCTCAGGAATGTTCCTTGCTGAGAAAAAGAATTCAGTGATATTTCTCCTATTTGCTTATGAAAGAGGAGAAATATAGCTCTGTGCCATCCAACTCACCACCAGCCAGTTCAAAGTTACCTCTCGTTTCCTGAACATCGCTGTTACCCTGTTCTTTTTAAAGATGTCCAGATTTCATATTGTTCAAACACACATTCTACAAACAATTTGTGCAGCTGATACAATCACAGGGTCCTGAGGTGACATTCATCCTCCTCAGCTTACAAAGAAGATGACGGGATTAACAGATTAAAGTAAAGACAGGCATATGAAAACACAAGGATATTCACTGGGGAAGTCATAAGTGTCCAAGATTTCTTCACAATTTATGTTCAGAGATTACAGTAAAGACAGGTGTAAGAAATTATAAAAGTATTAATTTAGGGAACTAATGTCCATGAAATCTTCACAATTTATGTTATTCTGCCATCACTTCAGTCGGTCCCTCCGTTCGGGGTCCCTGACTTCCCGCAACAACACATGTACCCTAGAACCCTATACTTTTCTTAAAGTATAAAAAAAAAAATAGTGAGTTTCCCAAAATCTTACCAAACTGAGAATACAGCAAAGCTACTCCTGTGAAAACGTAAAACTAACCTAATTAATCAATCGGTGAAATTATTTTAAGTAATGAAAGTATGGCAGGAAAAGTCTAGAATGGGCAATTGTAGTCATTTTAGTTGATGTCATAAACAAACCTAGAAGACAACATGCCTTTAAGATTACCAAGGCAGGATCTCAGCTAAAACCTTGCAGCTTGTGTGTACTAGTCAGGGTACCAAGGGAGACAGAGTTAATAGGGTAGGTAGGGAGGGAGGTGGGTGGGTGGGTGGGGGTAGGGAGGGAGGGAGGTGGGTGGGTGGGTGGGGGTAGGTAGGGAGGGAGGTGGGTGGGTGGGTGGGGGTAGGTAGGGAGGGAGGTGGGTGGGTGGGGGTAGGTAGGGAGGGAGGGGGGTGGGTGGGTGGGGGTAGGTAGGGAGGGGTATAGGTAGGGAGGGAGGTGGGTGGGTGGGTGGGGGTAGGTATGGAGGGAGGTGGGTGGGTGGGTGGGGGTAGGTAGGTAGGGAGGGAGGTGGGTGGGGGTAGGGAGGGAGGTAGGTGGGTGGGTGGGGGTAGGTATGGAGGGAGGTGGGTGGGTGGGTGGGGGTAGGGAGGGAGGGAGGTGGGTGGGTGGGTGGGGGTAGGGAGGGAGGGAGGTGGGTGGGTGGGTGGGGGTAGGGAGGGAGGGGGGTAGGTAGGGAGGGAGGTGGGTGGGTGGGTGGGGGTAGGTATGGAGGGAGGTGGGTGGGTGGGGGTAGGTATGGAGGGAGGTGGGTGGGTGGGGGTAGTAGGTAGGTAGGGAGGGAGGTGGGTGGGGGTAGGGAGGGAGGGAGGTGGGTGGGTGGGTGGGGGTAGGGAGGGAGGTGGGTGGGTGGGTGGGGGTAGGGAGGGAGGGAGGTAGGTAGGTAGATAGACAAATAGATAGTATAAGATAACAGGGTATTTTTTAGGGGAGTTGACTCATGCAATTAAAGATGGCGATAAGTCCCACAGCTGACCATCTTCCAGCTAGACAACTAGGAACTCAGAACCAGGGAAGCAAATGATGTAACTCTCAGTTCAAAACTGAAGGCCTGAGAGCCTGGGTGCTGCTGGTACAAGTCTCAGTGTCCAAAGGCTGGAGAACCTGGAGTTCTGATGTCCAAAAGCAGGGAAAAAAGGGTTTCCCAGCTCCAGAAGAGAAAGGCAGTAAATTCACCGTTCCTCTGCTTTTTCATTCTGTTAAAGTCGCAGTGGATTCGGTAATTCCATTCAATATTGGGTTAGAGGAGATCTTTCTTACTCAGTCCACTGATTCAAATATCAATCTGGAAACATTGCCACAGATATAACCTGGAAATAATGCTTTACCAGCTATCTGGGCATTCCTTAATTTGAACAAGTTGATATCTAAAATTAACCATCACTTGCTTAAAAGAAGTGGAAAATCAACAAATTCATTGAAATTGGTGGATGATAGAAAATGGGTACTCAGCAGCTTGAATTAAGAACCCAATCTAACACCTGCTCATGTCTATTGTCTTGAAACCCCAAAAAGCAAAGAAACAACATAAAGCTGGCCTACAGGCTAACAGTTTGCAACCCCTAGTCTATCAACAACTATTAATACATCAAAATATCCTGGTGATTGACTAGGTTACTTTTATCTTTATTTAATAAAATGAGTAGCTAATGGGTTACCAATGAAGATTAAAAATATGGTACAAAGATTCATGGACAATCAAATTGTTATATGACCTTAAGTGAATGATTAAAACCCTCTTTGTTCAGTTTTCAGCTTAAATAGTATTATGTTTACTGGGCTATACGGTATGGACATATATCATCTTTGGAAAGCTCTTTAAATTGAGTACTTATTATTCTATCAGGAGATCAAAACTAGTAAATCATATTATCACTCTACTATTAAGATGATACAGAATACCTAGCTATTTTTGACCCTAGGGGTAGAGAAAAAAGTGAGCAGATAGCATTAACAGTTAACATGTTAGAGCTGTCATTCAGCACTGTCCTGGGAATTCCCACATGTTCACAGCATTTGATAACACCTTAGACATACTCCATGCTATCCAGCACATGTTCTTGAGAGACTATCAACAGAATATCAGGGCTTGTATGCATAAGATGTTTCTTTTTTAAATACACATAATAACTTTTTAAAATATATAATTCATATATTATAAAATTCATTCTTTTAGCTTGTAAAATCTGGTCGTTTTTGATACATTCAGAGTTGTGCAACCATAGCAACTAATTCCAGAAAATGTTCATCACCACAGACAGATGTCAGTTATGAAATTAACATGAATATTAGATAAAAATTAATACCTACAATCTAAATAAATTCAGTTACTAACTGAATGCAATAGGCAGAGGGATTTAGGTTCTACACCAGGAAGTGATTAAAAATCTCCCTGGTACCTAGGAAATCTAGGGAATTATAGTTTCTTGATATTTAATATCATTTTCTCTAGGTCTAATGGTTAGATGGACCAATGAGTTTTTAAAATAACAGAAATCCCACTCATATCCCTTGGTTCAATAGAGGGAGGTTATGTTGACAACTCCCTCAAGCCCTGATTTGTTCTCTGTTGAATTCAAACTCTATCTACTAGATGCCAGCACACCTAGTAGAAAAGTAAAATTCCAGGTGAGAAATTCCGTATCAATAGTGACTTTTAAAATTAATGGAGATTTATTTTGTATTGTAATTGAGAGTATATATCTAATGTTTCACTGGGAATAATTCAGGTATTAAAAATATCCTTCAAGCCTTTCTCAAATCCACAAATTAATTAATGTATAGAGATGCTTTTTACCAATAACTCACTTGGGAAAAGTGTTTATTAAAGACTGACAAGTCATCAGTAATCTCTGTTCCTCAATTATGGGTAGGTGATGACCTCAATTGAAGGAAATAAATGAGTTGCTTTGCATTCAAACCTCTGTTAAGTCCAGGAGTAAATGAAATGAGAATCCCTGGGAGTGGGCAAAGCCTTTGGGCCATAGCCAAATCATGAGTGAACTCTCATTCACAATTGCTACAAAGAGAATAAAATACCTAGGAAGACAACTTACAAGGGATGTGAAAGACTTCTTCAAGGAGAACTATAAACCACAGCTCAAGGAAATAAGAGAGGATACAAACAAATGGAAAAACATTCCATGCTCATGGATAGGAAGAATCAGTATCGTGAAAATGGCCATACTCCCCAAAGTAATTTATAGATTCAATGATATTTGCATCAAGCTACAATGGACTTTCTTCAAAGAATTAGAAAAAAAATTATTTAAATTTCATATGGAACCAAAAAAGAGCCCATATACCCAAGACAATCCTAACCAAAAAAAAAAAAAGGCTGGAGGCATCAAGCTACCTGACTTCAAACTACACTAAAAGGCTACAGTAACCAAAACAGCATGGCACTGGTACCAAAACAAATATATAGACGAATGGAACAGAACAGACCTAAGAAATAACACAACATATCTACAACCATCTGATCTTCGACAAACCTGACAAAAACAAGCAATGGCGAAAGGATTATCTATTTAACAAATGGTGCTGGGAAAACTGGCTAGCCATATGCAGAAAACTGAAACTGGACCCCTTCCTTACACTTTGTACAAAAATTAACTCAAGATGGATTAAAGACTTTAACATAAAATCCAAAACTGTAAAAACTCTAAAAGAAAATCTAGGCAATAGCATTCAGGACATAGGCATGGTCAAAGACTTCATGACTGAAACACCAAAAGCAACTGCAACAAAAGCCAAAATTGACAAATGGGATCTAATTAAACTGAAGAGCTTCTGCACAGCAAAAGAAACTATCAACAGAGTGAACAGGCAACCTACAGAATGAGAGAAAATTTTTGCGATCTACCCGTATCTGACAAAGGTCTAATATCTAGAATCTATAGAATCTATAAGGAACTTAAATTTACAAGAAAAAAACAACTCCATCAAAAAGTAGGTGAAGGGTATGAACAGACATTTCTCAAAAGAAGACATTTATGCAGCCAACAAACATGAAAAAAAAATTGTGGAGAAATAGGAACGCTTTTACACTGTTGATGAGAGTGTAAATTAGTTCAACCATTGTGGAAGACATTGTGGGAATTCCTCAAGGATCTAGAGCCAGAAATATCATTTGACCCAGTAATCCCATTACTGGGCATATACCCAAAGAATTATAAATCATTCTACTACAAAGAGACATGCATACATATGTTTATCGCAGCACTATTTTGTTGTTGTTGTTGAGACAGAGTCTCGCTCTGTTACCCAGGCTGGAGTGCAATGGTGTAATCTCAGCTCACCACAGCCTCCACCTCCCTGGTTCAAGTGATTCTCTTGCCTCAGCTTCCTGAGTAGCTGGGCCTACAGGCACCCACCACCATACCAAGCTAATTTTTGTATTTTTAGTAGAGACTGGGTTTTGCTGTGTTGGCCAGGCTGGTCTTGAACTCCCGACCTCAAGTGATTTGCCCGCCTGTGCCTCACAAAGCGCTGGGATTACAGGCATGAGCCACTGTGCCCGGCCTATTGCAGCACTATTTACAAATAGCAAAGACTTGGAACCAACCCAAATGCCCATCAGGAACAGACTGGGTAAAGAAAATGTGGCACATATACACCATGGAATACTATGCAGCCATAAAAAAGAATGAGTTCCATGTCCTTTGCAGGGACAAGGATGAAGCTGGAAACCATCATCCTCAGCAAACTAGCACAGGAACAGAAAACCAAACACCGCATGTGCCCATTCATAAATGGGAGTTGAACAATGAGAACACATGGACCCAGGGAGGGAAATATCACACGCTGGGGCCTGTCAGGGGTTGGTGGGGGAAGGGGAAAGAGAGCATTAGGACAAATACTTAATGCATGTCGGGCTTAAAATCTAGATAATGGGTTAATAGGTGCAGCAAACGACCATGGCACATGTATACCTATGTAACAAACCTGCACATTCTGCACATGTATCCCAGAACTTAAAGTAAAACAAAAATAATTTTTTTAAAAAAGAAATTCTCATGAGACGCTAAGAAGGGCTGCCCTCTTTGAACCTAGAGGACCTTCTCTCTTTTTTCCATATTCTTCTTCCTCATCCTGAAAAATTAAACTGCAAATATTTGTTTTCAGAGTGCATATACTGTAATATCCCCTCTCATTCCTTAGTCACACTGCTCCCTCTCCTTAAAGTTCACCCCTTCTCCACCACTGTGATATTACAAGTATAACTTTTTTATCTAGCAATGTCCAATGCGTTCTCCCATTTGTGTAGAACATAGACCTATTCACACTCCAAACCCAATCTGTGGAAAGCTTGCTGGCTCACCTTCCGACAACAATCTGACCACCTCTCACCCCCTCTCACCCTGCTGCATCCCAGGTCTGAACCTTTGATCATTTCTTGCCATCCAAGTACAAGTATGTTTCATACTCACATGTAACCACAAGCTTTAGCAGTTCTGAAACCAGTAACAAAGTTCTGTGTTCAAAGTTAGATTACTCTTACTCTAAGCAACCTTATGTTGCTCCAAATTTCTCTAGGATCTTTCCATCTCAAAGAAAAAGCCAAAAACTCCTCCTAACAATGGCCCATGAGATCTCTGATTTCTTCATCTTACCACTACTTCTCTCGTCACATCCATGCCTACCCTCCCCTTTGGTTTTTCCATTCCAGCCTCCTTGGCTCTCTTGCTATTTCTTGCTATTTCTTAAATTCACAGAGCATACCCTTGCATTCAGGTATTTACATGATCAATTTCTCTTCCCTTAATATCCTCCCCCAAGATAATCACATGAAACACTCCACTTCCTTCAGATTTTCACAAAAATGTTTCCTCTTCAATGAGACCTCCCATAATAGCCCTTTTCCCCCAAACAACACTTCCTATCCCCACGTTGCAGTCATATTCCATAAAGTCAGGATTTTCCCTCATCCAAAATTTGGTTCCAATGTTGAGACCAGTGATGCCAAACACATGTGAAAAAGGCATGAGAAGGGTTATTACTCACATAATGTGGCTTTTCAGAAAGAGCAAGGCTGGTTTGCTGAGCAGGTCAAAAAACAGCATGTGACAGCAGAGAAAGGAGACTGGCTTGGGAGTTTTATTATGGTGGTTAAGGGAGTAGGGCTCAAATGAGCATTCATGCATGCAGGCATGGACAAAGGCTTGCAAGGTTTTTAACTTTCTGCCAGTGTCAAAAAAGGGAATGCCTGGGTTTTCTTATCAGATTTCTCAGATGCAGGCCAGAGATGGAGAGGGGTGAGGAGGGGCTTAAAAGCAGTCAGCAATCAAACCTCAAAAATGAAGTCAGGAGCTTTATTATACACTTTTCCATACTTTGCTTTTTCTTTTATCCTCATCCACCACATTATTTACACATCTCTCTTATTTTATTGTCCATCTCCTTATTCTAGATAAAATGTAAGTTCAGTTCACGTAGGCAAGGATATTTTTCCTTTTGGTCCACACTGTGTTAAACCCTGTTCCTAGAACAGCGTTTGGCACACAGCAATCAATCAATCAGGATTTGTTATATTAATCAATCTTTGTTCCTTCTGCATAAGTATTCTGCACTTGACAAATATTTGTTACAAGAATGAAATACAATGAAATTTTTGACAAAGAATATCAGAATGTATCATCTAAATAAACTATTATAAAAACTACATTTATGCTAACCACTTTGATGTCAGCTGACATAATAAAATCCTTAGAGAAAACTACATCAACATATATTATTAAAGATAAATTTGCCTGTGTGAGCTATTTTTTAAAACTCCACAAACCCTATGATTTATACATTTTAATTTAAGTTAATATTATGTCTTATCTCCAAATAAATGGGGCAGTCAATTTGAAATTTTCTGTTGTCTTTTGGTTGTTCCCAGCCCAGGAAATGTAAACAAAGTAGAAATTATTTGGCCAGTAGTAATGAGCTCACACTCTTGCCCTTATATATTCTAGGCCAGTAAATGTTCCAGAATGGTAATATGCACAACAGCATTTTGGTTATTTTATTTTCATCAAACATGTTTTTTCAAAAAAAAATCCACAATAAATAAGACAAAAGAAATGTAGCAATTATATATTTAAAGATTCATCTAGGGATAATTTAAATTTCATGGGAATGTTACTTTGATATTCAATCTACTATTGATTAAAATCCTACTGATTAACATGTATGCAATTAGCCATTAAATTGTACATTTTTGTCAATAGAGGCAAATGTTTCTGGCAGAAGAGAAAACCTGCAAGGTTAGGTTTTGTTGTCCTGTAGGATATTAACCTGTAAAGGAAAGGAACATATAACGGCCTACAGAATAATAATGTTATTCTAATACTCTTTTTCTGTTGGAAATGCCTATACATATCCAGTTCCTCAAATACTCTTTGAATCGGATTTACAGTCCTGCTGCTTCCCTCATTTACAAATAAAATAGTTTTTGACACATACACATTCTCTATTTCAATGGCAGTTGTTTATATTTTTAAGTTTTGAAAAGTATATCTTGACTCATCATTTGAATGCCTAAACAAAATTAAAAAAAAAATTTAGAAGAAAAAAAAAAAAAACTAACACTGTAGCCACAATTCAAAGAGGTAATTTGAAACCAGCTTTTTCAAAGAGAGAGTATTTAAGATTCCAAGGCAGTCATAAAATCTCAGAATGCCAACCATTAAGTTCCAAAATTTAAATGCAACAGTCCATGGCTGGCTAGTATCTAATGTAAGGCGCTGAGCACCTCTGTCATTTCTATAACCACAAAAATGTATTTTTCAGTGAATTCTCAGTATTTGACAAATATCATTTAGCTGCCTGTGCTAGAGAGGTTTGACTTTCAAATCATAATGCCAGTATATTATAACAATAGAGAGTTCTAATACTTCTTTTCCTTTAGCAAATTTTCTGAAAGAATTTTACCCTCACAAATATATCTCATATTTCAGTCCTGGCATAGTCATGCCAGTCAGGTAATAGAGGTAGGTAACAAACCGAAGAAAGTAATAATCTGAGGTAGGTAACACGGTGGAGCTGGAGCCCGTCATCTCACCTATGAGTCACCTTTGTTATGTATATTATTCAATCTTCCCTTCTCAGGACCAGCCCCATACTTACTCAGGATCAATCTCCAACAAAATAATTTCTTAAAAAAAAAAAAAAAAATATGACCTCATCTCAGTTCCATACTGATTTAAATCAGCATGTTTTCAGGGTTCCTGAGCATTTCTAAGCCTTGTCTAACATGTTGAAATGAAAATGTGTTTTTCTTATTGAATGCTAATGGGACTTTGCAAGTCACCCTGGGAAGGTGATGTGGAAGGTCTAGCAATTATGAAGCAGGCAGCCACCTGCTCCATGTCCTCAGTCATTCAGCCCTTTACCTTGTTATCTCCTCACCCCAGCCTACTTTTACCTCCAAAGTGACTTTAAGCATTTAAGGCAGGGTCTATGCTTAATTACATATTCATAAAAACTCAGTTATTTCTCATATGTGATTGCTAAAAAACCCTTATAGTCCCTTCCCTGAGGCCTCCTATAATCATTCCCTAATCTCTTTTGTTATAAAATAAATCCTATATGTCATTAAATGATTGTCAGGATAACTTTTTACATTTTTTACATATTTTTAATTGACATATAATAGTTTTACATATTTATGAAATACATGGTGATATTTCAATAAATGCATACAACGTGCAATGATCAAATCAGGACAATTAGCATATCCAATGCCTCAAAACTTCATTTTTTTGTATTGGGAACATTCAAACTCCTCTCTTCTTGCTATTTGAAAATACACAACAAATTATTTGTTAATTATAGTCACTCTTCAGTGCTATAGAACTCTAGAACTTATTCCTATTTACCTGTAATTTTGTATCCGTTAACCAGCCTCTTTCCCATCCCTGTTTCTCTATCCTTCCCTGCCTCTAGTAACCACTATTCTGTTCTCTACTTATTTGAGACTAACTTTTCTAGCTTCTGCATATGAGTGAGAACATGCAGTAATTATGTTTCTGTGTCTGACTTATTTTACTTAATATGGTGTCCTCCAGGCTCATCTGTTTTGCTGGGAATAACAGCATGTCATTCTTTTTATGGCTGAATAATATTCTATCGGGTATACGTAAAGTATTTTCTTTATTTCTTCATCTGTTGAGAGATACTTAGGTTGCTTCCATATCTGGCTACTGTGAATAGTGTCACAATAAACATGAAATTGCACACATCTCTATGCAAAACCATTTCCTTTTTTGGAAGGGAAAAGGGAAATACATACCCAGCTGGGAGATCGGTAGATCATATGATAGTTCTACTTTTAGCTTTTTGAGGCATCTCCACAGTGTCTTCCATAATGATTGTACCAATGTACACTTCCACCAATAGTGTGTGTGTTCTTTTCCCTGCATCCCTGCCAGCATTTGCTACTTTTTGTCTTTTTGATAGTAGCCATGTCAACTGACATGAGATAATATGTTATTGTGGTTTTGATTTGCATTTCCCTGAATCAAATAGCCAAAAAGCATATGAAGGGCCGGGCGCGGTGGCTCAAGCCTGTAATCCCAGCACTTTGGGAGGCCGAGACGGGCGGATCACGAGGTCAGGGGATCAAGACCATCCTGGCTGATACGGTGAAACCCCGTCTCTACTAAAAAATACAAAAAACTAGCCGGGCGAGGTGGCGGGCGCCTGTAGTCCCAGCTACTCGGGAGGCTGAGGCAGGAGAATGGTGTAAACCCGAGAGGCGGAGCTTGCAGTGAGCTGAGATCCGGCCACTGCACTCCAGCCTGGGCGACAGAGCAAGACTCCATCTCAAAAAAAAAAAAAAAAAAAAAGCATATGAAAAAATGCTTGTTGGCCATTTGTATGTTTTCCTTTGAGAAATATCTCTTCAGATGCTTTGCACGTTGTTGAATTAGATTGTTTTATTGCTGTTGAATTGTTTGGGTTCTTCTACGTTCTACATATTAATCTCTTATTAGATGAATAGTTTACATTTTCTCCCACTCTGTAAGTTGTCTCTTCACACTGTTGACTGTCTCCTTTGCTGTACAGAATCTTTTTAGATATAATCCCATTTGTCAATTTTTGCTTTTGCTGCCTGTGCTTTTGAGCTTTTTTTTTTTTTTTCTTTTTTTTTTTTTTTTTTTTTTGAGATGTAGTCTTGCACTATTGCCCAGGCTGGAATACAATGGCACTATCTCAGCTCACTGCAACCTCTGCCTCCTGAGTTCAAATGATTCTCCTGCCTCAGCCTCCCAAGTAGTTAGTATTACAGGCAGGTGCCACCACACACAGCTAACTTTTGTACTTTTAGTAGAGACAGGGTTTTACCATGTTGGCCAGGTTGATCTTGAACTCCTGATCTCATGATCCACCCACCTCAGTAATCCCAGTGCTTTTGAGCTCTTAACCATAAAACTATGCCTAGATCAAGATCCTGAAGTGTTTCCTCTATGTTTGCTGGTAGTAGTTTTAGTTTCAAGTCTTACATTTAAGTCTCTCATTCATTTCGAGTTTATTTTTGTGTATGATGACAGATGGTGATCTAGTTTTATTCTTCTGCCTGTGGATAGCTAGTTTTCTGAGGATCATTCATTAAAGGGACTGTCCTTTCCCCAGTATATGTTCTTTGTGCCTTTGTCCAAATTCAGTTAGCTATAAATATATGGATTTATTTTTGGGTTCTCTATTCTCTTCCACTGGTCCTTGTGTCTCTTTTTATGCCAGTACCAACCTGTTTTAATTACTATAGCTTTGTAGTATATTTTGAAGTCAGGCTGTGCTTTGTTCTTTTTGCTCAAGGTTGTTGGGATATCTTAAGTCCATATGAGATGGGGTGAATATTGGAATTGGGGCTTTCCATGACATTCTGCTTCCCATCTCTTTGTAATACTGCTTAATCCATGTGGCTCTATGTATATATGTTATTCAATAGTCACCATTTCATTTTATCATTAATTGGATAGGAGAGAATAGACATGGAATATATATTTTGTTCATTTTCTACTGTTCATATATAAGTTCCTCCAATCGAAAAATAGGGACGATAAAATTGTGTAAATTTTATCTGGGATGTAAAATTAAAAAGAACCAAATGATTTGTAAGGGAACAAAGCAATAATCAGTGGCTCTAAGGTTCTTAAACATTATACTGATAATTGCAAAACATAATCTGCCTCATGATGCATTTTTTGCTTTATTCAACTTGATACAAGTGCCTTATTTTCCATTTTAGGAATCAATAATCCAGAAGTATGAATAAATAAACTTCAGTTAATTTAGAGTTCAAGTTGACTATTTCTGTTAATTATCATCAATAAAGAACAGTACGGTCATAGTAGCATGGGTTAAGGTGTTATAACTTCTTTAGATAATTCAATAAAATGAAAAGTACATAAAATAATGATATCTTTACTTAGTAATTGTAAAAACTCAAATCTAGCAGTGAATGCATGATTTGTTCATTTAAAAATTCAATCTATAATCATCTGAATTAACAGAAATGATAGCATTATAGCTGATTTGATTAATAAAAATAATTTAAGTATTATTTAAACAGCCATCTTTGTGTCTGAAATATTCTCAGCTTTGCAGACTTACATGTGTTCTTAGCATCATTTTTAGGATTATCTTTGACATGGGTTTCTTTGGCAACATCTTTCTACAAAAGACTGCCTTTGTAGTCAATTTACTTAACAAAAATACTGTGTAATGCTGTACTACTGGTGTTATGTCTTTAGCAAGGAACAAATTCCTCCATCTACCTAATTAAAAATCAACTTTTTTTGCTTAAAATCCTGAAAAAATAAAATGGCTTTTTCATTGGCTCTTTTCAAAGTAACACATCCCAAATGTCCCAGAAAGAAATACCAGCTATTTAAACAATTCTGTCATATTTGAAAAATGAGCCTTTGCCTTACAACCTCAAAGAAAGGGAAGGACTTCTCACCTACCATTGCCCTTTTAACATGGTGCTTTTGTATTATTCATCTTATTTCTTGTCAAGTGCTTTTTTAAATAGAGTTATTGTAATCACCAAATGACAATTATAGTTTTAAATAAGGGTGTGGAGCATTGAAAGTCTGTTGCTATACATGAATTCAACTTTTTCTGAAAAATTTATAGTGGTTATGTTTCATACAAGCAAAAGTATCCATGTGAATATTGCACATTAAATTTGGTTGAAGCATGTTACCTTAATAAGGGAAAGTCCTTTTTCCATTTACCTATTTCAAATCAAGTATGTAGTGAGAACTACGTTAATGAATAATGATCAACAACAAACTAAAGTATTAAACTGACATTGTGCTAATGAAAAATGTCTATCAATGATGACTTTTCTAAACCCGTGGAAGAACAGAAGCCTTGGAAGCACGAAGACCGATGTCCAAAGTCTTGCTCTATCACTTGTTGACTGTATGATCTTAGGCATATTATACATGAAGCAATAGTTTTCTGCCCCTTGTACCAAACTCCAAGAGGGATTCTTTGACTAGTTGTAACCACGTACTAATTATGCAAATACTGATAACTGTAGTCTCCCAAAATTGGCTCATAATGTTCTAACCTGGTAAAATGCAGAAATTCATAGTCCAAAGTTTTTTCAAGTGAAGGCCCCAATGACCGATTCTTCTCTCTTAAAAATCATTATTTTAAAACTTCAAAAATTTGTGATAATATCTAAAGTTATAATCCTATTTTTTCCTTCCAGACTATTCATCCTTGAGCTTCCAGTTAAAAGGTCAAAATTCTAAAAAAAACTTTTCTTTTTTCTCCACCCTCCACCAACTCCCTCCACCTAGGTCCCCCTCCCTAATAGCACCCTTTGTCATTTATTCACAGTACTTATTATACTTTGAAAATATGTATGTGTATGAATATTTGACAAATATGTGTACCCTCCTCTACAAGATTATAAGCTACTAAAGGACAAGGATTACATATTTTCTTTGGCTTCTTATCACATCTTAAATGCCTTCCAGAGGGCTGGGTGCATTATCAGAATTCAACAAATATTTGAGTGAGAAAGCAACTGAATGAATGAATAAAAGTCGATAGCCTTTAGTCAAACTTTGAGATATGAAAGTTTGAGTAAAGGCTCAATATGCCATCCCAAAGTACGCCACATGGGCATAAAGATTATTTTAAGCTGAAAGCAATTGAGAAGTAGCATATACAAGAAAAACTCTTTCCCCTCTCCATATTTGCCTAAAAGAAAGAAATAGATTTATAAAATGCCTCTCCCCTTTCTTTACCAAGGAGGGCAAAGGTTGATCACTGAAGATGACTTTAAACTACAACCATAGTAACCTTATTGTGAAATTAACTATCCAAATATTACATGTAATTATAATACATGCACATATTAACAAAATCCTAAAATTTTCTGAATATAATACTAATGCATGGCTATGAAATCACCCAGATTTTAACATCTTACAAGTTACAAGTTAAAGAGATAGCTAAAACACAGATACTTACCGTGGAAGAATAACACTAACTTTTCTTTATCTATAATTGTTTCAACCTAAGCAATCTATCTTTCTGGTGCAACTCCCAAAATCTGATCCATTCTCAGGTGAAAAAAAAATTTCTTTGAACTTGATACCATCTCTCACAATTGTAATTTAGGCCCCAACAAAATGCCATACCTACTCCAGAATCTGAAAACTGCACAATTGCAAAGTATGAAATTAAATTTTAAACGATTGTCTATAGCTTCACCTGTTGCTAATGTAAAATAAATAAGTCCAAAGTTGAAAAATATGCAAATCTTTTTAAAGGTTATTTCAAAGATCCTATTTACATTTGTAAATATCAAACCATGACTATACTACAGAAAATTCAAGGTTCAAAGAGAATGTGGTTCTGCTTCTAGAACATTTTTAAAGAACAAAAAGAGGTTTACAGCGTACCCAGAAATCATAATTATTAATAAAATTTTATCCAAAACTTGAAAACCGAATGAAAATGAATTTGCAATATCATACTGCTACATGAAAGAGACCCAATCAAATATTATCTAATTCATTAGGGAATTGTACCAATTTTTGACTTACTGATTACTATAGCCCACACTATATAAAGTTAGACTTCTCAAATAATCAGTTGTAAATGAATTTGACTGACAAAGATGCACTAATTATTTTCTGATAGAAAAGGTAACAATAAAGGGTATAATTTTATCGTTCTGCAGGACATTACTATTCATAGGTTTGTGTCTTCCTAGCAACCTTATTCCACCATTATTTATTCTGGTAACCATATA
This sequence comes from Rhinopithecus roxellana, assembly GCF_007565055.1. NCBI lineage: Eukaryota > Metazoa > Chordata > Mammalia > Primates > Cercopithecidae > Rhinopithecus > Rhinopithecus roxellana. The sequence goes on from NC_044551.1 coordinate 95,305,577, forward strand.
TAATCCACCAATTTTCTTCCGAATCAGCTTTCCCATCCTGTGGGTTTCTTCATTAATAAATTCAATAACAATTTGACACACGCTTTTGATATGCTTGAATGCAAATCAAAAGCATATGACAAATTGTTATTCGAATGCTTGAATGTAAATTATGGCTTTTGAAATGTATGCCTTAACACAATTACTACAAAAAATTATTTATGATTTAAGCAATTCCACTGAGTCAAACAAATCACATTAGATCTCTGAATCTAGCTGATCACCTTCTCCCTGCACACACTCCTGCCCATTACTCTACTATGGAAGAAACATCATAAGAATGCTAAAAATATTCCTCTCAGCTATGCATACTTTTCTGGAAACAGATTATATTCTCTTTGTAGCTAAATTGTTTCTTTCTCCTAAATTAAAGCTGTTAATAAGCAATCAGTGAGTTCTATATGAAATGAGTGCTAGAAGCATGAATAGTCCATCCAACGGACACACTATTATCAGGAGTGCAGAAGAAGGACCATGACTGCAATGTCAGAAAATGTATAAGCCAAACAGTACTTGGAATCCTCTAAGACAAGTATTTAAGCTCTGGGGAAACAAATTTGAGATTCTGCATTGTTTTTAAAGTTATTCTGTTGTAGTGACATTTTAATGTTATGATATGCATTGGCATTGTAAACTAGTTGAGATAATTATATTAATGGTGCCATTAATGAGTAATTACAACCTACACTTAGTGAATAAGAAATAATTGATTGGAAAAGTTTACAAATTTGCATGAACATAGTTTGTTACAAAAATTAAGTTTTGTATAACAAATTTATCTTAGTCTCGAGGTTACAAACCAACAATCTTTTATCTGCTAAAAAAGATTTTGTTATTATAAAGAAACCTCATTGTCTTGATTGGTAAACAGGCTGAGAAAGAAATTCAACTCTACGAGGATAGGATATGCAACAAGTACATATACACATTTCATTTCAATCATATGACCGATACAAAATATTAGTTAACTATTGTAGCTATCTATCAAAATAAAATGACTAACTGAAGGCTTGACTTCAGAAAGCTCCTGTGTCAGCAATCCCCCATTTCTTCAATATTATGTATTAGTAACCATTAGTCTAGCTGGAAATGATAGAGACTCTGCTTCCAGTAATTTTTCTACCCAAATCACATTTAAAATATAGGCATACAATTTTCCAATTCTATAGCTCACAGTTAAAAATTCTGTTCCACATAAAATAACAGACACAGGTACGTGTGTGTGTGTAGGTGTCAAAATGTTACTATCAGGAATGCAACAAGAGAGATACAATCATGGAAATTCACATTGATTTACGAGATAAAACATCTTACAAAATTTAGCATTTCACAAAGCTACTAAACTTCCAAAATGAAAAGTCTTGTTCCATTTTACAATAAACGGGTATTTAGCCAACAGGGCAGGAAATCATATATTTTCTATAATTTCATAAACATTTTATTTCTGTATTATCCATATATCAAATATAAATATTACCACACTTACATATAAGTGTATTCTTTTTACTTGTCTAGATAGAATATCATTTGAAGATAACACATGTGAACATGTTCACCTCCCCTCCTTTTCTGCACCAGAAGCTCCTGGCCTAAAATTCTTGCTCTAATTTTTTTGTCCCTTTCCTAACCCTGCCTATTTCTTTCATGTATCAGACTTCTACCAACTTCAAAGGAATGTAGATGAATCACTCAGGGAGATAGAGAAGAATGAGAATCAAGTCCAAGGGCACTGAAGAATTTACTGGAATAAGAAGTCAAACAAGGAAAGAAGTATTAAAACTTATTTTTTTCTTAGCAAGTGTATGGAAGAGACTAAACATATGCCAGCAGGTACTGTCCAATCTTATTAAAGCAGTCTTAATTAATTTGCTATTTGTAGGCAAATAAAGACAAAAAAGGAAGTTTACCTTTGCATGATGCCTGAGAAAATGGTTTCAAGTAGCAAATCAGTAGAATGAACAAGATTAGAAGACATTCAAAAGGCAAACTTCTTTCAAGCACATCAATAACATCTACCTTTTCGTATAATGTTCTTTACCAGTAAGTGCAGCATGCCAATGACCAACCTTGCTAACCTGCTGCTTTGATGTGTAAATCATAAATCAATCACCATTATTCACTCATTAAAGCAGGACCTTAACAAGGCAATGATCTGTTTCTATGTGCTATGGTTTGAATGTGCCCCCTACAGTTTATGTGTTGGAAATTTCACCTTTAATACAACATGGTTGGAAAGGGGGGCCTAACAAGAGGTGATGAGCTCAGGAGGACCCTGTCCACATGAACTGATTAATGTCCTTATCACGGGAGTGGGCTCACTTTCTTGAGAGTGGGCTTGTTATAAACACGAAGGTAGCCCCTTCTCGCTTTCTCTCCTTCTCTTGCTCTTTCCACCATGGGATGATCAGCAAGAAGGCCCTTGCCAGATGTGGGCCCCTTGACCTTGAACTTCCCAGCCTCCAGAATTGTGAGATATAAATTTATTTTATTTAAAAATTACCCAATCTGTGGTATTCTGTGATAGCAAAACAAAACAGATTAAGATACTATGTGATCATGAGCCCTCATCTAAGTAGTATGCTGTTAAAACTTTTTGAATGATGAAGTCTAAATGCAAAATGCTTTTAATAGAAGTCCTAAGACAATATATTAAACGTTTTGTAAGAGATTTTAGAAATACATTTTTCACAATCTACTATTATAAAAACACTCAAAAATAATTAAAAATATAATAAGAAAGATAAAATCTCGATGAAACTAACCTAGTAGTTTTGGTGATTATCATATTATAAATATGTCTTTTCATATACAGGCAAATAATCTGCAATTCTAAAATAAAAAATCAAAAATGAAATTTTAATATAACCCATTTGTGATAAATCCTGAAAAGTTCTGACATGAACTTATATATAGTCATCATTGTTTGTTAATGTAAATTAACATTTAACATTTAACAACAGAAATATTAATGTTTTATTATGGTATGCTGCCCTAATCACTTCTTGACATGCTAAATAAGAAGACTACCTTTCTAAAGTAAAAAACGTACAGAATTTTGAAAAATAATTGGTCCCAGTGATTTCAGATAAGGGATGATGATGAAATGATATATGATGATCTGATATATAATTTTACATAATTTTTTAAATTTTTACTTTCCTGGGTTTTTCTACTTGTCTTTGCTAATTTTGGAAAGTCTTTATCTAACATAAGAAAATTACAATTTTAACCCTATGAAAATGTATTGCTTCAGAATGTATTTAAATTTAGTCATTAAAAGTATTTATGTCATTATTATACAATGAAAAAAACATGAGAAGTTTTCAGTGTTAGAAAAGTATTTTAACTATAGATCTATAAATATAAATCCTGAATAAACTGTGGAAATCTAGTAGCAATGCAGTCATTCTTCAGATTAAAATCTAAGACTCCATAAAACACATCACTTTTTAAAAAAAACGTGGCTCAGGTTTTAAAAAATTAGAGCAGTTTTTGCAATAATGGCGGCATAAAGAGTTCTGCCAATTCATCCATCAGATGATAATTATAAAACTTGAGCAGTTACATTAATAACAGAATCTGAAGGCAATAGAAAATCATCAAAATAGTAAGAAACAAAAGACATTTTGTTTTGTTAAGAACTGTGGGTTTATATCTGTTTAGCCTAAGAGCATTCTACGATTCACTCAGCTGTGACACTAGAAAACTACAGTCTTATCACTTCAATAGAACATTGAATATGATAATGCTTGTGGCATCAAAGCAGATGAATAAAATCTTTAAGGAATATACTCTAGAAGCAAGAAAATCTCAGAAGAGGTGAGGTTAAAAATCTTAGTACAACCCCAGCCACTCTTCCATTTCCACCTCAACCTTCCACCCCTCATCATAATCTTCCTGGCTGAATGTTAAAACACATATTTGCACAGGAAACTCAGAGAGCATCGCAATAAGGAAGGCAAAAAGACAGGATAGTCAACCCCTTAAAGAGACAGGCGTGTTTCTGGTTAGGTATGCAAGTTTTGTACCCACTGAGATCCCCAATCAGCACACAGCTCAGGCAACAAAGATATGAAGAGGTTCTAGATTAAGATAAAAAGGACTGAGCTGGTAAAGCAACTGGGCCTCTGGGGAGGTCATCCAGAAGCAAGGAAATCACACAAGAGGCAAGTTTCAACATGTTAAGTATGAACTCTGACCAATTTATGGCTCACCACTGAAGCATCCAGACACAGAAGAGATCCCCCAGGGAGCAGGCTAGCAGAGCAAGACAAGGAAACTAAGAGCACTGAGCAGAGACCAACCCTTCCACAGATGGGGGAAGAGGGTGGGGAGGAAGAGCTTTTACAATGTGCATCAAAATAAGATGGCTGCCTTCTAAAAAATTAAAAACTCCTCCAAAGGGCACCACTGAATTCAATTACTGCAATGTGTTTTCTACACAGTCCAGTTTTCAATTAACAATTAGTAAATGACTAGACATTCAAAAAATATAAAAGCATTATCCATATTTAGGAAAATACCACAAACTATGAAAACAGACTAATACTGTATCCAACTGTTAGATACAGTAAACACTTCGGGACAGACTTTATCAATATGTTAAAAGAACCAAAGGAAAATACTGTTAATGAGCAAACTAATAAGGAATCTAACAGAGAAACTGAAACTATAAAAACAAAATGAAAAATTTTAGAGATGAAAGTACAATATCTGGCAGGAAAAAATCATAAACAGCAAATTTAAATGACAGAATAATCAGTGAACATGAAGATAGATCAATAGAAATTAGCCAATTTAATGAACAAATAGAAAGAAGATTTTTAAAAATGAGTCAAGTTTCATAGACCTGTTGGAAACTATTGAAACATTAATAAAACACCTAAGTGGAGTCCTATCAGGACAGTATAGAAAGAGAAGTGAAAAACACTTTTAAAGAAATAATAGTTGCTAATTTGCTAAGTGGAAAACATTACGTTGCTAACTGATGCAAGAAGTTCCATTATCCTCATGTAAGATAAATATACATACATCCAAACAGACACACACACACACACACACACACACTTAGTCACATCATAGTCAAAGAGCTAAAAGCTAAATATAAAAAGAAAATATTGACAGTGGCAAGAGAAAAACAACTTATTATAAGAAAATAATGACATCCTAATCTGTTGTCCTCTACTTCAAAACTATTCAAAGTGCTGAATAACAACAAAAAATCAGCCAATAATTTGATATCCAGTGGAAATGAAGATTAATGAAAGTATTTTTAATATGAATAAAAATGGGAAAAAAGATATTTCTAGTAGACCCACACTATAGAAAAGAATGCTAGAAGTAGGTTTTCAGGATGAAGAAAAATGACACCAGATGGTCACTCTGATATATAAAAAATAAAACATATCGGAAATAGGAAATAGGTGGGTACAAAATAAAGACACTCTATATATACAAAAAATATATATTTCATGTATATAATATGTAATATACAATATGTAATATATTTATATGAATATACATATATGAATATACATATATGAATATGTAGTATTTTTGTTACATATGAAATACATAGTATAATATATAGCACATGTATATAATATATAGTATATTACAATATACAATACATATATACATATGACACATATATATTAATATAGTAATATAATATTAATATAATATTAATAATATATTAATAATATATTAATATTAATATTATATTACTATATTAATATATTACTATATTAATATTATATTACTATATTACTATATTAATATACACGTGTCGTATGTGTATATGTATATACATGTCATATGTATTACATATTGTAATATACTATATATATGTATCTAAAATGATACACATAGTATATCTAATATATTATATATCATATATTATATAAATTATATATATTATATAAATTATATATTATATAAAATATATTTTTAAAAATATATAAAATTTATTTTATATATTATATAAAATATCTATTATATATTATTTAAAGATATAGTACATGTAACATATTTATATGTTACATGTATTAATAATATATAAATATGTTACAAGTACTATATGTACCTTTTTAGATGCATATCTATATCTACAAAGAATTTTAATTCTTAGGAAAACTCTAGGGACAAATGAATTATCCAATGAATTTTATCAAATTTTTACAGGAGAAGCAATACCAATCTTGTAAAAATATATATATATTTATATATGAAATACATAGTATAATATATAGTACATGTACATATTATATAGTACATGTAATAAATAGTACATGTATATATTATAATATATAATATGTAATATATACACGTACTATATATTACATGTACTATATAATGTATAATATGCATGCAATATATAATATATTATACTATGTATTTCATATATAAAATATATTATGTATTTTATATGTATTTACATATTATATATATATGTCTACAAAGTTGTATAAAGGAAGAGAGAAATAAAGTAAATCAATAAAATAGAACAGGAAAACAGTAAAACAATGAAATAAAGTTGAATGATAAATATTATAAACAACTTTATAATAAATTAAATGACTTAGATGAAATGAACTAATTCTTTGAAAGACACAAATTCCTTCAAGGTTCAGTCAGGAAGAAAGAGATACCTTAGTCCTATAGCTACAAAAAAAAATTTTAATTCTTAGGAAAACTCTAGAGACAAATGAATTATCTGATGAATTTTATCAAATATTTACAGGAGATGCAATACCAATCTTATAAAAAAAAAAACAGAAAAATAGAGGAGGAAGCATTTCCCAATGTATTTTAAGAGGCTAGAATCACTGCAATACCAAAACAGGCAAATATATCAAAGGTTCATAAAACTACAAGCCAGTTTTCTCCAGGAACAGAGATGTCAAAATCCTCAACAAAAATCGAATTGAAATCAGCAATATGCATGTGCACACACACACATGTACATATGCAAATGTATAATTTTTGCTTACTTGAAAAATAAAATATTGCCTGATTTTTATACATCAATGTACATAATTTATATTATACAGTAGCTAATCACTTTGAATAGAACACTTGACTATTCCCCACATTCATGTAGCACTTAGCACATAATCACTACTTAATAACTTGAATTGAGCAATCAAATTCATTTACTGTTCAAATGTCCTTGTCAATATTCTCACCACACTCACATACAAACATACCTGTACACGTAGAAAGAACTAATATCCTGTTACCTTTGACATCTACAACCTAAAACATATCTTCAAGATTTTTTTTGATAGTCAAGTTTATTTTAACAAAATGGGTCTGGGAACCATAAAATTTATTCTTATACAATGCTAGCATTGTTTCTACAATGGTAAAACACAGCCAGTTTTTATAAAGATGAAATGTTTATGTTTTCATTTAATAATACTTAAAATTTAGGCCGGCTCTGGCACCTCATGTCCTTCTAGGTCACAAGAGTGTTGGAGGACTAGCACTCTGTGACTCTGTGTCTAGCTCAGGGTTTGTAAACACACCAATCAGTACTCTGTCTAGCTCAAGGTTTGTGAATACACCAATTGGTACTCTGTATCTAGCTATCTCTGTATCTAAGCTAACTAGCACTCTGTGACTCTGTCTAGCTCAAGGATTGTAAACGCACCAATCAGCACTCTGTCAAAATGGACCAATCAGCTCTCTGTAAAATAAACCAATCAGCAGGATGTGGGTAGGGTCAAATAAGGGAATAAAAGCAGGCTGCAGGAGCCAGCAGTGGCAATCTGCTCAGGTCCCCTTCCACACTGTGGAAGCTCTATTTGTCGTTCTTTGCAATAAATCTTGCTGCTGCTCACTCTTTGAGTCCACGCTGCCTTTATGAGCTGTAACACTCACTGGGAAGGTCTGCAGCTTCACTCCTGAAGCCAAGGAGACGACAAACCCACTGGGAAGAATGAATGACTCCAGACGCGCTGCCTTTAAGAGCTGTAACACTCACCACGAAGGTGTGCAGCTTTACTCCTGATAGCGAGACCATGAACCCACCAGAAGGAAAAAGCTCCAGACACATCTGAACGTCTGAAGGAACAAACTCCAAACACACCATCTTTAAGAACTGTAACTCTCACTGCGAGGGTCCGTGGTTTCATTCTTGAAGTCGGTGAGACCAAGAACCCACCAATTCCAGACACACTAACATATGGTTTGTTATGCACTAACACACTCATATGCCTGCTACAGACAGGATGCCAGGATTCAAAGAAAGATTGATTCCTAGCTACCTGCGAACAGTAGATACCCTATAGGTTCTGATTTTCTTTTCCCTTTAAACTTGGATCTCTTGTTAGATGGTGTTGAATTATACAGAAATGCATGTAGGCATGTATGCATGTGATTGGTGTTTAAATTCACACAATCCCTCATACCACAGAAGGAAACAGACAACCACAGTTTGACCATTAAGGTCAAAGTCCAAATTTCAACATAATAAGTTTGTCTTTAATCTGTTGCCTCCGTATCTAACTGTTGGAGGTCGAGGCTGTGGACAGATCTGAAAACATGGGATTCCATCCTCCTGGGGCACACTGTCATTTTTTCACCGTCTTATCTCCGAAAGAAAGATGGGTAGCAGGTGGGCAGCAGTGGTCTACCTGTGGATACTTCCTGCTTGCAGCCTCCTGCTCTCTCTAGGGGCACTACCTCTCCCAACCATGGGCCTGAGGAGAGACGTTGGTAGGAAGGAGCTGTTCCCTCGCCTCTGGAAGAAAAGGCCAGGGGAGTCAGCGTCCTCAGAACTGCACTTTTATGTGGAAGCCACTGGTCGTGTGTGGCTACTGAGTACATGGGATGTGGCTGGTCTGAACTGAGATGTGCTGGGAAGGTAAAATACAGAATGTGTTTCAAAGTTTTAGCATCAAAACATATATTTCATAAACAATTACATATGGATCATATATTAAAATGACAATATTTTGAGTATATTGCATGGTCTATTATAAATAATTTATCATTTTTTTAAAAAATAAAAATTTAAATAAAATAAATACAAAATGAGCAGGCAAGGTGAGAAAGGAAAGCTTAGTTCCCAACTATCTACTCTTCACAGTACTTCCCACTCATTTTTCCCTTGTGGATACTAAGACTTTCAGGAAACAGAACTTGAAAACCTTCAGATAGGTGATCCATCAGATTTCACAATCTGATTTGGAAAGATAGATCAATAGAGTTTGTAATACATTAATCATAAAATTCTGAAATTGCAATATTAGCTATCTCATAATGAGCATGAAGGAGTGGTATTTAATGAGATCTTTTTTGCCTTTTTAAAAATTTTCAACTATGTCTTTAGTACATAGAACAGCTCATGGTGTCTAGCTCATGTTGAAAGGATGTACAAGTCTTAGATCCTCATTGAACCTTCTGTCTAATCAGAAGTCCTAATATTCACATGTTCCTAAGGCCATTGCTTGTTTCCTTCAGTTTACAAGTTTCTATAAGCTCTTTGAGGACTGGCTTGTATCTCTAGCTTAATTACTGTCTCCAGCACCCAGTGCTGTTCCTGAAACAACAGTTCTTTAATAAATATCTAATGTTGAGGGCATTACCAATGTATCCAGGGAAGTTGAATTCTCGAATAAGTACATAAAGGCACTTTGTACCAACAAAGCTGTAAATAACAGGACAAAAGTAGATAGGAGCCATAATAGCTATATAAGAAGCAAATAGCACAGAGCTGCAAAAAGTAACACTTCTGCAACCAAATGGACATTTTAGCAAAGAAAGCCTTCTGGAAAAGCAGGATTGTTAACTGACAGAGGAAAAAAAAGGAATGATTTTGTCCCCATTTTGTTTGTATCTTCTCTGATAAGGAAAGTGTCCTAAAATGATAACTGGGAGAGTAAAATAAATATTTGAAAAAGGAATTAAAACCCCGGATAGCTGAGAAAATTACAACGGAGCTTACTGTTGCTACTTTAAATGAGTTTACATCTCTTGTCTTAAATGAGTTACATTCTTGTTTACTAAGGGACTCTGTAAATGAGATTGCCAGGGAAATACAAAGTTAGAATAACTGGCCAACAATAGATCGGGAAAGTGATTTAAATGACTAAAGGGCTTGATCTTTATATCAGGTAAATGGATACGATGGAAAATATAAAGGATAGCTTGTGACACTTACAATGGAAAGCATGACTTGCTTTAGGCCAACATAGCTTAATAAATGGCATTTAATTAAAGTAGTTACTTTTCCTTATGTTGAAGTATTTTTAAGCAATATCCTGCCATTCCACCCCTAGGTATTTGGTATGAATCTTTAATTAGAAGGGCATTTTCTTAAATGATAGTGCTATTAGTGCACTAACAAAATTAATATTACTGTATTATTTATTGCCAGGTGACAAATTATCACAAATTTAGTGGCTTAAAAAAATACATATTGTTTTATTTGTTTTTTTTTTTTAACTTTTATTTGAGGTTCAGGGGTACATGTGCTTGTTATATAGGTAAACTGTGTGTCATGAGAATTTGGCATACAGATTATTTCATCACCCAGGCAACAAGCAGAGTACTCTATAGGTATTTTTTCTGATCCTCTCCCTCCTCCCACCCTCAAAAGTAGGCCCCAGTGTCTGTCGTTCCCTTTTGTGTCTGTGTGATCTCCTTGTTTAGCTACCACTTATAAGTGAGAACATGTGATATTTGGTTTTCCATTCCTCCATTAGTTTGCTTAGGATAACGGCCTCTAGCTCCATCCATGTTGCTGCAAAGGACATGAAGGACATGATCTCATTTTTTTATGGCTGCTTAGTATTTCATAGTATATATCACATTTTATTTTTCTAGTCTATCATTGATGGGCGTTTAGGTAGATTCCATGTCTTTGCTGTAAATAGTGCTGCAATGAACATATACATGTATGTCTTTATGGCAGAACTATTTATATTCTTCTGGGTATATAAACAGTAATGAGATTGCTGGGTTGAATGGTAATTTTTTTTTTTTTTTTAATGTTTAATGCTCTTTTATTTTATTTTTTTTTTTATTATACTTTAAGTTCTAGGGTACATGTGCATAACGTGCAGGTTTGTTACATATGTATACTTATGCCATGTTGGTGTGCTGCACCCATCAACTCGTCAGCACCCATCAATTCATCATTTATATCTTGTATAACTCCCCAATGCAAGCCCTCCCTCCTCCCCCCTCCCCCCTCCCCATGATAGGCCCCTGTGCGTGATGTTCCCCTTCCCGAGTCCAAGTGATCTCATTGTTCAGTTCCCACCTATGAGTGAGAACATGTGGTGTTTGGTTTTCTGTTCTTGTGATAGTTTGCTAAGAATGATGGTTTCCAGCTGCATCCATGTCCCTACAAAGGACGCAAACTCATCCTTTTTTATGGCTGCATAGTATTCCATGGTGTATATGTGCCACATTTTCTTAATCCAGTCTGTCACAGATGGACATTTGGGTTGATTCCAAGTCTTTGCTATTGTGAATAGTGCCGCAATAAACATACGTGTACATGTGTCTTTGTAGTAGAATAATTTATAATCCTTTGGGTATATACCCAGTAGTGGGATGGCTGGGTCATATGGTACATCTAGTTCTAGATCCTTGAGGAATTGCCATACTGTTTTCCATAATGGTTGAACTAGTTTACAATCCCACCAACAGTGTAAAAGTGTTCCTATTTCTCCACATCCTCTCCAACACCTGTTGTTTCCTGACTTCTTAATGATTGCCATTCTAACTGGTGTGAGATGGTATCTCATTGTGGTTTTGATTTGCATTTCTCTGATGGCGAGTGATGATGAGCATTTTTTCATGTGTCTGTTGGCTGTATGAATATCTTCTTTTGAGAAATGTCTGTTCATATCCTTTCCCCACTTTTTGATGGGGTTGTTTTTTTCTCGTATATTTGTTTGAGTTCTTTGTAGATTCTGGATATTAGCCCTTTGTCAGATGAGTAGGTTGCAAAAATTTTCTCCCATTCTGTAGGTTGCCTGTTCACTCTGATGGTAGTTTCTTTTGCTGTGCAGAAGCTCTTTAGTTTAATTAGATCCCATTTGTCAATTTTGGCTTTTGCTGCCATTGCTTTTGGTGTTTTAGACATGAAGTCCTTACCCATGCCTATGTCCTGAATGGTAGTACTACCTAGATTTTCTTCTAGGATTTTTATGGTATTAGGTCTAACATTTAAGTCTCTAATCCATCTTGAATTAATCTTCGTATAAGGGGTAAGGAAAGGATCCAGTTTCAGCTTTCTACTTATGGCTAGCCAATTTTCCCAGCACCATTTATTAAATAGGGAATCCTTTCCCCATTTCTTGTTTCTCTCAGGTTTGTCAAAGATCAGATGGCTGTAGATGTGTGGTATTATTTCTGAGGACTCTGTTCTGTTCCATTGATCTATATCTCTGTTTTGGTACCAGTACCATGCTGTTTTGGTTACTGTAGCCTTGTAGTATAGTTTGAAGTCAGGTAGCATGACGCCTCCAGCTTTGTCCTTTTGACTTAGGATTGTCTTGGCAATGCGGGCTCTTTTTTGGTTCCATATGAACTTTAAAGCAGTTTTTTCCAATTCTGTGAAGAAACTCATTGGTAGCTTGATGGGGATGGCACTGAATCTATAAATAACCTTGGGCAGTATGGCCATTTTCACGATATTGATTCTTCCTATCCATGAGCATGGTATGTTCTTCCATTTGTTTGTGTCCTCTTTGATTTCACTGAGCAGTGGTTTGTAGTTCTCCTTGAAGAGGTCCTTTACATCCCTTGTAAGCTGGATTCCTAGGTATTTTATTCTCTTTGAAGCAATTGTGAATGGAAGTTCATTCCTGATTTGGCTCTCTGCTTGTCTGTTACTGGTGTATAAGAATGCTTGTGATTTTTGCACATTAATTTTGTATCCTGAGACTTTGCTGAAGTTGCTTATCAGCTTAAGGAGATTTTGGGCTGAGACGATGGGGTTTTCTAAATATACAATCATGTCATCTGCAAACAGGGACAATTTGACTTCTTCTTTTCCTAACTGGATACCCTTGATTTCTTTCTCTTGCCTGATTGCCCTAGCCAGAACTTCCAACACTATGTTGAATAGGAGTGGTGAGAGAGGGCATCCCTGTCTTGTGCCAGTTTTCAAAGGGAATTTTTCCAGTTTTTGCCCATTCAGTATGATATTAGCTGTGGGTTTGTCATAAATAGCTCTTATTATTTTGAGGTACGTTCCATCAATACCGAATTTATTGAGCGTTTTTAGCATGAAGGGCTGTTGAATTTTGTCAAAAGCCTTTTCTGCATCTATTGAGACAATCATGTGGTTCTTGTCTTTGGTTCTGTTTATATGCTGGATTACGTTTATTGATTTGCGAATGTTGAACCAGCCTTGCATCCCAGGGATGAAGCCCACTTGATCATGGTGGATAAGCTTTTTGATGTGCTGCTGAATCCGGTTTGCCAGTATTTTATTGAGAATTTTTGCATCAATGTTCATCAGGGATATTGGTCTAAAATTCTCTTTTTTTGATGTGTCTCTGCCAGGCTTTGGTATCAGGATGATGTTGGCCTCATAAAATGAGTTAGGGAGGATTCCCTCTTTTTCTATTGATTGGAATAGTTTCAGAAGGAATGGTACCAGCTCCTCCTTGTACCTGTGGTAGAATTCAGCTGTGAATCCATCTGGTCCTGGACCTTTTTTGGTGGGTAGGCTATTAATTGTTGCCTCAATTTCAGAGCCTACTATTGGTCTATTCAGGGATTCAACTTCTTCCTGGTTTAGCCTTGGGAGAGTGTAAGTGTCCAGGAATTTATCCATTTCTTCTAGATTTTCTAGTTGATTTGCGTAGAGGCGTTTATAGTATTCTCTGATGGTAGTTTGTATTTCTGTGGGGTCAGTGGTGATATCCCCTTTATCATTTTTTATTGCATCTATTTGATTCCTCTCTCTTTTCTTCTTTATTAGCCTTGCTAGCGGTCTGTCAATTTTGTTGATCTTTTCAAAAAAACCAAGTCCTGGATTCATTGATTTTTTGGAGGGTTTTTTGTGTCTCTATCTCCTTCAGTTCGGCTCTGATCTTAGTTATTTCTTGCCTTCTGCTAGCTTTTGAATGTGTTTGCTCTTGCCTCTCTAGTTCTTTTAATTGTGATGTTAGAGTGTCAATTTTAGATCTTTCCTGCTTTCTCTTGTGGGCATTTAGTGCTATAAATTTCCCTCTACACACTGCTTTAAATGTGTCCCAGAGATTCTGGTATGTTGTATCTTTGTTCTCATTGGTTTCAAAGAACATCTTTATTTCCGCTTTCATTTCGTTATGTACCCAGTAGTCATTCAGGAGCAGGTTGTTCAGTTTCCATGTAGTTGAGCGGTTTTGATTGAGTGTCTTAGTCCTGAGTTCTAGTTTGATTGCACTGTGGTCTGAGAGACAGTTTGTTATAATTTCTGTTCTTTTACATTTGCTGAGGAGTGCTTTACTTCCAATTATGTGGTCAATTTTGGAATAAGTGCGATGTGGTGCTGAGAAGAATGTATATTCTGTTGATTTGGGGTGGAGAGTTCTATAGATGTCTATTAGGTCCGCTTGGTGCAGAGATGAGTTCAATTCCTGGATATCCTTGTTAACTTTCTGTCTCGTTGATCTGTCTAATGTTGACAGCGGAGTGTTGAAGTCTCCCATTATTATTGTATGGGAGTCTAAGTCTCTTTGTAAGTCTCTAAGGACTTGCTTTATGAATCTGGGTGCTCCTGTATTGGGTGCATATATATTTAGGAGAGTTAGCTCTTCCTGTTGAATTGATCCCTTTACCATTATGTAATGGCCTTCTTTGTCTCTTTTGATCTTTGATGGTTTAAAGTCTGTTTTATCAGAGACTAGGATTGCAACCCCTGCTTTTTTTTGTTCTCCATTTGCTTGGTAGATCTTCCTCCATCCCTTTATTTTGAGCCTATGTATGTCTCTGCATGTGAGATGGGTCTCCTGAATACAGCAGACTGATGGGTCTTGACTCTTTATCCAGTTTGCCAGTCTGTGTCTTTTAATTGGACCATTTAGTCCATTAACATTTAAGGTTAATATTGTTATGTGTGAACTTGATCCTGCCATTATGATATTAACTGGTTATTTTGCTCGTTAGTCGATGCAGTTTCTTCCTAGCCTCGATGGTCTTTACATTTTGGCATGTTTTTGTGATGGCTGGTACCGGTTGTTCCTTTCCATGTTTAGGGCTTCCTTCAGGGTCTCTTGTAAGGCAGGCCTGGTGGTGACAAAATCTCTAAGCATTTGCTTATCTGTAAAGGATTTTATTTCTCCTTCACTTATGAAACTTAGTTTGGCTGGATATGAAATTCTAGGTTTAAAATTCTTTTCTTTAAGAACGTTGAATATTGGCCCCCACTCTCTTCTGGCTTGTAGAGTTTCTGCCGAGAGATCTGCTGTCAGTCTGATGGGCTTCCCTTTGTGGGTTACCCGACCTTTCTCTCTGGCTGCCCTTAAGATTTTTTCCTTCATTTCAACTTTGGTGAATCTGGCAATGATGTGTCTTGGAGTTGCTCTTCTGGAGGAGTATCTTTGTGGCGTTCTCTGTATTTCCTGAATTTGAATGTTGGCCTGCCCTACTAGGTTGGGGAAGTTCTCCTGGATGATATCCTGAAGAGTGTTTTCCAACTTGGTTCCATTTTCCCCCTCACTTTCAGGCACCCCAATCAGACGTAGATTTGGTCTTTTTACGTAATCCCATACTTCTTGCAGGCTTTGCTCATTTCTTTTTCTTCTTTTTTCTTTTGGTTTCTCTTCTCGCTTCATTTCATTCATTTGATCTTCAATCGCTGATACTCTTTCTTCCAGTTGATCGAGTCGGTTACTGAAGCTTGTGCATTTGTCACGTATTTCTCGTGTCATGGTTTTCATCTCTGTCATTTCGTTTATGATCTTCTCTGCATTAATTAGTCTAGCTGTCAATTCTTCCACTCTTTTTTCAAGATTTTTAGTTTCTTTGCGCTGGGTACGTAATTCCTCCTTTAGCTCTGATAAGTTTGATGGACTGAAGCCTTCTTCTCTCCTCTCGTCCAAGTCATTCTCTGACCAGCTTTGATCCGTTGCTGGCGATGGGCTGCGCTCCTTCGCAGGGGGAGAGGCGCTCTTATTTTTTGAATTTCCAGCTTTTCTGCCCTGCTTCTTCCCCATCTTTGTGGTTTTATCTGTCTCTGGTCTTTGATGGTGGTGACGTACTGATGGGGTTTTGGTATAGGCGTCCTTCCTGTTTGATAGTTTTCCTTCTGACAGTCAGAAGGACTGTCTGTTGGTCTGTTGGAGATTGCTTGAGGTCCACTCCAGACCCTGTTTGCCTGGGTAACAGCAGCAGAGGTTGCCGAAGATAGAATATTGCTGAACAGCGAGTGTACCTGTCTGATTCTTCCTTTGGAAGTTTCCTCTCAGGGGTGTACTCCACCCTGTGAGGTGTGGGGTGTCAGACTGCCCCTAGTGGGGGATTTCTCCCAGCTAGGCTACTCAGGGGTCAGAGACACACCTGAGCAGGCAGTCTGTCCGTTCTCAGATCTCAACCTCCGCGTTGGGAGATCCACGGCTCTCCCCAAAGCTGTCAGACAGAGTCGTTCGTGTCTGCACCGGCTCCCGCTACTTCCCCTGTTGGTCTTCAGCTGTGCCCTCGAATGGTAATTTTTTTTAAAGTTCTTTGAGGAATTGCCACACTGTATTCCACAATGGCTAAACTAATGTACATTCCCACTGGCAGTGTATAAGTGTTCTCTTTTCTGTGCAACCTCTCCAGTATCTATTATTCTTTGACTTTTTAATCATAGCTCTTCTAACTGGTGTGAGACGGTATCTCATTGTAGTTTTGATTTGCATTTCTCTAATGGTTAGTGATGTTGAGCATTTTTTTATATGCTTGTTAGCCACATGAATATCTTCTTTTGAAAAGTGTTCATGTCCTTTGCTCACTTTTTAGTGGGGTTGTTGGTATTTTTAAATTTAAGTTCCTTATGGATTCTAGATATTAGACCTTTGTCAGATACACAGTTTGCAAAAAATTTATCCCATTCTAGAGGTTATGTGTTTACCCTGTTGATAGTTTTTGCTATGCAGAAACTCTTTAGTTTAATTAAGTCCCATTTGTCATTTTTTGTGTGTCTCCGTTTCTAAACGGCAAAAATCTGTATGGCTACTCAGACTCTCATACTCAAGGTGTAGACTGGCTGTTGCCCCACCTGAGGATTTCAGGAAGAACCCACTTCCCAGCTCATTCAGGTTATTGGCAAAATATAGTACCTTGTGTTTGTAGGATCAGGTTTCATTTCCTGACTGTCAATCAGTGTGGACTCTCATTTTCTCAGCCACTCATGGTGTCTTGCTCTGAGTTTCTTCAGACGCCCTCTCCTGGGCTCTCACATCACCATGATCACCACGGGCATGAATCCCTCTCTTGGATTCCTCTCAACTTTAACTCCCTCTGACTTTTCCCTCTGCTCTGGACCAGAGAACATTCTTTTAAGTGGTTTGTGAGACTATGCTAGGCCCACCCAAATAATCTCCTTTTCCTAATATAACGACAGGAGTAACACAAGGAGCAAAGGTCCATGCTTCTGACTTGTTAAAGAGATTGGGTCAGGTATTCTCTGGAATATTTTACATTGTAGATTTGCCTGTTTGCTTCCCTATATTTTTAATTGCTATTTGGTTCTAGTATTTACTATAAATTGAAAGTGAATTCTAAAAGCTTGATAATACTGTTGTAACCATATTTCAGCTCAGGACTTACTATATATTTCATATTGCATCATATCAAGAGGAATCTAACATCTAATCTATGAAAATCAAGATAAATTGGTAGTTTCTAATATGGAAAGCCTGACCCACTCGTTGTAAAATTCCCATTAACATTTCACCCAATGATATATCTGTTCATGGTCAAAGTTAAAGCCAAAATGGTGATTTTCTAATTTGAACATTTCTTCCACATTAGATGAAATTTTTCTGTAAAGAAGACTTTTCCTAATCAACTAAATTATTTTGCCGCGCTGACAAATAATTCTTACAGGAAAATGGGGGCAAATGCTTAGGTTTTTTTCACATAACTGCCAAATTTCTAAGCAAAGACTTCGTATTCTTATTACCTCCAATAGTAGCCAATGCAGTTTTAGTTTCCTTCTTTATCCTCTTTCATTTTTATTTGTATCATTTAATTGTAGACAGACGCTTTTTCATTTTCTAACAATTGAATCTTTGATCCCAATTAATCTTTGATGGAATTCTTCCTTTCTGGCACAACAAAGTACCCTACTGTTCTGGTATATTTTACCATATTATAGTCTGTTTTCCCTTTTTTCTTCAAAAAAAATATGTTGATATTAGAAGAGTTTGAATATTTTCTCCAAATTTCTTATATGACCCTTATTCCTTTCTTTAAAAATATTTTCTATCAATTTACAACAAATTATTTTTAATGTATCAGTATACCACTATCATATTAGTATTAACGTTTGTGATCATAATCATAATTAACTTTTTGATTAATTAGCTACAAAGACTAACTACTTGATTCATTAGCTACAAAGAATACATTTTTACTTCCCAGGAATACTTATAATGTAATTTACCAAATTATAATTTCAACTTGCTCTGCCACTTATTCTTCAAATTTTGTTATTTCTGTTTTCTCTGCCTATAACTCCTAATCTTTCATCTTTATCCCATCATTTAGTTCTGCAGTTAAATATACTAAGTGTTTATCTCCAAAATGTACACCAAAGTTTCTGCTTTCGTTTTGTGATTGGCTGAAACTCATTCCAAGTAAAGCCCTTGGGATGGTCTCATGAAATCCATTGAGTTCTTGTTTCTTTATGATCTTTATACACAAAGTTTACATTTTGACTAGATATAAAATCTTTGCTTCACAATTTTTTCCTTTGCATACTGTATTAGTCTGTTTTGATACTGCTGCAAAGAGCTACCTGAGACTGGGTAATTTATAAAGAAAAGAGGTTTAATTGACTTACAGTTCCACATGGCTGGGGGAGCCTCAGGAAACTTACAGTCATGACAGAAGGGGAAATAGAAGCAAGGCACATCTTACATGGTGGCAGGAGAGAGAGAAAGTAAGGGCAGAAGTGCTACACTTTTAAACCATCAGATCTCATGAGAACTCACTAATCTTCCACCAAGTCCCTCCCTAACACAAGGGGATTACAATTCAAGAGGAGATTTGGGTGAGGATGCAGAGTCAAACCATATCACATACCTTACAAAAAGGTTGCTCTATTTGGTTCTAGCGTAACACTTCTAATATTTTACTTATAAGTTACTTGATTTTCTTTGACAGGAAACCTGAAGATTTTTTAAAAATCTTTAATGCCCAATATTTCTCCATATTGATCAGTCTGGAATAATATTCTAAATTACTAGATATGTCTGTCAATATGTAGATTAGATTTTCTTGAATTATAGTTTTAAATAATTTTCCTATTTCAGTATTTTGCTTTTCCTCTTTGGAGTATTCCAAGCGTAGACATACTACTCTTATGCCTCTCCTCCATGTCTTTCTTATCTGAGTTTCTTTAGCATTTTTTAATTTGTTACATTTCCCATTTTCTTCACTTTTTTCCTTTCTTTATTACATTTACATGACTGTGATTTTTATAGTCTTTTGATTCTTGTGTTCCTTTTCTTTCAATCTCCATTTAGTCATGTTTCTTTTATCTTTCCTTTCCTGAGAACAGTTTTCACATTCCTCTATAGCCTAATGAAATTATTCCCTGTTCCATTTGCAATTTACATTGTCATTATTTCAATTTTTTACTTTAATGTTTTATCTAATTTTGAAATACTGGATTATAATTATTTTGTACCATATTTTGGGGGCAGTTCATAACATCTTGTTATGTTATTTTGTTGTTCTTATTTTTTTCTTATAATACTTGCGATTGAAGTTGTGTTATATATGTTTTTTGTTTTCTTTAGTTTTGTACATATAAATAAGATGGATTTTATTGGATTATTAGGGACAGTACAATGATGGACTAAGTGCTTTTCTTAGCTTTCAGGGTTATGTATTCTCCCTTCCTCTATTTTTGTTAGTTTTGTTCTGTTTTTTGTTTTTGAGACAAATCTTCCTCTGTCACTCAGGCTGGAGTGCAGTAACATGGTCATGGTCATGACTCACTGCAGCCTCAACCTCACTGGGCTCTGATGATCCTCCCACCTCAGCCTCCCAAGTAGCTGGGACTACAGGCATGTGCTATCATATCCGGCTAATTTTTGCATTTTTTGTAGAGACAGGGTTTTACCATGTTGCCCAGGCTGGTGTTGAACTCTTGGGCTCAAGTAGATCCTCCCACCTCAGCCTCAGTGTTTTGGGGACTACAGTTGTGAGTCACCATACCAGCCTTACCTGTTATTTTGAAGAATTCAAAATATGCTCTCTGTATAGTTCCTTGTCTACCTTTCAGAGAGAAGATTGACTTAGAAAAGACTAATCACTAAACTTGGAATTTTCAGCATTGACTTCCATTAAAGCATTGACTTCCAGGTAATACTTATTCCTTGAATGTAGCATTTTATTGGTATGAACTTTTGGGAATCTACTTCTTAATTCCTCTGAAACCTCTTTCATTTGCACTGGGTGTTTTCATTCGAATAGGTCAATTTCCATTCTGCTCCTCACATTTTCCTATAAGGTGAGGCTCTGTTCTTCTTATAGGGAATATTCCCCTAGATTTTGTTTTTCAAACCAGTAAGTATTCAATGGTTGTGGCACTGTTTGACACTCTTACTAACCACATATACCAATTATTCATATTTTCCCATTGTCCACATTTTCTCTTAGATATGACAATTGACAAAAATGTTGTCAAGTACCAAACAGGATGGGTACATTCTATGTTCATCTCACATAAACCATCACTTTTTCTTTCCTATCCTCTCTGCTTTTTCCACAAAGTTTCTGATGGACTGCAGATTATTATTACTGGGTGAACCCACCCTAGTTCTGGCATTCCCATGTATGATGATATTAGAAATATGGCCCAAAATTCTATAATTCTCCTCCAATTGAGAGACAGGTCTCTAAGTTCCTTAAATTTGGTTAGACTTTGACTGCTTTGACCAATAGAGTGCAGAGGAAGTGATGTTACATGCCTTCTAACACTAAGTCAGAAAATGCCATGAATTCTAACATTATGCCACGAAGCTGGAAAGGCCAAGAGTAGGTAAAGCAGTTGAGAGATCCAGCTTATCCCAGGTTTGCTTCCATTCCCAGCAAGGAACCCAATGAATAAATGAAGCCATTTTGAATGCTTCAGCCCAGCCCATATGCCGCCTTTATATCACCAAGCAACTTCTGTTGATGCTACATTAGTCATGCAGTTGAACCCTGTCCAAATTCTTAACCTAAAAAATGATGAGACATAAGAAAATGGTTATTTAATGCCACTAAATTTTGGTTTATTGCATAGGAATAGATTGAACCATGGTTTTGCACCTGAAAGTGGGGAGCTGCTGTAACAAACTCTCACATGTGTGTCATTGGTTTAGGAACAGTAGCGGATAGAGAAGGAAATGTATTTAATGAACCTGATGATCTAGTTAAGGAGATTTTCAGACAGAGTCTTGAAAGTATCACCATCTATTGTCTTCTAGTTGCCTGTTAATAATATGAGAAAAAGTACCTAACCAAAAAACAAACTTTTAACTTTTGAATTAACATTTGGAAAAAAACATAAATATTCTAAGCCAGTCTTCAGTCTTCCCCCCCGCCCCTCGGAATTCAACTTTTAAGTTCTGGGATACATATGCAGGTTGTGCAGGTTTGTTACATAGGTACACATGCGCCATAGTGGTTTGCTACACAGATCAACCCATCACCTAGGTGTTAAGCCCAATATCCATTAGCTATTCTTCCTGATCCTCTCCCTTCCTGCACCCCACAATAGGCCCCAGCATGCGTTGTTCCCCAACATGTGTCCATATATTCTCATTGTTCAGGTCCCACTTATAACTGAGAACATGCGCTGTTTGGTTTTCTGTTCCTGTATTACTTTGCTGAGGATAATGGCTTCCAACTCATCCATGTCCCTGTGAAGGACATAATCTCATTCCTTTTTGTGGCTGCATAGTATTCCATGGTATACATATACCACAATTTCTTTATCCAGTCTATAATTGATGGACATGTGGGTTGATTTCCTGCCTTTGCTGTTGTGTGTAGTGCTGCAGTGACCATATGGGTGCATGTATCTTTATAACAGATTGATTTATATTCCTTTGTGTATATACCCAGTAATGGGATTGCTGGATCAAATCATATATCTGCTTCTAGATATTTGATAAATCACCACACTATCTTGCCACAATATTTGAACTAATTTACACTCCCACCAACAGTATAAAAGTGTTCCTTTTTCTCTACAACCTCACCAGCATCTTTTTTTTTCTTGACTTTTTAATAATCACCATTCTGACTGAAGTGAGATGGCATCTCACTGTGGTTTTGATTTGCATTTCTCTAATGATCAGTAACGCTGAGTTTTTTTCTTGTTTGTGGGCCACATAAACATCTTCACAATGCTCAAGGAAATCAGAGAGGACATAAACAAATGGGAAAACATTCCATGCTCATGGACAGGAAGAATCAAGATCATGAAAATGGCCATATTGCCAAAAGTAATTTATAGATTCAATGCTATTCTCATTAAACTACCATTGATATTTTTTCACAGAATTAGAGAGACTATTTTAAAAATCACATGGAGCCAAAAAAGAGCCTGAATAGCCAAGACAATCCTAAAAGAACGAAGGTGGGGGCATCACGCTACTCTACTTCAAACTATACTATAAGACTACAGTAACCAAAACAGCATGGTACTGGTAAAGAAACAGAAACATAGACCAATGGAACAGAATAGAGAACTCGGAAATAAGACCACACACCTACAGCCATCTGATATGTGATGAAACTGATAAAAATAAGCAATGGGGAAAGGATTTCCTATTTAATAAATGATGCTGGAAAAACTGGCTAGTTATATGCAGAAAATTGAAACTGGACCCTTTCTTTAAACCTTATACAAAAATTAACTCAAGATGGATTAAAGACTTAAATCTAAAACCCAAAACCATAAAAACCCTAGAAGAAAATCTAGGCAATACCATTCAGGACACACACATGGGCAAAGATTTCATGATGAAAATGCCAGAAGCAACTGCAAGGAAAGCAAAAATTGACAAATGGGATCTAATTAAACTAAACAGCTTCTGCATAACAAAAGAAACTACCATCAAAAGGAAGAGACAAGCTACAGAATGAGAGAATTTGTACAATCCATCCATCTGACAAAGTCTAGCATCCAGAGTCTACAAGGAACTTAAATTTAATAGAAAAAGAAACAATTCCATTAAAAAGTGGATAAAGGACATGAACAGTCTTTTATACCAGCAAAATATTCTCAAAAAAGTAAATGGCCTCAGAGCAAGATTTCTCAGCCTCATCACTAGTAACATTTTGGGATGATCAGTTATTTGTTGGTGCAGGGAAGTTATCCCACACATTGTGTATGTTAAACAAAAGTTTTGCTTTCTACCCAGATGACAAACTGGTCCAATTGTTCCATAGAACTGATGTTTGTGGTTTCTTTTGAATAAATGCAGAAAATGACCCTCTCGGTCTTAAAAGTTGAGAGACTTACATTTATATTATCTGAGTCCCTTTCTCAGGAAACTAACCATCAGTTTTCCCAGATAATATCAAGGAACTGAATCTTACCAGACAACCACATGTGGACAAATGAGATGCCAGACGTCTCACCTGTCATGATTTACTAACTGGCCACCTGCTGCCTGATGACCAACTCCTCTTTCTTACCCTTCCCAAATTCCTGTTTTCCATACATAGTTACTTTTTTTCTTTCTATAAGAAAGCCTCATTTTACTTGGTTGAGGTGATGATCTTGAGCCGGACCTTTCACTCTCCTTGGCTGCAGCACCCAAAAAAAGCCTTCTTCCTTGGCAGTACTGACTGTCTCAGTGATTGGCTTTCTGTGCAGTGAGCAATGGGACCTAGAACTAACCGTCAGCATTTCAGTAAAAACAGTAGCACCCCTCTGTTTGTGAAAACTAAAAATTTACCTGGACGTTGACAAATGCTGCCTCCCTCCATTAAGGACCACTGTCATAGAGCAAATTTAAATCTAACAACTTCCAGAAATACATGGCCCCAGGAAATCTGGGGGATGCCTTTAAGGTACTTTGTTAACATCTCAGAACTATGTAAGGCAGTGTCTCACATACCAACTCAATAAAACAAAAATGCCCCTAAGAACTTTAACCATATGTCTCTTTATCCTTCTGGGATAGACAATGCTCCTTTCGAGACTCTTAAGGGTATTGTCCCACAGTGGCTTCACCAAGAGCTCAAAATATTCCATGCTCATAGATAGGAAGAATCAATATTAAAATGGTCATATTGCCTAAAGTAATTTATAGATCAATGCTATTCCCATGAAAGACAGAGGAGGTCATGCCTCTAATCCTAGCACTTTGGGAGGCCGAGGCAGGCAGATCACAAGTCAGGATTTCGAGACCAGCCTGGCCACCATGGTGAAACCCTGTCTCTACTAAAAATGCAAAAATTAGCCAGGCATGGTGGCACGTGCTGGTAGTCCCAGCTACTCAGGAGGCTGAGACAGGAGAATCGTTTGAACCCGGGAGGCAGAGGTTGCAGTGAGCCGAGATTGCACCACTGCACTCCAGCCTGAGTGACAGAGCTAAACTCCATCTCCCAAAACAAAAAAAAGAGAGAGACGGACTTATATCACAGATATTCCTAATATTGCTTTGGTCTAATGATGTGGACTATAAGTTAATATAATCCAAACAATTTATAAAGTGTTTAAAGTAATTGTGCCAACTTGGCATGACAGTACAAGATGGAAACAAGACCTTTGGGTCTGCCAATTTCTTACTATAGCAAGCCGACTAAGGAAACTACTCAGTTCCATACATGGAAATGGAAGGAATATGTGACCAGCAGCCACAAAATTACAGGGTAAAAGCAAGAGACCAGAAGACAGAGACAAACACAGAAAATATTTTCTAGGGAGTATGACTGAGCCCAGATCGAATAACTGGTAACTATGTCCAACTGGATTTCAGAATTGTTATGGAAAAGTAACTTCTTTGTGTGGTTTCCCTCATTTTCACAGAAATTTCTATAGCAATTAACTTTTACCTGCCCCATTATTGTATATTGGGTATATACATGGGCACAAGGGTGAATATGATCAGATATCTAATCTCTCAAGTTAACTGGTCTCCAGATTAAGAGGGACTAAATCTGACCAACCTTACCTGCACCTGAACTAATCTATATAAGATCCTTGACCTCAAGTCTGAGCTGAAGCCATACAAGGATGAGACTTTGGAGAGAGCTTGGGAAGAACTGAGTGCATTCTGCATTCGGAAGGAATGTAAATAACTATGGCTACAAACACATTGTTGTGGTTTTTAAACATTGCTAAAAATTCATTGAAACTTCTCCCATGCAAAGGACCCATGGTCCTCCCCTGTAATATGAAAGGACTTGTGAGTACTTCAACCTATAGAGTTGCCATATGACATGTGAAACTGGGTCATAAAAGACCTTGAAGTTTCTACCCAATTCCCTGGTACAATCTCCTACAGCCCTGAGCCACCAGGCAGGATATCTGACTTGTTGTCCTGAGGCTATCCTGCTGGAAAGGCACATGTAGGTCGGCCATCAAATGTGCCAGCAAAGCCAAACCCTCAGGCATGCCTGCCAAGAGAAAAGCTATCTTGGACCCTCTGGACCAGCCCATAGGTGAACTGAGTATCACAGAGTAGGCTTTGCTGATGTCATGTCCTACTAAAGAAAAAAAGGCACTTCCTACCTATACGTGTGATTCACAAAATGATGACATATAATGGAGTGGTCAATGCCTTGTGCCACTAGGCTTTGGGGGTAGTTTGTTCGGCAGCTATAAATAATTAGAACATACCTGAGCCCTGTCACCTCTTTATACTGAAGATGTTTTTGTAGAATTTTTAACTTTGGTATATATTCTGTGGTTATTCTGCTTAGTTTGCAAGAGGAGGTTTGAGAAAATACAAAATTATATTACCACCAGTTTCCTGACATAACCTAAATCCTTTATTCTTCTTAAAAATTATTAATGACTTCAACAGGGATAAAGATGACAAACCATTCAATCTGCTGATAATCCAAAGCTAGATACAAAGAGTTAATGTACCAAAGAACCTATACAAAGGAAGAACCTTATGAAACAAAATGACAGAATTAATCAAATACAATGAAACTCACAAGAAAAATTAGAAAGAAAGCATTAATCGGCCATTGATGACTTTAAGAACATTATTTTAATAGATGTTAAAATGGTATTACAGAAGCTACATCTCAATGGAAATAAAATTTAAGTTCTCTGCAAACTGTGATTCTTAGACTTTAGTAATTAGAAGTTATTCATTTATTTGGCAAATGAATGTTTTACAATGACAGGAAATATGCACCAGGCACCATATTAAGTGGTTTATATACAGTATTTCATATATAAACAAATTCCTTGAGAAGCAGACATTAAGTCATCTCTTTAAAATAAAGCTAATACAGTGGTTGAACTAGTTTACAGTCCCACCAACAGTGTAAAACTGTTCCTATTTCTCCACATCCTCTCTAGCACCTGTTGTTTCCTGATTTTTTTTTTTTTTTTTTTTTTTTTTTTTTTTTGAGACGGAGTCTTGCTCTGCCACCCAGGCTGGAGTGCAGTGGCCGGATCTCAGCCCACTGCAAGCTCCACCTCCCGGGTTTACGCGCCCGCCTCGTCGCCCAGCTAGTTTTTTGTATTTTTAAGTAGAGACAGGGTTTCACCGTATTAGCCAGGATGGTCTCGATCTCCTGACCTCGTGATCCGCCCGTCTCGGCCTCCCAAAGTGCTGGGATTACAGGCTTGAGCCACCGCGCCCGGCCTGTTTCCTGATTTTTTAACAATTGCCATTCTAACTGGTGTGAGATGGTATCTCATTGTGGTTTTGATTTGCATTTCTCTGATGGCCAGTGATGATGAGCATTTTTTCATGTGTCTGTTGGCTGTATGAATGTCTTCTTTTGAGAAATGTCTGTTCATATCCTTTGCCACTTTTTGATGGGGTTGTTTTTTTCTTGTAAATTTGATTGAGTTCTTCATAGGTTCTGGATATTAGCCGTTTGTCAGATGAATAGATTGCAAAAATTTTCTCCCATTCTGTAGGTTGCCTGTTCACTCTGATGGTAGTTTCTTTTGCTGTGCAGAAGCTCTTTAGTTTAATTAGATCCCATTTGTCAATTTTGGTTTTTGTTGCCATTGCTTTTGGTGTTTTAGACACGAAGTCCTTGCCCATGCCTATGTCCTGAATGCTATTACCTAGGATTTCTTCTAGGGTTTTTATGGTTTTAGGTCTAACAGTGTGGCGATTCCTCAAGGATCTAGAACTAGAAATACCATTTGATCCAGCCATCCCATTACTGGGGATATACCCAAAGGATTATAAGTCATGCTGCTATAAAGACACATGCACACATAAGTTTACTGCGGCACTATTCACAATAGCAAAGACTTGGAATCAACCCAAATGTCCATCCATGACAGACTGGATTAAGAAAATGTGGCACATATACATCATGGAATACTATGCAGCCATAAAAAAGGATGAGTTCGTGTCCTTTGTAGGGACATGGATGCAGCTGGAAACCCTCATTCTCAGCAAACTATCGCAAGAACAGAAAACCAAATATCACATGTTCTCACTCACAGGTGGGCATTGAACAATGAGATCACTTGGACACAGGAAGGGGAACATCACACACCAGTCCTATTGTGGGGAAGGGGGAGAGATAGCATTAGGAGATATACCTAATGTAAATGACGAGTTAATGGGTGCAGCACACCAACATGGTACATGTATACATATGTAACAAACCTGCACGTTCTGCACATGTACCCTAGAACTTAAAGTATAATAAAAAATAAAATAATAAAGTTAATATACCTAAAACTCAGGAAATAAAGGAAACTGCCTATTGTTGTACAGCTTGGAAATATTCAAGCAGGACTGAAATTGAAGGTTCAGACTCCAAAGTACATACTCTTCCTTTCCATACTATTTTATTTCTCTATTCTGGTGACAAAGACACAGTCCTGGCTCCCTAGGGTCAGATCATAAAACTAGGCATTACGGAGCAGTATGATGAATGCTGGAAATGAATGTGAAGCTTATACTCTTGGGGTATAGATTATTACACAAACCCATAATTCTGTTTCTCTGGAAATAGTCTCAGAGGAAGTGAAATTTGACCAACTCTAGTAAGACCAGGAAACCTACAGAGCAGGTGGGGAAAGAGGCAGCCAAGGCACCAGGGTTCCCAGCAATGAGCTGCAATGTGCAAAGCCATCAAGGCCCGAACAAATTTCATTTAGGAAAGCTGTAGGAACATGAGCTCTTAAAACAGATTTTTCCAAGAGAAAGAGGAGGGCGGGGGAGGCAGGAAGCAGGGTAGGGAAGAGAAGAAATCAATAGATTGATCTGGAGAAGTATATCGGAGGTTGGTTTACACAGGCCCCACATGTAGAAGAAAGGTGTTTGAACTTTCTCCTAAAAGCTATGATATGACTCCAAGAAGGAATTTAACAAGGTCAGAGTCAATGAGATGAGTATCTGAGTACTGATATTCTCGGAAGAAAAAAAAAATCACTTTAGTCTCAGACCAACTTTTGATACAATCACTGTAACCACAGAGATGAGCATGCTAAGAGCTAGGGCTGAGGCTGCAGCTAAAGGCAGACCCCCAGAACCATGCTGCTATCCAGTGGAAGCAGGTCATTCTGGCGATGGGTCAAGAGGGACTAGTTGTTGGGAAAGCCACTGACCATAAAATTCATCACATATTCACATGGCTGAATTTCAGGTTTTC
This sequence comes from Rhinopithecus roxellana, assembly GCF_007565055.1. NCBI lineage: Eukaryota > Metazoa > Chordata > Mammalia > Primates > Cercopithecidae > Rhinopithecus > Rhinopithecus roxellana. The sequence goes on from NC_044551.1 coordinate 95,334,593, forward strand.
ATTTTTAAATTTTAGATGTTTTTGGTTGAGTAATAAGATTAATAATCTTTCATTAATATTACCAAAACATTTTTTGCTCTGTCAAATAAATGTAGTATATTACAGTTTCCCAGAAAGACATATTCTAAGAATATATCATTTTAATTTGGAAACAAATATAGGAACCAGTAGTTATACACACAATATTTACTTAGACATATACACATGTATAAAGTTGAGTTCATGTGGAATATTTATTAAATCACAAAGATTAATAACCTTTCAGTGTATTTCAGGGAAATTAAGTCCAAAAGGCACTGAAGCTAAGGATACAGAAGAGAATGCACTAAATTTTAAATGCATATTTTTATTAACTACAATTATATTAAGAAATAAGCCAACTGAATTAGAAATGTCATTATTAAGCTTGTTTGCTATAAAAGTTTACTTGACAACTGCGCAAAAACATTAAGGCCTTGCTGCAGGAAAAGCGAAAACAAAAACACTCAGTATTTCTTATAGGGTTTATTGTTGGCTGCAGGACACAGCAATTACAAAGGTGGGTTACAAATTCTCCTTAGCTGCGGAACTGAAGTGAATGTGGTAAGTTATTTTTATATAATAGAAAAAAAGAGAAGGAAGCCTGAGGAACAGTGTTAATCTAGGATAATCTAATGTAAGAGATGGAGGAAAGAAGATAAAATCTTTAACAAGATAAGAGGCAAAAAGATCTTTAACAAAAGACCTGGATGAGAATGGAATATTCTGGCTAGCAAATCTTTCCCCTGCAGAAATTCCCATCAAAAGATGAAAGGATTGCATGGAGTATACACAAATACCCAAGTACCCTCAACTCTTTTGAGAATCAAAATACGACTCTTACATTCCCTTAGAAGACAGAAAAATTTACCCTTTCAATTGGATAGTGGCAAAATCAAATTGTTTCTCCATTTTTATAGAAATGATAAGCCAACTGTATGGAGACAATGTATGGATTAAGTGATAACTGATTTTAGATGACATCCTGCAGGCTCACTCGATTTAAGTTACATTCATAAGGAAGTCATCAATTTGATAAGTCTATATTAAAATATGTCTTAGGGAATTCAACATGTAACACAGGACAGAAACAAAAAAGAAAGAAAAAGAACACAGTTTAAATTTAAATGTTGAGTAAAAGCCCCAAGTCACCTCACAGTATGTGTATGATCTTGGTAGCATTACTGAATTTTTCTAAGTCAGGTTCTTCATTCATACAATGGAGAGAGTCTTCCTTACACCATGGAATTGTGGTTACTAAATGAAGTAATGTTTTGCAGGAACTGTTATCCTACAATACTGGCTTAGTGGGAGTCTTATTAGTTGTGGTATACAAATGTACTGACTTTTATATTTCCTAATAATTTCCAGCTATGCTCCATCAGTTCCTTCTCACATCCTAAAAGCAAGCTCCATTAATGTAATTTCAGGCTATTTTTACAAACTGTCTCAATAACCTTTGCTGTTAAAGCAGCAGTCAGTCCCAAGTCTTCAGTTTCCATGGTGCTAAATTTCTTTCTCCTCAAGATATCCCCAGACTCCCATCCATCTATCCTCAGAGCAGGTGAGATTCTGATGGCTCTGAGAAGTAGGCAATTTCTCTAATAAACCTCCCATCACTCTGGGAATAGTATTTGGCCTTAAAGCACAAGGGAACTCACTGTTTATGGTGAATCCTTTCTGTCATATCCGTCGAGCCAGCTAGGTAGCAGGTGGAAGACTGCCTAGACATTGCTCATCCCATGTAAGACTTACTCATATTCCCTAGCCAGCACCCTGGCTGGAAACCTCCCATTACATTCTCTAATGCACTTTCCATTTTGCTCCAAGCTGTGTTGCATTTGTGATGGTTAATTTTTTCTGTCCACTTGGTTAGGCTATGGTGACCAGTTGCTTTGTCAAACACCTGCCTAGATGTTGCTGCAAAGGTATATTGTTATACGATTAATGTTTAAATCAGTAGACTTTGAATAAAGCAGATTACCCTCCATGATGTGGATGGGTTTTATCTAATCATTTGAAGGCTTTGAGAAAAAAGACTGAGGTTTCCAGGAGAAGGAATTCTCAATACTGCCACATAGATATCCTGCCTGAGTTTCCAGACAGCCTGCTCTACAGATTTTATACTTTCTAGCCCCTGCAATCATGTGAGCCAATTCCTTAACATTTCTTTATCTATATGTATCTCAAAGAGAAAGAAAGTATGTGTACATATATGTATTTAAACAGACTGCCTAAGCATTGCTTAGCCTATGTAAGATTTACTAATATTCTCCAGCCAGGAACCTGGCTGGATGCTGCCCTATACATCCTCTGATTCACTTGCCCTTTTGCCCCAAGCTGTGTTGCTCTATGAGAGAGAGAAAAAGAGATTTTATTTGGGGATTTTAGTATACATATATCACCTCATATATATATATATACACACACACATATATACATATACATATATACACACACACATATACACACACATATATACATATATGTGTATATACATATATACATATATATGAGGTGATAGGTTCATATGATAGCTCAGGTCCTCCTTCCTCTTCTTATAAAGCTACTCCTTCCCCTTCGATGATGTCCTATTGATCTATTAACACATTAATTTATGAATCCATGAATGAATTAAACCATTCATGAGTGAAGATACCACATGAGCCAATCACCTCTTAAAAACCTCAGCTTTCAATACTGTTATATTGCATCTTAAGTTTCATTGTGAGTTGAAACTTCCCCAGCACACCTCCTCTTGCAGAAGAGGCTGTGTCAATCAGTCAATCAAAGTAGTCATATCTGGCAGAGATATCAAATGCAAGATTAGGAAATAGCATAGTTCTTCCTTCTTTTCACAGTTATAAGCAAATATTACAAGTCATTTTTTGGTGTCTTCTTTGGTGAGTGGAAGGCAAGAGAATTCTGATCTTGAGCTCTCAGGACAGTGTCTGACACATAGTAGGTGCTCAATGGAACAGGAGCTATAATTATTCACAGACATTGCACACCTCCAAAAATGAGAGACTGTCACAAGGGAGGGGAGGAGATGGGAGGGGAGGGGGAGAATTAGAGGATGGGATGATTGTGGTAAGGCTGGATCTCTCAACTGGCACATTCCTAAGCCTCTTGGGGAAGAAGTTGGCACAATCACCTGTAGTTCTCAGAACTCAATATATGGAATTGTTAGTATCTTTTTCTGAGTGGTCAATTCCCAGTAAACAAGGTCCCACTCAGTCCCTAACACCATCGGGTTACACTACCACCTTACCTAAAAACAGGATTGCAAAAACAGAGAGTAAGCATTTGACCACCAAACACCGAAATAATATCCTTCAATCAAAAGATTATTTGGGTTGAATTTAGCAGCTCTGGCTTCTAGTTCTATCCATAGCCTTGGAAAACTTACCTTGCCACGTTGCTGTGAGGATCAAGTAGATGCCTTATGCCACAGGGCTTTACAAAGTACCATCCAAGTACTATTTGAAGCACTATTCCACTTCCTCTTATCAAAGAAAATATTAACTTTTTTCTGTTGATCAAAAATTGTGCCTGTAGACAATCCTAAGTCATAAGAACAAAGCTGGAGGCATCACGCTACCTGACTTCAAACTATACTACAAGGCTACAGTAACCAAAACAACATGGTACTGGTACCAAAACAGAGATATAGACCAATGGAACAGAACAGAGTCCTCAGAAATAATACCACACATCTACAGCCATCTGATCTTTGACAAACCTGAGACAAACAAGAAATGGGGAAAGGATTCCCTATTTAATAAATGGTGCTGGGAAAATTGGCTAGCCATAAGTAGAAAGCTGAAACTGGATCCTTTCCTTACTCCTTATACGAAAATTAATTCAAGATGGATTAGAGACTTAAATGTTAGACCTAATACCATAAAAACCCTAGAAGAAAACCTAGGTAGTACCATTCAGGACATAGGCATGGGCAAGGACTTCATGTCTAAAACACCAAAAGCAACGGCAGCAAAAGCCAAAATTGACAAATGGGATCTAATTAAACTAAAGAGCTTCTGCACAGCAAAAGAAACTACCATCAGAGTGAACAGGCAACCTACAGAATGGGAGAAAATTTTTGCAATCTACTCATCTGACAAAGGGCTAATACCCAGAATCTATGAAGAACTCAAATTTACAAGAAAAAAACAAACAACCCCATCAAAAAGTGGGCAAAGGATATGAACAGACATTTCTCAAAAGAAGACATTCACACAGCCAACAGACACATGAAAAAATGCTCATCATCACTCGCCATCAGAGAAATGCAAATCAAAACCACAATGAGATACCATCTCACACCAGTTAGAATGGCAATCATTCAAAAGTCAGGAAACAACAGGTGCTGGAGAGGATGTGGAGAAATAGGAACACTTTTACACTGTTGGTGGGACTGTAAACTAGTTCAACCATTATGGAAAACAGTATGGCAATTCCTCAAGGATCTAGAATTAGATGTACCATATGACCCAGCCATCCCACTACTGGGTATATACCCAAAGGATTATAAATCATGCTGCTATAAAGACACATGCACACATATGTTTATTGCGGCACTATTCACAATAGCAAAGACTTGGAATCAACCCAAATGTCCATCTGTGACAGACTGGATTAAGAAAACGTGGCACATATACACCATGGAATATTATGCAACCATAAAAAAAGATGAGTTTGCGTCCTTTGTAGGGACATGGATGCAGCTGGAAACCATCATTCTTAGCAAACTATCACAAGAACAGAAAACCAAACACCGCGTATTCTCAGTCATAGGTGGGAACTGAACAATGAGATCACCTGGACTCGGGAAGGGGAACATCACACATCGGGGCCTATCATGGGGAGGGGGGAGGGGGGAGGGATTACATTGGGAGTTATACCTGATATAAATGACGAATTGATGGGTGTTGACGAGTTGATGGGTGCAGCACACCAACATGGCACAAGTATACATATGTAACAAACCTGCACGTTATGCACATGTACCCTAGAACTTAAAGTATAATAAAAAAAGAAAAAAAAAAGTTTTATAATTTCAGCATAGATGCAAAGTTACTTGTGCCTTCAAATCCTATACAGTGACACTATTCTTCAACCAGACTCAAGGTAAGATCAGTGTTTTGACAAACAGAATCCCCATCTGAAATCCTATAAAACAGGGCTGCCCTGCTGCTTACTCCCCTTCTTCCATATCTGCATTTGAATAACAGATGCTAAATGCGATGAGCTGACTGGGTGATTAATTGGCATTTCTTATAAGTAGACATGCACTGTCTATACCAATGTTACTGTTTAAGTACCACAGAAAAGGTGCTGCTTTAAGAAGCAATTAAACCTCCAACTAAATGTTGGCAGAAAGAACAACTGAGCATCAATTACTTAAACTATATTTTCATTCTTCAAATATTTAAAGGGCAGTGTTAAGTGGTTCTACAATGAGTCAATTCAATATGATTAACTCAGTAATGTGAGGAGAATTGCACTAAGTTCCATTCAAAACTAGAAGTTCTTGGATGGACAAGATTTTTGTCATGAATGCTCTAACATACTCATTTGAATTATTAATACCAAAATCAATGTTTCAAGTGTAGTATGACACAAAAACATGTACCTGCCTGTTTCAAAACATATTAAAATTATTTTTTTGATTAAAACATATATATATATATATATATGTCCTATTTTGCTGGTAATATTTGGACCTACTTCTGTGTAACATGTGTATTAATAAGGCTTATTAATATTCAAAGTCAATTGCCAATTCTGGGATCCCCACATCTGATAACTGTAACATATGGTGGCTTGTCTCTTTAATAAAAAAAATCCTGGAATATCAATAGTTCAAGTGCTTATAAAAATCAAATGACTTGTCTTCAAACTATGAGTTAACACAGCTTTCCTTGATATGTATAATATTAAGACATAGTAAGAGACATAGAAACTATGCACTTCTATATACTCTCTAAATTATATATCCCTATTAAAATATAAGACACATTATTACCTTACATTTCTTCTCTGGCTCTAATATTGCTTTATGCCCAACACATTAGCAAAGCCTCAATCACTGTGTGTCAAAATTTCCTCCCCATGCAATCTACCCAAAACTTCTTCCTACCCCTATTGGAAAGAGAACAATACTAACTTTTCCAGAGCCCAAGAGTTCAAGTCTAAGGTGGACAGATCTTGTACAATGCAGAAGAAAAGGATGAAGAGGTTATCCCATATGGAGCACATTAGGGACAACAGTGGGTCAAGCTCCGGGAAAACAAATAGAAGCTTTGAGACCACATGAAGATAAAAGAAATCAGATGTGCATCAATGATAGACTGGATTAAGAAAATGTGGCAAATATACACCAAGGAATACTATGCAGCCATAACAAAGGAAGAGTTCATGTCCTTTGTAGAGACATGGATGAAGCTAGAAAGCAAACTTTTGCAAGGACAAAAACCAGACACTGCATGTTCTCACTCATAGGTGGGAATTGAACAATGAGATCACTTGGACACAGGAAGGGGAACATCACACACCGGGGCCTGTTATGGGTGGGGGGATGGGGGAGGAATAGCATTAGGAGATATACCTAATATAAATGATGAGTTAATGGGTGCAGCACACCAACATGACACATGTATACATATGTGACAAACATGCACATTGTACACATGTACCCTAGAACTTAAATAATTAAGAAAAAAAAAAAGAAATCAGAGTTGAACTGAGTTAGGATCCAAATGAGATTCAGTTAGGAATAAAATGAGACGACAGAAGAGCAAAGAAGCAAGTATATTCTCAGTTCTTGTCCCAGGTCCCAGTACACAATAGGGGCTCAATAAATATTTGATGAATGAATGAAGGAATGAATGCATAAGTAAATGAATGGAAATTCAATTAGTGAAAATTATGATGGTTATTTTCAGCCAGTGCTTTATTCAGCTGGTCATATATTATAATCATAAAACTAGGAGGAAAAAGCGTCAACATTAGGTGATCACTCTCTGCCTTTCAAATTATTCCTGATGAGTCTCTGGTTGATTGAAACATCCTGGTTTTCAGCCTGTACCTATTCAGCCTTTACCTGCTTTTAGACTCTCTTCCATGCTTTGTAAAACCAGGGTTATGGCCCAACTGCTAAGTTCTCAAATCCAGCAGGTTTATCCATGGTTTGTGTCCTTGATCATCAATGTCCTACTGTGTTTGTGTAGTACCAAATTAAGACAAGTCTCTTCCTGAGTCATCCTAAGTCCGTTCTACAAAATTCGTGAGCATCTTTTCCTTTATTTCCAATGCTCCATCCTACTTACTAAGATTCATTTTCCAGCAGTTTCTCCCCATTGTGAACACTGTTTTGTAAGGACCTACTGGAAGATCTGTCTGGAGTATACATAAGGGCTAGACCTCTTCAGCCAAACCCTTGCATTCCCCCATTAATGGAAAAGGCAACATTGCAGCTGCTCTTCTGAAAATCATCTGCAGTGCTTCCAGTGAATACCTATTGGCTATTTAGTGATTTTTCTGTTCTCAAGTCCATCACAGGCTGCCTGCCTGCTGCTTCCTCCCACAGCATGCCAACTCCAAGCAGGTCTTGGGGCTATAGGGAATGCCCCCCAGTCACCTATATGTTTATGGAGATGTGCTGTGTAGAGGACAATACTTTTTAAAGATGGCTGCAACAATAACTGTCATTCCACATAGTCGCTTTACAATGTGGTTTTGACACCATGCCACTGACAGATGGAATTGGTGTCTTCTCTCCTTCAAACTTGACTGGCTTTTTGAACTGAATCTGGAGAATATGACAGAAATGCCACTGGTGACCGCTGGGGCTGGATCTGAGATAGTAAAGCTTCTGCCTTTCTTGATGGAATACTCTTAAAAGTCTTCAGCCATACTACAGGCACTCTGACTTTCCAGAGGACATTAGGTTCTGAGGAAGCCCATGAGACACGATCTGGAGATTCCATACGGAGAGATCCTGATAGTACGTGAAGAGAGGAAGTTACTGGCCAACCTGAGCTGCTTCAGCATCTTCTGTTCCTGTTCCAGCCACAGTCTGACTGCAGCATTGGGAGAAACCTAGAGCTAGGACCACCCACCTAAGCCATTTTTAAAATTTTCTATCCCACAGATATCATGAGTGATAATAAAATGTTATCTTAAGCCACTAAATTTGGGGGTGATTTGTTATATAGCAATAAATAACTGAAAATTCTTGTCACCTAGCTTTACTGAAAATATAGGCCAAGGGTTTTTGGATTTGCTACTGAATTATTCTAGCTGGTTTTATGGAAGACAGTTATTGGAAAAAGTATGCTACCACTGCATCTATTTTGCCCGAATCTTTAAGTGGGATTTATTATTATTTGCTTGGGTGACATTAATATCCTGCCAAATTTGAGAACCACATGTTTACATAAACTGGCTCCAAGACACAATTCTCAACTCTTGGAGCCAGCTTTATATCTGGACTTCCCTGTTGGTTTACATGGCCAAATTTTACCTCAATGCACCAAGAAGTACATGAAATTGAACTAATCAGTAGAGTAGATTCTACAAACTTCCTTGTAGTGCTTCTGCAAATTTACATGCTGGGAATTTGATTGGCAGTTGTCATAATTTCTGTGGGTATTGATTGACCTCATCTAGTCAGTTTTCTTCCTGATGTTTCCTAGCTGGTTGGTATCCCAAGTGAATTAATGGGGTGGGGAGAATCCATAAATGATAATCTAAACATTTATCTTCTATGTACATATATTTAGAGCAGAGAGTCTCCTGTCTGTGTAAAATTGTTTCACATCTAGTAAACGAGTTGATTTGTCCAAAATGTTTCAAATCACAACAAAAACATTGACAATAGTTAGAGAAAATTGTTATATTTTATAATTCAACCAAGTGTAATAATTTGGGTTATTTTTCTCCAAATATTCACTCCCCTCCCTTTCACACCACAGAGTACACTTTATCATGCTATTCATGTTCAGCTTGGCTATGTGAATTTTGGCCAATTGAATGCTAGTAGACATAAAAACTTGTAGCTCATTCTTGGCTCTTCCATTTTTTGAACCACCACAAGCAGAGTGCATACCAGATAATTACTTCCAGGCCCAAGAAAAAATGCCTACATAGCAGACCTAACTCAATGTGCTGCCTAGAGCCGAGACCAGCCAACCCACAGCCTGAAGCAGAGCCATTTAGTCTGGCCATCACAGATGAGCCAAACTGTAGTTTCTCTGCAGAGCTTTGAGCATTAAGCAATGTTTGTTTTGGGAATCCACTGAATATTTGTGTAGTTTATAAAGAAAAGAGGTTTATAGAGAAATTTATTTAGCTAATGGTTCTGCAGGCAGGGAAGTCCAAGGGCATGGTCCTGGCTTCTGGTAAGGGCTTTTGTGCTGTATCACAACATGGCAGAGAAGATCAAAGGAAAAGCAGACATGTTCAAAGAGACAAACTTGGAGGCCTTCTGCCTTTATAACACCCTACTCTCTTGGTAGCATTACCTGGAGAACTAATCCAGTCTTACAGAAGCTTCCCATTAAGCCCCACCTCTTACTACCACCACAACAGAGACCAAATTTCAACATGAGATTTGGTGGGGCCAAACAAACCACATCCAAACCACAGCACAGACCTAAGGTCAGCAAACTACAACCTATGTCCCAAATCCAGCCTGTGGATAGTTTTTAAATAAAGTTTTATTCAGGTAATGTCTCTGGCTGCTTCCATGCACCAATTGCAGAACAGAGCAATCGTGGCAAAGACACTGTAGTCCACAAAACTTAATAGTGACTGTCTTGCTCTTTACAGAAAACATTGGTCAACCAAACACGGAAGAATGATTCATACAAGTAGTGATTAGAACTAAACATCCATTTAGGCTGCACAGCTGCTAGATGGTGCCCCCAGGAGAAGCTGAGGGGAAGTTCACTGTGGGAAAGCCTAGCTCTGAGAGATGGAGCTTTGCTCCCAGTTCTGCATTCACTCCTGTATTTACCTTGTCTTCTGACTTTGTAGTTCTTCTCACTAAAGAAGCAAAAAAATTGTATTTCTTTGACTTTGTTCATCTTTTTCACTTTGTTCATCTTTTTTCTTACCTATGCCAATAAAACGAAGAGCAAGTGACCAATATCAGAAGTGTTCATTCTGAGCCTAGGCCATAAGAGCCCTGCAACTTTCTGCTTGCCTCTTCATCTTTGTTTGAGCATCATCAGGCCTACCTAACCCAGCAACCTAGGACAGAGGACAATAGACTCACATAAGAAAGCTGCTCCATGAAGGGCCGCTGACTTTTGTCGAAAGTCTTTTCTGCATCTATTGAGATAGTCATGTGGTTTTTGTCTTTGGTTCTGTTTATATGATGGATTATGTTTATTGATTTGTGTATGTTGAACTACCCTTGCATCCCAGGGATGAAGCCAACTTGATCGTGGTGTATAAGCTTTTTCATGTGCTGCTGGATTTGGTTTGCTAGTATTCTACTGAGGATTTTTGCATCGATGTTCATCAGGGATATTGGTCTAAAATTCTCTTTTTTTGTTGTGTCTCTGCCAGGCTTTGGTATCAGGATGATGCTGGCCTCATAAAATGAGTTAGGGAGGATTTCCTCTTTTTCTATTGATTGGAATAGTTCCAGAAGGAATGGTACCAGCTCCTCTTTGTACCTCTGGTAGAATTCGGCTGTGAATCCATCTGGTCTAGACTTTCGGTTGGCAAGCTATTAATTATTGCCTCGATTTCAGAGTCTGTTATTGGTCTATTCATGGATTCAACTTCTTCCCAGTTTAGAGGTATATGTGGCCAGGAATTTGTCCATTTCTTCTAGATTTTCTAGTTTATTTGCGTAGAGGCGTTTATAGTACTCTCTGCTGGTAGTTTGTATTTCTGTGGGGTCGGTGGTGATATCCCCTTTATCATTTTTTATTGCATCTATTTGATTCTTCTCTCTTTTCTTATTAGTCGTGCTAGCAGTCTATTGTTTTGTTGATCTTTTCAAACAACCAGTTCCTGGATTCATTGATTTTTTGAAGGGTTTCTGTGTGTCTATCTCCTTCAGTTCTACTCTTGCCTTCTGCTAGCTTTTGAATGTGTTTGCTCTTGCTTCTCTTGTTCTTTTAATTGTGATGTTAGGGTGCCAAATTTAGATCTTTCCTGCTTTCTCTTGTGGGCATTTAGTGCTATACATTTCCCTCTACACAAAAGCAATGGCAAAAAAAGCGAAAATTGACAAATGGGATATAATTAAACTAAAGAACTTCTGCACAACAAAAGAAACTACCATCAGAGTGAACAGGCAACCTACAGAATGGGAGAAAATTTTTACAATCCACCTATATGACAAAGAGTTAATATCCAGAAATTACAAAGAACTTAAAAAAATTTACATGAAAAAAAATCAAACAACCCCATCAAAAAGTAGGCAAAGGATATGAACAGACACTTCACAAAAGAAGATATTTATGCAGCCAACAGACACATGAGAAAATGCTCATCATCACTAGCCATCAGAGAAATGCAAATCAAAACCACAATGAGATACCATCTCACACCAGTTAGAATGGCAATCATTCAAAAGTCAGGAAACAACAGGTGCTGGAGAGGATGTGGAGAAATAGGAACACTTTTACACTGTTGGTGGGACTGTAAACTAGTTCAACCATTGTGGAAGACAGTGTGTCGATTCCTCAAGGATCTAGAGCTAGAAATACCACTTGACCCAGCCATCCCATTACTGGGTATATACCCAAAGGATTATAAATCATGCTGCTATAAAGACACATGCACACGTATGTTTATTGTGGCACTATTCACAATAGCAAAGACTTGGAACCAACCCAAATATCCATCGATGATAGACTGGATTAAGAAAATGTGGCACATGTACACCATGGAATGCTATGCAGCCATAAAAAAGGTTGTGTTCGTGTCTTTTAGGGACAAGCATGAAGCTAGAAATCATCATTCTGAGCAAACTATCGCAAGAACAGAAAACCGAACACCACATGTTCTCACTCACAGATGGGAAGTGAATAATGAGAACACCTGGACACAGGGTGGGGAACATCACACAGCAGGGCCTGTCATGGGGTGGGGGGAGGGATAGCATTCGGAGATATACCTAATGTAAATGACGAGTTAACGGGTACAGCACACCAACATGGCACATGTATAGAGATGTAACAAACCTGCACGTTGTGCACATGTGCCCTAGAACTTAAAGTATCATAAAAAACAAAATAAAGAAAAAGAAAACTGCTCCAGTGACAGATCCCAAAATGAGCCTAGACCAGACCAACTGACCTCCTGCCCCCACCAACCAACCCACAGATGTGTGAAGCAAATAAATGCAGAGGGTTGCACGCTGCTGAGAGTTTGTGGTGATGTGATACAGCATCACTGGAGCCCGAGTTAACTGACTGTACTAGGTAGAATTTTATGATGGCACTCAGTATTTCCCACTCCCTGGTATACATGACCTATAAAACCCAAGTCTGTGAGTAGGATGAATTTTACTTCTACAATTAGGTTATCTTATGTGGTACAGTTAACTTTAAGAAAGTGAAATTATCTGAGTGTCACTAGACCAATCTTAAGAGTCCTTTAATTCTGTATCTAGAGGTCCAAAAATGGGAGAATTCGAATCTGCAGCATGAGAAGGATGTGATGGGCTGTTACTGGCTTGGAGATGGAGGGAACCAGATGGCAAAAAATGTAGGTGGCCTCTAGAAGTTAAAAGGGGCCCCACAGGTGACAATCAGCAAGGAAACAGGGGTCTCCATCTTACAACCACAAGGGATTGAATTCTGCCAACACCTGAATGAGCTTAGAAGCAGAATTTTCCCCAGGGCATTGTGTTGAAGACTCAGCTGAGCCAATACCTTCATTTCAGCCTTGTGATATCCAAAGCAGAAAATCCAGCCACACCTCATTGTGGTTGATAGACTTCTGACCTGCAGAACTTTTAGTTGCTAAAAGGATGTTTTAAGCTACTACATTTGTGGCAATCTTTTACACAGCAATAGAAAACGAGCACTCTGATACAACCTCTCTGTGTCCCATTTTCATCATCTGTACAATGTGGATTAAAACTGTCTCTGCCTCATAGGATTATTGTGAAGATTAATAATGTAGTTAATTGTATTACAGTGCCAAACACATAGCACACAACTGAGTAGGTTTTTTATTATTTTTACTGACACAATTACTAGCTTAGAGTCCAATCCAACTATAATCAGTGTTGAGGCAGCCAGTGATGCAATGATAAACTCTAATGTATAAACATTCCAATAAATATTTGAGGAATAAAAAAATTAATCCATCTGAAAAGCAGATTTGAGGCTGAATGAACCAGTAAGTTTTACCTCTGGGTAGAAAAATGAATGAAGTGCCTAGAAACTAATCTGTGATTATATAAAATGGGAATATTATTTTATGATCTAGTTAGACTCCATACTCCAGGCAATTAAACTACAAACTTTGACACAACTGTATTATATAAGATACTTCAATTAATGTTTATTCCGTAGTAAAAGAACACTGAATTGTAATGAAAAAAATTATTTCTAACATTATACCTACAAGATAGTGTTATGGCCTGAATTTTCTTTCCTCAAAATTCATATGTTGAAGGCTTAACTACCAGTACTTCAGAATGTCACTGTATTTGGAGATAAGGCATTTAAAGAGATGAATAAGTTAAAATGAGGCCTTTAGACTGGGCCCTTATCTAATATATCTGTTGTTCTTATAAGAGGGTATGGCCGGGTGCATTGGCTTACCCCTGTAATCCCAGCACTTTGGAAGGCTGAGATGGGTAAATCACTTCAGGTCGGGAGTTTAAGCCTGGCCAACATGGTGAAACTCCATCTCTACCAAAAATACAAAAATTAGCTGGGTGTGGTGGCACACACCACTAATCCCAGCTACTCAGGAGGCTGAGGTAGAAGAATTGCTTGAACCTGGGAGGCAGAGGTTTCAGTGAGTCAATATCGTGCCACGGCACTCCAGCCTGGGGTACAAAGCAAGACTCTGTCTCAAACAATAAAAATGAAAAAAGAGGAGGGTATTAGGACACAGACCAGCACAGAGGGAAGACCATGCGAGGACACAGGGAGAAGGTAGTCATCTCCAAGCCAAGAAGAAGGGAAGCCTCAGAAGAAACCATGCCTACCAACACCCTTGATCTGGGACTTTTACCCTCCAGAAATACGAGGAAACAAATGTTTGTTCTTTAAGTCACCCATTTCATGGTACTTTGCCATGGCAGCCCCAGAAAACTAATATAGACAGGAATACAGATTCAATTTGACAGAGTAATAGTTTTATTTGGGAGATTTTTTACCTGAAAAAAAAAAAAAACAAAACAGGTTTCTATTCCAATATACTGTCTTACTGTTCTTTCCCAAGAAGTCCACTCAGTAGTACTGGAGCTTCTTGTATTGCAACTTGAATATGCCTGAAGAGTTAAAACCTCCCCATAGAAATTTTAGGTCTGTTATGTTTAGAGGCATCCAACAACCCCTTCCCGAACATGACCCAGCACAAGAATCCTCAGACTGTTTCAAATATATTCATAATACCTTATTTATTTAAATATATGCATGCATATATTATAGTGGATATTAAAAATGGCACTTGATAGTTATGGATTAAACGAATGCTTTCCGTAATTTTTATATAATAGTCACAGAAAATCTGTTTTCCAATCCATGTGCCGTATGATGAGCACACATTTGCGATCACTTCATTTTGCATTCTGCTACTGAACTACATTTGCCATCTGCTGGCTCACTAAAAAAACTGTCAATCCTTTTCAGCCATCTTGCATTGTGCTTTATCCTTGCTATCACTTTAAAACATTGACAATATGAATATATTGTGAATGCCCTTGAATAAATTATGTGGGGTCCCAGGCATTTTGCCAGGTTTGAGATGTTTCACATTTCTTGGTAATTGGAAATATATAACTTTGTCTCCAACTCTTAGACTCCTTGTTGCCCAAGGTCAGTATATTTATTGGTATGACTAAGGCTGAGAAGACACATTTCCTCTATTTCAGGCAAACTCATCCACTTAAGCCTTGGAACAACAGTGACTTATATAGGGAAGGTGAGGAAGTTGAAGCCCAGGAAAGTGATGGGACTCAGTCAAAACCTGAGATAAGAATACAAGGCACAGTTGATGACAACATACACATTGCTTTGCTTTGCTCTGCAACTTCCCTGTCTACAAAATTAGAGATATAGAGATATTGAATTGAGGTCACATCAGTCTAATGCTAGAAAAATTCAGCATTCAGAGAAATAGAACAGTCTCGAAATAAAAACTGCAGATACCCTAAGGGTCAGTGTAACCCTTTATTTTCTTCAGGAATGTGTGGCTCTATCATAATATACTCATTAAGCCCACACCCTTTGGGGTTAGGCAGCCCTGTATGCAACTCCTCATTCTGTTACTCTGTTATTAGCTGATTTTGGATAAGTTACCAGAACCTCTCCACACCAATTTATCTGTAAAATAGGGATGATAATAGTCCATGCTTCGTGGTATTATTTGAGAGAATGAAGACAATCTACTTATAATAAATGTGAAGTGTTAAATACTGCTGTTGTATAATTACTTTATTATACCTCCTCTTACTAATATTTATGTGAAAGGTCATATACTCAGAGGATTAGGTCTTGTTTTTTAGCCACCATTTTATATGAGATTTTATTTACCCTTGGTTTCAGTTTACTGGTTCAAAAGTCAAAGATTTTACCCAGGTCAGATCTTCTGATAAACAGGACAAAGGGAAAGTCCCCTACTGTAGAGCTGATAAAGACAAGAGAGTATTAGTAGAAAATGAAACCATTTTATATAATTCAATATCTTGACGATCTAATCATCCAGCATAATTAACTTAAGCACAGAGAGATGTAGATACACACAAGTACATACAATACACACTGTCACAGGAACTATAGCTACACATTATAGCGTGGTTTTGATGTTAATCAATTCCTGCTAAGTACTTTATTAGAAAGTTCTCATTCATGAGAGAAGAGGGTATAGTCTGGTTTTGGGTTGGTTTCTGCATTATTCTGATTCATTATTGCAACCTACACTAAAACTTCCATGAGTCACCTATTAAATGCAGAATTAGTCACTTCACAAATCAGAAATTGCACACTAATGCAGAGGATCTGTTGCCTCTGGACTTATACATACATATTTCATCAGATTGAATTTGCTGCTTCTAAAGAGTTCTCTCCTTTCTCTTTCATATGTTATGAAAGCACTGGAATTGGGGGATGGGAGTGGGTTTCTCTCTGCCATACTCAAGCTGTGAATTTATTGTCAACAAAGCCTAATACAAAAACACTAGAAAAAAAATGTCTACTATGTTTTGCTTATTGGTTTTAGACAGCAAAAAGAGTAACTTTGAACCCAGGAAATATTAGTACATTACTCTATAACCTTTGCTTTATGGTGACCCTTTTTTTCAAGGGTCACCTTCACTCACTATCTGATGCAACTTAGTTTAAGGATTATCCATCGACTGCCAAGGCAGGGATTTTACTCTTTACCTTTTCTGTGGTTAGCTGCACATCAATTATTCTGTACCTCTTTGTAGAGATTTCAGGTCTATGCTTTTCTTCAAATAAAAAAAAGGTATTCTAAAGTCTAATGATTAAGTCCTAGGTGACACTATCTATTCAGTGTTTTCAAAGAAATAAATAAGTGATGGGTGAGCTTTCTTGCCCTTCTATGAAAAAACTATAACACTGATAACTGTCCTTTCAATCTGACCCAACCTTAACATGCCAACCACAATAGTCTGAAATCTTGCTTGGCTTAAACTACACCTCTATTGCTTTCCTTTAATATATTCACCTGGACCACTGCATGATACCAGCTCATTCTGTGCTGAGCTGTATGAGACACTTGTCAATGTCTCCAGACTAGGGTAGATAAACAAGATGGAAACTTTAGTCTTAAAAATCTAGAGGCCAGTTGAAATGCTATCTTGTATTTTTTCATTCCCTACTAGAAACCATATATGCAAGGTAATATATCATTACACTGGTTTTACCCTTTGTATGAGTTTCCCATTGCTGCTGTAACAAATTATCACAATCTTTTCTGGTTTGTAACAACACAAATGTAGCTCTTACAGCTCTGGTAGTCAATTCTGAAATGGTTTTTCACTAGGCTATAATCAAGATGTTGGCAGGGTGCATTCCTTTCTGGAAGCTCAGGGAAAAATCTATGTCCTTGCCTTTTCCATCTCCCAAGGGCTGCCCTCATTCGTCGGCTCACAGCCCCTTCCTTTATCTTCAAAGCCAGCAACATAGGACCAAATTCCTCTCACAATACTGTCTGTAGTTCTCTGCTTTCTTTCCCTTTTAAGGACTCTGTGATTACATTTGGGTCCACTCAAATTATCCTAGATAATCACTCTATTTTGACATCAGCTGATTAGCAATCTTAATTCTCTCTGCAACTTTAATTCCTCACTTTCCATGTAACTTTAACTTATTCATAGGTTCTGAGGATTAGGACATGAACATCATTGAGGGGGGCAATATTCTGCCTACCAAGTCTCTTATGAATAATTCTTTGAAATTTTAGGTAGTTTTGATAGTCCACTTCTAGGGAGAAGCAAGCACAAAGTGTTTTATTTACAATGAGCAAATGGTTTCAAAACAGTGCAGGGAGGTCTAGCTCCTTTTAGGAATGTCTCTAGATGGAAATGATTGGCAGAGATGAAGCCAAGTTGTAATTTCATTTCCTCACTGATGATAGATTCAACAGGCTGATCACTCTCAATAGCAATATTAAGTAGGAAGACATCACAGTATTTTGAAAACATTTCCTCAAAGGAACTTTGCAAATTCATTAGGCTAAAGTAAAATGTATTTTTCTTAAGAAAGTGACAAGATAATTCATTTCTGCCTTCTTTCAAGAAAAAAAGTTGTAAAATCCTTTAATGGATGTTTGGTTTCAGGTAAATAGACAATAAAGTACAGTTTGAGTGAGGCTCTGACAACACATTAGAAGAACATTTAATGTACATTAAAATGACTACAGTTTACCCGAACTATCACATGTATTGTGGCATAAAACCTATTGGCAAAGACTGAAATTTCTAGAAGAAAACATAAGGTACATAACATTTTAAAACCTAACTTACTGGGAAACTTTAATTTTGAAAATAAAAAAGAAATTGCAAATTATATTAAAATACTAAGGATTAGAAGACTAATTCAAGCCAGAAACACATGAAATTCAAATATGACTCTACTCTCATCACTCTCTGTGCATATGCATAAAGTGTTTTCAGAAAAACTTCGTAGTTTAGAGAAACTTAGAAGAATTCAAAATTAAACATACCCTTGAATATTTACCAACTTCCTCCCTGAAGGAATACAATCTGGCTAATGCATTTTTATTAGTAGTTTGACACTTACTAATACTCCAAAAGTAAAATTAGTCATCTTGATCTCTTATTCTGATTTTGTTCTACAATTTGAAACAAATACAGGAAATATTGCAATGATTTATACTGGAATATTTTCCATATTAAAGTAAAAGTTAGAGATGAGTGTCATTTATTAAGAAACTTACTCATACTGTTATCATACCTATAACGTATGAAGTGATAGTACCTATCTCATTTCCTCCTCAAAACCCCTTATTTATCTATGTCTGATATTTGCCCAAAAGAAATGTATGTCTTTGAATTCAGCATTGTCCTTTCAGAATTGTTCTTCGGTAAAATTCAAGTATTCCTGAGATCGTTATCATTTGTCTTATGATTGTATGATAATGACAACCAAACAATAGCAACAATTAAAATTTCCTGGTTAACTAGTACTATGTTAGCAATATAGCTGTGTCATCAGATCCTCCCCACAATCCTATGAGACAGATTTTCTTAAGGTTCTTGGTTGCAAACAAAAGGTGTCAAAATGATTGGTGTGTGAATGCAGTGTCCACAAAAATCACTCTAAGAAGAATGCGGCTAAAATTACCCAGTAAAACCGTTAAAAACATGATCATATTGTTTAGCTGATTGGAAGCAACAACAAAGAACAAATCAGTAGATAATTGATCATCAGGAGCCAATGTTCATGGCAGAACTTATGGTTATCCCCAATAACAAAAAGATTGCTTGAGAAGGGACACAAAGAACAGGCAACAAAGACTAGAGTCCAAGCAAGGTAACAGATTTAATGAATGCCTTTTCACTTGCAAAATCCCAGAATCACTAAGAGTCATGCATTGAAGGGATGCTACATCCTCTGAAATGTATTTCGTTGTTGTTGTTGTCGTTGTTGGAAAACAAACCCATTTTACAAATGTAGGCAAAATGGTTGCCTTGGCTAATGAAGATGAGAGGTGAAGAAGAAAAATTTTCCATGAGAATCCTAAACCCTAATCTCCAATCAACCAAACAGGGCTCAAATTTAAATTACACTTGCGGCATAAAAACAAAATAAAACAAGAACACTCAGAAATTTTTATTTAAATGTGGGATAAGAGAAGATCAAAGATAACAAGTCTGTAAGACAATCTAGACCTGAAACAAAATAGCATATTACTAGAAATAAGATCATGACTTATCAATAAAAGGTTCAATGCACCAGAAGTTTACTCTATAACATAGCTTCAAATTTTTTAAAGCAAAACTTGAAAAGACTCCAAGGAGAAACTGACAAGTACACCACTACCTTGGGATATTTTAAACATACAGTGTCAATAAATCAAGAAGAAAAATATTTGAAAATACAGAAAAATATAGAAGTCTTCAACAAAAAATTAATATTGAAAAGACATGAACAATTCAAAAATATTACATATGAAATTTACTGGATACCGGTAGAATGGAGCTTAGAAGAAAATTAATATCTTTAATGCATATTTTAAAAGGAAGAAAAGCAGAACATAAATGCACAAAGAATAAAGTTTTAAGAAGTGAGAAAATGGACAATGGGATAAACCACACAAAAAGAAATGATCCAAGTAAATCAAAGTAATCAAATTAAAAGTATAATCTAAAAGACAACAAAATTAAAAGAAAATTCTGTCAAATAACTAATAAAATGAATAAATTTGTTGTAATATTTATAAAGAAAGAAAAGGTGAGAAATCACAAAAACTTTAGAAATGAGAAAGAAAATGGTATTAGGATTCTCTACAAAAGCAGAACCAATAGGACATATAGATAGGTATAGATATAAACATATAGCTGTAAAAGAGGGGACGGATTATGGGAATTCTCAAATGATTATTGAGGGTGAGAAGTCCCATGACTTGCCATCTGCGAGCTGGAGAACCACAGGACTTGGCGGTATAATTCAGTGTGAGTCTAAAGGGCTGGGAACCAGGGGATCCGCTGCTGTAAGTCCCAGAGTGTGAAGAAGACTCAAGGGCCTGGAGTTCTCATGTCCAAAGGCAGGAAAACATGAAGGTCCCAGCTCCAGAAGAGAGAGAGAATTCACTTTCCTCCACTTTTCTGTCCTCAATGGATTGGATGGTGCCCACATACATTAGGTGAGGGCAGATTTCCTTACTGAGTCCACCGATTCAAATGTCAATCTCTTCTGAAAACACCCTCACAAACATATCAAGAAATAATGTGTGGCCAGTTATCTGGGTATCCTTTAACCCAGTCCGCTTGACACTTAAAGTTAACCATCACCAAGACTACATGGAGCTGTAGCAGAGATTATAAGGAATATTACCAACTGATGTCACTATGAAGTTTGAGTTTTTTTAATTGACAAATTTCTAGAAAAAGAATTGTTTAAAAGTGCTTAAGAATTAGAAAACCATTTGTAACCTTAGAACCAGTAAAGATGCTAAATTATCTCGATCTTTAAAAACTTTCTAAAAGAAAACATTAGTTACAGAAGTTTGAATAGTTAGGATGTACCATATATGCCAGGTAAATATAATTGAAAAAAACAGAAAAAGAGGCAATATTTCTAAATTCATTTTACAAGGTTAGCATGCTAGAAACCTTATATAATGAAAATATTTTTTAAAATATAGCAAGTTTAAGAATATGGATGCTAAACCTCAAGATGAAATATTAGGTAACTGAATGTAGCAATGAGTCAAAAGGGTAATAAATATATCATGACTAAGACAGATTTAATCCAAAAATGCAAAATTGGTTCACTTTTATAATTCCTATTTTTATGATTCCCTCAAAAATGTGTGAGAAAAAATATTAAATAGTTTTTAATGTAGGAAAATACCAAAACAGTTTCTCACCGGACTAACTTAAAAAAAAAAGACAAAAATTTCTAGTATCAGAAATGAAAGGGCGTCACTACAGACCTCATATGCATTAAAATGATAATAAATCAATGCTATAAACAACTCTATGCCCCAAATTTGATAATTTAGATGAAATAAACCAATTCCTTGCAAGACAAAAATCCACTAAAACTCGCAAAAGGACAAATAGACAATCTGAATAGGCATATAACAATGAAATAAATTGAATTGATAGCACCAGACCCAGATGGGTTCACTAATTCTAGCAAACATTTAAGGAATGAATTGTACTAATTCTCTACAATCTCCTTCAGAAGATAGAAGATGAAGGAATAGTTCTTAACATTCTATGAGGTCAACTATCAGAGCATCATAACCAGATGAAGATATTACAAGAAGTTACACACTAAAATATCTCATGAACATATATGCAAAACGCCTCAACAAAATATTAGCAAAATGTATCCAACATTAAAAACGCACATTATGACCAAATGGGATTTATATCAGATATGCAAGACTGATTTGACTTTTGAAAATCAATTTGCATAACACATCACATCAAGAAGTTAAAGAAGAAAAACTATATAATCACCTTGATACAGAAAAAGCATTTGACAAAATCTAACACTGGTTCATGATACAAACCAGGAATAAAGGAGAACTTTCCCAACTTGATAAATAACTAGAAACTAATCTACAACTATGATACTTAACGTCAAGAAATTCAAAGCTTCCTCAGGATATAGAGACAAGGATGTCTGCTCTCCCCGCAACTTTTCAACATCATACTGGAAGCCCTAGCTAATGCAATAAGACCAGATGTGGAAATTAAATTGTTTTTACTAAAAAAAAAAAAAAAAATTATGGCCTTAGAACCAGCAAAGATATTATTCTCTTGCTCTTTAAGGAAAAAATAAATAAAAAATTGTCTTTGTTTGCAGATGACATAATCATCTTTGTAGAAAATCCTCCAAGATCAATAACAACAACAACAAAAAAATCCCTGGAATTAATAAGCAATTATAGCAAGGTTGCAGACACAAAGTTAATATACAAACGTCAATTATTTTTCTGTATATCAGTATTGAATAAGTTGAACTTGAAATTTAAAACATACTATTTCAATCAGCACTGCAAAAACATGAAATACTTACATATAAATATGGAAAACTACAAAACTCTGATAAAAAAATCAAAGAACCAAATAAA
Organism: Rhinopithecus roxellana; assembly: GCF_007565055.1. NCBI lineage: Eukaryota > Metazoa > Chordata > Mammalia > Primates > Cercopithecidae > Rhinopithecus > Rhinopithecus roxellana. The sequence continues at coordinate 95,357,117 of NC_044551.1, forward strand.
TGGAGAGGTATTTCATGTTTATGGATGACTCAATATCGTAATGACGTTCATTCTTCCCAACTTGACCTACAGATTTAATGCAATCCCAATCAATATCCCAGCAAGTTATCCTATACATATCAACAAACTGCTTCTAAAGTGTATATGGAAAAGCAAAAAACCCAGAAAAGCCAACACAATATTAAAGAACAAAGTTGGAGAAGTAGCACTACTTTAAGATTTAATAGAAAAGCATAGTAATTAAGACAGCACAGTAGTGGCAAAAGAATAAACAAATCGCTCAGTGGAATAAGATAAAGGGCCCAGAAATAGACTCACACAAATATATTCAAATTATCTTTGACAAAGAAATAAAGGCAATGTAATTTTTTAAAAATCGTCTTTTCAACAAACGGTGCAGGAAGAAATAGAAATCCAAACGCGAAGAAATGAATCTAGACTTAAACACCTTCTTAAAAATTAATTCAAAACAGATCATAGACCTAAATATAAAACCTTTTAGAAGATAACAGAAAATCTACATGGCATTGGGGTTGGCAATAACCGTTTAGGTACAACATCACTGGATGATTCAGGAAAAAAAGAAATAAGCTGAACTTCATCAAAATTAAATTTATGCTCTGCAAAAGATAATGTCGAGAATAGGTAGATAAGCCACAAACTGGGAGAAGACGTTTGCAAAAGACATATTTGATAAATGACTGCTATTCAAAATAGACAACTCTGAAAACTCAGCAATAAGAAAACAATCTCATTTAAAAAATGGGTAAAATACATTAACAGACACCTCATCAAAGATAAGCATGACAGGCCGGCCGCGGTGGCTCACGCCTGAAATCCCAGCACTTTGGGAGGCTGAGGTGAGAGGATCACGAGGTCAGGAAATCGAGACTATCCTGGTTAACATGGTGAAACCCCGTCTCTACTAAAAATACAAAAAACTAACCGGGGGTGACGGCGGGCGCCTGTAGTCCCAGCTGCTCCGGAGGCTGAGGCAGGAGAATGGCGGGAACCCGGAAGGCGGAGCTTGCAGTGAGCCGAGAGCGTGCCACTGCACTCCAGCCTGGGCGACGGAGAGAGACTCCATCTCAAAAAAAACAAAAAAAAAAAACAAAAAAAAAACGGTAAGCATGACAAATAAGCATGACAAAGATAAGATGACAAATAAGCATATGAAAAGATGTTCCACATCATGTATCAGGGAAAGGCAAACTAACCAGATACCACTACACACCTATTAGAATTGCCAAAATCCAAGACACTGACAACACCAAAGGCTGGCAAGCATATGGAGCAATAGAAATTCTTATTACTGGCGTGAATGCAAACAGTACAGCCACTTTGGAAAATAGTTCGCAAGTTCCTTACAAAACTAAACATACTGTTATCATATGTTCCAGCACTCACATTCCTTGGCTTTCACCCAAAGAAACTGAAAACCTATATCCACACAAAACCTGCACACAGATGTTTAGAGAAGTTTTATTCAAAATTGCCAAAACTTAAAGCAAGTCAGATGTCCCTCTTGTAAGCGAAGGGATAAATTGTGGTACATACAGACGAAGGAACATATTCAGCACTGAAACAAAATGAGGTATCAAGTCATGAAAAGACATGGAGATTTAATTACATATTACTAACTGAAAGAAGCCAACCTGAGAAAAGGCTGCTTTCAGTATGATTCCAACTCTGACATTCTGAAAAAGGCAAAACGATGGAGAAAGTAAAAAGATCAGTGGTTGCTAGGGGTTTAGGGTAGAGATGGGTGAATAAGCACAGAGGATTTTTAGGGCAGTAAAATTATTCTGTACATACATTATTTGTACATACATTAATTGAACATAATTATGAATAAATTAATTATGTAAATAATTAACATTAGTTGTACATCATTATTTGTACATACATTAATTGAAGATACATGTCACAATAGATTGACCCAAACCTAAAGAATATACAACACCATGAGTGAACCCTAATGTAAACTATGGATTTGGGTGATAATGGTGTATCAACGTAAGTTCATCACCTGTTGCAAATGTGCCACTATGGTGATGCTGATAATGAGGACTGGGGTGAGACACGGGGTATAGGAAATCACTGTACCTTCTGCTCAGTTTTTCTGTGAATCTAAAACTGCTCTAAAAAAAATAAAGTTTGTTTAAACATACACACACACACACACACACACACAAACCCTGAAAACCAGAAGAAACTAAAAGCAAAAAAAAAGACCTAGTTTATGGCCCTGGAATCAGTAAAGACATTACATTGTTATCTTGATCTTTAAGGGAAGGAAGAAATAAAAGTTTTTATTTGCAGATGACATGAAATCATCCTCATAGAAACTTCCTCAACCTGTGAGAGACTATGTAAGGAACAAAACAAACTATGACAAACATTTCAGCTATTTATAAACAAAGCATTTCTTTAAATCGGAAACAGGACAAGGGCGCCAACTATAACCACTTCATTCAACACTCACAACACACAAACACGAGAGCAGGGGACAGTAAACTCATAAGTAGTAAGAGAGGTGCCTAAGAAAAAAGCCACAGTCTTTGGAGTCAGTAAATCCAACACACACTGAAGTAAACAGAATTCTACAAAGACATGTAAATCAGGAAAGAAGTGGGGAGACACTTTAGAGATATAAAAAGAAAGGAAGAAAAGAAGAGAAGAGAAAGAAAAAAGGTATAAAGTTTAAAAAACATTTATTGGCAGCTGATACAACTGTTCACAGAAATCTCAAATTAATCTATGTATTGAAAAAACTGTTAGAATGAAAAATGTTAATATGGATTTGAAAAGTGACATTCTATCTTTTCAACAAATGGCGCTGAGAAAACCGGATATCCACCAGCAAAAGAATGAAGCTGCACCTTTACCTAGGACGATATACAAACATTAAAAATGGTTCAAAAGACATCAATTGAACAGCAAAAGTTTTAAAACTGTTAGAAGAAAACATTAGGGTAAATCTTCATCGCATTAGATGTGCAGTGATTTTATGATGTAACACCAAAAGCATAGGCCACAAAACAAAATAAATGAATTGCACTACACAAAAATGAACCCTGCACATCAAAGGACACAATCAACAAAGTGTAAAGGCAACCCATGGAATTGGAGGAAATACTTACACACTATTTACCTGTTAAACAGCTAATATCCCTAATATATAAACAAACTCCTACAGCTCAACAGCAAAATGTTTTTAAATAAGGAAAAGATTTAAATAGACATTTCTCCAAAGAAGATCTATAAATGACCAATAAACATATGAAAAGATGCTCAATATCATTAGTCATTAGGGAAGTGAACATCAAAATCACAATGAGATACCACTTCACACATATTAGTACGGCAATAACTTCTTTAAAAATGGTAATAATGTACATAAATAGAAACCCCTGTGCATTACTAGGAGGAATATAAAATGGTATGAGCTGCTATGGAGAACAGTTTGGTGGTTTCTCAACAAGTTCAGCATAAATCTATATATGACCCAGCAATTCCATTCTTTGGTGGAATATATGGTATATATGGAATATACGGCAGCATTATTCACAAGAGCCAAAAGGTGTATATAAGTGTTCACTAATATATGAATAGACAAACAAAAGTGTGTACATTCAATGCAATATTGTTCAACCATAGTAAGAAACAAGGAAGTAATAGCCAGAGCAATCAGGCAAGAGAAACAAAGGGATCCTTAAATAGGGAAAAGAAAATCAAACTATCTCCCTTCACTAATGATATGATCTTATACCTAGAAAACCCTAAAAACTCCACAAAAAAGACTCTAGAACGAATAAACAAGTTTAGTGATGTTTCTGAATACAAATTCAATGTACAAAATCAGTAGCATTTCTATACACCAATAACGTCCAGGCTGAGAGTAAAATCAAGAACACAATCCATTTACAATAGCCACAAATAAAATGAAATACATAGGAATACAGCTAACCAAGGAGGTGAAAGATCTCTACAAGGAGAACTATAAAACACTGCTGAAAGATGTCAGAGATGACATAAATGAATGGAAAAACATCCCATGCTCATGAATTGGAAGTATCAATATTGTTAAAATGGCTATACTGCCCAAAGCAATATATAGATTTAACGCTATTCCTAGCAAACTACCAATGTTGTTCTTAACAGAATTGTTTAAAACTATTCAAAAATTCATGTGGAACCAAAAATGAGCCCTCAAATCCAAAGCAATCCTAAGTTAAAAGAACAAAGCCAGAAGTATCACAACACCTGACTTTTAAAAGGCTGAAGTAACCCAAACAGCTTGGTACTGGTACAAAGACACACACAGACCAATGCAACAGGACAGAAAACTCAAGAGATGAAGTCACACACTTACAACCATCTGATCTTTGACAAGGACAACAAAAAGCAATGGGGAAACGACCTCCTGTTCAATACATGGTGCTGGGATAACCAGCTAGCCACGTGCAGAAGAATTAAATTGAACCTTTACCTTTCACTATATACAAAAAAGTAACTCAAGATTGATTAAAGATTTAAATGTAAGATCTAAAACTGTAAAATCCTAGAATAAAATCTAGGAAATCCTCTCCTTGACATCAGCCTTAGCAACGAATTTTTGACTAAGTCCCCAAAAGCAATTGCCAGAAAAACAAAAATTGATAAATGGGACCTAATGAAACTACAGTGCCTCTGCACTGCAAAAGAAACAACAGAGTAAACAGACGTTTACAGAATAGGAGAAAATATTCACAAACTATGCATCTGACAAAGGTCTAATATCCAAAATCTTTAAGGAATGTAAATCAACAAGCAAAAAACAAATAACCTCGTTAAAAATGAGCAAAGAACATGAACATACCCTTCTCAAAAGACAACAAAGAACCAGCCAACAAACATGAAAAACTGTTCATCACTAATTATCAGAGTGAGATACCATCTTGCACCAGTCAGAATGCCTACTATTAAAAAAAAAGATGCTGGCAAGGCTACAGAGAAAAGAAAATGCTTATACACTGTCGGTGGGGATGTCAATTGGTTCAGCCACTGTGAAAAGTAGTTTGGAGACCGGATATATATCCAAAGGAGAACAGATCACTATACCAAAAAGGCACACGCACACATACGTTCATCACTGTGCTATTCACAATACCAAATATATGATATCAACCTAGGTACCCATCAGTGGTAGACTAGATAAAAAATATGGGGTACATATATGTATACCATTGAATATTACACAGCCATAAAAAAAGAATGAAATCTTGTCCTTTGCAGCAACACGGATGGACCTGGAGGCCATAAAAAAAGAATGAAATCTTGTCCTTTGCAGCAACACGGATGGACCTGGAGGCCATAATCCTAAGCAAACTAACACAGGAACAGAAAATCAAATACCCCAAGTTCTCACTTATAAGTGGGAGTGAAACATTGAGCACCCATGGACAAAAACATGGGAACAATAGACACCGTGAACTATTAGAGACGGGACAGAGGGAGTAGAGCATCATAGGTCAAAAAAACTACCTATTGGGTACTAGGTTCACTACTTGTGTGCCATATACCCGTACAACAAACCTGCACAAGTACCCTATGTATCTAGAAGTTGAAAAGAAAAAAATGAAATTTTGACACAGGCAACAATATGGATATACATGAAAATATTATGCTACGTGAACTTAGCCAGACACAGAAGGACAAATATTACATGATCCCACTTTTATTAGGTACCTAGAATAGGCAAATTCCTAAAGACAGAAAGCAGAACAGAATTACAAAGGGCAGTGAAGGGGGAGGAATGGGGAGTAATGTTTAATGACTACAGAGTTTATGTTGGGGATAATGAAAAAGTTTTGCATATAGATGGTGGCAATGGTTATGCAACATCATGAATGTACTTAATGATACTGAATTATATACACTTACAAACAGTTAAAATATTAAATACTCTATGTATACTTTATAATAAAAAACTATATTCTATGCCATAAAAGAACTACTACAGCATTAAATTAAAACATCCATTTTACTAACCAAAAAGAAAAAATAAATATCTGGAATTAAAAACATATATATAAATATTTTATAGAAATGTTAAGACTTTATTGAAAGACAATAAGGAAAATGAAATGCATATCACATTTATAGATGGGATGATCCAAATTATAAATTTTCCCTAAATTATTTATAAACGCAATATAGTCCCAATCATAACCACAAAGGGATTTTCCATGCAACTTGGTGAGCTAATTGTCAGTCTATTTAGGAAAGCAAAGGCCCAATAACAGTCATGACACAAACGTAACCTTCACTGATATTAAGAATTGTTAAAATAATCTATTGTTAGTAAAACAATGTAATGTTGGCACAGCAAAAGATAAATAGATCAATGAAACAAAATAAACTTAGAATTGGGACAAGTGCTTATCTATAGGAATAAAATAGGGAATAAAAATGAAAGGAAACCTCTAGGTTATGCTACACAAACATACACACACACACACATTTCAGATGGACTGTGGTCTTAAACATGTAAGAAAAATATAGGTAAATAAGTGCATGACTTTAGGGTAAGGAAAAATTTCTTCAACAAAACATGTTTAAAAGTTAACCTATGAAAGAAAATATTACAGTTATAACTATATTAAAATGAAGATTTCTGTTTAGCCTAAAACACCATGAAGAGAAGGATAACTTTCAAATGGAAAAATGTTCACATACAAAGGCAAATGACTGGTTTCCAGAATATATTAAGAACCAGTCCAAATATATCAAGAACAAACCTCCCTCCCAATAGAAAAATGGAAAAAGACATGAATAGGCATTTCACAGAAAAAAAGTACCTCAAACGTCTAAAAGTCACGATTCACACTTCAGAAGTAATCAGGGAAATATCAAAAAATGTTGGCAAGATGTGGACTGATATGGTTTGGCTGTGCTCCTACCCAAATCTCATCTTGAATTGTAGCTCCCATAATCCCCACATGTGATGGGAGGGACCCAGTGGGAGGTAACTGAATCACGGGAATGGGTTTTTCCCATGTCCTACTCATGATAGTGAGTAAGTCTCATGAGATCTGATGGTTTTATAAATGGGAGTTCCCCTGCACACGCTGTCTTCCTACTGCCATGTAAGACGTGTCTCTTCTCCTCCTTTGCCTTCCACCATGATTGTAAGACCTCCCCAGCCATGTGGAACTGTAAGTCTATTAAACCTTTTCCTTTATAAATTACCCAGTGTTGGTTATGTCTTTATGAGCAGCGTAAGAACAGACTTAACACAAGGAAAATGGGAATTCTTATTTAAAGATGATTATAACTTAGTAAATTTGAACATACGCACAACTTCTATGATCCAGAAAATGTTACTCCTACAGGAAATCTGCCATAGGGCCTTAAGAGATACAGGAATATTTATATCAGCATCATCTGTAATAGTAAGAAATTACAAACAACAAAAGAAGAGAGAAGCAAATGTGCTGTAGTTTCACAATAGAACGCCAATATGCAGGGGGTATTAACTGGAGCTACACATTGGAAGTGGGTAGGAGGTTTTTAAAAATACCCATGACTAGGCCCTACACCAAGAGATAAGAATTTCATTGATATGTGGTAGAACCCAGGCATTAATAGTTTTGAAAATCTTCCCAGCTGATTCAAATGTGCATTGATGTTGATTAACCACTGTTACACAACATTGTAAATGAACTAAAACTACACACACAATCATGAACGAGTCTCATAAAAACACAATTGAGAAAAGAAAATTTCTGAAAAATACAAAGATTTCATTTGTGTTAATCAAAAGAAAGGAACTACACGATGTATTGTTTACAGCTATGTACATATGTAACAAACCTACAAAATGCAAAATAATAATATAAATATCAAAGAGTGCTTATACCTGGTGAGGAGGAAGAAGATGTAAGTAGGGAAGAATATACAAAGAAATGCTTTTTAAAAGCATTTTAAATTTTAAATGCATTTTAAATGCATTCCTTTTTTGTCAAGAAAGAAGTGGCATTTAAAAATTTTATTTAGTTAATTGACACATTGTAATTTTACGTATTTATGGGGTACAATTTTGTGTGTGAATATATATATGTGTTATAAAATCCCAGTATTTAGCATGACCATCATCTCATGCATTTATCGTTTCTTTGCGGTAAGGATATTCAAAAGCTTCTCTTCTATTTTTTAATACACCATATCTTGCCTAACGTCTTACTTCTGAAGATAAGTGGTTACTTAGGGATGTGTGTGAATGCTTATCCTTCATTAAATTATGTTTCTAGATATTCTTTAGCATATATAATAAAAATGCTTTAAGTTACTTGTAAGGTTAATAAAAACATAATGAGAAGCGCCTAGAATCAGTGTTAACACTGAAGAACCAGATTTGAAAAACTAGCAGAAACTCTGGAAGTCTTGTCTACTGAGAACACATATGACTGGACACTGAATGTTTCTCAGTAATCACTGCCAGGATAAAGGCTCCACTGACCATGGAATTTTGTATCTTTCTCTTTGTCTCTCCATACTAAGCACACACACACACGCACACACATGGAAATCTTCTGACATACTTATTGCACGGGTTACAAGCAGTCTGGGAAACAAATATTTTTTAGCTTCAGCAGTGGGAACTGGGCCCTGCCAACATCCCCCAGGCCATCAGGCAACCCTGACTGATAGATAGGCTTATTGAAATTTCAAATAGTTAAGGAATATGTCTAGTGAATGATAGAATTCAGAGTATTTACCCAAAAAGGCACCACATTTCCTCACTTGTACCTCTGTGTTTCCTGACAAGAGGATCATTTGGTAAACCTAGGGGTAGAAGGAAAACAACAAAAAGGCTTGTTTGCTTTTTCTTTGTCTATCATGGAAAAATGAAAAACATTTTTATTAGAGCAAAAGACCTGTTTAAGAAGCAACTTCTCCTATACTCACTTCTTAAACCACCCCACCCCCACACACACACATACATACACACACATACAGGTGCATACACACTTTTATTTATTGGTTTTGTTTGGTCGGCTGATGGCTTTTATCTTTTCTCTGCCACTACAGAGACATCGCCTTTGGGATACTATTATGTGAAAACATCAGTTTCTTATGTATAATGCTCCTTTATATGCACACATTTGAAATTTCAGCAATCATGGAAAACAGAATCCTTTGTATTCTGTATTATGCGGTGTAATATGCACATATATATACATGTATTTGTGTGTGTGTAACACACATATACATACATGTGTGTTATTGGCTCACATTATTAGGCACAAGTGGTCACCAGTAACTTTTATGGGAGTGTTACCTTGGTGATGGCAGTGAGGTTATCTAGTAAGTGTTGTCAGGCTGTAAAAATTGTGTTTTCCTCAACATGAACATGTACGTGGGACTGCTGGTCCCAGAGAAGAAGAGGCAGAAGGAGCATACGCTTGAGTTAGGGAATGGCAGCAACCCACAGCCTTGGCCTGATTTTTTCTGAGTACCAGGGAAGGAAGCCAAAGCCTTGAGTAGAAATCAATTGCTAAAGTCTCATGAAACTCAAACTGCACTGCAGGAAAATTCATAACCAAAGACTAACACTTCGTAAAAAGGAACACAAATCATGACACCAGCATCTTAATGCAGACATCTTAGTGAGACAGGAACAACGCAGGCCACATAAAAAAGCATGTTCATGGTCTGTTCTTACCCCCATGAGCTCAGAAACATACGCTCATCACCAGATCCCGAGAAAGGAGAAGCTTAACCAAGACATTAGAACTGACTGCACAGCTTTTGTGTTCCATTGTGCATAAATATGGGCGATAAGGGTGCAGCGTTCAATGAGAATGTGAAAAAGGCATTACACATCACAGGAGCAAAGTCTCTTAAAGTGGATTTATTATATTTAATTAGACACAGACATAATAAATAGGCCTTTCTGCTGAGTGTCAATATCTCTCCACTTAGACTCTGCAACAAATAACCTTTTCATTCATATAATATGATAACAGCTAAACCCAAAGTGCATCCTTATTTATGACAATTTCAGAAAGAAAAACTGCACAATATTGGAGTTGTATACACAAATAAATCCCATTTGAAGCTAACATCCCTGGAAATATTTTCAATATAAACAGAAAAATCAATATTTTAAAAACGTTTTCTAAAGAAAGTAATGTAACAACCAGTTATAACAAGTATATTTATTACAGTTTCTCATTTTTAAAAATTAAAACTGTTGTAAGGTTATTTTCTGCATAGATATACATCTATAGAAAACTGAAATATACATAAACCTGTATGTATATTGTACCATTTTGATAGGATCCTAGAAGACTTCATTTGGATAAAATGACATCTTCAGTTAAAATAACACTTTTCTTTAAATTATAAAATATAATTGAAAGAAAAATCAGAATATGTTCACCTTGAGTTCACTTCCACTTACCCCTGAATATAAATGTGTAAATCTCATTAAATATAAGGTTTACATATAAACTGAAATTCAGTGTGAATTTATAATGTTTTAAAACTACAATGCTTGTGAGTCTTCCTCACAAATATGTTTGACTTTCACTGAATTAGTGAAGAGATAAAAGAACTCACCCTACCCCTGTATCTAATTATTTTCAGCACCCCTGCAGGTGTGTGGCCCAGGGAACTCACAGCAGAGAGGCAGAAAGTGAAGTTACACAGACTTGCTCCATCTCACCTGTGCACTGTAGTGACACACGCTTAGCTGTGTCCCTTCTGGACCCTTACAAAGTGGAGCTGTCTGCTACCTGCTATGAAGGTCAGCATTTGCTGTTACTCCAGAGCATAAGCCCAGCCTTGTTGAAACTCAGGAGTTGGCCAGTGTCTTATTCATCTATTTCCCAAATAGCTCATTGGTAAGGTAAGGCTGTGAGTCTAGGTATGGATGGATGAATTAAGCCAGAATAGCTCATTCCTTACTAGCAAAGAAAAGAGCTGACTGTATTATATAATTCTGAAAATTCTGTGCAGTGAGTTCTAAAATTACCTAAGAGAGAGCAGCTTTTATATTACATTTTATATGTGAAATATATGCCAAAAGAGGAAGCAATGACAGAAGGGTGAGATTAGAAGACCCACAGGGTAACCAAGGCATAGTGAGTACAGGGAACATGGGAGACAGTAGATAGATAGGCAAGAAATCAAGTCACAGAACCTGAAGCTGCGGTGCCACCTCTTGCCAGTGTGTTCTAGTCAACAGCGCAGTCTGTCATAAGCGCCTGTTACCAACACTAGTTAACATCTGTGAATGACTGACATATTTAAATTGAAAGCAGACTCAGTGAATCCCTAAAATCTTTTTAATGTACAGTGCATTTGGTTGCCCTGTCTTGAAGAGGGAAAAATGGATCTACTGAGAATTGCCAACAGGGGATTTTTCCTCAAAAGTGCATCTGTCATGGGCACTCCATGGAGAAAAATGTTGAGAACTGCTACTTTGCACTACATATACTCTTCCGGGGCCCTCATGAACTGCTTGCTTATTCTGACATACAACCCCAGAGAATTGAATTCACGTAGAAACCTACATATGTTAACTGGCTACATCAGCCACTACACAAACATACGCTGAACCTAGGTAACCATATGCATGTCCACATAATCCTCTAAAATGCATTTCATATGTCAATTCTGGGCAGGAAAGGGGCTATGGGAAGACAGAAGGTGTCTAAGATGACGGAAATGTGGAAAGAATAAAATGCAAAGGACCTTAAGGTGATCCAAAGTCAGGCTCAACAGCCTCAAAGGAATGAACAGAGACAGCACACAGCTATTAGTGTAAGCCTCTACTAGAGTCTCATGGTACCCTTTGATGCCACGTGCTATAAACAAATTGGTTAAAGAAAAACTGAAGGTGTGTCTCCATAGAACTTGCAGATTTTGGGCAGATATGAAAGACGGGAAAAGTAAAGGACCCAAAATCTGTCCCATCTAGAGGTTTCACATCTATGGGGAAGCAAAACTCTGTTATCATTACACAGGGAATGTGAATGTTTAGAAACACTCATAAATGCCTATGCAGACAGGATGGGAGATTCTAGGTAGAGCACTCTTCCAGGAAAAAGAAAGTGATAGGGCCAGGAAAGAAAGTAGGGTACAATTAAAAAGGTGGGGGCTATGAGGGAAGGATGCTAAAGCAGCCAATGAGAATCTTAAGACAATCCCTGGCTCAATGTCCCATGGAGTTGTTAATGACTTGGTGGGTTATCTGTGCTTGACCTAGTCATTGTCAAAAAGGTAACTGGAGAGAACAGTAATTAATCAAAATAAAGTATACTTGAGTGGTACAATTCAAGGCATGGTGGCCCCTGGGACAAATTTAAATGTACAGAATTCTTTCCAATTTGAGAGCTCCAGGCTGACAATTACCCACCCTCATTATACTTTCATTTACTTTCTTCCTTTCCAATTGTTTTGTTATTCTCATCGAAAGTCCAGTTTCTCTGTATTCATTCTAATTCCTGCTCATTACCATTTCTATCACTCTACTGAGAGATTTTAAGGTTTAGTAGCTATTTCTTTATATAAATTTTCTACATCAGTTTTTGGAGTGAGAAGGTAGACAGAAGAGAACCCTAATAATATGAGATTGACACCGCTGAGTCTTGAAATGGTTTACTTGAACACTGGCCACTTTTGTCATCATTGAAAAGTCACCAAAAAAAAAAAAAAACACACACATTTTAATTTATTACATGGGGAAAAGCCTGCTGGCGCTGACTCATTCTGGAAAGCTACACCTGTCCAGCAGATCCAAGGAGTTTGGCAAAAACAAGAGTTGAGGGAAAAGGAGGTCAGATTCAAGATCAAAAGGGACTCTTAGTTGTAAATAAGTTTCTCACTAGTTTCACTAGTAGACAGAAATTTATTAAACAATATAGGTAGCACACAGACCTTTCAGGAGGATCAAGAACCACCCTTGGACACTGTACAGCTAGGTTACATGCCCAAGTCCCACTGGCAGGTGGCTGCAGTAAAATCTGGTTGCTGCCATCAGTGACGGGGACACTTGAGCTTGCATTATTGATGCTGGGTGAGAATCCTCTGTGAGGACCGCTCCAATGACCATCATGAAAAGAGTATCTCTGCCACATGGATTTCTACTTTTTCAGCTCACTCTCTTGCAAAATGAAACTTTGGTCAGATACATGTGGATGATGAAGCTAAGGTCATATGCTAAGCTCCAGCTGAAAAGGAAGTGGGAAAGTTAGTTCCCAACTCATATCTTGAGGACATGGGACTCATAAGATGGAAAACTGCCACATGTGAGAAACATTCAAGAGGTGCTAGGTATCTAAACCTATATATTAAATGTCCACTACAGTAGGAGAGCTTTCAATAGATAACTCAAGGTCTTTAAATACTAAGAAAAAATATCAAAGAATGTATCACATGTCTGTGCTTACCATCACTAATTGGTTTCTCTGAGAGAGCAGTGTGCATATTGTTATATTATAATGTGTGTATACACACATACACATATGCACACACACATATATACACACATACACATATATACACACACACATATACACACACATACATGCACACACATATATACACACATATATATACACATACACATATACACACATACACACACACATGCATACACACACATATACACAGAAATATATACACGGATATATATACACATATATATATAATGTATATGCTTGGTGTGTGGGGAAAAAACCCACACCTTTGGTCAGAGAAGTCCTCTTGTGTCTTGATGATGGTTACAGTGGTGTGAGGGCAGACGAAAAACAGATTGAGAGAGCTTTTTCCTAAACACATATACATGATGAAGTATGCATATATTCTAGTACCCAGTAACAACCACACTGGTCATCTCAGAACTCCTGCTTCTTTCAAAGCTACAACTAGGCTTACAGATCCTCTGATTCAGCTACTTCATCTGATAAGTGTGTGGAGACTGGATGAATTGGCAGCAATCACCCAAATAATCAGTGGCAGAACTGGAACTGGAAAGATGCAATTATACATGCTCAACATGACTTTCATATTTGCATTTCCTGGGAAGTCATTGCTGGTTGAATCAGTCTGCCTATTAGAGTCTATTTTCATTTCCATCAGCTCTAGAATTCAAGAATATCCTGTTACTTGGATGAATATCCTGCTCAAACCTACTTTTAGCTATACTATTTGCCCCTTGTATGAATAGTTATTTCTCTAACCAAGTCTGATCTGTGCTAGGCTCCAAATTGTCCACACACTGCTATGCTTTTGAACTATTACTTGTGCTGTTTCCTCTGCCTAGAACAGTCTTCCACATTTTCTGATTGAAATAGTATACTAGTTCTTGGAAGGTAAATCAAGTACAACCTTGTTTCTATTCCAACACACCAGATCCAGCTTAGTAAAAAATCTGTGTTACATTGTATCACTATAATTAATTTACATATATACCTCCTTCAAAGCCTGAGTGACACTGCCTTCTTTGAATCCCTAGTAACTAAAATTGTGTTTTATTCGTAGGGTCCTATGAATGTTTGATGAGTGAGTGATGCTATCCCTTAGGTTCATACTGAATGTGAAACACCCTCAGAACAAGACTCTGGGTGCTATGAAAATACATTAATATTAAATATATAGTCAATGTGATTTTGGAAACATCCTTTTTACTCACTTATCGACATGTCAAGGATTATTAGAATAAGCTTTCAATGTACTTAGTTTTCGGGGATATCTTAATTTAAGGCTCCCTTTTAAAGACTGCCGATAGTATTGGTTGAAAAATTAAAATATAGTTTATCATGTGAATTTGAGTTCTCTCAAGGCTATATTCTAGTTTATTTTTTGAATAAAACTAGTATATATTCAAAACTCTTGTAGTGGGAATCCAGACGGGTATTTTTAAACGGAGGTTTTGTATGCATGATGTGGATGAGTGAAACACATGTGTCAGTGGTGAGAGGTTTCCATATAATCTTAGTTGGAGAAATTGCTGAGTCAAGCTTTCCATTCCTGTTTGACTCCATAATTATACTGCAAAATAAAAGCGACTGAATTTCCCAGGCCAAATTAATACTATAAAGAAAGTGACTGATGGAGATGTAAGACGGCTGACAAGAGGCAGTTAGGGTACACCACTCTCACAGAGAAGAAGCAAAGTGGTGAGTAAATAGCAGCTCCTCAAGGGAATCATCTAAGGAACCAGTCAGGGTTCACAGAGGAAGTGAGAGGACCCACAGAGAACAGAGAGGAGCCAAACTGGGCAATGGTGCATCGGGGTCTGAAGTGGAGCTGGGAGAAGCTCTCTGGCACAGGGAAAGGGTGAGTGAAGGCAGATCCTCAGGGGATCCATGCCTCACACACAGATCTTTGCAATCCTGGGAATGGGAGAAGCCCCTAACCTCCCCCCACCCACCATCCCCTGGGCATCTAGACTGACAAAGATCCTCCTAGAGTTTTTGCAGAGGCAGGACTGATGCACACATGGAGCTCTACAGGCTCAAGGTCCCAGAGCAGCCCTGCACCAGCTGCCATAGCCCTGATAGCGGCCACAGCAGGGGTGAGGAGGAGCGGTCAGACTGCCCCTGCCCCTCTATGCCAGGCAAGGCTCAGCTCTGGCATCCAGCACAACAGTCCCACCCCTGCCTGAATTCCATGGGTGGGCACAACTCTGTATTCCCCTGACCACCTATAGAGCAGACCATGCTCCTACTGCTCCAAGCCAGGCAAGGCTCTGCTCAGGCTTGCAGCAGAGTCCTTGCCCCCACCTGAACATCGCAGTGGGTCACAGCTCTCCATTCCTCTGGGGCAAGACTCCCAACAGTAATAGACAATGCTTGGCACCTTTAAGTGCCCCCAACAGTGAGGTTCAGCATTGTTTAAATGGGAGGGAAGTGCAAGGGTGCCAAGTGCCCCACAGCCACCAGTCTCCGTTGCCCCAGCTGAGGGTCCCACCCTCTCCAGTGAAAGGCCCACAGCACAGCCGCCCTGCCCACACCTGAACATTTTACCTGTGGCCTAGGGCCCTTCTGAAAACCCAACTCCCACAGGCCTGTGCTATTCTCTCCGACTCCCACCACCTAAGCGTTCTACCTGCTCCTGCCAGAGAGTTTGAGTAGTGACCCAGGGACCAGCACCTGAACTCTGGGCTAGCCCAACCCCAGTTGAGCCCCTTCAAGCCTCACACATGCTGTCCAGCAGGCCACTGAGGAGCCTGGGAACTGGGGAACTACCCCATCCCAACTCTGCTGGCGCCTGACCACTTACCTCAGGGCCCGAGGTCAGACCAACCCAACTGGCTGACACCAACATGATCAACACCAACTCACATGAGCCCAAAAGTGGAGCCAGCTCCTTTACAAGAAGTAGCGGTACTATCATATCAGAACAGGCAAACCTTAAAGATATCTGTATCAGGTCAAGTGATGAAGTTATGCCCTGACATCAGTCCCACAGAGAGTTACAAAACAGGCATTCCCTATAGGTCTCAACCACACTTCAGTCTAGAGATACACTACAGTATGTATCTCAACTAGGAGTCATGAGCCCTGGAACATGGGTGTGACAGAGAAAGAGATTATGTTCTTGCCTATCTAGGATGGAAAACCAGTGCAGCCTCTCACCCGCCACCACAGAGATAACCCTGTGCACTTCACCAGGAACTCCTCCCAACTACCCTTACTAGGACTGGAGCCTGTGCTTGCCATTGCAATATTCATGAGCAAGTCAGAGTTTCCACCTGTGCCCAGCTGTGTCCCACACCACCCTGGTAGAACAGGAAGCTCAGAACAGCAGGCACCCCACTGTTCAGTTCTTCACCTGAAATAACAAAGAGTACCTCACAGTAAACAAAAATCAAGTTCATAACTACCTGTTTTTGTGTGGCAGCTAGATTTTACCTGCAACTGCCATCTAATGGCCTGTAGGTCAAAACCCACAACCCAATACAAAATCTGCTGACAGAAGAGCACAGGACTATACAAGCAAAGTCAAAAGACCCTATCCAATATGAGAAGGAACCAGTGTAAGAATTCTGCCACCATAAAAAACCTGAATGTTGTAACAACAACAAAGGCTCACTCTAGCTCTCCAGCAATGGTCCCAAAATGGAGGCACAAAGATGGTAGATAGAGAAGTCAAAGCATGGGTTACAGGGAAACTCAATGAGATCCAATGTTGAAATCAACAAAAAGAAATCTGTAAAGCAATCCAGAAAACAAAAGAAGAGGTAAACATTTAAAAAAAAAAAAAAATCAGAGCTACTGAAACTGAAAAACTCACTTAAGAGATTTCAAAATACAATTGAGAGCTTTATCAATAGAGTGGACCAAGCAGAAGAAGAGTTTCTGGAACTAATGACCAATCTTTCAAAGAAACCCAATCAGACCAATAAAAAAAGAGAATTTAAAAAGTCTTTGAGAAATATGGGATTATGTAAAGTGACTAAGCCTACAAATTACTGGCATTCCTTAGAGAGAAAGAGAAAAAGTAAACAACTTGGAAAACATATTTGAGGGAATAATTCAAGAAAAGTTCTTGAATCTTGCTAAAGAGGTAGACATCCAGATACAACAAATCCAGAGAATACCTGCCAGATACTATACAAAACAAGCATCATCAAGGTATATACTCACCAGACTGTCTAAGGTCAATGCTACAGAAAAAATCTTAAAGGGAGCTGAGAAAAAGGTCAGATTACATACAAAAGAAACACCATCAGGCTAACAGAGACTAAGGGCCTATTTTTACCATTAGCAAAAAAAAAAAAAAGAAACACCAACCATGAATTTTGTACCCTGCCAAACTAAGCTTCATAAGCAAAGGTGAAATAAAATATTTTGCAGACAAGAAATCACTAAATGAATGCATTACTACTAGACCAATCTTATAAAATATTCTTAAAGGAGTTCTAAAGATGGAGGCAAAAGAACAATATTGGCTTCCACAAAACCATATGTAAGTACATAGTCCACAGACACTCTAAAGAGACTACACAATAGGAACTACAAAACAATAAGTTAACAACTTTGAGATAGGATCAAAACCTCAGATTCCAGTATTAACCTTGAATAACTGCACTCCATCCTGGGCAACAAAGCGAGACTCCATCTCAAAAAAAAAAAGTAAGCAAGACCCATTCATTTTCTCTCTTAAGAGACCTATCTCACATGTAACAAGCCCCTTAGATTCAAGGTAAAGGGTTGGATAAATATCTATAACACAAATGCCAGACAAAAAAGAACAGGGGTCACTATTCTTATATCAGATAAAATAGACTATAAACCAAAAATAGTCAAAACGTCAAGGAAAGGCACTAAATAATGATAAAGGGATCAATGAAACAAGGTGACTTAAGTATCCTCAAGATATATGTACCCAATATTGAAGCACCCAGATTCATGAAACAAGTACCTCTGGACCTTCTAAAAGACTAGAGAGCCACACGATAATAGTGGGGAACTTCAACACCCTCTTGACATTAACAGATCATTGAGGCAGAAAATAAACAAAGAATTCCTGGACTTAAATTTGACACTTGACCTACTGGACATTAATAGTCATCTGCACCCATCAACCACAAAATACACATTCTTTTCATGTGTATCACAGAATATACTCTAAGATTAACTATATGCTTGGCCATAAAGCAGGTCTCAATAAATTCAAAAAAAGTAAAATCATGCCAACCATGTTTTTGGAACACAATGGAATAAATATACAAATCAATACCAAGAAGATCCCTCAAAACCACACAATTAAATGGAAATTAAATAACTTATTTTTGAATGATCTTTGGGTAAACAATGGAATTAAGGCAGAAAAGAAAAACATTCTTTGAAATAAACGAAAACAGAGACACAACATACCAAAATTTCTGGGATATAGCTAAAGCAGTATAAAGAGGAAAGTTTACAGCGCATTAATGCCTACATCAAGAACTTGGAAAGTTCTCAAACAATCTCATGTAAACTAGAAAAATGAGAAAAAACTAACCCCAAAGCTAGCATCAGAAAAAAATAACCAAAATCAGCGTAGAACTGAACATAATTGAGACATAAAAATCCACAAAAAGTTTAACAAAACCAAAAGCTCGTACTTTGAAAGAATCAACAAGATCAACAGCTAGCTAACTAAATTCAAAAAAAGAAAAAACGGGAGAAGATCCAAGAAATGACAAAGGTAACACTACAACCAATCCCACAAAAATACAAAAGCTCCTCAGCGACTATTATGAACACAACTATGCATACAAATTAGAAAATGCAGAGGAAATGGACAAATTCCTGGAAACACATGTCCGAAGACTGAATCAGGAAGAAATCAACACTCTGAACAGACCAATATCAAGTTCTGAAGTTGAATAAGTAATATAAAACCCATCAACCAAAAAGAGCTCTTGACCAGATCCATTTACACCTGAATTGTACCACACATACAAAGATGATCTGGTACCAATACAACTGAAACCATTCCAGAAAATAGAGATTTCTCCATACTCATTCTATGAAGCCAGAATCACTGATATCAAGCTCTGGCAAAGACATTACAACAACAAAAATAAAACTACAGGCCAATATCTTTGATGAACATAGACACAAAAACCTCAAAAAAAAAAATTACTAGTAAACTGAATCCAGCAGCACATCAAAAAGTCAATACACCACAATCAAGCAGGCTTTATTCCTAGGTTATAGGTCTGGTCCAACATACACCAATCAATACATGTGATTCACCAAATAGTTAAAAAAAAAAAAAAAACACCATGATTATCTCAATAGATGCAGAAAAAGCCTTTGATAAAATCCAGCATCCCTTCATGATAAAAACTCTCAATGAACTAGGCATAGAAGGAACATAACTCAAAATAATAAGAGCTATCTAAGATATACCCACAAACAACATTATACTAGACAAAGCTGTAAGCATTCTCCCTAAGAACTGGAAAAAACAAGGATGCCCACTCTCATAAAAGCATCCACATAGAAAAGTCAAATTATTTCTCTTAGCTGATGATATCAATGTATACCTAGAAAGCCCTAAAGAATCAATCAAAGACTTCCAGAGCTGATAAACGACTTCAGTAAGGTTTCAGGATGCAAAATAAATGATATGGTTTGGTTCTGTGTCTCTATCCAAATCTCATCTCTAATTGTAATCCCATGTGTCAGAGGAAGGGCCTGACGAGAGGCGATTAGATCATGGTGGTGGTTTTTCCCATGCTGTTCTTATAATAGTAAGTTATCACAAGATCTGATGGTTTAAAAGTGTGTGGCAGTTTCCCCTTCACTCTCTCATTTTCTCCTGCCACAATGTAAGGTGTGCCTTGCTTCCCCGTTGTCTTCCACCATGATTGTAAGTTTCCTGAGGCCTCCCCAGCCATGCTGAACTGTGTGTCAATTAAACCTCTTTTCTTTATAAGTTACCCAGTCTCAGGTAGTTCTTTATATCAGCATAAAATGGACTAATACAGAAAACTTGTACCAAGAGAGTGGGACACTGCTATAAAGATACTGGAAAATGTGGAAGTGACTTTGGAAGTGGTTAACAGGCACAGGCTGGAACCGTTTGGAGGATTCAGAAGAAGACAAGAAGATATGGGAAAGTTTGAAGCTTCCTAGAAACTTGTTGAATCTATTTGACCAAAGTGCTGATAGTGATATGGACAGTGAAGTCCAGGCTGAGGTAGTCTCAGACGGAGATGAGGAACTTATTGGGAACTGGAGTAAAGGTCACTCTTGCTATGCTTTAGTGAAGAGACTGGCAGCATTTTACCTCTGCCCTAGAGATCTGTGGAACTTTGAACTAGAGATAAATAATTTTAACTGGCAGAAGAAATTTCGAACCAGCAAAGCATTCAAGAGGTGATCGGGTATATTCTAAAAGCATATAGTTACATGCATTCACAAAGAGATGGTCTGAAATTGGAAGATAGGTTGAAAAGGGAAGCAGAGCATAAAAGCTTGGAAAGTTTACAGCCTGACCATGTAGTAGAAAAGAAAAACCCATTTTCTGGGAAGAAATTCAACTCAGCTGCAGAAATTTGCATAAGCAAAGAGAAGCCAAATATTAACAGCCAAGACAATGGGAAAAACGACTCCAGGGCATTTCAGAGATCTTGTCAGCCCCTCCCATTACAGGCCCAGAGGGATAGGAGGGAAACTGGTTTTATGGACAAGGCCCAGGGCCCCATTACTCTGTACAGCCTTGGGACATGGTGCCCTGCATCTCAGCTATACCAGCTCCAGGCATGGCTAAAAGGGGCCAAGGTACAGCTCAGGCCATTGCCTCAGAGGGTGCAAGCTCCAAGCCTTGGCAGCTTCTACATGGTATTGGGCCTGCAGGTGCACAGAAGACAAGAGTTCTGCTTTGGGAGCCTCCACCTAAATTTCAGATGGTGTATGAAAATGCCTGGATGTCCAAGCAGAATCCAGCTGCAGAAGCAGAGCCCTCATGGAGAACATCTACTAGGGCAGTACAAAGGAGAAATATAGGGTTGGAGCCACCACAGAGTCCCCACTGGGGCACTGCCTAGTGGAACTGTGAGAAGAGGGCCACCATGTTTCAGACCCTGGAATGGTAGATCCACCAACAGCTTGTACCACACACCTTGAAAAGCCACAGGCACTCAATGCCAGCCCATGAAAGCAGCCATGGGGGTTGTGTTCTGCAGGCCACAGAAGCAGAGTTGCCCAAGGTCATGGGAGCCACCCCTTGCATCAGCATGTCCTAAATGTGAGACATGGAGTCAAAGGAGATTAATTTTGAGGCTTTAAGATTTAATGGCTGCCCTGCTGGGTTTCAGATTCGCATGGTGCCTGTGCCTCCTTGGTTTTGACCAGTTTCTCCCTTTTGCAATGGAAGTGTTTACCCAATGCCTGTACCCACATTGTGTTTTGCAAGTAACTAACTAGTTTTTTATTTTATAGTCTCATAGGCAGAAGGGACTTGTTTTGTCCCAGATGAGACTTTTGACTTGGATTTTTTATAAATCCTTGAATGAGTTAAGATTTTGGGGGACTATTGGAAAGGCACTTCTGGTTTCAAAAGGTGAGAAGAACATGAGATTTGGGAGAGGTCAGAGGTGGAATGATATGGTTTGGCTCTATAGTCCCCACACAAATCTTATCTCCAATTGTAATCCCCATGTGTCAGACGAAGGGCCTGGTAGGAGGTAATTGGATCATGGAGGCATTTTTTTCCCATGCTGTTCTCATAATAGTAAGTTCTCATGAGATTTGATGGTTTAAAAGTGTGTGGCAATTTCCCCTTCACTCTGTCTCTCCTGCCACCATGTAAGATGTGCCTTGCTTCCCCTTTGTCTTCTGCCATGATTTTAAGTTTCCAGAACCCAGAAATAAAGTGACAACTACAATTATCTGATCTTTGATGAAGGCAACAATGACAAGCAACAGGGAAAGGACCCCCTACCTAGTCAATAAATAGCGCTGGATAACTGGCTAGGCATATGCAGAAGATTGAAAGTGGACCCTTATCTTTCGCCATACATAAAAATTAACTCAAGATGGGTTATAATTTAAATGTGAGACCTATAAAAATCTAAGACTATTAAAATCCTAGAAGAAAACTTAGGAAATACCCTTCTTGATATCAGCACAAAACTTTTGGCTAAGTCCCCACAAGCAATTGCAACAAAAACAAAAATTGACAAGTGGGACCTCATTAAGCTAAAGAGCTTCTGCACAGCAAAAGAAACTATCAATAGAGTAAACAGACAACCTATAGAATGACAGAAAATATTTGTGTATTAGTCTGTTCTCGCATAGCTACAAAGAAATACCTGAGACTGAGTAATAAGAAAAGGGCTTTAATTGGTTCATGGTTCTGCAGGCTATACAGGAAGCGTGGCATCATCTGCTTCTGCAGAGGCCTCAGGTGGAACAGGCATCTCACATGGCAGGAGCAAGAGACAGAAGGAGAGGAGAGGTGCTATATACTTTTAAACAACCAGACCTTGTAAGAAGTCACTTACTATCACAAGAACACCACCAAAGGGATAATGCTAAACCATCCATGAGAAGCCACCCCCATGATCCAATCAGTTCCCACAAGGCCCCACCTCTAGTATTGGGGATTACAATTTGACATGAAATTTAGGTAGGGACACAGATCCAACCATATGAATTCACAAACAATGCATCTGAAAAAAGATGTAATATCCAGAATCTAAAAAGAACTTAATCAACAAGCAAAAAACAACCTCATTTAAAAATGCACAAAGGATATGAACACTTTTCAAAAGAAGATATAGAAGCAGCCAACAAACATGGACATGTGCTCATGATCACTAATCAGAGAGGGATACTCACACCAGTGAGAATCGCTATTACTAAACATAGAAGAAAAAATAAAACACATACTAATGAGGCTGTGGAGTAAAGTTTATACACTGTTGGTTTGGATTTAAATTAGTTGAGCCACTGTGGAAAGCAGTTTGGAGATTTCTCAAAGAACTTAAAATAGAACTACAATTTGACCCTGAAATCTCATTATTAAATATATACTAAAAGGAATATAAATCGTTTTTTAATAAAGGCTCATGCATGTGTATATTCATCACAATAGCAAAGACATGGAATCAACCTAGGTGCCCATCAATAAAAAATAGTGGACTAGATAAAGAAAATGCAGTACGTATACACTGAATACTACATAGCCATAATAAAGAATGAAATTATATCCTCTGCAGCAACATGGATAAAGCTGGAGGCTTTATCCAAATTCCTAAGCGAATTAACCCAGGAACAGAAATCCAAATATCACATGTTTTCACTTATAAATGGGAGCTAAACATTGAGCATCCATGGACATAAAGATGAAAAGAATCAACACTGGGCAATGGGGACTAAGAGAGCGGGGAGGGTGAGAGGGGTTTGAGGGTTGAAAAAGTACCTATCAGGAACTATACACAGTATCTGGGAGACAGAATCATTTGTACACCAAACCTCGGTGACACACAATTTACCCATGTTACAAACCTGCACACATAGCCTCTGAACCTAAAATGAAAATTGGGAAAAAAAGAGAAAATGACTTGTATGTTCCTGGTGTGGGGCTCTCAAAATTAAAATAATAAACACTGTTTAATAAGGTCAACATCTATCAACTGTTGACATTAAAACTTGATACATAAGAGTATACAAGCATCATTAATCTGGAGACCTGAAATCCTGTAAAGAATTTCTCACATCACCTTTTGCACTCTGGTGTAGAATTTAGAGGGTAACAAGTAAAAATCTATAATGCACAGTACATTTCCGTTAGGAAATCTGTTAAGGCTTTACCTTGATGCCTTGTGCTCAAGAGTTCATTGTTAAATATTTTAGTAGAGCTAGATATTAAACTAATGACTGCATTTATCACACAAAACTTTTTTTCAATTAAGTAGAATTCAGCACTATGTGGATTTTTAGAAATATAACCTTATTTCATCTTTCAAGGTAAGGCATGTGTTTGCAAAAACATGTTAAGCTTTGCTACCTTTCCAATATGAGACAGGAGTCAAGAGGTAAAGGATAAAATACAAATATGAATAAAGGTTCATTTGCTGGAGCAATAGGCTAAGTTTATATATTCAGGAGCCAAAAGTTATCACTGTGCTTCTGATTGTGTTGTACTCATTTGGGTAATTCTCCTCCCTACAAAACTTGTACTAGGAACACGAATAAGATTTCATTCCTTGGAAAACTCATGTACAGAAAACAAGTGTCTTCTGCAAAATATGTTCTGTATACCCTTTATCATTGGTGTGAGAGGCTACCTTTATCAGTGGCAGCATTCAAGTTACTTTTTATTTCCATTACATTTTGTATGCTTTGCTACATTTCTACTCTTTGTATAAATATATATCTTTTATTTATTTATTTATTTATTTTTATTGAGACGGAGTCTCAGTCACCCAGGCTGGAGTGCAGTGGCGCGATCTCGGTTCACTGTAAGCTCCGCCTCCCGGGTTCACACCATTCTCCTACATCAGCCTCCTGAGTAGCTGGGACTACAGGCACCCGCCACCAAGCCTGGCTAATTTTTTACTAGAGATGGGGTTTCACCATGTTAACCAGGATGATCTCCATCTGCTGACCTCATGATCTGCCCATCTTGGCCTCCCAAAGTGCCGGGATTACAGGCGTGAGCCACTGCCCATGGCCATAAATACGTATCTTACTATAAAAATACAGTAACTCAAAAATTGTTTTCAAATTTAGCATGGCTAAAGATCAGATAGATTAAGCTCACACTGACCTCGCTCAATTATTTTCAATCCTAAAAAAGAATATTTATCCTCTCTGATATCTGACATATCTCCCAATTTCTCCCAGTTGCTGTTGGCCGTGAAACAGTTGTCGTGTAGTTGGCATTGTCTGTGAATGCCTGAACTTGATCATAGTGCTTCGATTGTCAATTTAATTAAGTAATGTTCATTTTGGGTAATAAGAGTTAGTTTTACACTTATTTAAAATAAAATGTATTCTAAAATATTACTTTATGATTCAACATTGAATCAAAAAGGTACTGTTTATGCAGAAAGGTACGGAAATAGAATTGTGGTTCATACATTCAGTAGTAATAAAACTGATCTAAGGAATGATCACATTCTATACTTTCTCACACACACAAAGAGTTTTATGGAATCTAAGGAAGGATTGAATCCACAAAAGATAGTTTGTTAAAATTTTATTACCAAGATATGTGTACAAAAGGACAAGGCTATATCCCTAGAAAGGATAAAAAGATATTTTACAATAATGAGAGACTGGTGTGAGCAATTAATCAATCAAGTACTAAAAAGTATTTACAAACAATATAGAATAAAAAGTCTCAACGAGAAGGCATTACTGTGTCATAGTTTAACTCAAAGGTCTTTTGCTTTCTTAGTGGGAATAAGCTCTTATAATTGATGGCAGTCCAGATTCAATCAAATACAGTAACTTCAAGTTTTTAAAAAGCTACTGAAATATTTTCAGACTAACAGTATTAGAAAAATCTAACACTCTTGGAGACTGAAGAGTGTCGTGGAGCAGTATTCCACAGTGGATTCACCACAATGCCTCAAATTTAACATGTTGAACTCTCCACAAATGCTTCCTCTCCCTGCTTCTGCAGTTCGGTTCTCTCACATTTGCCGCTGGCGCATGATGGAATGTCTACAGGGACTCTGAGTTACATGCATTCGGTATCTATTCACCCTCATGTTCTCACCTGCTTTCCAGGACACTGGCTATACCTATTTGTGCTTAAGCATGCCAGCTACTGACCTGCAAATGTAAAACTGCCATCTCTGTTCAAGCACTATGATTCTCTGGGTGCCTCAAATAAAAATGGAGTATTTTCAAGTGGCCAAAAAAGAAAAGGTTAATTTTCAGCTGATGGTCTAAATTTTGAAAATTCACATTTTAGAGAATTCTATATTTCCTCTTCTACTCCCCCATTCCTAGAATCCGTAATTAATCAGATTATAATTACTTGGAACGTGAGGATTTTCATCTTTCATGTAGTTTCACATCATCAACAAAAAAAATTGCAATTCATGGCCACTGGTTGCCAAGAACTGTGACTATTTCCTGAAAGAAACAGTGTTACCATTTCTAATTTCTCCTTATCTTGTTTCCAGGTTTGTCTTACAAACTATACACAGATGTTAAAATGACTGGACAGGGAGAAGAGAGAGGTGAAAAATCCTGCATACTACATGTGCAGCCTGCCTGGGGATCAAGGGAGAGTTCACTTAGCAATCAAATGCTTGGCTATAGAACAAGCTTTGTAGCTATCATGGCATGACACTAGAGACCAAAAGTTTACCTCAATAACTAGACCTGCTGCCTCAGCCTGAAAATTTTCTGCACCCAAACTTAATCCCACTCAATCCACTCACATTACCCCACAGACATTTACTTCTGACACAAAACACTGAGAAGAAAAAGCCTAACAACCTCTAAAATACACATTCCACTAACAAAAATAACAGAAGAGGGGACTCAAAGGAACTAGAAAACCCCTTTCTCATAATGATCAAAGCATCAAAACACTGGAGGGTTGATTTTTATGTAAATGAAAGCCAAATAATGCAGTCATCCAAATAAGGAAATGATTACCAATGCAAATTTTTATACTGATGAAATTAAATGCTCAAATCAAGTAAATACACTCTTCACTTTATCCCTCCACTTGAATGACCTTTGTTCTTGGTCAACACCTCTCACCTCTCACTTTAAAGTAAGTCTCTCCAGGACGGGGCAACTGAAAATTTTTAAAAGAACTCAAAGTCCAAAAAACCTCAAAGATAAATAACATGATTTATTAGGCAAATGGAGAGAAAGCAAAATTTTATAGAATCCTTTTAAACATGTCTATTTTTTCTCCAAATGATCTGCCTAAGCAACTGCATCTCTGTTATTTCTTTCCAGCCATGGTTTTTCTCCCCAGGAACAACCTGACATTTCTCTCATTTTTGCAACTTGCTTACTTCTTTGTGTTTTACTGACTGATATTATACACATACAGTCAATGCTCTCAATTCCTTCTGCAGCTACAATATTTGCTTTTGTGACATTTCTATACAAGAGGGTTTTTTTTTTTTTTTTTTTTTTTGAGACGGAGTCTCAATCTGTCGCCCAGGCTGGAGTGCAGTGGCCGGATCTCAGCTCACTGCAAGCTCCGCCTCCGCGGTTCACGCCATTCTCCTGCCTCAGCCTCCCAAGCAGCTGGGACTACAGGTGCCCGCCACCTCGCCCGGCTAGTTTTTTGTATTTTTTAGTAGAGATAGGGTTTCACCATGTTAGCCAGGATGGTCTCGATCTCCTGACCTCGTGATCCGCCCGTCTTGGCCTCCCAAAGTGCTGGGACTATAGGCTTGAGTCACCGCACCCGGCCAAGAGATTCTTACATCAGGTCAGAAAGGTTGTTCCCTTGTTCAGTCCATAGACAAAAAGAAAATGGTTAAGAGATCATTACTACTCAAACCTCAGTGTTTTATAAGGTCAATCTTAGAGTTAGAATATCCTTGTACATAAATAAGCATTACCTAAGGCATTGCATCAAGAGTGTCTACCTCCTCCTCTACTGACAGTGCTGGCCTTGGGTGGAACTGTCCAGTAGGTAAAGTTTGTCCCCAGCAATGCTGCCTAAAATGTGGTCCCTGGACCAGCACCAGTCTCCTGTTATCTATCTCTTAATGTGGTAAGTACAGAAATTGGAGGTGAGAATTTTGGTATTTTTATAGCAATTCCATATTGCCTGATATTCTAGTGTATGCTCAGTGGACGTATCTCACCGAACAGTGTTAGTAACCACCTTGATGTTGCCAAGCACAAATGATGAGTAACTTTTGGTGTGAACTGATACCAATGTTGGTCTACACCAAGTTGGAGAAAAATAATTGATCTTCACCACAGATAGTTTAAAACATTCATCTAGACCATGTTCTCAACTTCTTTTCAGGGATCTTTCACCTTACATATTGCCCCAAGCTTCCTGGCCTCAGAGTCTGTGTTCTGCTGAGAAACTGTGCTAAGGAATTAACACCCATAAACGTAAATCTATGTTAGAAATAGATGTTATAGGAACAAAGATACTTGATATAATGCCTTGGATGATGCTTACTTAAGCACAAGAATCTTCTAACTCCAGGACAGTTCTTAGCACTCTGTGAATGTATATAACAAATGTAAACCTACTGTCCCCACTCCCAATTTCACCCCAACCATTCATAATTTACCTATGCTTGTTTATACAAAGCTCTGATAAATGTATCATGTCTAAGTAAAAGCTTCTCCCCTCCCAGGCACACCCACTAGCATCCCCAAACTGTAAACATATCACAGTTGTAGTATCAGTGCTTGAAATTGAGGGGATGAATCTGAGAAAATAACTTAATCTCTGGAGGCCATCTGGGAGCCTCCTACTCAGATCAGACTTTGAGTAAGGACCATGTCTTGCATCGAAGAACAGCCAGCCACCTTGATCGTGATCACCTTCAGTGCGTACACACACCCACACCCACACATGCCCTTGCATCAAAGAACAGCCAGCCACCTTGATCGTGATCACCTTCAGTGCGTACACACACACACACACACACACACAGATGCCCTTGCATCAAAGAACAGCCCGCCACCTTGATCGTGATCACCTTCAGTGCGTACACACACCCACCCACACACACACACAGATACCCTTGCATCAAAGAACAGCCCGCCACCTTGATCGTGATCACCTTCAGTGCGTACACACACCCACCCACACACACACACAGATACCCTTGCATCAAAGAACAGCCAGCCACCTTGATCGTGATCACCTTCAGTGCGTACACACACACACACACACACAGATGCCCTTGCATCAAAGAACAGCCCTCCACCTTGATCGTGATCACCTTCAGTGCGTACACACACACACACACACACACAATGCCCTTGCATCAAAGAACAGCCAGCCACCTTGATCGTGATCACATTCAGTACGTACACACACCCACACCCCCACACACACACACACAGATGCCCTTGCATCAAAGAACAGCCAGCCACCTTGATCGTGATCACATTCAGTACGTACACACACCCACACCCACACCCACACACACACAGATGCCCTTGCATCAAAGAACAGCCAGCCACCTTGATCGTGATCACATTCAGTACGTACACACACCCACACCCACACACACACACACAGATGACCTTGCATCAAAGAACAGCCAGCCACCTTGATCGTGATCACTTTCAGTACGTACACACACCCACACCCACACACACATGCCCCTGCATCAACGAACAGCCAGCCACCTTGATCGTGATCACATTGAGTACACACACCCACACCCACACACACAGATGCCCTTGCATCAAAGAACAGCCAGCCACCTTGATCGTGATCACATTGAGTACACACACCCACACCCACACACACATGCCCTTGCATCAACGAACAGCCAGCCACCTTGATCGTGATCACATTGAGTACACACACCCACACCCACATACAGAGATGCCCTTGCATCAAAGAACAGTCAGCCACCTTGATCATGATCACATTCAGTGCGTACACACACCCACACACACACACACATGCCCTTGCATCAACGAACATCCAGCCACCTTGATCGTGATCACATTCAGTGCGTGTGCGCGCACACACACGCACATGCCCTTGCATCAAAGAATAGCCAGCCACCTTGATCATGAACATCACATCCAGTGCACACAGACACACACACACACACACGCACACCCCCTTGCATGAAAGGACAGCCAGCCACCATGATCATGAACATCACACCCACTGCATACACACACACACACATACATGCACACGCACACACAGGCACACCATGCAGAAAAGCCTGCAGAGAGACATGCACAGACAACCATATTCAGACTGTGGCGAATGTCTTTTGTTTGAAAAGCAATCTACAATGTCACAACCAGCAGACTCAGCTTTGGCCTGAGTACTCAATAAAGACAGCAAAATTTCACAAGTTCATTTAGACATTGTCATTCTGGGTTAGAATAAGTATTAAAGTTTTTACCTAAATTGATACAAACATAACCATCTTTAACCCAGAGGCTCTGTGAGAGTTGAACAAACTTTGGACTCATTCCAGTTCCATCACTTTGTAGTGGTTGATCTCCAGCAATTTGTTCAATTTTTCTGAGATTATTTTTTCATCTCTCAAGTGAGGATAACAATACATGCTTCATGGAGTTGTGAGAAGACTTAAATTATGATAAAATGCTTAACAAGATGTCTAGCATGTAACACATCTATTCAATCAAAATCTCTCTATTCTTTATTCGGTTTTCTTATAGGATGTCTTTTTAGCCAAGACTTCTTTCTTAAAAAGGCCATCTAAGACCTACCTATTCAGATGTGTCTATGGAGTGTATAACTGGTAACTTCTTCATTTACAAGTATCTGGTATCTTCAATTGGCAGAGTCAAACCACAGACAAGCAAAGGAGAAGAGAAGAGGAAAGGACTCTCTGTGTTAAAACCACGGTGGGGATTGGTGGTCTGACCTTTTCCAGATTCTGATAAACTGCCCAGAGTCTGAGCCTGCCAATATCTAGAAATTGGAAGGAGTCTGTTCGGTTTGAGACACACCTTACCTTATCCTGTGTCTGGATCCTAGAAAGGAGCAGGTATTTGAAAAGTTCTTCAGACAGTACCGATGTATTGTCTCCTTTGACAACCACTGACCTGGATGAAGAGATAGAAACATACAGAATTACTGTAACGGACGGTAATGATGCTACAACTGCAAGAGGAGCAGAGAGAAAAGAGAGAGAGCAGCAGGGCAGGATTCCACTTAGGGCAGTCACCAAAGTTTCTCAGAGGAGATGACACATTGGCTGAATTTTTGGACATGATCAACCCAAAAAGACACACCCAGGGAAGAAGCTCAGACTCATTAAATTTGCCAGGAAAAAAAAACAGAAAACAAAGCCTAGCTAGAAATGAGGCCTCAGAGTTTAGAATAATATTATTGGTGTATTTGTTTTGCATTGATGTAAGTTTCAAAGATATTAAGAAGACATTAGAAAAGTATTGGCCTCAGGTAAAATGTAAAATACTTTCCTAGACACCTGGCAAAAAAAGGATCATTTCCACTTACAGCTCTTCATGGGATAACTTTGAGTTTTAATGGTTTCTTTGTTGACTATTGAAAAAGATGAATAGTCTTTAATGCAATTATATGCAGGGATTATGCTCTTCCAGGAAAATAATAAATTAACTTAAAAACAAAATTCAGAAATCCTGCATTGGAATGAAAACAGGTGTACATAGGGAACTTCCAACTCATGTTAACATTTCACTCTCTAATAACTTCCATTTTGCAAGAGGAGTGATTGCAACGGAGCTCACACTCCCCCAAACGCATTTTGGCTAGGGCCATAGCTTCATACTGATTGGAGTGCTTTTCTTTTTGCCCTTTTTTTCAAGGCAGGTTCTCCCTCTATTACCAAAGCTGGAGTACAGTGGTGTGATCTGGGCTCAATGCAACCTCTGCCTCCCAGGCTCAAGCAATCCCCCCACCTCAGCCTCCCAAGTAGCTGAGAGTTTGGCTCAGCTGATTTTTGTAGTTTTTTGTAGAGACGGGGTTTTGCCATGTCACCCAGGTTGGTCTCGAACTCCTCAGCTCAAGTGATCCACCCACCTCGGCCTCCCAAAGTATTGGGATTACAGGTATGAGCCACTGCACCCAGCCTGTAGTGCTTTTAAATAAGCAAAGAGGTTATTGAAAGGACAAAGACTTAAGGGCTTTACTGCTTTAAATATATAAATAATGTAGGCTGTTTTCAAAATTAGGCTGAATAATATGTAAATCAACACTTAAACCCCTAATCTAGATTGTCTTTGTTCTTTGTAATTATATATATTTTGTACAGTGTCTATGCAGATTCTTTTATCATAAACTACACAATTCATCAGGTTTCACAGCCCTCTTCCACCTATTTGAATTATTAATATTACCAGTCTTACGATCAAATATTTAAGCCCTTAGAGTACAGGATACACACTAACATAATGTTGGCAGCACCATCAAGAGAGACAATGTGAGACAGGAAAAACGGAAATGCGGAAAAACAGAAAATTCATGAAAAGATACACTTCAAATGTTTACCTCCTGTGAATGGGTATAATCAAAAAGATAGATATTAACAAATGCAGGTGAGGATATAAAGAAATTGAAACCCTCCTACATGGCTGGTAAAATGGTACAGCTAACTTGAAAACTTTCTGTCAGTTCCTCAAAAGGCTGAACATAGAGTAACCATGTGACAAAGCACTTCCCTTTGTAGGTGCATGGTATGGGCTGAACTGTGCATCCTCTGAGACTCATATGCCGAAGTGCTAACCCCTAGTACTTCAGAATGTCATCCTTTTTGGAGATAAGATCTCTAAAGAGGTAATTAAGTTAAAATGAGGTCTTTAGGGTGGGCTATAATGCAATACGACTGGTATCCGTAGAAAAGGAGATCAGGACACACAGACACCAGGGGTGTGCAGGCACAGAGGAAAGGCCATGTGAGGATGCCAGAAGACGGTGGCCATCTACAAGCCAGGGAAAGAGGCCTCAGGGGAAACCAACCCTGCTGACACCTTGATCTCGGACTTCCAGCTTCCAGAATTGTGAGAGAACATATTTGTGGTGTTTAAGCCACCCAGTCTAGGGTACTGGTTATGGCAACCTTCACAAACTAATACAGTATATATGCAAGATAAATAAAAACATATGTCCACACAAAAAGTTCTACATACATGTTCATAACAGCATCATTCATAATAGCCAAAAATAGAAACAACCCAATTATCTATCAACTGATAAATGGATAAACAGTATATGGTATATCTATACAATGGAATATTAGTCAGCTATAAAAATTAATGTCCAGAATAGGCCAATCTGTAAAATAAGAACCCATAGGTTAGTGGTTGCCACGGGCCAGCATAAGAGGAACAGAGTGACTGCTAATGGGTATCAGGGCTTATTTGGGGGATGATCAAAATATTCTAGAATTAGTAGTAATAGTTACAGAACCTTGTGATATATTTTTTCAAGTATAACATGTACACTAAGGTATACCACAACATGTGCATTTTAAAGGATAAACTTTATGTTGGCCAGCCTGGTCACAAACTCCTGACCTCAAGTGATCCACCCTCCTCAGCCTCCCAAAGTGCTGGGATTACAGGTATGAGCCACCACATGTGGTGGAACCCCATCTCTACTAAAAATACAAAAATTTGCCAGGCATGGTGGCATATGCCTGTATTCACAGCTACTCAGGAGGCTGAGGCAGGAGAATCGCTTGAACCCAGAAGGTGGAGGTTTCAGTGAGCAGAGATCACACCACTGCACTCCAGCCTGGATGACAGAGTGAGACTCTTAAAAACCAAAACAACAACAAACCTTTATGATATATGAAATACATCTCAATAAACCTGTAATAAAAAAGAAGAGACCAGTCTTAAAACTTGATGCAGAAAGAAAGCTCTTTCAAAAGAAAAAGCTAAAGAAAAAACAAAACACTAACATTTGGAAATGCAAAATTATAATAAACTACGAGAATATGGCTTTTTACTTTATAAAGCCCTACCTTAAAATTTTTCTGGCCGGGCGCGGTGGCTCATGCCTGTAATCCCAGCACTTTGGGAGGCCGAGACAGGCGGATCACAAGGTCAGGAGATCGAGACCATCCTGGCTAACACGGTGAAACCTCGTCTCTACTAAAAAAAAAAAAATACAAAAAACTAGCCGGGCGAGGTGGCGGGCGCCTGTAGTCCCAGCTACTCGGGAGGCTGAGGCAGGAGAATTGCGTAAACCCGGGAGGCGGAGCTTGCAGTGAGCTGAGATCCGGCCACTGCACTCCAGCCCGGGCGACAGAGCGAGACTCCGTCTCAAAAAAAAAAAAAAAAAAAAAAAAAAAAAAAAAAAAAAAAAAAAAAAAAAAAAAAAAAAAAACAGCTTTACCTGCTGTGAGACTCTGATATTGAATAATTACATGAATTGAGGGAACTGAGAAAATGGATACTTGGGGTAAAAGAAAAAGCTATGAAAACTAAGAGAGTATCAGTCAATTATTAGAAGAAATGACAGGATGCTTAACTGGGCTTGCCCTTAACATTACAACACAAATCAGGCATTTACTTTTACCAAACTGGGGTCTTCTGCAAAGGCAGTGACTTTGAAGTCATCTATGAGAGGTTAGCATGGCCGCTAGACATTGTGACTTTGTCCTTAAGGCATCTAGACAAAATCGACTTGTGAACTCTTTGTGGACCCTGAGTGAAAGATAGTTCCCAGTCCCCAGCCTAAGAGAGATCCTTGGCAGAAAACCATCAGTCTGTGTGGTGTTCCCACTACCATGGATTCAGCCAGGGGTCCCAGCTCCCTTCACATTCTCTCCTCTGCCACAGTTGTCGCGAGTAAGAAAGCCATATTGGGTCTCTTAGTGTGTCTTCTCCAAATCTGACTGCTCTGAATGCCTTCCTTCAAGTCCAATCAGGTCAATTTCCTAACCATTTAGACACCTCTTTTCTAAAAGAGGGATGCCTCTTGGTGTCACCACTGATTTTCAGGGTCAGTGCTGTCATCTTTGCTTCAGCCACCATCTAACTGAGCCACTCTGAGGAGTCACATGGCATCGCCTTAACTGGGCTGGGTCAGTGCCACTCTCTTCAGTGTTAGCATCACACTCTGGTCCACCAGCTATACTGATATTCTAGTTCCTGGTCACCTCTGCCCCAACCCACACCATCCCTTTCAAGAACAATCAGTTTCCCCTGCCTACGCACATATCTCTTTACCTGGGCCACACCTCATACTAGATGTTAATTTCCTGCTTCTTCCTGGACTTCTTATGAATGGACTTCTCTCCACTTGCTTTCAAGTCTCAAAAGCATTTCTTCCTAATGAGTGATGGTGTGTTTGCAAACAGTGAGAAATCTGAAAATGTTTCATGAATCTACAGATGTTATTTTTTATCTTCCTATTAAGATAAATATTTTGTTCCTTTCTTTTTACTAAAGACTAATAAAAATTAAATGTATATATCAGACATCAATGCAAGGAAAATATCATACACAAAGTTTTTAAGAAGTTCACAGGGTATCTTTTACGTAGCATATGGTTAAATTGCATCTGTCTTCTTTTTTGCTGTGTTATTGATTTCTATTATAAGATGCCAAGGGGTGTTTATGTGATAAGTTGCCCTATAAATGGCTTTGTACTCAGACAATGAAATGAGAAATGTTCATCTATAACCGTAGTCCAGATGCTTCCTTGAAAATGTTGCATTTAATGCTGTCAAAAACTGTTTTGGAAACAAAACAAAAAAACAGCTGCCCTTTAATTGACATACCTTGTCTTATGAAACCAGTGTCACCCACAACTTTTAAGGTGCGTGAAAGAAAATGTGATTCTTAGAGAGGAAAGAGCTCTAAGAGAAAATTCCAAAATTAAACTATTTAAACTTCTGTATCCTTTTATAATCAAGAGGTGAGATGAAAGTCAGTGTGAATACTGTGTAATTTATAGCTCCCAATAAAGATTCCGCTTTCTAATGCCCAGACACTATGATGGCCAGATTTAAATTATTTCTCACTTAATTATCTGGCAGATCTGTTTTTAGAGTTCAGAATTGGATGGGTTGCTTAAGCTGGATATGCACTGAAAAGATCAAGAAGACTCCAGACCCAAAGCATCCCATAACTTTTAAAATACCCTTCCTCCCACAGAAACAATGATCTTACCATGAAGGGCAGAATAGAGAAACTTGCTTGTCATAAAAAGCTTGCTTTCATCTGTGAAAATAACCTAAAGCAGCGAACCGTATAGTTACTTGGCTGTTATTTCACTTAAAAATATGTGAAACTCTCTTGTTTCCTCTTTTCATGGTCCAGCACACTGAAAGAAGTCTATGCCATGCCTGAGGTGCGATGATGAAACATATTATCCGAACGACTGTCAGAAACATACCAAGTCCTTATTTCTTTCCTAAAATTGAGAACCTTTGTATCGTAGAGAGCTAGATTTCAAACTGGTGAAGAAAGGAAAACACTGCAGATCTCTTCATAATCGAACAAGAGAAGGAAGGAAGGTGTGACTTCATGAGAGGTGGAGTCATTCTCATAAACGACTTGTGAGGGATCATAAAAACTATATAGTACTTTATATACAGAGTGCCTTATGTACATTCCCTAGTGCATTATCACTTTAATATATAGAACATACAGATGAGAATAATGCAAATGAATACACTGACTGGACCAGTGGCCAATTTGTGAGAGCATTTTCAACCCCCACACAGACACATGTGCACACAGACAAGCTTTATGGATAGTCACAAATAAACTTAAAATTTTACAAATGCAGATCAAGGTCCCTCAAAAGAGTCTGCACAGGTACACAGCTCATAAAGACTTTCAAACTGTGGTAAGACTTCAACTCATCCAGTGAATCTATCATGTTACACATTAAACTGAAGTTTCCACAGATGAAGTAGCTTATCCTTGATTTTAAAATTAGTTAATTGCAGAGGCAGTACAAAAAAATAGTATTTCACGATATTTGAAAGAAAACTAAGATTGTATTTCTTCAACTATAAACTAGAAAAAACTAAGCTATAAAAATGTTATCTATATGTGTAAATATTAGATTGGTGTAAAAGTGATTGCAGTTTTTCCCATTACTTTGAATGGGAAAAACTGCAATCACTTTTGCACCAACCTAATCCATGGGTTAGTATGCACATTTATATTCCCTCACTTTGTCACCTAATAGGACCAAAAGGCAATGACATCCTAGTAGCAACTAGCAAGCTAGCACTCAGATGTCAGTGTGTAATACCTTTCTCCAATTAAAGCAGCAGCTACTTGGAGAAAAGGCTAATTCTAGGAGTAGGGAAGGGAATCCAGGAGATGAGTCTGGAGCATCATGTAGGGCCAGAAAGTAACAAAGTACTAAAAACAATGCCACATCAATGGGGTATGTCAAAGGGACACGGGAGACAACAAAGAACACCCAATGCCAAAGCTGACATTGAAGCAAAAATAATTAGAATTATATTCGAGCCAAAAAAAAAGCATAGTATTCCATTATAAAACATATACAATAAATATTCCTGAGTCCATTCAGACATGGATAAGTGATCAAATAATAAATAACTGGTGGAGAATAGCTCTCCCATGCAGAATTCTAAATAATTTATGTAGACACTCCAAGGAAGTAGAGCATGTAAATAAATCCCCACTCCAGATGTGTGAGCAGTGCCAAGTGACTGCCATTCAAAGAGTATAGTATGGAAAGGAATACAAAGAAAAACTTTGCCATGGAAAAACCTGACAAACTATCTCAGCTGGGTGATCTAGGTTTTCATCATCAGTGATAAGTCATTTGACAGTATGCATTTTGATAGGCTGTGATAAGAAGTAACCCCATAAGACTATCAAGGTTAGATAGGTCCTAAAAATGCTATGTAGTTCCACCTTGTTTGTTTAGGATACTTGCTGTTGGAATTTAGCTACCATGCTGTGACAAAGTTCAATCATGACCACAGGAAAAGACCATATAAAGAGGCCACGTTTATATCATTTCCTCTCTATTAGTGGAGGTAAAGTTCTGTCCAGGTTGTGGGGAGGGAACTAGTCCCCAGCCCTTAGTGAGAGAAGGGTGAAGGTCACACTGTAAGAAATGAGAAATGAGTGTGGGATGGGAGACATTACTGCAACCATTTTTGGAAATTACAACACACCACAGGTGGCAACTAGAAAGAGAGGTGGAGTCAAGAGTCATGTCTGCTTGCCTTAAATAAGAGTGAAATAAGCAAGCTTGGGAAAAATTCTATTTAAATGAAACATTTGAATACATAAGATAAAAATAAGTCAGTAGTATAAAGTTCCTGCAAAGGTGGGAGGAGTTGTGATCTGAAGTGGAGCTGGAAGGGATTAGCCTAGGATAGCTCCTTTATTGGAATAGGAGTGGGAATATAGAATACTGATGCTGATTTGGTGGATATTGGGAAGTTAATCATCTTCAACCTTTTAGTTTTTTCATAGTGTACCAGAAAATGTCAGAAACCAAGTCTAAGTGAATGAGAAGACGGCACAGGGCAGTTTGAAGAGAGAAGCTAACATTTGAAAGAGGCATGTGAGAAAGTGATCAGGGTTGAGAACACAGTGGAGGTTGTGGCTTGTGAATTCAGAGAAAACCTCAAGGCCTGCGATGAAGCTTGCCTCTCTGAGGTCACATCTTTCCTGCTGTAAGATTTTCTCCAGAAGTACTCCGTTACACGGGTACAGAAGTAAAAACATGAATAGTTTTGTCCATGGTTAGCTTTTTGCTAGCTGGACAAAATTAGAAATCAAGAGAAGAATGTTAACAGCATTGACAAGAATGTTGTTGAAATACTGGCCCATGACAGCCAAGAAAGATGACTCTAGAACATGAATAAATTAAAAGAAAGTCAAAGACCCAATGGACCCATGTTGTTGAAATTGGTAAGTGGTCACAACGGGAGTAGCTGAACAAAGTGGAAAGAACAGCCGTTATGATCAGAGAACGGGACGCTCTGACAGTTTCAAAAGTACAGAAGTTATGAGGTCCAGGGAGTGGAATTAGGGGATGGAAAGGGAATGGCTGAGGTGCAGGGAGATGAACTCCCTGTAAATGAGCAGGTCAAGAAACTGAAAGGCTAGGGCACTGGCGATCTGACCTCAGAGAGGCAAGCTTAATCGCAGGCCTTGAGGTTAAAGGATTTGTTGGATAATGGACATTGATGAAGGCATTAAGTGATCTATGACAAAAAGTCAGGGAAGGAGTGGTCTGGCACAGAGGCAAGGCTTCAAGAAGCACACAAACAAGCCTGAACTAACCAACGATAGTTCTGAAAAGACTGAAAGCATAACACATACTTTGGAGATAAAATATAGCTACTCTCCCAAACTAAAAACTTAATCTTTACTATAAGCATGCTGTTTGCTGCCAAAACGTAGGTTGGGAATATTATTCCAACAACAACAACAACAACAACAACAAAGGATTTTAAATAACAACATGAGTTTCTAAGACTTTGGGGGGCAGATTTATAGTCACATTAATCATTCAATATGATTTTGGCAGATTTTGGAAAGTACAGAGGATTTTTGTGAATTAAAGTTAAAATTCTACCAAAATGTACTAATTAGAGAAAATTTAGAAAAGTTAAAAAATCTGGAGATAATATTCCATAAGAAAAATATTAAAGAAAAACACCCACAGTTAATGTTTCATATATGATTAAGTATATTTTTCTAGGTTTGTTTTGGAAATGTAAAAGCATAATAGAAAAAGATTTTGAAATCTAGTATCTAGTCCTTATTCCATTATTAAATAAGTGACTTTGGCAAAGTTATTTTTATGCCTCAGCTGTTTCCTCATCTTTTAATCAAAAGGTAGATATTTAATCTCTCTACATTATCATTATACATTAATTTTCCAGAACATTATTAATTAATAAGTTAATTCAACAGACACTTATTAGGTCTTTTTGGCAATTAAAATACAACAGTGAATAAAAACAAACTCCTTATGGATTTTTTACACTGTAGTTAGTGGACACATATATTAAATAGCAAGTGTTATATATAAGCAAACGTGATTTGCTTATACATTATGTTAACTGGTGATAAAGTGATTTTGTAAGAAAAAACCTGAGGAAGTTACAAGTGGTAAGGAAGGTGGAGATAGGACAAGGGGTTGTAATTTTCATTTGCCCAGTCAGGAGAGAGGAGACATGGAAATAATGTTTAGATTGGCTACAGAAAATCAGAACTTGAAAGAACAACATTCTCCTCTTTTAGGTGCTTTGAAAAAAAATCAAATGCAAGATGACTGATGAATAGAATGAAAGCACAGGAGTTCCCAGCACAACCTTCTGCCCCACATTTCTTTCTATGCTCTGTCCATTGCATGAGAGGTGGTGGAGTGGCTCTGCTCTGCAAATGAAGGCCTTATCTCAACACCAGAGCCAGATACATAGAAAACCAAGAACTTTATACTGCTTTGACCTGTTCCCTCAGATTCTCCATTGCATGCCCTTAGAACATAACTACCAAGAAAAACTAGTCCAAGGAGTCTCAAACATAAAGTAAAACAAAAACATGAAAACTTAGAAAATAGACGTGGAGAGTAGAAACTTAAGACACAAGATGGAGGAATCAAATTACCTCTTAGTTTTCTATTATTGTGTTTTCCCCCTCAAAAAAAAAAAAAAAAATCAGCTTCAAACAACAAATCTTCACAGCCTCACCTGTGGAACACAGGTGAGACTGGGTCACTGCCTGTGGTTCAGGGACTCTCACAGCTGCAATCAAGGAAGGTGTCAATGAGGACTGCAGTAACCTCAAGGATCTGCTGGGGGAGGATCCTCTTACAAGCTCATGCACTTGGCCATCGCCAGGCCTCAGGTCCTCAGTGGCTAGTGGTCAAAGACATGAGGGTTTTTTTTTTTGCCACATGAGGCTCTCCATCAGTTCCTCATGACACAGCAGCTTATTTCTCCCAGAGTAAGTGCTCTCTCTGGGAGTGAGAAAGGGCGAAAGGGCTCTCAAGACAGAAGCTACTTTTTCGTGTGTAAATTAATCACAGAAATAATTTTCCATCACTCCTGCTGTAACCTCTTCATTCTTAAGTGCAGACTGCCCTCAAGGGGAGGGGATTACATAAAGTTGTAAATCCCAGGCATCTGGGATCATTGGGAATCATCTTCCAGTCTGCTCCTCTATGCTTTGCTCTCTTCATCTTTTGTTTTTAGCTTTTCCATCAGAAATTTAGACACCAGCCCACTGATTCACACTTAAAGCTGAAAGAGCGTATGCAGATTAGACTGAGTAGAACCCATTCACTTAGGATTTTCATCAAACCACCTGGGCCTTTGATTCCAACATCTCACTTTTTCCAGCATTCCTGGTAACAGAAGAGCAGATAGATCTTTCCCTGTGCCTCCTTATTAACTATCATTTAACATAGCATTTCCTTTCTAGGCTTATTCTGAAACTGCAATTCTGAAAAAGAAAAAAGAAAAAGAGGGAGAGGGAAGGAGAAAGAGGGATTTATCAATAGATCAATAAAGGGTTAATGAGTTCAGCAACTCTTTTCAGCTGCTCAACCAAAGACTTTCACTGTTTTTACAGACCAAGAAAAAATAATTCCCTGCTTTAAAATGTCTCAGAGAAGGGATATTTTTGTATTTTTTGACTTGTATACTTTAGTGTCCAATTTTCTATTTAAGTTATTCCACAGAAGATCTCTGAGAATCTTATATGTCACTAAACTTTATATGAAATTAGCACATGTTCAATTTTTTTTTGAGCAGCTGCCTCCTCTCAGGTCCTCAAGGTACCTACCATTAGCACCTTACTACCCCAAGCACTTATAGATGGCATAGAAACATCACCATGGCCAACAGCAATTTATTTTATTGGCACTAGAAGAGCTAATTTGTCTTCACGTTCTGGCAACTACTATTCTGGTGACTGTTATTCTTTCTGGTTGTGGCCAGTATTTTTTTTTTTTCCAGTAAGCATTTTTTTTTAATGATTTACAATAAAGAGATGACTGAAGAAAGAAAATCCATTAAGTTTTGAAGATAGAACTTGATGATAACTCTTTCAGAAGCCAATAAAGCGGAGTAGTACATGTTAGCACATACTCAAAGATTTGTTTGAAAACATGCTGGTGATACATTTCTAAATTTGCTAGTAAATAATTTGCAATTTTGACACAAAATTTCTTTTGGTATACGCTTCCACGATAAATAAGTTGTTAATTCTAATTAATGTGATATCAGACAAGCTTGTGAAATGGGAAAGTTCATTAACTACTGAAGCATTTTAGATGATGAATAGCATGAAAGGTCATGTACCTAAATATATTTCGAAGGCAGCAAAAATTGTAATCAGAATTATTCTTCCCAAGTAATCCTGACCTAATATTTCTCAGTGCTAACTTTGCCATTCTAATCTCTGTGGGCCTTTACCAGTGAGTATAAATGGAGGGAAAAAAGGAAAGGCAAGAAAAATGATGTGAAGCAAAGAACATGAAAGAGGAATAGAAAGGTAGTATGTAAAGTAGCAGTAGTAAAAACATTCTACTAATCAAAATCTCTCTAAGGGGACAAAAAAAGAAAGAAAAGTGATTAAAACCCAAGAGGGCTGCATTTTACTTCATTTCTTCTGCAATTTCAAATTCAATTTCAATTTCAAATGTGGCATAATTTCACTCCAAAGTCATGAGAAATATTAAAGGCATAGTTAAAACTGGCTTACTTCTATCTTGTTTATATTATGTGTCGTATAATAGGTGGCCTAGTCCTCCTTCCATTGGTTGCTATAAAGCTCAGAACAGAATATTCAGCCTACCTCTAACAAATGCACATATTTTGTAGTATTGTTACTGGTGTATGATAGTCTAATTCTCATGCTGCTAATAAAGACATACCCAAAACTGGGTAGTCCATAAATCAAGGAAGTTTAATGGACTCACAATTCCACATGACTGAGGCCGCATAGTCATAGCAGAAGACGAAGGACGAGCGACGTGAACTACTACATGGCGGCAGGCAAAAGGGAAGGTGTGCGGGAAACTCTCATTTATAAAACCATCAGATCTCGTGAGACTTAATCACTATCACGAGAACAGCATGGGAAAGACCTGCCCCCATGATTCAATTACCTTCCACCTGGTCTCTTCCACAACACCTGGGAATTATGGAAGCTACATTTCAAGATGAGATTGTGGGGGGCGGGACACAACCAAACCGTATCAAGGTGGTAATAATCTGTACGGATCTGCATCAACGTCAATTCTTGCCTCCTTAGAAGAAAGAATTTGAGGGGCAGAAGGAAAGACTAAAGTAAGTTTTAAAGCAGGAGTGAAAGTTTATTAAAAAGCTTTACATAAGTGAGGAAAAGAAGAAAAGAAAGGAAGGTACACTTGGAAGAGGGCCTAACGGGTGACTTGAGAGACCAAGTGTGCTCCTTGACCGCTTGAATCGCGATTTTATGTTGGCATAATTCCGGGATCTTGTATTATTTCTCTCCACTCCTGAGATCTTACTGTGAAGCTGGCTGATCAGTTTCAGGTGTTGTCTATTAGGAGACCGCCTTTCCCGGGCACCAGCTGTGACCAATTATTACTTTAGGGAGCCAGTTAACAACCACCTGACTATCACCTGATGGTCATCCAGCACTCCTGGTGTGTAGTTGGGGGAAAGCCCTCTCCTGCCCTGTTCATACCTGACTAGCTACCTACTGTAACAGTAGGCATTTTCTATTTTACTTTCTTCCCTGGATTTAGTTTATTTTTCCTATATCTATTTTCATTTTAGAACATGGTTTTTATCATGTGTATTAATTAGCTGTTAGTGCATAACAAACCATCCCAAAACTCAACAACCTAAAACAGTAAGTATTTAATGTCCTCAATAATCTATAGGCCATCTGCTGGTTCTTATGGTCTAGGCCTGAATTGGATGATCTCAGCTAAGTTTGCTCATGCATGTGAGGTCAATTGGAATGCTTTGTGGTTTCTGGCTAGAGTACCTGTGGTTTAATATGAAATATATGTGGTTTTTGTCCCCGGTTCTTGTCACAGAGCTCCTAACATCCTTGGAATTTCTTGAGTGATAGGGGTATCTTTTATTATTCACAATAAGCCCCTTTGATAAATCCTGCATTTATGCTAATAAGGTTGCTTTGGGTGGAGCCCCTAGATGGGGCCAGTCACCACCAGAAAGACCAAGTGACTAGAGGATTAGAGGGTTGGAACCTTCAGCCCCACCCACTGACCTCTGGATCAAATTCTATACAATTCCAGAGATCAAACTCTATAAACATTCTTGA
This sequence comes from Rhinopithecus roxellana, assembly GCF_007565055.1. Taxonomy (NCBI): domain Eukaryota; kingdom Metazoa; phylum Chordata; class Mammalia; order Primates; family Cercopithecidae; genus Rhinopithecus; species Rhinopithecus roxellana. Next base: position 95,401,531 of record NC_044551.1, read on the forward strand.
ACAGGACGTGACAGGCTTCAAGGTTGGTGAATATATCCATGTGTCTGGAAGTTGCACCCCAAATCCACTAAGCAGCTCCTGTCCTAGGCCTTGCCATATGTATCTCTTCCTCCAGCTCTTTATTAATATCCTTTGATATATCCTTTATAATAAACTGATAAATGAGCAAGAAGGTGCAAAATGCTACTCTCCCACAAACACAAAAAAGGACCAACACAATAAACAACTACATTTTGACCAGAGTGACTAAAGGAACATGCCAAAGTATAGCAGGAAGTGGCAGAAACCCTGTGGAGCCGAGAAACTCGGGATGGCCCCAACGAGAAGAAAAGGAAACATCCACCTCCTCCACCTGCCTAATTTACCTGGTAGAGATCAGCTCACAATGAGGAGAGGCTTCTCCCTGCAGGGAAAAGGTGAGTAGGGGGCTCCAGCAGCCCCCATTACTGCGGAGGACACATGCAGTCTTTGCTACTGGAGGATTCTGGAGTCCTCACAGGCCTTGAGCCGAGCCTGGGGAGCTGCCTGAAGTTCTCATGGAAGCATTACTCCAGAGAAGAAGCCTGGATTTCCTACGGCCAGATTGTCACTGCTCATGCCATTTTAAAAGTGGAGCCACCGCTAAAGGGCATCCTGCTCCAGGGGCCACTAGCCACTGATCCCTGCATCTCTGAGGATCTTCTATCATTGCACCTGCTCACATACACAGTGGCACACCATTCCCCAGCTGAGTTGCTGCAGCCAGATTGCCTCAGAGGCACTCTATGTCCACCAGCCCCATTGCAGCTGTGCTCCAACCCACAGCTACTCAAAGCCTAGTACCTACAGAGCAGCTGCTACTACTACCCCCACCAAGTGCCTAAATCCCACGGGAACTGAAGCTGCAGCCCAGGGAAGCAGTCATGACCCTTATGCCAGAACCCATGCAGCACCCTACCCTCTTGGGACCAAAAGCACCAGCCCCACAGAGCAGCCACACCCGTTGGAGCCTGAGTTGACTGGCACACCACTCCTTGGGGAACCAGGAGCTTCAGTCCAGTGGTGCAGTCACAAACCCCTTGGGAATCTGAGCTTTGGCCCAGCGAAGCAGCTGCACCCCAGGTGCCCCAGACAACTTGGTGCCTTGTTCCCTGGTGACCAGAAGCACTGATCTGGTGGAGCACCTTTACCCCTAAGCTGATAGGGTGCCCCACCCCCAGAGAGGCCGAGCCTTGACTGGGCTGTGCCACCTCACCCGCTGAGCTGAACAACCCCTGTGCCCCAAAACTTGGAGTAGCTTTTCCAGAGTCTAAGCTGTTGAGTCACCCCACATCCCTGGGAAATAAAGTCATCATTGTGCTGCTCCCCACCCTCAGATCCCAAGCCATCACTGTGTCTCACTTTTCCTGGGTCCCTGCTACCACTGAATCTAGCCTTGCGGAGCCGGGGTATCTGCTGGGCCTCACCTCCCAACGTCCAGAGTCATCACAAGATAACATCTCCTCCCTGGGTGCTCAAGTTACCACTGTGCCCTGTTGGCTCTGAGACCCAAAGCTGTGCCCAGCTCCCCAGGGCCCAATCCTCTGAAACACCCCTTCTTCCCTGGAGCTATGCTAGTGCTGCTGACTGACTCCCAGGATCAGAGTTACAGCTGTATCTCTACTCCCTGGGCCCAAGCTACTGGGGAGTGCCTCAGAGTCACATCCCATGGCTTTGTGGGAGAGCTGCATCTACCCATGCCTCAGAGAGTGAACTTGCACCCACAACACAGGTGCCATGGGATACCTAGTTTAACAGGACACCAAGCCCAGGATACCAGCTTCACAGTCACTCCTATGCCCTGGAATACAGTGTAGCTGTGACCGCTGTGGGTCATGTCAGACCAGACACCAAGAGGGATCCTCCAACCAAGACACCCCACTGGGGAAAAAAACGAGAATGGAAGGACAACTAAAGTCCTTGCCACTGAGAACCTTAACAACCTACACTTTCGCTATCACTGCCATGAACTTGTACAGCCTCAGCCACTGAGATACCCATAGCCATTGCTGACATTGATCACAGTTGAAGAAGCTGAATGGAGGCTATGCTGCTGTGCCCACCTAGAACCAGAACCAACACAGACTGCCCTAGTGACACCCTAGGACCCATCTATAGGTGAACATCTTTCCCTATGGAAGCCACTCTAAATTTACAAGTGAATGTCCCACCAGATGTGCAGAGATCAATGGCAACTGAAATAGTGCCTGTTACATAGCAAGTATGAAGGGAGCCAAATCCATATACAGTTTTAGCTTCTATGGGGAGTTTTCTCCTTCCCCATTACCTGATGTACGGCGACAAGCCGACTCACCTACACCAAGACATTTTGCAGAAAGACAGCAGGGCCTTGGAGCAATTTCATCACTGTTCCTGGGATTCTCAGTACGCAGATCTCGACCCACCAAAGTATGCATTCTCCCCAGCACTGTGCTGGGTCCAAAGGGCCTTTTCTCTATTTCTTTTTACTTGAAAGAGTAAGTAGGTGTCCCCTACCCCCTTTCTGTGGGCTGAATTGTATCCTCTCTCAAATTCGTATGTTGAAGTCCTAACCTCCAGTACCTCAGGAGATAGGATCTTTGAAGTGGTAATTATGTTAAAGTGAGGTCTTAGAGTGATCCCAAATTCAATGTGGCTGGTGTCCTTACAATAAGAGGAAATTAGGAAACAGACACAGAGAAAAGGTCATGTGCAGATACAGGGAACCAGCTGCAAGCCAAGGATAAAGGCCTCAGGGAAACCAACACTTCCAATGCGTACACCTTGGACTTCTATTCTCCAAGACTGACACAATAAAGTTCTCTGGTTTAAGCCAGACAGTCTGTAATACTTTATTATGGTAGCCCTAGCAAACCAATAGATCCATTTCAGTCAGACCAACACCCAAGTGTGGAGCTCGTATTGGGGGGATTTCCTCCCTCTTAAGGTGCTCTTAGTTGCATGTCCATGCTGCTGGTGTTACAGTAAGTAGCTAGTCAGGTATGAGCAGGGCAGGAGAGGGCACACACACACACACACACACACACACACACACACACACACACCGGAAGTGTTGGGTCAACATCAGGTGATGGTCAGGCAGTTGTTAACATGGTCTCTTAATTGGTCACAGCTGGTGCCAGGGAGTCAGTCCCCTAATAAACAGAAAACACCTGAATCTGGTGATCAGCCGCTTCCCAATAAGATCTCAGGACTGAAGCAACACAAGACCCTGGAAGTATGCCAGCGTTTAACACCTTGAGTCAAGATGTCAAGCTGCGCACTTGCTCTCTTCAAGGCACCCACTTGGCCCTCTTCCAAGTATACTTTCCTTCCTTTCCTTTCCTTTTTTCAAAAAACTTACTCTGCAAAGCTTTTTAATAAACTTTCATTCCTGGCCTAAAATGTGCCTCAGTCTCCCTTCTGCCGTGTGCCCCTCAAATTCTTTATTCTGAGGAGGCAAGAATTGAGGCAGCTGCAGACCCATGTGGATAACTACCACCACTAACACTGGCACGGACATGACCCTGGGTAACAACTATGAGAGATCGTGCACTCTCTTCTCTCCTTGTAAGTTACCATAACTAATAAACTTAGCTGTTACCAGCATCTTGTGTTTTGGGGGCATGGATAATCTTGCATCTTACACAAGATGCTCAATAAATCTCAGTAGGGTGGATAGATAGACACAAAAAAGGTACTGTGCAAAACTGAAAAATGGATGAGGCCGTTGTGATATGTAGAAATTGATGAAGACAATGGATAGAAAATCCATCAGCCCTGCCAAGAGCAATATTTTACGTACTTATTTGAATCTTGATTTGCTCTATCCTGCAAAAAGACATTTTTGATTTATACATTTAATGAAACCTGCACTGAAGCAGGACAGTAACATCTCTGCATGAATTTTAAACATCTGCTTCCTAGGATGAAATTGAAGGAACTTGAACCCCACATTTATTAGAAAATGATATATAATCCTAATAGATAGTATAATGGTACTAAAATAAATAGGGTTCTTTGAAAAAGCACAAATCAGATAAAATGTTTCCCATAAGATTAGTCAGTGAGCTAAGAGTAAGTATTGAATCAAAAATACACAATGGACTAGAAGACATCAATTACAGAAGAATATGCATTCACCAAGCTTAATTTGCAACAGATACATATTTTATAGTAGAATAAAACATTATTATTAGCTATGAGATAAAATAGAAAAATAATAAGGCATTACAGAAAAACTTTTAAAAAGTACCAGAGAGAACAAAGCAGTATCATTGGGATTCCTCAGGAACAAACTCTGAAACAGAGATTTGCATCAAGGAATTTCACTAAGGAGTGCTCTTGAGAGCAACATCTGCAAGGGAGTAAAGATAACAAGAATAAGCAGAAAGAAAAATTGAGTTGAGACTAAAGTTGAAACAAAGTCCTCAGTGGATACCATTGGGAAATTATGCAACAAGGATGGTCCTTTTGAGTTGTTTACCATTGAGAAAAGGAGCCAGACTGTTGATCATCTCATTGACTAGTCATTGCATGTAGGCTTGCCCTGGAGAGGCGGCATAATTTTAGGCAGCTCTCTTTCGCTGAGGGCAAGTCTTTACGAGGGATTCAACTTTGAGCCTTGAGTAGATACTGCTCTCGGCATCTTGGGGAATGGCTGCCTTAGTTCTGATGGGGTGATCTGGGCAGTGCACTTTATCCGCCACTACAGTATCTCCCTTGCTCTATTAATTGCTACTTGCATCATAAATATGTTGATTTTATCATCAAAGATTCTAATTTGTTTTGGTTTTTCCTAGAGAAAATTATAAAAAGCTGGTGGAATAAACTATAAAACCTGTTACTGCTGGCTGCAGGGTTGCAACTAATATTCATCATCTTCCTCCTCTATTATCCATTCTAGACTCACATTCATCCTTAGCTAACAATGTTCCTGTCTACATAGCTTACCTGGTGGGTATATCTAGACTCTTATTCCTGAGAGGTTTGGAGCCACTGATCACCATGCCCTTACAGGTGAACTTCTCCATATAGAATGGAATTCCCAAGCTTCAGTGTAGCTGGGTGCCAGATAAAACCCTTCTGCATTACATAATAACAGCCCTACCAACTTTTGACAGGCAGAGTCACTAACTCCTAAAATATATTTATTTTCTTTTGAGCACAAGAAGTTCAAAGAAATAGGTGGCAGATATTGCTTAAAATTTGATGGGATCCTGTTTTATTAACTAGTAACAAATTTCCCCCACAGGATAAAGACCTTTTATCCACAAAGCCTAGAATTATGTGGCTCAGACATACAAATTCCCCCAAGTAGGTCACTAGGAGCAATGAGATGCAGGTCCAATCCTATTGCCACTTTGGGTTCTCAGACAATATATTCTGCCTTTTGGAAACACAGTTCCATAGAGCTGTCATGAATTTAGTGTGTGTACTGTATAGTGGAGGCTCTCTCCCCATTATCACAGGGTATCTGCATCTTCAAAAAACCTACTTCTGATGCCAGTTTTGGAATAGTCCACTATATAATAGAATGTCTGGATATATCCTTTGCCACACCTCCTTTGCTCCAAATTTCATTCCTTGGTCCAATGTAATCCTAAGCAGGATCCTATGTCAGAAGATCAAATCCTCTATGAACTCTCAGAGAGTGGTGCTGGCTCAGGCTCTGTGAGCAGGAGCTCACATATACCTAAAATACATGATGGTTTCATCCAATGTCAACTGTTGTCTCTTACAGGGCAGAACATCTACACTGTAATCAACTTGCCACAATGTCTTGTTGGTCTTCTCAAAAAGTAGCACCCTATAAGGAGCTCAGCATTGATCTCTAATTCCGGCCAACTGGCATTCAGCCAATGACCAGGCTTGGTGGGTGAAAGTTCATGTCATTGGGCTCATGTGCTGCCCCTTTCTCTGCCACAGTGGCTCATCTGTCCACAAGTCAAATGTACCACCTCTAGAGTGGATGATAGTAGAGCTGCCTGATATATGGCCAAGTCCTCCTGTCTATGTTTATACCTATCCCGTGAGTAATGCTCTCCAGTGGGCATTAAACATGGGATCCTAAGACCTTCACTCTATGCCCACTCCCATAAATCAATGCACATGACTTCCTAAGGTGTCACTGTCCTTGACATGCCAATCTTGATCCTTTAAGGTCCATTAACAGCCAGACAAGCCATTCACCACTGCTCTTGAGTCTATATATACTCTAAGCTTGGGCTGCAGCTTTTTTCATACAATGTGAAATGATAAAGCATGCCTCACAAAGTTCTCCCCTTTAATTTTCCTTTATTGCCACTTTTCAGAGCCACATCAGACTGGGGCTCTTGGGCGGCAGCAGTCCATTTTCATTTTGTACAAAATTAAAGCACCAACCTACCCATAAACAATATTGGGCCATTTTCCTCCCTAGTTAGATGGTCTTAAGACACCCTTCCTGCAGCTCCAGGTGTGGGCTAAGCAGGTGAGCTCAGGGAGAAGTACCTGTGGAATAGTGGCAGATAACATGGGAGACTGGGATCCTTGCACATATACCTCACTTGTGCCTTCTGACATAGCTTGTACATGATCCAGGATGCATTGCTCTGACGTTACTGTTATTAATATTTACTGCTACACATGCACGGTCTTAGAACCTGATGAGTTTAATGGAACCCAGTTTATTATGGGCACCTCTAGACAAATGTTCACTCGATGTCACATGACAAGTTGTTTTAGTTCTACCAGGGCTCAGTAGCAAACAAGAAGCTTGGAAGGGTGCATACTTCAATGAGAAATGCAGGGTCCTGCCTCGCAAAATCTATGGATCTATACGCTAGTCCTCCTGTTAGTCTTGATATAAACTCCACATGACACTTTTCCCATCAGAGACACGTCTGTCAGATCGTATGGCCCCGTGGAAAGCCTGCTGGTACTGCAACCTGGAACTGCTGCAGAGCCCATTTTCTGTCATAGAGTCCATTCAGGGATGGCAGCCTCACGTGTCATTGTGTACATTGGTCAAACCAATATTTTTAAGTTGTGGGAAATGCTTCCTCCGGATTCCAAAGATGCCTAGTAGTCATTTTGCTTTTCTTCTTTTATGAATTTTTACCTCATAGTGGACGTTTCAACATATCCCAGACAACAGAAGCCCTTAAAAATATCAGTAATGCAGCGGGTCCTTTAATTGCCACAGTGTTTACCTCAGTACCTCCGAAGTGAGTGTGTCTTACTAAGACTTCAGACACACTTGTCATTTATCTGGACCTTCAATTTGTTTTGCTCTAAAATCCATTTGCATTGCTATCTGTTGGTTATGGCCCCATGAAAATCAGATCAACCTTGTCCTTTTGGTGGTAATTATGTCTACCTTGTTTTGGATGGTTAAGGTCTGCCATCTGTCTCCTCTTATTTTCCTATCATCCTTTCATCCCCGTTGCTATGAGGGAACCCCATTCTGTAAGACTAGCTCTGCTATTAACCCAAGTGTTCCAAGTACAGCCACTATTGGGCTCCTTCTCACCAACACATTTCTTTTTGCTTTGAGAAGTTAGAGTGTCTTCCTTGCCATCCCATGGAGCATAGGTAGCTGGTGGGTGTTTCAGTTTTTCGTAGCCTATCATCTCTAGAAGATTCAATTATCTCAGTTTTTTTCCCTTTCTTCCGGCATCTGCCAGGAAGCATTCCTACTTACTATGGGCCATAGCTTTCTCCAAGCTTTGAACAGCCAATCTAGAATTTGTTACCATCTCCCTGTTTCTCTACAAGTAGTTAAATCTTACATCATGGGAATGTTCTCTCTTATCAGTAAATTTTCCCTTATCCAACTTTATATTATGTTCCTCTCCACCTCTCAGCACCCAGCCCCATATGTATACTTCTGGCTGATATACATTGGCTAAGTCTTATAGAACAAGTCAAGGTAGAGTCAGTTTCTTCCTATAGCATGTCCAGCACTTGCCTTGCTGGCTTATACTGTGGCTTAACCTTTGTTATTTATCTGACAACTAGAAAGGATGTGAAAGTAGATACAAATAGATGGTAGGAAGGACATACGTTGTCTTATGAGGCATAGGCACTTGCATTGTCTTCAAACAATGCAGAAATGCTAGCTCTTAACAGGAAGAGGGGGGCCACTTCTGCAGACTCAGGACATTCAGAGAAAACTAGGGATTCAAGATTATCAAATGAATCAACCCAGATGTCTCCCATCTCAAGTCTCAGGGTGCCATACTTATCCAACCTGCTAATTTTAGCATAGCTGATTTTATGAGGTTGAAAACTTAGACATCTTTATATTCCTAGCAGCCTTATAATTAAGTTCTGAGCCTGATCCTCAGCTTTTTCTGCCCTTCAATTCAACAGGCATGATTTTATGTGTTTCCAAAGTGGCTATACACACTTAAATCTCCAGCCAAAATGGGTAATGAATTGCCCTAAGTGTTTCATTTCTTTCTTAAAGACATAATAGCACTCAGCATGAACCATTCTATTGTGTAGCCTAATAATTACTAGTTATCCCAAACTTCTCAAATGCCTGATATACCCCCAACCACTGCATTCTCTTTAACTGCCTTCCATCCCAGTTCAATGGAAGTGTTACCATTCAGTGCTACTGCATGGCAATCACAGTGGAGGCCTCAGCCCACACTGTGGAAAGCTGTGAAGTTAGTTTGGCCTTGAGGGACATCTTAATTTAAAGAAAGAGAGCCAGGTCTTTGAATCCCTTCTATCATTGAGCCATTCCATGAAAACTTCCTTTTAGAAGTGCACATAATCTCCATGAGCTTTAATATTCGGTTGCAAGCAATCCTGAGTGGAAAGGACTCAGTGTAAGCCATCAGTCAGCAACAGTTTGGCAGCCAGGAGAGAAAATGCCTTGGAATCCAGGTAGTCACTACACAAGATTAGCAGTAAATAGGCATGGGACTAAAATACACAATGAGGCAAAATTAATTTAGCACTGCAATGAAATAAGTAAATCTACATTCAATAGAAAAAAGTTATAAAAGCCGTTTGGAAAAATGGCAATATTAATACTAACCAGAAATATATATATATAATAGATTTATTGATTTTTGTAAGGTCATACAAGATATTGAAACAGACTATATTAGACTTTAAAGGATACCCTGTTGAGAGAAATCTTATGTGGTCATAAAAAGAAATTCAACAATTTCACAGAAGAAATTATGGGGTAAAGAAGTCTTTTAAAAAATCTTTATTTTATAATTAAACTCTATCAATTTATCTCAGTTTTACTCTGGAATAGATTTTTCACAGAGGGTGAATTAATCCTCTGCCCAAAGGGTCATTCATTTTTTATGGTGGCAATCAAAGGAAAATATTACAAAAGAAAATTACTTATGTCAAAATGCAAAGGAATTGAAAACCTGTGCCATGTGTACAAGTATATAACAGACAATCATATCATGCATGCCATAGATGTGCACTAGATTTCGTGTTCTTTGAGAGCAGGGATTCCACCTTATTCATCTTTATGTACCAAACGTCTGCCACAATGCCTTGCAAGCAAAAAATGTTTAATAAATATTTTATGAGAGTCAATTAATTAATTAAAAAATAGATTAATATAAATTATATGGCTACACTCAAAATTCATTTCATTTTTCTAGTAAGTAGCTTGTCTAACGTTTACTGAGACATGTTTTAAATAAGGATTTGAACATTAAAAGTATCCTCGCCTGTATTCCCAGCACTTTGGGAGGCCGAGGCAGGTGGATCAGGAGGTCAGGAGACCCAGACCATCCTGGCAAACACGGTGAAACCCTGTCTCTACTAAAAATACAAAAAAAAAAAATGAGCCGGGCATGGTGGCAGGCGCCTGTAGTCCCAGCTTCTCGGGAGGCTGAGCCAGGAGAATGGCGTGAACTCAGGAGGCAGAGCTTGCAGTGAGCAGAGATCACGTCACTGCACTCCAGCCTGGGCGACAGAGCAAGACTCGGTCTCAAAAAAAATTTTTAAAAAAGTATCCTCACAGACTTTTGACATGGGAATTACATAGTTTACTAAAGACAATGGAGATTTCTATTTCTAAAAAGTGATATACTTAATATCCTGTGTTATTCAATAATAAACCAGCATATACTGATTGATGATGGATTATATAGCAGGATGCTGCTAGGTGCTTGGAAGAAAGCAAAATAATCCAAAATTTCTTCCTACAAGAAACATAGAGTTTGTAGTGATGGTAGCATTCATGTGAAAATTAGCTATGATCAGATGAGATAATGTAAGCATTAAGTGGAAGAATTAAGATTGCTAATTAATTAAAATTGACATTGATCATTCTCATCTGAGCTATCATTTATCCCTCTTCAAGCAATGGAATCCAAATTTTAGCTGGATATTTAACTCCAGAATAACTGTTTCTCAGCCTCCTTTGCAGCCGCAGTAGCCATGCGACCAACCTCTGGCAGAGTGTAAGCAAGCGTTCTGCAAGAATTCCAAGAAAGTCTCTTTAAAGGAGGTGACTTCTTTCCTACTGCTTAACCCTTAGAATGGGACCATTATAATCAGATTTCCAAAAGCCGTCTTGGACCAGGAGGTAATTTTGAGCAAGAAAGTCACGTGCTGAGCATAGTAAATGGCAAACCATCTGAGTCCCTGGGGATGACGGAGCAAACTTACTACCAAAGGGAAGAAAGAAACTTCTATCTTACTTAAGCCACTTTATCGTATTTATATTTGTTTTTATACCTTATTAAATAAAGGCAAACGTAAGTCCAGTTGATACTATAAGCATGAAAAAGCAGTCATTTAATTTTATAGGAGGATTGAAAGTTTGAGGGAGGAGGTGTCTTTTGAGTTAGAACTAAGATGAGGAAATTCTTAACCTCAACTTTTATCATTAGTCTAAAAAAAAAGGTAAAATATTTTGCATGCTATAATATTTGTGTAGAATCAATTCCCAAAAAAAAGTCAATAATGATAGCTCTGTTTATTAAGGTTCAGTTGTTCCAGTCTTCCTATTCTGCTTTGATTATATTTAAAATTTTTCTTTGAATCCCGTAAGTGAATGCCATAATTTATTTCCCTGAGAAAAGATAATTATAGTTTATAAACACACTTTTAAAATATACATAGGTGCCAATTATGCTTTCAAAATAATTAATCTTGAAAGCAGAATTCTATGTGTATATATTTTCCTGTATTTTTTATATTGATATATATTCAGGAAATATACATATTTCCTGAAAATGACTTACTTGATATCATTAAATACAGAGTGCATTATTTTATTCTCATACTGAGTGTATAATAAGGTGTGGAACAGGGCCTTCTGAGGATACCAACGCAAAATCAGTCGAAAAGCATATGAAAACCTTTTTCACTCTGTTGACACTTCATTATTGTTAGACTGCAGTAATTTTTGCAAAGTAGGTTATTTTATTCCTTCACATACATTTCTAAATAGGTGGATATATAACTTAGCATACATTCCTGGAAAGAATGCATGTGCGGTTTGGAGGGAGGTGGAAGAAGCATATTGAGGAACTTTTGCAAATCACATAATACTGTAACTAACCTAAATGGTTATTAAAAGAAATATTTTGGCAAAGCAAAGAATATGTCTATAATTTTTTGAAATTGCTTGTCAAACCCATTTGATAAACTGTGAGGAGTCTGAGATTTATCCTACTTGCAAGCTAGCAGGTTAGTCAGCCACAGTTTCATTGATGCTGACAGAAGACCCGAGACTCCTAGGTCAGAGACAGAAGGTTTTGTTATTCATGGCCCTGCAAGCAGCAGGAGCTTAATGCTCCTGTACCTTCCACTAGCCCCTAAATCCCATGAAGGCAATGTAGAAGCGCGCACGTGGATACTACACACACAGCAGGCTGTTGGCACAGAACCCAAATTATCTTAAATAAGCTGCAAGCCAACTCTCCTGACTTTTGTCAAAAAGGACTACATTGTCTTTATTATAATGGACAATACACAAATCTGCTCTTTGCTATAGAGGGAGAGATTATCTCTACCTTCTAAGACTTTTGCTATACAAACATCCTTGGAGAAGATAGGAAGTGCTTCTGATCACAATTTCAAGATACGAAGGGCATCCTTGAGAAGACTGGACATGCAGAAACATGAGAAACCCATGAAGAAATGTCCCCCAATAATATAGTTTTTCCCTCTAGACCAAGGCTAAAAGAACTTTCTGTAATGATGAATGTTCCATGTCTATACCATCTAGTTGGTACCCGCCAGCCACTTGTGGCTACTGAGCAGTTGAAGTGCAGCTACTGCAATAATAAACTGAATTTAGTTTTAGTAATATGAATTTAAATGTAAATAGGTACAAGTGGCTAGTGCCTACTGTAATGAGCAGCACATAACTAGACAATATGCTTCTTGGTCTTGATGTCTTCACTCAGATATTCACCACGGAGTTTCGTAAGTCATAGACACATTGAAACCATTTTAAATGAATATGTAGATAGAAAATTTAGTCAAAATTTCACCCTAATTGAAAGGTTATCTAAGTAGTTCTAAGGGTACAGCCATAATTCCTGGTTCTAAGACATAAAAAATAATAAAGGCAGCAATGTAAGCTTCTCGAAGGCGAGCAAACTTTCCTTATACATGAAACACATGCATTCAGCAAACATTCATTGAGTGGCTAAGAAATAAAATCAAGAATCATGCTGGGTTTTTTTTCCTCTTTCTAAGACTTAGAAAATTAACAAATTTAGCACATTTAGTAAATTAACAACATTTAGTGGATTAAAATTACAGTTCTGGAGGGCAGCAGTTCAAAATCAGCTTCAGGGAGCTAACAGTCAAGGTGCTGGCAGGGCTGTGTCTCCTCTGAAGGCCCTTAAGGAGAATCTGTTTCCTGTACTTTTCCAGCTTTCAGAAACCAACTGCATTCTTCAGTTTATGGCCCCACATGATTTCGGCCTCTGCTTCCACCATCACAACTTCTCACTTTTTTTTTTTTTTTTTTTGAGACAGAGTCTCGCTCTTTCACCCAGGCTGGAGTGCAGTGGCCGGATCTCAGCTCACTGCAAGCTCCGCTTCCCGGGTTTACGCCACTCTCCTGCCTCAGCCTCCCGAGTAGCTGGGACTACAGGCGCCTGCCACCTCGCCCCACTAGTTTTTTGTATTTTTTTTAGTAGAGACGGGGTTTCACCGTGTTTGCCAGGATGGTCTCAATCTCCTGACCTCGTGATCCGCCCGTCTCGGCCTCCCAAAGTGAACTTCTCACTTTTTTGCTTTTTTTTTCTTTCCATGTCACCTTGTCTTCCTCTGATTTTCTCACCTCCTTCTCATAAGGGCCTTTGTGTTTACCTTGAGTCCACTCAGGTAATTCAGGATATTCCTACATTTCAAGGTCCATAACTTTAACCACATCTGCAAAGTCTCCTCTGCCATGTACGATAATATATCACAGATTCCAGGGATAAGGACATGGACATTTTTGGGGGTGTCATTATTCAGCATACCACACATGCCTAGAGTTTTGTTGAAGAGCAATTCTAAGAATTTCAGAACAGAAACAGATAAAACAGACATGGTTTCTCTCTGTCTGTAGGTGGCACATTAGTAGGGAGAGACAGATTACAAGAAAGTTAAAAGCTACATACAAAAGACATTCAGGTTTGATAAGTGCAATGAAGAGAAAAAGTGGAGAGAGGTGATGATTGCTTGGGAAGCCGGGAACTTTAGATAAAGTAGTTAGGAATGGCTTTTCTGAGAAAATGACATTTGAGGTAAATTATGAAGGGTGAGGAAAAGCTCAAGGGTAAATCAGAGAAGTGCATTCCCCACTGGAGCAACACAACGAAAGCCAAGTCTCTGGGAGAGGAATGAGGCTGGCAAGAAGTAGGAACTGAAAGGAGGCCAGGAGATCTGTATATGAAACAAGGTAAGGAGTAAGAGAGTTTAGAATAAGATGAGGTCAGAGAGAGAAGCAAAAGGTGGATCATAACGGGAATTTAAGCCATGAGAAGAAAGTGCATTTTACGCTGAAGACAACTGGAAATCACTGAATGTTTTCAAGCAAGGGAGGATCACGGTCTGAAATGAAATTTACTATTTATTTATTTATTTATTTAGAGACATAGTCTTGTTCTGTCACCCAGCCTGGATTACAATTCCACAATCATGGCTCACTACAACCCTCTGCCTCCTGGGTTCAAGAGATTCTCCTGCCTCAGCCTCCCTCATAGCTGGGATTACAGGCATGCACCACCACACCCACCTAATTTTTGTATTTTTAGTAGAGACGGGGTTTTGCCATGTTGGCCAGGCTGGTTTCAAACTCCTGACCTCAAGTGATCTGCCCATCTCAACCTTCCAAAGGGCTGAAATTACAGACATAAGCCATCACGCCTAGCCTTACATTGTTTAAATATTACATTAACTGCTTGTTGGGAATGCATTAGACAGGAGAAGCAAGAGGAACAAGAGTAGCAGCAAGCAGAGCAGTTCTGAAGGCAAAAGATGATGGAGACAAAGGCCAGCATGACTCTAGTGGAGATGGCAAGATGTGTGTGATGTGTCTATTTGAAAGATGGAAGTGATGAGCCTTAGTGATGGATTGGGTTTGGAGCATTAACTAAGAGAAATAAATCAAGAATGATGCTTAGTTTTTGCCTTGATAAAATATTGTAGATCATAATGACTTTCACTTAAGTGAGGAAAAGAACAGTGATCTTGGAAGAGATGGTGGGAATTTGAGACATTAAGTGGGAATTCCTGTAACATTTTTAAAGTATAATTATTAGATGGGAAGTTGGATGTATAAGACAGATCAGAGGCTAAATTTGGACGGGATATATATATATATATATATATATATATATATATCACATATATCTATGTGTGACATAGATAATATGATATGCAAAGTCGTAGAAATAAATGAAGACACTATATAAGGAAAATAATAGGGAATGGATACCTGCTGCAAGAAGATCCAACATGATTAGATAGGATAGAATAGGTGGAAAACAAGACAAATGAGCATGAGAAAGGGCCACTCACTGATTAAGAAAATAGGAATATGAGAGTGTTGATCAAAGGGTACAATGTTTCATTTAGAAAAGAGGAATAAGTGTTAGTGATTTATTGTACAGCATAGTGACCATAGTTAATAGTAATGTACCATATATTTCAAAATTGCTAAAAGAGCAACTTGAACCAAAAAATGATAAGTACATGAGATACTAGATAAGTGAATTCACTTGATTTAATCATTGAACAATGTGTGTATATATATCAAAACATTATATTCTCCATAAATATATAAAATTTTTATTTGTCAATTAAAAACAAAAATATGCTATGTTTAATAGAAGTGGTAAGAGAGGGCATCCTTGTCTTGTGCCAGTTTTCAAGGGGAATGCTTCCAGCTTTTGCTCAGTCAGTGTGATGTTGGGCGTGGGTTTTGTCATAGACACCCCTTATTATCTTGTGGTATGTTCCTTTAATACCTAGTATATTGAGAGTTTTTAACATGAAGGTGTGTTGAATTTTATCAAAAGCCTTATCTGTATCTGTTGAGATAATCATGTGTTTTTTTCCTTTAGTTCTATTTATGTGATGAATTATATTTATTGATTTTCGTATGTTGAACCAACCTTGCATCTCAGGGATAAAGCCTACTTGATCATGGTGAATACGCTTTTGGATGTGATGATGGATTCGGTTTGCAAGTATTTTGTTTTGGATCTTTGCATCAATGTATATCAAGGATATCAGCCTGAAGTTTTATTTTCTTGTGTTTCTTCCAAGTTTTGGTATCAGGATGATGCTGGCCTCATAGAATGAATTAGGGAGGAATCCCTTCTCCTCAATTTTTTGGAATAGTTTCAGCAGGGATAGTCACAGCTCTTCTTTGTACATCTGGTAGAATTCAGCTGTGAATCTACCTGGTTCTTGGCTTTTTTGGATAGTAAGATTTTTATTATTGACTCAATTTCAGAGCTTCTTATTAGTCTGTGCAGGGATTCAATTTCTTCCTGGTGCAGTCTTGGGAGGGTATATGTGCACAGGAACTTATAGAGAAAGAAATAAAAGTATCCAACTAGAAAGTAGAAGTCAAACTGTCCGTGTTTGCAGATGACATGATCCTACATTTAGACAACTCCATAGTCTCAGCTCAAAAGCTCCTTAAGCTGATAAGCAAAATCAATGAAGTCTCAGAATACAAAATCAATGGCAAAAACCACCAATATTCCTATACACCAACAAGAGTCAAACCAAGAACCAAAGCAGGAATGTGATTTCATCTACAATTGCCACACACACACAAATAAAATACCTAGGAATACAGCTAACCAGGTAGGTGACAAATCTCTACAAGGAGAGCTATAAAACCCCGCTCAAAGAAATCAGAGATGACTCAGACAAATGGAAAAACATCTTGTGCTCTTGGATATGAAAAATTAGTATCATTAAAATGGCCATACTACCCAAAGCAATCAGTGCTATTTCTATTAAACTACTGCTGACATTCTTCACAGAACTAGAAAAATTTTAAAATTCAAATGGGCCAAGCACAGTGGCTCGCTCCTGTAATACCAGCACTTTGAGAGGCTGAAGTGGGTGGATTGCTTGAGTCCATGAGTTCGAGACCAGCCTGGCCAATATGATAAAACCCTGTCTCTACTAAAAATACAAAAATTAGCCTGGCATGATGGCATGAGCCTGTAGGCCCAGCTACTGGAGAGGCTGAGGCACAAAAACCACTTGAACTCAGGAGGCGGAGGTCACAATGAGCTGAGATCATGTCACTGAACTCTTGAGACTCTGCCTCAATAAATAAATAAAATAATAAAATAAAATAAAATAAAATAAAATTCTATGGAATCAAGAAAGAACCCAAATAGACAAGGCAATTCTAAACAAAAAGGACAAAGCTGGGGGATTCATGTCACCCAACTTCAAACTATGCTACAAGGCTATAATAACAAAAATAGCATGGTACTGGTACAAAAACAGACACACAGATGCATGGAACAGAATAGAGAGCTCAGAAATAATGCCACATACCTACAACCATCTAATCTTCAACAAAATCGACAAAAGTAAACAATGGAGAAAAGACTCCCTATTCAATAAGTGATGCTGGAATAACTGGCTAGCCATATGCAGAAGATTGAAACTGGACCCCTTCTGTACACCGTACACAAAAACCAACTCAAGAAGGATGAAATATTTAAATATAAAAGCTAAAATTACAAAAACCCTGGGAACCTAGGAAATACCATTCTAAATATAGAACCTGGCAAAGATTTCATGACAACGACATCAAAAGAAACGGCAAGTAAAACAAAAATTAACAAACGGGACCTGGTTAAACTAAAGAGTTTCTTCACAACAAAAGAAATTATCAATAAATAAACAACCTACAGAATGCAAGAAAATCTTTGCAAACTATACACCTGACAAAGGTCTAATATCAGAATTCATAAGGAACTTAAATTAACAAGCAAAAACAAACCACCCCATTAAAAAGTGGACAAAGGACATGAACAGACACTTTTCAAAAGAAGACATACAAGTAGCCCACAAACATATGAAAACATGCTCAACATCACTAATCATCAGAGAAAGGCAAAACCATGCCACATGGTATATTAAAAACCACACTGAGACAGCATCTCACACTGGTCAGAATAATTATTATTAAAAAGTCAAAAAATAACAGATGTTGGTGAAGTTGCAGAGGAAAGGGAACACTTATACACTGCGAGGGGGAATGTAAATTAGTTCAGCTGTTATGGAAAGCAGTGCAGCAATTCCTCAAAGAACTGAACACAGAATTACCGTTTGAACCAGCAATCCAATTATTGGGTATGTACCCAAAGGAATATAAATCATTCTACCATAAAGACACATGCACATGTATGTTCATCACAGCACTACTCAAAATAGCAAAGACATAGAATCAACCTAAATGCCCGTCGATGGTAGACTGGATAAAGAAAATGCAGTACATACACACCATAGAATACGACACAACCATAAAAAAGAATGAGATCATGTCCCTTGCAGCAACATGGATGGAGCTGGAGACCATTATCCTAAGCAAACTAATGTAGAAATAAAAAACTAAATATCACATCTTCTCACTTCTAAGTAAAAGCTAAACATTGAGAACACATGCACACAAAGAAAAAAAAAGACAGACACTGGGGTCTACTTGCAGATGGAGATGGGAGGAGAGAGAATCAAAAAGCTACCTATCAGGCCAGGCTCAATGGCTCACGCCTGTAATCCCAGGACTTTGGGAGGTTGAGGTGGGTGGATCGGCCGAGGTCAGGAGTTTGAGACCAGCCTGGTCAACATGGAGAAACCCCGTCCCTACTAAAAATACAAAAATTAGACAGGTGCACCCTTGTAGTCACAGCTACCTGGGAGGCTGAGGCAGGAGAGTTGCTTGAACCTGGGAGGCAGAGGTTGCACTGAGCCGAGATCGTGCCACTGCGCTCCAGCCTGGGTAACAGAGTGAGAATGACACACAGTTCACCTATATAACAAGCTTGCATATGTACTTCCAAAGCTAAAATAAATGATTTTTTTAAAAACTATAAATAATCACCCTTTAACAATAATATTGTGGCATGATAATGGTATCCAAATGATGAAAATAGAGGTTTCTCATAAATTCTGTTGTATGTCATATCTATGTGAAATATATTACACTTAGTAATATATGTGTGTATATATGTGTACATAAATATATGTACATATATATGTATATATGTAAACTAAATAAAGAAAATAAATTCAAGATGGCTTTGATGCCATGGAAACAGAGAAGAGAGTATTTAAAGAGCTGTGTTAAGGGCTTCTGAGAAGTCAGGTACCACAACGGCAGAGAAATGCCCACTAGATTCAGCAGCGTGACATTTTTCTAATGACCTGGGCAGGGTTGGTTTTACTGGCAGCCAAAGCCGAATTAAGAGTTGATTGAAGAGGGAATCATAGGTGAATAGATGAGAAGGGAAGAATGGTGAGATTGATAACTCCCTCCTGCAGGTCTGTGCTGACACAGCACAGTGAAACAGGGCTAGATGAGGATATGAGGTCAAATAATTTGTTTTTAATGGGAAGAGGTAGAGCATATTTTTATATTATTGAGAAAGATCCGAAAGAAGCAGTGATGCTGGCCCACCAAGCAGAGGTCAGTCTTTGGAAAGGCACAGAGAACAAGTGGAGAAATTTATATTCCAAGGATCAGAGGCAATTCTCCTACAAAATAGGAAGGCAAATGTAAAATCAGTGCATAGGGCAAATTATATTTGTAGTTTTAGCACAAAGAGGAAAGAGTTCTACTCTAACGAAACTTCTATTTTCTCAATAAAATACATTCCTTGTGTCTTTCTCAATGAAGTGTCTTATTTTCCCAGTGAAAAATGGAGGGCATGAGCTGAATGTTTGGGTGAGGGGGAGACAGGGCCAGGTGGAGGGACTGAGAAAACAAAGGGAAAGTCAACATACTAGCAGGAACAATTATTTTATGAGGTTATGATTTCATTTGTTTCTACTGAAGGAAAGAAACTGTGCAATTCTGAGAAGGTTGTTACTAGAGGGGTACTAGAGAGAATATGGAAAATATATTCAAAGTGGGGAGTAACAAGGAAAAGAGTGTGATAAGGGTTGTGGATACAAAGCCTTACTGCAGTATGCTAGGTGCCAAAGGTATATTATTTTAATTCTCACAAATTATGAGGAAGATGCGATTTTTTTTTTACATTTTACAGTTGAGGAGACCAAAGCTCAGAGATGTGAAGCGGTTTTCTGTAAGGCTAACCACAACAATTAAATAGCAGAATTTAGATTCAAGATCAAGTCTGACACAAAAGCTCATGTTCTCCCCTTAGCAGTGGGAAGCCATCAGAGATCTTAATTCAAGGAAGTATGTGATCTGTTTCAAGAAAACAATTTGATAAAAGTAGATAAATTGGAGGAGAAGAGATTATTAGAGGTAGCAACAGGCTTTGAGAGTGCCGCAGTTGAGCAGATCCTTGATAAAGACCACAATTGAGCGAACAGTGGAGGAGTAGAGACTGGATACCTGTCAGTTTGTTAGGTAGATACTGAGGTAATATTTAACTGATCTATTCCTCTCTGCTATATTCATTCACTTCTATTCTGCTATGCATGGCTCAAAAAGGAGACATTAGTTTATTTCTCTCTCCCTTTCCTTATCACCTTTCCCCCAACTTCAGAGTAAGGGACAAAGTGGTGGAGGCAGGGAGATGAAATTAGAGGACTTACAAAGCTCTAAGGAAAGTTCTGTTGCATCGTCTCAAAAAGATTCAGGGATAAGTTAGCAGGAGTAGCAAGAATAAATGCTCAGTATCAGGATGGAGCCTGCTAGTGCCCAGAACCCTGGCAAGGCCACCTTATTTCAAAACCAGTCTCCTTGTAGGACTGGGTTGCTTAAAAAAAACACCTTCCCCTTTCACTTTTTTTTTTAACTTTGCATATGAGGAACATGGAAAAATGAAAATAGAATATTTGAAGGCAAATGATCCAGTATTAATTTAAAAACAATTGCCTTCTGTGGACATGGCCTCAATGTTTGCCAAATGTTTGTAATAAGCAGAAACATTCTCCTAACAGGTGCAGTTGCCGCAATGAACGTCGCAGCAGGCACACGCACACAGAGTTTTATCTACAGTTAGGCCATTGAAACTAAGTGCAGAATAATGGAAATATATGACTGCTCAGATGTATTTGGAGAAAGTCATTTGCCCAATAGTAATTGATGCTTATTGAGGACTGGGGAGCACAATGAAAGTGTTGCAAATCACCCCATATTTCTGTTGCCACCTGTATAAGCACTTAACAGGCAGAACAGAATAAAATGTGAATTTGTCTTTGGGGCAGTATATAATTCCATCTATTTTTTCTGTCTTGGGTATCCTTTCATTCCTTTTTCACACACAGCTTTCTTTGATTTTTTTTAAAAAATGTGCCATGTAGTATACATTTATTTCTCTTTGCTCCCCCTCATGGTTTGGGGGAAAAAAATTCCCTGAACAGATGTGGTGTTACGATTGCCAAACTAATTTTGCTTTTGATGTTCCATGCTCAAAGCTACTT
Organism: Rhinopithecus roxellana; assembly: GCF_007565055.1. Taxonomy (NCBI): domain Eukaryota; kingdom Metazoa; phylum Chordata; class Mammalia; order Primates; family Cercopithecidae; genus Rhinopithecus; species Rhinopithecus roxellana. The sequence continues at coordinate 95,422,606 of NC_044551.1, forward strand.
TTGGAGAACACATTGGTTAAATGTACTCCTTGTTGTATACTGTACATTTAATAGCAGGAAGACAGTTGGAAAAGGATTATAACACAGTTCCTGAGAATGTGAGTGTGGAGCATTCAAAGACAAGCAGAAAGAAAAATCTGGCAGAGTCCGCATGATGAGACACAAAGGTTGCAGTTACAAGTCTGTTAGCTATTAAAAACAATGTTACATTTTTAAGAGGTATACATAGCAATGAAATGCTCAGGGCAGGAAAGAATTTAGCAACATCCCAAAGATGCAACTTGATAAACATTAGAAGTTAGAATAAAATGAATGAAAAAAATTTCAAAATTAACAACAAACAATTCTCAGGAAAACTGCCACCCAAAGCAGTTAGCAGTGAATCTGCAAAGGTTAGGCTCTCATCTTCCAAAACAAAAACACATATGCATGTTTTCTTTCTAGCCTATATCCTCTGTAGTGAAAAGTGGAAGATTACAATCACGTTTTAGTGAAACATAGTGTATCCTTAAAAGAAGTTACTACCAGCTTGGCCATTTTCAACCGAAGAGATACCGAAATGATGGACAGAGAGATGAGTGAGATAATAAGTGAGATACAGAGCTAGATGAAGGTGCTTGAGGTTTTATGATGAAATGCAGTACACAGGAAACCAAAAAACACAGAAATAAAAGATGATTATGGAATGCGGATCCATTGATTGCTCTTGAGAGAGAACATAATAAAAAATGGTTTTCACGGGCACTGTATTCGCTTACTTAGGGCTGCCCTAACAAAGTAGTACAGACTGGATGGATTAAACAACAGAAACTTAGTTTTTCACAATTCTGGAGGCCAGAAGTCTGAGATGAATGTGTTGGCAGAGTTAGTTTTATTCTGAAGTTTCTCTCCTTGGCTCATGGGTATCTGCTTCCTCCCTGTTTCCACACAGTCTTCCTCCTGTATCTGTATCTGTACCTGTATCCTAGCCTCCGTTTCTCATAGGAACATCAGTCATATGGGATGAGGGCTCATCAGTGACCTCATTTAACCTTAAATTACCTCTTTAAAGACCTAGTCTCAGCACGGTGGCTCACGCCTGTAATTCCAGCACTTTGGGAGGCTGAGGCAGGTGGATCACAAGGTCAGGAGTTTGAGACCAGCCTGACCAACATGGTGAAACCCCGTCTCTACTAAAAATACAAAACTTAGCAGGGCAGGGTGGCGGGCACCTGTAATCCCAGCTACTCAGGAGGCTGAGGCAGGAGAATCACTAGAACCCAGGATGGGGAGCTTGCAGTGAGCCGAGATTATGCCATTGCACTCCAGCCTTCGGGACAGGGTTACAAAAAAATAAAGTCCCTTGGGGACTCTGTTACAAAAAAAATAAAATAAAATAAAATAAAAAACCTAGTTTCCAAATGCAGTCACATTATGGGGTACTGGGGACTATGACTTCAACATATGGATTTGAAAGTGAGGGGGATAATTCAGTCTAAAATATGCATCAAATAAAGTGACCTAACATTGAACACCTGTTCAGCATCCAGAACTGAGCTACATGTCAGGGTTACAGAGAAGTGGTCTCTGGTTCTTGTCCTCAAGGACAGACGCTTGCAAACAAGTGTGACAGATATTGCATATAGATCTCTATACTAAAGCATTTAAAACACCCTTCATACAACACTAGAACGTATATGTTTAAAAAATACAACTGATTGAGTAAGTTAATGAAATTGAGGAACATATGCAGAACGTGTGACATTTGAGCTGTGACTTGAAAAATAAACAGGAACTCAGTAGACAGAGAGCAATTCTTTTTTGTTTTGTTTTGTTTTCTGGAATAACTTTTATTTTATTGTACTTTAAGTTCTAGGGTACATGTTCACAACGTGCAGGTTGATACATATGTATACATGTGCCATGTTGGTGTGCTGCACCCATTAACTCGTCTTTTACATTAGGTGTATCTCCTAATGCTATCCCTCCGCCCTCTCCCCACCCCACAACAGGCCTCAGTGTGTGATGTTCCCCTTCCTGTGTCCAAGTGTTTTCATTGTTCAGTTCCCACCTATGAGTGAGAACATGCGGTGTTTGCTTTTCTGTTCTTGCGATAGTTTGCTGAGAATGATGGTTTCCAGCTGCATCCATGTCCCTACAAAGGACATGAACTCACCCTTTTTTATGGATGTATAGTATTCCATGGTGTATATGTGCCACGTTTTCTTTTTTTTCTTTTTCTTTTTTTTTTTTTTTTTTTTGAGACGGAGTCTCGCTCTGTTGCCCAGGCTGGAGTGCAGTGGCCGGATCTCAGCTCAATGCAAGCTCCACCTCCCGGGTTTATGCCATTCTCCTGCCTCAGCTTCCCGAGTAGCTGGGACTACAGGTGCCCGCCACCTCACCTGGCTAGTTTTTTGTATTTTTTAGTAGAGACGGGGTTTCACCGGGTTAGGCAGGATGGTCTCGATCTCCTGACCTCGTGATCTGCCCATCTAGGCCTCCCAAAGTGCTGGGATTACAGGCTTGAGCCACCACACCCGGCCTGTGCCACATTTTCTTAATCCAGTCTGTCATTGATGGACATTTAGGTTGGGGAAAGGATTCCTATTTAATAAATGGTGCTGGGAAACTGGCTAGCCATATGTAGAAAGCTGAAACTGGATCCCTTCCTTACACCTTGTATGAAAATTAATTCAAGATGGATTAGAGACTTAAATGTTAGACCAAAAACCATAAAAACCCTAGAAGAAAAGCTAGGCAATACCAATCAGGACATAGGCATGGGCAAGGACTTCATGTCTAAAACACCAAAAGCAATGGCAGCTAAAGCCAAAATTGACAAATGGGATCTAATTAAACTAAAGAGCTTCTGCACAGCAAAAGAAACTACCATCAGAGTGAACAGGCCACCTACAGAATGGGAGAAAATTTTTGCAATCTATTCATCTGACAAAGGGCTAATATCCAGAACCTACAAAGAACTCAAACAAATTTACAAGAAAAAAAAAACAACTCCATCAAAAAGTGGGCAAAGGATATGAACAGACACTTCACAAAAGAAGACATTTATGCAGCCAACAGACACATGAAAAAATGCTCATCATCACTTGCCATCAGAGAAATGCAAATCAAAACCACAACAAGATACCATCTCACACCAGTTAGGATGGCAATCATTAAAAAGTCAGGAAACAACAGGTGCTGGAGAGGATATGGAGAAATAGGAACTCTTTTACACTGCTGGTGGGACTGTAAACTAGTTCAACCATTGTGGAATACAGTGTGGTGATTCCTCAAGGATCTAGAACTAGAAATACCATTTGACTCAGCCATCCCATTACTGGGTATATACCCAAAGGTTTATAAATCATGCTACTATAAAGATGCATGCACACGTATGTTTATTGCAGCACCATTCACAATAGCAAATACTTGGAACCAACTCAAATGTCCATCAATGACAGAGAGCAATTCTAAAGGATATGTCAGAGAGGAACCATGGCAGTCCAGCCAAGGCACAGAAATAATAGAGGGACTTAGTCAAGGCTTCTGGCACCCCCAAGGAGCTATCAAAGCACAAACAAATGAATCAATACAAAAGTCATTAAAATGTTCTAAGAGGTGTAGTAATATATTCTAGACAATTAAGGGAAAACTTAATTTATATGTAAAATCCTACTTTAAGGTTGGGTCTCCATGAATTTTTGACCAAACTGTTGCTCCAATTTTAGAATCCAAAAACAGTTCTAAAGAGTACATTAGGAATTCCTGATCCTCCCGGTATTTGGAACAGAGATAGATGTAAGTTAGAATGAAAATCAAGCTAACACATTTGCACAGGTATATGGATATGATTTTATGTACATAAGGTATGTATCAGGGACTCACTATATTGAAATGTTCAGAAAAGTTAATGCTATTTTCATTCTCATTCATCTTAAGAGAAAACTCAAGATTTTACTGTCTCAGATAACCAAAAAGATAATTCTTTTAGTAAAGATGGTGAGAACAAACTCTCGTGTGACTGTGTAAACTTTGTAAAGTCATCAACTGAGAATATACTCATCTTTTGAAAAGTGGATCTATTCCAACTCAGTTTATTTTTCTGATCAAGGTCAAAAACACAGACCTTGGGATGCTATTCATGTAGCTTAAATGGAATTCAGGGAAGTCAAAAAGCATAGGGCTTCACGTTGATAAGTGATTTACATCTGATTCCTAAATTAATTATGCATATTAATTCCCACATTCTAGCTCAGCCTCTCAAACACCACAATATTTATTTGTAGTATACCCCATTTCAAAACACCCAGAGGAAGGAAAAAGGCCTTGTTATTCACTCCAGACAGGGAGCAACCCAGTTATCTATCTATCCTGAGGCTCGCAGCTCCCCAATTATGTGCCTATTCTTGTGTGAGCTTGATCTACAGATAGTAGTAACCACAAAGGTCCTAAAACCAGGTCTCTATGAGTTGACATACAACAGGTTGAGAATAACTGAAACCACAATTCTTCAGGAAGGTCTGAACACAAGAAACCATTAAGGATGTATAGTAGATCTGACAGGAATGTCCAGGCTCTCTTCTTTAAAAAAAAAAAAAAAAACTGTGAAGAAGGAGGAAAGCATTTTGATGCTGAGTGTCTTCTGTTTTCCTGGTCCTATGCTATCCAGGTGGAATGCAAGCTTCTTGCTTCAGAGCCATTCACTGCACTCTTAGAATTTGAAACCACACTTGCTCAAAGTGTAAATCTTTAATGATTGGATGTTTATAAACTGATATCTTCAAGATAACTTGTCTCCATTTAATAAATTCTATAAATTAATACATGTGATGATGTGACACTGATGCTCTCTCTCACCCAACCCACTGGATCTGGATTTCCTGGACCTGGCAAGGAAGGATACAAGAAGAGTACAGAGAATTTGTAGCAATGAGGGGCCAAGGAAGACGCTCCTGTAAACTATCTTTAAGATCTCCAGCATTTCCTGTGTGGCTTATTAAACACGCCACCAGAAGAACTACACCAGGACTTCAGTGTTTCATTGTTTTTCTCAATCTATCCAAGATCAAGACTTAGTATGTTATATTCAGTAAAATATAGACTGATCTTTTCAATTTTGCATATGAGACTTGATGCCATCCGTAAACAGAAACATTCCAAATATTCCCCATATTAGCACAGCATCCCACCACCTCTTAGGCCTGTCTCTAATTATTTTGTTCAAACACAGGACATTTTAAAATGCTAACACAAATGTTAATGAATATTTCATATGCAATATAAATATTGTACACATATCTCTATGCACACAGATGATCATAATGTATTTTTAAACAGTGACAATAGTTGTTTTACTGATTAAAAATAATTATATCCTGCTAACTAACCAAATTTTAGAAATATATAGTTTTTGTTCAAAAATTCACAAACTTACTAAAAATAATAAAAGATAAGCACTATCTAACCATTAAGTATTCCAATGAACTCTTTGAGAATATGGAATAGAAAATGTAGTAACATCTCAATTACCTGTGTAAATGGCCTTCTGATTTGTGCTATTATCTATTTTTGGCAACCATTATTCTAAAACTGCATTCCCACTTAAAAAATAAAAGAAGAAAAACGTGCAGACGTGTAAATGGAATTGAAGGCTACAGTGATGGGGGAGTTTCTAGTTGCTAGGGAAACCAGATCCTTTGTGTGCCACATTTAAATGCTTACTCTTTGGCAAACTAAACGTGGCTTGGTGACTTTCTGTGAAAAACAAAAGGTAAAATTATATTAAAATTTATGTATTAAATGAACAGTAAAAAATTGTTCTTCCAACCTGTGAACATTTCTATTCAGTCAGCACATCGACTGAACTATCTCACTGTCGTTGAGAAATAAAAATACTACTAGTGGACACTATAGATGATACCAGTGAGCAGAGCTGAAAATATCAAAGCATTATTAGCTGTTATGTTTATACTGTAAACATATACAAATTATTTTTTAATCAACAAACATTTGAGTACCTACACTGCGCAGGCACAGAATTAACTGTAATGTTTGTGGTTAATGCTGCACTTTGAAGGGATCTTCTTACACCAGCTACTCACTATCAAATAAAATACAGTATAGAAGAATCCAGGGCCATGTAAAGTTATTATGAACACTGCCAACCAAAGCACAATTAGGTATCATCATGTTTATTTCACAGGCATCGAAGTGAATGCTCAGAGGGATTAAATAACCTAACCAAGTGTCCTCCTAATCATTTTTTATGTGTAGACATAGTTCCAATTAGAATGTATGACTTTTGAGGATATGAAGAATGAATTATGCTAAAAAGGGGGAAAAAATAAAAGATATCCCATTGACATTCAATGTGTTTGTGTTAATCGAATTATGACTCGCAAGTTATATCTTCTGACTGTCTCATCTGATGCTTGAATCACAGATTCAGTCTTCTCCATGCAAGAATGGGTCTGGCCTTTGTCTGTTGCTTCTTTTCCTCCTAGACACATGCACACGTATGTTTATTGCGGCACTATTCACAATAGCAAAGACTTGGAATCAACCCAAATGTCCATCTGTGACAGACTGGATTAAGAAAATGTGGCACATATACACCATGGAATACTATGCAGCCATAAAAAAGGATGAGTTTGCGTCCTTTGTAGGGACATGGATGCAGCTGGAAACCATCATTGTCAGCAAACTATCACAAGAAGAGAAAACCAAACACCGCATGTTCTCACTCATAGGTGGGAACTGAACAATGAGATCACTTGGACTCGCGAAGGGGAACATCACACACTGGGGCCTATCATGGGGAGGGGGGAGGGGGGAGGGATTGCATTGGGGAGTTATACATGATATAAATGATGAATTGATGGGTGCTGACGAGTTGATGGGTGCAGCACACCAACATGGCACAAATATACATATGTAACAAACCTGCACATTATGCACATGTACCCTAGAACTTAAAGTATAATAAAAATAAAAAATAAATAAAAATAAAATAAAATAAAAATTTAAAAAATCCCCTTTCACATATCCTATCTGTATTATCAATCCCATCTCTTTTGACTCGAATACATGACTCATACTTAGCATTGTTTGCCTCATTTTCCTTTAAAGGCAATCACAAATAGGGTTTCATGTTTATCAGGTTTGTCTTCAGAGGTTTCAAGCACTGGATAATTCCCTCCTCAGGTTCACTCCCCATTGTACCTCCCCATTTGCCTTAAGATTCTTCATTCTTAGGGCAATGCATCATCTGCCTATTCCATAAAATGTTGTTTTCCAAACCAAAGATGACCTTCGTTTGATTTCTTTATTCAAGACAAGTATTGTTTACACTTATAATTTATAATTTCTTATAAAGAAAAAAAGTTATGTAATTTAGGAGTTATTATTTTTACACTCTGTTCAAATAAGATTTCACAATGGATGATTTGGGAGAAAAAAGAATCATGGTCCACTTAGAACAGAATTATTGGGGTCTGTTTGAATGACTTACATTTATTAGAAAACTGAAGGTTTGATTCAAACGTGCTCAAAGTTTTTATTTGTGAAGGATAAATCATCTGTATCTGAGAAGAAAAGAAAAGAATAGAAACAAAAGAAAATATAAAGATAAAACAGAGGCAAATAATAGAGGAAAAAGCCAGCCATGGGTAATTCACAGGGAAATTATTGGCCTTATGCGGTAGGATTATTTTTTGCTTTTTGCTCTGTGACTTGGTAAAAACAGAAGGAGGAGTTGTGAACAAAGAATTTAAAGGAAAAAGAGAAATCTTTCTATGAATATCTTTCAATCAGGAAATTTCCATGTTTTTCTCCATATATGGGAGGATCTCGTACACTGACACATTACAGGTTTGCAGATGAATTTGAACAGAAATATGAAATACCAAGATGAGCCGAAGCTTTTAAACCTGGAAGGAAAATTGAGAAGATAAACTTATATTAAGCAGCAATTTACTAAAGTATAATCTGTAATAGTAATGAATGTAAGTGTGCTTGCCTTTCTATACAATCCTCTGTACCTGTTTCATTTTTCTTATAATGTCAGTATTTTAATAATATGTTTATAGCTTAAATAATTATGATGTTTTTACAAACCATAATTAAGCAGTTAATTACTATATTTCTGTTAGAGTTCCTGTGAGAGTTTCATTGCTTTACCAGGATGTTTTGGTAAAAAATGTAATGTCCAATTCTTGACAGCAAACCCTAATTATGAAATATCAGAATGGCCTTGCACTGCCTCAAGGGTACAAATTATTTGGATGCAAGACTATGGAGAAAGAACACGACACAGATCGAGTTCGGTTCTAAAGTTGAAAATGTACACAGTGGAGAAAAATCTGGATGCAATACCTAAAAGCAACAGGAGATGCAGGACATTTCTGGCCTCAGAAGGCCCCATATTGCTGCACCTGGAGCAGTCACCTATAAGAGAGTTAGAGCCTCAAGGTCAAGTTATGAGAGATTTCTTCCTACAGCTATTAATGCCTAGTAAATGTTCAACAAAACTGGAATTACTTGTGCAGAATATTTTCTCAGGAGAGCTACTATCCGTAACGAGCGAGGAAATATTTTGCACATAAGTTACAACTAATAGTAACAACAGTCCATGTATAATTGGCCTTAGTTTACAGACATGGAAACTTCCCTGGGTGTTCATGTAGCTGGGAAAGTGACACCATAAGACAAAACTGCAGGCAAAGAGTTGCTTGATGTGGAATATGAAGAAATGGTTATTGACACTGGAGACTCACAAGAATAGATTAGGATTTTCATTATTCTTAGAATTAAGTGCCTTGAACAGAAACATATTGCCATTTGATGGGATTCTTGTGTTGTCAGCAACATCTTCAGGAATTCATTAAGACTACCACAGAAAATGAAATGCTATATTTCTCCCGAAATTTTACCAGTAATTTTATTTCTGATAAAAAGAAAATGAGTATAGAGTTATATAGACTGTTGTGCTGTTCCTGCTTTCCCATTTACTACCTAACACACATCAGGAAGGTTAGCTAACATCTCTAAAGTTGAGTCTCAACATCTGTGAAATGATTCCTTCCTCACAGGATTGGTGAGTGTTAACTGAGGTATAATATATGGAAGAGTCTAGTGTGGGAACTGCCATACCCTTTTCATAATACATATGTGGTTTAACAATTAATATTGTATTATGTCTTTTTGGCTAATCTTATTGTTCCAAATGGATTGCAAGTTCACAGAGAATAACCCATGTCTGAACATTCTTCAGTATCTCAGGGGAGACCTAGGATACTGCTGGATATAATGTAGGCACTGAAAAACTCCCAGCGATTGGCAAGTTCAAAGACAAGACATCATAACAACTCTTAGTCTGCCCTAATAGCTCTTGTATGCCACACTCCTCCTTCTACATCCCATCCATGGACTCCGAGGAAATTACAGAAAGAAGTTACAGGGCCAGGTATATGTCTCAAGGGCAACTTGGAAACAGGGGATTGGGAGAGTTGTAGTATTCGACAGGCAAGGCTGACATTGTGGCTCCTGGAGGAATGATGAAAAGAAATCAGGTGTCTGAAAGCTTTTAAGGCTGGAGAAGGTGGTGAAAGGGCTCCCCAGGGTTGTACTTTGAGTATTACATGCATGCACCCGTGCAACTTCCACCCTGCTACAGCAGGCTTTGCAGGGCAAAAAATGACAGGTTCTTTCCCCAGAAACTCACTTTTTCTTATGCATCACCTTCCCCAATTATTCTCATAAAGCCAGCAATAGTAGTCACCTTTCAAGAGATAGTTGATATTCATGGCACAATATTTTAAAAGAAATGAAGAATTTGAGGCACCCTGGTATTGCTTTCCTTCTTCAAGCTCACTGAACAGTTGAGACTAGAACCCAGAAAGCTTCACATTTCTAGGTCAAATTTCTCTTAATCCACTTAAGTATAAGGTATTATTTGATGATATATATACGTACCCACATATATACATACTCATACATACATATTTATACATATATACACATATATACATACAAGCATATGTATTAGTGTATATACACATATGTGAACATTTATATATACATTCACACATATTTACACACACACATATATAATTTGGAGGGAATCAATTATCCTCAGAATGAGTTTTCACAGTAAATATAATAATCAAATATGGGAAAATAATTGACACTCTAAATCATATGTTGTAAATATTCATTAGTGTTGTGTAACTAAAATTCCAGCAAGCTATTTCATAGCAAGTATACTTCATCAATTCAATATTTGTGTATCTATTTTAAAAACAAGTTTAAAAATGGAAAACTATTATCAAATAAATTATAAAACATTTTTTACATTAAAAACACAAAAACAAAAATGAATTTTGATTTTGTCAGCTTTTTTAGGGAAAGCTTTCTGTATTTTAGTTTAGAATCAATCAAATTTGTAGCAAGCCACCCCTAGTAAACTTGTGAATACAAGTTTATATAACAAGTAGTATAACATACATGAATAATTGTTATGTGACATACTTAAAACCACCTTTTAATCATACTTCTTGCTTCTTTAAATAGAAAAATTTATAAAGTATACAAATCAAAAGTCATCAGAATAAATTGTAATTTCCCTTGGAAATTAGAGATTTTCCATCTTTTTCACTTTTTTACCCTGGGGAGTGGCGGACATAAATAGGAGGAAAAATGGCTGTGCCTGACGATTTGAAAGGTAGAGAGAATCAAAGATGGAAGAAGTGAAGAAAGAGGAGGCTGGAATTATACCTTCTACTTGGTGGAAGGCCTGATGACTCTGAACTTGCCTCTCCTCCTCAGCTCACCTCTGCCCACACCACCACTGTGTCTTTCAGGGCCTCTGGCTCCTGTAGGTACATAATTATCAAGTCTCCTAGCTTAGAGCTTTCCGAAAATGGTAACCTACAATTGACTGACTAGGGCCATGACAAGTTAATTAACCTCTGTGGGCCACTTCAAAATAAGTTCCAGAGGAATTAAGAGTTAAGGGAAGTGCAGGCTAGGTAAATTAATGTCCTAACATTTCTCCAATCCTTAAAAATCCATTGTTCTTAATTGAAGACAGAGCCAATCTCTGCATATAATCATTTGCTCTCTGATTCAAGGAAAATTAAGAGAAACTTTGTTAGCAGATGCTCTGTTGTTAGAAATTCATTGCAAAGATAACTAAAACCCTGAAAAAAAATGCAGAAAACCTGCTTGCTTCTAAGAAGACATCTGAAGGCAAAGAGAAGTCTTCATTCATTTGGAAAAATTCCAGTAACCAAAAGATGTTTATTTTAATGAGTTGTCATGAGGTGTTAAGTGGTATAGAGATCTGTGCATTGCCGAAATTTACCCTTCTTCATCCGTGACTCTCCTTCCCTCCAGAGCTGGTGCTGATGGGGATAAGAGCTCTTTCTTCTAGTGCTGTTTTTCTTCATCTTGCTTTCGTGAGTATAAAAACTAGCCAAAAAATACACTCCCCCAAGAAAAAAAATGTGCATGTCAAAAAACTATACCTTGGCCACAAAAATCTCAAATTTCCACTCTAAAGTTCTTTTGCATAAAATTTACTTGCACCTTTCCTTTCATGCTCTGAAAAAATAAATTGTATGACCAACCATCTCCATTGCCTATGTGCAAAATCAGACTTTCAATTAAGATCCCGGTGAAAGTGAACTATATTCCTCATGAACTATATTCCTGGAATTGGCTTGAATTTTACCCATATCATTCTCACCCTTGGTTCTTTAAATCACTCAACAATATTTATGAAAACCCTAGAATGTGTAAAGCACTGGGAAGAGGCAGGGGGGATGCCTTAGAGAAAGGCCAATCTTGCAGACAACTATTGAGGTAAATCCAAGAGCACAAAGGACACGCTTACCTGGGATGAAGTTGACTCCACATCCCTCCCTCTCCTTAACCCTCACAGCACCTTCACCACTCTATGCCTTGGACCAACTAGACTAGTCTAATTGCTTGCTTGTACTTCCTCATCCCAGTCATCACATGAGACCCATGACTCCAAGGTCATTCCTCTTTCCCTGGATATTAACCTTCATATTGCTCCAGAGGCTGCCTTGCCTGATCCCATCCCCAACCCTCCATCTCCTGACATATTTTCTTTCACCTAGATGAAACTCTAGGCAAATTATCAGCCCTAACCCTTAGCCTCAACGTCTTCTCTGAAAGTCTCCATCACCTTCTAAACTTGACTGAAACCTGGCTCTTCCTAAGTACAGGGATTCCCTTCCAGAGCTCTTGAGCAGCGACTGTTTAGTCCTCCACTCCCTGTGTGCTATGGGGTCTGGGGCTGGAATGAGTGACTCTCCTGTTTACCATTTCTAAATGCTTTTCCTCTTTTCCCCGTCAAAAATCCCAGCATTGAATCATCCTGTGCTTTGTCTCCTTGGCCTTCTTGGGACGGTCACCTTCCATGGCTCTCCCAGAAGAGTTCAGCTGCTGACTACTGACACTCTTTCCCAATACTTTCCTACCCTGCCACACTTCCCATCCTTCCAACTATCTGGTCTCTCAATTCTTTCTTTAAAAGATCCTGTTAGCCCCACCTTGGCCACTTATTTCCATGGTCATAAATTATTTTTATCTGAATTTCAATAATCCCACACATCATCACTATCTTTTAACTTTTCAGCCCACACTGTCTATAAACACAATCTTAGATTATGGACTGAATGTTTGTATTCCCCAAAATTTATACCATTTTCTTCCATTTTTATTTTAAGTTCAGGGGTACACGTGCATGATGTGCAGTTTTGTCACATAGGTAAATGTGTGCCATGGTGGGTTTGCTACACAGATCATTCCATCACCCACGTATTAAGCCCAGAAGCCATTAGCTATTCTTCCTGATGCTCTCCCTCCTCCCACACCCACTCTGACCGGCGCCAGTGTGTGTTGTTCCCCTTCATGTGTCCATGTCTTCTCATGATTTAACTCCCACTTATAAGTGAGAACGTGTGGTGTTTGCTTTTCTGTTCCTGCTTTAGTTTGCTGAGGAGAGTGGCTTTCAATTCCATCCGTGTCTCTGCAAATGACACGATCTTGTTCTGCTTTATGGCAGCATAATATCCCATGGTATATATATAGCACACCCAAATTCATAACTTGAAGCCCTAACCCCTAATGTGAGGATGTTTGGAGGTGATGCCTTTGGGAAGTGATTAGGTTTAGATGAGGTCGTGAGGGTGGGGCACCATGCTGGGGTTAGTGTCTTGAAAAGAAGAGAAATAAAGGGCAGAGTGCTCGCGCGCTCTCTCTCTCTCTCTCGGTCTCCCTCCACCCCCATCCCTCTCTCTTTCTGTCATATGAGGACACAGCAAGAAAGTGACCAGGAAGAGGGCTTTCACCAGAACTCAATCTTCTAGTACTTTGATTTTAGACTTCCCAATTTCCAGAACCATGAGAAGTATATTAGTCAGGACTCTCTAAAGGGACAGAACTATACATGAAGGGGAGTTTATTAGGAGAATTGACTCACACAGTCACAAGGTGAAATCCCACAGGCTGTCTGCAAGCTGAGGAGCAAGGAAGCCAGTTCCAGTCTCAAAACCTCAGAAGGAGGGAAGCCGACTGTGTAGCCTTCATTCTGTGGCTGAAGTCCCAAGAGCCCCTGGCAAATCACTGGTGTAAATCTAAGAGTCCAAAACCATAAGAACTCGGTGTCTGATGTTCAAGGGTAGAAAGCATCCAACACAAGAGAAAGATAAAAACGGAAAGACCCAACAGGTCTGCTCATTCCACTTTCTTCTGCCTGCTTTATTTTAGGCACCCTGGCAGCTGCTTAGATGGTGCCCACTCAGATTCAGGGTGGGTCTGCCTCTCCCAAGGCACTGACTCAAATGTTAATCTCCTTTGGCAACACTCCCACAAACACATCTAGGAACAATACTTTGCATCCTTCAATCCAATCAAGTTGACACTCAATATTAACCATCACAATAATTAAACATCTGTCATTTAAGCCACCTAGTTCATGGCATTTTGTTATAGCAGCCCAAGCCAACTGAGAAACTGAACAATTATTTAAACCCATCCAGACCTAGAATCTATTGATCAACCACCTTTCTAACTTTTACTCATCCAAAACATTTTCTTTCTCCCTTATCCAGCTCATGTCGCACATTCAATTCCCATAATTACTCATCTGCAGGCAACTTCATCTCCCTCACTTGTCTCTTGCTTGTTTCACCAGTTTCCTCCTGCCATTCTTTCTTGGACCCATTCCCATCATGTTTTTGCCTCCACAACTTTACAGAAACTGTCTTTCTTCAGGCCACCAATCATCATCATCATCATCATCTTCATCTTAAATCTAATGGTCATTATCTGCCATGACCTATCAGCAGATTTCACAGGACTGATCCTCACTTTTTCCTCCAAACACTTCATTCTCTTGGCTTCCAGTATGTCTAATCTGCTTTGTTGTCCTCATATCTCTCTCAGTCTCCTTTGCTGGCTTTTCCAATATCCAGTTTCAAAGGCTGGAGTTCCCCAGAGCTTCTTTGTTGGATTTCTTCTATTTTCATTTGACACTCACTCCCTCGTTGATCTCATTTGCCCTCATAGTTGTAAGTGCCCTCTATCTGCTGAGGGTTCTCCAGCTCTCTCTTTATACCTCCAGCTCCAACTTTTTCCCATGCCCACATCTCCAATTAGCTTCTTGATTTTTTCACAGGACACTTAGTAGACATATCAAAATGTACTTGCTCAAAATAAGCTTCTAATATTTTGCCAAAATCCTCCTGCAGCCTTCCCTGCATCTGTTAGTAGCTCCATTCTTCCAGTACACAAGCCAAAAACAGGTAGTTGTATTAGACAGCTTTTTTTCCTACACACCACCCCCTGTCCAATCTGTTTGAAACTCATTTTTGTTCTACCTTCAACTTATATCCAGAGTTTGACCGTTAATCATATATTGTCATATACCTAGTTCATGCCACCATAATTTCTAGGCTGATTTACTTCAATAGCCTCCTATTTGATCTGATTTCTTCCACCCTTTCTCCAAGGTAATCGATTTTCAGTACAATATCAAGGGTAGTCTTATTACAGCTGCAGCAGACCAGGTCTTCCATTTACTCAGAACCCTCACATGTCTTCACATCTCATCAGAGTAACAACAAAATATTTACCACCCACAGATTCATACCTTATCTGGCTCCCTATCACCTCTCTCACTTTTTCTTCAACTCTTCTCTTCCTTACTTGCTCACTTCAGCAGTGAGGGCCCCTTGATGTTCCTTAGACATACTTGGCACTGTCCTATCTCAAGGACTTTGGGCTTGCTTTTCCACCTGCTAGAAAGCCTGTTATCTTAAGTATCTTCCTGGACGGTTCCCTCACTTCGTTTCTTCAAAGTCACATCTCAAGGATGTCTTTCCTGGCCATCTTTTGTAAGTTTCAATGATGCTCCTTATTAGCTTGTGTGCCACCCCAGATTGGGGCACTTGCCTTGCTTTGCATTGGAGCAACCCTGATAATAGCTAGGCTATTCCCACAGCCATGGATCCAGGTTACCATCATTGCCATAGATTGAGGAACCCCCTGTAGTCCCAGCCCCTCCTGTTGCTCGTGGTTACTGAGCATCAGTGTCTTACCTGTTGCTTTCCCCATGTGTGTCTCCCAGCGACTTCTTTGTAGCCACTAAGTCAGAGACCAAAGGACCCAGTCAGTATCCCTGCAGACACAACCTGAAGCCATCAGTTCACCTCCTCTCCCCTCCATCTCCTCCCTAACACTCTGCTCAGTGACACAGCTGCTTTACATCCCTCTCAGAAGAGGTACTTGGACAACCAACAACCGTCCATCCACAAACAGTGGCAACTTTGATAAAACACCTTCTTATCTTTGCTTCCCTTTAAGTATCAATATTATATTCCAAAAGTACCACTGTTAATATGTCACTCTCCTGGTTTAAAACCCTCCCACAGTTCCCCTTTGCCTGCAGAATAAACTAACATGTCCTTAAAGTGGCATTGAAATTTGGCAATAATCTCCAGTCTTTTCTTTTACTTGCGCTATATTCCAGCCAAAATAAACCAATCACTATTCCTACACCATATCCATAAGTTTTCTAGCTGTGTTTCTTGTTTCATAATTTTATATCTTCCAGAAGAATCCTAAGGACCCTCATTTCTTCCTATAACATATTTCTCTATTTTTCTGATCCAGATCAAATCCTCCTTCTTTTATGAAGACTTCCTTGATTCTCATTTCCCTGTGTGATAACTTGTAATGTGTTTCCTAGTATTATTAGTTATTCACTCATTTAAACTTTTCTTTTAAATTCTAAGCTCCTTGAGGGTAAAGGCAGTATGATCTATCTCTACCACCCTTCCAGTACAAAGTTAAATTACATGAGCACATTATATTTGCTCAAAAATGTTAACTCTAATCAAACAGCAGAGCAAGCTATCTGGCAACACTCACAGAGGCTGTGGTGTTCTATAGCTCCTGAGGCTCAGTAACACTGCACAGAATCAGAAAAGAGCAAGAGGCCTGGGGTCAGGTTGATTGGTTCTGATGCTGCTATTTAACACCTCTGTGGTTTACAGCAATTTTTTTCCCACAAGTCTCTGGTCCCTCCTAGGTTCTGCATAAAAATAACAGTATCTACCACATATGATTCTGTTGAGAATTGTGTACCATTTAAAATGTCTGGCCCAGGACCCAAAACCTCACGTCCTGATTTTGCATTCTAAACCTGCAAGGCCCTGGGCCTCCCTGTGTTATTTCTGATGCAGCAGCCTTAGGTCTCACGGTCATAAGGACTATGACACTTGGAAGCTGCTGGACATGAAGTGTACCCCACTGGTGGGACTATGGGCTGTGCCTCTTCTCCACATCCATAAGAGCCTCAGGCCAAAGGACTTATCGGCTATAACAAATGATGGCTTGGGCATGAAAAGCCCTTCTCATCTCTCCTCATTGAGTTCTACGTAGAAACATTATGGCCTACGAGACTTAAAGCCAGAAAGAGAAGATGTACCTTTTTAAACAATCAACTTAGCAGAGAGTGTGGAAAATAAAACCTCAAAGGAACTTCACAGTATTTTTCATATTTATTTCCTCACAATGTCTAAACACTATTACAGAATTGTGCAGAATTTCTGAGACACAAAAAAGAAACCGAATAATCCTAGCTCAGAGCATGAAGTAGGATGAAAAGGGGAAGGAATTATTTCCTTGTCTCTAAAAGAATCACATTAGAACTTCTTGTGCTTCCAGTAATAATGTTAACATGCCGATATAAATGCATCTTGTCTTCAAGCTTGAGATTTTGTGTCATAGTAATAGAAGTTTAAACAGCGTTTATAATTATATGAAATTGCATGGCTGGGAGTGGAAAAGAACTCAGGCAGACTTCATCAACAATACAGAAGAGTGAAAACTCGGAAACAACGTATTAGAAATCAGTACAATCCCTTGTGAAATATAGCATGTGACACACAGAATCATAAACTCAGCCCACTGATAACATTAGCTATTAATGCCATGGCAAAGGAATTAATTTCGTTTTGAGTAAAAACGTCACTTCTGTGACTAAACTTCAAAGATGTCATTTTAAATGAAGAGAACACTGTATTAAAGTGACTCAAGCTGACACTAAAATTTATTTCTCAAAACAAACATTTTACTGGAAGCCCATACATTTCCAAAATTACTTTGTTTTGTAAGAACAGTGGCTGACCTTGAGATTACGCTACATTCACTCAAAAAACCTGAAGTCATTGCCCGTGAACAATGTTTAAGTAGAGAGGGAAACCTAAACACATATTTTTATTATATTACACTTACACATACAAATATATATGTACTTGCATATGCAAATCTATTTTTACATATGTGTATGTGTAGGTATATTTATACCTGAGACTCCCTCAACCACTGACTGATAGCACACAATTTATGTTCTATTTATCTTAGAACCTCAGCATTTGGTTCAGTGCCTTGAATGTAGTAAGTGATCCGTAAATTTGTTCTGTTGACCTGCAATCTTTATAGGTCGAGTTGCCTCTAGGGATTTAACAGATTCAAATATGTCAAATGTCCTAATGAAATAAGGTCAGAAATTTAGAAAGCTGATCATACCAAGTAGACAAGTATTCTATTATTACATTTCTCAAAAGAACAAAATCTTATCAGGGAGGTGGGTATAAAGAGATTATTAAATGTGCCATAAGCATGCTTCTAATCTACCAATTCTTGATTGAATGAAGACCAGCAACCAGAAAGTATGATTTTTGTTCTCTGAATATCATCTAGATTAATTATTGAGGAAACAAAGAGACAGAAGCCACATTACTGAGTTCCTTGGTCAGTGTACCGAGACCTAGATCAGGGAATCCAGGGAGAGAGCAACAGCAGTGATCCCTCCGCTGATGGGCAGAAGAGGACTCTCAGGTGTAGTCAGCACTAATGTGAATGGTTATGTAAGCAAAATATTAATTCCTGGTTCCATTTTTGCATATCTACTATGTTCCCTATGGAATGCATTCGTAAACATAATACACAAAAATCTGTCATTAGACTCTCTTGGGGAGAAACAGACAATGAAATGTAAACACAATAAATAATTATATAGTGAGTTTGGAGGTGGTGGTTTCTATGGCAAATAGAACTGGGAAAGCAGAACCAGAAGGGCAGAGGGTGATTGCAAATGGCCACAGTGTGGCCAAGTCAATCTCCTGCAGAAGGCAACCCATGAGACAAGCACATTGAAGGTGGAGGGATGAACACATCTAGAGATGAACTTAAGCCCTAAAGGAAAACTATTAACTAGAAGAGAGATGAGCATTTGTATCTAGACATACAAGTATAGGTGGAGGAAATAAAAAGGAATAGAAGAAATAGAGAAGAAAATAGAGAGCATTGTAATACTGAGGCTCAGAGCTGGATCTTCCTAGATAAAGAGCTTTCTTAGGTTGAACATCATAAAGGGGGTGGTTAAATAGTTCTGTATTTCCCCTAATCAAGATGGAGGACAAGGCACTGCAGGGGCCACCTGGAACTTTCCTTTGGCTTATACTTGTACTAGTAATTGAATGCTTTGAAAAGTATTGCTGGACTGACTAATGAATATTTCAGGAAGCCCAGATATATCTGTACAGCATAGTAATTAAAAGAGGAGGACTAAAACACATATTCATCAGAAAATTAATATCGCTGAAGGCTGATTCTTCTGAAGAAATGCCAGGTGACCTTGGGGCCTAAGGGTTTCAGGCCCCTGGGCTTCAGTGGATTTTTTATACATTTCCATCTATGTTCTTGGGAGCAAGCAGGAGTATGCCACCTCATTCAGCCCTGCCTCGGTCAGCGTTCTCCAGCACTGCTCTGTCAGCATTCACACTTTCATTCTGTGCTGAACATTGTGACGTTCAACGACAGTGCATGGTGATCCCTAGCAGTTACTGTTTTTGTCGGTGTTGTCACCACAGAGAAGGCAAATAGAAGAGAACATTCCAGACGTGTGTGTGTGTATGTGTGTGTGCACGTGCATGTGTGTGTGTTTAGAATGAAGTGGAAAGATTGCAAGTACAAAGACCAGAAAATGTATGACTAGAGAAAAGTTAAAGGGTTTTGTAAAATCAATTTATATGCTTAATCTTGTTTCATATGTATTATATAAAGGGTTTTGCATATATAGGTGTTTATAATTTATTTTTAAACCATGAAAATATTTTCATGCATGTTTAAAGACATGTCATTCAAGTGTTAATAGCATGTTTCTCCAAAGTGAGTAAACTTGCAGAATTTGGGACAATGTTTAGCATTGAAGATTTCTATCTCAAGGAGCCCTAGCTAGTTATAGAATGAACTCTGCTCCAATCTATCTTGTCTCCCACTTAGTCTGGTTGATAAAGGCAAGACATCAATCAGGAAACAGCATAACTATCTAGTGTTTTAGGGAGAAATATGGACACCTTAGCAAGAACATGAAACTGTTTTGGAATAATTTGAGTTTAGAGAGTTTAGATGAACATAGGTCAAAAACATAACTTCTTGAAAAATGTCATTGTCATAGAAATCAGACTCTACACTGGAGGGATGCAGTTTCCTTAGAAGTTTCAAACAGGATTCCTTTTAACAAACACTAAACTGATAAATATACCCTTAAAAGCTGTGATATTTAGATGCGTAAAATCTAAATGTTCAATAAAAACAAATTTTGGTTACATAAATACATGCCCAACATATCCAACTGCCCCGTCAACATTCTCTTTCTCTGTAAATGATACTTTCTCTGTAAATCCAGTTAATCAAGGTGACCTCCAAAAGTGCTGAATCCTAGCTCTTCCTCATATAACCCTCTTTCCTCCAGCAGAAATCTCTCCTCCTTTCCATTCCTTTTCATAGCTCATCTCCAAGAAAGCTAAGTGTGCAGCTGATATGGAAGACAGGTGGTTAAGAGCTGTGTTTCTGGATAGTGCAGACATGGATTTCAATCTTGGTCTGCTACTCACCTGCTGTGGTGACCTTGAAAGTGACTACTTCACCCTTCTGAGTCTTTTTTTTTTTTTTTTTTTTGAGATGGAGTTTCATTCTGTTGTCCAGGCTGGACTGTAGTGGCATAATCTCAGCTCACTGCAATCTCCGCCTCCCAGGTTCAAGTGATCCTCCCACCTCAGCCTCCCGAGTATCTAGGATTACAGGCACGGACCACCACACCTGGCTAATTTTTGTATTTTTAGTAGAGACGAGGTTTCACCATGTTGGCCATGCTGATCTCGAACTCCTGACCTCAAGTGATCCACCCACCTTGGCCTCCCAAAGTTCTAGGATTTCAGGTGGGAGCCACCATGCCAGGCCTCCATTCTGAGTCTTAATGTTCTCATCTGAACTGAAGATAAAAATAAAACCTACTTCACACTTCTGTGATGATTAACTAAAATAACAGACATAAGGCATTTGGCAATTAAGTATTCAATAAAATTTAAATATTATTATTGAGCTTATTATTACTACTAGATAACGGTCTAGGAGGGAGTCACAAACAGGCCATGTGAACTCATGTGAAAAAAATATTAAATAGGCTGCTCCATAATTGCATTGTAATATCTAAAAGCTACAGCAAAAATACATATTTATATTTTCTTGTCTTCTGTAAGAATAAAATGTTTTGACATCTAAAAATCATTGACTTTTTTAGGTTTGGGCAAGCAGTTGAACACTAAGTGACTGTCCAGTCAATGCATGCCACTTTGCTTCATGTTTCACTGAACTTTCATTGACATTTGTTTTAACATGGACCAAAGATGGATGAAGAAGGGTAGAAGGGGACCCATCTGGGAAGGCTGGGCCTGAGTTCATAATGTGATATTTGCATGACATGGCATTACTTGTCCCTCACTTCTTGTCTGGATAAAAAAAAAAAACACTACAAAATGTAAACTACCAATGCATTCTTCTACTCCCAACAAACCTATCCTCCATCAGAGTTATCTCTCTAAAATGCAGAAAGAAATTTAATCCCCAATTGCAGATACATTCCCTGCCTCTGTAGAATTTAGCACAGGACCCAGGGCCATTCACAAGCCAATGCTATGCCAGAATAATCTATTGCTGTTTCTAATCACAACTCCAAGACTCTAACCACCCATTATTAATCAGAGCTCCCAATCGAGTGTGTCATACAATCTCATATCATGGCACGTGCTTCTCAATCTATCGAGAATACCCGAAAAGACTGTTTCTTGACCTAGTAAAATCCACACTGTCTTTCTCCTCCTCTGTACCATCTCAAATTGTATCTGATTTTGTCACCTCTCTGTGGATCTGGCTAATAGACTCAGGGTATTAGGGTGAAAAGTAGAAGCAAAATATTTCTTGCTTCTGGGCTTTGTGGTAGAGACCAAAGGGAAAATACCAAAATTTGGTGCCTGAGAATGAGAATGAAATTTAAATTTGGGGAGTCCAGTCTGCCTTTTCCTATACCAATAGTTATAAATTACCAAATATAACTACATAAATAAGACACAGAAGGGAAAAGATGAGGGGAGATACTGGTAGGAGTCACAGAGCTAAAAATACAAAACAGATACAGGCAATAGGAGGCCGTCTGATTGTCATGGGATAGTATTGAGATAGAAATGGGGATGTGCCCCCCAGATTCCCCTTCAAGGAAGAACCTTTGCCTACCTATCAGCAGACAGCTTCTGACTACCAGCTCCTTCAGTGTTCCTCTCAGCCGCAAAGAGCTTCCTTGTCTAAGGGTCTTTGGAATCATCCTTGACTGCTATCTATTGTAGTCCACACTCAATTGACTGACAGATACAGTTAGCTCTGCCTTTAAGCTTCTCATCAGCACCTCTACCATTGCAATCTTAGTCTCAGTCAGTGGCTCTCACTGGGAGTGATTTTGCCTCCTAAGGGATATTTGGCAAGGTCTGAAGATACTTTTTTCTTTTCATAAGTGCTGCGATGCTACTGGCATCTATTTGGCTCTCTACTCATTGATGAAGCCGATGATGCTACTAAACATTCTACCATAAACAGGATGGCCTCCTACAAGAAAAATGATCTGGGCCCAAAAGTCAACAGTGCTGAGACTGAGAAATGCTAATCTGAGCCACCATCGCCTCTTACTCAGGTGACGTCAGTACCTTCCTCCAGACTCCTCTGTTGCCTTTTTCAGTCAGGGTTATCTTTCAAAAATATTAACTTGTTCACAGCACACTACTCTCAATTCTCTAAGGTTCCTCATCACATTAAGAATAAAATTTACAACTCTTGCCTTGTCTGCAAGGCCTGTTTGAGTTGGCCTCTGACTACTGCTCTGACCCTTCTTTCTACTTCTCCTTCTGCTCTCCCTGGATCACTATTCCCACGTCTCATTGGCCTTTTGTCGTTCCTCCAAAATGGTAGGGCCCTCCTGGCTCAAGACACGCATTCTCCCTTCAGGTTTTTTCCAGGCCACTTTCTTCAGCTCTATGTTCAAGTGGCCTCTTTTCAGAGAGGCCTGCCATGACCACTGTATCTACATTGCATCCTTCCCTTCATTGCCCATCACCCTTGTCTTGCTGTATTTTTCTTCATAGCACATATCATAATCCTAGTTTGTGTTTGTTTATCATTTATCTGTCACACTATACCACAAAGAACTTGGTCTTCTTTGGTCTCCACTATATCCCCAACACCTCAAACAATTCTGGCACATAATAGGTCCTCAATAAATATTTGCTAAATGAATGAATGTATGAAGCTACTTGCAACAGCTTTCTCAACATCTGTGTGGGAAAGTGGCTTCATTTCAAGAGTAGCAGGGAGAGCATGATAGACTGTTAGAATATGAGTTTCCCCCATAGGCTCCTAGATCATTTCTGATTTGGCATTAAACTATTTGTTCATTTATATTTCTTTCTACCATTAAATATCTTGATGTGACCCTAAGAGGTTAATAGATATTCAGCTGGTGTTTTTAAAGTTGTATGTCCTATAATATCTACATTCTCCTCATCCAAATGTGACATATTTATAGTAGCAACATTCTGAAAGTGGTAATTCTATAAAAAATACTCTGTCACTAAGAAGGGAGATTATGATTCTTTTGCCTATTTTTAAGTCTTTAGCAATTCTCTTGAAACCATCTTTTAATATACAGCATTTTCAGAGGAACTTTGAGGAAATGGAGCAACATGTTACCCACAACTGGGAACAATTCTGTATTTTCCTATTAGTTCTTATATTCCAGGTAGTGAACTTGAGCTTATTTCCTGATCAGAATTATGGTTAAAGCATGACTGCCAGCCACCTCCTAGTGTTGTGGATATATAATGCCATGCTCTCCATCCATAATCTCCTTAAAGCTTCTTCAGCCTTCACTGTCTTTCCTAAATCTTTCTATCACTATGAACTTTGTTGCTTCAACTCCAGAACATGTAGAGTTTCAAACAAAAAATTACACCAGAAAAAAAGTTAAACAAGCAAGGAAAATTTTATTCAAGCTACTGCAATAGAGGAAAGAAAATAACTGCACTCAACTTTACTGAAACACTAGGCAGGAGTGTTTTTAAGTACTGGGGTGAGCAAGTGGAAAAGTACTGGAGGACATTAGGGGTGAGGTTAATTGATGGACATGTTGAGCATATTGAGTTATTTCTGAATTTGCAAATTTTTTTTCTTTGTGATTAAACCATCTATGTCTGTTAATTGACTTCCATCAAAATTAGATTCCTATCCTCCCACAAAGAATGGAGATGGCACAGGGCACTATCTTCTTTGATGTTTACACTTCAGAGATGGCATCCAGGCCCTTAAGAAAGAGATTTTCTTGGCTATAAAATTGGCAAAAGTCTGGAAATCTATTTACATATCAAAAGGACAGAGAAAGTATTTATAATTGTATTTTTCTAAAATTAATGCTCTAAGAAAAAGGGAAATCAGGGCCTATGGTCAAGAAGAAACCTGTCTAAAGTTTAGTCAACCCGAAAGGAACATTAATAAGTCTGCCGGGGTCAAGATTGCATTATTAGTAAACTGCTGCAGAGGCATCCATTTTAGTCAGTACAGTTGTTGACTAGAAGTCTCCATTATTGAATTCCTATCCCCATTTCCATGAAGTCAATTATCTATTATAACATGTGTGTGCTTACGTGCTGTGTGTGCCTTTATAAAGGACCTCTGGGGACTTTGGAAGGGTTCTTGTTGTTTTCCCTGCTTACAGTAGACTGAATGTTTGTCTCCTCCCAAAATTGATATGTGGAAACCTTAATCACAATGTGTTGTTATTAGAAATGGGGCCTTTGGGAGGTAATTAGATCATGAGAATGGAGTCATCATTAATGGTATTGGTATCCTTACAATAAGAGGCCAGAAATCTAGCTAGCTCTCTTTCAGCCATATGGGGATACAATGAGAAGTCAGCAAGCTTGCAACCTGGAAGGAGGCCCTCACCAGTAAATGACCATGCTGGTCCCTCGATCTTGGGCTTCCCAAACTAAAGAACTGTGAGAATTAAGGGTTTGTTGTTTATGCCATTTAGTGTATGATATTTTGTTATGATAGCCTGAGCTGGCCAAGACATTGCTATGGGCTCTATTTATAGGCAATATTATCTCCCACATTAACTTCAATATAATCATTGATATCATTAATTTTATCAACAAGTGAGGTTCTATAGAGGACTTCCAGACCTGGTCTGGCAATGGCCAAATGCAGAAATTTCAAGGACAGCAAGAAACCCTCACTAGATTCCCTCACCTTTGTGGCCTCCCTAAAAAATGTGCTGGGGCTGTCTGAGCATATTGATTGTAAATTCTCAGTGGAATTCATGAAAATGACCTTGGAGCTTCACAGGTCTTGCAGCTCATAAGACTACATTCAAACACCTTTCTCAAATTAAAAAGTTACTGTCAATTCTGTGATTCAAGTAATTGAGTGCCTGAGGAAAGAAAGCTGCTGCAATGGAAAAGGAATGCAGACCTTCAAGCTGCTGTCTTGCTTTGGCTCAGCGGATGCTCCAAAGTTGAGATAATAGTGGTGTAGGCCCCCATGCTTCTCCAGAGCACTGAGCAAGAGTGTGAGTGCTGAGTTTGAGAATAGAGCCTCTTGGGTTCACAGGGCACAGAACTAAGTTAGCTAAGACTTCCATTGTTGACCTCATTTTCTACCCACTGAACAGAAAAAGTAATGTATTCTGTTCTTCCAAATTAATCTTCTAAGTCACTTAAAAAATAAATCTCAGGCAAGTGGATCTTCCATGTAATAACAAAATTAATTGGATAAGGTTGTTGGAGAGGGAGGTCTTCAAGATCATGAGAAAGAAATGAAAGACAGTATGCAAGAAGCAGAAATACATATATATATATATATAAAATCTCAGCTCGTATTCAATGGCGATTAACACAGATAGAGAGCACTTTGCACACATTAGCTTATCAATTTTCACTATAATGCTTTTTTCATTACCACTGTAGTGAATTGGAATATTGTCCCAATTCTTCACTATCTTATCATAAATTACAGAGACAACCACCGCCCCTGCCCCCCAACAATTTCCACCTGCCCACATGTAAATAAAGCTGTGTTCAAAACATGTTCTTAAAATGTTGAGAGCTGGAAACTGAATTAAACATTGATGTTTCTGCCTGCTTATGGAAAATTCATATTTCCATTTTACGGTGTTTTCTGGAATTGGACTTTCTCAAAGCTTTCTTTTACAAAATGGAGAAAAATGCACACAAACTGAGATGATCTCATGCCACTAAGAAATTAGCTGTTTAACAATAATGTGAAGGATTTCACTGAACATAGAATTCCAATAAGACTTATATTTATATTTCTCCTCTTTATGAAAATAGTAACAAGTCAGTAGCTTGTCAATAAAATTAAGTATACAAATGCTCTATTTTCTGGCTAGTTCTCTTCTCCAATAATAACAGCATAGCGCTTACACATCAATTGTACCATAACCTTAAATGAACCAAGGGCTATAGTCAGCAAAGTCAGAACAGACATACATCAGGTGTGGCTTTGAGGGTAAAGATTTCACCTCCCCTAAAGACTATTACTTCAGATAATATGTACTAACTATTGTAAAGTACCAGCTATTATACTAAGCATGTAGCATTATGTAATTTACGCAAAGTTATACAAGTCTGGCTGGGCTACTTAAGTTAGTTTCTATTCTAAGTCATAAACTTTATATTAAATGGTATATACCTTTTAAAGAAGGAGTATATTTATATGATTCAAAAATAAAAACTTTAAATATATATATAAACTTTAAATATATCTATTAAATATATCTATTAAATATATATAAAGTTTTTATTTTGAATATATATGATTCAAAAAAAACTTTAAATATATATAAACTTTAAATATATATTTTAAATATATATTAAACATATATAAAGTTTTTATTTTTGAATCATATATATATATAGTGTCCTTCCAACCTTTGTCCCAAATCCACCCAACTTTCACCACCAACTTGTATCATGACAGACGATTACAATTTATCATCTTTTGTGTATCACACCAAAGTTCTTTTTGCATATCCTCAATTTATTTTAGTTTAATAAATAATTCTCAGCCTAAAATGCTGGTGTAAAACAGAATAAAGTAATATTTCAATAAAAGCAAAAGGTAGTTTGATGATAAAATACTTTTTACTGAAGTAGATACATTTTTCTATATCACCCTTTCTTAATACAGCTGAAATTTTATAACTCTATTTCACTACTTCATTTTTAGCTAAGGGTTCAGTCAATCAAGAAACATGCCCATTTGTCTCAAACAGGTTTGGCAAATAATTGTGCATTAAACCTAACAGGGAATCTAATTTCTAAATAGCAAGCATAAACAGAAATGAATTTGCAACGTTATTCTCAAATCTAGTATTGATGTTTCACAGGTGTGCTAATTAATTAGAGGATCAGATCTTATCAGACACAAAAATTTCTTTGAGAATTCACGTGAAAATAGAGTTCTAACTCTCTCTGTTACATTAGTAACTGAGCTTGCCACTGCAAAGGAAGGAAAGAGATGACTGGTAATTATTATCCAAACTGAAATAAGAAGCAGAATTGCCAAAAATGAAAGTAGGACAAGCTCATACCTCATTGTCAGGAAAATTTTATTAGGCCTTGATTTGATGTCCTACATTTGTTTTAACTTCATCTTTCAGATAATATTGTCTGTGACTTCCAAAGAGTGACAATGTAGATAAATGCTTGAAAAGCTAAAATTAGGACAAAAGTCTCATAATAACTTGTCAAGATTAAAATACATGTCATAAGAACATGGTTGTGTTTCTCAATTGGTGATCATTTTAGTTGACTATTGCTGTAATAACCTTGTGTAACAAAGCACACCCAAATCCCGTGGCTTATAACAACAAGCATTTATTTTTCTCCCTTACACTTTTGCAGGTTGGTTATGATGGTTCAACTCAGGCTGTGGGTCAGGGGTCAGCTGGTCTTGGCTCTAGGCTACACGCGGACTTCAAATCTGTGTCATTCATCTCTACCTTGTCCTTGGGCAAACCCAGAGCATGTTCTTCTCACAGGAATGTGCTTTCAAAAGCACAAGAAAGCAAGGCAAAATAACATCAGCATATTTAAGCCTGCAGTTTGTGTCACGTCTCATGCAATGATACAAGTCACATGGCCATGCCCAATATGGAGCATATGCTATATGGGCGAGTACTTCAAAGCTCCCTGGTAAAAGTGAATAATTTATAACAAGATAGTGAAGAATTGGGGCAATATTCCAATCTACTACAATGGTAAAGAAAATAAGCATGATAGTTTCAGAGGTTAGAGTCTTTGGCAAAACTTCGGCATATCTTGACTGTCTAGCTGTAGAAAAATACCAAGAATTGTCTATAGAAAGCCAAAGCCAGATAATAGGTTAAATGCTAGCTTTAGTCTGCAGATATATTTATACATTTATTCAGTCTTTGGTTCTTCTAAAAAATATCAAATGGTTCCTGATTGCTCTTCCAAAAACTACCAAATGCTGTGTAATTTTCAAATGCATTGTCTAAATGTGACAATTGAGACACATTTGTGAGAAACAGGCCATGTCCCAATAGATGTCACACCTAGTAGTGAAAGACACTTAGAATGTGTAGGTACAAATGCTTTGAATGTTAGAAAACAGAATTATCTATCATTACGTAAGCATTAAATACAAGACCTTAATGTAGTCTATAGAGTGTCATCACCAGATTTGATGTTTGTAAATATCACTCTGTCTTGTGTTGTAGTGAATAATTAAAGGTAGTCACGGATCAGGAATGGATAGGGTAGACAAATTAAGTAATCATAGGAGTAGCTTAAGAGGATAATGTTAATAGCTTTGACTAGGATGGTTGCAGTCAAGGAAAAGAATGAAAAGTTTAGGAAATAGATCCAACACATTTAATATTAGATTAATGAATGTGGAGGTGAGAGAGTCAGGGAAGTCAAAGGTAGCACCAAGGCTCTCACTTAGGTATTTAAACAGATGACATGCTTTGCTTAGATGTGAACAGTGGAGGAAAAATAGATAAGGAAGATTATAAGTATTGCCTAAGATGTAAATTTGAAGTGTACATTTGGGATATACAATGGAAGGTATATAGTACACATTTGAAAATGTGGTCTGAAGTTCAGAAGAGATCTCTGGGCTAGAGATGTAAATGTAAAAGTTATATGCATAAAAACAGTAATTGAAGACATAGGAGTAATGAGATTGCCTAAATATAGATTTAAAAGGAAAAAAAAAAAGGCCTTAAAATAAATGCTGAGGAACACCAATATTCAATGGTCTGGCAGAGGAGGAGGTTGAACCTGAAAAGTCGTTTTAGGAATAGATGACAGAGAAACACATTTAGGAAAATGTGAGTGACAAAGCCAAGGAGGAAAAATTGTTTCTAAAAGGAGGAAGTAGTCAGCAGTGTATAGTACTGCTGAGAAGGAAATACGTCAGGTGAGAAGCACCCAGTGGATTTCACGACCTGGAAGTAATTGGTGACCTATACAGCAGCTGTAGATGAGATGAGGCATAGAAGGTAGAGTGTAATATAATAAAAATGAGAAGAGGATGGGGAGAGTACATAGCAAGTGTAGAAATTCATTTTGTGGATGAGATCAAATATAGACCAAGAGGCCATGTGGAGTTTAGAGAAGACATTGAGCATATTTAAATTATGATGACACTGAGGCAGTAATGAGGCAGACTTTGCAGATAAGAAGACAAGGTGCATAATCAATAAAGCAGAGCACTTGTAAAAGGCTCAGGAATGAGATGCAGGGTGCAAGTGGAGATAATGGTGTGAGCAGAAAGGAAGATCATGACCGCCATTGAATTAGGAGAAACAGATTGATGTAGGTGGAAGCAGGTTTGTACATTTCATTGTCAGAAGTAGATATATTTCCCTTCTAAGACTAATATTATATGTATTTCATAGTAGATCAGGTCAGTTCCTGGGGATGAGGAATGACCACTAATAATTACAGTTACTACTTACTGAGGATATACTATGTGCCAGCCATTGTTTAATAGAGGCCAGGAGGGGCCACTTAATCGCTAGAAGACAGAAGTACTCAATTACCATAATTGTCAGCAAAATGTGAGCACAGGTCAGGGGGACTTATTTATAGTAACACTATGCCTGCTGAGAGGCAAAACAAAATGAGCAGCCATTCAGAAAAAAAAAAGACAAAATTGGGGGAACATTGAGCGATGTCAGTGAGGATGGCGGAGTACGAAGCTCTGAAAATATTTTTATTTATTTAAAAAAATGAGAATATTAGCCAAAAAATGCAAATTAAACTTTTTCAGGACTCTGACAATCAAAGACTTGCAACAATCCAGGGAGCACTTCTTTGAAAAAATAACTGAATCTTGCTAAGAGAAGTAAGTCCTGGTATTTTAACTTACCCTATTCCTATAATACCCTAAGTCCTGGTATTATACATACCCTATTTTAACTTATTCCTGTTCCAATCTCCCCAGTTCTATGGGAGCCTTGAAAACCAGCAACTTCACAATCACAACGAAAACCGGAAGACTAGCAACCACTGGAAGGGTTCAATGTGTTTGACTCTCTTCTCTCCTCTCCTCTTAAATCCCAGTTCCAGGAAAATGTCATTATTTGATTTCTCTGGAAGTTCCCTGGGAAACTCCATTTGCAGAGCTTGTCTTTATTTGACCTGACTCAGAGTTTACCTGATGCAAACAGCCTTTTTCTCAGGAGTGTTTGCCAAAAAAAAAAAAAAAAAAAAGGAAAAGAAAGAAAAGAAAATAGTACAATTGTTTAACATCATTATTGACTGTGGCAGTGATAACAATAGGGCAAAAAATAAGCTGACCCCAAATTTTGTTAAAAGAACAGCTTGTGAACTAGGGGTCCATAGAAGACTTTGAAAAGCTTTCAGGGAATCTGAAAGGCCATGCACTGGCATAGGGCTGTGTGCACGCTCAGGAAACATCAGGAAAGGTCGTAAATTATCATCCCTGGCTGACTTTAAGGCTCTTTGCAAGAAGGAAGTTAAGGCTAAGACAAGAGTTGTAAACTGCCTGAGACGTACCAGCACACACAGAGCACACACAGAGAAAACTTCAGCAAGGCTCAGAGGCATTGATTCCAGGAATTTAGGTAAATCATCATTACCTGACCACTAAGCTAACCAAGCAGAGGCTTTCTTGGCCACACATAACTAAGAAAGCAGACTTTAAAACAACAAATTCAGGCCGGGCGCGGTGGCTCACGCCTGTAATCCCAGCACTTTGGGAGGCCGAGGCGGGTGGATCATGAAGTCAGGAGATAGAGACCATCCTGTCTAACACAGTGAAACCCTGTCTCCACTGAAAATGCAGAAAATTAGCCAGGTATGGTGGCGGAGCTTGCAGTGAGCCGAGATCACACCACTGCACTCCAGCCTGGGTGACAGAGCGAGACTCCGTCTCCAAAAAATAAAAATAAATAAATAAATAAATGCAGAAAAGTGACCAAAAAAAGCAACAACAGTAGAATAGTAGTAGCAAACAGCAGCAACAGTAAACTCTGAAGTGACTAACAAAGCAATGGCAACAGAATAGCAGCAAACAACAACAGCAATAAACCCTGAAGGGACAGGGAGAATCTGGTTTCCAGAGCTGCTATTTTATATATTTTAAAAGTCCAAATTTAACCAAAAATTTAAGGTACATACAATGAAGCAATAAAACTATTGCCCATACGTAAGGAAAAAAAAGGCAGTCAATGGAAACTTCTTGAGTAAATTTAGACTTTGGATTTACTAGACAAACATTTGAAACCAGGTTTTTAAAAATTATTTTTATTTTACTTCAAGTTCTGGGATACACGTGCAGAACATGCAGGTTTGCTACACAGGTATACATGTGCCATGGTGGTTTGCTACACCTATCAACCCATCATCTAGGTTTTGAGCCATGCATGCATTAAGTATTTGTCCTAATGCTCGCCCTCCCCTTGTCCCCAACCCCCAACAGGCCCCAGTGTGTGATGTTCCCCTCTCTGTATCCATGTGTTCTCATTGTTCAACTCCCACTTATGACTTAGAACATGCAGTGTTTGGTTTTCTGCTCCTGTGTTAGTTTGCTGAGGATGATGGTTTCCAGCTTCATCCATGTCCCTGCAAAGGACGTGAATTCATTCTTTTTTATGGCTGCATAGTATTCCATGGTGTATATGTGCCACATTTTCTTTATCCAGTGTATCGTTGATGGGCATTCGTGTTGGTTCCAAGTCTTTGCTCTTGTATATAATGCTTCAATAAACATACGTGTGCATGTGTCTTTATAGCAGAATGATTTATAATCCTTGGGGTACATACCCAGAATGGGATTGCTGGGTCAAATGGTATTTCTGTAAACCCAGCTATTTTTAATATGTTAAATAAACAAACAAAAAAAGTCTTTTTAAAAAATGAAAGAAACATATGAGAATAATGTATTGACAGAGAATATAAGTAGAAATAGAAATTATTAAAATATAGAAATTATGAAGTTGAAAAGTACAATAACATGTTAAAAATTTGCTAGAGAAGCACAATAACTGAAGAGAGCTGGCAGAAGACAGAATCAGCAAACTTGAAGAATGCTCAATTGAGATTACCCAGCTTGAGAAATAGAAAGAAAGATTAAAGAAGAAAAATAAATAGAGCCTCAAAGACCTATGAGGTGCCATCAGCATACCAACCTACGCAAAATGGGAGTCCAAGATTGAGAATTGAGAGAAAAGGGGGCTGAAACAAAATTTCAAAAAATGATGACCAAAACCTCCCCAAATTTGATGAAAAGTAGTATTTTAAACATCCAAGAAACATAATGAACTCCAAATAATATAAACTCAAAGATATTCACACTAGACATGTCATAATCAAAATGTCAAAAGACAAAGATAAAATCTTGAAAGCAGCAAAGAGAAGAATTGATCATATGAAAGCAATCCTCAATAAGACTAAAATCGGTTTCTCTTCAGGAGTCATGGAGAGCATACAGTGGGAAGCATACCCCAAGTCCTGGAAAATAGACTGTCAACAAAGAATTCTGTAATCAGAGAAAAATCCTCAAAACTAAAGGAGAAATTAAGACATTCCCAGATAAACAATTCCTTGCCCACTTCCCAAAGCTGAATCAGTTTAGACTCAGAAACTGTTGCTTAAAAAGGTGGTCAGGTCCCCAGGAAAAAGGTCCCTGCAGCATCACAGTGCATGTAAAATGTAATGATTCCTGTACTCCTTCCACAAAGAGGCCTAAAACCATTTACCTAGATAACTGCACTGAGGAAAGAGAAATAGTCAGATACTTTGAGAGCTACTAGACACAGGCTGTATGTTGGTAGTACCTGGATTCTTAAAAGCATTGTCATAGCTCCCTATTAGAGTATGGTGATGTAGGGGCCATGGTATAAGACCTTATGGAAATTTTGGCTTACGGTGTATTTAGAGTCTATGAACTCACTCTGTGGTTATTTCCCCAGTTTCCTTGTGTATAATTGAGATTGACATATGTATTGGTCCATTCTCACACTGCTATAAAGATATTACCCAAGACTGTGTAATTTATAAGCAAAAGAGGTTTAATTGATTCACAATTCTACATGGCTGGGGAAACCTCAGGAAACTTACAATCGTGGTGGAAGGCAACAGGGAAGCAGGCACCTTCTTCACAAGGCAGCAGGAGAGAGAGAGCATGCAAGGGAAACTGCCACTTTAAAACCCATCAGATCTCATGAGAACTCCCTCACTATCATGAGAACAGCATGGGGGAAACCACCCCCATGATCCAATCACCTCCCATCATGTCCCTCCCTTGACATGTGGGGATTACAATTCAAGATGAGATTTGGGTGGGGACACAGAGCCAAGCAATATCAACATACTTGGATGCTGAAGTAACCCATACATTGGATTTTTGGTCTCTGAAATCAAACCTCTCATACTGGGGACAGTTCATCAGAGGCCTTTGAAACTGAACCATCCAGAAGCTGGTCTGATATGGAACTGGAATGGCCTATTGAAGGTGTCATTGAAGTATCATCTCAGAGGTAAAACTATGCAAGGAGTGGGTGCCATCCTCTAAGATGCAGTGTCACGTTGCATCAGAGCCCTCTATCTGGTGTCACATTCCCAATATGAAAAATGCATGGGTCCAGTAAACAAAGGATGAAAGCAAGAATGATCTCACTTCCCAATAATCCACTGGGGATTTTGTGCTCCCCATCTCTGCAACACTGAACTCTCTATGGTTAGAGATCCTAGACCCAATGGGGGTTGGGATGTGCCTGTTTTCTGGAGGACACAGGAAGGGTCCTATTGAATTAAAATCAGTGGCTGTTGCCAGGGAACTTGGACTTCTTGTGTCCAAGGACTAACATGAAAGACACAGTCTCTTTCAGAGACAAATGACCTTTAAAGGTAGAAAGATCTACAACTTCTATCACACAGTGGAGTAAGGAGCAATATGTGTGAAACTGATGTGACTCCATTCGGGTGCCGTTTTGTAATCTTGCCCAGTTGTGACTGTACGTAAATAAATGCAAAAACCCAAGCATGAGAAAGTGACGCTTACCAGAAGTTCAGGTCTGTTGGAAATAAGGGTTTGTATCATATCACCGTGACGGCCACTGAAATCAGCAGAGGAGCAAATGGAAGGCAACAGGAATTTAGAAATAAATTTAGTAAAGGAGGGAAGAAGCGAGTAACCATTTAAACCCTCAGACCAACTGTGGGAAACAAGACCATGTATCTCTCGTCAATATGAGACTCCTTCACAGGCCATCGTTGTTCCAAAGCTCCCTGTTGAGCTGTCTGAAACTTCCTGAGAGCTGCGTTACAGTCTGAGGCTCTTCCTACCCAATCTTCCTTCATTCTCACCCTCCCTTCACAGGTATAATTCCTGCATCACAACCTAAAGCCTTTGTCTGTTCACTCTCCTGTTTATTTTCCCCACATTCAACCTCTGGCATTTCTAACCTACCTTGGCATCTACTTCCCAGAAAACCCAACTCCCTCACCATAAAAAGGTGTCAAGAGTCACAAGGCATTATCACAGATGGTCAGTTGAGTCACGTAGATAGGGTAAAGAGACTGAAACAGAAGATCACTAAGCCCATTTTTACTTCTCATTTTACTAAACATAAAATTCCTTTAAAACTTTTTTAATATTTGTCTTCATTCTTCAGTCTTCAAGAGAATATCGAAGTTTAAATCTGGATATGGGAAAAAAATTTTTATTAAGTTCTGTTATGCCTCTTTCCCCTTAAGGGAAATTTAAAAACTGACAATAGTTTAGGTTTAGACATTGGAGAATTACTGATCTCAATTGTATAAGAAATTTGAGGCAACGTTATGCTTGTCAGTAGAACCTAGCCACATGAATGTCATAATTCCTGTCAATTAAGATAAAGTCGTTGAGCCAGTAACAATAAGATCCTCTTCTTCTGACTGGGACTTAGGAGAACATATCAGTGTGGAATAATCACTTCCTCTGGTTTAACAGTCTTCAGTGAAGACCTCTCAGAATGAAGCCCGCTTCTAATGGATCTACTGGAGAGGTGGTAGATGACGGTACAGTGAGTGATGGAGGGCCAGGGAAGGTCTCCAGCTAGAAACTCCATTTACTTGTTCAGATAATACTCTGGGTCCTAATTTAAACCGAATGACTTTCCTGTATGAATAATTCAAGCAACAAAAACAGAAAAATCTCTGCAGCCATGGTGCCAGGGTCTGTTAATATCACATCCATCTCCAGCCACATCCATTTTAAGAGAAGATTCCTAAATCATGCAAATAACCTACAGTAACCCAGGAGTAGAAGATGGAGACAAAAGCTCAGGTCAAATAGCTAAATCAGTCCCACTCAGCCTCCATGAAATGAAGAGTGCAGGGAGCAAAACCCAAAACTCCTGGGCCACGTATGAATGGGTAACTATTGTCCTTCATATCTTTTCCTTCTCTATCCACAATGCTCCCAAATATTCCTCTTTCTTTTCAAAAAATAAATATAAGTAGTTGGTTATGAAACTGTAGATACACTAGGGTGAATTTAGGTAAGCCTAACTTAAAAAGCTATTGTTTAAATGATACCATTCCACTAATTGAATGAAGCTTAAACTCTATTGGATTAAGTTAGTCGTGTGGCATAACGATGAAAAAATAGGACTTCAGTGGCAAATAAATTTACTGTTACATGCACTACAAAATCATTTCTTTGTCAAGCTGCCTGTCACCTTTAAGAGTCATTCAAAAAACATCTGTGTAGTAATTGTCACTTAATCTTAGGCTTGGGAAATGTGTAAGGTTTGAATGGGTGGAGAGAAAGACTGATATTTCATATAAAAAGATTAATATTTCACGTGAAAAGGCAAATTTGCAGATTAAGGAAGTTATTAATCAGTGGATAATTGCATAGAGATGAGGAATGATTGATAAGACAGAAGATTTTAGATGGAAACAGGTTTTTTATTTTTTAAATTTTGAGATTTTTGACAAATAGCCTATTTAATTTTTTTTTAATCCTTACAACTAAGGTAAGCGATATCATCTCCATTCTGCAGATAAGATAACTAGGATTTCAAGAGACTATCTAGTCCAAGATCACACTACTAGAAGGTTGACAGGCTAGAGATAAAAGCTCAGGTCAAACAGCTAATTCATCTCCATTCAGCCTCCATGAAATAAAGAATAGTAAGGAGGGGCATGATACCAGAAAATCTTGGGCCACTTAAGAGAGATTTTTTCATTGCTGGATAAAGACAGTGAACTTTATCCTGCAGGCAAAGGAGCTACAGCACACTTCTGTGTTTCAGACATGATGTTGAAAGTGGATTGTTATTCTAGTGGAAAGTAGGGTGATTAGTTGGGGATGAAATGGTGGTCCAAAAGTGGGAGGACTTTGAGAGAACTCCAGTGCCCACCGCTTGTCTCCTTGGCTCAGCCTGCTCTCTTTATCCTTGTGGGGCTAATGGAAGAGACCTAAAAGATGTAGTTCATAGATGCATTTTACTTCTCCGCAACTACTATTTTTCCTCTTCAATGAAGCAAAGGATAACTTGGAACTATACTTTTTGTCTTATTTCCCCACTCCCTTTACATTTAGAGTCTTTCTAGAGCAAGGTATTTGGCACAAATTTCTAAATAGTAGTTTATAGGCTAGCAACTTTGAAGTCTATGGGATCTCCAAAAGGGGTTCTAACTGTTGTTTGTCCCTCAAACATTTGAACATTTTTTCATAAACTTGCATGTTTGTGCATAAGAGAACCGAAAGGACATACCCATGCTCATAGCAGCAGGATTCACAGAGCCAAAAGGTGGAAGTAACCCAAATGTCCCTCAGTGGATGAAATGAAGAAAATGTGGTATATACCTAATGGAATATTATTCAAACGTAAAAGGGAAGGAAATCCTGCCTCATGCTATAACATGGATGAACTTTGAGAACATTATACTAAGTAAAATAAGCCAGTTAGACAGACAAATACTATGTGATTTCACTTATATGAGTTATCTAAAGCAATCAAATTAACAGAAGAAAAAAGTAGAATGGCAGTTGCTGGGGCTGTGGGGAGGGAGAATGGGGAAATTGTTGTTCAGTTGGCATAGAGGTTTAGTTCTGCAAGATGAAAAAGTTATAGCAATCTATTGCACAACAATATGAATTTACTTACTACCACTGAACCGTACAATTTAAAATGGTTAAGATGGTAAATGTTATGCTTAGTGTTTTTACCATAATAAAAAATATTAAAATAGAAAAAATACTTATTCACAACAGTACATCCTTGAATAGAACATTTCATGATTAAACATCATGCCAACTAGGATAATAAAAAGTACTTATTAAGCACAAAAGTAAAAATAAGAACCGAAAAGAGCTGTTGATGGAGCAGAGCTTTGCACTTCCCTTGGGTCCAGAAGACATCTAATGACAATCACAGGTGTGAAGAAGGCAGGGACTGAAACCCAGGGTTCCAGTGAGAGGTTAACATTCACTGAGTTTACGGATACATCAAGCGAGGCTCCGCACTTTTATTTGCTTTATTGCTTTTTTCCTCTCCCTAGACCCTGGGCCTAAATGCAGACATGATGGATGCTCTTGTCATATGGTGTGCTGATAACTGTCAGCCTTCCCCTCCCATTCTCACTATAATTTCCTTTAGGAGGTTTGACTTGCTACTGGCTGAGTTCGGAGAAAGCCATTCTTGTCAGACTTAGGAGAAAAGAGAGAGAAGAAATATGGATTTGTGAGTCCAGTTTAAATGAAGAGGTAGCACTTTCCCTGGAAATATTAAATTGGAGGCCATGATTCAGGCTTTCGGATTTCACTCTAGTTATTCAGCTTTCACTTAAAAAACAGGACTTGGAAGAAAAATATAATCTCAATATTTATCAAAAACATTCAGGGAAAATCATCCCAGTGCTCCCTTGAGAATTAATAAAAAATAACAATTAATAACATACATTTTATTTCACAGATGCCAAGTATTTCGGGTGCCCAAGATCTTAGGAATTGTGAATTGCATGCATAGTCCTTTGAGGAGGACTGCGTGAGCTATGTGGCCTGTTTGGCCAATCAGGAAGCAACAGGGAATGTCATAGAGGGGATAATTGATGGGATTAAATATAATGCCACGTGTTGGAGGCAGATCAATCCATCTCATTTATAAATGAAGGGCCACCCTGACAGCCAGTATCTAACTAACACAATAGGGAAGACAAACATGAATTTGTTTCTAATCTGAAGATATTCTGAGAGCAACTAATTGAATGGTATGCAACATTAGTGCTTACAATTTGATGTACAGATGCCACTATAGACATGTCTGAGAAAAGTTAACAAATATAGGAAGCTAAGTAAATGGTCACCCCAATTCAATAATAATATGATTTGGCTGTGTCCCCACCCAAATCTCATTTTGAATTCCTGCGTGTTATGGGAGGGACCTGGGGGGAGACAACTGAATCATGGGGGCAAGTCTTTCCCACGGTGTTCTCATGATAGTGAATAAGTCTCATGAGATCTGATGGTTTTATAAAGAGGAGTTCCCCTGCACAAGCTGTCTCTCTTTGCCTGCCACCATCCACGTAAAAAGTGACTTGCTCCTCCTTGCCTTCCACCATGATTGTGAGGCCTCCTCAGCCATGTGGAACTGTGAGTCCAATTAAACCTCTTTCTTTTGTAAATTGCCCAGTCTCTGGTATGTGTTTATCAGTAGCATAAAAATGAACTCATGCAGTAATTTGGTACCAGTAGAGTGGGGCATTGCTGAAAAGATACCTGAAAATGTGAAAGTGACTTTGGAACTAGGTAAGAGGCAGAGGCTGGAACAGTTTGGAGGGTTCAGAGGAAAACAGGAAAATGTGGGACAGTTTGGAACTTACTAGAGACTTGTTGAATGGCTTTGACCAGAAGCCTGATAGCAATACGGACAATAACATCCAGACTGAGGTGGTCTCAGATGGAGATGAGGAACTTGTTGAGAACTGGAGAAAAGGTGACTCTTGCTATGTTATAGCAAAGAGACTGGTGGCATTTTACCCCTTCCCTAGAGATTTGTGGAACTTCGAACTTGAGAGTGATGATTTAGAGTATCTGGTGGAAGAAATTTCCAAGCAGCAAAGCATTCAAGATGTGACTTGGGTGCCGTTAAAGGTATTCAGTTTTAAAACAGAAGCAGAGCATAAAAGTTCGAAAAATTTCAAGCCCACTGCATAAGTTTGCATAAGTAACAAGGAACCTAATGCTAATCCCCAAGACAATGGGGAAAATGTCTCCAGGGCATGTCAGAGGCCTTCACAGCAGCCCTTCCCATCACAGGCCCAGAGGCCTAGGAGAAAATGGTTTTGTGGGCTGGGCCCAGTGTCCCCATGCTGCGTGCAGCCTAGGTACTTGGTGCTCTGCGTCTCAACTGCTCTAGTCGTGGCTAAAAGGTACCAACATAATACTCAGGCCATGTCTTCAGAGGGTGCAATCCCTAAGCCTTGGCAGCTTCCACATGGTGTTGAGCCTGCAACTGCACAGAAATCAGGCATTGGGGTTTGGGAACCTCCACCTAGATTCCAGAAGATGTATGGAAACACCTGGATGCCCAGGCAGAATTTTGCTGTAGAGGCAGGGCGCTAATGGAGAATCTCTGCTAGGGCATTGTGGAAGGGAAATGTAGGGTTGGAGCCCCCACCCAGAGTCCCTACTGGGGAACCACCTAGTGGAGTTGTGAGAAGAGGGCCACCATCCTCCAGATCCCAGAATGCTAGCTCCACCAGCAGCTTGCACTGTGCACCTGGAAAAGCCAGAAACTCAATGCCAGCCCGTGAAAGCAGCCAAGAGAGAGGCTGTACCCTGCGAAGCCAAAGGATCAGAGATGTTCAAGACCATGAGAACCCACCTCTTGCATCAGCGTAACCTGGATGTGAGACATGAAGTCAAAGGAGATAATTCTGGAGCTTTAAGATTTGACTGCCCTGCTGGATTTTGGACTTGCATGGGGCCTGTACCCCCTTTATTTTGGCCAATTTCTCCCATTTGGAATGGTTGTATTACCCAATGCCTATATCCCTATTGTATCTAGGAAGTAACTAAGTTACTTTTGATTTTACAGGCTCATAGGTGGAAGGGACTTGCCTTGTCTCAGATGAGACACTGGACCATAGACTTTTGAGTTAATGCTGAAATGAGTTAAGACCATGGGGGACTGTTGGGAAGGCATGATTGGTTTTTAAATGTGTGGACATGAGATTTGGGAGGGGCCAGGGTGGAATGATATGGTCTGGCTGTGTCCCCACCCAAATCTTATCTTGTGTTGTGGGAGGAACCTGGTGGGAGGTAATTGAATCATGGGGGGCAAGCCTTTCCCATGCTATTCTCATGTTAGTGAATAAGTCTCACGAGATCTGATGGTTTTATAAAGAGGAGTTCCCCTGCACAAGCTCTCTCCCTTTGCCTGCCACCATCCATGTAAGATGTGACTTGCTCTTCCTTGCCTTCCACCATGATTGTGAGGCCTTCCCAGCCATGTGAAACTGTAAGTCCAATTAAACCTCTTTCTTTTGTAAATTGCCCCGTCTCAGGTATGTCTTTATTGGCAGCGTGAAAACAGACTAAAACAAATAATATCAGAGGAGCCTCTGATTTAAAACCTCAACATATCTTGTCAGCTTCCAATAACCAAGGCAGAATATGTTGATCTTTATCAAGTGGTAATTCCAAAAAGTTCAGAGATTTAGCACAGGTAAGCTCCATTGGGAACCATCTCAATCCCTTTGGAGAAGCAAAATTAGGCTGCAAACCTCAACCAAAGAAAAAAATCCCAGGAGATAACCTATCTTTTATTTTTTTCAGACCTTCAGTTTCCTAAAATTTTATAGATTTTAAGTCAGTGTGGACATAAAACATTAATATCAAATTTAACTTTTTGGAAAATAAGTTTGCTTTTGTTTCTTTTTTTCCCTGGTATACTGCTACACAAGTCAAAGATAAGACGCTATAGAAAACCCAGGCAGCAATTTTATCACAGCTGGCTTTTGAAAGTTCACAGAAGGCTGCAATCATAAATGTCATTTTCATTAGAATAATGTGAAAGGTTACATGCCACACAGAATAAGACAAGACTCGGCCGTGGTTTACCATCTTTGAGTTTCCCAGTGTACAAATGATCCCTCGGGCCTTACAGCCACAACACCTCACAGGCAAACCAAATTGAATATACATAAAAGAAAACTCTACTGGAAAGAATGCATGAGATCCCGGCAGCAAAAATTCTATGGAAGTTAAACATTTTCTCATTTAACATACCCCCTCAAAAAAAAACAAAAAACAAAAAAAACAAAAAACAAACAAAAAAAAACTTGCCCAATGCTCAGTATTATGCCCGGGAACACACTTCTAAATCTGCAATGTTTGGAGCTACATGATAAAGGAACAGCAAGAGCTCTCTTTTCAGAACACATAAGCTTATTTAAGACCACAGGAAAGACCATCTCCGGAAGGAAAAGGAAGTGTGTGTGTGTGTGTGTTTGTGTGTGTGTGTGTATGCGTGCACATGTGCACACATACATGCATAGTCAGTTGTGTCTTGTGCATTTATGAATATTCCTGAACAATTTTAACAATTCTAAAATGTCACAAGAGTTTGGCTCTTAAAAAACCAACTAGATACGTTGTTTATCACTTAAAAAACCAACTAGATACATTGAACCAGGATGCCAGGATGAAATTTAACTTTCCACGGCAGCACCAAAGTAAGCGGACAATACTGGGGGCTGCTGGTCACCAGTATCTGCATGCCCCCTCTTCATCTTCACTTGGGTCTCTGCTCATACCCATCACCTTCTCAGAAGCTCACCTACGACTCTCTGATAAGAAAGCACACGCTTTCCCTGGCCAGGTTAATTTGATGAGTCAACCTGGCTCAGCTACGTTGCCCAATTCTTTGGTCAAACACTAATGTCGATGTTGGTTGGAATGTATCTTGGAGACATGATTAACATTTATAGAGGACTTTAGATAAAGATGACCCTTGATAATGTGGGTGGGCCTTATGCAACCAGTTGAAGTTCTTAAGAGCAAAAACTGAGGTTTTCCCAAGAAGGAACCTTGCCTCAAGACTGCAACGTAGAAGTAGTGCATTACATCAGTCCCATGTGGGAAGGAAAACAAAAAGGAGTAGTAGTCCCTAGGTTTCCAACCCACCTAGTCTACCCTACAGATTGTGGATTTGGCAACCCTCACAATTACAACCACATAAATCACTTCCTTACAATGTCCGTCTCTCCCTCTCTTCTTCTCTCGATACACATATATACTTTACTGGTGATGTTTCTCTGGTGAATACTGACTGACACAGCCTGCTGTTCTGTAAGTGTTCCGTCTGACCTCAGATCTGTCTGTAAAGCAAGGTCACTATATTGAATCGACCTAATCCAATTTGGCCCATCAAGAATGGTCAGATACTTTTGATAAATATCACTTGTCTCTAGCAGTTAAAGTTACATGAAAGTTTTAAGCCTTCTCTTCTACTACCTGGTTACTAGGGATTTGTTACAATGAAAATGTGTTTTAGATGAAATAAATACTTTTAAAGCAAACTTTAAACAAAATAAACAGATTTTAGCCTACTTATAGACATACATTCTATTGGTTCTGTTTTTCTGCAGAAGTTTTACTGATACATCCCCTTTCTCTAATTCATCATTCTTCCTAACAATTGTCAGCACCAGCTAAAATACATATGTGTATGTTTATACTTCACGAGCACCTAGGACAGTGTCTGGGATCTAGAAGGCACCCAACATATACACATTTATGGGACGCATGGATGAGATGCCGACGTTCTCCAGTCACTAAAATGCTTTACACGAATTAACTCATTTACCCCTTCCTTCCAGCTAGCTTATGAGATTGATGCCATGTTTTGCTTCCATTTTTCAAGTGCTGAAACTTGGTTGTAGCAAGGTA
Organism: Rhinopithecus roxellana; assembly: GCF_007565055.1. Taxonomy (NCBI): domain Eukaryota; kingdom Metazoa; phylum Chordata; class Mammalia; order Primates; family Cercopithecidae; genus Rhinopithecus; species Rhinopithecus roxellana. The sequence goes on from NC_044551.1 coordinate 95,466,031, forward strand.
GAGGGACTCCCCAAAAGTCACAGAGCTAGCACAGGTGAAGATGGCTATTAAACCAGGAAGTTGGTCCCTGGAGCCCAGGCTCTCAAACACCACATTCTAAATCCCCTTGTGGGACTTTTCAGCTTCAACAGGATATTGTTTAGAGAGACAACCTTTTTTTCTTTGAAGTTAAAACCACTAATCACATGTAATAATAAGGTTAAAATATTCTGTTAAGTCTGTGATCTTGAGAATCTCACTTGATTTGGAGGCACTCTGTTAGACCAAAAATGAAAAATTTTTAATTTAAAGGTGAAAAGAGGAAAAGGAAGATAAAAAAGGAACATTCAGTATCATCAGATGTTAAATAGACTTTAGTAAAAATAGTTTCCAAAAAATTAAAATAGAGCAAATGGGCTCACTGCAAAGATTCTAAAAGGAAACAGAGCTGAAAAATCATGGGAGATGTTTGAAAATGAAACAATTCTATCTTCACAAATTATCCTAGTGAGGAAAAAACCAATAAGGTAGCAAAATCTAACAAGAAGGAGGCAGAGGTACAGGGCGATTCTCTAGCAAGCCGCAGAATATGATGCATGATAGAAATAGCAGCCACAATTAAAACATTTTCCCTCTGGCCACACCTTCCACAGGGTCCCAGCTTCTGGTTCTGAGTCTCCAAGCCTGGTTACAAACTGGCCTAGAGTTTCTGGGACTCTGTCCCCACCTAGAGGCCTAACAGTAAATAAGAATGAGGGAATTGTAAAATGCAGAGCCGCAGTGCCTCAGTAAACACAGCTATACTCATCACTGATAAAACAGCCTTTAATTATTCTGTAAGCACTTATGAAAGGTAGGGAGCATGCCTAGGAGCCAATAGCAAGTATGTCAACCATGGAGCTTTCTCTTGGGATACCGAACCCTGATTTCAGCAACATTTTTGACAAAAATTGCTTGGATAGGTTTGTGGACATCATTTTAAAAAAAAGTATGCTGGATTGTATGGTTAGTTAGCCTGATAGCTGAATAAGCAATGGTGTCCAAATGTTGTGGATCTGACATGATGATATCTGACAATGAGTCTCCATGGTACTGGGTGGCAAGCTACAGACACTGCAAGGCTGGCGTAGGTCTGCCCATACCTGATTGGAAGGCAGGTATCTTTATCATTAATAGCTTCTCACTCTAAACCTTTGTCCCCTCTCCTTACTCTCCTCCTAGGCTTATGTCTAAACTTATTTTGCTACTGGGATAAAGGGGAGAGGAGTCAGCCTCTGTAACTGAGGCAGAGTTACATGTCCAAACTACATACACATCTGACAATGGCCAGCTGCAGAGACAAAGGGGCCAGAGCTGGTATTTGCAGATGGCAGCTTGGCCTCAGGCCCCCAACTGAGCACTGCCTATAAAACTGTCTGACATTGCAGGTCTACAGGGTTGGTGTGGTATGGTCAACTCCTCACCCCCCAGCAAGGGGTCTGCCCCAAAGTCTTTGTGTGGAATTCCTTTGTCTTTGGGGAGATTCAGTGGGGGCTGCTTAGAAATCAGAAATCAGGACCCTCCCTAGCTACATCTGTTGCCATGGAAAGGTCAGATTTCCTGTCCCACCGATCTAATCCCCACAGGAAATGGGTCAGACTTAAGGTTCTGGAGATTGTCATGAGCTTCTCCCAACCAGCTCTGTCATGTTTCTATCTTCTACAAGACTTCCCTGGTGCCATTGGAGCTTGTCTACAGGTACTGTCACTAAACAACCACCAGATGAAATTGAGTCTCAGGCCCCAAGTTCAGAAACACCACAATCTTTAGGGGAAATATGTCCAGTGGCCTTTTCCTCAGCGGTAAGAGAAAGAGCCACTGCTCTCTGAAAAGTGTTTGCTCTCTGAAGACCCTCAAAAAAATTCTGTTCTTAAAGACCCCTCCTTTCCCTTCCAAATCTCTGTGAAGTCATCTCCTTAGAGTGTAGGGGAGACACCGTGAGGCTGTCAGCTCCTTCGGCAGTTCTGGCTCAGGTTGTTAAGGTCTTCATTGAGCCTGGACAATCACAGTCAGTGCGAGACTGGAAAGCAGCATTTAATGTGTCAAGTTATTGCTACAGAAAACACTGTATATGACCACATTACACATGCTAAATACAAGTAAACAGTGGGATGTGGCTGCCATTAGCTGTATGCTATAAAGATAGTGAACTGTTCATTGTCACCCAGGCTCTCTGCTCCCTGGCCCACCTAAAGCACTGTGCTGGGCAGACCAAAATGCCTTCCCCCTGAAAAAGAGTTTAAGAAAGCAGAGACCAGTTCTAGGTTGAGTGCTGTCAGGAAGGAAGGGGGAGGCAATTCAGAGCTCTGATCTGTCATTTTTCCCTAGGAGTAGGAAGGATTTAAGAGTCCACTGCTGTTAAATCACATAACACAAGCCCAAGTCTTATGCTCTGCCTCTTCTAACTGCCTCTTACTTAGAGGCCCCATGTTTCCTCTGATGCTTATTTTCCCACATTGTCACAAGTTTGATAAACCTAACTTTGACTCTAGTGAATTTATGGCAATCTTTGTCTAATGCAAATGGAAAACCAGACACTGTTGATTATGATGTATTGTTTGAAGAGGATCTCTTGTCTTCCCAAACTTCACTCTGCATATAAATCAAATTGTGATTTTGTTAAAATGCATACTCAGATTCAACAGGATGATGGGGGTGGGGCCTGAGAGCTTGTATCTCAAGCATGCTCCAGGTGATGCCCTTGCTCCTGGCCTAAGACACACACTGAGTAGCAAGGATCTGGTGCACTGGATCTCAAACCAGATATTTTTTTAAATCACCTGGAGAGCTGCAAAAAAACTACTGAAACTTGGATCTCACTCCCAGAGATTCTGATGTAATTACCACCATCAAGGCAGATGATTCCAATATGCAGAAAAATCTGGGAAATATTTTCTACTATCCTATCATAGCGTGTGGAAGGCATTGAGGAGCTAAAATATCAATTGCAAAGAAAACTGTACAGATGAGCTGGGTCATGAGAAGGAAGAGAGAAAAGATGCAGAATTCAGAAGTATTTTGCATTTCTGGGATCACGGAAGTAAGAAAGGTGAGCCAGGAATAATGGGATGCTAAGTAAGTTTACAGGTCTGGCTAGAGTGTGCTTAGTGCATTCTATGTTGCCCTGGTAATAGGCTCTTAGCCTGTGATAATGATGATAATGTGCAATCTACATGTAAATTAAATAAACAGTAATAAAAGACAGAGTTCTGGGAGTACGGTCAGCTCCACCATGAAGAAAGGTCAGGTAGGACAATAGAGGTTTTGAGCCACAGAAAAGAATGAAGACACAAAGAGGAAGAACATAAATTATGCATAAAAGAGCTAAGCAGCTTATGTTCTCCTAGGGCTTCTGGGTGCTGCTGACCTATAGTTTCTCCCACTGCCCTAGGTCAAATCAATATATGTAATAAATTATGCATTTACTCCCCTCACCTTTCTACTCTTCAATTATCACTTCTGGAAAGCGAAAGACATGTGCCTTCCCTACAATGCCCAGAATAAATCTGCTCCTTGACTCACTGATTCCAGCATCACCATCACCCAGTGCATTGGGTTTGTCCAGATGAGGGATCAGAATCAGAAGTCAAGAGAACCACCAAGAAATATGGTGATGAATCCTCTCTGCCATGCACCCAGAGGTCACTACACCTGCTCATGCAAGAGCCAGCTGCTGTGGAATTTTCACCATCAGTAGTTTGCATGAAGGGATGGCTGTCTTTGCTTTGAGATGCCTCTGCAGAAGCTACCAAGGTGAATTTATCAGTCTCCAAGGAGCCTTGTGTTTGAACAATGTCATCCCAAGCATACTCCCCAATTTCAGTAAAGATCTATACTCTGCTGAACCAGATAAATGGACTGCTATAAATACAAGGAGAACATTTTTATGTTTAATATCAGATTCCGACAGATATGGATGGTAGCCTTCAGCCTATTGTCTTCTATGACTTTTATATGTGACCCTAGCCAGTCCTAAAGATGTGCCTTTTCCTTAAGCAAAGTAACATGTCTGAATGAGAACAGTCCCTCCTTAGAACATCAAAAGCCCTCACTTGCTCTCACAGTGGAGCAGGATGCAGCTAAATAATTTATGAATACCTCATCTATATAAAGGAAATTAAAGATGACATTTTTATTCTTTAACATTCTTCTATTCTCTAATGTTCATTTTCTCTACTGATTATGTATAAAATCCTGAGGATAATTCCCACAGCACAGAGTTCTGATCATGACTACTAAGATCAAGAATTATTTGTCTTTGTGATGATACCTGCAGGAATTGGCCAGGGTGACAAGACCAGTCTCACTGGGGGAGGGGGCACAGATAGTGTCTGTCTGGGGGCTCAGATTCTAAAGCACCCAGGCCACCCAGTTCCTTCTGGTTGATCTCTTAAATTTCACTCTTGAGTGATTGTCCCTTGATCTCATTTGAGAGCTCACGTTAATTAAACATCCGAGCAGCTCAGGAAAAGTTGAAAGAAAGCTGAGCAGATGAAGATAGTCAGGGTATGGAAGAATGACTTCCTCTCTCTCTCAAAGGCCCAGTTCAAGTTTCTCCTATTGCTCTGTGAACCTCCCACCTCCTTTCTCCCTTGTCCCCCCACTTCCTCGCCTAGCCAGACAGGAAGGAAGCTGAAGGCCAGCAGGGACCCTAGGCTCCCTGAGAGGAATAGCGCCCAAGAGGATCGCCTGGTGGAGGTCACAATTTGAACGGATGCTGTGGATGCTCCCGGCTCTTGCAAAAGTCAGTGCTTCAAAGTATACTGATTTGCTCTTTCTTTCTCTCATTCATCTTGATGCTTGCAGTTGCTAAAAAGAGAAAAAGCCTTCAGAGCCTATTCAGAGAAGTTAGAGCTTCAGCAGCTTCTACTCCTCAACACATACTCCCGCCTGGGTCCTCTCCCACCTTTCTGTTCTCACCTTATTCACAAGGCACACCTTTCCAGAAGAGAACCAATAAAAATAGCAGCAGTTGTAAAACAATGTTTTATGTGCTGTTTCAGGTAAATATCTGTCTCACAGTAGGGAAAGCATTTCCAAGCATAGAAATAAAGAAAAGAGAACATAAAGTAAAAGATTGATGGGTTTGATCACATAAAAATTTAAAATGTTTATGCAACAAAAGCTTCCAAAAGCAAAATCTGAAAAACACAAACTAGGAAGAAATTGGGACACCATAAATAACAGACAACGAGTCATTATTCCTAATACATAAAATGCTCTTACACGGTAGAAAGAGATGGATATGCCACTAGGAAACTTGGCAAAATGGGAAAGGCTGATGCACAAAATAAAAAAATACATGTGGACAATAAAAATATTTCTTAAAGTTCAACTTATGGTCAAATCAAAGGACTTTAAATGCCGGGCCCATTTTTAATGCATCATATAAGCAATTGTTTTACAATAACACTCAGTATTAGTGAGGTTATAAGACAGTGGATATTTATATGCCGTTAGTGAGAATGTTACCTGTTCCATCCTTTTTAATAGGTAATTTACCAATATGCATCAAAATTCTTAAAAAAATTTCTATAATATTTGCCTAACTCTAATTCTATGAATTTACCGTGAGGAAACAAAGATATAAAAAATTATTTATTAATAAAGATATTAAACACAGGGTCAGTTATAAAGAAGAGAGAGAAACAATTTATATGTGTGACAGCCTAAATCTTAAACATAAGTGGTATATAATATCCAGAACAAGCAATATTGTCATTCATTAAAATCTATATTTTAAAATGATATTTGATGACAAGGATAAATATTCACACTTTAAAAAATGACTTAAAAGTTATAAACAGTATGGGCTATAAACCTGCTTCTATTTATTCTTGAATGCGTGTGGGAGTGTGTGTATCCCTCGAAGTGGTGACGCATACACAGTGGGGATCCAGGAGTAATGTGACCAGTCAAGACTAAAGCTTCTCTTTTTCTTTTTTTCTTTTTTTTGAGAGGGAGTCTCGCTCTGTCGCTCAGGCTGGAGTGCAGTGGCCGGATCTCAGCTCACTGCAAGCTCCGTGTCCCGGGTTTATGCCATTCTCCTGCCTCAGCCTCCCGAGTAGCTGGGATTATAGGCGCCCGCCACCTCACCTGGCTAGTTTTTTGTATTTTTTAGTAGAGACAGGGTTTCACCGGGTTAGCCAGGATGGTCTCGATCTCCTGACCTCGTGATCCGCCCGTCTCGGCCTCCCAAAGTGCTGGGATTACAGGCTTGAGCGACTGCACCCGGCCTAAGACTAAAGCTTCTCATGGAGCTTTATTTTCCTGTATTCCTCAAATCTATAATTAATATATAAATATCTTCAGAAAAAAATAAAATTTTTAGAAATCGTACATGTTTTCATTGATCAAAATGTCATTATCCATTATACTCTGCAACAGAATATCTAATCTACTTTTTAATTGCATTTCTATCAAAATGCCCATCAAAGGGGCTGTGGCCCTGGAAGAAAAGAATATTTCGACATGATAAACCCAGCAAACACTGTGCCCTCTGCATTCGATCATACTAACAGACAACTCTTCTAATAATGTTTGAATCTGTTACCAGCCGACAGATAATAGGTAATCCCCAAACTCCAAATTAAGGTCTTAGATACTTTAGGCTGCTGTAACAAATTACCAGAGCCTGGGTGGCTTAAATAACACTCACTTATTTCTCACAGTTCTAGGGGCTGGGAAGTTCAAGATCAAGGTGAGGGCAGATTCAGATTGCACATGGCCATCTTCTCATTGTGTGGCCAAGAGCAAGAAGCAGCTCAGGAGTTTCTTAGGTGCTCCAGAGAACACCTACATGAGGGTTCCACCCTCATGACCTAATTACCTCCCAAATACCCCACTTCCTAATACCATCACGTTGGGGAAAATGCAAACATTCAATCTGTAACAAGGTCCATAAACGACCATTATAAAGATCTCAAATATTTTTGGAACAGTGCCTATTTCGAAGTAAGCTATAATTAGAAAGCTTTTGGGGCCAAACATGGTGGTTCACGCCTGTAATCACAGCACTTTGGGAGGCTGAGATGGGCAGATCGCTTGAGCCCAGGAGTTTAAGACCAGCCTGGACAACATGGCCAAACCCCGTCTCTACAAAAAATACAAAACTTAGCTAGATGGCACATGCTTGTAGCACCAGCTACTTGGGAGGTTGAGGTGGGAGAATCACTTACGCCCAGGAGGACTAGGCTGCAGTTTGTTGTGATCTCACTACTCTAGCCTGGGTGACAAAGCAAGACCATGTCTCAAAAAAAAAAAAAAAAAAAAACTGCAAAAATATATATGTACATATGACAAAAAGTTTGTAAAAATTGTAAGACTTAAAAACTGCATTGAACTCTATGGAATGAAATTACTCAATGTAACTGAATTTTTATGTCATTGTATTTCTTCACCTTTATCTGGAATTTTTCTTCTAGAATTGTCAGATTTAGAGTGGTTTGGAGATTTAGCCTTCAGTGGGATGGGAAAGTACAGTGTAAGGAGAGTTCTCTACACATGGCATCCCTAAGCATCCTATGACCAAGCTCAAATATGGCATTTTTCTATGTCCTAATCCAACTGAAGAATAGGCATTATAAAATATTTCTCCATCTGGTGATGGCACATTTTCCACATGGAATCCTCCATCAAATGTCATAATCTCCCAATTGATCTAATTTGGTCTACATTTTCCGCTCATCTTTTGTTCTTTTAAGAAATGGCAGTGCCTTTACAGTGTGTCTTTTGTGGTAAGCTGCATCTTTTCCAAAGTGCAGTGATGTGTGGTTCCCAAGATGTGTTAATCCTGGTGAGATTTACCTTTCTCTCCTAGAGATTTCACTAAGTACCACCCCACTCCTGGTGTTTATCATTTTAATGAGTAGCCTTAAAGAGCATCTCCTCAAAACAGACTTTCAGGGAGTCTCCTAAAAAAGCTAATGTGAATTCACCGATCCTTCAATATTTAAAGACATTCATTAGGAAGGATTTCTTGAGCCATCTCTAAAGCAAATGTAAGAGCTCTGATTTCTGTCTCATTTTGGCAATAACAGGGTTAATTTAGTCAAGTCACAACCTCTCTAAGACTTAATTTCTTTTTCTGAAAAATAGAGAGTGGATGCATATGTGTGTCATGCATGTGTTATGTGTTCCTTATATGGAATATAACCTAGAAGAATGCGTACCAAAATGTTAACAGTGGTCACCTCTGAGCAAAGAGATGATGGGTGGTTTAAGCTCTGCCTCCCAGGTTCACACCATTCTCCTGCCTCAGTCTCCTGAATAGCTGGGACTATAGGCACCCGCCACCAGGCCCAGCTAATTTTTTAAATCATTATTATTCTTAGTAGAAATGGGGTTTCACCGTGTTAGCCAGGATGGTCTCGATCTCCTGACCTCATGATCCACCCGTCTTGGCCTCCCAAAGTGCTGGATTACAGGCGTTAGCCACTGTGCCCGGCCTTTAGATGCTTTTAAAGGTCTAAGATTTAGTAAAATAATAGTTCGAATACAGTTTTATAATCTAGGAACAATACAATATTATAACTAGGATTATGAATTAGTTCCTACACTTAAAAGTAAGAGTTCTGAATTAAAAAGTAAAAACATGTAGGCTGGGCAGAGATTTTAAAAATTATAATTATTCACATTGTTCAGAAAAGACAAAGAAAACATCTTTTTATCTTTTTAACATCTTTTGTATAAATTTACAGAATATCATCTTAAAGTAAAAGCTGGGAAAATAATTTTTTTTTTTCTTTGAGACAGAGACTGGCTCTGTCACCCAGGCTGGAGTGCAGTGGCACAATCTCGGCTCACTGCAAGCTCCGCCTCCCGGGTTCACGCCATTCTCCTGCCTCAGCCTCCTGAGTAGCTGGGACTACAGGCGCCACCACCACGCCCGGCTAATCTTTTGTATTTTTAGTAGAGATGGGGTTTCACCATGTTAGCCAGGATGGTCTCGATCTCCTGACCTTGTGATCCGCCCATCTCGGCCTCCCAAAGTTCTGGAATTACAGGCGTGAGAAACAACGCCCGGCCTGGGAAAAGAAAATTTATGTGCTCCTTGGGATTTTTCAGATTCGAGGGCATTTGATAAATTCTACCCTCTTTCTCAGCAAGTTATAACCCAATTTAAAACTAAGATAAAATAGTAAAGCAAATAGAAAATCAAACTAGTACCCATATTGCTGCTAAAGCTCATATTGGAGAATGCAGCATATGTCTGGTACAAGAAATTTTCTGATGCTGAATCCCCCAGTTGGACTGACTGACACCCTGTCATTGCTGTAGTACCCGACCATGCAGCACTGAACCACAGGGACAGGCGTCACTGCTAAGCTAACTCATGACAGCAACTAATGGAGAATATTTGCAATAGACTAAACGTTTGCGTACCCCCAAAATCCATACATTAAAATTCGACCCCCCAATATGATAGAGGAAGGGCCTTTGGGAGGAGGAGCCTTTGAGAGGTGATCAGCTCTTAATATCAGAGCTCTCATGCATAAAATGAGTTCTCTTATAAAAGACGGCCCTTTCTGCCATGTGAGGGCACACTGAGAAGACACTCTATGAGCCAGAAAGTGGACCTTCACCAGACGCTGAATCTGCCAGTACCCTGATCCTGCACTTCTATCCTCCAGAGTTCTGAGGAATAAATTTCTGTTATTTAGAAGACACCCAGTCTATGATATTTTGTTGTAGCAGCCCAAATGAACTAAGACAACAATTGGTATCAGCGAATAGAACAACTCCCAAGAGGAAGGGGAGATAAAGCCACAGACATAAATAAATTCCCTCCTTGTACTAAATTGTCTGTTAGGTACACATGCAGAAGGAAAGAGTTAGCAGGTGAAGACCTATCAGTCAAGAATATTGTACGGGCAATCATTCAGTGAGGATTAATAAGTATCTCCTGTCAATCGAAGCAGGCATCTTTGTTCAGTATCTTGACACCACTGGATATTAAAACATTCCACATCCATGAATTTATTTCTGATCTTACATTTTCTTTAATTCAGAAGTATTTCTTTTTTATTTACTTTTTAACTGACAAGTAAAAATTGTATATATTTATGGTATACAACATGTGATATATATCTACATTGTGGAATAGCTAAATCAAGCTATTTAACATGTACATTTCTTTCATATGCTTAATTTTTGTGGTGAGGACCCCTAAAATCTACTAGCTTAACAATTTTTAAATATATAATACATTGTTATCTTTAGTTGTCATGATGTACAATAGATCTCTTGAAGTAATTCCTTCTAACTGAATTTTTTTGTCCTTTGGCAAGCATTACCCCAGTGCCCCTATCCCAAGCCTTGGGTAACTGTCATTTTACTCCCTATTTCTATAAGTGAGAATCTTTTACATTACACATGTAAGTGAGATAATGAGGTCTCTATCATTCTGTGCCTGGCTATTTGCTATGGTTTAAATGGCCCTCCAAAACTCATGCGGAAACTTCATCCCCAATGTGGCAGTATTGAGAGATAGGTCCTTTAAGAGGAGAGTGGATCATAAGTGTTCTGCCATCATTAATGGATTAATTCATTCTTGTTTAATAGATTAATGGGTTAATGGATTAACAGGTTATCATTCAAGGAGAATGGGTGGCCTTGTAAGAAAAAGAAAAGAGACCTGGGCCGGGCGTGGTGGCTCAAGCCTGTAATCCCAGCACTTTGGGAGGCCGAGACGGGCGAATCATGAGGTCAGGAGATCGAGACTATCCTGGCTAACATGGTGAAACCCCATCTCTACTAAAAAACACAAAAAACTAGCCGGGCGAGGTGGCGGGTGCCTGTAGTCCCAGTTACTTGGCAGGCTGAGGCAGGAGAATGGCGTGAACCCGGGACACGGAGCTTGCAATGAGCTGAGATCCAGCCACTGCACTCCAGCCTGGGCGACAGAGCGAGACTCCGTCTCAAAAAAAAAGAAAAAAGAAAAAAGAAAAGAGACCTGAGTGTTAGTGTGCTCAGCCCCCTTACCACAGGATCCCCTGTATTCTCTCGGGACTCTTCAGAGAGTCTCCATCAGCAAGAAGCCTCTCACTAGAGGTGACTCCTCACATTGAACTTCTCAGCCTCCACAATTTTAAGACATACATTTATTTTCTTTATAAATTACCCAGTTTCAGGTATTCAGTTATAAGCAACAAAAAATGGACCAAGATTGTATTTCTCTTAACATAATATCCTCCAGGTTTATCTATTTTGTAATAAATGACAGGATTTTGTTTTGTTTTGTTTTACTTCTTTCTAACTTTCAGTTTCAGTTTGGGGATACGTGTGCAGGTTTGTTACATGGGTAGATTCCATGTCATGCGGGTTTGGTGTATAGATTATTTTGGCAGCCCGGTAATAAACACAGGACCCCCAATAGGTAGTTTTTCAATCCTCATCCTCCTCCCATTCTCCAACCTCAATTAGGCGCCAGTGCCTGTTGTTCCCTTCCTTGTGTCTATGTGTACTCAGTGTTTAGCTCTCACTTGTAAGTTAGGACATGTACTATTTGGTTTTCTGTTCCCATGTTAATTCACTTAGGATAATGGTCTGTGGTTCCATGCGTGGTGCTGCAAATCACAAGATCTTATTCTTTTTATGGCTGCATAGTATTCCATGGTGTATATGTACCATATTTTCTCCATCCAGTCCACCATTGATGGGCATGTATGCTGATTCCATGTCTTTGATACTGTGAATAGTGTTGCAATGAACATATGCATGCATGTGTCTTTATGGTAGAATAATTTATGTTCCTTTGGGTATATACCCAGTAGCGAGATTGCTGGGTTGAATGAATTGCTGTTGTAAGTTATTTGAGATATCTCCAAATTACTTTCCACAGTGACTGAACCAATTTACATTCCCACCATCAGTGTACAAGCATTCCCTTTTCTCTGCAACCTCACTATCATCTGTTACTTTTTGACTTTTTTTTTTTTTGAGGTGGAGTTTCACTCTTGATGCCCAGGCTTGGGTGCAGTGGCTCAATCTCGGCTCACTGTCCCAGATTCAAGCAATCTTCCTGCCTCAGCCTCCCGAGTAGCCAGTATTACAGGCACCCACCACCATGCCCAGTTAATTTTGTTGTATTTTTAGTAGAGATGGTGCTTTGCCATGTTGGGCAGGCTGGTCTTGAACTCTTGACCTCAGGTGATCCACCCACCTCGGGCTCCCAAAGTGCTGGAATTACAGGTGTGAGCCACCATGCCCAGTCATTTTTTGACTTTTTAATAACAACCATTCTGACCGGTGTGAGATGCTATCTCATTGTAGATTTGATTTGCATTTCATTAATGATTAGTGATTTTAAGCATTTTTCCATAAGCTTGTTGGTTGTGTGTATATCTTCTTTTGAAGTGTCCAAGTTCTTTGCCCATTTTTAAATGGGGTTATTTGTTGCTTATTAATTTGTTTAAATTCCTTTTAGATTCCAGATATTAGACCTTTCTCAGATGCATAGTTTACAAATATTTTCTCCCATTCTGTAGGTTGTCTCTACTCTGTTGATAGTTGCTTTTGCTGTGCAGAAGAAGCTTTTCAAGGGAGCTGTAATCATGAAGGTCCCATTTGTCAATTTTTATTTTAGTTGCAATTTCTTTTGGAGTATTTATCATGAAATTTTTGCCAGGACCTATGTCCAAAATGGTACTTCCTAGATTTTCTTCTAGGGTTTTCATAGTTTTCACTTTTACATTTAAGTATTTAATTCATCTTGGGTTGATTTTTTTATATGGTGTAAGGAAGGGTCAAGTTTCAATCTTCTGCATATGGCCAGGCAGTTATCCCAACATGATTTATTGAATAAGGAGTCCTTTCCCACTGCTTGTTTTTGTCAACTTTGTTGGAGATCAGACGGTTGTAGGAGTGCACGTTTATTTCTTGGTTGTCTCACTTATTCCATTGGTCTATGTGTCTGTTTCTGTGTGAGTATCATGCTGTTTTGGTTCCTGTAGCCTTATACTACAGTTTGAAGTCAAGTAGTGTGATGCCTCTGGCTTTGATCTTTCTGCTTAGGACTGCACTAAACTTTTAGGCTCTTTCTTGCTTCCATACAGATTTTAGAACAGTTTTTTTTTCCAGTTCTGTGAAAAATGTCATCAGTAGTTTGATAGGAATAGCACTGAATTTATTCACTGAATAGCCATTTGAATTATATCAATTCTTCTTATCCACGAGTATGAAATGTTTTTCCATTTGTTTATGTAATCTGTGACTTCTTTCAGCAGTGTTTTGTAACTCTCATTGTAGAGGTCTTCCTTCTCCCTGTTTAGCTGTACTTCTAGTTATTTTATTCTTTTTGTGGCTATTATGAATGAAATTGCATTCATGATTTGGCTCTCAGCTTAGATGTTGTTGATGTATAAAAATGCTTATTTTTGTACATTGATTTTGTATTCTGAAAGTTTTCTAAAGTTGTTTATCAGATCTAGAAGCTTTTGGGCACAGACTGTGGGGTTTTCTAGGTACAGAATAAGATCATTTGTGAAGAGAGACAGTTTTTCTCTCTTGTTTTTCTACTTCCTCCAGGTGTAATGTTAGATTGTTAATTTGAGATGTTTCTAATTCTTTGATGTTGGCGCTTAGTGCTATAAACTTCCATCTTAACACTGCTTTAATTGTGCCCCAGAGATTCTACTATGTTATACGTCTGTTTCCAATAGTTTCCAATAATTTCTTGACTTCTGCCTTAATTTCATTGTTTAACCAAAAGTCATTCAGGAGCAGGTTGTTTAATTTCTATGTAATTGTATGGTTTTGAGATATCTTCTTGGTATTGATATCTATTTTTACTGCACTGTAGTCTGAGAATGTGGTTGTTATAATTTCAGTTTTTTGAATTCATGGAGAATTGATTGAGGGCCGAACACATGTTTTATGTTAGAGTATGTGTCATATGCAAATGAGAGGAATGTATATGCTGTTGGGTGTAGTGGTGTAGTGTCCTGTATCTCCATGTCTGTTAGGCCCGTTTGGTCAAGTGTTGAGTTTAGGTCATGAGTATCTTTGTTAGCTTTCTGCCTCAATGATCTATCCAATATCCTCAGTGGGGTGTTGAAGTCTCCCACTATTTTTGTGTGGTAATCTAAGTCCCTTTGTAGGTGCCTAAGAACTTGTCTTATGAATCTCAGTGTTCCAGTGTTGGGTGCATATATATTTACGATGGTTAAGTCTTCTTGCTGAATTGAACCCTTTATCTTTATGTAACATACTTCTTTGTCCTTTTGTATGATTGTTGGTTTAAAGTCTGTTTTGTCTGAAATAAAGATAGCAATTTCTGCTCTTGTTTATTTTTAATTTGTTTAATAGATTTTTCTCCATCCTTTTACTTTGAGCCTATGTGTGTCATTACATTTGAGATGGGTCTCTTGTACAGAGCATACAGTTGTGTTTTGCCTTTTTATCCAACTTACTACTTTGTGCCTCTTAAAGTGGGGGCATTTAGCCCATGTATGTTCAATATTAATATCGATATGTGTGGATTTGGTCCTGTCATTGCATTGTTAGCTCAGTGTTATGAAGACTTGATTATGTAGAGTTTTACAGTGTCTATGGTCTATGTACTTAAGTGTGTTTTTGTGGTGGCTGTTACAGTCTTTAGTTTCCATATTTAGCACTCCTTTAAGGACCTCATGTAAGGCAGGTCTAATGGTAACAAATTCTCTTAGCATTTGCTTGTCTGAAAAGAATGTTATTTCTCCTTCCCTTGTGAAACTTAGTTTGGCCAGATATGAAATCTCAGTTGGCATCCTTTTCTTTAAAAATGCTGAATATAGGCCACCAATCTCTTTTGGTTTATAGAGTTTCTGTTGAAAGGTCTGCTATTAGCGTAATGGGCTTATCTTTGTAGGTGACCTGCCCTTTCTCTCTATTTGTCTTTAATATTTTTTCTTTCACATTGACTTTGGAGAATCTGATGACTACATGTATTGGGGATGGTCATCTTGGATAGTATCTCACAGGACTTCTCTGAATTTCCTGAATTTGAATGTTCATCTCTCTAGCAAGGTTAGGGAAATTTTCATGGATGATATTCTCAAATATGTTTTCAAGGTTGCTCACTCTCTCAGAGATGCTAATGAATCATAGGTTTGGTGTCTTTACCTAATCCCATATTTATTGTAGGTTTTCTTCATTCTTTTTTTTTCTTTCTTCTTTATGTTTGTCTGACCGAGTTGATTTGAAGAACCAATCTTCGAGCTCTGAAGTTCTTTCCTCAGCTTGGTCTATTCTACTGCTAATACTTGGGACAGTATGAGGAAAGACTTCTAGTAACTTTTTCATCTCTATCAGATCAGGCTGGTTCTTTCTCAAAAAGGCTATTTTGTCTTTCAGCTCGTGTATAGTTTTACTGGATTCCCTAGATTATTTAGATTCAGTTTCAACTTTCTCCTGGATCTTGATGATCATTACCATCCAGGTTCTGAATTCTTGTTTCTGTTATTTCAGCCATTTCAACCTAGTTAGGAACCATTGCTGGGGAGCTAGTATAGTTGTTTGGAAGTAAAAAGATATTCTGACTTTCTAAGTTGCCAGAGTTCTTACACTGGTTCTTTCTCATCTGTGTGGACTGATGTTTCATTAATCTTTGAAGTTGCTGTTCTTTGGATGGAGCTTTTCACTTTTATATTCTTTGATACCCTTCAGAGTTCGACTGTGGCATAATTTGGGTTCAGTCAACTGGCTTCACTCTGGATGATTTCACGGGGCCAAGTCTCAGCTCAGCGTTCCTGGGCTGTATGCTGTAACCCTGAAGGGCTGGGACTAGGCCCATGGCTTTGTCCTCTGGCCTCTCAAGCTTAAGCACCTATTGTGCTGGTGGGGCTGAGGTGTTCCTGGTCCTCTGGTAACAACAATCCAATGGGAGATGCCAGCAAAAGCGCTTCATCAGGGCAGTAAAGTTCATGCATACATTGTTGTGCTGGCAGCAGCTGGGAGGCTTTAGTTCCATGTACATGTTTGCAGGCTGCCAAAGCAGTGAGGAGAGGCTGTGGGTAAGACTGTGCTGGTGGGGATCCATCTGCAGAAGCGCTCCAACAGTTAGATGGGTTTTGCCAGTGAAGGAGCTATAGCAGTGCCCAGTTGGGCATCCAGAGCTGTGTTGCAAGTGGGCATCACCAGGCAGGGACCCCAGGAGAGGCCGGCAGACAAGGGATGCTCAGATCAGACTGGTCTTGTCCCATGGGAAAGAAAACCCTGCTTTTTCCAGCTCTGACAGTCAAGAATAGCCAAAGCCACCTAGAGGAACATGGTGAGCCTTAGGGGATGGGTGTCTTTGTCTGTGCTCCACTATAGCTATTCACATGCCAGACCCTCTGAGCTCTATACAGGCTGGAGTCCTGTTTCTGCCAGCTCTCCTTGCAGATCTTGCCACTAGCTCAAATCTCCATGGAGTCATGAGGTCTCTTGCAGCTAGGATTCTGGGGGTCTGTGGCAAGAGTAGGCCACTCCATGACCATTCCACTCACTCCTTCCCCTGGAGTCACTCAGGGCCAGGAACAAGTTCTGGTGCTCAGCAACCTTAAGCAGGGTTCCCAGACTCCACCTCCTTCAGTCCAGGGTCTGCATCCTCCATCTGTCCACTCTCAATGTTTTCCTTGTGAAGACCTGCTTGGAGTGTACAGGTCTTTTTGACAGTCTGCTCTCAGTGAAAGAAACTCTTCTCTGATGAATCTGGTCAGCCATCTTGGTCCCAACCCCACAATTTCTATCTTAAGGCTAACTAGTATTCCATTGTGAATATACACCACATTTTCTGTATACATTCATCTATTGATGGACACTTAGATTGATACTGTATCTTGGCTATTGTGAATAAATATGGGAGTGCAGATACCTTTTCAACATACTGATTTTATATGATTTGGGTGCATACCCAGTAGTAAGATTGCTGGACCATATGGTAGTTCTATTTTTATTTTGTTAAGAAACTTTCATACTGTTTTTCATAATGGTTATATTAATTTACCTTCCCACCAACTTGTGCAAAAATGACTTTTTCTCCACATCTTTGTCAACATTTGTCTTTCCTTTGTTAGATAGTAGTCATTCTAACAGGTGTCAGTGTCAGTTGGTATATTACTGCAGTTTTATTTGCATTTCTCTGATGACTAATGATTTTGAACAGTTTTTCATATACCTGTCAGACATTTGCATGCCTTCTTTGAAAAACAGTTATTTAGGCTCTTTGCCCATTTTTTAATTGTGTTACTTTATATTGGTCTATTTTCATGCTGTTGATAAAGACATACCCAAGACTGGGAAGAAAAAGAGGTTTCATTGGACTTACAGCTCCACATGGCTGGGGAATTCTCAGAATCATGGTGGGAGGGGAAAGGCACTTCTTAAATTGGATTGTGGTAGCAAGAGAAAATAAGGAAGAAGTAAAAGCAGAAACCCCTGATAAACCCATCAGATCTCATGAGACTTATTCATTATCATGAGAATAGCACGAACAAGACTGGCCCCCCTGGTTTAATTACCTGCCCTTGGGTCCCTTCCACAACACCTGGGAATTCTGAGAGTTACAATTCAAGTTGAGATTTGAATGGGGACACAGCCAAACCACATCATTCTGCCCCTGCAGCTTTTGAGTTGTTTTAGTTCCTCATACATTTTAGATATTAACTCTTTATCAGATGTATGTCTTGCAAATAAACACTTCCATTCCATGGGTTGTCTTTGCAAGCTGTTGTTTTCTCTGCTGTGCAGAAGCTTTTTAGTTTACTGTAATCCTATTTGCCTATTTTCACTTTTGTTGCCTATGCTTTTGGGGTCATAGCCAAGAAATCATTGCCCAAACCATTGTCCTGGAACTCTCTCCCTATGTTTTCCTCTAGTGGTTTTACAGTATTAGGTCCTATATTTAAGTCTTCAATCTACTTTGGGTTGATTTTTTTACATAGAGTGAAATAATGGTTTAATCTCATTCTTCTGCATGTGGATATCCAGTTTTCCCAGCACAATTTATTTAATAAACTGTCTTTTCTGCCATTTGTGTGTTCTTAGTAACTTTGTTAAAGATCAATTGATTATAAATGTGTGGACCTTTTTCTGAGCTCTCTATTCTCTATCCCATTGGACTATGTGTCTGTTTTTATGCCAGTGTTTTAATTACTATAGCTATGTAGTAGATTTTGAAATCAGATAGTGTGATGCCTCTGGCTTTGTACTTTTTGTTCATGATTGCTTTTGTCATTCAGGGTCTTATGTGGTTTCATACATATTTTAGAATTATTATTTCTATTTCTGAAAAATGTCATTGGAATTTTCATAGAAATTGCATTGAATCTGTGGATTGCTTTGAGTAGTATAAGTGTTTTAGCAATATTAATTCTTCCAATCCATGAACACAAGATATCTTTCCATTTATTTATGTCCTCTTTAATTTCATTAGTATTTCATAATTTTCAGTATACAATTGTTCAACTCCTTGCTTAAATTTATTTGTAAGTTGGTTTTTGGTTTTTGTTGTTGTTGTTTTGTAGCTACCGTGAAGGGTATTGTTTCCTTTATTTCCTTTATGGATAATTCATTGTGTATAGAAATACGAAAAATTTTTATGTTGGTTTTGAATCCTGCAACTCTACTGAATTCATTTATTAGTTGTAATAGTTTCCTGTGGAGTCTTTATGGTTTTCTATTTATAAGAGTATGTCATCTGCAAACAGAAAAACAATTTACTTTCTTCTTTCCAATTTAGATTCCTTTTATTTCCTTCTTTTACCTAATTGCTTCAACTAGGGCTTCCAGTATTATGTTAAATAGAAGTGATAAAAGTGAGCATCCTTATCTTGTTTTTGATCTTAAAGGAAAAGCTTTCAACTTTTTACTGTTGAGTATGATGTTAGCCATAGGTCTATCAGATAAGACCTATATTGTGCTGAGCTAAATTCCTTCCACACTGAATTTGTTAAGAGTTTTTAGCATGAAAGATCTTGTGTTTTGCCAAATGCCTTTTCTGCCTCTGTGAGATGATTATACGGTTTTGTCCTTAATTTTGTTAATGTGGTATATCACATTTATTGATTTGCATATGTTGAACTTATCCTTGCATCCCAAGAATGAATTTCACCTGATCATTTTAAATGATCTTTTAAAGGTGTTGTTGAGTTCAGTTTGCTACTATTTTGTAAATAACTTTTGTATCTATATTCAATAGGAATATCGGCCCGTAATTTTTCTTTCTTTTGCTGTCTTTGCCTGGCTTTGGTATCAGGATAATGCTGTCCTCTTAAAACAAGTTTGGAAGTATTTCCTTCTCTTCAGTTTTTTGGAAGAGTTTGAAAAGAATTGCTTCCTTTAAGTATTTGGGATAATTCAGCAGTGAACCCATCAAGCCCTGGGCTTTTTCTTTGATGGAAGACCTTTTATTATTAATTTGGTCTCCTTACTCATTATTAGTCTGTTCAGATGTCTATTTATTTATGATTTAGTCTTGTTAAGTAGCACGTGTCTAAAAATTTATCTCTATTCCTTCTAGGTTACACAATTTGTTGTTGTAAAACTGTTCATAGTAGTCTCATGATCCTTTGTGCTTCTGTGGTATCAGTTATGAAGTTTCCTCTTTTATTTCTGATTTTATTTTTTTGAGTATTCCCTTTCTTCTTAATCTAGCTAAGGGTTTGTTAATTGCGTTTATCTCTCAAAAAAAAAAAAAAAAAAAACACCTTTTACTTGTGTTGATCTCTATTGATTTTCTAGTCTCTATTACATTTATTTCTGCTCCAATCTTTATTATTTCCTTCTGTTAATTTTGGACTTAGTTTGTTAATCTTCTTCCAGTTCATTGAGATACAGTGCTAGATTGTTTATTTGGTATTTTTCTTCTGTTTTGATGTAGGAGTTCACTGCTTATAGACTTCCCTCTTAGAACTGCTTTTGCTGGGTCCTATAAGTTTTGTTATGTTGTGTTTCCATTTTCATTTATCTTAAGATATTTTTTAATTTACCTTTTATTTTTGTCTTTAACTTGTTAAAATAAAGATGATGTCTGACTGAATGAACTCTTTGTGGTCATAAGATAACAAATTGTAAATAAGACCTAAGTCTATGCCAAGCAGGGGTTAAGTTACAAACGCTTACATTTAAATAATAAACTATGTTCTAACTGCCATAAGACTTTTTCTTTTTCTTCAGCAGCTAAGCAAGCAATGACTTCAAGATAAACAGTAAAAGATAATTGCCACTCATTGATCACCAGATGCGGACTGACCACTCCCATTCCATTTCACAAGTCGTAACTACAGCCTTGATTGAACAAGAAACTGATTGTAGTAACTTTCTCCTGCTAAAACACCACAGAAAGTTTTGACCAGCAGCCAAAGTCTGCACATAGACTTTTCTTAGGTCCTGCAAAAGACCTCCTGAGGTAAAAGCCAAATTCCACCTATTTTATTGTTAAAACTCCATCCCAAAGTGAACATGGCTTTTATGTATGTTTACTAAATGTTTTCTCACTATGCAAATATTTTCTCACCCTTATAAATATTCCTAAACTCCCCACTCCTAGCTGACTATGTGTGCTAAGCAAATCTTGCAAGGCTTAAAGTCCAGATTTTCCCCATTTTTGGTAGAGTATATACTCTTGGTTTCTCCCAGGTCAAGTTATCCAGATTTGTGAATCATATTTTATTGAAAAATAAAGTTTCTCTTTGCCTCCTCTGTAGATCTCGTGTTATTTTTGATAACAGGACCATTGATTCTTTGAGAACCTCTTGTTTAATTTCTACATATTTATGTATTTTCTGAAATTTCTTTTATTACTGATCTCTACGTTTATACCAGTGTTCAGAAAAAGATATTTGATATTACTTACATCTTCTTAAATTTGTTAAAACTTGTTTTGTGACCTTACATATGATCTGTCATGAATTTTTCATTTAGCTGAATCTTATTTAATAACCAAATACATGGTCGTGAGATAATTCTAAAATATGGTTTACCCTTCACTGCTTTCTTAAATGGAGTTAGCAAGCACAATGGTAAATTATTCTTTTCTGCATCCACCCCTTGTCAGTATCTGCCACCACACTCAAGTTCCTGTGTATTCTAGCCAAATGGTTTTCTTAACTCTAGAGGATTTACCTAATACTATGGTTTTAATGTCCCCTCTAAATCTCATGTTGAAATGTAATTGCCATTGTTACAATATTAGGCAGTGGAGCCTTTAAGAGGTGATTAGGCCATGAGGGCCCCACCCCCGCCCATGTGTAGGTTTAATTCCTCTAAAAGGGAGGCTTTGGGGAGTAGATTCTCTTTTGCCCTCATGCACTGTATTAGTCTGTTCTCACACTGCTATGAAGAAACACCCAAAACTGGGTAAATTATAAAGTAAAGAGGTTTAATTGACTCACAGTTCAGCGTGACTGGGAGGCCTCAGGAAACTTATAATCATGATGAAAGGCAAAAAAGAAGCAGGCACATTCTTCATAGGGCAGCAGGACAGAGAGAGTGTGAGCAGAGGAAATGTCAGATGCTTTTAAAATCTTCAGATCTTGTAAGACTAACTCATTATCGTGAGAACATCATGGGGGAAACTGCCCCCATGATTCAATTACCTCTACCTGGTCCTACCATTGGCACATGGGGATTATGGGAATTTTAATTCAAGGTGTGATTTGAGTGGGGACACAGAGCCAAACCAATCACGCACCCTTGCCCTTTGGCCATGTTATGACACAGGAAGCAGGTGCCAAGCAGGTGACAGCACGACGTTCTTTGACTTTTCATCCTCCAAAACTATAAGTCAAATAAATCTCTATTGTTTATAAATTACCCAGTTTGTGGTATTCTGTTATATCAGCAGAAAACAGACTAGGAGAAAACTAGTACTGAAAGATGGGATTATTACAGTAACAGACACCTGAAAATGTGGAAAGAGCTTCAGAACAGAGGCTGGAAGATTTTGGAGGAGCAGGCTAGAAAAAGCCTATATTGTTATAAATGGAGCATGAAGGGTGATTCAGATGAGGGCTCAGAAGAGGAGAGAGCTGTAGGAAGAGTCTGAACTTCTAAGAGATTACTTAAGTGGCATGATTGGAATTTTGGTAGCAATATATACAGAAAAGGCCATTCTGATAAGGAACAAGATATTGAAAGCTGAAATAAAGGTCATCCTCATTATACAATTGCACAAAAACCTGGCTGAATTGTGTCCATGCCCAAGGACTTCATGAAATGCAGAACTTCAGAGTGATGAATTAGGATTTCTGGTAGAAGAAATATCTATGCAGCAAAGTACAGTGGCTACTTTTATCCATATACAGTAAAATGGGACTAGAAGGAAATGGCTTAAAGATGGAACAAAACAATTTGGAAAATCCACAGCCTGGCTGTTTAAAGAGTGAAAAGGCACATTTAGGAGAGCAAACTAAGCGTGTGTTCAAGCCACCATTTGCCAAAGAGATTAGTATTGATAGAAGGCAGACAGATGCTATTCATTAAGACAATACAAGAAAGACCTCTAAGTCATTTCAAAGATCTTCAAGGCTGTACCTCCCATCACAGGCCCAGAGCTCTAGCAGGGCAGAGTGGTTTCGGGAGAAGAATCCAGGATATCCTCCATGGACTTACTGCCCAGGGCCACCTCAAGACTATTCCAACATTTCAGTGCAGCACTCTTTAGATACTCTAGCCATGGGTTAAGTATGCACATGTGCAGCCTGACCCACCACTTGGAAGGCATAAGCAGTAAGACTTGGAAGCATCTATGCAGTGCTAATTCTACAGACACACAGAATGCAAGAGCTATAGGGGCATGGGCTGTCTCCACCTAGATTGCAAAGGACATTGTAGACAGCCTAGGGGTTTAGGCAGAGACTTGTGGCAGAGATAGAGCCACTGCAGAGAGCCCCTGCTAGAGTAATGTCAAACAGAAATACAGGGTCAGAGTCAACACAGAGTCCCCACTAGGGGACTGCTAGTGGAGTTGTGAGAATAAGGCTACCTCAGAGATTCCAGAGCTGTAAGGCTAGCAGCATATAGTGCCAGCCTGGAAGAGATGCAGGCAAGAGACACAAACCTAGGAGAGCTGCTGGGTGGGAGGAGTCCAGCAAAGCCAGAGGGACAGGGCTGCTGAAGTCCTTGCAGGCCGACCCCCACCAACTGTACCCAGGATGTGAGACATGGAGTCACAGAGATTATTTTAGAGTCTTAAAATGTAATGTTGGTCACCCCATTGGGTTTTGGGCTTAACTGGAACCAGTTATCCCTCTTTTCTTCCCTCCTTTTCCTTTTTGGATTGATAATGTCTATCCTATGCCTATCCCATCATTGTATTTTGCTAGTTGATAACTTGTTTTGATTTCTAAGCTCACAGCTGGAGGAAATTTGCCTCAGGATGAGTCATGCTTTGAGTTTCATCCGTATCTGATTTAGACAAGACTTTGGGCTTTTTTTTTCTTTTCTTTTCTTTTTTAGATGGAGTTAAGCTCTTGTTGCCCAGGCTGGAGTGCAATGGCACCATCTCAGCTCACTGCAACCTCTGCCTTCCAGATTCAAGTGATTCTCCTGCTTCAGCCTCTGGATTAGCTGAGACTACAGGTGTGCGCCACCATGCCTGGCTAATTTTTTTGTGTTTTAATAGAGACGGGGTTTCACCATGTTGGCCAGGCTGGTCTTGAATGCCTGACCTCAGGTGATCCACCCACCTCGGCCTCCCAAAGTGCTGGGATTACAGGTGTGAGCCACTGTGCCCGGTCTGACTTTGGGCTTTTGAGTTGGTGCTTAAATAAGACTTTGTGGGCTATCGGGATAGAATGCATGTATTTTGTATGCGAGAAGAACATGAGTTTTAAGAGTCCAAGGGGAAAATGCTATAGTTTTAATGCCCCCTCCAAAATTAATGTTGATATTAATTGCCATTGTGACAGTAGTAAGAGATGAAGCTTTTACTAGGTGATTAGGCCATGGGAGCTCTGTCTACATGTGTGGGTTTAATGCCTTTAAATGGGTACTCTCTTGCTCTTGAGTGCATTCTCTTGTCCTTCTGCCATATATTAATGCAGGAGGAAGGCCTTCACAAGACACGGAACAGATGCTGGCATCCTGTTCTTGGATTTTCCAGCCAGCAAAACTGTGAGCCAAATAAATGTCGATTGTTTATAAATGACCCAGTCTGTGGTATTCTGTTGTAGTCGCAGAAAATAGACGAAGGAACCTACCATAGTGGCATGGAGTGGCCAATGTAGAAATTTACAATTCATCTTTACCTAGAGCTCAGAGACTTAGGTGGAACAAAGTTTCTAAAGCCTATTCCATAGAGCTCATTCTAATCCGGTCTTAGTCTTCTAGTTTCTGCTTCCTTCGTGGAAGATGAACCCAGCACAAAATCAGGTCCCTATCTAATCTTGCCAAGTAAAATTAGAGCAAAAACTAAGAGAAGGCACCTCTCCTAAGCCCACTCACTGGGAAGAAAACTTTCCAATAAAGTTGCCTCCTCCAAGACTGTTAGATTCATATCATTTAACTCCTCCAGTCAGGAATCTCATACCCATGGACCAAGAAAAGAAATGGGGGGCTTCCTGTATTTCCTTGGTAGTGAAATTTTTCTTTCTCCTAATTTTTATGTCTATTGTAGCTCCATTCTTCCATTTGTTACCTACCAGGATCCCTCCCTTCTGTGGGAGTGGGAGAAAGACAAGTTATAGAGCCGAGCGCTTGTTGTTATTTTAAGACCACTGTTTTATTTTTTTCTTTTTTCTTTTATTTTTATTTTTTATTTTCTAAGACCACTGTTATAAGCATCAATTCCTGCAATGCGTTGAGCCAGACAAACCTGGATTCAAATTATTGCCCCACAAGTGATGTAAGGATTTGACCCAGATCATGATAGTTTATTTCTTTAAGACTTCATTTCCTCTGTCATAAAATGGCAAATAATGCCTCCATCGTAGCACATTAAATGACTTAGCATGGTACCTGGCAAAAAGTAGCTCCTTTCTTCTCTCCCTGTTGCTTTTAATGGGTATTGCAATAAACAGGCTGACTGCTTCCACACAGGATATCCTCAGCAGTACTCAGCTTTTAAATTCTTGCCTCCTCTTTTGTTGCCAACTGACACTTCTTGCTGCCACTGTCTCTTCAGCTTCTAACCAGCTGCTACACTTTTTAGAGCATTTTTTGACTGCTGGCTAAGGGCGCCTCAGCCCTCCTCTCTTGGCGTAGAGTACAGAAGCTTTGTTACAGATTATCAGTTTGTAGTGGATGTTTGTTATATCTGTTGCTGTCCTTTTGAATACTTTTCCTGTTTCATTAACCACCCTCTACCGGTGAGGCCAGTTGCTAAGCTAGTGTCTTAACACAAACAAATCCTTCTATATTCTGTTTTGTGATGCTGGACTAGGATTCTATAAACCAGCATCTGCTTTGTTGGCTGCTTCCTGTTGGATTATTTCAAAGGGAATCTAGAAAGAGACTGCAAGGCTTGAGGAATAAAAAGAGATACTGTCCTTCTCTTTGACTTCTGCTCCTATCAGCATCACTCAAGCAAATCTCCTTCACCCTGGCAGTGGCACTTCATTCTGGTAGTAGCAGTTGGTTCCAGTTTGTAATTTTTCCACTTGCACAATTAGCCCCATTGGTCCCCAGCAGAGTCAGTACCAATCAGCCAGGTAGCTCTCCCTTCTCAGGACTCTGAGTTCCAGCCCAATGGCATCACTCATCTAAGAATGCAAATTTTAGTAACTCTAACTTCTTCCTTTTATTCCCAAGTCCCAGAGGTGATATCTGTTTCTTGCAGGTGCTATTCTATATACTCTCTGTATTTGTGGAGCTTTCACCTTTTCAGTTTCCTAGTCAACAATTCTGTATTAATGCAATTCTTTGCATTAAAATACCTCTTTAAAAATTGGTCTGAATATTCAACCCTGACAAGACCCTGACTAAAAATCTCTATTACAAGTACCACCTCTCTGAACTCACTTGCCTAGTGACCATGACGACTAAGGCACAGGCCTTTGCCAGAGTGCCCAACTTGTACCAGTTTGTCTGGGACATCCCTGGTTTTAGCACCGAAAGTCCTAAACCAGACAGTTGGTCCACCTTCCTGTGGCCCATATGTCAACAATCAGATGTATCTCAGAATATTCAGAAGAGAGCTATCCAGGGATTTCATGTGTAATTTTTTTGGATTAGAATTAAGATATACAGAAAAAGTCTGTCATATCTTAGTGTTCAACAAATAACCATATTACCCTTGAAATTCTGTAAGTATATCAAATCTGTGACACAGGGTCATTGAGAGGATGACTTATATTCAGTATGCACTTTCTATCTCCAACATGATTATATTAGTCTTGCTTGGGGTGTATTTTGCCATAGCAAAATACCACAGATGGGGGGTCTTAAACACCAGAAAATTATTTTCTCACAGTTCTGGAGACTGGAAGTCCAAGATCAAGGTGCTGGCAGGGTTGGTTTCCCATGAGGCTTCTCTTCTTGTCTTGCAGTTGCCTTCTTGCTGTGTCTTCACAGGGTGGAGAGAGAGAGAGCTCTCTGGTGTCTCTTCTTCTAAAGCCACTAGTCCTATTGGTTAGCGACCTACCCTTACCTACCCTATCCCTTAAAAGGTTTTATCTCTAAATACAGCCCCACTGGGGATTAGGGCTTCTATATATAAAATTTGAGGGGACACAATCTAGTTCGTAACAATGATCGTAAATAAGCTGGGGGTATAAGTGTTGTCCAAAATCCATGGAATCTGTTTTTAAATTAATATAAATAAAAAAGAACAATTCTTATGATCAAAATAGTTTATTTTTTTATTAGTTTAAGCATATTATACCTGTATTCCCTTACCAATTGCATACCCAATAATTTTTTTCTTTAGAGATTCATATGGGATCCATTTCACTGACATATGAGTTGACATCACTTGTCTGAAAGAATGATGCAGTTTTTGAAAGATTGAATATGAAGTGTTTCCCATATCCTTTCAGCAGGTCAGAAGTAAGATTTAATGGCCTGATGTAATTTACAATCCTCATACCACGTGTTTGAAATGAACAGCGTGGTTTGCCTAGTCTGGCTGTGAATACCTGTCTTGAACCATTGCTGAAATTACCGAAAAGCACCACTGTCTATTGTGGGAAATGCATTATTATGATTACAGCTGTACTTTAGATGCCATTATGTAATATTTTGTCAATGTGAAGTGTCTCATTAATTAATTCTTTTTGGGTTTTCAAACAGGTGCTAAGGGATGCCATCACCAGGAGAAAGGAAAACAACTTATCCCAAGTAAAATGGGGATAATTCCCACCCCTGCCAGTTCCACAAAGCTTGAAATGAGAATGTGGACATGCTAAAAGCATTGGCACATTTAAATTGAAAGAAAATCTTGTGCTGTATATTTTGCAGGTAAAAAGTGCGATGAAATTGCATTTCTGGCAAAGCAGGAGAGAGAATGATGGCTTAATCTTATTAATCTTGTTTTTCTCAAAGTATAGGCCTTTTTCCCCATTATGGTAAGGTTGCCATGACAATCCAAGACAATTGAATATCCCCTGGACAGAATGATTCATTAAGGTGAGGGCAGAGAATGAAGGTAATTATCACATCTGAATCACTGCCCCAGGGCCTTACCAAGTAGGAGATGTGACTTGTCAGTGTGTTACCAACAGAAAATTTTGACCACTATAAATGTCACCAATTTCATAGCTCTTGTCTTGGCAGGAACAATTGCAACCCAATGATCAGACACAGAATATTATGAGTCAGTTAAATAATTTCCTTAGCTGAAGATCAGTAAAAAGTAGGCATTAAATATTAATTACGATAATGGAGGGGTAATGCAAAAAATCACATTCAGGTTTTTAGTTAGCTCAGCTTCCCTGCCTTCTCTCAGTCACAGCACACCCAAAGGTCCATGCCTCACTTAACATGGTGAACTACTATTCAACATTAAATTCTCAGTTAAGATTTTGCATTCTCTAAAAAGATTATTCTGGCAACCAAAATCTAAGGGCAGCATGGAGTTCCATAGTCCCCTGTCCCATTCTTATTAAGGATCTTCCCATGCTATTTGACTACTGACTTCTCTGAATCACCCCAGTGGACTATAAGGTTATAAGGAAAAGAAACATATTTCTCTTTCCTTATTCATTCATTTATATATTCAGACAATCAACAAATATTTATTGAATACCTGCTATATGCCACCTACTTTTCTAGAAACAGGGACAACACAGTGACAAAATGGGAATGTCCCTGACTTGCAAAGATTGCATTCTAGTAGAAGAGGCAAATAATATATTAATGCATGTGCAAAATAGTGTCAGGCAGTCACACTGTGGCTCCTAGCAATCTACGATAGAGGAGAGAGAATCAGAAGGGCATTATCTTATTTAGGGTGGGTGGCCAGGTAGGGCCATGCTGAGGAAGTGGGAGAGATGCATGTAACTACCTCAAGGATTTGCTTTCTAGGCAGAAGGAAAAGCAAGTGCAACGGTGCTAAGTTAGAAGTGGGCTCTGCTGGTTGAAGACATAGCAAGGAGGCCAGTGTGACAAAGCAAGAAGTGAAGACCTGTAGAAAATATGGGAGAGAGGAGGTCAGGAAACGGACTTCGTGGGGCTTTAGAACCACAATAAAGATATGAGAATTTAAAACTCCGAGGGAGATAGGAAGCCTTGATGGTGTTTTACTGGCTGGGGATTAGGTTAAGAGTGGAAGAAAGGAGAGCCCTTAAGAAGCTACTGAAGGAGTTCAGGCAAGAGGAGATTATGTCTCGGAGTAGAGGCATAGAAGCAGTGACTGTGACAGGCAGTTAGATTTAGGACGTATTTTAAAGGTAGAGCCAATGGCACTCCTGACAAATTGGTGAAGGAATGTTACAAAAGCAAAAAATAAAGATGACTCCTTTGGGCTTGAGCAACTGGATGTACAAAGATGCCATTTAACCAGGTGAGAAATGCTAGGGAGGGAGCAGGTTTGCACAGGGAGGAGGGAATCAGAAATTTTGCCTTAGGAATGTTAGGTTTGAGAGTGGTATGAATAATATCCGAGTAGAGATATCAAGTAGGAAATTGAATATAAACAGCTGGAGCCTGTGTTACACATTTATGGATCACTGGAATTTAAAGGGCATTAAAGCATAGGATTGAGATTACTTACATTGGGGTCCATGAACTGTGGCTTGCAGCCAAATCAGGTCACCTTCCTGTTTGTGTTCAAATGCTGTATTGGAATACAGCCACATTTATTTATTGAAACATTGTCTGTGAATGCTTTTGTGCTACCATGGCAGAGTTGAGTAATTGGTGACAGAGACTGTGCACCCAGCAAAAGCCTAAGATATTTACTGTGATCATTTACGAAAAAAAAAAAAAAAAAAAAGCCAACTCCTGACAGAGATAAAGAAGAGAGGAGGTCTGAGGACCAGGCCATGGGATCATCCACTGTCTCAGAAGTCAGAGAGAGAAGGAGGACACAGATAAAACAATACAGAAGGAGCAGGAGTGAGATAGCAGAAAAAGATTTTTTTTCACACTTGTGCTCTTCAGCCCTAGAACAGAGGCCACACAGAGAGGATGCTCAATAAATATTGATGAGATGTCAAATTAAGGAATAAATAAAGTATTAAAAAAATTAAGCAGCCAGGCGCAGTGGCTCATGCCTGTAATTCCAACATTTTGGGAGGCCGAGGCAGGTGGATCACAAGGTCAAGAGATTGAGACCATCCTGGCTAACATAGGTGAAACACCATCTCTACTAAAAATACAAATTAGCCCGGCTTGGTGGCCTGCACCTGTAGTCCCACCTACTCGGGAGGCTGAGGCAGAAGAATCAGTTGAACCCAGGAGGCAGAGGTTGCAGTGAGCCGAGATCACACCACTGAACTCCAGCCTACGTGACAGAGTGAGACTCTGTCTCAAAAAAAAAAAAAAAATTAATTAATTAATTAAAAAACAAAAAATTTAAGCAATTGGAAACGTTTTACATTCCAGTCTGCCAATATGGTAGTCTTCAATATGGTCCTTTAATATGATCCAGTTTTCAATATGATCCTTTGACAAAATATACTGAGGCTACCATGAGGTTTTTAGAGGGAAAAATGATATTTTTAAACTCAGGTATAGGTAAGATGAAAACAGCAAACTCCAGACTCAACTTTTGATCTTCCAGATTTCCCTTTTCATCCCCAAAATAGCTTCTGTGTACTTTTATTGCAGGATCCACAACAGAGAAGAGATGAATCAAAATGAAAGGGCACCAATTCACACTGCTCTTCACACCCCATCACTGCAGACGATGGGCACTTCAAAAGCCAATTTGTGTAGTGTAATTTATTCTAGCTGCCCAGTGGAAATAAGTAATACTCTTGGGCCCTCTCATCATGCAGGTTATTTTATTTTTTAAGTTGGATGAGCATTTCTCACATCTTTCAGGTGCACTGGGTACCTAAGAGAAAAATCTCTCACCCTGGGGGTTATGTGTACTCTGCTTCCCAGGACTCAGGCTTACTACCAGATGGACTATGCAGCAGTTGACCCCTTTCCCTGCATTCAGCTGAGGACCTTCTTGAACAACAAGGCTTCATGAGACAAAGGGTGAATAGGAAAGCAGTTCCCAGTCGGAACCCCTTCGATATTTTACAGGATATCTCTATCTCCAACATATTCCGTAATGCCAAACTTTCTATAAGATGTTAAGGAAGTACATTCGATGTCGATAGTAATAAGCATCAGTCTGCATGGAGAACCTGCTTTGCTACATTGTCTTAGGAAATCCTCACAACACACTTTGGAAGAAGAGTTATTTTCTTTCTATACAGAAGGTCCCTTGAGCTCAGAGAGGCGTGGTAGACTTATTCACTATTACCCAACTGGTAATGTGAACAGCCAGATTTTACCCCAAATCTTTGTGATCCCAAAGTTTCAGGCTTCTTTTTTCCCATCACCCCATGCTTCTGCAAGGCACACTACTGAACTATAAATGGAATAGAAAATAAATAATGTTTCTCAGGACTGAGTTAAACCATTTCATTGTCCACTCAAAGTATAGATCCATTTTCCTCCTGACTTGCTTGGGTGGCGATAAAATCAGCCACAAATCAAAAGATCTAATGCCAATAAATATTACTGTAATTAACTTAGGTAGTTTTTGAGACCCAAATAAGCTATCAATTCAGTTTGATTGTTTAAGATCATGTAGCAGTGTCTAATTTAGAAATCATGCATGGTTACATTGATAAGCTTTCATTTCTGCCAAACTTTATGTCAAGTAAATGCTATCGACCAAGAAACTTCAGGGTGCATTTCCTTAATCTTTACTAATTATTCTGTTGACTAAGTGAAAATTAAAATTCTTATCCAGAACAAGCACTTTCTAAGAACTATCTTGCGCTCTGAGGCATCCTTCATGTGAGGTAGCAGATGTCTCACCTGATAGTCTTTGGCAAAACTTTTCATCTTTAATCTGCAGGTTTAAATTCTGCCATGCTGTTTTTTAATCATCATTTAACTTCTGTTCTTACTGTTTCATTTATCCTGCAGTTCTGAGTGGAGCTGTGCGATTCTGGAAATAATATTCTGTAGCGTAAGTGTGCTCATTTTAAAAAGTAGAAAAAAATACTTTCTCACATACTTCAAACTTATAAACTATTCCAAGGTACCTACTTTCCCCTCAGCCCTGCAAAACACCATTTAGTCCATCTGTCTTTTAACACAATTCATTTTCTTCTCTATTTCTTATTTATTCATCAGTTCCCACTTAACAATGGTTAAAAGAAATGGGGTGATGGGTCTTTTCTCTCTACCATATTCTGTTAGATTTTTGTTAAATTCATTATAGTGTTATAACACTTTATCAGGAAGCTATTATATGCTTTGTACAAGGATAGATAATTTGGTGAATAAGAAATATATATGTTATATATGTACATACATACTCGCATATATAAAACAATAGATTATAATTTCAGATTGTAATAGAGATGCTCAACTACTTCTACAAACTTGGTTAAAAGACTTTACTTTTCTGAATAGTCATCCTCTTTGAAGTTATTAGCTGAGGGTAGAAGAGGCCACTTACTATCAGTTCATATCCACACTGGTAGACAGATTATTGGGCGCACAAAGATGTCCACACCATAATTCCTGGAAACTGTCTCTGCAGATGTGATTACCTGGAAGGCCTCAGAGTGGGAAGATTATCGTGGGTTATCTTGGTGGACCAGATGCCTTCGCAGGAGTCCATATGAGAGGGAGGGAAGAGGGTCACAGTCAAGGAAATGTGATGATGAGAGCCAAGTGTGGAAAAGGCAACAAAGCAAAAAGAGAGAGAGATTGGAAAGTATTGTGCTGCTGACTCTGAAGATGAGAGAATGAGCCACAAGCCAAGGAGTGCTGGCAGCCTCTAGAGGCTAGAAAAGGCAAGGATTGGATTCTCCCCTGGAGTCAACAGAAGCATCAGAGCCCTGCCAACCCTTTTTAGATTTCTAACCTATGGAACTCTATAATACATTTGGCTGTTTTGAGCCACTAAGTTGGTGGTAACGTTTATAGCAGCAACAGGAAACTAATGCATCTACCAAATCAATTCTGACAGAGAATAAAATGACAACTGTCATAGGTTGCCTTGACACTGGAATTTGTGCAAGCGAGGCTTGTGCATAAAAGAGAATGAACCTTCACTGACATCCATGGCTGTAGGCCATTGCCTCATGATCCTTGGGGTCATTGTGTTACACGGTAGTATCAACCTTTTGTGGTTTTGCAAGTCTCAGTCTGTGTCTCAGAAGGCAGAGCATATGTGTTTACCATAAAGGAGAAATCGTTCTCAGTGTCAGTCATGTGAATACAGGCAGGTCTTCAAAGCTGTGAGTCCAAGAAAGGGAATTCAGTGCCTCCCCTTTGATCTGGACCTGAGGGACACAAGCGAAAGCTCACAAGCTTCTCCGTAGCATGCCAAACCAGCAAAGCAGAGGAAGCTGTGATTCTAGGAACTCATGCTGGTCACATCCAGCAACTGACTATTTTAAATGCATTACTGTCAACTCCGGACTCGCCTGTCCCCAGCTTGCACTCGCAGTTGATCCTCACATTTGCCTCAGCCTCCAGTAGCTGACAAGCCGCTTACCTCGAAGCAGTTCTTGTATTTTGGTAGAGACTGGTTTTTACCAGGATGTATCTCCACTCGTACCGCCCGTCTGGTCTATATTTTATAAATGCATTTACTTTCAACTCTTACTTGTCAGTAAACTAGGAAAAAAGTTGCATTTTTTTTTTTGCAACTTTAAAAAAATGCATTTTCTCATGGAATCTGTAGGATATTTATGCAGGAATTGTAAAAGACATATATAAGGGATCATCTCTCCACATCTGAGTCAGTATTTCATAGGAAAGGCCACCATGACTGCTGGTACAGCAATTAGAGAATAATCCGAAGGAGAAAGTGATTTCCAGGGATCTAGTCTAGGACGGGGACTGGATGCTCTTTTCCACCAGCTCATTCTTTTTCTTCTGATTATCTTGAGAATGCCAGTTTTATTTTTATTGAGAAAAGCTGCATTTCAGGGCAGCACGATGAGTGCTGTGGGAAAGCAGGAGCACACTCACATGGATTGGAAAACTTAAGGGCAGGAGGGAGACAGGAGCCAAGTCTTAAAAGGTAAAAGGATCTGAATAGATAAAAAGTAAGAAGGAGAATGCACTGGGCAGAGAGATGCCTGTGAGTGTAGGGAAGGCAGCAGGAATAAACCCTACTGTGTCCCTAGAGTGCTGACTGGAGGGGAATTAAGGCAGGACCAGGAAGGACTGTAAACTATTACTAATGGGGTGTGCACCAGGAAGCCATTCTTTCTACAGGAAGTGAAACAGCATGATGACATTAGTGTGCTAGGAAGGCAGGTGGCAGTAAAGAAAGACAGCGTGGATAGGAATATTGACCAATCTCAAGAAAAGCCTGGTGCACAAGGATCACTTATGCAAGCATGGTAGGCACAGGGATAGAGAGGAAGATGGGATGAGCCTGATAATACATGGAGGAAAACATGACAAAGCTTAGAATTACATTGGATGTAAGAAAAATGGAAATAGATGAGGGTACCTTTGATAAAATATGAAGAATTTAATAAGGCAGGTATATCAGTTTGTTAGGGCTGCTATAACAAAGTACTACAGACTGGTGGCTCAAACAACAGAAATATATTTTTTCACAATTCTGGAGGCTAGACGTCTCAGAGCAAGGTGTCAGCAAGGACGCTTCTCCTGAGGCCTCTCTCCTTGGCTTGTAGATGACCAGCTCCTCGCTGTGTCTTCACATGGTCTTCCCTCTGTACCTGGTCTTCTCTTCTTAGAAGGACACCAGTCATATTGGATTAGGGCCCCCTCTAATGACCTCATTTTAACTTAATGACCACTTTAAACACCCTATCTCCACATACGTCACACTCGGAGGTGCTGAGGGTTAGGACCTCAACATATGAATTTTAGGGAACCCAACTCAGCCCCTATCAGTGAGGCAAAATGGGGAGAGGAAGCAAGAAGACAATTTTAACTTTGAACAAGTCGAATTAAGGAGCTATCAAGCCAGCCTCCTACAATCTCCTGCTATGAAGGTTCCTAAGTAGCAAAATTACTTGCAGTCCCCAAAGGATGACTCATTTGTTTTAGCAACTGTGAAAGCAATAAAATGTTGGGAACTCTAGAAATCAATTTCCTATGGATCCTCAAGCCCAGAGAGGCTCCTAATTTTCTGCAGCACTCTACGACGCTTTTATACCAAAATGTCTCACAGTGGGTTCCACAGGCCATTAGCCCCATTAAATGCTGTGTAATCACAAGCTTTCTGTAGCCAAATAAATTTGAGAGGTCCTGCATACTATGGTATCCCTCCTGGAGAACCACAATGCACATTGATAAAGGCAATTAGAAATCTTTCAGCAAATAAATGGCAGGGTTTGTTTTTGCTTAATCTGCATTCTCAATCTGATTTGACCATAAACACTTTTGCTTAATATAGTCTTTTTAATGTCCTACAGAATAGAGTTTTGTGAAAAGCTGTTCTTAGACCTATTTTGAAACTCAAATTTTGGCCTCAATGTCCCCAGAGTAGGATTTTGTGTATAACATCATCGGGACATGAGATAGCCCTCTGACACCTAGAAATAATGTATGCTGAAAGCACCAAGCTATGGAACCTGAGATAGGGAGAAGAAGGTAATGAGAGTAACTGTTCTCTATTGCCCTAGGTAGAAAGAATAATGCCCCCCACCACACACACACACACACACACACACACACACACACACACATGTACACACAAAGATCTCTACATCCTAATCCCGGGGACCTGTGATTAGGTTGTTGTATGGCAAGGGGAAATTAAGTTTGCAAATGAAATTAAGGTTACTAGTCATGTGACTTTAAAATAAACAGATTACATGGAATTATTCCAGCAGGTCCAGTGTAATTACCACTTCTCTTAAATGGGTGACAAGGCAGTAAAAATGGCAACATGAGGAGAACTCCATGGCCATTGCTGGCTTTGAAAATGGGAGCAGCCCATGAGCCAGGAAGTTCTGATGGCATGTGATATGGTTAGGCTGTGCATTCCCCCCACATCTCATCTTGAATTATAATCCCTATAATCTCCAGGTGTCAAGGGAGACACCAAGTGGAGGTAATTGAATCATGGGGCAGTGTTTCTCCCACGCTGTTCTCATGAAAGTGAGTGAGTTTTATAAGGGGCTCTTCCACCTTCACTCCTTGCACTTCTCCTTCCTGCCGCCTTGTGAAGAAGGTGCCTTGCTTCCCCTTCACCTTCCACCATAATTGTAAGTTTCCTGAGGCCTCCCCAGCCATGCTGAACCATGAGTCAATTAAACCTCTTTCCTTTATAAGTTATCCAGTCTTGGGCAGTTCTTTGTAGCAGGGTGAAAATAAAGTAATACAGTAAATTGGTACCACAGAGAGTTTGGTGCTGCTATAAAGATACCCAAAATTGTGAAAGTGACTTTGGAACTGGGTAACAGGCAGAGGTTGGAACAGTTTGGAGGGCTCAGAAGAAGACAAAAAGATGTGGGAAAGTTTGGAACTTCCTAGAGACTTATTGAATGGCTTTGACCAAAGTGTTGATACTGATATGGACAGTGAAGTCCAGGCTGAGGTAGTCTCAGATAGAGATGAGGAGCTTGTTGGGAACTTGAGCAAAGGTGACTCTTCCTATGCTTTAGCAGAGACTGGCAGCATTTTGCCTCTGCCCTAGTGATCTGTAGAACTTTGAAATTGTGAGAGATGATTTCAAGAGATAACTTGAGTCCTCTTAAAAGCATTCAGTTTTATGCATTCCTAAAGAGATGGTTTGGAATTAGAACTTGTGTTAAAAAAAGAAGCAGAGCATAAAATTTTGGAAAGTTTGCAGCCTAACGATGCAATAGAAAAGAAAAACTAATTTTCTGAAGAGAAATTGAAGCTGGCTGCAGAAATTTTTATAAATAATGAGGAGCCAGATGTCAATTGCCAAGACAATGGGGAAAATGTGTCCAAGGCATGTCAGAAATCCTCATGGCAGCCCCTCCCTTCACAGGCCCAGAGGCATAGGAGGAAAAAATGGTCTTGTGGGCCAGGCCCAGGGCCTGGCTGCTTTGTGCAGTCTCAGAATTTGGTGTCCTGGGTTCAAACCATGGCTAAAAGGAGCCAATGTACAGCTAAGGTGTTGCTTCAGAGGGTGCAAGCTCTAAGCCCTGGCAGTCTCCACATGGTATTGGGCCAGCAGGTGCACTGAAGTCAAGAACTGAGGTTTGAGAACCTCTGCCTAGATTTCAGAAGATGTATGGAAAGGTCTAGCTGTCCAGGTAGAAGTTTGCTGCAGGGTGGGTGCCCTCATGGAAAACCTCTGCTAGGGCAGTGCAGAAGGAAAACATGGGGTCAGAGCCCCAATACAGTGTCCCCACTGGGACACTGCCTAGTGGAGCTGTGAGAAGAGGGCCACTGTCCTCCAGATGCCAGAATGGTAGATCCACCAACAGCTTTCACAATGAACCTGGAAAAGCTGTAGACACTACGTCATCCCATGAAAGCAGCCAGGAAAACTTTACCTGCAAAGCCCCAGGGGTGGAGCTGCCCAAGGCTGTGGAAGCCCACCATTTGCATCAGTGTGAACTGGATGTGAGACATGGAATCAAAGGACATCATTTTGGAGCTTTAAGACATGACTGCCCCGCTGGATTTTAGACTTCCATAGGGCCTGTAGCCCCTTCACTGTGGCCAATTTCTCTCATTTTGAATAGGTGTATTTACCCAATGCCTGTACCCGCATTGTAGCTAGGAAGTAACTAACTTGCTTTTCATTTTACAGTCTCATAGACAGGAGGGACTCACTTGTCTCAGATGAGACTTTGGACTTGGACTTTTGAGTTAATGCCAGAATGAACTAAGATTTTGGGGGAGTGTAGGGAAGGCATGATTGGTTTTGAAATGTGAAAGGGACATGAGCTTTGGGGGTGGGGGGGAAGGAGTGGAATGATATGGTTAGGCTTCATGTCCTGACCAAAATCCCATCTTGAATTATAAAACCCATAATCCCCACATGTCAGGGGAGGGACCAGGTGGAAGTAATTGAATCATGGAGGCAGTTTTCCCCATGCTGTTCTTGTGATAGTGAGTTCTCATGAGATCTGATGGTTTTATAAGGGGCTCTTTCCCCTTCACTCGGCATTCTTCTTCCTGCCACCTTATGAAGACAGTACCTTGTCCACCTTCAACCTCCCCATGATTGTAAGTTTCCTGAGGGCTCCCCCATCATGCTGAACTGTGAGTCAATTAAACCTCTCTCCTTTATAAATTACCTAGTTTTGGGCAGTTCTTTATAGCAGTATGGAAATGGACTAATACAACGTCTAAAAGCTGGAAAGGGCAAAGAAATAGATTCTACCCCTTGGGACTTCAGAGTGAATACAGCCTTCCTGACACCTTGGTTTTAGCCCACTGAGATCATTTTAGACTTCTCACCTCCAGAACTGTAAGATAATAAATTCATATTGTCTTAAACCACATTTTTGGAAACTTCTCATGGGAGTGATTAAAAAATAATTAGTACAGAACCTCACAGGATAATTTAGAAGGCTCTTATGAATTGTTGCTTTCTAAAGGTAAGTTACGTCCTTGCTAGAGAAGTAACATAATAGCTAAACACAAGTGCTTAGTATTTATTTTGCATGCCAGTGACATTTATAATCTAGCTTTGATTATAGGAGAGCAAGAGCAATGCCATCCTAATTATCAGATCTTCTTTGCTGATCAGAGAATAGTATATCTGTTATTTAGGGATGTTTTATTTATTAATTGGAGTTAATTTTTCAGAGCAAATCTGTAATTAAAACTAAGATGATAGAATACCATGCATCAAAGACGTGGATTTCATTTGATTCACTCAGACCAAGGTTCAGTCACACCTACATTTGTTACTCACCATGCTGGGCTGAACATTTCATTCTACAAATATTGATTGTGCTGCACCCACCACCACTTCCCAGGCACTGTTTCAGGCACTATGATGGAGACAGGCAAGGTTTCTGCTCTCATGCAGTTTACATTCCTGTAGAAGTGAACAACCAACAAAGGAAACAAATAACTAAATAATATTTGCCTCTCAGGCAAGGGGTGATGTGTTCATTTCCTGGGGCTGTGTGGATTTAACAACAGAAATTTGCTGTCTTACAGTTCTGGAAGCTAGAAGTCTAAAATCAAGGTGTTGGCAGGGTTGGTTCCTTCTGAGGGCTGTGAAACAGAACCTATTCTACGCCTCTCATGTAGCTTATCATGGCTTTGGATGCTTCTTGCCTTGTAGATGACATTCTCCCTATGTCTTCACATTGTCTTCCCTCTGCATGTATGTGTCTCTAAATCTAAATTCCCCTTTTTTCTAAGGACACCAATCATACTAGATTGGAACTCACCCTCATAACCTCATCTTTACTTGAGTATCTGTAAAGACCCTATTTCAAATAAAGTCACAATCTTAAGAACTGGGAGTTAGAACTTCTATATCTTTGCAGGGTGGGGAGCACACCCAATTCATAACAAGGAGGTGGGGAAGACCCTGAAACCCACTCAGTGGAAGTAGGGAGGTGCTAGTTGAAGCCATGGAGATTCCTCCAGCCAGCCCTTCCTGCTGTTATGCTGGGAGAGCTATGGCTAACAGCACCATCTCTGGCTGTGTGATGGTTAACACTGAGTGTCAACTTCATTGGACTGAAGGAATCAAGTATTGATCCTGGGTGTGTCTGTGAGGGCGTTGCCAAGGAGATTAACATTTGATCAGTGGGCTGGGTAAGGCAGACCCACCCTTAATCTGGTGGACCCAATCTAATCAGTTGCCAGTGAATACAAAGCAGGCAGAAAAACGTCAAAGAGCAAGACTGACCTAGCCTCTCAGCCTACATTTCTTCCCTGTTAGACGCTTCCTGCCCTCAAACATCGGACTCCAGGTTCTTCAGTTTTGAGACTCAGACTGGCTCTCCTTGCTCCTTAAGCTTGCAAACAGCCTATTATGGGATCTTGTGATGGTGTAAGTTAATACTTTATAAACTCATACATATATATATATATATACACACACACACATATATATATATACACACACACACACACACACACACACACACACGGAACTAATAGGAGATATATATATATATATCTGTGTATCTGTCCCTCTAAAGAAACCTTACTAATACAGGCTGTTTTGCAGAGATTATTCTTTCACTTGCTCACTTATGCTCTTCCTGGTGTTAAGCTCTCTCAAGTATTCAGAATCCCTTCTCCAAGGGCTTCTGAGTGGTGCTTACCTTCCCTTGATTTCACCATTACCCAGAATCTGCATAATATTGAACCTAATCATCTTTCATGAGAGGACGCTCTTGTGCAGAAAGATCATTAGCTGACATTTGATTTGGGGTTGGGTGAAATTATGTCTTCTTTGAGCATTTTCAGATATTGTTTGGTCATGTCTGAAAATGAGAGGACTGCATAACAATGTACATATTTGTGTATTGCTTTATAAGAAGCTTTTTCATAGATATTTTACATTTTGTCTTCTCAGTGGCTCTACGGGGCATAAACGAATATCCTTATTTAATGAAGACAGCCTCAGAGACATTGCCAGCCATGCCTGAGATCACAAAGCTCCTCAGTGCTCGGTGTGAGATTCGAACACAAGTTGGTACGGTTTTGCTTAAGTTCATCTATCACTTGAAATTATTTGAAACTGGAAAATACAGTGATGGTGAAGGCTAATTAAATACTAGAATGTGATCCTCTCACTCACTAGATAAATTTTTACCAAAATCATTCCTTTCTGCTGCATCACACTCCCTTTAGGTGAATTGAGAAATTGTCACTTCAGGATTTCAGCTCCCTCCTGACTGCACAGCTAATAAATCTTTCTTCCCTGTAAGAGACATGTCATGATCAATATTTTCCTGTGCTGAAAACCCTATGTTTTAATCACAAAAGATCTAGCTTCGAACTTCATTCCATTTTGTTCACTTTCATTCTCCTCGTATTCAGATTTTTAAAAACACACATATCAAAAGAAGTTTTCAAAAGGCAGATTATCATTCCCACATGGGGAACTGCTCTAAATGTGCTTTAGAGAGAGCTTGATGCTGCCAAAATGGCTCAAAAGGCTAACAAGTCCATGGGTGGTTATTAATTGAGAAAGATTATTGTCTGTGTGCTCCAGAGAAGGAGGGAAAAGGCGCTCTGCTCATTATAGCTCTACCCTCTGTTCTTCTCATAACCTGTGCTGGAACTTGTAAGGTGGCAGGCCAGTCCATGGGCTTCAGGCTAAAGGAGGAGAATGCTTAACATGAATAGGTCAAAGAGTGTACTGTCTCATAATGAAATCTCAGAGAGAAGTACTTAATTCCAATGCTGGAAACTTTGAAAAGGTTAATGGCAGGGAAAAATCCATGGCCAGAAGACAGACAAATTCACACCTATCCAGCATGTGCGGTTGTTACCTGAGAGGAAAGCTCTGTGTGTTTAACCACAATATGAAAGTGAGGAATCAAATCGCCAGCATGACTCATGCTTCTTTATTTCCTTGATTACTGCCCACATTGAATGTATTATTTGGCATAGTGGGCTTCTCAGAAATTTGATAAAATTACATGGCTTCCGCAGTGAGAATTGCATTGGTTTCTCTATCCTTTTTTCCACATCCTGCCATATCATGACAATAAAACACACAAGGACTTCTAACAAAAGGCTTATTAGAATGTTTTATTACCAGAAAACCTCTTTATCATAAGAAACATAAATGCACTGGAAATTTTTCAAAAATGGCTTCTGGTTTTCCCTTGAAATGATAATAAAATGTGATGAAAAATGCGGTCTTGTCAACCATTTAGGAAGGAAAGTTCATCTTGAGCCAACAACCATATCTTTCAAATATCTCTCCAAATAGTGTGCAAATCATTGTGGTATTTAGAACTTTGATTTCCAAGAAAGAAAACTGACATCCAGTTCAACGGGAGCTTTAAGAGGGTTAAGCTCTTAGAGATGCCTGTTTTGAAGTCAATTTTGTCAACCACACCAAAAATGACTATCTTAAATCTCTATAGCTCTTTAAAAATTACCAAAGACAGGTATGATCTCCTCTGACCCCCTCATTCAACTTGAAAGGTAAGAAAGACCAGGTGTATTATGGTCTGCATTTTATTAGTTAGGAAGTTGAGGCTCAAACACTCCACACAATTTTCTTTAGTTTCAGACAGTAATTGACACACCTGGGACTCTGGTTCTCTGTGCAGGCTACATTATAACTCACTGATTAATAAATATATTCTACTTAGCCCAAGAACTGTTAGATGCTTCCAAATCGTCTGCAGCTTCAGTTATCATTCAAAGGCTGATGATGCTCAAATCTATCCCTTTGGGCAGACCCACAGACTTGATTTCACATACTTGGATATCCCATGAGCTCTTCAAATTCGACATGTTCAAAATTAGATTCACCTTCAACAGGCTACTCCTAATAGCACCATCACTCCCTTGGTTGGTGAAGATACGTGTTGCAAATAAATTGTTGGAGGGAACTTTCCAGTGTAGCCAAATGCTATTCATTCAAATGCCTCTACGGTCTTAGCACTGACAAAGGCATTATGCCATTCTGTATCTCCTCCCACCCCAGGATGTGTTTACACACTGTGTCCCTTCAATATTTTGAAGTCTTTGAAGACAAGGACTATGTACCTGTCACTTGATTGACACGTCATATTTTATGCTAAGGTTTATCAGAAATCTCTGAAAAGTTTTAAATTTAGAAAAAAATGTGCGAGGCTGGCACAGAGAGTCTCTGTACACCTCATATATTTTCCCCTATTATTAACATCTCATGAGTCTGCTACATTTGTCACAATTAACAAACTAATATTAATTATTATTAACTAAAGCCCATACTTACTTAGCTATCCTTCGTTTTTATCTAACGTCCTTTTTCTGATCTAGGATTCCACATGACATTTACTTGTCATATATATGTAGGCTGCTCTTGGCTGTGACAGTCTTTCACACTTTCCTTGTTTTTGTTGACCTCAAAAGTTTTCCAGAGAATGGTCAGGTATTTTGTAGAATGTCCCTCCATTTGGGTCTCTCTGAGGTTTTTCTTATGGCTTGACTGTGCTTGTGGGTTTTGGGGTAAATACCAAAGGAGTGAAGCACTGTTCTCATCATATGATATCAGGTGTACATAATGTGATCATGAGTTATCACCAGTGATGTTAACCTTGATCACCTGGCTGAGATAGTGATGATCAGATGTTCCACCATAAAGCTACTCTTTCTCCATTCTAATACTGTGCTCTTTGGAAGTATGTCACTCTGAGTAGCCCACTCTTAGGGGCACAAAGTATAATACTAAAATCATTTGGAATCCTGCAGAGATTTGTCTCTTTCCTCCCATTGATTTTGTAAAAGGAAAATCAATTGTGGGGTCCCCAAACCACTAAGTGGGAAAAGTCAAATGGAACCGCTTAGGACAAACCTTCCTCCCATTCGATTCAAAGTCATCTCTCTGCTCACTGAGATAAAAGCATATCTAACTGCCTCCTTTGGAAAGGCGAATCAGCAACTCATAAGAACACAACCATTTGATCCCTTATCTACCAATGACCTGGAAGCCCCCTCCCCACTTCCAGTTCTCCCGCCTTTACTTCGAGTTGTTCTGCCTTTCTGGACCAAACCAATGTTCATCTTACACACATTGATTGATATCTCATGTCTTCCTAAAACGTAAAAATCCAAGCTTTGCTCAGACCACCCTGGGCACACGTCGTCAGGACCTCCTGAGGCTGTGTCACGGGTGCACGTCCTTAATTCTGGCAAAATAAACTTCCTAAATTGACTGAGACCTGTGTCAGATATTCAGGGCTCACAATTAGTTTATTCAATCATTTATTTATGTCAGTATGGACTTATGGATATTTATTTTATACCTTGGGTTATAGATTAGTACTTCCTTATTTTGTTGCTCAAATTGTTCCACCTGTGGCTACTGGGCACTCTTTCATCTGGAAAACCTTTTTTATTCACAAAAAATATATACGAATATAATTTATGTATGCAATGCTGATTTTTACAATTTGAGAAAATAAC
The DNA here is from genome assembly GCF_007565055.1 of Rhinopithecus roxellana. NCBI lineage: Eukaryota > Metazoa > Chordata > Mammalia > Primates > Cercopithecidae > Rhinopithecus > Rhinopithecus roxellana. The sequence goes on from NC_044551.1 coordinate 95,509,645, forward strand.
ATATGCCATGTAATTTAGATGCTTAGGCCCCGACTTTAATGAACAATAACATTGGATTCCGGGTTTTTTCCCATGCTTTCCCCTCCTTCCTCCTTTTCTTAATTTAACAGTTGTAAAAATATGTAACCCTTACTGATCTTCGTATTGCACCTAACTAATTCCCACATCCAGCCTGGCAGGATAATGAAAGATTTTTATCTCTTTTACGGATGAGAAACTAAGACACAGAACCACCAAATGATGTGCCCCAAGGCTTTCCATGCCACAGTAGGGAAATGAAGCCTGCAATTCATCCGGCCAGTCCAGCCCTCCTGCAGCATGCTGGGTCACTGTGGCCTCCCCCTTTCTGATAATGGTGGGCCTTGCAATCAAGGTAGTTATCATGCCCTTTGCAAAGGCTGCACCTTTCCTGCAAAGGTTAGCTGTTGTTTTGCTGTTCCTCAAGCATATTTTGCCTCCCCCTGCATATAGAGCCCAACAGAGCAGGTAATTTCAGCTGCTTCTCAGGACCACCTAGAGTTTTAAATTCCCAGCTCCCTCAAGAAACTTTACAAATAAGCTCCTCGTTTTTGCCCCGATCCGCCAAGACCTTGATTCAACATCCAGTTGCCTGTTAGGTTTAGCCTTTCTCTCAAAACAAACAGGATTCATTTCTATTTTGAAAAATTAAGCCCTACTAAGCCACCATCCAACACTGACGGGAGATGAGATTTTGAGCTCCCAGTGCTGCATTACATAGGGAGGGAAAAGGAGGACAGAAAAGGAAGATAGAAATGGTGAAATAAAAATGCCTGGGGTTCTAATCAGCACTTTGCCTGTAATTAGCTTCCTGATCTCCCCCTGGCTCTCTCTGGGCCTCAGTCTCTCCATCTGTAAAACACAAAGGCTATAGACATCAGAGTCCTTCAAGCCTGGCAAATTAAAGTCTTCACAGGGATAATTGCATCTTAGACATCTATAACTGGAATAAAAGTTTCACTAACTGATACCTTTCTACATATGTGTGTTCTGATATATTTTTAATTTAAAAAATTAATTGTATATTTTAATTGACATAAATTGTATACATTTAGTGTGTACACGATGTTTTCATGTACATATACATTGTAGAATGGCTAAATCAAGCTAATTAGCGTATGCTATACCTCATACACATTTTTTTGTGGTGATATTCTGAGAGGTCATGTTCTACTTCACAGCACTTTTTAAAATGCAAGTGGTTTGGGACTCAGTACAATTGGTTTCCCAAGCCATTAACAGATCATGACCTGCAGTTTCCTGAGCGACTAATGATACAGGAGTTAAGAAGAAATCACTTAGGCAGGTAGTAAGGATATGGGAGTCCTCGGTAAGGCTCTTCTTTTTCATGAAAAGCAGCTCCAAGACATTTTCTAACAAAGTGGAGCCGCAGACGTAGGCAAGAAAACCGGAAGCTTGCACGAGTGAATGCTGGCAGGAAAGAGGGACTACACATGTTAAAGATGGCGGCTCCAACTTCTTTTTGTCAGCCACATGTACTGGAAGGAGCAGACAAGATGGTGCAGATCAACTGGAAAGCCTATTTGCCTAATAAGATTAGGGTGGGGCCACCAGCCTTCCCTGTGCACTATGTAAGTGTCATACCTGATGGAACCAATCTGTAAGCCTTATGTAAATCAGGCACCGACTCCTCAAACCTGACTATAAAATTCGGTGCATCCACCACCCACCCCTCCTTTCCACTTGGAGACCCATCACTCTATGAAGAGAGCTGTTCCCTCTCCCTCTCCCCCTCCCCCTCCCCCTCCCTCTCCCCTTCCCCCTCCCCCCTCCCTCTCCATTAAATCTCCGTTCCTACATGCCTCATGTGTGTCAGTGTTCTAAATTTTCCTGGGTTTGTATCCCACACAGTGTAGCCGCTTCACTAACAGATCACGGTCTAAACACTCCAGGGCTAGATGGTGTCTGAGATGCTGTGCAGCATTCCCTTGCCAAACCTCTAAGTCGGGGCTGACCTAGATTCTTAGGTCAGAGCCGACAAGTGCGTCCTGTAATCCTGCCTACTTTGCCCTGGGTTTTGTCCTGATTCTGCAGGAACCGCCTGTCAGTGAGCAAGGAGCTCAACTTTCTGAGTCTCAGTGTTTTCATCTTTAAAAGAGGCCTATTGTCAGGAATACATTAGAAAATGCTCGTAGCAATGCCTAACATTTCATGCAGACTATATGGTGTTTCTATTGTCATAACAGATTTGAGGAAAAATTCTTCTTATCTGAGTCTGAGGCATCTTCCCTAGGGAATGAAGGGGAGTAGTGCAGGCTGCCCAGGGGAGGGGTTGTGGGGAGCCAGGTAAATTTTTGGTGTGCTTTTGGGCCTGGTTCTCTCTTATGCCAATTGGCTGTATTTTTAGGATGTCTTAAGTTATGTGGGTGCTGAAAGTCAGCCAGTTCCCTAGATATTCTTCAACCAAGTACATCAAGTTGCCATTAAATTGCAACAACAGTATCATTTAATCATGTAATTGTCATACTGAAACCACATTTGCACAAATTAAAATAGTGAGAAAATTGTGACAGTGAAAGAGATCTAATCAACCTGCAAACTGCCCTTGTTCCTTCCTGACTTTAGGGTGAACTAACTTTGGGAATAATTTAGTTTATAGTTTAAATGGTAATAACCCTTCCCCAAAACTAAACTGCCCTTGTAAAACTAATCAAAGGTTACCAGGTTAGGAGGATGAGTGGGGCTTGAATTCTGCTAAGATGTAGGTAGTCAGCCATATTCCAGAGGTCACAAGATTTGCAACTTCCCCAATTCACTATTGTAGAAACTAAAATTGGCCTTTTGAGATGTTCTTTCAGGCTTTTGTATTTCTGATGACCAGATGGCTCCACCCACACCTGAAACTCTTGGCTCAAATAGTCTTGTGTCCCCACCCAGAAGCAGACTCAGCACACAAGGAACGTTTTCCACATCCCAACCAATCAGCAGCACCCATTCCCTTGGCTACCAAACTGAGCTCCTTTTGAAGAGGCACTAGCTCCAGGGAGGTGGCGGGGGGTGGGGTTCTGTTTCTGCAGACCCCTGATTCGGTGACGGATGAATAAAGTACACTGACACACAGATATTCTGCTCTGCCAGTCCAGCTGAGGGTCCAAACCACTTATAGGCTCTGAGTTCTGTAAACAGTTGCAACTTGGCCTCATCAGATAGTCAGGCTCGCATTTGTTCAATAAGACTAATTAACAAAAGTTGTGAGTAAACACCACTAGAGGGTAAAGATTAAAGGCCAGGTCCTGAGGCTGAAAGCACACCATTTGCAGGTAATAAACTTCCCCCCCTGAGTAGGAGGCAGTAAAGTACTGAGGTAGGACAAAGGTCAGTCTTAAGCCCATATAAGTAAACAAGTTAGTAAGATAAACTTCTCACATTCCTTTGTACTTGCATCCTAATCTTTCTGGCTCCTGCAAAGACACCCTGGCTGCCTTCAGCCAAGCAATCTGAAGTTATGCAAACTCTCAGGCATTCCAGGAGAGTTTTTGACTATTACTATAACTATCTTTAATATTTTTCCCACCAGCCTGATTGAACCCCAACACCAAACTACACTTAAGAAACCCTCGCTCTGCATTTTGGGGAGGTTAATTTGAGATTGATTTGTCTACAAGGCATAGCCACCTCATGTCAATTAAACTCATTCTTTATTGTAATGCCAGTGGTCTCAGTGAATTGGTCTTATCTGTGCAGCAGGCAAGAAGAACCCATTGGGTAGTTACAATACCTTATAAAATAGAGGGATTTAGGCTGAAATTAACAACAGAGTCGTTTTCAAATCCCCTTTTACTTTGCCTGGAAATCTCCCTCACTGTATTATTCCCTCTGTCTTAGACCCTTCTTACCTGTCCCCAGTCTCCACATTCACCCATCCAAGGCTCATGGATAGCTCATCTCCAGGTTATTCAGCCCTCCAAGAGTGTTTTCAAGTAAGAGAACAGGCAGCCCCATCCAACGCAAGCAGCCCAGTTTGTCAGTAGGTGTCATCTTTGAATGAAGCTTTCTAAGAGGAAGAAGGATTGTTGCTACCCTCTGTAACACAGCAAGTATAAGAGAAAATTCAAATGAAAAATAAAGAACCTACATTCTCCCTGTTTAAAATAAGAGACTTCTTCCCTTTCTTAGAAAAATTATTTTAGAAAACGTATAATTGTAAATTATTTCTCTATCTCTCTGAAATGTTTATAAATCATTTCAAAATCTACATAGAAGCCAGGCAGGGTGATTCATGCCTATAATCCCAGCACTTTGGGATACTAAGGCAGGCGTATGGCTTGAGACTAGGAGTTCAAGGCCAGCCTGGCAATGTAGGAAGACCCCATCTCTGCAAAAAATGTTTGAAATGATAGTAAATCTAAAAAGGTTTCTTTCCAGTGTTAAGCCCCAGGAATGTCCTTCTCCAGGACCTGAGAGCCATCTCTTTGAAATGCAATCATCAAAGAAAACAGCATCCCCATCTTCCAGTTACGTGGGAGGATAGGAGCCTAACGGGTGAGCATGTTACTCCAAGATGTAAAACTAACCCCACCATAAGATGCATTAAGTTTATCTTTCCTTTGGATACAGCCAATTAACTAATATGGATGGTCACTCCAATTATAAGGTGAATTTAGAATGAACTGTGTGTGATTATAGCACTGTCAAGTCCTACTTGAGAACTGGTTATTATTAATTATGTTGAGAAAATGTGTATGTCGTGGGTTGTATCTGCATGTCTATATAAAAATTTTTTTTCGTGTCTTCACACTCTCTTTAGTGAATTGCCTGTGACACACATTACATTTTGGTTTAATGTTATTCAATGATAAAAGTGTTGGAGTCCCTCTGAGAGCCTAAGGCAGAGATTCAAATGCAGGGGACTTATTAAGGGGATGCTATTGGAGAAGGGAAATGGAGGAAGGAAAACAGAGAAGGGAAATGATATTGTTTGACAATGTGTCCCCACCAAATCTCATGAGGCCTGGTGGGAGATGTCTGAGTCACAGGGGTGGATCCCTCATGGGTTGGTGCTGTCCTCATGATACCGAGTGAGTTCTTATGGGATCTGGTTGTTTAAGTGTGTGTGGAATCCCCCCCATACACACACACACACACACTCTCTTGCTCCTGTTTTGTGTCCATGTGACATGCCTGTTCCCACTTAGCCTTCTGCCATGAATAAAAGCTCCCTGAGATCTCCCCAGAAGCTGTGCAGATGCTGGTGTCATGCTTGTACAGCCTGCAGAACCATGAGCCAATTAAATCGTTTTTCTTTATAAATTACCCAGTCTCAGGTATTTCTTTTAAGTAATGCAACAACAGCCTTATACAGAGGAAGTCCAGCAACACTGTGGTCTCAGCTGGAGACAAACTTCAGGTTGATCCCACAGAAAGAATCTGAAGCATAATCATAACACAAAATCCTCCCACCTCAAAGCAAAGAAGCTTCCATTCTGCTCCCCAAAATTAATCAGTTGCTCGTTCAGAGCTGTGTGTGTATGTTTTCTGGGTCAAGGTGACTCCTGTCAGCTGAGGGCAATATTCCAGAAAAGAGTCACCCTTGAGCCATCAGCAGCCAATTCTCTAGCAGTTAGTCGGTGGGTGCATGGCTTCTCTTCCGAACGGATACTGATGCCCAGGAAAATGGCTAGGGAAAAATAAGCAAGTGCAATAAATTAGCACCTGTTTTAAGGAGCCAAAATCGTGTGTGAGGAGGTGACCTGGATTGTGAGGAAAAGACCACCATGACCCCCTTCTAGGCCTTTAATCCTATCCAGCCACTTCTAAGCACACGGAAAGGATCTTCTCTTCTGCCTTGCCCCCTTTCCAGTCTTCTTTCTATGGGAGGGTGGCAGCATCATTTAGAGGACTTCTAGTGGCCAGTGGGAGCTCGTTTCAAAAGTGTGAGCAGACCAGCGACTGCAATATGATTCCAGAGGTAATGCCAGCATCAAATAGAGATTAGAGTTTGGAAAAAGAGCAGCATCAGGCAGCCAGCCCACGCTACCTCTGTGAAATATGCCTTGCTAGATGTTACAAAAAGCCAGGAGACAGAACTATTATTAGTCCCATTTTACAAATGAGGAAATGGAACGTAGACCCTTTAAGCAACTTGTCCAAAGTCTTGGAACTAGTGTAAGTGAAAATTCTAATCCCAAACCTATGCTTTCAAAGTGCAGATGCTAATCTCTGCAGTATAGTATCAAAGACACAAATTCTGTTTCTGCTCAGTGTGAACTTAGGAAATCACTAAATATCTCTGACCCTCAATATATTCATCTGAAATGAAATATCCTAACACAAGTCCTACTGCCTCAGAGAATCAAGCAACACAGCAGATATGAAGTGGCTCAGAAAGGTCGAAAGCTTTTATTTTGAAGTAAAAGTATAACCATTGTTAATTACCCTGACCATGAAGGGGATAAGAAATCAGAGAAGAGTCCCGCTAAATGGAAAATCATAAACATACTAAGAAAACAACAAAGCAGAGAATTGCTTGGAGTGCCTTCCCTGGTTTCCTGGCCACCATGGAATCATGGAGCATACTCCAACCATGGCACCAAGTGAACCCCACAAGCTCCAGCAGAAGCATCTTCCAAAGGGCTCTTGAGTGTGCCATTCCCATGAAACACGTGCCTGTCTGTGAAGATCCAGGCTGTCTCTTGGTGACATTACAGGGATATTTTACATCTGCGACCTGACAAGTGGTTTCCTGCAGCATCCTTATGTATTTTATAGTTTTTATTATATTTCTGAGCCAGCAGTGATAAATGCCCTCTAGAAAGAATCCTATTCTCATGTTAAGAGAAGGGATAAAAAATAAGCAGGCTTTATGGCCACAGCAATGTTTGATGTCTGACCAGCACTAACTGTTCCTGTGTAGAGATGGAAAATTTTTCAAGAAGAATGTCAAGATTGACTGCATTCACCTTGAAACTTTGGTCCCTTTGGGTTGTAAATGTCTGCAATCTCTGGAGGCAAAGCTATTTGGAAGGGAACAGCAAGGGCAGGGACAGGGGGTGGGGAGGGAAATAATCCTCGCTTCAGTAGCAAAAAGGAAGATCTCCTCTGAAGCTTAATCTTGGGCAATCTCAAGGACAAAATACCGCTGATCTATACTGGCCTTCTGAATGAAATGTATAATTTGTTAGGTAGAAATTTTAAAACTACCACCCTCTCCAAGAAAACAAATCTTATTGGAACAGTTTAAAGCACAAATGTACTTACTCCTATCTCACCAGTGGGAAACTATAATTCTGAAGAATTATGCAATTTAAAAACGATGAATTACAGGATTTTAGTGTTGAAGAATCCTTAGATAGCAATTTGTCCATGATGATTTATAGTGTAGGAACCCCCTAAAACCAAATCCTGGTTTGCCATAATAAGGATCCTAATTCCCAGAGTCCATTGAAAAAAGTACCATGCAAAGAGTGAGATATAATATTATACTAACTTCCACCTGTATCTAGAGGACTAGCCACAGTGACAGTATGTATAGAGTTGAAAGGACCAGAGGTGACAAATAAACTAGATAAAGCAGCTGAAGTTGGGAAAATGGTGAAATCAATGAGTTCTTCAATATTATCTGTGTCTACCATGGGGTGAAGGGAAGGCTTCTCTGCCTTCTGAAGATCTACTGAAAATGAACTGACAATAGGCAGATAAATAGAAGAAAACGGCATACACATTGATTTAACATGCATAAGCACAGTGCAATTGCAACAGAATGATTTCCTAACAACCCGATGAGGTATAGATGCTCACATACCCTTCTGTCAGAAAGGAAGGGGAGATGAGAGTAATGTGGTCTTTTTGAGGAGTGATAAATGGCTTTTAGGGGGAATGAATGGGTCCAATGCTCAGATAATGGTTAGCAAGTGATTCTCTTTGGGAATTGAATGGGACCAGAGAACAGATAATAGCTTGGGACAAAGTTCATCTGGGTTGTAGATGTGGTGTTCAATTTTTAGTTTCTTTCTCTGTGATGTGTGATATATCTTTTAATTTTCTCTGGTAAATGACATTTCACAGGGGTGACTGAAGGCAACTGTGTTCCTCTTTGGTGGGTCCAGTTTCTAGGTAGATAAGGAACTTCAGAGAACAACCTTACCCTGTGCTTTGAGAGAGACAGAGGATTGAAGAACAGCAGAAGGAGGAAGATCAGAGAGACCTTGTGGCTGCTTCTTTAGCTCAGCAAGTCAAAGCACCATATTTTGGGGTATGGCTTTCTGAGCCACAATACTGCTGATATTGATGAAAATATAATTTTATATTACGTACCAAAAAAACACAGTTCAGTTGATGCACACATTTTAGAAACTCACTACTCCACTTAACATAAACTAGTTCATAAAACTTAACAGTAGAATGTAAGAAAAATGTTAATTTATATGTGGTGACATAAAATCTAAACTAGAAGAATCTCCTTCCATTTAAATAACTATCTAACAAAGAAGGGGTAAATTTCAGAAACCACAGCTGAAAAATACCATTTTTCTTTTAACAGTTTTGATCACTAGCACTGCTGCTCAGACACTCCACCTTTTAGACCTGCAAAATCCTTCCCTCACCCCTCCAGTGTTCTCTCTTTTGATTGGAGTATATATACCATTCGGTTTACTTTGTGTGATATTTGCTTTGACTGTTATCTGCTTCATTCCTGCCCTCCCCTTCCTACTTCTTCTTTAAAAAAAAAAAAGAAAAATTTGGTGCTTGTTGAAGAAGTTGGATTGACAGCCCAAGAGACCAAAATCCTCTGTTTATCCAGAGAAAAAAATAAAGAGAAAAGCAATGAGACTGAGAGCTCCGTGACCTCCAGTGTAGCTCGCATTACCACTGAATCCCTGGCTCTCAGAAAGCTCCCGCAGAGGTACTGGTGACCTGTGAGGCAAGGTGCAATGCTGGCTGGCTCCTGGGGAACTACCTGTCTTGGCATTCAATGTGAGTGGTAGGATACAATCTGCAAGGAGATATGAAACCCATAGGTCTCCTAGCTGTCTCATTTTTACCCCAAACTGCAGTGGATTTGGCATAATTCAGATACCATGCTTTCAAAACTTGTGTGTGTGTGTGTGCACATGCGTGCATGCATGAGGGTGTACATACCTGTAGTGCATTCTCTGACTTTCCATGTATTCTATCACCTAGAAACCTTATTAAACTGCAGATTATAATTTGAATAGTCAATATGTAGCCTGAAATTCTGCATTTTGAACAAGTTCTTTGGTGATGTTGAGGCTGCTGACTCAGGGATCACCTTTTTTTTTTTTTTTTTTTTTTGAAAAGGAGTCTTGCTCTGTTGCCCAGGCTGGAGTGCAGTGGTGCGATCTTGGCTCACTGCAAGTTCCACCTCCCGGGTTCAAGTCATTCTCCCACCTCAGCTTCCCGAGTAGCTGGGACCACGGGCGCCCACCACCACGCCCGTCTAATTTTGTTTTTGTATTTTTAGTAGAGACGGGGTTTCACTGTGTTAGCCAGGGTGGTCTCCATCTCCTGACCTCGTGATCCACCCGCGTCGGCCTCCAAAGTGCTGGGATTACAGGAGTGAACTACCGCGCCCAGCCCCAGGGATCACATTTTGAGTGGCAAGGGTTATGTTTACTACAGAAAGACCAGAGATATTTGCCACCCATCAAATATAGTTCCTCCCTCAGTTATTTCTGGAGTTGGTTTCATAATAGAAATAAGGAAATTACCTTGATACGTCAGCCATTAAATCCCTCCAGGGTAAACATCATCATCACTTTCTGTATTGGCTCATTTTCATCACGGTGTCAAACACGGATGGGATAAGGAACCCTATGACTCAGGAAGAATCGACGTTTGCTTCATATGTGTTCTATTATGTACAAAGTAACAGCAGGTACTTGGGCCATATGGCCTGTAGCGCCTAGGCTACTCATCCCTTGCCCATATCCTTAAACCTGGGCTGTTAGCTGGTACAAAACTGCTTAGCAGGTAAGGAACTTGCTCTAGGAGCCTCCAACTGACAAGAATCATTTATGACCCTACTTTCAGCTGGAGAGTTGACCACATTTCATTCTCCAAACTATTGTGTCATTTTGTCTGCTTTTATCACAGTGGTTGTTTCAACATGCTACCATTTTGGGTAACAATGACTAATATGCCTAAAATTTTATAAAATAGCTACATAATGACTCTTGTCCATGAAATAAATGTTAATTTTTTACTTTGGGGGAATTAACCACCTAGACTACTAGTCTGTCCTCAAGGCAGAATCCTACGGCATTTGCTTATATAAAGATGTGACAAGATCTTCATTAGTATTAACTTGCCAAAATTTTAAAGTTTTTTTCCTCGTAATTGTGAGCCATTAACAATAAGTTTGACTCATGATGGAACTGTTCAGCTTCTAAGGGACATCTTTTCCAAAGTGGTATAAAAATCCATGGATAGGAGAAGGACATTGAGGACACAAACGTTTCCTATGGAATAATTTTTTAGGGTTGAAATCTGGGAGTTTCTGAGTGGAAAGTTTTCAAAGGGTGTCACTATCTGCAGGCCTCTTTTGAAAGATAACTGATGTGGCAGAGACGCTGTCTCTCCCTATGACCACCAGAAACCTTATACATATCTAAATGGAGATATGTATAAAATGACATTTTATATGTCATATTTTATACATATACATGTATGACATTCCATGTCATTTTTCCCTTTGTCTTTTAAATTTTTAAATTGTTCTGTTTTTTAATCCAGTATCATGTTCAGATCAACAATACAGCAACCATTAGCCCCTCACGTCACTGCCCTTGCATTTCCTCCTCTGAGCCTACACCTTATTTTCAATGATCTCTCAATATGACATTATTATACATTTATGTCAAAAGAAATGACTTATTCTCTCCGCTCTGAAAAAACAAGTAGTATCTTATTTTTCTAGGGGGTTTCTTTTCATAAGACCAGATTTTTGCTCTTTAAATACTTTCTAATTTTTAAAGACTTTTTCTTAACAATTAAGAGAAAGATCTTCTGAATTATACAATGAATTCTGTTAAAAATAGAGCAATGGTCACTTCTCCTATTCAATAAAAATCATGCTCATTTGCAAAAATGTCTAAGTTTGAGATCACTGGATTAGTGAAGTTGGAATATTCCATAATAAGATTATCTTATATATGAAAAGGAGTTATATGCTAAATGTAAAGTATGCTATCTTAAAAATGTTTACTCATTTAGGCCTAAGATTTCTAAGTCCTCATTTAACAGCCTAGTGGTCTAAAAGCATATCTACCAAAGCTGCTAAAAGAGATGTCTACAACCAAATTTCCTAAATTATATTCTTCATAAGACCAATTATGGGAATTAGCAGTAGGTATCAATTTCAGAATAAAAATTTATAGTCACTTAACTTCAAAAAGCACAAATCCAAATAAAGTTTAACAGACGAGTTACTGCAGAGCTTCTCTGAGCTTTTACAGATTCATACCAGAGACTGGCTAGGTACTGGCCAATTCCATTTTCTATTCCAAGACACATAGACTACATTTTCCAGCTGCTTTATTTTTAGATTGAGGCCATGTGACTGATTCTGTCCCATAGAATCTGGGCAGAGTGGTATGTGCCATTTTCAGGCCTGACCATCAAACATGCCACCTCATTGTCTTTTCACTCTTCACTCCTTGGGAAGCGGAATTCAGAGACTCCGTTAGAGAACTCCAAGGAAGCTCTAGAAGATGAAGGTACCAGACAATGTAAGGAGCCATATCTTTAAATCACCACATAGAAGACCACGTCTTATAACCCAAGTGAAGCCTTGCTTGTGTGAAGCCACTAAGAAGTTAGAGATGCTTGTTACAGCAGATGGCTTCAATCACCCTGACTAGTACGTGTGCTAAGCACTCTGTGAATCTCCAAGGAGTGGATAAGTAGATAGCATTTCCTAAAGTTAATTTCAAGTGATTTTTCTTTCATGCAAAATTTTGAGAAATTATTTTTCCACTAGTTTAGTCCCATCATGAACGCCATTCACAAGCCTTATTCTATAATTAAGTTCCTGAATCAGACTTTCTCAGTGTAATCTCATAGCAGAAGAGGAAGGTAGAATAGTCCATCCAAGAAATGTGGCAGAAGGGGAAGTTGAAAATATTTGAAAAATGAGAAGACATGACCTGCCGTTGTTGTGAGTAGGCCACGTCAAAAACATGAAAACGATTGTGGCTGCCTCTAAGAACAAACTGGTTCCTGGCTGACAGATAGCAAGGAAATGGGAACCTCAGTCTTTTAACTGCAAGGCAGTCAATTCAGCCAACCAGCTGAAGGGTCCTGGAAGTGGATTATTCCCCAGAGCCTCCAGAAAGGCCCGCAGCCCTGGCCAGAACCTTGATTTTTCCCTTTTGCGATTCTAAAAAGAAGACCAAGCTGAGCCATGCTGCATCTAGACTTCTGATCTACAGAACTGAGACATCATATATTTTTGTGGCTTTTGAGTCAATAGTTTGTAGTAGTGATTAAAAACTAATATAGAAATTGATACATTAATGTAACAATTCCTTCAACTCCTCCCAGTGGAGTGATTACTCTAAGCAAGCCTGTGAGTAGTAGCAATGCAAAGTTAAGACGAAACGGCTCAGGACTTTTATCCTTCCAGCCACTGCCCCTCCACCCCACACAGTGTCCCAGGTCACTGCGCCTTCCATCCTCACCTGGCTGTCAGGAGGCACCCCTCTTCTCCCTGCAGGGACTGTCAGAGGAGGCCTAGAGTGGAGTCAGGATTTTTACCATCACACAGCAGTAATTAGGCCACGTTCCCTGTGGTGTCAGAGGTGATCATGTGGGGAACCAAGTTCCACGTCCCTCTAGGCAGTGATAAGGAGGTAGAGGCCCCTCAACCAGGGGTCATGGAGGTTAAATGGAGAACCTGAGCCAAAGAGAAGGAGAGTTTAAAAGAGGGGTAAAATCAGTGTCAAATCTGACACACACAAAAATCAGGTAAAACAATTGTTTGCAAAAGCTTCTATTGTGTGTGTTTTGGAGACCACTGTGACTTTAGACAGAAAGTGATTCGTAATGGATGGTGGGGTTGCAATGGATAATCTTCTGAGTGTCATTAACATTATATAAAAGTAGACACAAAGCATAATTTGTTGTTTTTAATAAAACTTGACTATGAAGAAAGGTGTAGGGAGATGACTCGAGGTAAACAGAGGGATGTCTGTTATACAAGAGGAAAGGGACATAGCTATGCTTACACAGTGAAGAGAAAAGGCCTTGAGAGAAAAACAGGTGAACAATTTCAGAGCAGGAGTGATTGGCTGTTACCGTTCTCGGCTGTTACAGTTCTCCAGAAGACCATGGGACTCCAATTACTAAGGGATTAGCCTTGACTAGGGAAAGGCTTCTATCTTAAAGACAAGATTGCAGACCAAGCAGGAAGGCTGAGCAGAAAAACTTGTTTTTAGTAGCAGGGACTCCAATCAGTAGAGTGCTCCTGCAATGGTTTAGGGATTTTCTCAGGAGGTTAGAGGCACAATAATTTCCTAACAGTAAAGAGACAGAGATATTAAGTGTTTTTAGGATTGCATAAGACAGTCACAGTGAACAAGTATAATTAAGGACTGAGTCTCTGATCAATAATTATAATAAATTAAGGTAACAATGCTTTAAATAGTGTTTCTTTTGAGCATTCGCATTATTTTGAAAAATCATTTCTTGTCTTCCTTGGTAATAAAAAAGAACATTAGTAAAATTGCAATGTTTTGCCAGTCATTTTAAAAAGTGAATTATAGCTCTACCATCTCCTCGGTATTTTCAGCCAATTTCTACAATTTATTTGGGAAGCGTAAACCAAACAAATAAGCCACATTTTCAATGACACAGTCAGGAAAGGAAGATCACTTAATAACATTTCTCTCCCTCAATCAGGGATAGGCTGCAACATTACTCATTGGTAATAAGTGGCATGTTCCCCTCTTTTGCCTCTATCTAAATTTATTTTCTTATTTGTTAGGAACATTGTGCAAGTGTGACTTCCTGTCCTAGTGAACGAGAGTCCAGTCCTGATCTGAAGAACCCAAGACACACAGTCTGTTGAATAAGTGTCAGAGACATCCGACATACAGGATATTTGCTTGGCTTGATGCCACACACCTGTAGTCCTAGCTACCCGGAAGGCTGAGGCATGAGGATTGCTTGAGCCCAGGAGCTCAAGGTTACAGTGAGCTATGATCCTGCCACTGCACTCCAGCCCGGGCAACAGAGCGAGACTCAGTCTCTAAAAAAAACTAATAATAATTAAATAAGTAAGTAAAATAACCAACACACAGGAGCTCAGAGACAGTGAAGCAGGAAGGGGGCGTGTTACCATCACAACAGCCAGTCTCATCAGTAAGCCCTGAAGAGACCTGAATAGAATGAAAATGTGGCTGAAGACATGCAAGAGAACAGAAGCCTGATAAGAAGATCCCTGGACTGAAAAAGAAAAAGAAAATAATTTTTAAAGCTAATAATACTTAACTGAACAATCTCTTTTCTCTCTCTCCCTCCCCACATCCACTTTGATACTAATGTCACCTATCGGCACAGGAATGCCTTCTAATTCCCAATGCCTGGACCGAGCAAGAGAGCAGTACTGTATACATTTCCAAACTGTATATGTCAGCATGACTAAGCACATCAGGCACAGACACTGTCTCAAGCTCTGTAAAATTGCACTTTGTTTGTTTTACCATAGGTTATAATTGAACTCCACCCAGCAGTGAAGTCACGTTGGGAACATTTAAAGACAGGCTGGAAACATAAAACACCTACATATTATCTTGTGAGGTAATAGAGCATCTCTTTGTATTATGATTTTTTCCACATCACCAACCAAAAAAGGAGTCATGGAAAGATTCCAGAAAAGTTAGATGATGCTTGCCGTGGGTCCATCACACTTTTGTCAAGGGCTTCTTCAAGATACTTGACTACTTTGGAGCTCAGACATACTTAAAAGGGAAAATTAAATTAGATCTTTGATTTGTTGAGGTCCATACACATTCAAGAATCTAACAAAAGTGTTGGGCTCCAGTTCTGAAATGTGAACTCTTTTATGATGCAAATTTCAGAAATGTCATGAGTCACTAAAGTCCAGTTATGGGCTGTATTATGAGTTAATTGTATCCCTCAAATAATATGTTCAAGTTCTAACCCTGGGTACCAGTAAATGTGACCTTATTTGGAAACATGGTCATTGCAGATGCAATCAAGTTAAAATGAAGTCATACTGGAAAGGAGGAAGGAAGGACATCCTAAACCCAGTATGATTGGCATAATAAGAAGAGAAGAAGAGACACAGACACACAGGGAAAGCACCATGTGATGATGAAGGCAGAGACTGGACTGATGCATCTACAAGACAGCAAACCCGAGGATTGCTAATAACCACCAGATGCTGGAAATGGCAGGGGAAGATCCTCCCCTGGTGCCTTCCAAGAGAACGTGATCTGACTGACACCTTGATTTCAGACTTTTGCCACTATAACTGCGAAATAACAAATTTCTGTTGTTTTATGCCACCCAGTTTGTGGTGCTTTGTGATGGCAGCCTTAGGAAGTGAATATAGATTCCATGGCAAGAAGCTCCAGACAAAGTGCTTGCAAGGTTTCTCTGTCTCTCACATCCACACACACTCCATCAGAAAATCCTGCTGGCTTAACTGCAAATTACATCCAGGGTCTGACCATTTTCACTAACTCCCATTCTAGTTCTGTAGTCCAAACCACTGTCCATCATCTCTAGCTTAGATATCCAGATGTTTCTCAATGCTAGAGCTAGTCACTGCTAGGCCACACACACCATTACTTACTGCTAATAAATGTCATCTTCCCTCTTTCTGTCCATCTCTTCAGTTTCTTTCTTTCTTGTTACAAATCAGTGTGGACTGAAAAACAGGACTTCTCAACCAGGAGCTGGCAAACTAGGGCACATGGGTCCCATCCCACCCAAAGGTGCCAATTTTCCAGGGGAATTCCCGGGTCTGCTATGCCTAGGCCAGTGTCAAGGCTCCTGAGAGATTACAGAGAAGCTGCTTTCACAATCTAGAGCCCTTTGCATTTACAAACTTTGTTCTTACAATTTTATTGGAACACAACCATGTCCATTCATTTATGTTTTGCCTATGATTGCTTTCACGCTACAATAGCAGAGCTGAGTGGTTATATGAGAGTATGGCCTGTAGAGCCTAAACTATTATTTGGACCTTTACAGAAAATGTTTTCCCATGTTGCAGACTATATGGGATCCTGGAATTCTCTGTCCACAAGGTTCAGAACCCCCTTCTGGAGGTAGATGAGCTTCTTCTCCAAATCTACTCTCCCAGGGATAGACTGTGAGCTAGATGTGTACCACTGTGCCTTGGCAGGAGTGGTCAAGGATTGGTGACTTGCTGAAGTGTGGTGTGGGTTATGCTTGGACATGCAGACTGCTGTGTCCACACACATAGGTGTAAGTTTCCTGGATTGGAGGATGAAGTTGGGAATGGGAAGAAAATGGCTCCCCTATGCAACCACATTCCAATGAGAAAGTCCACAGGATCCAAGAATTCTAAATTTGCACCTGGTCTTATTGATTGCTACGAAGATGTATTTGCCAGGGTTGGAGGAGAAAACACATTTTATTTAACATATTTTGGGGTGATGTATAACTTTATAGTCATGGGCCACATCATAATGTTTCAGTCAAGGACAGACTGCATATATACTGGCGGTCCGGTATAATTATAATACTGTTGTATTTTTACTATACCTTTTTATGTTCAGATACACAAATGCTTACTACTGTGTTACAATTGCCTATGGTTATTCACTACAGTAAAACTCTGTATGCTTGTCTAGGAGCATTATGCTATACAGTATCGCCCAGGTGTGTAGTAAGCTATACCAGCTAGATTTGTGTAAGCACACTCTATGATGTTTGCACAACAATGAAATCGCCTAATGACAAAATTACCTAACAACACATTTCTCAGAATGTATCCCTGTTGTTAAGCAATGCGTGACTGTATGCGGACATACAGGTTGTGAACTTTCATTGGACTTGTGCACTGTTAACTGTTAATGGATCTGCATTAGGGGAAGATGGCGGTAGACTTTAAATTCCATTTTCTATAGATTAATTAAACCGGAAGTTTCTTTCCATAGGACATACAGCCTCTTGTACTCCTGCACAGATATTTTATAGTAACCATGGCCTAGCCAGCTGTGGTCAGAGAGAACTGAGATTCCACTTCCATCCAGGCCAGGAATTGTGCTATTTTCCTTACATCTCTGTGATTAGTGATTACAGAAATTAATAGCAGGCAAAATTAGAGCGTGTTTGACCCCAGAATACAGGTCCATTAATCTATTGATGTTCTGTAAACTCAATTGATAAGAACAAGGATAAGGAAAACGATAGTTTTAGCTATTTTCAAGTTCTCATTTTGTTGAAACCAGTGGTCTTTTCAGCAGCCCACCAGAATTTGCAAGACTGTCTCCCAATTCTTAGAACCTTCATCAGCAGAACATGAGTCAGCTGTGAAAACACGTAATTTATTCTTTCATTCTATTTCCCAATCAGCCAACAGGTGAATTTAGACATAAATCCTTGTAATTACTGTGTGTTTATATACTTTAGTTATCTTATCAAGCTTTGCCAGTGGCCACCGTTACAAGTTGCTCTGGTAAAATATTCCTGATGTTTGCTATTAGAAGAGTCACTGTTGAGTTTTCAGCCACAGATTCTCACAACATTCATTCAAGAGATTTTCAACAAGAACCATATGCCAGGCTGTGCACATAAATATAATTGCTAATTATGTACCAGTGTGGACATATCAGCTCACAACATAGATGCAGTCCATGCTGTAATGGAACTTATGATCCAGTGGATGAGTCAGAAATTAAACAAAAATTAGTGCCAAAAATACCTACATGAGTTTTTCTTACATGCTAGGAAGGATCAGTGAAAGATTTATAAACCAGTTACGAAAGATGAACCAGCCCTAACTGGCAGGGAGCAGGGTAGGTGACAGAAAGCTTCTTTGAGGAAATTACATTTAAATGGAGGCCAGTAGAATGCAGAAATGTTATCTGAGCAAAAACAACGTGGTTTTAAGGGCCCTGCAGCAGGAAAGAACGAACTTTGATTAACTGAAGAAAAACCAATGTGGCTGAAGAGAAGTTAGCAAGGTAGAAATGGTGTCAAAGACTGGAGAGGGGTGCAGGAGCCAGATGAGACACAATGAGTCCTTAACACATCTGAGATGGGCTGGATGGTAGGTTTTTTAGTCATAGTGAGCCAAATGGCAAAATCAAGGATATTATGCAGGTTTGTATATATCAGGAAAGAGAACAAATTCCCACATTTTTAGTGACAAAAATCAATATATACTACTACTAATAATAACAAGTAAGTATGTTTTGTAATACAGCTCTATTAATAAAACAAACTTCTTTTGCAGGAGGATAACATATTGTTTAAGATGGCTTCAGAGTGAATGTTTCCTATGACTAAATTGGTTAAATTTTATGTTTTTTATCTTTGAAAATATCTTTTCACACATCTATGTACTAGCAAATACTGATCTGAATCCATAAGCACATGATTTTGTTTGAGCATTTTCATCATGTAGAACCAGGCATTTATAGAATTCTACTACAGTAGATTCTTCTCTTGATATTTGCCTTCTAGCATGTCATTACGTTGCAGATTCATCCTTTCCAATGGAAGGTTAGGTGGAAGCTCCTCAATGCATAAATCAATTTTGAAGTACAAAAATTCCCTTGGCACTTCCATTAAAGTCCAGAAAGGACTGCTGAAATTATAAATGGAGTCTGTGGAAAAGTTGTTTGTTTTATTATATTAAATGGTGCTTGATAATCTTTCTTCCAGAGTCCTAAGGAGGGACAAAAGTGTAAGATTCTAGCCCACAATTAAACGGTAGTTTGTTACCTTAAATGATATGCAGTTTTGTCTATTTTAAAAATGTTTGCCTAGATGCCTTAGCAGAAACCAAAGTTTCACCTATCCAGAATTCAATTTCTATTTCAAACATTATCACTATTCTTTCTGTTTCAGATAAAAATATTTTGGCTATTTACCAATCATATGGATAAAATAAAGGGAAACATAGGGCAAACAATTCAATTGTGGAAGAAATTGAACTGAAAACGTGTAACTTCCTAGGTTCACTACTTTCCTAGCTATTCTCATAGTGTTTCTCATCATAGGTGAGTTCTTGACATAGATATTCTTTTAGTCAAAATACTGTTTTATTTCAAGAGTCTCAAAGGAATTATCCTAAACCCTTTGATGGCAGTGAAGACAGCAAAAAATTGTTCATCATAACAGTTTCACAGAACTCAATCCTAAGTACCTTAATGAAGAAGAGAATTTAAAGAGTTTTTTTCAGTCTTTGCTGGGAAAACATCCCACACACTGACATGACTAGGTAGAGGGATTTACTGTGATTTTGCTTCTCACTGTACCAAAGCCTTATTTCTTCCAAGACAAGCAAAGGAACAGAGGAACAAAGCAACATTGGTAAGTAGATTTAGGAGACAAATGCTGAAGTTAGAAAATGATCCCTAATAAATACACTTCCATTTTCATTTTCTAAAACTGCATAACAAATTCCCATAAAGTTAAAGGCTTAAAATGACGCTCACTTATTAGCTCGTAGTTCTATAGAAAATCCAACACGATGTGACTGGGCTTTCTGCTAAGGTCTGAAATTGGCCTGGCTGAGTGCTCATATGGAGGCTCTAGGGGAAAACCTGCTTCCAAGCTCATTCTTGTTGGCAGAATTTAGATGTCTCAGGTTGAAGGACTGAGGTCCCCGTTTCCTTGCTGACTGTTAACTGGGCCAGTGCTCACTTCTTAGAGTCAGCCTCAGTCCTAACAAATTGCAACTCCCTCCAGTAAGGCCCACGCAGATAATCTCCCTTTCTTAAAGTCAGCTGTGCCATATAACACTCTAATCAAGGATAAAAAAAGCCACCAAATTAACAGTGCTAGAGATTGTGAAGAGTGTGTACACAGAGAAAGGGGTGATGTGGGAGCTATTTTAGAATTCTACCTACCACAACATCCCATGATACTCGAAAAATAAAAGTTCAGATACTCGTACATATCTGTACACATACATCAAAGTGAAATTAGTTTTCCTTTCTGATTTTTTTAAAATTTCATTTCTGAATCTCAAAAGGTAATCTTCATACTAGAAATGATTTTATAGCCCAAGATTTGTAGCTGAGTACTATGATGATTCCATAAATAAAAATGATAAACTATCAGAGGACAGAAAAGCTTCATGGACATGAGATCTCAAATAATAATTTCACCTCTAAGGCTAACATCACTCTTCTTTCAGCCAAAAATTTCTCACCTAAGCAGGTTCCCTACATAGATTATGATAGTTGTGAACATTAAGCTAGAAGTTTGCAACAGTGACTATTTGTGAAAGTAAGAATATTAAAAATATTCAGAAACTAAAATTCTTCATGTTTTTCTAGAAAAATAAACTTTTTTGGAGATGCAAAAAATGTTCTATTATGGGAAATGCTAATGTATTGGGTAAAGAGAATCTATTACTTCCCAAAAAATACAAACTTGTAATAGGGAGGACACTAAAAGTGAATGCCTTTAAAATTATGACTATCATTAACAGTTAAAGTCTAAATTCAAGGATAAACCAATGTGAAACTGCCTTTGCAAAAGTATAGCAGTGAGATAGATCTAACGTAGCTGACTCTATCTTTGCTCATCCTTGCTCACAGGCCAAGGTAACTATGGGAGGAATTTAGCTTATAATTTAACTTTAAAACAAAGATGATAACAGCCCTTCCCAAAACTAACACCCTCCTCACTCAGAGACAAGAATGGCCTGTATAGCATTAATGAAAGGCCATAAGGCTGGAATTGTGGCAAAGGCCTGAATTCGGATAAGACTTAGGCATAGTTAAATAATAACTAGTCAGTGTCTCCTAATATACTTACTGCTCAGGAGTCATGTAGCCAGACATCACAGATTTGTAACTTCCCTAATCACCCCTATAAATGACATCACTATTTTAAAAACCTAACACTGGAATTTCAGATACTTTTCAAAGTCTGCATTCTGGTGGACCGACTGATGCCAACCAGACTCATGACTCACACAAAAGAACGGACTCAACTGGTTCTGTGATCCCTACTCAGAAACTGACTCAGCACATTAAGATAGCTTCAACACCCCTAAAATTTCATCCCCATTCAATCAGCAGCTCCCATTCTCTAGCCCCTTGCCCATCAAATTTTCCTTAAAAACCCTAGCCTGAGTTCTTGGGGAGGCAGATTTCAGAATTATATCCAGTCATCCTTATGCAGCCTCCCTGTGAATAGTAAACTCTTTCTCTGCTGCAACACCTACTTTCCTCAGTGTATTGGCAATTTCTGGGCAGTGGGCAAAAAGAACCCAGTTGGATGATAACAAATGTATTAAGGATCTTCTTATCCATGTATTATTAAAATTGTGTCTCTTTTCTAAAATATAGGTCAGACCAAATAAATCCTTTAGCTACCTTATTTTTTACATTGTCATCTAGCTAGTATTTGATGTCTAATGCTAAACATATTTTATTAATTTATCTCAGAATTTAGACTGCTCCCAACACATTTTAGGTATTTAAAGATAGTTTTGTAACTTAACTGAATTGAAAAATATTTTTAATGATAACGTAGTATAAGGCCATAAAGAAACATAAAATATTATAATGAAAGATTGCATACTCATATATATTTATTCATTGATAAAATCATCAAAATACGGCCGGGTGCGGTGGCTCAAGCCTGTAATCCCAGCACTTTGGGAGGCCGAGACGGGCGGATCACGAGGTCAGGAGATCGAGACCATCCTGGCTAACATGGTGAAACCCCGTCTCTACTAAAAATACAAAAAACTAGCCGGGCGAGGTGGCGGGCGCCTGTAGTCCCAGCTACTTGGGAGACTGAGACAGGAGAATGGCGTGAACCCGGGAGGCGGAGCTTGCAGTGAGCCGAGATTGCGCCACTGCACTCCAGTCTGGGCGACAGAGCGAGACTCCGCCTCAAAAAAAAAAAAAAATCATCAAAATACTTCTGAATATAAAATATAGAATTTTTGCTATGGTTACTCAGATTCTATTCAAAAAAATCAGGTAATCAGCATATATAAGCATTAAATTAAAAAAGAATGTATTTATAGCAGGAGAAAAAGATTGATTAAAAGCAAGAAAATCGTGTACAAATCAATTCAAGATTATGAGGATTGCCTGCAAGGTTGTTTTGATTTCAGGATGAACTTTAAAAACAAGATTTTATCTCAGTTGCTATGGAAAGTCAGTTTTTCTGTGCTGACAATGGTTTGCAATCTATGTCTTTCTGATTAACATTCTCTCTGCTAATATAAAAGAAGTCCAAAAAATTAACTTTTTGGAGTGAGAAAGAAAACTATTATTAGATGTCTCTAAATTGACTAGGATAAATTATACTTATTTTCTTCTCCAGGAATAAAACCTAACCCAATCAACTGGCTGCCAGCTCCCAACTTTCCAGTCTGTTTCAGTTATCTTTGCTGCATAAAAAGCCATCCCAAAACTTGATCATGTAAAAAATACACCATTTTATTCTTGTGTATCGTGTGGGTCAGACAGCATATGGTGGCCATAACTTGTCTCTTCACAATGTCTGGAGACTCGGCTGGGAAAACACAAATGACAGAGAATGACTCATACCACTCTGGGAGGGAATCATCTGGAAGCTTCTTGGTTTTCTTACCTGTAAACTGAAGCATTTGAACATAAATAAACTATGAATTCCTTTGTAACACTAAAAGTTTTTATTAAAGTTTTTTTCCTCTCTTATTGTCTGCTTTTTTGTTGTTATTGTTAATTGCTTGCTTCTTCATTACTATTTTTATATAGCTTTACATATGGAAAGCAGGCAAGTTGAAACTGTATTCTGAAATGAGTCCACCAACAGAAATGATGGTAGATGAAGATAGTCCCCAAGTTACCCTTATTTAATCCAGCTGTATGGTATTGCATTTCAGCTATTTTTTGAGTTTGATGGTTTTTCCTAGTTCTTCCTTTTGGGAGTAGAGCATGGAGGGGCATTCCTGGATTAAATTGGGAACCTACCACAATTAGTAAGATGTGTCTTTGAGTAAATGTGCTCCAAGACAATAATTGGGACTCATGAAACATGCAACCTGACTTCACAATCCCCAGACATACCTGTAGTGAGATTAGAAATCAGGTAAACTACATTTTTCTCTTGAAACAAGCAGAAAATTCTGACTACCCAGTCAAAAGGAAAATCCTCATCCAAAAAGCCTTATTAGGAACCTAGTCCAAAGAAAGATCATTTTTAATCTCCAATAACTATTTCCCCACCTCTGGTATGGCTGCTATTTACGGGCAACCTGGCAAGCATGTGCACCTTTGGAAAATTAGGACTGTCCTGTCACCCATTTCCACTGCAGACTGCCACTGACCAACTGCATGGATTTCTCTGCACATAATTAGGACAGTCCAGCTGCTGCCAAGTCTCTTTAGAGTCTGAAACACCAGTTAGAAATCACAATTGTGCCTTAAAATTTGAGTTTCTAGGAAAGAAGAGGTGGTGGTAGATGAAATGATGGTATATTTGGAGTTAATAAACCTATTCATGTATTTTCATTGCACTTGTAACCATAGACAGGCCAAATTGTACAAGACTGAACAAACAAAACCATCTTGAGTTTCACAGATGCAATAGGAAATGTAGTAACTTTGCAGCAGGGAACCAAGTAAAAGGCAGCCACAGTTCTACTCACGATCTAAGGTAAGTGAGCCTTGGCTGTCAGAGTTAAGAGTTAATTTCTCAGGAAGTGGCATGGGGTGCTGTCTACCTTGAACTCCACCATATCCCTAGAACCTAGCACGGTGCTCGGTACCCAGAGGGTGCTCTATACATTTTTGTTGAATTGGGTGGACTTAAAAGGCAGTGAAATGTATGGAGTTCAGGGACATGGGAGACCTGAATTCTAAACTTAGCTATGCCAAAGTTTTTGAGGCTTTTTGTTAGTTTATCTATAAAACCATAAATGTGGAGTGGGGCTTTCCAATATGTATTTTAGTGCTAACTCATCTGACTCTGTGATTGCTATGTCTTTGAATTTTGGTTACAATTTGAGCAAAATGAAAGTACTGAAGATGATCTTCAATCCAATCACTCAGATTTCACAAAATTTAAGACAACCTAAGCTCAAGTCATGTGGGAGGAATGGCTGCCATGAGCACTCTGTCACCATTCCCCAACACACAAACTTGTACAACCTTAGCCTGCAAACTGGGTAAACCCAAAGGCCCTCCCTCTCTAGAGAAAGACACCAATGCTCTCCTTGCTGTCTTCAAAAGAAAACTGTGAGGTGTATTTGTAGGATTTCTCAAAATTCCTGCTTATAAGGGTAAATTTTTGCCAACACCATGAGAAACCCTGGGAGAAATCATCTAACCATCCAGTAGAACAAAGCCAGTTATTCTAGGCAAGCTTAACCCTTAATTGTGCCTACCTTCCTGGTTAAATAGTTCCTTGTTCACCATTTATCTATCATTTATGCTTTCACCTCAGCATTAATATTAAAGTATAAGATAATTAATACAAGTAATCCTGTTATCATAATGTAAAATCACTATATCAGTATCTGACCTGTTTCTTGAATAGCAATTGCATAAATAATTTTAAAAATAAAATTATAGTGCTATGAAAACCAGTCATGCATATTGAGTGTGTGGGTAATGTTGTATCAATGAACAAGAGAGTCAGAGACAATTTTCTTTACATCAAAATGTATATTGTCCTTCATATACTGTGAAGTTGCCACTGCAATGTGCCTATCCAGTGGGAACTACGTTTTCCCACCTTCTCTTACACTCAGGTGGCCATGTGAGTGGCTCTCATCTATGGAATATGAGTCCCAGTGGTGTGTGTCACTTTTGGACAAGAGTTTCTAAGAAGCAAGTTTGCCTTCTCTACCCTCTCTTATCCTCGTTAGCAGATAAATGCACAGGACACTGAGGGTTTAGAGATGATTAGTCCACAATATGAAAGAAATCTGGGTCTCTGAGTCACTGCAGGGAGACAAGCTAATTAGGAGCATTTACACTACTGATTTGTTACACAATGAGATTCAACATCTATTATGTTTAGTCCTTGACATCTTAAGGTTTATTTGTTACAGCAGCTCGTATTACCCTAACTAATAGACTGAAAAGGTGAATACAATCGCCTAGTCTCAATTTCCTCCCAGTGATGTAGAGACAATAGAAGCCACCTCAGAATACTGTTGTGAGAGTAAATGAGATAACAAATACATACATAAGCAGTCAGACTGTCTCTTGGTGTTCTACAGGTACTCATTAAATAATAAGTACAGTGTCACTTGTGCCTTAATTTTCCATCACTCCTCCCATCTAGGTGTAATGGTAATCCTTCAAAAAAGATTATAATTAATTTTGCAAAATAATAATAATGTTTAATTCCTGTGATTGATCCCTTTCTTTGTGGACATCAGGGGAAAATGTTAATTTAATACAGCAGACCACCATTCACGCATCCCCCCACACACACAAACATGAACACACAAACATCAAAAGCATAAAACCTTCCTTTCCAGCCAATAGTGTTTGCAACTGCCACAGGTCTGATTTGAAAGTAAGAGTGGAAAGATCAGAAAAAATAAACAACAGAGTGCTCACACCTAATAACTCTTCTTATTAGTTTCCTTCTCATTATTGCCACTCGAGGACATTTCAGCCTAAGGCTTCAGAATAAAACACACACACAAGCAAAAACACACACACACAAAATAAAATGGCACATCACCAAAAACTAAGGATTGTTTCCTTGATCTTGATTGCCATAACTGCACCCATCTGTCTCTGCGGCTTCAATCAAGATAACGAATTTTGTGGCAAAATCGTTAAAATATAAATTCCTATGCTATTTTGAGGGAATGTATGCCCATGAAGAGTACTTATGAATTTTAAACTTATGCTGATTGTAAATTTCTCTTGCACCGTATGACCATTAGGATATACGTAATTCAGTTTTTAAATTGTTTTTAAAAAGTCCATTTTGTAACCAGGCAATACAGTCTCATAGATTAGCTGAAACACTGGGCATTGTCTTGTGAGTTCTTTGCTCAGTTAACACCATACCTGGAAGTCAACTGTCCCTTGCAGAGTTGGGTCATCCCCATGGGCATAATGGATTTGTCTGTTGTGATCAAGTCCCAAACATGTCTGGTCAGTCAAACTAAAACGGAAAGATGGTCTGTAAATTATGCACAGTGCTGATGCTTATGAGGCATTTTAGTTTTAGAAAAATTATGTGCTCTTTTCATCTTGACTATGATATAAATAATATTAAATAATTTAGAAAGCATAAAAAAGAAAATTTCCCACTTCAATATTCAAAACCTACTCCTGTTAGCAGGTTTGAATTATTCCTCACTATGTGTATTTTGTCCAGACTATGTGCCACTTTTTATACTGTGACATATAAAGTCATAATTAGGTGTTCTCCAAACACCACCTTAGCAGATGGTTTACAATTATTAGAAGAGCAAGAAATTTACTTTCCAGAGCCACTCTGTGTGCCACTAGCAGAACTGGTTTATAGAGCTCATGCGGTGTGGTTGAGGCTTTTTCTTTAAAAATAAATAAATAAATAAAACCCTTGCAGTAAAAATGTTATATGTTCAGGCCCAGGAGCATGCTGGGTGAGGTCAATTTCTCACACTTTTCTCCCCATGGAAAACTACCAGATACCATCCCCTATGGATTTACTAAAAAAACGCGTTTATATTCTCTCCCCAGACATCTTCCTAATCTTTGTGTGTGAAAGAAAATTTCTCAGCACAATTCTGCTTGTTTTCAGGTTCTGTACTGATAAACGGAAGAAAATGATGCCTGTAACAATAATAAATGCCAGAGAAGGAGAAAAATTTTTGTTCCAAAGTCTCAAACTATGGTAGGTGATATCTTTGAATGAACAGAGAGAGAACTCTTGGGAGTTCTCTTGAGAGTAGAAACTGGATCATGTGGCAAGTCATTTATAACTAGGGGCATTGACTGAAAACCACTTAAAGTTGTAAGATAAAACAGTATTAAAATCAGATCTTAAGTGATTACATTGTGTAAGATTAATGAAATAATTGGGGGAAATCATTTAGGTAAAAAGAAGTTAAAAATTGAAGAACCCATGTATATCAATTTCCTGGGATGGCTGTAACAAAATACCACAAACTGGGTGAGTTAAATAACAGCAATTTATTGTCTCGGTTCTGGAGGCTGGAAATCAACACGTCGGTGGGGTTGGTCCTTTCTGACGGCTTTGAGGGAGAATCTGTTCCAGTCTTCTCTCCCAGCTTCTGTCAACCTCAAATTGGATTGTAGATAGCATTTTCCCTGTGTCTTCATGTCCTCTTCCTCTCCGTGTGTCTGTCTGTGTGTCTAAATTTCCCCTTTCGTTAAGGGTCGTAATTACATTGGATAAGGGCTAACTCTAATGACTTCATCTTAACTTGACTTTCTGCAAAGACCCTATTTCCAAATAAGGTCACATTCACAGACACTAGAGGGTTACGACCATTTTTATACCCTTTGAAAATCAGTAGAATAAAATATATACCTATGGCATTTTAACACCTGTTTTAAAATACTGTGCTATATCTCACAACTAGCACACTGTCTATATCAGGTTTTTTTTATAATAATAATAACCAAAACCAACAAAAAGCCCCCAAACGAACTTTAGGGGTATTAACCTAAGACATTTTCTGCTATTTTTATGTATGAGTTTCACCATCTATAAGATATGTTTGTTGACAATTATTAACTCAGAAAATTACACATACAACTTAGAATAAAAGAGGTTTTTCCTTTCTTTCCTTAAGCTGAATTTTTAGATTTTCTCTTTTTTTATGGATCAACTGGCAGCAATTTCTATATAAAGCTTTTTAAAATTCAGGGTCTATCTGCTGTCTTTATCTCAGCAATTATTTTACGAACACAAAGAAGTGAATTGCCAACTGGTTTTAATTCTATTCTTGGATCTGGATGAACAGCACTATTCTATAAAGGCGTTTTGACTTTGGCTTAGGACACACAATGTTGGAATGCAGCGGTCAATGTCACCGTTGCTCTAGAGATCTCAAACAGCACCTATTATGACTTTTTCACTTTGTAGACCACTTGAACCCCCATAAGAACCTAAGTCCCTGCTAGAATTTGGAAAAGTCCTGAGATTTGGAAAAGTCCTGAGATCTCTCTTCTACAAGACATGGAAAGCACATGTCAGCTGGGAGCAATGAACTAAAATTTGCTGACATTGTATACGCTACCTAAAATCTAGAACTTCATACACCCTTCTCAGTTTATGTCAGAATAGCCTGTCAGACCCAAAGCAAAGTACAACTTTATGATTTGCCTTTATAAAGGTTCTGTGTGTGTTTTTTTTTAAAACAACCTGTCTGAATGAACTTGCATCTTTCAAAGCTGGAATTATTTCAACTTTCTCATGAGCTTTAAGTTGTCAGAAAAAAAAACACAAATCATTTTTTTTATGGGCTTGACAATTCTATTATTATTTTCTGTGGGCTTTGCTGTTATGATATGATACAGGTACAGGTACATATAGATATTTATGTGCATACACGCCTCAACCAAGAAGAGGAAAAGATGGGATGGAAGGGAAGGGGAAGTGTAGTGAGAAAAATTCTGAGAAGGTGGTCAAGATGCCCAGACTGGTGCATACTCCCGTGTAATCCCTTCTCCTGGAATATGGGTAGGACCCATGAATGTAAAAGGATATCATTTTCATATTTAGATTACTTTGTAAGGCAAAAGTGAAGACAATTTTGCAGAAGTAAATGAAACCCCTATCTGTTGACTTTGACCAAATCAAAGGGAAGATTATTCTGGATGCTCCAGCCTCGATATTTGAAGTACTAGAGAGCTTCTCCTGCTGGCTTTGAAGGAGCAACTATCCTGTTGTACAGACGGTCTGTGGCAGGAAATGGAGAGCTGCTGTTAGGGGCTAAATACGACCCCCAGTCAACTGCCAGCAAGAGAGGGGAGCCATCAATTCTACAAATGTGAGGAAAGGAATTCTGCCAGCAATCTAAGAACATGAGAAAGACTCTGGGTCTGAGATCACACTGACCCCCATGCCAACACTTTGATTTTAACCTGGGAAACCCTGACCTGAGGACGCAGCTAATCTGTGGCTGTGATTTCCTGATCCCTGGAAACTGAAATAATAAATGTATATTACTTGAAGCCCTGTAGTTGATGTGGCAAAAAACAAGGAATACAGAAAGTCTTAGAGGAGGAAGATCCTGGAGAAGAATGGAAGGAAAATTCATTCGACACATGAGGTTTACCTTTCTCATCCACTCTGTTTTAAGATTTTCCGTTGTTTGGCAAACAATACTGACTGGGCCAGGAGGAACACACCTGGGTATCTGGAAATATATTAGTATATCTCTCCTTTTGTCCCCATGGTATTTTTTTTTACAATGATGAATGTTACTATGGCAACATCACAAGATTCCAAATGATTTTTCTGATTCGTTGAAATAGTAAATTAAGGCATGCAGTGAGCAATGTTTAGGTTCAGTGAATGCTCCAGTCACTGGCTGCAATAAATCTGCTTCCATTGCTCCACCTGCTACCTAAAAACCTGCTGGTAAAAAGTCCAAATTAGATGGAATAGTTTTTACATGTATAAAAGAGTCATATCCACCATGAGAAGTATAACTGTCCATATTACAGATAGTTAATTACAATCACTGAAATAATTCTTTAAGCTAGTCTTAAAACTTAACTCTAGTGAAACAGTTTCAATTATCTTTGGTTGACTATCAATACAGCAGCAAGAAAAGTCATTCATGTATTTAGTCGTTAGCTAATTGTTTCCATTACAAAACTGAGCACTTCTGTTAGGAGACTTATTTTAGCAAAACTAAAAAATTTGACCTAATCTAAAGGTTATTTTTTTTTTTTTTTTTTTTGAGATGCAGTCTCGGCTCTGTCACCCAGGCTGGAGTACAGTGGCCAGATCTCGGCTCACTGCAAGCTCTGCCTCCCGGGTTTACGCCATTCTCCTGCCTCAGTCTCCCAAGTAGCTGGGACTACAAGCGCCTGCCACCTTGCCCGGCTAGTTTTTTTGTGTTTTTGTTTTTGTTTTGTTTTGTTTTTTGTATTTTTTAGTAGAGATGGAGTTTCACCGTGTTAGCCAGATGGTCTCGATCTCCTGACCTCGTGATCCGCCCATCTCGGCCTCCCAAAGTGCTGGGATTACAGGCTTGAGCCACCGCGCCCGGCCATCTAAAGGTTTTAAAAAGGTAAACAGAGCTCCCAAACAAGTGAGGTGTCATTTTGACAGACACCTGATCACAATTTAATAAGGATTTGATCCTTAAAACATTCCTAACCACTAGATTTAAAAAGAAGAACAATGCAGTAAAACCTCTGAGAGGCTTCTCATAACCTCTGAGTGCACATGTCATGACTTCTGGGAAAGCCATACATGTCCCCAGGCCCATAGGGTGAATTGCAATCAGTCTAAGCCAGCAGTTATCAGTCTTTACCTCTCAGCTGCATCTCTTGGAGAACTCATTAAAAACAGCTTGCAAAGGTCAGCTCCAAGAGTTTCTGACACAATAAACTTGAGATGTAGCCTGAGAACATGCATGTTTAACAAGTTCCTGGGTGACACTGATGGTACTGGCCCAGGGACTCAAATCTGAGAACCATTCCAACCGTTTTTCCACCCAGTAAGAGATTCATTTAAATGGAGGCCCCTGATACCTCTGAGCATTAAGGTGGGAACTGAGACATAAGATGAGAACTGAGACATACAGCAGACTTCCTCTCTTTCTTGCTTCTGAACTTTGTTGACTTCATTTGATGCCTAAAACTTGGGCATTTATCTATGGAAGAGTCAGGTTAAAAGAACAATCCAACAGCAGGTTGGAGAGGTAGAAAGAACCTGGATTATGAAGCTGTTGAACTGCTGAGCTAACCATCCCTACAACACTCTGCCTCTGAACTTGTTATTGTACGTGATTTATTGGCTTTATGCCACTGTCGGTTCAGTTTTCTGTTACTCAGAGTCTAAATCTCCATAACAGAATCATCAAAAATTGGAATAATCTATTTGTATTAAAGAGTTTGGATTAAATAAGAAACAATCATCATTAATTAGAATTGTTTATTACATGCTCTACACATTATTCATGTCCTGGGTTCTGCTGCCTTCGATATTTAAATAATCAGTCTCCAGTTGTGAAAACTGATCAAAATTCAAACAGTATTTTGATGAATTATGAGAACTGAAGGAAAGAGTGGAACAAAATAAAATTATTAAAATGTACAACTAAACTTAGAAATATATTACAAAATATTGGTATTCCAGACATTTCTGAGTATATGCATTACTGTCACTAGTGGGAAGGCTAAAATGAATTAACTTATTAAAATTAAGGAATGTGACAGTTGGCTTGTAAGGAGTTTTTTATGTCATTTTACTTTTATTCAAGGTTAATTAACTGTTTTATTAAGATGATTCAGAGGCTTCAGGCAACCTATTTTGCAGAGGATTTAGCACCTGAGTGTCTGCCTGCCCTGCCCTCTCAAGAGCCTCATCCTGCCAATGGAACAGGAGAACTCATCCTTTGTGTCAAAATGGGTCTGGGCTTTAGGTTTCAAGTCCATGCTGGAACTCCTGTTCTCATTAAGAACTCTTTGGACTGTGTATTTCACAATGGGATATTTGGCTTTGTACATGTTGGTGAAGACATCATCCTGGGGACTCCAGCTTCTCAGCCTAGTAACCCGTAGAGTCATGAGGGAGTTTTGCAGGAACCAAGGACTTCTTAGGCTATCCCTGTGGTGGAGGTTTTCCAGGTCAAGGCATTATAAGGGGGCTCCTCTTCCCTAAAATCCCTTTCTCAAAGTGACAGCAAATGCCACATCCTTTGTTGAAATGTAGCTGTGTTGATCATTCTGCTACCTGTTGCCACAGCACACAGCGACTGCCCAGTCCAGGCTGCCAACAGCTCTTGGGCTAGATCAGGCCAGTGCCAGCTCCAGGCAAGCACCATGACCAGCACCAGCATGAGGTGGTGCATCCTGGGGAGCAGAGTCCTCAATGCTGCCTGGCACGCCTGTTATTTTGTCATTTCATTTGGAACCTACTATGACAAGGCCTACCTTGCAATCCTAAGGCCCAGATATTTGTAAATGAAAATCCACCAGAAAATAAGTTTATTATTTTAATCCATCCAAAGTATATCAATCCCACCTGTGGGAAAGACCCTAGAAAGTTTATCATGAATCCTCTACTATAGGAAAAACAACAGGAGCTTCATCTTGAGTTCTGTTCTAGGTAGTTTGGTTACTGCAATGATAAAAGAATTTCATTAGGAAGCAGCTCAGGGGCTTTCTGGGAGGTTTACATACTAATTAGTGTTTTCTTTCTTTCCTTTCTTTCTTTCTTTCTTTCTTTCTTTCTTTCTTTCTTTCTTTCTTTCTTTCTTTCTTTCTTTCTTTCTTTCTTTCTTTCTTTCTTTCTTTCTTTCTTTTTTTTGAAAGTAGTTTAGTTGTCCTATCAAGAATTGTCAAAAATGATGTCAAGGCCAGGTGCTGTGGCTCATGCCTGTAATCCCAGCACTTTGGGAGGTCGAGGCAGGAGGGTCACTTGAGCGCAGGAGTTTGAAACCAGCCTGGGTAACATAGCAAGACCCCAACTTTACAAAAAAATTAATGGTGACAAATACACCTATGTAGAGGCAGAGAGATGGAGGAGTTGATCTGCTGAGATACATTTAAATAAGTTTCATCACTTTAAGAAAACACTTTATTCTGAAGTCTTTTCAAAGGCAAAGTTCTCTTTTGATCTCTGCGTATCACCACCTCTTTGTTCTCTATTGCAAGTTATTCTCACAGAATTTCTTTGACCATAAACAGAAGAACTGTGTATACTTGTGAAGTACGAAGAAATTTTGGTTAATCAGTACAATAGATAGTTATAATGAATAAGTAAGACCTATATTTGCTAGCACAACAGAGTGACTATAATAAAAACTAATTTAATTGTACATTTTAAAATAATTAAAAGAGTATAATTGGATTGTTTGAAACACAAAGAATAAATGCTTGAGGGGATGGATACACTATTTATCCTGATATGATTATTATGCATTGCATGCCTGTATAAAAGTATCTCATGTACCCCATAAATATATACACTTACTATGTACCCATAAAAATTAAAAACAAAAAAATAAGTCATTTGAAATGTGGTTTTCAAACTATGGCTCTACAAAAGAATTTAGGCATTACCAAAAGAATAAAGAATAAAGCATCTTCCACCAAATGATGACTATTTGAACTGCCCGAGAAAACTACTCAGCAAGCCTACCGTATTTATATAATACTATTACCATAATATTTTACTGTGTGTGCTTTCTCTTAAAAAAAAAAAAGTCTACTGTTAAGTAATGAAAATGCAGCACCAAAGCTGATAGAATATCAGGCAATGTAAAAGTTTTAGAAATAAATGTACTTGTATTCATTGCTTCTCTAGACTCTAATGCTTACGTTTTTCAGACTGTGTCTTATTTCCAATTCGTACTTGTGCCTCTTCTTCCAGTAACTTTGAAAAGTTTTGATCACTTATTCTTCTCCTTGTGAAAAACATCCATGAGATGTTCATGTTAAGTTAATTTGTCTTTAAATAAAATGTATGTTTTATTTTAGAAGCAATACTCAGAATATTAGAAAACAAGTGGAAGAAAATATAAAAGAAAACCATTTATATCCTCAATAAACAAAAATAGCCAATACTAATTTATATTTTGATAAATTACCTCAAAGTCTTTTCTGCT
Source organism: Rhinopithecus roxellana (assembly GCF_007565055.1). Classification (NCBI taxonomy): domain Eukaryota; kingdom Metazoa; phylum Chordata; class Mammalia; order Primates; family Cercopithecidae; genus Rhinopithecus; species Rhinopithecus roxellana. The sequence goes on from NC_044551.1 coordinate 95,543,591, forward strand.
GATTTTAATCTCTTCATTTTTCCAAATTTATCAATTTAGGTTCATTCTCTGGTAATGGTTTCTCACTATCCCTAGCTGTTTTCTCTATGTCTGACTATTGACTGTTGGTAGTCTCCAGCTTTTGACCTTAAGCCTCTTGTAGTCTCATGCAGTACACCCTCAGGTTAATATGATCAATGAGCTGATAAATCCAAAATAAAAATCTTCATTTACATAACATTTTAATCATTACATCCATTTTTCTATTTGCTTACTACATAGCTCCACCCAAGTGTCTTCAAACAGAAACATCCAAGCTTGCCCTTTCTTCTCTACTCTTCTAAGATAACTTTGGTTGCAACTAAGAAAAACAAAACAAAACAAAACAAAAAAAAAACTTGTGGATCCAGGATAGGATCAAAAACTCCAGTATGGTTACTAAGTTGGCCTGATCTTGCTCTACCTCTCAGTTCTGCCAGTTCTATTTTATTTTATTTTATTTTATTTTATTATTTCTTAAGTTTTGCCTTTGTATAGATCATCATTTGTGGTTACTAATGGCTGCCACCATCTTTCTCCACCACGTGCATCTGGGTCCTAGTCAAGCAGAAAATCTAGAGCAGACCTGTGCTGCTATGATGGAGGTGATTTTCCCAGCATCCTCAGCAGAGCTCTGAGAGGGACTCGACTGGACTGGCCTAGGTCACATGTCTAACACTGAGCCAATCACATTGGCCAGAGGAATCCAATGGGCTGCTCTGTTCTCCTCAGGCCTGGTCTCACCCTTCTCAGGGTTCCTGGATACCTTTTCATGGACCGAAAGTGGGGAGGGAGAGACAAAATCCAGATAGAAATCAAGCAGATGCTGGACAGGAACAAATACCATTTCCCTCTCTCCTTTAGTTAATGGCACTCGATCGCTCAATTCTAAAAACTGACATAATGTGAAATGCCTAAGTCTTTCTCCCCATTGTGGACACATGGTCAACAACCTTTTCACTTCTATTCCTGCAATATCATACGAAGTCTTTCCCTTTCTGCATTCCCATGGCTGTCTCACACCTGGCTTTCACAGATCTTTACAACTGATGCTTCCTGCAGCTTGCGGATAACCCCAGCATTCACTGGGCCTCTAGAGTGATGTATCTAAGTTGTAAGTATGATTCTGCACTTACCCACTGAGTGGCTCCCATTGCCTTCCAGACAAGTGCAGCGCCTCAGTGCTTCCCTTCAGGGTGCATGTCCTCAGTTTTGCAGCACTACTTTGATCATATCCCTTCACGTACACTTAGTTACAGGTACACTGGCCGATTTTGAGTGCCCCAAACAAATCATTGTCTCCTGTGCCTTCCTCCATTGCAGCGCCTGTTTTCTCTCCTAGAATATCTTTCTTTCCTAGCTCCCCGCTTTCTACCATTTCCCACCAGCCGTTGAGACAAGCTAATTCCCACTGCATTTGTTTCCTGTTCCTGCTGTAGTAAATTACTATAAACTTAGTGGCTTGAAACAGCACAGACTTATCCTCTGATAATTCTGAATGACAGAGGTTTCGAATGAGTCTTATGGGGCTAAAATCAAGGTGTCAGCAGCAGAGCTTCGTTCTTTCTCGAGTCTCTAGAAGAGACTCTGTTCCTTGCCTTTTCCAGATTCTAAAGAGCGTCTGCCTTCTCGTGACATCGTTTCATCTGCAATGTCGGCAATAGCATCACTCTGCCTCTGCTTCCATCTTTACACTTGCTTCTTTTTTCCTTTTTTATTTGTAATTTTTATGGATACATAATAGTACATATTTATGGGATTCATGTGGAATGTTGATACAAGCATACAATGTGCAGTGATCAAATTAGGGTAATTAGGTATCCATTACCTCAAGCATTTATCATTTCTTTGTGTTACAAACATTCCAACTCCACTCTTCTAGTTATTTTGAAATATACAATAAATTCTTGTTAGCCATAGTCACACCTTACTGTATTACTGAGCACTAGATCTTATTCCATCTGTGTGATTGGATTTTGGGTCTATTCACCAACTGCTCTTTATTCCCCTCCCCTCCTCCTCTACCCTTCCCAGCCTCTGGTAACCATCATTCTACTCTCTGTCTCCATGAGATCAACATTTGTAGCTCCCACAAGTGAGTGAGAATATGCAATATTTGACTTTCTGCATCGCATCTCCTTCAGTGACTGTCCTGCCACCCTCTTTTGCTTATGAGGATCCTTGTGATTACCTTGGATCCACCCAGATCATTCAAGATAATTTTCCTCATCTCAATATCCTTAACTTAATACTTTCTACAAAGTCCTTTTTGCAAAGGAACATATTCACAGGTTCCTGAGATTAGGACATGAACATTTTTGAAGGATCATTATTCTTTCTACTACACCCATATATCTTCTAAGAACCAACTGCAGCATGACCTGCTTCTACAAATGTGTTCCAACCTCAGGTCTATTCTGAGTTTCCTCTGGTTACTTGCTTACCACTCTGCATTCCTCTACTCAAGCCCTCAACACACACTGTCTTTTATCTAGTGATAATGCCCATCTCTCTGTCTGACACAGACAAGGAAATCAATACATGTATTATAATTCTACAGTCCTCTGACCACCAAGCTAAAAGATCAATAATTTTACATTCCTGTGTCCTAAGCTAATCTTAATGTGGACAGTGTGAGTTACAGTGAAATTATTTTATATTTGAAAGGCATTTGGACAAAGTTCACTTTACCTTTTACTAAATTTCAAACACACAAATTTGATTTCTGACTTTCAGTGTTTCATATGATATTTCATGTCAACTAAGAAACAGAAACACTAAATCTTTAAACAAAGCTTAAAGTTACTTCTTGCTTTCATCTATTCTGACAGTTATCACTGGTTCCAAGTGCTTCCTAGGAAAAAAGTTCTAGGAAAAACAACTAAAGAAATGGTGGAAAGTACACAGTAATCCAACTCATAAATATGTGTATGACAGAAGTGTACCTTGGCTTCAATACTCTCCAACATTGACTCAAATGTTCCTTCTTCATCCCCTCTTAGAGCCCTGTTTTGCCATCTGACAGAGTTACTTCTCAACTCTTGAAGCACACATGGATCTAGAGATGCCACGGTTGCCATGTGAGAAACTGTGAGGCCTGTGGCCAAACGACACATAAGAAGCCCAATCACCACCTCTCTTTCATTAGAAGCTTCAAAGCAATCTCAATCATATAAGGTGTAACATGGTCATAATTCGCAGAATACTTAAGGCTCAATGAACTACTTGTCAAATAATAGAAAAATCAGTCCAGAGGAATTGTCCATAGATGGTTTTGAATAAGAAAGATGTTGCCTCCCCAGGAGTTCGTTGAAAAGGGAATCTGGCAAAAATGGGTAAGAAGACTCTGCAGATGGTCATCATGGTATTTCAGTGGAAATAATGTTTCATTATGTTAAAAGACTCAGTGTGTGTAACAGTGAGAACATCACTGCTCAGATTTCTCTAGTGACACAGTCCACAAAAGAGAAAGTGGTCCCGTTGTGGGTGGATGCGTTTTCTAATTAACCTGCTTGGAATTGCTCATTACCACAGCAAGCAAATACCTGAAATTCTTCATTCCTGATTGTGATCATAGAACTTTTATGTATGGTTGTCAACTGTATTTTTCTGTTGCCTAATATCTCCTTCCATAGCAAACAGCAGGTGTCATGGTCTAGTTCTTATTTGTTCCACTCATCATTGTATCCAAGTATCTATCTGTCTAATGGTGTGTGTGTGTGTGTGTGTGTGTGTGTGCATGCGCGCGTGTGTGTAGTCATAGTAGTAGTAGTAGCAGTGCTTTGGTTTCATCTCATGGGCAATAAAATAATACTTTCATTGACCAGGGTACTGACCCACATATACTATCTTTTTAAATCATCCACTTTGATTCAATAGAGCAATAGAAAACAGAAACCTCACTTCATACTCCATAAATTTATACAATTATAAATTGACAGTTTATGAGAAAAACAGGATTTTTCTGAAAAGCTATCATTTTATAAATTATATAACACATACAAATAACAGTCAATTAGAACTGAACTACACAGTTTCAGGTAAAACTAACCCTCCCTATAAATCTGTCTTCTTAAGTTCACTGGCTGCTAGCCAACCATATGGCCCTCTTTCTCACTCTGAAATCATTTAGCATTTATAGAGAAGACAATTGAGTATCTGTCTATCCTCATCACCTGCAAAAGATACTCATCAGATTGTGATTGTGATTTTTACCCATGATTATCACTATTGAAGATTATAATTAGGAAAGGTTTTGCTTGTTTCTTTGTTCATTTGTTTGTTTTGATTGGAAAGTCATTTGGTGTTAGAAAAAAATGAAGTGTGAGAGTATTTGGTTTGCATCTAATATTTAGCATATAGTTTGACATGCTGGCTTTTATTTCTACCTTAACTTTGATCACAACCATGAAGAATTTATTTTGGATATATAATACAAGGCTGGTCGAACATTTGAAAACTATTCACAATAAAATCCATCATAATTATAGGAATTGAGACCAAAAAGGCATTTGACAAAATTCAACACCTATTCATGATTAAAATGTCTCAGCAAATGAGGAATATAGGTAAACTTCTACAACTTGCTAAAGAACATCTACAAAAACCCTACAGCTAACATTGTACTTAATTGTGAGAAACTGGATGTTTTCTCCCTAATGTAGAGAACAAGGGAAGGGTCTCCCTTCCTATTTGACATCACATTGGAAGTCATAACTACTGCAGTAAGATTTTAAAAAAGAAATAAAAAGTATACAGATGGGGAAGTAATCTATCCTTTTTTGTAGACGACATCATTCTCTGTGTAGAAACTCTCAAAGAATAGACCAAAAAAAAAAAAAAAAATTCTGAAACTAATAAGTAAACATAGCAAGGTTGTAGAATACAATGCTTTCTTATATGCCGGAAGTGATCAACTGAAATTTGGAAATAACACAATCTTATTACCAAAAGGGAAAAGAATTAAGTTCTTAGGTAGAAACCTAACAAAATATATGCTAGGTCTGTTAATAAAAGGTTACAAAACTTTGAAAAAAGAAATCAAAGAATATCTAAATAAATGTAAAGTTATTCAGTGTTCATGGAAGGGAAGACTCAGTATTGTCAAGATATCATTTATTCCCAAATTGATATATGGATTCAACACAACCTTCATCAAAAGTCCAGAGGCCGGGCGCGGTGGCTCAAGCCTGTAATCCCAGCACTTTGGGAGGCCGAGACAGGCGGATCACGAGGTCAGCAGATCGAGACCATCCTGGCTAACCTGGTGAAACCCCATCTCTACTAAAAAATACAAAAGAACTAGCCGGGCGTGGTGGCGGGTGCCTGTAGTCCCAGCTACTCGGGAGGCTGAGGCAGGAGAATGGCGTGAACCTGGGAGGCGGAGCTTGCAGTGAGCTGAGATCCGGCCACTGCACTCTAGCCTGGGCGACACAGCGAGACTCCGTCTCAAAAAAAAAAAAAAAAAAAAAGTCCAGAAAGGTGTTTTATAGATATTGACAAACTGATTTTAAGCTTATATGGAAAACAAAGGAGTTAGAATGCCCACCACCATACTAAAAATGAAAAAAGTTGTACTCACGCTATTCACTTTCAAACCTTACTATAAACCTACAATAATCAAGACAATGTGATATTGGCAAAAGAATAGGCACGTAGGTCAATTTTAAAAATAAAGATCCCTGCAATGAACATAGTCGTGAATGTATATTTGCAATAGAATGATTCATATTCCTTTGGGTATATACCCAGTAATGGGATTGCTAGGTCAAATGGTATTTCTGGTTCTAGATCTTTGAGGAATCATCACACCATCTTCCACAATTGTTGAACTAATTTACATTCTCAACAATAGTGTAAAAGCGTTTCTATTTTTCTGCAACCTCACTGGTATGTGTTGTTTCTTGACTTAAGCCATTATCCTCAGCAAACTAATGCAGGAACAGAAAACCAAACACAGCATGTTCTCTCTTATAAGTGGGAGCTGAACAATGAGAACACATGGACTCGGGGAGGGGAACAACACACACTGGGGCCTGTTGGGAGATGGGTTGTTAGGGGAGGGAGAGCATTAGGAAAAATAGCTAATGCATGCTGGGCTTAATACATAGGTGATGGGTTGCTAGGTGCAGCAAACCACCATGGCACACATTTACCTATATAACAAAGCTGCACATCCTGTACATGTACACCAGAACTAAAAATAAAAAAATTTTAAAAAGAGCCCAAATAAGGAACCACACAAATATAATTAGTAAAACTTGGACAAATGAACAAAGGCAATTCAACAAAGAAAAAGTGTACTTTTCAACAAATGTTACTGGAACTACTGGATATCCTTATGCAAATAATGAACCCAGAAAAAGAAAGACCTTATGACTTTTATTTAAACTAACTCAAAATGGACCAAAGACTTGAATGTAAAATGCAAAACTGCAAAATTTTTTGAAGAAAACACAGAAGAAAAATCTGTGTGACCTAAGTTTGATGATAAGTTTATAAATGCAAAACCAAAAATATAATTCATGAAAGAAAAAAACTGATAAATTGAATTGTGTTAAAATTTAAAACTTTTAATCTGCAAAAGACACTCTTGATAGGCTAGAAAGACAAGCTATAAACTGGGAAACAAAAATTGCAAAACGTATCTGTAACAAACCTACCCAAAATATAAAAAGAGCTCTCAAAACTCAGCAATAAGAAAACCAACAACCCAATTAAATAATGTGCAAAATATTTGAACAGATACCTCACCAAGGAAGATACACAGGTGGTGAACAAGCATACAAAAATATGCTCAACATCATTTGTAATTAGGAAATTAAAAATTAAAACAAGAATGAGATGCCATTAACTAAACACCACCTATTATTATGGCTATTTTTAGAAAATGTCAACACCAGTTGCTCACAAGAATACAGGGAAATGGGAACTCTTATTCATTGCTTGAGGGATTGCAAAATGGTATTTCAGAAGACAGCTTGGCAGTTTCTTACAAAGCTCAATGTGGTATTAACATATGATCTAGTAATCGCACTCCTAGATTTTTACCCAAATGTATCAAAAGCTTGTGTCCACAGGAAAACCTGCACATAGATGTTTATAAGAACTTTATTAATGATCACCAAAAACTGAAAACAAACAAAAAGCACTTCAACAGGTGAATGAATAAACTGATATATCTGTACAATGGAGTATTATTCATATGACACCGAAATCTTAATTGCATACTGCTAAGTGAAATAACTCAGTCTAAAAAGTCTACATACTACTGTGTGATTCCAATTACATGACATTCTGGAAAAAGTAAAACTGTGGGGATTTTCAGATATTTGGAAGTATAGAGGAGACCTGAATGGGTGAGCAGCGGAAAATTTTTTAGGGTGGTGAAACGGGTTACTATGTTACTACAATCATACATTCATGGTACTACACATTTGTCAAAATCCATAGACTTTAACAGTGCAAAGAGTGAACTTTATGCAAATTTTAAAAAATATCTTTTAGAGAGTAGGGGTATATCAGGATGGAATGAAGAATGTGACAAAATAATTCTATCAAAAATACATAAAACCACTTTATTGACTGAGGTGAGTTCAAAAGTTGCTGACCAAAGTAACATTGGAAAAGAGTGAAGTCTGTAAAACTTAAAGACAAAAGAAACTGCACATAAACACCACACTCTAATTGTTAAAGCCTTTTTCCAATTCTGGGTACAGATTCATAACACTAATAATGCTATATGTTTTTACTGGAATTGAAAAATTAAGCATATGATGGCAGATGGTGAGATCCAGGTCTCTCACTATTGAATTGGGAACTTACAGACAGACCAGAGGAAGAGGCTACAGTGATCCATGTGGTAATGAATTAGAGCTTAAACTCATGTTTAGCTTAATAAAGGTACAGATTGTTACACATGGAAGTCCTTATAGAGATGTGTGCATAAATGGGCTGGTATACATATATTTCCTTGTTCTGTTCAGCTAGGAAAGTCTAGAAGCAAGACACCTCAAGAAGCAATGAGCACACCCACTGCCCAGATATTGGTTTCTAATGCCATTCACTAATGAAAGGAACCAGGAATCCTTTGGAAAAATAGCTGATTCAACTACTAGGATAGAAATACACAAGATGAGCCTGAATCATCTTACAGTGATGAAAAGTAGAGAAGTGCTAAGCATATATATATATATATATACACACACACACACACATGCCCATGCACACACACAGACACACACACAACATGGCCAAAGCTAAAACAACTTGAGCAAAAAAACAAAATAGTATTAGTTTACAATCCAGAGAATAAAGTAAATGTCCATGAGAAACCTCAGAAACACTAACTTTAGTTAGATGATCCAAGTTAATATCAACAGCAGTAAGTGATATTGAGAGTATGCACTGTTGGTATGATGTACTAAAAAATGGCACTTTACCTGTATTGTCTTCTCCAAAAAAGCACCACATAATCCAAGTCTAATTACAAGAAAAACTTCACACAAATCCCAACAATTAATAATGTAGATTATAATAAGTAGAATAATGGAACATTCTGCAACATAACTGACCCAAACTCAAAACTTCCAAAGTTATTGATGTGGTTAGGCTTTGTGTCCCCACCCAAATCTCATCTTGAATTGTAATCCCCATAATCTCCATGTGTCACGGGAGAGACAAGATGGAAGTAATTGAATCATGGGGGTGGCTTCCCATGATGTTCTCATGATAGTGAGTGTGTTCTTACAAGATGTGATGGTTTTATAAGGAACTCTTGCCCCTTCGCTTGGCACTTCTCCTTCCTGATGCCTTGTGAAGAAGGTGCCTTGCTTCCCCTTTGCCTTCTGCCATTATTGTATGTTTCCTGAAACCTTCCTAGCCATGCTGAACTGTGACTCAATTAAACCTCTTTCCTTTATAAGTTACCTAGTCCCTGGCAGTTGTTTATAGCAGTATAAAGATGGACTAATACAGTTATCAAGAGCAAGTAAAGTCTCAGAAACTTTCTCAGCGAAGAAAAACTTAAAAAGACATGATAACTAAATGTAACTTACATTGGGTGGGATTCTGGAATGGAAAATGGATATTAGGGGAAACATTAAGAAAATCAGAATAAAGTAGGACTTCAGTTGGTAGTAACATATCAATATTGGTTCATTCATTAAAAAAATTTACCAAACTAATATAACACATTAAGAATAAGAGAAACTGGGTGTAGGGTATATGAGAACTCTATAAACCCCTTAAATTTTTATGTAAAACCAAAACTGGTATAAAATTAAAAGTTTATTTTTTTAGATAGCATTAAAATTGATAAAAATACATTTTACTCTCCATCTTATGCTATTTGATATGGTCTGGCTGTGTCCCCACCCAAATCTTATCTTGAATTCCCACATGTTATGGGAGGGACCTGGTGGGAGGTATTGAATCATGGTGGCAAGTCTTTCCCATGCTGTTCTGGTGATAGTGAATAAGTCTCATATGACCTAATGGTTTTAAAAAGAGGAGTTTCCCTGCACAAGTTCTCTCTCTTTGCCTGCTGCCATTCATGTAAGACATGAATTTTTCCTCCTTGCCTTCCTTCATGGTTGTGAGGCTTCCTCAGTCACATGGAATTGTAAGTCCAATTAAACCTCTTTCTTTTTTAAATTGCACAGTCTCGGGTATGTCTTTATCAGCAGCATGAAAATGGACTGATACACTATTCTTTTCAATTGGTTCCAACTCAGGTGTTTTATCTACCCCCACTATTCACTATCAAACCCCAACACCCATCTCAACAATGAGGTCTATTTTTGTCTTTGGTGCTTATGATTGAGGAGAAGGTGTCATTTCTTAGGACTGGCTTCTGAGGTACTACCATTCCAGTGATGTTTCCTAGAGCTCAAGGAAGTGAATATGCCTTTGTGTTGAAACTTAGGACACTATTTGCATTCTTAAACCAGGAACAGTAAATCAACAAATTTTAGTTATCAAATGATAAATTAAAATGGAATATACAAAAAGTCAATATAGAATACAGAAACTTGGCCAGGCACGGTGGTTCACGCCTGTAATCCCAGCACTTTGGGAGGCTGGGAGGGGTGGGTTACTTGAGGTCAGGAGTTCAAGACCAGTCTGGCCAACATGTGAAACCACATCTCTACTAAAGAAAATAATAATAATAATAATAATACAAAAATTAATGGGGCATGGTGACATGCGTCTGTAATCCCAGCTACTCAGGAGGCTGAGGCAGGAGAATCACTTGAACCTGGAAAGCAGAGGTTGCAGTGAGCCAAGATCTTGCCACTGAACTCCAGTCTGGATGACAAAGCAAGAATCCATCTCAAAACAAACAAACAAAAAAAAGGAATAAAGAAATTTGTTTTTCTGAAACATTTCAGTTCATCTATCACTCTAACCATTCTTGTGTTCCATTTTAAGGGACTAAACAAAAAAAGCTGAAATTTTAATCACCAGTCCGTTTTGATACAAATATTTATGACACTATGGTTTATTCAGTGGGTATCTAAGGTTTTTAAAATAAATGTTTCAACAAATTTCTATTACTTACCTCATTTTAATATGTGAAATTTCTTGTAGTTCATTAAAGTTAAGTCAATGTGCCTGTGGTACTACTTTATGTTTATGAACAATATGAACATGCCCAACTGCAAAAATTGTGTAAGCCACTTGATGCTGAGTTTGTGGTTGATGACGTTGGATTTTCTTATAACAATCAATGACATGAAAGATATTCCTCAAGCTCAGTGGAGAGGAAATTCTGAAAAATTCTCCTAGATATTTTATGCTATTATTAGGCTTATAACATCCTTTCTTTACACAAGTTATGTTGTTATATCTGTCATATATTTCCTTGATTTGCATGACCAATTTTTTGGAAGAAAAAATATTCATAAAAAATGGATCTAAATGACATATCCTAAGCTAGAAAAACTACATAATTTTCTCTCAGATCTAGAGACTAGCACAATTGCTGTTTATTCCTTGCTTTAAAAGACTCTCATTACTATGGACAGCCATGTGTCAGTTAGAATATTTGTTGAGAATCACTGTAAGAAATCATCTAAGCTGTTGACTAAATGCTGATTCATTTGTTACTCAGCTGTGTACAGAGGAATCACAGCCAAGTGGTGATTATTCAGCTCTTTAGTTTAGCAAATAACTGAGTACCTACTTCTGTATCACGTGCTCTCACTATGTCAGAGAGCAGAGGTCAGCAACGATCTTTGCTAAAGGGACAGACAGCAAATATTTCAGGCTTTGTGGGCCATAAAAAAAAATGTCACAGTTGCTCAACTCTGTTGTATCGTAAAAGCAGCTAGAGAAAATATGTAAAACAATGGATGTGGCTGCATTGCAATACAACTGTACTTACATCAGGCCTGATTTGGCCTGTGAGCTATAGTTTGCCAATTGCCCTCATGGAGCAGGGAGAATGGGACAGAGAATTGAGATGGCAGAAACTGTTCTCTCTTTGAAGTCTACAAAGTACTTTGCTTCTTTCTCTGCCTGGAAAACTCTGTTTCATTTTTCCATGCTAGCTCACATATTCTTTTTTTCCATGGAGTTATTCTCAGATTCACCAGATCGTTTTCTGGATTTTCACTGTACTATTATGACTACTAATTTTCAAATCTGCTGTTCTTGCTAAACAATGGGCTCCTTGGGAAAAAAAGCACCTCTATGATCCAATCAAAGGCATATTATATACAATATGGCCAGTTCCCTTGGAGTTGAGCAACTTGGTGGCCCTTCTTGGGGACAGGAAAAATATCTCATCTCTGAATCCTCATCATAGAAGAGTGTCATTATTTAATGAACAAATAAATGTAAGGAAGAAAGTGATAAAAAAAAAAAAAAAAAAAAAAACATTCCATGAACTCAGAAGAATTAGAGAATGCCTTCAACTGAAGAAATGAGAGAAAGGTATACAGAAGTCTGAGTGAGGATCTGTAAAGCAGGAAATAGCATCTATTGTAGATCCTGTGTATAGCAGGCAGCCTCTAGCATGGCCTGCAATGATCCTTGCCCCTGGATATTCACGCCCTGTGCAATCCTCTCCTCTTGATTTTTCGCTGAATATAATGACATAATTACTTACTCAAATGAATAACATAGATGTGATGAAAGATCTCTTCCAAGATTAGATTAAAAAGATACTGTGACTTCTGCTTTAATCACTCTCTCCCTCAATCACTCTGAGAGAAGCCAGGTGACACATTGTGGGCTCTCATGGAAGAGCCTTATGTAAAGGAACTGATGTCTCCAGTGTCTCCAGCCAACCTCCAGCCAGGATCTGAGGCCTTGCAGCAGTCACAGAAGGGAGCTTGCAAGTGGAGCCTTTATGAGTGCAACCTCAAGATGATAGAAGCTCCAGCAGATACTTGGATTGCAGCCCTGTGAGAAACTCTGAGCTAGAAACACCCAGCTGTCCTGCTTTGGGTTTCTGACTCACAGAAACTCTGAGATAATAAATGGGTGTTGTTTTAAGCCGCTAAATTTTGAGGTAACTTGCTACACAGGAATAGATAACTAATACATCATGTTAAGTATTTTAGATACATTTTCCCATTAAATCCTCACAATAAACTTACAGAGTACACACATAGTCAATTCTACTAATGCTATGGTTTAGTTGTGGTTTATCCCTGCCAAAACTCATGTTGAAATTTGATCCCCTGTATGACAGTGTTGGGAGGTAGGACCCAATGGAAGGTGTTTGGGTCATGGAATGGATGGATCCCTCATAAATCCTTCTTATGGGAGTGAGTTCTTACTCTTACAGGACTGGATTAGTTCCTATGAAAGCAAGGTGTTACAAACAGTCCGACTTCCTTGGTTTCTCTCTTCTACTTCCTCTCTCTCCATGTGATCTCTGTGCACATTCCTGCTCCCCTTTCACATTCTGCCAGGACTTGAAACAGCATGAGGCTCTCACCAGATGGAGCTGCCCAATCTTGGACTTTGCAGCCACCAGAATTATAAGCAAATAATTCTCTATTTTTTATAAACTACCCAGCCTGAGATATTTTGTTTTAGCAACACGAAATGAACTGACACCCCTGATAAGGAAACAAAGGTTCTGGAGACTATTGAGTCCGTCCAAAAATGCCCAGTTAGTGAGTAGCAAACATGCCATTCAAATATTTGCTCTTTCAGTAACCACACACCAGAATAGACATGAAATACATGAAAAATGAGGCTAGAGAAAGGTACTGCTCTCAGAGTCACCTTGCAAAGTCTGCTCTATTTCAGCATACCCTGAAAAAAGTCAGTGATTTTTGTCCTGTTCACCATACAAGCAAGACCTATATGGCATGTCATTATGAAATCAACTTTTTAAAGGAATCTCTCACTATCTCTTTAAATCTGCTCAGTAAGACTATCCTTCTTCTCTGGAAAAAAAAAAATGCTGAGTCTCATAACATTTTTGGTCAATCTCAATTGATAGAAATGGTTACTTTGTCCCAGATATAATCTTAATTCAGTGATTAAGATTATCACATTTAATACACTGGTCAACCCTTCAACCCTCATTCAGATGTAATGCCTTGCCCTTCTTTCAGCAGCAGGTGGGCTACTGGGTGCCTGCAGACAGCATGCAACCGACCTTTTATTTCTATCTCATGATGAACAGCTATCTCACTTGCCAGCTAATATTTCTAATCCACCAGGATTGAAGTGGGTAGCAGTGGGAAGGAAGAACATGGTGGGTAGAAGAATTCATCTTTGTCTCGTACTGTTGGGAGAAGGTTTCGTAATTTCTGGACCTAGAAACTACTTGAAGTTGACTTCTCACATCCTTTTTCAGAGTCTCCTGTGCCCCCACCCACCCTCATGGCCTGCAACAACCTTGACCGAACCTGGATCTTACCTTCAACTAGCCTCTCCTCATCCCTAGTCAGCTTCTATCCCTAGAAGTATTCTTCACGCAACTTTACTTGGGTCCCTCCACCCTAACATCTGCTCTCTGGAGCGGAATCCCCTTTCAAATCATCCCAGACTCATGTTCCTGCGGAAGGTGCTGTGCACTGGCATCCTAGGTGTAGCCCTTTACTCGGCCGTAACATGCTGCCTCAGCTTCCTCTTGCAGGAGCTAGGAACCATCCTGAAGTATCCTTCGACTTCAGGGAACATGTAGTGCCCCCCATTGAAGCATCCCTGTTTAGTCCTGAAGATCCTCCCATCTCTGCTGATTGCCAGAGGGTAGGGCTCACAGCACAGCGCTTTCCAAGAATATCCTCAAAATCATCTCACAACTTCAATCTCCAAACTCATCAAAACATTCCTTATGGGTGGGGAATTTCAGAGTTACGAAACTGACTCTCCGATATCTCCTTTGAAAATCTGTTTCTAGTCTATAATATTGCTGAAATTTCAACTTTAACATTGAGTTACAGCACAAGCAGAGTTTTGCTTTAGGGGGATTCATCTCATGTATGTGGGTGAAATTGAACTTGGAAGGCACTGAGGGAGGGAGACATAATAAGCAGCTATTGAATAATCTAAGCTACAGACAACTGAGGGCTGAACTAGGGCAGTTGTAGTGGGAATGAGTACAGAAAGCTTGTTTCAAGAGTCATGGATGAGGTAGATCAGTAGGAACTGAATTAATGTGAATAGAAAGAGGGGCTTGAGAGCTGGAAGGAAAGTTTGGTCAATAATGGAAACCAGAATTCAGAAGGAGTGTATTTGAAGGGATAAATAGGCTGATCAATCATGTCGATCTTTAGGCACTCTTGCAATATGAGGTGGAGATAAACATCAGTGAATTAGAAAATGGGCCTTAGAATTCATTAAAATAGCAAAATCATCTGCATGGAGGTAATTACTGAACCCCTAGTAGTCACAAGATTAATGTTACAAAGTAGGTAACAGTAGAAAATGACTAAGAAAGGGAGAAAATGTTCTTTTTCCTTGAGATAACAAAAAGTCTCAGAAAAGTGAAAACCCAGGGAGAAAGCAGGGCTTTAATGAGAGGTAGTCATTAGAGTCAAAAGCTGAAGACAGGTTAAGGGAAAAAGTACTCCTGAATGTAGCCCTCAGGAAGACGTCCATCACCGGAAATGTTTCAGTGGAGTTATTGAAAGCCAATTCCAAATTCCGAGGGTCAGACAGAGATTGAATGAATCCTTAAGAGGTGGAGGCAAAAAATGTAGGTTTATCTTGGGGAATTTGTTAGTGAACAAGAAGAGATCTCTAGAGAAGTGAAAGGGTCTAAGGTACATTTTAAAATAAGGATGTTTGAACATGTTTGTAGGTAGAGGGGGAAGAGCCAGTGAAGAAAAAGTTATTCACAGAAGCAAAAGAGAAGGGCGCTACCAGGGAATCAGGATCCCCAAAGCTGTGCGGTAGGACGAAGGACAGACACAGGGAAATGGGCTGGCCTTAAAATTACACACAAGCACATCACCTAAAGGGAAAAAATAAAATGTGGGAAGAAAGCTCAGGACACAAAAGAAGAAATTTGAGAAAATCCAAATTAAAGGGTTTCTTTTTTAACTTTCAATAAAGTAGCAGGTGTGGTCATCTGGGAGAATGAGGAGATTAGGTGTTGTTTTCTTGCAATGAGTAAAAAATTTTGAAGCCTCCACTGTGTGGGATGGAATTTTTTAAATACAAAATTAATCAGATACCAATAAAGGATATTTCATAAATGCCAAGAGTTCAATGGAAACTAACCTCTTCTTCCTCCACACTAATTCCATATTAATGTCAATTTCTTTTTTCAGGGTTAACAGATGGATATTAGGCTGTGACTTTCTCTGGAAGTGCTTGTCAATTCAAGTAGAAGAGTGGAGAAAGCAGAATTACCCTGGGCAGGCATTTTTCAAAGTAGTTGTGGATGTAGGTCGGGGTGGGGAAAGAGCGACCTCTAAGTGGCCATCCAATCACTGGTCCTGAAAGCAGACAAGGAGGATGAGGTAAGGTGTCTACAGTTCAGCCCACAGGGATATCAGGTGTAGGGAGATTCCCCGAAACTATTACTATGGAATAAAAGATGAAATGCTCCTGATTATTGTAAATATAAAACTGCATGCAGGATTGTGTAAAGACAATGCCAGGCTGCACTGCCAGAATGAGCCAACAGTGCATGATGTACTTCCCCCTGCAGAGAGCTTATGAACGGACGTGCAGTCAGGGAGGTTTCACATCACCAAGATTCCTATCCCAGAAAAGCCAGATGTTCATAGCTCTGGGAATGGAATGTGACCCTTGTGGAGAGCCTATAAATAGACGTATGAGGGGCACCTGTCCATATGGATAAGATAGGGCTATAAATGTCCTCATCTTGCCACGGCTCTTCTAGGCCTCTTTAGGGTTAAGGCATACTGCCTTCTGAGAATTTCTAGTCTAACCAGTTGTCTAGCTTCACATCCTGTTTCTATTGTTTGTAACCAGCTTTTGCTGCAACTGTTACTGCTGATTAATATCTTGCTAATCATAGGTTATGAAAAGACTGTGTTTCTGTTTTAAGGCTCTGTTAGAAATTACTGACACACACAGTATATTGTAAATTCTTATCTCTATATACTGTACTTCTGCATACAGATGTTATATTAAAGAATTACTTCATTCCCATGTGACCATCTCACCTCATAATCAAATGACCCTAATTCCCTCACTAACCTACCCCCGCCCTCACTAAACTTAATAATAAATGCTGGTATATCCAGTGCATGGGCGGCACTGCGGGACCAGAAGGCAGTGACCCAGCTTTCACTATCTTGTGTGTGTCTATTATTTCTTGACCTGCTGATCTGCCTGGGAACAAAGAAAGAACCCCACTGCATTGCGGTCTGCTGGCCAGATCCCAAAATAGTCAGGTGGAGGTGGAAGGGCGACAGGTAAGAACCAGACAGTAGTCCCGAAAGAAGGGGTTGAAGTTTCTCAATGTTGGTGGAATCCAAACTGAGAGTTCTCAATTAGAAGACCAGAGAATGCTTAGGTTGTTTATTGTGTGTGTGGCTGCTGGGAAGGGGAGCATAACTCCTGATATTCCAAGCCCCCGCAGGTGGTCTTCCCATTGCCTCTGCCCCACAGGTGGTGCTGTGACTTTCCTGATTGCTGACTTGGGAAGAAAAAAGTCAAGCTCTTAGGTCAGCTTCTACGCTTCACCTCTGGGGTACTAGCTGCCCTCAGGAAATGTATCATCTCTGCCGGTCTTCCACAGTTGAGGTACAGCTGGAATCAAACATTTTCTGCAACTGGCCAGTTAATTGTAACTGGTTCTGCGGTTCTGGTCTATTTGACCCTCACACCAAGCTGTATGTTCCAACTTGGCAGTTATCAATTATTTTATTTTCCATGGGTCACTTGAGAGGCAGGAGAAAGAAGTGAATTTTTTGTATGGATGCATCTGGGGACTGTTAACAGCCTACTGAGACCTCCTGACATCTGGAATTCTTCTGGTTTATTTCAGTTAGAAGCTGAATCTAGAAGAGAACCCCACTTAAACACTGTCCTGTTCCTTTCCAGTCCCATTTCATATACGCCATGTGCTTAATCTGAGGGTCATGACTGGTTCTCTGATGAATAGCCAGCCATGGGCAATGCGGGATATCAAAGCCAGCCACAAAGAGTCAGCTGGATCTAATTCTGCTTGCTAAGGAAAGTTTGCCAGTAACAGAAAATTATTCTGACTGGCTCCTGGTTTTAAAAATGTATAAAGAAGGATAAAATTGGTCATATTTTTGTCAGAAGAAAATATTAAGGTCTGGCAGGATAACAAACAGTAGACTCAAGAAATTTAAATTTGGCGTGGTAGATAAAAAAGAAACTCTCACAACTTAAAGCCTAGTTCTCTTAGGCCCTTGCTTTGGTTGCACAGGTGGATAAATACACAATCATTGCAGTGGCCTTTGCCCCAGCTCCATATAAGGGAACAACTTTATGATTGTCTTTCTAACTACAAAGGTATACATTCCAATCCCATGCTTACATTAAGTTTACATTATACATGTAGTGTTTGAAAATTCTATTTCTGACAATGGAATTGTTTCCATAGTAACTAATGCATTCCTAAAGGGGAGGAAATGTGCACCAATTTCACACCAAAAAGGTAAAAATTAAACTAAATAACAGCAGATCATGGCCATTTCATTAAAAGGTTATTTTCTCACAAATGGTATTACAAATCTCACATGCTTCTTTGAAAAATAATATCCTCTTCCCCATCCTTGTGCCTTGTCACTGAAAGGCATATGACCTTTGAATAACGCACTGAAAAGAGTCATCAAGAACCCCCTAAGTAAATGAGAATGAAGGTAGATGATTATAAGGCATACTATAACTTAAGTGATATTTTGTTTTATGAGGTTCTATTATAATAATAATTTCCACCTCATGTATAAGGGAAGCACCTAAACAGAATTAAATTTAGATGCTAAAATTATATTAAATTCTATTTAAGCTCTAAATTTCAGGTAGCTACAAGAAATCTTGGATCACAAAAAATTATACTTATCATATACCAGTGAATATCTTTGAATTAATTCCTTTGCCATTAATTTGTTTTGCTGTTGTTTCAGTTATAAGAAAAGTTTTGAGCAACTATTTACTTAATTGAGCTTATTAAATCAATTTTTTTCTCTTTAGTTATGTTGAATCACTGTAGTATGAAAGAGAAAAGTGAATTTATAAATTTTCATTTAAGCATGTATTATTATTAAAACAAGAGAGGCAGGGCAAAGGCTAGAATTTAGTTTTGGTTAATTGAATGTGTCCTACTCTAACAGCCTACAATAAACAAATAAATTTAGCACTAACACTGAGATTTCTTAAAGTCATGGAGTCTTTCTGCAGCTAGATATCAATATCAATCCTTTCATTTGATCTTCTCACTGCTTTCTATGTGGTGTCTTTTTCTCGCCATTTAGAAATAATATCTCCAATAAACATTGAGAGCATTATGCTTTATATTTTCTGTAAACCACCAATTTTGAAACCTGTGGAATAAAGTCATATATACTTTCTAGTCATCTCTCCTATTGGCATCCATAACAGGAATATGAAAAAATGTGAAATAAACACAAATAGAGGAAAGTAAACTTGTATCTCAAAAGGTGTGAAAATATCACCTTTCTTTTATGAATACAAGAGCAAGGCAGAGTTCTTTAAATCAAATGTTATAGTTGTAACTCCAGACAATAAAGCAACAATAAGATAATACAACACGAAGAGAAATTAGATGTAGATACTAAACAGATGGATGATACACAGATGTTCCTAGAACAGCTGCTACAACAATAATACTTGAACAGTCTTTGGGAAAATTTAGGAGATTACTTTTCATTTCTTCAATGAACTGTATTTAAGATTCAGATCTAATAAATATTGCCACTGCATTCCTACATGTGCCTATTAGCCAATCTGAAGCACAATAAACTGAGCATTCATTTTTAAATGTTTGCAGCTTATAATGGCAAACACATTCAACCTCACGGTCACTGCTGTCATTATCAGATTACGTCCCTAATTGATCACAAATGGCCATGGCTTTCCCAAAATGATTCTATCCCCAAATGTTGTTGATTACTATATACAGCATTCATTTGGAATGACACATGATTTCCAGTGCCATGTGAAAACCAGGTACCTTGGCTCCTCTTTGGGGTAACCCAATCCATCAGAAATCCAGCCAAGCCCAGAAGACATTTTGGGTTTTGCCACACATGCTAGAAAACTGACAGCTGATTGAGGACCAAGGTTCCATTTTAATGAGTCTCCCCGGTGTTGAATCCATCACTGCCAGACCGACAAGTATCAAAACTTGGCACCCGCCATTAGAAATTGTTTAACCTAGAAGTCTGCACAGTGTAAGCATTGAAGAGCTGCCAGCCTCGAAGTTTGTAATAATAAAAACTTGCTTAACTAAGCCACGTGATCAAGTGATACATCTGTCTCACCAATAAGAGCCCTGAGGACTGAAGCATGAAACACAGGCTTTTCCATACTTTTAGCAACTGTAAGTCATTATTTAAAATGTTGTTTTGAATTCCCAGGGTCCAAATACTGGGTACAGAAACAAAGTATTTAAGCCAGGCGCAGTGGCTCGAGCCTGTAATCCTAGCACTTGAGGCCAAGGCAGGTGGGTCACTTGAGGTCAGGCATTCAAGACAAGCCTGGTCAACATGGTGAAATGCTGTCTCTACTAAAAATACAAAAATTAGCTGGGGCATGGTGGCAGATGCCTGTTGTCCTAGCTACATGGGAGGCTGAGGCAGAAGAATCACTTGAACCCAGAAGGCGGAGGCTGCAGTGAGCTGAGACTGCACCTCTGTACTCCAGGCTGGGTGACAGAGTGAAACTCCATCTCAAAAAAAAAAAAAGAAGAAAGAAAACATTTAAATCTATAAATGCAAGTTATTTGTGTGAACAATTATTATTTATAGAAACGAATGCAAGTATAGCCAAACAGCACAGGCCTACGTAGGAAGATCTGGATCCTAAAACAAAATCGACTCTTTATCGTAGGAACGACAATTGTGAATGGCCTTGTGATGAAAGGCCTCATGTGAGGCGTGGTCTCTAGGGTATATGGAGAGAAACACATACTGGTCACCAATACACATGTGTTTCTCAACATGTCCCAGGCCCCTTGTGGTTAGCAGGAGGTAGGTGCCTATTCTGGACAATGAGTCCTGTATAGGAATGAAGTGTGCCACTTCTGGAGTGGATGTGGGTTGTCCACATGCTCTTCCCCTACTACAGTGATCCATGTTTTGAGATGCCAGTGTCACAAAATGGTCGTGTCTCTGTAGGCGTGGGTCTCTAACCACCACCACCAACCCTCACTGAATGTAACATAGGGAAGAAAAAGTTTGTGTGTATGGCCACTGAATTACTGAAATGAATTTGCTGCTGCCATATTGCTTAATCTTACCCTGGCAGAGAAGACTGAGAATAATTAATGACCCTCAGGCAAACAATGTAAGAGTAGAACAATCTCAGTTACCAAAACAAGAAATTCCCTATGACTAAGAATAAGAATTTTGCCAAGGCCATGGCCGGGGACAGGGTGGGAGGGGGGCACCCGGGGAGAAGTGTGTAATGTAAAAGTACCGGTAGAGATCTTAAAATCCCATCTTTCAACAAAAGGGATTGTTTCCTGAGACAGAGAACCAAGCTGGCTACTATAATTAATTTAAAATTTTAAATTGAAAAGTTTAAACAAGATTCATACAATGAGCAATTCCCGGTTTACTGTTAAAATTATTTAAGTAAAATACTAGTGAGTTGGTCCTCTCATGCTGAGTTGATTCTCAGATCATAGTGGTCTCAGTGGAAAAGAGCTTCAGGTAGCAGGAGTTGGTTCCAGGCCAGATTCATGCTAAGCCTACCTCATCTGCCTATCAGCATAGAATAAATATCTTAGCCTTCTGTCCAAAAATTTTTCATAGAAATTTAATGTCTTCAGTATTGATAATAGCCTATATCATTTGACGGTATTAATACAGCAGTACTACTTAATGAAAATCAGTTCATGATTTTTTTTTGTTTCCATATATTTCATAAAACATATATTCAAAAACATTTCTGATTGCCTGTTGAAACACAGCAACCAGCAACATGTAAAAATAAAAGTTAGAATGTCTTTACCTATTGGTTTTGGCAAAGACAAATAGAGGCCTCCATCTTTGTGCAAAAAATGCATCAATATTGTTTTAGCCAGCGAGCTTCAACATGCCAAAAAAGAAAACAAGAAATTAAAAAGTGAATTTTGATTTAAATTTTGCCCAGATACAAATTGGTTTTGTTAAATTTAGAATTAGAATTCATCAAAACACCCACATTTGTCTTTAAAATATTAAACCACCAATTTGACAGATTTCTTTCTTTCTGTGTTTTCTTTACAGACTTGATCTGTTATATTATAGATAGAACCACATCTAGTTTTACTAACCAACATTCAGATGATTTACAAAAGAAGAGGAGGATCACCAATGAGTAAGGCACCCCAAGATTTATGAAGAAGAGGTGTCCTGATAAGAAACTGGAATTTCATATGGAATGAAGTCTCGTAGTCACAGACCAAATATTTTCTGGTCATATATTTTGGCCATTACCAAATTACCACCAAATGATTGACTCAAATTGATCCAAGCAAATGTCAGAAGCTGCTTTCAGTTAGTTAAAACAATGATCAATTTGCAAACGATCGAGTATTTGATATGAGTATTATTACAAATAGACACACTAGATCTGTGTAAAAAATAGTTTGATTTGACTAACTTACCTAGACAACTAAATGTTTAAAGTCATTTAAAGATTTTCTTTCTGGTAGTTTTTGCACGTTTTTGCAAAAAAAAAAGAGTTAACTTCTTTTACTTTTTATGAATTAGTATAATATTTTATACCCCTGACTTTTAAGCTGAAATATTAAACTGTCACTTTGGTTGTTGGAAATCTGACGGCAAATGTATGCGCATGGTCATACACATCATATACACAGGCGGCTTTAGAATACCATCCCACTTAAATCAATAGTGTAAAATTTATTGACCTAATTCTATCTTGAGGAGAAGGGAAAATGAGCAGTGGTGCTTTCTTATGACTTATGGTTTTTCATACAGAGTTTCAGATTTGTTTATGATTATAAAGAAATCTATCCACTTCATGTCAAACTGATAAACAAATAGGACAGGGAATTACCAAGGGAAAGACATAGTTTTCAAAGAGCCTATACATAAAAACGTCAGAAAATATTTTGTGTTTAAAGAATTCAGGAACATTAAATTATTTTAAAACCATACTTTTTCTTTTTTCTAATTATCACAGTGTCAAATTACTTGTATGGGCAAAAACTGTTTCTGCATACATGTTGTGTGTACAGGAACACACACATATGTACACATTCCTCAACATGTCACAAGCCTCTTAAGCAAAGTGACATTAATTCAGCAGATGTGTTTTAGCATATCATGAAATTATAATAAAATAAATATGATAAAATAATAATATTAAAATATAATTAACTGTCAACTTACATACTGAGGTACCTGATTGATTTGACCTTCTCACAGAATCAACATTCTCCTCCATGTAAATGGGTCACTTAGTAACTATTTGTTGCAATGATACCACTAGGTTTATGCTTTAAGTCAATCCTGTCTCCTTCATCAGCCACCTGATCTGAAAATCCAAGATGGTAGATAGGCAAGTGGACCAGCTTGTTAACCTTCCTGGGACAGACACCAGGTCTTGGTACCTCCAGCCAGGAGAGACATGGGGCTGTGACCCAAGGGCCAAGTAGAGAGAAAGAGGTATCCAGATTGGAAACAGGATACGAAATATGATACGTGATAAGAAAGATAAAACAATGCTAGTTGAATTGGATAACCAGAAGAAGCAAAGGAACAGAACTGGTCATAGGAAAGGTCTACAAGGCACTTCTGACTTCCCTAATATGGCAAAACACTGAATCTCCCAGGTAGGATGAACAGCCAAACTCCAAGTCCCTGAACAAAAGCTGAGAATCATGTTCCCCTTAGAAATCACACTCCCATCAGAGTCATGTCTTTACGCAGAAAACAGAGGTGGGGTGTGAGAGTTAATATTAGATGTCAATTTGATTGGTTTCAAAGATGCCTCAATGGCTGGTCCGTGGACTGGGAGAGGAAGACCCACGCTCAATGTGCCTGGGCATCATCCAATTGGCTGCCAGCATGGCTAGAACAAAGCAGGCAGAGTAAGGTGGGAGCACCTTGATGCTGGGTCTTCTGGCTTCCTTCTTTCCCCCCTGGTGGAAACTTCCTTCAAGCTCCTCCTGCCACTGGACATCAGACTCCAGGCTCTTTGGCCTTTGGACTCTTGGACTTGTACCAGTGGCTTGTCAGGGGCTCCCGGGCCTTAGGCTACAGACTGAAGCCTGCACTGGCAGCTTTCCTGGTTTCGAAGCTTTCGGACTTGGACCGAGCCACGACTGGCTTCTCTCTTCCCCAGCTTGCAGAAGGCCTATCGTGGTCCTGTGCCTTGTGATCATGTGCGCCAGTTCTCTCTAATAAACTCCCTTTTATAAATACATACATCCTATTCGTTCTGTCCCTCTGGAGAACCCTCACTAATACATGGGGCTTCTCCCTATTTTACATTGTGGCCTAAGTAGAGATAACCCCACCTTTTTCCGTGCTTCTAGCTGACACAAGGATGGAGAGTCAAAGAATTTGTAAGGTCTAAGAAGGGGAAAAAGGAAATAACATAGAGTTAATAAATTGCCATAAATTTAGTTAATCTGAGTTACCAGGTAAACCAAGACAGAGATCCTCAGTCCTTTCTAATAATAGGTGGCTGCTGCGAGGAATATCTTTACAGCTTTACAGAAATGCTGACTTCAACATTATGGTCCTCAAGAGGATTACTGCACCTAGCTTCATGGTCTTTTTCCATTTGAAAAGTAGATGAAGCTTTACTCTTTAAACAAATCCTATTGTAACCAATCTAATCTACATTGATTCTTTGCTCCTCTGACTTCTTAATCTGCATAATATGTATACACTCATTTTGACATTTAATTCTAGATTCTCCTAAATAATATTGTAATTGTCTAATTTATTTCAATGAGAAATGACAGTAAGTTCTTTCTTTGAATTTCCCACACAGGACTCAGCATGTTGTAGGCATTTAGTGCTCAATCACTTGAATTATATGAAATCTACATTCTCTATGAAAGATTTACTTAAAGTGATTGAGCAAGGTTTAGCAAGAAGCCGTTCTTTCCACGTATATTAAAATTATGTTATAAAAAAGCATGTTCTTATAGAATCTAAAAGGTAAAAAATAAATTTTATTATGTCCTAAGAAGGGCTTAGTTTAACCAAGAACGGTGACTATATTTGATTTTCATTCCCAGGGAATCTGACTTCATGACTTAAAAGTAGCTACAACTTTTGGCACCTATGTCGTGAGAGGCACTTTGGAACGGCACAGCAGAGAAGTGAAAAATGGTGGGTGTGTTTTGAAAGGATTGGGCATGGGAAGAGACTTCTTCACTGCTTTACCTAATTGCTTACCCAGTTATCTGCTTCAACCTCCAGTTGCTCACCAATGCCTGGGAATATAAATCTGAGTCAATCTTCTTTTCATTCAGTCATTGATTCTTTGATTTATTCACACAGCCAATATTGATTACATGCTATTTTGTGCCAGTTGCTTTGCTGGGGACAGATTCATTCACAAGGCTGTCAAGAGCCCTGCCCTCATTTTCTCACATTCCAGTGATAGAGAAATAAACAAACATGTAAACTGATAAATAAAAGGGTGACTACGAACTACAAGTGCTAGGAAGAAAATAAACGAACCAGACAATAAAGTGAAAGCCTCATTAGCCAGGGTGGTCAGGAATGGCTGCATTAAGACCTGAATGCTAGAAAAGAGCCACCCATGCAATAAGGCTGGTGAAGAACATTCCAGATATTGGTATCCCCAGATTGGGCCCTATCCTTTCTTACCTACTTGTGTTAAAAAGGAAATCGGACTATTTCTCCACGCCATTTCTAAGGGCGGAATTTCAAAGAGTTGGGCTGTTCCCCGGAAAAACACTTAGGTACCTTCCCAGCACCACTCATACAGTTTTGCAGATTTTTAAAAGTCATATGCATATCAGTGTACGTAGGAAACTTAATGCCTCAGTATACTGACAATTTATCAGGAAAAAAACCTGCTCTGCACAGCCCATATTTATCTCATATCCCTTCTCCTTTATCACTTGTCACTCTTTCACCTCAGTCCTCTGAGAGCTTTTGATTACATAGAGCAAAGCAGCACATAATTGGCTTTTAATGGCAACTTCTCATTGGAAGCAAAGATGTGATCCCGGCCCCCAAAAAGCCCATCTTCTCTCAGACAGCATCACTTTGTTTTTCCACTGTCTCTGACAGTTAAGTCAAGATTATGCATTATTGTAAATGAAAAATGAATTGCAAGTCTTGAATTTAGGGTATTTAGATTGGAACAGACATTGGTCTTTCTTTGTTTCTTAAGCAATATTTCTTTGCATAAATGGGATAAAATGAGAAGGAAAACTCATCATCTTTAGGCTGAAACAACCCTGAGTTTAGATGCTACTGTGTTACAGAATTGCTCAAGCTAAGAAAGAAAATATCCGTAGCTTGGATCTTTATTCTTTTGAGTTATATTCATTAAAGAATTTTTTGATTAATTCTGCTTAAGGGTAGTATTTGATGGACAGAATTAAATGAAACCCTTAGGTTTTAAGGTATTAAGAGATGACAGTAAGGTAGCCCCTGATTGATCATTATGCCTGACTTGAGAAAAGAATGGAGCATTGCCTGGAGTTCATTTCATATGAGAAATTCCAGCAAGAAGATAACATTTATAGAAACAGGTTAGTAGGTTAACATGAACAAAATTGCAGTGGGATATTAACTGTCCTAGATATCAAAGGTCTTCCTGTCAATGTTTAACATGGTAATCCATAGCAGTTTATAAATAATTATGAGTTACCCCTTGAACTCTCTGTGACTTACTCTAATTGTTTCATCTTACTGTAAAATCAGTCCTGTCTACCTGCATCCAAATGAAAGATTTTAGCTATCAACTATGGATACATTTCTCCTGTAGAATTTTATTTCAGAAAAGACAAAGTTGTTTGTTAGAAAGAACTTATTGCTTTTGTTCTCTACATGGATGTATAAATCATACAATATAACGCAGCCATTTTTTTAAAGTTGCAAAAGAACAGCAATAAAAAAAAAAAAGTCCTCCATATTTATTTATCCCTCTTGGAGCTTTAAAAAAAAAAGATGGCCAAACTAATTTTTGTCCAAAAAATTGCCCCTGGGCTTAACAGCTTGTATAATAAGTTACATTTCAGCCTTGGAGGGAAATCTGACGAACCAAAGTATACTCTTAGAAAACCGATGCTGTAATGGAGTGTTTGGTAAGTTGTTACCTGTAACTACACCATGTAATGTAAACAGTTAGAAGAAGTAGGAATGAGAAAATTATGTTTGCATTTTTTTAAGTTAATTTGGGGAACAAAGCATATCTCTAGGTGCAAATTATCAATCTTTAAAAAGAGCTTCTTTAGTTCTTCTGAATGTGCATGTATAATATAAACACTATTCGATAGGAGTATAACCCACTAAATATATACCAAAGGGGGAAAAGGAGAGTTTGGTGCAAGTATTTAATGTTTTCCAAGTAAAAACTTGTTGCTGTTGAGTCTAGTATAAAAAATAGCAAGACAGTTATATGTAAAAACAAAAAGAAAAATATTATAACAAAATATAAAAAATAAAACCTCCCTTGGAACAGCACATATCTGGGATTACTACTCACACTTCTCATTGGCAACCTGAATTTAGATTTCTTGTTTGTAGCCCAACAAGAATTTTTCAGACTGACTCCAGAGTCTTCCACAAGGTAGACCAGAAAGTGGCCCACTATGCCAGATAGTAATAACCCAAGGAGTTTAGGCAGAGGTCATTGCCTCATGAACAGGTATGCTATTACAACTGAGGGTTTCCCTGAAGAAACAGAAATATCTCGTAGCACTCTCGAAAATCTCTAAACTAGTTTGAGGTCTCATGTTTAAATCTTTGATCCATTTCAAGTGGATTTTTCTATAGGGTGAAAGGTAGGAGGTCCAGCTTCAATCTTCAGCATATGGCTAGCCAGTTATCCCAGCGCTATTTAATGAATAGGGAGTCCTTTCTCCATTGCTTGTCACTGGTCAACTTTATCAAAGATCAAGTGGTTGTAAGTGTGAGGCTTTATTTCTGAGTTTTTGGTTCTGTTCCCTTGGTCTATGAGTCTGTTTTTGTACCAGTGCCATGCGTTTTGGTTACTGTAGCCTTACAGTAGGTTTAAATTCAGGTAATATGATGCCTCTGGCTTTGCTTTTTGCTTAGGATTGCTTTGGCTATTCAGGCTCTTTTTTTGGTTCCATATGAATTTTAGAATAGTTTTTTTTTTTTTTTCTAATTCTGTTAAGAATGGCATTGATAGTTTGATAGGAATAGCTTTGAATATGTAAATTGCTTTGGGCAGTATAAGCATTTTAATGACACGGATTCCTTCAATCCATGAGCATGGAATGGTTTTCCATTTATTTGTGTCATCTCTGATTTCTTTCAGCAGTGTTTTGTAGTTCTCCTTGTAGAGATTTTTCACCTCAGTGTTAGCTGTATTCTTAGGTATTTTGTTTTCTTTGTGGGTGACAGGATCTGCACCCCAAACCAGAGCATTATGCAACATTTCCATGTAACAAACCTGCAAGTGTACCACCTGTATGTGTACCTCTGTATCTAAAAGAAAATCAAAATCACACAGCTCAAAGTGCTTACCGGTGACTTCCTAATTACTTCTAGCCACCTGTGGAGACAAAAGTGACTCCATCTTGGATGCTAGTCTGCCATGTTGACTTCTGATTAGCCTCGGTCCCTTGAATGCCTCCTGATTTCTACTTTATTTAGTGTGCGTGGTGTGAGAACATGTACTCCTGCTTTAGATCAAAGCAACCCAACCTTGATACTATCGCACAAACTGTAGGCTATGATACACAGCGTTCTTGCCTGTTCTAGAGGGTTGTCTTTAATTGTCTTGTATGGACCATGTACTCCTTTCCCTATGATATACAAGCCCTGGGTGTGGTGGGGTTGCTGTGCAGAGATCTGTCTTGCAGCTGCCCAAGACCATGCTTCTGTCTGTAAGTTCCCCAATAAAACACCCTTTATTGATAAAATAAAATAAAGATTGAAATTTTTAGATATTCCCTAGGTGGTCAGGCACAGTGGCTCATGCCTGTAGTCCTAGCACTTTGGGAGGCCAAGGCAGGTGGATCACCTGAGGTCAGGGGTTCAAGACCAGCCTGGCCAACATGGTGAAACCCCGTCTTTACTAAAAATACAAAAATCAGCCAGGCATGGTGGTGCATGCCTGTAATCCCAGCTACTCAGGAGGCTGAGGCAGGAGAATCGCTTGAAGCCGGGAGGTGAAGGTTGCAGTGAGCCAAGATTGCACCATTGCACTCCAGCCTTGGCAGCAGAGTGAGATTCTGTCTCAAAAAAATAAATAAAATAAAATAAAATAAAAATTCCCTAGACTAATGCCAAAACATGAATGGAGGGGAGTTTTCTCAGTAGTAATTTACTCCCAAGGAAGTGTAGAACTCGAGTTCTGACCTTTCCCTGGAGGCAGAACTGCTTGGGGTCAGCTGTGGCCCCTCTACTTACTAACTTCCTGACTTTGCGCAAGTTACTTAAATTCTGCTTGACTAAAATTTACTCATCTGATTATGGTTACAGTATGGTTATGACAAGAAAGTATACAACATGTTTTCATGTTGGGCAGACTATATAATGTTATAGGGAAAAAAGCTCTAATGTTAAATAAAAAAAATGTTAAACAGATCTCAAATTTACAAAACTGTATATACTGTGTGTGTTTATAAACTTCCTTTAAAATATTTGTTCTAAAAATGCCAAAAATTTGTGCGACTTATGTTGAGGTAGTGGGAGTTGCAAATGAGGGAGAGGCGTTAGAGAGGTAGTGGACTTTTCATGTAGGAAGGAGAAATGAGCTGATGCAAAAATAAAAAAAAAAAAAAGAGAGACAGAGAGAGAAAAACACTACATAGGAAAAAGAGAAAATCCTAAAAATATAAAAATGACCTTGGCGAGCTGAACATCAGAGTGTTTGAAGGAACCCTGGAAGAGAAAAAAGTAGAAAGTTACCGCAACATTAGGTGAAAATGGGGTAAAGGATCATGGGAATTTCCAAAGTTTTGATGTATTGTTTACTGAATGCTATGAATGCATCCTGTGTTACCTCATCTCCACCTAATCTTGTGTTTTGCTTTCCTTTTTTTCCTCCAACAAACATGGTAAAAGTATACATAGTTCCTTAATTGTATGCTGGGCTTCGTCTTTCTTCAAATCAGACACCCATCCTAAGTAGTCCTCTGAATAATCCTGATTTTATATAAATCACATACAAAACATTGTATAGAAATTGCATTTTATTCTTTGTATAAATTGGATTCTAATATACACACATATATTCTTTTAGCTTGATAAAAAATTGACAGAAATCTTCCCATATCTATAACCCCACACTTACTCCATTATTTATTTTTTTCTTACTCCATAGTATTTCATAATGTAAGTGGACCAGGTTCTATTTACGTTGTTCCTATGCTCCCTTTATTACAAGCAACACTCTAGTGAATGTCCTAATAAATATCTCTCTGAGTTTATATGCAAGTATAACGAAGAGTCTTTGTAGATGTCTGGATGTTCGACTGCTGACGGCTTTCAAGCCTCACGCCACCCCCTCTTCCCCTCTTGCCCCGCATCTGGGGAAGCTGATAGAAAAGCCCATGCTTTCTCTTCCCTTGTGCCAGTGGGAAATTCAATTCGTGCAAGCCCTGGCCCCACACAAGAACCCACTAACTGCAATTAAATTCCAAGCCACTCATTCCTCTTTTTTTTTTTTTTTTTTTTTTTTTTTTGAGACGGAGTCTGGATCTGTAGCCCGGGCTGGAGTGCAGTGGCCGGATCTCAGCTCACTGCAAGCTCCGCCTCCCGGGTTTACGCCATTCTCCTGCCTCAGCCTCCGGAGTACCTGGGACTACAGGCGCCTGCCACATCGCCTGGCTAGTTTTTTTGTATTTTTTTAGTAGAGACGGGGTTTCACCGTGTTAGCCAGGATGGTCTCGATCTCCCGACCTCGTGATCCACCCGTCTCGGCCTCCCAAAGTGCTGGGATTACAGGCTTGAGCCACCGCGCCCGGCCTCATTCCTCTTTTTTATTTTAATTTTTATTTTAAGTTCCGGGGTACATGTGCAGGATGTGCAGGTTGTTACACAGGTAAGTGTGTGCCATGGTGGTTTGGTGCACCTATCAACCCACCACCTAGGTATTAAGCCCAGCATGCATGCATTAGCTACTTTTCTTAATGCTCTCCCTCCCTCCACGCCACCCCCGACAGGCCCCGGTGTGTGTTGTTCCCCACTGCCACTCACTCTCCTTTGCTCTCTCAAGCTATGTCACCCTGCTTGGGAGCCTGCTCGGCTCTCTTCAGAAAGCTTTATTATGTGATAATTTTTTTTCATATTCTCTTGGCACATGCGTGGCATCTAGATATCTGCACCAAATCTGAGTAGGTACTGATCCCACCCTTCCACAGGGGAACCACAGGACAGCAAGTATTTATGTGGAACTTAGTTCTCAAGGTAGATATTCTGTATTATTATTATTATTATACTTTAGGTTCTAGGGTACATGTGCACAACGTGCAGGTTTCTTACATACGTATACATGTGCCATGTTGGTTTGTTGTACCCATTAAATGCAAGAAATGCAGCCAAAGACACCCCCAAAGCTATTAAATAGCCATTTATATTGGCTATATAAATTTATAACACCAACAAGCAGTATAATGGCCCATTTTGCTACATCATTACCAACTAGATATAATAGTTTTTTTTTTTTTTTTTTGGAAACTTTTGTACCCTCATAAGCCAAAAGGGAGAATAAATATAGAATTCAATTGCTTTAATTTCTAATTCTCTGATTGATAATGGCTGATAATATTTTCATTTATTTGCTGGCCATTTGTAATTCTTTCTGTATGCATTTCTGTATCTTGTCCTTATTTTTCATATGTAGGAATCCTTGATTTGTCAGCATTATTGGTCTTCATTTGTAGTACATATTGCATATATTTCACTCATTCTAATTTTAGTCTTTTAACTTTGTTTATGGTGGTCTTTTTGTATAGGCCAGCATTTAATCTTTATATAATCCAATCACTCAGCTCTTTTCATTTTATCTTTTTGGTGTTCAGTCATGCTTAGGAAGGACTTTCATACCGTAAGATTATAAATTTGTCTTCCCGTATCTTCTTTTAGAGTGTTTATAGCTTCATATAGTTTTCTTACAATTATATATTTAATTCACTTGCAATTAATATTGAAATATGTCATGATATAGTCATTGTGTTTTTCCAGACGACTGCTTAGCTACCTTACTATCACTTATTAAATAATTTGACTTTTCTAGTCTGGCTTGAACTGCAAATTTTATCATATACAAAATTTTCTCATTCCATATATATGGATATACACACTTTTCATCTGTGTGCATAAGCACATATAATATTTCCATATTTCGTGTTGTTTCATTGAGCTATGTGACTACCCATTATTTTTAGAAATGAAAGAAATCTATCTTTATAATCATAACCCATTAAAAAACATTACCTCCACTTCACCAGGAATTTTTTTCAAACTTCCAAATTTTTTGGCTATTGTTTGTAATAAACTTAAACATTAATTTGTCAGATTCCATACAAATTTCTTGTCTTTATTTCAACCTCATTTTAGATTAAATTTTAAAAATGTGATCTCATTATTTTATTTAGTCTTTCCCTCCAGGATATAGCCTATTTCTCCATTTCTTGAAGTTTTCTATAATTCCTGAAGTTAATGTACAAGTATTAGGTTTTAATAAGCATATGGTTACACACATTACGTTTCCGAATGCAGCACTTACATCAAATGTATATGTTCATAGTAGTATTTCTTTCTTTTTTCAAACTGCTATAACTAACTTTTTTTCAAACTGCCATAACTAACGGTAGTATTTCTTTCTTTTTTCAAACTGCCATGTCTCTGTAGATAGTATTTTAACATCAGGAAACTATTGTGCCTTTACAATAGAAAAACGTAGCATTTCTTAATGTATTTTCTAAATGTAATCAGATATTTTGGGTACTTTTTGACATTGTTTGATCTATCTTTGACTGCCTTCACAGGAATTAGAGGTTATTTTAATGTAGAAAACTCTACAAAAGAAGCAATTTTTGAATTATATTTTTAAGTATATTTTGGTAATCAATACTTAAAATATGGAGAATTTTCTTATAATCAAACAATTATTTAGTCATCACTTGTTTTATAAACTCAATGTGTAAAAATCACATTTTCTTAAATAAGAAAACCTCTACTCTTCTGTTAATGTTTTCTATCAAGAGTTTGCACGCAAATTAATTTGTGTAAATCAATGGATTCATTTGAATGTTATTAACCCTCAATACTGCAATTAGTGGCATTAGTGTGTTAGGAAACAACAACCATTTAAGGAAAGCAGATGCTAAGACAAGAGCATCAGGGATTTAATGACGAGAACCCTCCTCATTAACAATGCTGTTTGTCCCAGATCAATGAGGCCAAAGTAAATAGGAAACCAAGATTCTATAATTAAAAGCAAATAATCCAGTCAATAACGATATGTGGTAACAATATTAATCTCTTCGTAACCTAAGCTTACCCTGCTGTTTAAAAGAAAAACCTTATACGCCTTTTGAAAATTTCTCTGAATTGATGCCAAAAGAGGGAGGTCCAGCACCTAGGAAGTCGAAATAAAAAGTCTATTATGAAGTGTCAGGAAGTTTCTGTATGTTTCACAGTCCATGAGTAGAAAAGAATTATGTTAACAGTGATAACCCAGATATCTCAGGTTCTTGTCTCACATAAACATCAACTCTTAACGGTTAAACCCTTAAAAGTTCATCCATCTCAGCTGGGCGCGGTAGCTCACACGTATAATCCCAGCACTTTAGGTGACTGAGGCAGGTGGGTAACTTGAAGTCAGGAGTTCAAGACCAGCCTGGCCAACATGGTGAAACTTCTCTACTGAAAATACAAAAATTAGCCGGACATAGTGGTGGGTGCCTGTAATCCCAGCTACTTGGGAGGCTGAGGCAGGAGAATTGCATGAACCTGGGAGGTGGAGGTTGCAGTGAGCTGAGATTGTGACACTGCACTCCAGCCTGGGTGACAGAGTAAGACTCCATCTAAAAAAAAACAAAAAACAAAAAACAAAAAAAATTCATCCATCTCTAAGAATGTCTGGAATTTCAAGTCTCACACATAAAGACATGAGTAAATCTACGCAGTTTCATATGATCTCCAATGTTTCTGACATCTGCTTTTGTGAGATTTTGTCTACCCCTCTTCCTCCAGGACTTCTCTAGGCACACCTGAGTCCCTGAAAACCAAACCTGCATGCCTGAGGCTAAGTTGGGGAGACTGTCTTACTCTCTGGTGGGGAGATTACCTTTTCAGGAAGCTGAAGTCTTAGGTGTGAACAAGAATGTATTTTGAGTCCCTCAGTTCCCTCTGGAGGTCTCCTCTTCTATAGAACCTGGGCATGAGTTTTATATAATAATTGTCTTAAGTATACACATATGCCAGGAATTGTGCTAAGAATTGCAGATGCATAAATGAGTAAGATATAGGCTGTGACTTCAAAAGGCTCATGATCTAATAAAGGTGATGCATATTTTAGAAAACAAATAAAATACAGAAATAGACCAAAATTACCCGATTGCTCTTAATACATGTTTGCAGAAGTCACATCATTGTTAGTCACTACTGCCTTGTATTGTCTTGAAAGCGATATTGCTACCCTATGAATACGTGTCCTTCACACCTTTGGGAGGCTCTACAAGCACAGTACAATTCAGCCTTGAGATTCAAATCTTTACTCTGTTAATGAAGACAGGAAAAGCAAGCCCATTCTATTTATCCAAAACTACCTCTTTATTGGCTTGCCTAACAGTCGGGAGTTGTCCAGAGAAAAAAATAATCATAGTTTGACAATTCCAATATCCCCATATTCTGATGTATGTTTCTATTCTACAATAACCCCTTGATTTTCACTCATGTCCAATACTTTATAGGAAAACACAATAATAATATAATGCAAATGAGGAATGTAGCTTTTTTGTAGTAACTTATTTTCTCTCTTTTATGAATACTGTTGATAATAAAGTAGGGGGAAGAAAAGACAATCTTCTGGCATTCTAACTTTCACAGGTAAGGAGAGTAATAGGGTGGTCTTGGACTCGATTTTTACCACTCTACAAACCAAGATTAAGTGCTGACACCAAAGCTGTTAACACATTCAAAAATCAGGTCTTTAGGGTTTAGGTTCTTAGCATATGGCCTCTTCCACATTCCCTAGACGTTAATTCCTAATTTACAATGCAGCCACTGAGGAAAAATTGTCAAAGCTTTAAACATATTGGAAAAGAGAGGTTTGCTATCCACTGCCAAAAGAGAAATTAAATACCTATTGAAATGCGTAACAAAATACTTGATCATCAGAGGGCAAAAGTAGCTTTCAGTACTTTATTTAAACTTACATATGTTATTACTGTCTGGCAAGTAAAGTAGCTGAAAAGCTTTCTAGATGTTTCCTTCACTCCATAGAAAAAAAGTGATTTGTTAATGTTTTCTTTCTTCCACAATGGCGCCAGACTATAATTATACAAAATCCCTTATGCCGTAATGAGGAAAAAAGAATGGGGGTGTTTACATGTTTAAGTGAAATTCTTATTTCCCTCAAATTCTGCCACAATTTTTAAAATGTGTTTTTTAATCTCATATTCCGAAGTCCCCCATGGCATATGCTACCTATGAATAAAATTTTTAAACCCACATATGCCAAAATGCTGCTACCGTTCTCACATTATTAGTCAAGTAAAGTTCCTAATTCCACATAACAAAATGTTCCCAACACTTGAAAACACTTACAAAATTTTGCATTTTCTTGAGTTCCTTTTTACCCTAAAGCTCACAAAATTAATTTTAATTTCCTTGAAAAAAACCATGAAACTAAAAGCAGATTTCATAACACCCATGAGCCTTTAAACAATAGCCCAAATTGACAGTTTTTATTTAATCTTCGTTCACCACTGCCTTCAACTTCTATTCTAATAAATGTTTTTGCCTTCTCATTGGGCCTTTTTACCTGCTGGCCCTGTCTACGTAACATTCAACAGCTTTTAGCCCAATCCATTTAGCCTCTAATATTCTATTAAAACCATAGAAGCATGCCCAGGCAAAGGCAAGATACAGAATAGGAGAAGACTTTGAATCTCTTCCTCTTTCTACTACACAATTTTCCAACGTATCACTGCCCTTCCAACCTCTCTCCACCATATTTGAGAACTACTAATTGACAATCTCACCTCTTTCTGGCTCTCAGTTTTTGTTTTCTCATTTCTCCAATTCTATCTTCCTTACTTGCTATTCTATGTCATCTCCCTGTTAGCTCAAATCCTCTCTAATTTTCTTCTCTCTTTTGAAATGGAGCCACACACACACACACACACACACACACACACATACACACACATGTAAGAACTAAGGGGGAGAAAGTAAAATGTCTGTCCTTGGGCTATCATCTGAATTTTCATTGACTTTTGTTGTTGTTGTTTGAGAAGGAGTCTCACTCTGTTGCCCAGGCTGGAGTGCAGTGGCATGATCTTGGCTCCCTGTAACCTCTGCCTCCTGGGTTCAAGCAGTTCTCCTGCTTTGACCTCCCGAGTAGCTGGGATGACAGGTACCCGCCACCACACCTGGCTAATTTTTGTATTTTTAGTAGAGACAGGGTTTCACCATGTTGGCCAGGCTGGTCCACTGACTTTTTCTATTGCAAATTTTGTTCCTTATTGTTTTCAAATATCTCCAGGGCTGTTTCCCACCCTGTCCCACCTCCACAATTCAAACAGCTAAAACCTGTCATATATTTTACCTGAGGGTCACTCTTCGTTCTTTGTCTAGCAGATCCATCTATTCTGGTGTATCAGATGTGCTTCAGCAGATAGTTAGCCTTCCTTCAACTTTAAAGTAAATAATGTCTCCTTGCCTTTGTTCTGTATCAAAGGAATTATTTTATTTTGGGAAGTTGAATCCTTTGGTGCTGTCGCACATCCTCTGAAGTAACACTGCACATGTATGTTACCTGTACCTAGAGCATTGGGGATTTAGTATCCCTTCTCCCCTCCAGAAGTAAATATTGTATGCAAAAACGCTGAAGACTCAATAATTCAGAGTATTCATTCATTGTTCAACAATTACAATAGTGTGTGGAGCCTTCCATATGCCAGTTGTGAAGCTAGGCATGGGAGATAAAAAGATAAATAAAAAGCAATCTTTGCCCTCAAACACAGTCCAGTGAGAAAGGCACACAGCACCACGCGGTTAGTTCTGTGATTGTGACTGTCAAATTATGTTGTGTGAATGTGGAGAAAGGTGCCTAACCCAGAATGGATGCATGAGGTCCTGGAACATTTCCAGGGGGAAGTGACACTGTAGCTGAACTGAGTTTTGAAAGACCAAAATGAGACGGTGAGAGGTGAAAATGGAATTGAAAGGGTACCACGAAAATGTGCAACATTTACAAACATCCTGAAATGTGAAAACTGAGTGGATGGGGAGTAAGGAAATGTGAAGAGGTTCAGATGTTGGGAGCTCGACACATGAGTGGAAGAGGAAAAGGGGCCAGATACTGACAGGTTTTTCATGCCAAACTACAAAGTCTGATATTATCTCAATGATAACAGGGAATTACTGAATAATTTACAGCAGAAAAGTAGCATGATCCTGTGTTAAAATGTTTTAAAACCAGTGTTATATAAAGTATAAAAAATCATCTTTGAGGACATTCAAGTGCATTCCAGCTCCACTGTTGCTTACCTGTTGGACGTTAGACAGATGTAAGGGGTCTGAACTCTACTTTCTTCATTTATAACTGGCAGTACAGCCTGTCAGCTTGTTGTTATGAGGATAAATGACAAAGGGACCCTATTAAAACATCTAATCTATGACCTGTATGCGGCTTACACTCTGCTTGCCCTCCCCTCCCCCATCTCCCATCCCTTTCTACTCTTTTGTGACCACTCTGTGTCCTAGAAATCTGATTCTTAAATACTGAATTTTTCCTGACTCCCTGGGTCCCTGCTTCATAGCCAATGGGAGGACCCGGCAGGGTAAGGAAAGGACTCCTTCTTCCCTTACCCTTCAAATTTCCAACTCTGCGACTCCCAGGGTGGCTCTGCATCCTCTGTTTTTTTCCCCTCTATCTTGCTACACCTCTAGAGTTTCTCATTAGAGTGTCTTTAGTTTATAGGTCTGATCTGAGTAGAATTCTTTTTCGCAGCAGAACTCCATCTATGCACCCAGTCTATAAACAGCCATTGACTGCAAATTTATAGAGATGACCCAAACACCAAAGAGTGCTTCCCATGCCAGCACTGTGTAACATGTGCGATCCCAAGGGAAAGCAACATTATCATGTATTAGTAGCAGTCTTAAATGGAGTACTAATTCTTTTTCATGAGGGTTATAAAGAATAAAGAATGGTGAGTTGTTGCTAAGCAGCTGGTGTGAGGCTCATTCTTCAAAACCCATTGCTTCTTTAATTTTGAATCCTAGAACTTTCCTCATGAAATAAGTGCTACATGTGGGAGAGGTGAGAGTACATCTGCCATCATAGCTCTTTTTGGTGCCAAAGTCCCCGCTGTGGGAAGACAGCAATCTGTTGTAACTATTAATATTGCAGAAGGAAAATCCACAGTAGAAGAAATTTGCAGAGTCAAACACCCTACAGTCAGAACATTAAAAAGTTTAGAATTCTTTAGCCAGAATGGTGTATCCATATTTTGCTAGTAGCTTAGCGACATATTAGTCTAGACTTAAATTATTTTCACTGGTTTTGACAAGAAAGAACATTTTTTTTGTGTGGGAAAGGAGGCAAAAAAAACCCCTCTAAATCATTTTAAGAGCTTTAAATTCAAGGGAAATTCTCCTTATTTACTGAAATATGTTTAGCCAGATCTTAGTGTAATAGAGAATTTCATAAACTCAAGTATTCTTGATAAACAATGGACACAGCGAGCATAAGACCTTCTTCGTGTATATGAAAGCCATCCCGTGGGAAAAAAATGGACAAGCATGGCAATTAAAAATTTTTCATGATGCTGGAAGATGAAAAAAATGTGGACAACTGGTTAAAGATCAAGTAAGCCTGATAATGTATAAAAGAATAGATAGAGATCAAGTAGGAGAGTATTTTAGCTGTCACGTCAAGTTTGGATCTTGTAAGTAGAAAACACTCAGTATCAAACAAATATGCCTTGTTAAAAAAAGGATGATCCAGATTGAGCAAAAGATTTTTTAAAAACAATGAAATTTTCTTCTTAATCCAAAGGATTTGCCACTCTGCAGGATGTGCTGCTTTCTAGAATGTGTTGTTTTCGGCATAAAATTGTTTTCTACATCGCTAATCACTTCAGAAATGAGTTTTGGGCTTGAGATGAAGGTTGACAAGACAGAAACTGAAAACTGAACTTTTACAAATTACAAACAATAATAAGAAATTAGAAATAAAATATAACCCTTGGAATTTCATTACAATTTTGGGGAAAGAAATTTCAAAACAACACACATAGAGAAAATTGTTTGCACAAAGGGAGTCTGATTCAGATATTTTGAAGAAAAAATAGGGAAACTTCCAACTGAAGATAGCCAAGAGATCACACATTTTTGCCTTTTTTTGAAACCAATGTCCCACTGATGTGACCAGAATATAATACAACAGAGGATAAATCACAGCAGAATCAGAAAAGGTCTTCACCAGCAAACAAGATGAAGAGAAATTTCTCAAAGATATAGAACTGATGGAATCAAACTGATGATAAAGCCCAACAAAGGGAACCCAAAATACAGGCATCAGATTGGACTAAGGCAAAGGACGTTTCTACAGGAAAACCACCACTGTCAGGGTTGAGAGTGAAGGATTCTGAAGGG
Organism: Rhinopithecus roxellana; assembly: GCF_007565055.1. NCBI lineage: Eukaryota > Metazoa > Chordata > Mammalia > Primates > Cercopithecidae > Rhinopithecus > Rhinopithecus roxellana. Next base: position 95,583,244 of record NC_044551.1, read on the forward strand.
CCTGAATTCAAACCCAGACTCCACCACCTCCTACCTGTCTTGGTGTCTTTAACTAAAGAAAGGCAATCATAATAGTATTAACCTCACAAACTATTGTGAGGATTACAGGAGATGGTGGATTTAAAGTGCTTAGCAGAATGCCTGGCTCACAGGCTGTGCTTGGGCACTTAGAAGTCAACAAAAATGAGAATAACAAATATTCTGTTATGCTTCCCAACAGAACTGGGTGGGTTTAAAAAAAATCTAATCAGCCAATGACTAGTAACAATTCAGTTAGTTTAGGACGCTTCTATTCTACTTAAAAAAGACTCTAAAACCAGACGATAAGGAGGAAAAATAAGAAAATCAAGACATACATGCTCATTTGTGGAAGAATAAACCAGAAACTGATATGATTGGTGGGTGAGCTAAAACAAGGTGGAAAGAACAGTGGAATAGAAACGATGTCAAATGGTTCAGTGGGAGAGACGTTCTCTGAGAATACCGTTTGTTTTATCAACTTCTGACTTTCCGAACCATGTTCCTGTTTTGCATGCTCAAAATTAAAGTAACCCAAATCAGGCAGAATGTGTGTAGGGTGGAGAGAATCCACAGAGCTCTGTTCTGCCGTCTCAGAGCCTGTGGGAGGGGAAGAACACATGTCTGCTGGCTGTTGCTTACTCTGTAGTGGGGAGAGGCCACAGGGCTCCCACCCATAGCATCCCAAGCTGAAGCTGGGGTGGAAGGTAGGGCAGAGGACATGGTATTTCTTTGGTGCTGTTTGCCTTGAATAGCGCAGGTAAAATCAGAAAGGTTCTGTCCCATAGGACTTCCTTTACTTGGTCCTCTGGCTGGAGAGAGTAGTCTCTTCTGGGACTCTTAATGCCTTATCTATTGGCATTCTTTCTTCAGGCTGTTTGTATTGGTCTGTTTTCATGCTGCTGACAAAGACATATCAGAGACTGAGCAATTTACAAAAGAAAAAGGTTTAATGGACTTACAGTTCCATGTGACTGGGGAGGCCTCATAATCAATCATGGCAAAAGGCAAGGAGAAGCAAGCCACATCTTACACGGATGGCAGCAGGCCAAAAGAGAGCTTGTGCCGGGAAACTCCCCCTTATATAACCATCAGATCTTGTGAGACTTATTCACTATCATGAGAACAGCACAAGAAAGACCTGCCCCCATGATTCAGTTACCTCCCACTGGATCCCTCCCACAACACATGGGAATTCAAGATGAGATTTGGGTGGGGACACAGCCAAACCATAGCACTGTTCTAGCATCCAGATGGAAATAAATGGTAGGCAAAAAGACAAAGAAGTCAAGGAATTCACTGCTGGGTCATACTTGAGGCCTACAGGTCCTTACTCAATAGACCCATATTTTCCCATCTTTTGATGTCTTCTGATAGTTGCTTTTTGCATTTTAGTCCAGGGTTATTAGTTGTTGCTAGTGAGAGAGAGACAAAGAGATGGAATAAGGTGTGCTTACCACATATTAGCTAGAACCAGAAGTCCAAAATTCCTACACCTATTCTTTCACAACATCAGGTAGAAACGTTACCCGTTTGGCTCTTATTTGATTCTGTCTGGCTCTTCTATGTCTTCTGAATTAACTTCTCTACTTCTGTTCTTTTCTTTTGATGGAGGCTGCAACGAGTGATATTTAAATTCTGCTATTCCCTTCTCCTATATGAAATGCAATTCTCCTCTAAAAAGACTTCTTTTCCCCACTATTTGGTTTCTTTGAAATACAATACTTTTAGGAAATGCCAATGAATACTTGATTTGTTCCTTTTATTTACTAACTTGAAGAATAACAAGTTGTTGCCTTAGTAACCTCCAACAATGACCAATGAGGGAATTTTTTGGAGTCATTCTTTTCTGTGTTCACATTGTTAAACTTCTGACTACTAGATATTTCTTCAAGATTGCTTCTTTATCCTTTTAACAGAGCCCTCAGCAGTCTTTGATACCTCTCTTGCTATATATATATATATATATATATATATATGCATTGCATATTATATATATTTAGAGACAGGGTCTCACTCTGAGAGTGAGGCTAGAGTACAGTACAATGGCATGATCATAACTCACCGCAGCCTCCATATCCTGGGCTGAATGGATTCTCCCTCTTCAGCCTCCCAATTAGTTAGGACTACAGGCATATCATAATGCCTGACTAATTTTTTTTTTCTGTTTCATCAAGGCAGGGTCTCAGTATGTTGCTCAGGCTGGTCTCAAACTCCTGGCCTCAAGTGATCCTCCTGTCTCAGCCTCCCAAAGCTCTGGAATTAGAGATGTGAACCACCACACCCCATCTTTTGCTTTTTAATGCAAAATGATGTTTGAAGCATACCTTGTACATTTCCTGGTCCCAAATTTTCAACTATACGTTTTTCTCCCAAGGGGTCTTGATTAATTTTAGTATAGTGTGGTATTTAGAAAACACAATGTAGGCATTAAGAGGTGCTCATTACTATTGGGCTCTTCACAGCTTCTATTTCTTTTCTCTAGAAACATACACATTGACAGATATAAATAAATCATGTTTTCATAGGAATCTTTTTTAAGATTGTATTCTTTTTACTCATGCTGAAATTATTGGTTGCTAGTGACATTAATATAATTATGTATTTACTTTGTCATTATACATATTTGTTTCAAAATAACAAGACATGTATTTATTTAAAGGATGGTCTTCTGAATTTTTTTAAATTTTGGTTTATAATTGCATAAAACATTTTTATGCTCCCAAAGTAAAAACGATTTTTAAAAAGACACAATCAGAGAACTCTAGTTTCCATCAATGTCCTCTTTTCTCCCTATCTTCCAATATGTAACCGCCATTCTTATGGGCTTTTGGTCTATGTGTATGTCTATCCTCTTCCCCAAAATAAAAGTCAATATACTCTATATAGTTTGTTATGCACGTAATTTTTTTTCTCTGGACTATATATCCTGTAGAGTAGACCATACCTATCATCATACATAAAGATATCACTTATTCTTTCTTACAGCTGCATCATGTTTATTCAGTTACTCCCTTGGTAATAAAGATTTGGATTGTGTTCAGCTTTTGCTCATGAATATTGCTGCAATGAATAGCTTTGTTCAAGTGTAAATTTGTATTATTTCCAATAGACCTTTTGAGACACTGAAGTGAAATTTTATAGATTTGAAATTGCTGGGTCAAAGGATGAGTGCACTTTTACTACATATTGAAAAATTGCTCTCCATAGATTATCTATAGTTTTATTCCCACTAGCAATAAAACAGGCATGTGAACACGCCTGTTTCTCACTTGTTCGCCAACAGAGGATGTGTCAAACTTGTAGTATTTGGTCAATCTGACAAACGAGAAATGGTTTCACAATGTAGATTTGTATTTTTAACCAGCTTAAAGTGAGTGAGGTTGATCACATTTTCATGTTGAATAACTCTTTGCACATCTTTTTCTGTAAAATGTATCACATTTCTTGCTTATTTTTAAACGGTTGTTAGTATTTTCTTCTCAAGTTTTAGAAAGCTTTAGTATATACTAAGTGATATTAAAACATTTTCTGTGACATAAACCATAGTATTTTTCCCAGTTTTTCTATTGTTCATGGCATTCTTGAATGAAATAAAAGCAAATTGTATAGATATGTACAAAATATGATATTCTTTTATATAAAAACATTTGTATGTATAAGCATATTCTATTTATACATATGTCATATATAGTATATAATCCATACTATCTACTATGTATAATATAACATGTGGTGCATTATATATTCTGTACCTAGAAGGGTATATACGGAGTTGATATTAATGATTACCCTGGTAACTGGGAAGGGTAGTCACAGGGAACTTCCACTTTTTATCATGTTTGTTCTGTTTGGCTTAAATTTTTTCAATAAGGAATATGTCCCTCTTTTCTGCTTTTTAAACAAACAAAAAATGAGAGTTAACCGTTAGTTTCAACGTTTTCTTAAAATACTTTGCCAATATCTAGGCGATTTATGTGATTTAAGGAGAGAATTCTGCAAGTGAACTCTCAACTTCTACAGTCCAAAGTAAAGAGACGACGTAAGAATTTCAAAAGAATAGAGCTTTCTTCTCGACCTTGATTCAATCGCCTGAAGAAATAAGTGTTCTACTAATTGCTTTCCTGGCACGTTTCACTTGTTCCTGTCTCTGCAGCACATTGTTAGCACCATTTCTTTTCTGTGTATCAGCTCTGATCGTTGCCTTTAGCAGTGAGCTTGGAATAAATTTTAATACGAGAGACCCATTTCCTCCTTGCTAATTTGGTTTCATAAGCCACAGTGGGGACAAGTCATTGTTCTAGTGATAATACGAGGCTATGATGTGTTTTCTCAGATATGTAATTAACATATTTCCGTTTTATCTCGGTAAACAAGCCAGGCTAACCAATTCAATCCAAAGAATCAGGAATCCTTACATATCTTTGAGGAAAGCTAACATTAGTATTCTAAGACTTCATTTTCTATCTCTCCATGGAGACATAATAAACGGGAATTACGTCATACAATTTAGTCTCTTAATGATTTAGAGAGAACTTTCAAGTGTTTCAAAACTGTAAGAGAATGATGAATATGCAACTTGAGCCATCATATCTAGACAAATGAATTGTCAATTCCTACAGCATTTATTTCAGAGGTTATCAACACTGCCTTCTGTCTTTTCTGAGCTGCTTTGCAGAGTCAGAACTGTCTTTGACCAACATTAACAATAATGACCAGGTCTTGATCATATATCAGCTTGCACTACACCACTTTTGAAATCACAAAAACTCTGTGAGAGATTTCCCTAAGTTCTGCCACTTTGCTAGTGTTTGCTACAATGATGGGAGTATAAAGACACATCAGCACTTCTAGTATGACTTTTACATTAGGATGCTTATGTGAAATTGAAGCTCCCAAACCATAGCTGAGAAACTTTTGCTTCTGGAAGCATCCAAATTCCCCCTCACTGATTCACAAAGATCACCTGTGAGTCAGCATTCACTGCAGACAACCATGGGTTCCACACCTGTGTAAATTAAACTACTATCAGCTGCTTTAACTGAGGAACCCAAAATCTCAGTGGCTTAATACAACAGAAATTTATTTCTTGCTCATATAACAGTTCAATGTATGTGTTTGCAGGGGAGTTCCACAGGTTGCTCAGGTACAGACTCTCCCATCCCACCTTTCTGCAAACTAGATGTTGACATCCATGTAGCAGAGGGAAGAACAGAGACAGTGGAGAAGTCATCTCTGCTTCTTAGTTACATGGGCCCCAAAGTGACAAATGACATTTCTGCCCACATTTCATTGATGAGAATAGCCGTATGGCTTCACTTTCATGCAAGGTAAGTTAGTAAATATAGTCCTTGGCTACTCAGCTGCTCCCAGGAATTGGAATAATGGAAGAAACTACACAAATCTGGTAGCCATGTCTACTACAGGATCACAGAGCCTCGCTGCAGGAGACTCATGCTCAGTATAACTCAGCTTCCTAGGGTCACATATCTGAGCTGGATGTGTGTGTCCTGGAGCATTGAAGAAACAGATCTCTGAGGATGCATACAAACCATGAATCAAACCATGCAGCCCTGAGCTTCACCAGGAAATATGTGTAGTTGACAGAGACACAAGGCTTCCAGCTAGGACTCCAGCTTTTGTGAATATGATGAACAAGATACTAGGATGGTTCTGCCTACTGCCCAAAGAATTCTCCACATGACTCATGCATAATGCCTGTGGCACCTCCACTGTTCATTATTTCCTTCAGCTTAGGACATGGTGCAAACACTCCTGGAAAAGAAAATAGGGTAGGCACTTATCATCTCTTAAAGACTAGTATGAAACTGTGGCCTAAAGGCAAGGAGTACATGCAGTTGATGCTGTTGGTGCTCTGCCCTGACCCCTTTGCACTCAGATTGACCTACTGCCCGAGTTACTGCCCCCCAACTACTTTGAGTGTTGGCTGCTCGTGGCCCACAACTGTCCCTTCTGCAGACAACTGTCCTCAGCCTAAAGGCATCAGCCTTTCCTGAGAGATTAGGCAACCTTTACCCCAACCTGGGACGGCCCACAGCCAATCACTGACTGATAAGGAGTACAAAAAGCCAGCCCCCATATCTCAAAATAAGCTGACTCTGTGGGGCAGATCATGCACTCTGGAGCATTCACTGGGACCAGGATGATGCTGGTCCCCTGCCAAGACCCCGTCCATCAGCATTCCCCCATGTTTTATCCTGCTTCTTCACTCCCCTTCTCCCAAGAGCCCTCCTTCAGTACATCACATGCATCTGAATCCCTGGCTGTGCTTCTACAAACCCCGACTTAAGATACAGGGGCTAGTTTTGAAGGAAGGAGAATGGAAAGGTACACTCATGGCAAGAGGAGACATTACTCACTTACAGAGCTACCAAAGGGCCTGTGTTAACCAGAGTACTACAGAAAGGTACTGAAAGGGTGACCTTGAAAGATGATACAGAAGAGGACAAGAACAAATGCTGCCTGCTTTGCTCTCCGGGGATTCGGCACACACTGATTCATAGGAAGAACCATGTGATAACAAAAGACAGCAACAGCCAAGAAGGTGCAGGGCTACACATGTTGACAGGCTTTCCAAATGCTTTCAGGGCAGCAAGGCAGTGATGCACAATCCAAGCCAGACCAAGTGAATGCCTTTGTCTTTTCATACAAAGCCCAACACATTTTATTTCTATTGGATTTTGAGGCTTTCTCCCCAAACTCATAATTCTGTCTCCCAGGGAAATTGCTTAGTGGCCTCCACCTCCCTAACAAACTCTTTTTTGATAAATTGGCCCCTCTGGGAGCATAGTTACTGTAGAGAAAGTAGATTTGTTGGTTTGTATGTCATTCACATCTGTACTTCTCATAATCCTGAATCTCTTTCATGCTCTCCTGTCCCTGCTGTATCTCCAGAGAGAAAAGGACCAGCTAGAGGCCAGGTCCATGATGCAGAGGGATGATAACACATCTGTGGTTTTTGACTTATCTCTTTCCTTTGCCTTATTAATACTATGTCGTGAAGGCCAAGAAACAAGGGAAATGGAAAATTTGATAAAAACCTGAGTAAAGTGCAATATATAATTAGAGTCAGTGGATGCAGGAAAGGGGGTCTCTAAGTTGCGCTCTTTCCCTTGAGAGTTTGAGCAGGAGAATTGCTTCACAAGGAGAGCAATAAAGGGTTACCCCAAAGGTAATTTTACTTAAAGTACAATAATTGTAGAATAAGAAAAATAACTGAAGTGTGATCATCCCAGGGATCCCTTCCTAGGTTTTTCCACAGGGTTCCTTCCAAAATACTTGCATATGTATTACTAACCTGATTGTATCCAATTTAGAGGAAGGGAGACAGGAAGTGTTCTAAAAATGTAACTAAATTCTCTTTCGCTACCTGAAAGTCATGTGATTCAAATTAGTTAAGCAGAGGAGTTCTTTTACATTGCAAATAATCATTCAATTTTAATTTATAGAGGTTTATTTTTTATCTATTGTTTTGTTGTCCAAGTGATGAACACTTTTACATACTCTGATTCCATGAGAAAAATGGAACAGAGATATTCTAACTTGGTTCGTGTTGACTGGAATTTTTTTCTTTCATCTCCTAGCCACACTGTCTTTCTTCAGTGCAAATATTACTGAGTGTCTCTGGTACATAAAAATCTTCCAGTGGCTCCCTAGTGCTCACAGACCAATGATCAATAACAGGAAGACAGTTCCAAATTTTGTTTCCTCTCTAAACCCCTACTTCCCCAAGCCTTACTTACCTAATTCCCCAGACACTAAAGAGCACCAATGCCGAGCCCCTCCTTAAATGTCTCCTTTCCATACCTTCTAAACCTTTTCTAACCACTCCATTGCTTATACCCAGTGGTACTATTATACCAGCGGACAGACAGCCTTGCAAAGACCTTCTCATGTACACCAGTCTCTTCTAGACTGCAAGCTCCTTGAAAAGTAAATTGATTTTTGAAACCTTGCACCTATCACAGCATCTGGCATTAGCTAAGTGTACAATCAACTTTTGTAGACTTATTAAATTTCACATTCAGTTTGCAAAGTATCCTGCTGCTTCAGGATATCACCAGTAAGATTAAATTTTATTTAATTAAAAGCAAAATTCAGAGGGCCAGTTTTTCTCCATGTAATTATTACATATTAGAGTCAGAATCAATACATGTTTGTGTCAAATTTTCACACAGAAAAAATATAAAAACAACATGCTGGAATGACACATTGTTTGATGTTCAATATCTCCCCCCACCAAAAAAAAAAGAAAAAAAAACCAGAATAGACCTGTAACATCAAAGCTGCAGTTCTTTAATTCCTAACAAATCACTGCATTTTCATGACTTTGTCTTTATGGCAGTGTTCATCTCATTTAAATTTTATACCATAGTTTTAAAGGTCAATTCTCAAGTGTTTCAAGATAGAAGAAAATTTGGTATTTTGTTTTTAATACCAGGATACTCCAACGTTTGATATTAGTGTTTCTATCCTATTTTAGGTTCTGTCATGTTTTGTTGTAAGAATTTTGGGTGCATTTAGCTCTCTGGTTTTGGACTCAATAAATAATTATTTATGAAGGATCTGCTGATATGGTTTAGCTCTGTGTCACCACCCAAATCTCATCTCAAATTATAATCCCCACGTGTCAAAGGAGGCACCTGTAATCCCTACGTGTTGAGGGAGGGAGGTGATTGGATCAAGGTTTCCCCCATGCTGTCTCACAATAGTGAGTGAGTTCTCATGAGATCTGATGGTTTTATAAGTGTTTGGAATTCCTTCTTTGCTCTCAGCTTGTGAGGAAGGTGCCTGCTTCCCTTTCTGCCATAACTGTAAGTTTCCTGAGGCCTCCCTAGGCATGCAGAACTGTGAGTCAATTAAGCCTCTTTCCTTTATAAATTACCCAGTCTCAGGGAAGTTCTTTATAGCACTGTGAAAACAGACTAATACAATCGCATTGTCTGCCTTTGTTGACCCAATGTAATATATTCTGACAAAAACGAGGACCACGTAAAAAGAAAGCTGGACTATGTGTTAAACCTATTTTCAAGTACTAACATTCATTTCAATATATACCATGAAATTTGGATTTTAGCAATGTTAAGCATTGCTTTTGAAGATTCTAGGGAGCCGCACGTCAGTGGACCTGTTTCTGAAGATTCATGAAGCTGATTCTAGCTTGGAGACTTTAAGCAGAAGCCTGTAATCATGTACCTTGGTGTCTGTGGAACCTAAACATGAATCTCCCATCACCTGTGACTGACCTCATATTAGGGTTTTCATGAGTTTGTGGAAACATAAAAACCCACTTTGTACCATTATCGTCAATAACTATGACTTAATGGAGACAAGCGCTCTAGGAATAAGATCAGAATAATGGCAACTAAGATTTCCCCATCGCTGTACTGAGTGCTTCACAGACTTTATCCCATTTAATTTCCTTGGAAGTCCAAGACAGTGGTAATTTTATATGCTTTTTCTTTTTCTTTATTTTTTTGACACAGGGTCTCACTCTATCACCCAGGCTGGAGTGCGGTGGTGCAATCACAGCTCACTGCAGCCTTGACCTGCTGAACTCAAGCAATCCTCCCACCTCAGCCTCCTGAGTAGCTGGGACTTCAGGTATGTACTACCATACCCAGGTAATTTTTTTTTGTACTTTTGTGGGTGGTATAGGCTGGTCTCAAACTACTAGGTTCAAGCAATCTACCTGCCCTGGATGACCAATGTGTTGGAATTACAGGCATGAGCCACTGCCATTTTAAATCCATACCTTACCAATGAGAGAGCCAAGCCACACAAATAAAAATTAGGAAATCTTACATTTTGAAAAGCGATGTATTCGAGGAAAGAAGACTGAGAGTAAGGAGGGAAACAAAGGCAGGGTTCCCAGTATTCCCTTTGACTGACTCTTGAAAGCTGCTGGTGTTCACCCCACTCAATATGAGGTATACACAATCCAGTATGCACATCCACCCAGAGGCTGCTGTGTTTCTGGGAGACACTCAACGCTGCCTGCACAAAATTCCGAACAGCAATCATGTACTTGTTTGATTGAGAATCTGCTACAAGCAATGTGCTCCACTAAGCACTGACAATAGAGTAGTAAATATGGTAGGCAAAGTCCCTATTCCCAAGTCACCTGCATTCCAAAGGGGTTAGGCCAGCAGTTGTTCAGATTGTCCAGGTTGTGTGGTCCACTAGGTAATTCAATTTGGGGAGACTTCTTTCAAATAAGAACACCAAAAGTTATGACTATAAAATTCGGTACAAAAGTGAATATTTAAAATAAAAAAAACTTACAACAAATAAATATGAAACCAGACAAATACCATAAATACCGAACTGCAGAAAAATAACACAACATTTTAATTAATTACCTGCTTAACCCAGCAGTCAGCATAGTTCCTCTCACACATGAGGTACTAATAAATAAGTCTAAAGTGCTGATCCCTAAGATTACCTATGCCTTGCATTTTTATTCTATGGGTGCATTATAAGAGACTCTTTCAAGGGCTTTGTGATTATAATTAAGACCAGGTAAACAGATACTGCCTACCCATATCCTGAAATATCTATAATGACTCATCCCAGACTCCTCTACTGAAGCAGTGACTTAAGCAAACAACTTAAGGCTAATTAAATTCCATTACCATTCATAATATCAAACTGAGTAAAAAGGTGACCAATAAAGAAGTCAACAGCACACCTATAATCTCAGCACTTTGGAGGCCAAGGCAAGAGAATTGTTGAGGCCAGGAGTTCAAGACCAACCTAGGCAACATAATGAGACCCCTCCCCAATATCTACAAAAATATTTTAAAAATTAAAATTAGCCTTACACAGTAGTATGTGCCCGTCATCCTAGCTTACTTGGGAGGCTGACATGGGAGGATTACTTGAGCTGGAGAAGTCGAGGCTGCAGTGAGCTGTGACTGAGCCACTGAGCTCCAGCCTGAGTGAAACAGCAAGACCACGTCAAAAAAAGAAAAGAAAAGAAAAGAAAAAAACAAAAAACAAAACAAAACAAAAACAAGAAAATAGAATGGCTTGCAAACTGTAAATTACAGCTCTTACTCATGAATGGTGCCTTTGTGAAACAGGCCATCTCTTTTCCACAGAAGAATCATCATTTTACCTCCAGAATTCTACTCCTCCATGCAGCTTCTCTGTGCAAAAAATCCTTGGATAGAAGAAATGCCTCCTGCCTATAACTGATTTTAACACTGAAAACATTAAGGCCACATAACACAAGCCTGAGTAGGTAGCATATCTCACCAAAAGCATCTGCTTTTCTGTAAGTAGCCAACCCATGTTATCAAGGGTCCATATAATCTTTACAGACCACTTTCAGGTAAAAGCATATTGTTTTCAAAGGTTACTTAGAATTGAAACTATTATTCCAAAGTATCACCTCAGTCGAGTGATTTGTTTAATGGGAATTGCCAAACATAAAAAGATCAAATAACGGCCGGGCGCGGTGGCTCAAGCCTGTAGTCCCAGCACTTTGGGAGGCCGAGACGGACGGATCACAAGGTCAGGAGATCGAGACCATCCTGGCGAACACAGTGAAACCCCGTCTCTACTAAAAATACAAAAAACTAGCCGGGCGAGGTGGCGGCGCCTGTAGTCCCAGCTACTCGGGAGGCTGAGGCAGGAGAATGGCGGGAACCCGGGAGGCGGAGCTTGCAGTGAGCTGAGATCCGGCCACTGCACTCCAGCCTGGGCGACAGAGCAAGACTCCGCCTCCAAAAAAAAAAAAAAAAAAAAAGATCAAATAACAATGAATAATTCAATTTAAAAATGGGTTAAGACGTTGAATGGACATTTCTCCAAAGAAAACGTGCATATGATCAACAGGTAAACATATATATTTTTAAATGGTCAATGTCACTAATCATCAGGGAAATACAAATCGAAATCACAATAAGACATTACATCATACCTTTCAGGATGCCTATTATCAATGGAACCGAAACAAGTATTGATATGGATATAGAAAAATTAAAACCCTTGTACACTGTTAGTAGGGGTGCAAAATGATGCAGCCACTATATTAAACAGTATAGGGATTCCTCAAAAAAATAAAACTAGAACTACCATAGGATACAGCAATCCCACTTCTGATATTTCTCCAAAGGAATGTAAATCAGGATCGCAAAGAGATATTAGCACTCCCATGTTCGCTGTGATACTATTCACAATAGCCAAGATGTGAAACCAACCTATTGACAGATGAATAAAGAAAATGTGGTATATACAAACAATTGAATATTGTTCAGCCTTTAAAAAAGAATACGACAATATGGATGAACCTGGAGGACATGAAACTAACGAAATAAACCAGTCACAGAAAAACAAATACTGTATGACTCCATTTATATGAGCAAATCAAAACTACAATAAGATATTATCTCACCCATTTTGGATAAAATGGCTTTTATCCAAAAGACAGGCAATCATGAATGCTGGCAAGTATGTGGAGCAAAGGGCACACTGTTGGTGGGAATGTAACTTAATACAACCACTGTGAAAAACTGTATGGCGGTCCCCAGCAATCCCACTGCTTGGGATATACCCAAAAGAAAGGAAATCAGTATACCAAGGAGATATCTGCACTACCATAATTTCATTCCAGCACTATTCACAATAGTCAAGATTTGGAAGCAACCTAGGTGTCTGTCAACAGACGAAGGGATAAAGAAAATGTGGTATGTATACACAATGGAGAACTATTCAGCCACAGAAAAGAATGAGAGCCTGTCATTTACCAATGTGGATGAAACTGGAGATCATTACATTAAGTGAAATAAGTCAGACACAGAAAGACAACCTTCACAGGTTCTCACTCATTTGTGGGACTTAAAAATTAAAAGAATTGAACTCATGGAGATAGAGAGTAGAATGATGGTTACCAGAGGCTAGGAAGGGTAGTTGGGGCTGAGGTGCAGTGGGAATGGTTAAAGACTATAAAAATATAGTTAGATAGAATACGTAAGATCTAGTATTTGATAGCACAACAGGGTGACTACAGTCAACAATAATTTAGTGCACAGTTTAAAATAACTAAAAGAGTACAATTGGAGTGTGTGTCACACAAGGAAATGATGAATGCTTGAGGTGATAGATACCTCATTTACCTGGAGTGCATTTTACGCATTGTATGCCTGTATCAAAATATTTCATGTACCCCATAAATATATGCACTTACTATGGACCCATAAAATTATTTTTAAAATAAAGAAAAGAAACTTAGAATCTTTAAGCATAGGATCAATATCTAAGTTTCCTCCCTATAATGCCTGACTAAAAGAGCAGAGGAAATAGAGGAGAAGAAATTATCAAATGAATTATAAAATTAACTTTTCCAGTTGAAACAGCACAGCAAAGTCCAGCCAAATAAAAAAAAAAAAAAAAAAAAAGGACTCACCAAGACTCATTCCTATAAGGTCCAGAAAACCAAGTATAAAGAAAAGATCCTACAAGGTTCTGAGGGTTAGAGAGATGGGAGAATAGTTGCAGGGAAAAAAAAAAGGAAATCAGAATGAAACCTGCAACAGGGAACCTAAAAATTCTAAACAAAGATGACATCCAGCACAAAAGTTTAACTCCTAAATTAATAGTGAGATACTAAAAAACACATTTTAAATATGTGAGATCTCAAAAAAGTACCTCTCACATTTTTTATCTTCTATAAGAAGAAAACAAGAGGTAATGACTAAAGTGGATACATCAAGAAACAGCAAGCATATTCAATTTCTTTAGAAATACAGAAATAAACACCACGGTGAATAAAGCACTACTGATTTGGAAATAGTTGGCTTTTTGGAGTGGAACTGAGGGGTAAGAAAGGGTGAAACAGGAAATAACTGTTTATTATTAAATCCCCTCCAGTACTACTTGACTTGTGAATATTTGTACTTGTATTACATCAACAAATTGTTTAATTAAGAAAGAGAATGATAGATATATTTGCTGTATTGGTAATTACCCAAAATGTGCTTTCCCAACAAAGTCAACTCTGACAAACTGCTGATGAAATTAAGTTTTTAATACTGAACTAAAACCACCCAGAAACGTTTCACACACAGAACATAACCTGCCCTGCCTACCTGAGTTCCTGAGTATTTGTGCTACTGAAATAAGTCTCTGCTGAGAACTGAGGCAGGGGCCACTCTACAAGGTCTCCAGACCAATGTCATTCCAGATTCTGATACAGCGGAGCCTCTGTTATCTTTTTTTGATCCATGGTGACAAGGCTCTGCCCAGCACAGCATGATGACAGCAATGTCAACTATGTCCCTGAAATCATGAATGGAAATTCACCCTCACTGATGACTCCAGAGTCCTCCTTTATCCAGTTAAATGGACAACGGTTCTGTAACTCCTGAAAATTCTAATGTGGATACTATCCATATTTCTGCACCCAACACAGCTACAATCTCAAAAGAGAACTACATGCCCATTGTTCATAGAGCTCATGTGTTAACAAGAGGTAAGAAGGCATTGGTCGCTACGTTTCGGAAAGAACAGCTTCACTTCATCTGAGTCTCTGTGGTTCTGCACCAGGTGGGGAGGTGAAGGGGTGTGGGGAGGGATACTTGAGTGCTTCAGCATCTATTAATGGCTTTTGTTGAAGATCTGTTCCTTGTTTACTGTCACCTCAATAGCCGCCCAAGGAGGAGGTAACAATTTCTAAGACCCTAGTGGGCCAAAATATGCTCTTTCCTTTGATCCTAAGAATCATCTGAGAAAATGTATAGCTTCTGTGGATATTAAAAATAGAGACTGTTTTGTCAGGAGCTCTCCTGGGAGATAAGCTTTGCCCCACCCTCCCATCTCTTTTGAGAGGGAGAGATGGAGGAGGTCCTGCTGCTCTGGTTGCTGGCTGTGATCATAAGAGGGAAAAGGGTCGCACTACCTGCCTGCCCTTGTGGAAAAGCTGCTGTGAAGATGCAGATAGAAACCCTTTCATCAGAATACAGTTGAAGGATTTTAATATGCTTTTCACTCTAAATTTATTTCTCTTTCAAAAAGGTTGTAATCAAATCAAAATTATCATTTTATGAAATCACTTCCAATTAAGATGGACTTAAAGAAAGATATCATTGATCAAACTCCTACCAAGAGTGAAACATTTTAACATCATCACTGCTCTTATTCTGCACAAACACAGTGTATTTAGAAATGAAGGAATGGACAATGGGAAGCAGATTAGTCAACGAAGTCTCCCTAGATAGCACCATCTGAGCATAACCAGGGCAATGGAACTCTTCCACTCTAAATAAGGTCCCTAGGTCAATGTCATTCTAGATTCCAGTAAATGGTACAAGCTTGCCTGTGAGATACTTAGAATACAAGTTTATTTTTGTTTCTTCTTTTCCTTGAAATGTACTCAGCTGGATAAAAAGTGAGGCAGACTCAAGATTTTTGATCACTATAAGAAAATTCAAGTCTTATGGCCAGTTCATAATCCCAGTCTAGAAATTACATCTGAGTGCTTCCTCCAGCAAGAAGCACAGAAGGGAGTCCTCAGCCTTCTGTTTACAAGTTGCTATTTCACCTTCTCCCTGACCTATCCTCCCACATCATGGCTGCCTCTAGGTTTCTTCTGGATCAGATATAGGGAGGGAGGAGGCAGAAGGGCACAGAGACTTCCTACCTGGTGTCCTGTGCCGACTGCCTAAGACACTGGCTTATGAAAAAGCCAAATCCATCTCTAGTGGGCACCTTCATGAACTCTCTGGAAACAACTCTCAAGGCCGGGAGACACAGTTTTCCTCTAGGTGTCCCTTGGCCCTCCACCCTGGGTTTCTCATGGTCCATTCCACAGAAACATCTTCTCCACTGGAGTCCCATCACTCTCCAAGGAGGTCCTCTCAAGAAAAATGTAAAATGACAGCAGATCAGCTCTTTCACATGTGGCCCACAGGAAAGACCCAGGAAGGACCCACAACAGCCCTTCTTTGTTACTGTAGCCCTCAGAACACTTTACAAGTCACCCTGTGAGAGAGATTTCTAAAAGATACTGTGCTCCATCCTCAGAAGAACTTCATACTATCCTGTTAAAGCTCAAAGCTATCTCATTAGTAGCTTAGGGAGGAATAGGAGACTCGCAGAACTCCATAAGCTCTCAAAAAACATTCCACCTTCTCTCAAGTCTTCTCTCTACATTCTTTTTGAATCTTTTAATATCCTCCCTACATGTGATGAGCTTGGAAATTTGTGAAATTGATTCCCACATACTTCCTTTAAAAATCAACATCTCCATCTGAAGACTTTCTTGTATCTTGATGACTCACTCAATAGTTACAATGAACCTTCTGATACACGGGTAAAAGACCAAAAACGAGATTCAAATCCAGGCCTGCTAACTTCAAACCCATCCTCTTTGCTACAAGACCGTAATGATCCCAGGAATGCTACAGCCACTGACAGAACCACAGGGACTCCTTATAACTGGCACAAGATTTACCAGCACAGCCTCTATAGAGATGAACAAACATTCAAGCTATTTTAGATACAAAGGTCAAAATAAAGTTGACATTTTAAGAAATATGCATTGTTGGTAGACATAGAGATTGATAACCTGTAGGGAAGCCTCTCAAAACAGTAAGCCATCAAGACAACAAACATTCTCAGTAGTGAATATACAAAACACAGCCTCATCTAATACAATTACCAATTGGCTCACCAGTGAGACCTCAACAATTCTGCTGTGTCACTCCATGAATTATCAGAATTGGAATATCCATGAGAGACCCTCTATCTGGCACCCTCACTTTCTAATTAGGCGACCAAGGCCCAGAGAAGTGAATGACTAGTCCAACTAGCTAAGGGGGGAACAAGAACCAGGAGTCAGGACTCAGCATACTTTTTTTTTTTCTTGAGATGGAGTCTCACTCTGTCACCCAGGCTGGAGTGCAGTGGCACGATTCTGGTTCACTGCAACTTCCGCTTCCCAGGTTCAAGTGATTCTCCTGCCTCAGCCTCCTAAGTAGCTGGGACTGCAGGTGTGCCACTATGCCCAGCTAATTTTTGTATTTTTAGTAGAGACAGGGTTTTGCCATGTTGGTCTTGAACTCCTGACCTCAAGTGATCCACCCACCTCGGACTCCCAAATTGGTAGGATTACAGGCATGAGCCACTGCGCCCAGGCCAGGACTCAGGATACTTATGCCATGTCTTCATCCTTTCACTTGATATTTGGAATGGTTTCCCAAGAATTTAAAGGAAGAAAAAACATTAACAGATAGAAGGCATATTTTGAGAAATTACATTCTCAGTGACGAGGCTCAATGAAGTCATAAAATGCCACCTATATTTCCATTTAGTTTTGCATTATTAACACTATACCACTTTCTTAAGACTAGGGTACAAAACAAGACCAGAGATAATAGTTGATAGATTTTATTCATATGCCATCTCTCCATTTATGCAAAAGCATAGCAAACTATGTATTTTGCTGTAAAGATAATTTCCTTAAATGTACTGGAAAATGAAGCTAAATGAGTCAAAGTATCATTTATGGTCAGCATGACACACCAATACTGCTAGTTAAAAAGTAATACTCTGTTGCAGGTTTTATATTTTGAGCCTCATTTACATATTTGTTTCCAATAGTTGAAATATTTGCCTTGTTAATATTGACATTTTCTGATTAGGCAACTTATTCTGATAGCTAGACTAAAACATACAGGTGGGGTTGGGCACAGTGGTTCATGCCTATACTCCCAGCACTTTGGGAGGCCAAAACAGGAGGATCACTTGAGCCCAGCAGTTCAAGACCAGCCTGGGCAACACAGGGAAATCTCATCTGTATGGAAAGAAAAAAAAAACTTAGCTGAACATGTGATATGCACCTGTGGTCCCAGCTACATGGGAGGCTGAAGTGGGAAGATTACTTGAACCTGGGAGATCAAGGTTGCAGTGAGCTGTGATCATGCCACTTCACTCCAGCCTAGATGACAGAGGAGACCTTGTCTCAAAAAAAATAAAAATAAAAAATGAAAAAATTAATTAAACCTATCAGTGGGTCAAAATATGTTTCAAGTGATTATTTACAAACAGGTGTCATTTCTAATGAATCTGCTGAAATACTTAATATCTTGCTGCCAAACTACTTCAAACTCATTTGATATTATTTATTTCCATAATTGTTAAAGAAGCCACACATAGAAAAATAACTCAAGAAGTATAGTTGAAAATGGTCGAATAGAAACAGCTCCAGTCTGCTGCTCCCAGTGAGACCAATGTAGAAGACTGGTGATTTCTGCACTTCCAACTGAGGTACCCAGTTCATCTCATTGGGACTGGTTAGGCAGGGCTTCTCCAAAGGAAATGCAGCAAACCCAGTCAGGGACTCACAGATGAAACTCTTTTCTCCCTCAGACAGAGCACCTAGGTGGAGGGGAGGCTATGGGCAAAGCTTCAGCAGACTTAATCTTTCCTGCCTGCTGGCTCTGGAGAGAGCAGCTGATCCTGACAAGGGATATTCTTCCAGCACAGTACAGCAGCTCTGCTAAGGGACAGGTTGCCTCCTCACGTGGGTCCCTGACACCCATGCCTCCTGACTGGGAGAGGCCTCCCAAAAGGACTCAACAGACACCTCATAAAAGAGAGCTCAGGTTGGCATTAGGCCAGTGCCCCTATGGGACAAAGCTTCCAGAGGAAAGAGCAAGCAGCAATCTTTGCTGTTCTGCAGCCTCCACTGCTGATACCCAGGTAAATAGGGTCTGGGATGGACCTCCAGTAAACTGCAGCAGACCTGCAGAAGAAAGCCCTGACTGTTAGAAGAAAAACTAACAAACAGAAAGCAACAATAACAACATCAACAAAAACCTCCACACAAAAACTCAATCCAAATGTCATCATCTTCAAAGATCAAAGGTAGATAAATCCATGAAGATGAGGAAAAAACAGCGCAAAAACGCTGAAAATTCCAAAATCCAGAATGCCTCTTCTCCTCCCAATGATCACAACTTCTCTCCAGCCAAAGCACAAAACTGGATGGAGAATGAGTTTGACAAATTGACAGAAATAGGCTTCAGAAGGTGAGTAAAAACAAACCCCTTCTTAGCAAAATGGACATGTTCTATCCCAATACGAGGAAGCTAAGAACCTTGATAAAAGGTTTCAGGAACTGTTGACCAGAATAACCAGTTTAGAGGGGAATATAAATGACCTGATGGAGCTGAAAAACACAGCACGAGAACTTCGTGAAGCATACACAAGTACCAATAGCCAAATAAATCAAACAGAATAAAGGATGTCACAGATTGAAGATCACCTTGCTAAAATAAGGCAGGAAGACAAGATTAGAGAAAAAAGAATGAAAAGGAATGAACAAAGCCTCCAAGAAACACGGGACTATGTGAACAGAAAAAACCCATGATTAATTGGTGTACCTGAAAGTGATGGGGAGAATGGAACCAAGTTGGAAAACACGCTTTGGGATGTTATCCAGGAGAACTTCCCCAACCTAGCCAGACAGGCCAACATTCAAATTCAGGAAATACCACTAAGATACTCCTCGAGAAGATCAACCCAAGACATGTTATCATCAGATTCTCCAAGGTTCAAACAAAGGAAAAAGTGTTAAGGGCAGCCAGAGAGAAAGGTCAGATCACCTACAAAGGAAAGCCCAACAGACTAACAGTGAATATCTCTGCAGAAACCCTGTAAGTCAGAAGACAGTGGGGGCCAATATTAAACATTCTTAAATAAAAAATTTTCAACCCAGAATTTCATGTCCAGCCAAACTACACTTCATAAGAAGGAATAAAATCCTTTCCAGACAAGCAAATCTTAAGGGATTTTGCACCAGGCCTGCCTTACAAGAACTCCTGAAGGAAGCACTAAATATGAGAAAAAAGCAGTACCAGCCGCTGCAAAAACACACCAAAATATAAAGACTAATGACACTATGAAGAAACTGCATCAACTAATGTGCAAAATAATCAGCTAGCATCATGATGACAGGATCAAATTCACACATAACAATATTAACCTTAAACGTAAATGGGATAAATTTCCCCAATTAAAAGACACAGACTGGCAAATTGGATAAAGAGTCAAGACTCATCAGTGTGCTGTATTCAGGACACCCATCTCACATACAAAGGCACACATAGGCTCAAAATAAAGGGATGCAGGAATATTTACCAAAGAAATTGAAAGTAAAAAAAGAGAAGGGGTTGCAATCCCAGTCTCTGATAAAACAAACAGATTTGAAACCAAAAAAAATAAAAAAAGACAAAGAGAGTATAACATAATGGTAAAGGGAACAATGCAACAAGAAGAGCTAACTATCTTAAATATGTATGCACCCAATACAGGAGCACCCAGATTCATATAGAGACCTACAAAGAGATTTATACTCCCAAGCAATCATAGTGGGAGATGGTAACACCTGACTGTCAATATTATATCAACTAGACAGAAAATTAAAAAGGATATTCAGGATTTGAACTCAACTCTGGATCAAGTGGACCTAATAGACACCTACCAAACTCTCCACCCAAAGTCAACAGAATATACATTCTTCTCAGCACAACATCTCACTGATTCTAAAATTGACCACATAATTGGAAGTAAAACACTCCTCAGAAAATGCAAAAGACAGAAATCATAACAACAGTCTCTCAGACCACAGTGCAATCAAATTAGAACTCAGGATTAAGAAACTCCCTCAAAACTGTACAACTACATGGAAATTGAACAGCACACTCCTGAAGGGCTCCTGGGAAAATAATAAAATTAAGGTAGAAATAAAGAAGGTCTTTGAAACCAATGAGAACAAAGAGACAATGTACCAGAATCTCTGAGACACAGCTAAAGTAGTGTTATGAGGGAAATTTATAGCACTAAATGCCCACATCAAAAAGTTGGAAAGATCTGAAATTGACACCCTAACATTACAATTAAAATAACCAGAGAAGCAAGAGCAAACTAATTCAAAACCTAGCAGAATATTAAAAAAAAATAACTAAGATCAGAGAAGAACTGAAGCAGATAAAACCCTTCAAAAAGTCAATTAATCCAGGAACTGTTTTTTTGAAAAATTAACAAAACAGATAGATTGCTAGCTAAACTAATAAAAAAGAAAAGAGAACAATTAAATAGACACAATAAAAAATGATAAAGGGGATATCACCACTGATCCCAAAGAAATACAAACTACCATCAGAGAATACTATATACACCTCCATGAAAATAAACTAGAAAATCTAGAGGAAATGAATAAACCTGGCAGAGACACACACGAAAAAAAGAAAATTTCGGGCTAATATCCCTAATGAACATCGTTGTGAAAATCCTAAATAAAATACTATCCCTGAAAAAATCAAGCAGGTAGTATGATGAGATTGCCGCCTTGGAGGAAAATGACCTGGAAAAAATATGGGATGGATTGGAGAGGGCAGATAGAAGGAAACAGGGATAATAGGAAGCCATTGCAATAGTCAATTAAAAGAAAAGTTTATGTGAAAGTCCAGCTGCATTAGTAACAATTTAGAAAGACAAAAACAAATCCCTCAAGTTGATTCAAGCCAAGCAGTATGGTTTGGCTTTGTGTCCCTACCCAAATTCCATCTCAAATTGTAATCCCCACATGTTGTGGAAGGGACTTGGTGGGAGGTGACTGGATCATGGGGTGATTTCCCCCATGCTGTTTTCATGACTGTGAGGGAAGTTATCATGAGATTCGATGGTTTAAAAGTGGCAGTTTCCCCTGCACTCTCTCTCTTGCCTGCCACCATGTAAGACATGCCTTGCTTCCCTTTCACCTTCTGCCATGATTGTAAGTTTCCTGAGGCTTCCCAGCCATGTGGAACTGTGAGTCAATTAAATGTCTTTTGTTTATAAATTACCCAGTCTCAGGTAGTATTTTTATAGCAATGAGAAAACAGACTAATACACCAAGATACATTGTCATTCATATTAATTAAGCTCTAGGCTCTTCATTGGGATTGTTGCCCCTTATGTCACATTGTTTATATGGAGCACTTCATTCAACTTACATCATTTCTAAATATAAAGTTAGCATCAGGAACTAACTGCTCAAAGCATAAGAACAACATAAACTAATGAGAAAAAAAATGAGATACTTCACAAACATCTTAAGTTCTTCCAGCAACAAGACTGCCAAATCTTACCACACACAATTCCTCACTAAAAAAGGCAAGAGGATCACCTGAGTTTGAGGCTGCAGTGATCTATCAGAGCATCACAGCACTCCAGCCCAGGTGATAGAGTGAGCTTGTCTCAAAAAAGAAAATGCTATAGTACAAATCCGGTTGTTTTAAGATTATTTCTGGATTAAATAAAACAAACCTGAACAGGCCTGACCTATATTAATTAGCCTCATAACCCTACTATTCATCTCATTATGTTATGTGAACTACAAGGCAATGGACACGATGACGTTTTTCACTTATGACACAAAAGTTCATCAATTATTAAAACATGATTAAGTACAATTAAGCCCATATATTGACTTTTTCATATAATGTTCAATTAACTCATGACCTGGTCAAATAAGATAAAATATGACAATGAGCCTACTGGGGAAGTTATTCTCTTTTACATGGATGACATTTATAATGGAGTTAAATGGTTAGAAATTTCCATCAAGCTGTAACTGAATCTTGCCATTGTTTCCCAAGGGTCTGAGAAACAGGAAAGGCCAATCATGAATACCTGTGTTTCTTTCCATTTGTTTTGTTTTGTTTTGTTTTAATTCCAGCTCTATGAAAGAAAAAGGGAAGAAAGGAGACACAGAAAGAGATGGGCAGACAAAGGAAGGAAGAAAAGAGAAAAGTGAAGAAAAGAGAGAAGAAATGGAAAAGAAAACAGTAAAGATGGAAATAAAGTCTGCAGAGGAGAGAAGTGGAAAAAAGAGGAGAAAAGAAAGGAGAGGAAGGAGAATAGGGATGGTGAGGGGAGGAGAGACGGGAGGAGAGAGGAAAGGAAGACTAGGAAAGGGAAGGAAGTAGAAAGCAAAATCTGAAATGAAGTCTTCCTTACCAAAAAAAAAAAAAAAAAAAAAATGAATAACTGAAAAAATCAGACCTTTCAGTAAAGGAGATGCACAAGGTTAGTTTTTCATTTAATGTAAGAATTGAAGGTGTTGGATTGGTGGGACCCGGAGTAAACAGAAATTGGAACTAACTCCACTATTAGGATTTAGTTTGGTCAAAGAAAATTGGACAAAATTAGATATATCAAGACAATAGTTTTAAACAATTGCTTTATAGAACATTTATATTCCTTAGCAACATATTTATCATACATTGGTAAAATTTCAGGACATTACAGGGAAGTTCTGCAAACCTTCATGTTATTTTCAGAACATTATTTTCTACTGCTTTGGATTTTTTTCCATTTCTAATCTTTTTTTTAATTCTTTTTCTGTAAGATATATATTAAAAACACCATAATTTTTTTAAAGCCACAAGAAATGATAAACATACAGTATAGCAAACTATTGACTGATGACATTTCATTTTCCTCAAATTTTTGCAATTTAAAAAGTTATGCTAAATTTTCTAATATTGTGCTTGATATGCATGGTGCTTTGGTATGCTGAGTGTTTTGAATTAGAGGAAACTGAAAGGCCTCAGAAATAAACCTCAGGACCAAGCTCCCTCTCTGAGCTTCCTCCACTCCCTGTCTCTCTTGTCCCCTTCCTTTCCAGAAGTACCAGCAGGGACTTTTTCTGAAGTTCCCTTATTTGATTAAAGGAAGTGCTTGCAGAAGAACTGCAGTTGTCTTAAAATCCCTCCTTAGGAATCTCATCAAATAACTCGCCAGGAATGGTTGATGGAAAGAGACTAAAAGTCATCACCTCACCCAGATAGACTTTTAATCTATTCTTCTCAGGGAAACTCTGAGAGATTGCCAGGGAGACTTTTGGGACACTTTATTTGCATAATAGGACAAACTTTGTCTACAGTGAAGTTATATCCCTCACCTTCCCACCACATCTCTTGGAGCTCCAAGGAGCTATGTTCCAGGCCATTGTTCTTCAGGCTTATTCATTTCATCTGAAAATCATGCACTACCCCTCACAACTGCCCACATTTCCCCAATCTCCCTTGTCCTCTCTCCTATGAAAAGGCTACGTAAGCTTCAACCATCTGACTTTTCTTTGAGTCTCATATTTTACATGGTTCCTGTGCTTATACACGTTAATAAATTTATATACCCTTTTCTCCTATTAATCTGTCTATTGCCATTCATTTCAGCAAAATTTAAGAGAGAGAACATAAGAGAAGTTTTCCCTCTGCCCCTATTTTGTAACAGGCATAATTGACAAAAAAAAAATTAATTAAACTTTCCAACTGCTTTTCTTTCATATTTTAAAATATTACTTTCTCTTATTAAAAAATGTGATCTCATTACAGAATATGAAGATCAACAGCAACGACAAAGAACACTTATAACTGCAGCCACTCAGAGGCATTTAACAGTATCTTAATATCCTAATGTTTCTACCAAAAATACATATATTTTTACTAGATCACCTGGAACACTAACCATTTATGTTTAATCAATGTCAGCAACAATTTGGTCAATTACACGGATATGTTGTCTTCTGACTTCCTCAATTTGTAATTTCATGTCATTTCTGAAAGCACTCTCAAGTTCTGATATCCATCCAGAGAGCCTGTTTTCCTAGGATGTACAGCCGGCAGTGGAGCTACCTAGCTCTAGGCTGGCAGGCATGAGCTCATGAACCACACTCTATCTAGGTTACTACTATAGTTGCTTTACCTCTAGTAAATTTTAAACGTTCACTTTACTAGTCATCTGTGCTCTTTATGCAGTTAAAGGTGGTTTCTAACAGCAAAGACTCTTTGGGAGACAAAAAACACACAAACAAACAAACAAAATCCAACAGCTCATGATTTGCTTTTGTACTGGAAACAAACAACAGGCATTCTACCATAGATCCAAGAGCCAATATTGTAAAAAATGCAGAGGTGGGCAGCTGAAAATATAGCCAGGAATAGAAGTAGAGACAAAGGAAGTAAGGACAGAAAAAGGAAATCATCCAATGAATGCCAAACTGTGCTTTGAATAGCATGTACTGACAGAAGACCCTAAGTAATCCCCCAGAGACCTTAAGTTCCCCGTAAGGAAAAACAAAGCTAGTAAAACTAAAAGAATAGCAAAAACTATCACTAAAGGTTGCCTGTGAAGAAACACTAGTGCATTTTGTAGAACTAAGCTGAAGGCATTGACTTAAAGAGAGGTTTCCAACATTCAAGACTCTAGGTAAGCTTTATAACTCCTAATTTTAAGAAATACAAAATAATTAATTACTTATTCATTCATTTATTATAATTTCTATTTTTTCAAATATGTTATGAGACAATTTTGAGAGTACTTATTCCCAATCAAGACAGTGGTTTACTATTTTATGATATGACTTTAGCCAAGCAAGTAACAATCAGTGGAGTATGCTCTTAGATCTAAATTAGGGCAATGCAATGTCTATCAGCAATTGTTATATTGTACAAGCCTGTTCAATTGTAATGATACAAGTCATCTTTATATCATCTACATATTCTCTCCCACACAGGAATATAGCCCCTTTAGGCAAATACCAAGTCCCTCTATCTCCCACAATTCTTTACAAAGCACCTGCCAAAAAGCAGATCAATATAATAAGAGGAATATCCAATAAAATTAAACTACTTACTCTTTTATGAAGGTTAACAGCCTAGTAAAATTTTCAGCTCTTCCTTGTTAGAAGTGGCTGAAATCTCCAAGATAAAGCCATGAACTAACCCAGGTTGAAACACCCTAACAAATTTTTAAATCAGCAAAGCCATCCTATTTTTATTTTTCTTTCAAGACAGAGCTTGCAGAGCACTTGCACAATTGAATAGATTTTATTTATTTGCCTTTTCACGTTGTTGGGTGAAATGTGAATTTCCACTAGTAGATTTCATTGATTTCTGTCAAGCTGGATAATGATTTGTAGAGTTAGTCTGTCCTTTCAAGAAGAAGGGAAAGAAAGATACTATATCAAGCCTTCTCCATTGTCAGCAAAATATTGGGAAAAAATTACTCTGCATTGACTTTAAAAATGATAAGATGTACATCTCAGAATTCAAGCCATTTGGCTTAGGCCACTAGTGATATAACTTGTACAAAACAGGAAATACAAAGAACACTCATTTATTGGCCATTTCCAAGTAGTTCGGGATGCCGGCTGTCTAGAATGCATGGGCGGTCCACCAACTAGCCCCAGGGAACTGTTCCAGTTCACAAATGATCATTTGGCATTCTAGGTGAGAGATATCTAAAAGCAAACACAGAAGGGCAGCAGCAGGTCAGGAAATGACTGGGAGCAGCCACCAAAGGGACATAAGCTGCCCAGAAGAGGACAGGACTCCCAGCCCAACTCCAGAGACGCACGTTTTGATACCACTCCTTTCAGTTAAAGAACAGAAGAAGCACAATTCAGAGAAGAGAACTCGAAGATAATAAACCATTAGAATATGTGTATTATAATGCTTTGGGGATTTAACAAATGCAGTTGAGGATTACTCCTGGGCACTGTGTAAAATGTTTCAAAAAATATTCAGGTAATCCACAACTGACCTCAAAAGAAGGGTGTTGTAAGGAGTGCCAGCCTCCGATTGGTCATACTCAGGACTGGAGTCAATGTCCAAAGGCCTGCATGGGGAAGAGACCTGGACACATGTTTCTAGCCAAAGCTTTGATTGCTCATTTCTGGAGGCACATTTAGAACCAGCTGACTTTGCACGCCCATGGGGAAAATTGTTCACGGTATGGCTGGGTCCTAAAACATCCACTGAAGGTAAAACATTGTGTAGCTCTATTTCCTAACCAAAGATAATGTGAAAATCTGAAATGCAATTAGAACTAGGACATACATTTCTGTGGAAATAATGCTTCAAGTTCAGCAAAAAATGTCATTGGAATAATGCTTCTCCACAGGTGAGCCTTATCCCTGGAAAACTGTAGGTCACTAGTTTTTCCAGTTTTTTTTTAACATTTATTTTAGCAGAAGGCAGGGGCAACAAAGCTAGATTCTCTTTAAAAACCATGGGAAAAGTTAAGCAGATCAGAAACCTTCTTCAGAAGAGACACTAAGTGTGTCCCATGCACTCATCCTACAGCCAGAGACAATGCAGACTTCTCCAAGGGTGACACACAGAGTCAAGAAAGGATTATAGGAGCATTTTAGCTTTCAATGCTTTTGTTTCTGTTTTCCAGTTCAAAATATCTGCGATGATTTAATCATGGCAACTTGGTCATCTTGATGCAACTTCTGGGCAGAAATGTTCTGCTCTCCTTCCCTCTCTGTAAACTTGTCAGCTAACCCTGGAAGAGGAGAATTTGAGCTAACACCTCTATTAGATGCTAATGTTATGCACTTCTTTGAGTTATGTGTGACTCTCTTGCCTCCTGGACCCTGCTTAGGGCAAGAAAATCCCTTGCTCTCAGCTACCACCATACAGCCCAGCCCATCTGCCATGTGTGTGGCCCCTGCCTCTGCCACCAGAATTCAAGCAACAGAGCTTAGCCCATTGGTGAACTGTAGCTTGTACAAAACAGGGAAATAAAAATAACACTACCCACACAGAATGGGATTTAACATACTTGATGACCATAGGCAGAGCTAAATGATATGTATTAGTCAGGGTTCTCCAGAGAGACAGAACCAATAGGATATATGTATGTATGAAAGAGTATTTATTAGGAAGAATTGACTCACACTATTACAAGAAGTCCCTCAATAGGCTGTCTGCAGGTTGGGGAAAGAGAGAAACCAGCAGTGGCTCAGTCCAAGTCCAAAAGCCCAAAAACCACAAAAGCCAACAGTGTGGGCTTTGATCTACAGTCAGAGGCCTGAAGGCCCCCAGGTAGCTGCTGATGCAAATTCCCGAGTTCAAACGCCAAAGAACTGAAGTTTGATGTCCAAGGCCAGGAGAAGCAGAAGCAAGCATCCAGCACAAGAAGAAGAAAGAGAGCCAGAAGACTCAGCAAGCAAACTTATCCCACCTTCTTCCACCTACTTTGTTCTAGCTGTGCTGGCAGCTGATTGGATGGTGCCCACCCACAGCAAAGGTGGGTCTTCCTCTCCCAGTCTATGGACTCAAATATCAATCTCCTGTGGAAACACCCTCACAAACACACCCAGAAACAATACTTCACCAGCCATGTAGGCATCCCTCAAACCAATCAAGTTGACGCCTGATATTAACCATCACATGATGCAAACTAACAGAATTATACTTCTGCACAGCAAAAGAATCAACAGAGTAAACAAAGAACAAGGCAGATTGGGAGGAAATGTTTGCAAACTATGCATCTAACAGGGGACTAATATCCAGAATCTACAAGGAACTCAAACAACTCAACAAAAACCAAAACCAAATAATCCCATTAATAAATGGACAAAGGACATGAATAGACATTTTCCAAAAGAAGAAAAATAAATGGCCAACAGGTATATTTATTTTAGTGTTCAACATCACTAGTCATCAAAGAAAACATTTTGTGATAGAGATTCTCTACCTACCCATTTATACATCCTTTTGTAGAAAGTTTAACATAAAAGACAATGAAAAACAAATGAGATTTTTCCAGCAAAATTAAAATAAATAAATAAAAATAAAGCCATAATGAGATATTATTTTACCCCACGTCAGATGGCTATTCTTAGAAAGTCAAAAAATAATAAATGTTGCCAAAGATGTAGAGAAAAGGGAATGTGTATGCACTGTTTGTAGGAATGTAAATTATTACAAGCTCTATGGAAAACAGTATGGAGATTTCTCAGAGAACTAAAAATACGGTATCTACCCAAAGGAAAAAAAAATCATATCATATGTTTATTACAGCACTGTTCAGCATAGCAAAGATACAGAATCAACCTAAGTGAACATCAGTGGAAAATCAGATAAAGAAAAACGTGATATAGATACACAGTGGAATACTATTCCACTATAAAAAAGGATGAAA
This sequence comes from Rhinopithecus roxellana, assembly GCF_007565055.1. NCBI lineage: Eukaryota > Metazoa > Chordata > Mammalia > Primates > Cercopithecidae > Rhinopithecus > Rhinopithecus roxellana. The sequence continues at coordinate 95,612,269 of NC_044551.1, forward strand.
TTACGTGTTTTGCAACAACATAAATGGAATTGGAAGTCTTTATTTTAAGTGAAAGAAGACCGACACAGAAAGACAAATATCACACGCAGAATTATAAGTGGAAGCTAAATAATGTGCACACATGGATATAGAGAGTGGAACAATAGGCATTGGAGACTCAGAAGGGTGAGGTAGTAGGAGAATGGACTCCAGCCTCGGTAACAGAGGGAGACCCCTCACTCTAAAATAAAAAGAAGTGCAGGAGAGTTAACTCCCTGTGAAGCACGCTTTGAACAATGGCAACAGGAAGCAGGAGGAAGTCAACCCCTACCACCCACACGGGCTGCTCTGTGGGCACAGCTTTGCCATGCAGGAGTCTTTGTCAGTGCCCTGAGCAGAGGAGGTGCACCTGTGGGGCCCAGCGGTGTCTTTTCATAGCTCATTGTGATGCAGCAGTGGTTGGGGAATGCATCTCTTCCCATCTTTCTTTCTTGGCGCACCTTTTTCTTCACTCTTATTCTGCTACCTGGGGTTGCATTGCCCAAGTAAAGCATCAATATTTCACATCTTTGCATCAGATTCTGTTTTCTAGGAGACTAAGTCTTTGATTGAATTTATAAAGTTTCACCTAAACTTGATTTTTGACTTACGTCATTCATCCAAATTCTAGAATTGAGACACAACTAAAAGTAAATTCTAGATCCTTGGTAGAATACTAAGATACATGCAAACTCATCAGTTTTAAAATAGAGAAAATCTGCCGGGCACAGTGGCTCACGCGTGTAATCCCAGCACTTTGGGAGGCCGAGGTGGGTGGATCACGAGGTCAAGAGATCAAGATCATCCTGGCCAACATGGTGAAATCCCATCTCTACTAAAAGTACAAAAATTAGCTGAGCGTGGTGGCACATGCCTGTAGTCCCAGCTACTCAGCAGACCGAGGCAGGAGAATCACTTGAACCTGGGAGGCGGAGGTTGCAGTGAGCCAAGATTGCACCACTGCACTCCAGCCTGGTGACAGGGCGAGACTCTGTTTTTGGTTGTTTTTTTTTAAAAAAACAGAGAAAAATATTTGAAGTTTTTTATAAGTAAGTACCTTCTTCCAAGTACAATAAAAATGTTACTGTAAAAAAAAAACAAGGTTACAGTCAAAATCTATGGAACTCTGTGGTGAACAACAACAACAAATTATCAAAGATTCTCATTTTTCCTCTTCATCTACATTATAAAGATAAATATGGTATAGGAGACCAGTAAAATTTCCAGTGCAATGAACTTCATGCTCTAGACAAATCGATTTCTTATGGTTCAAAACATGTATATTTCTCGGCTGGCAGCAGTGGCTCATGCCTGTAATCCCAGCACTTTAGGAGGCTGAGGCAAGTGGATCACCTGAGGTCAGGAGTTCGAGACCAGCCTGGCCATCATGGTGAAACCCCGTTTCTACTAAAAATACAAAATTTAGCTGGGTGTGGTTGCACACACATGTAATCCCTGCTACTTGGGAGGCTGAGGTGGGAGAATTGCCTGAACCAGGGAGGCAGAGGTTACAGTGAGCCGAGATCATGCCACTGTACTCCAGCCTGAGTGACAGAGTAAGAATCCATCTCAAAAAACAAAAACAAACAAAAACATGTGTATTTCTCAAATGGCTGGAATTCATATGCTCAGGCAAGTGAAAATAAAATAGGTATGTCCAAACTCTAAAATAATTAGAAAATGTAAGCAACTGAAGTAAAAACAGTTAAGAAAATAAAAGACACCATGAATTCTCCAAATGTGTAAACAAATGTATACATTGTCATTTTCTTTTGAAGGGTAATCAGGATCTGAGAAGGAAGGGGATAATGAGAATAAGGCCTGTAGTGAGTTAGGCCTGGGAATTCAGAGATAAATAAGATACAGTCCCTGCTTTTGATGAAGTCACAATCTATAAACTAACAGGCAAATAAAAACTCACCACAAAAAAATAAATAAATATGAGAGTGCCTTAGTATGTTCAGGCTGATATAAGAAAAAAAAAACATAAACTGGGTGGCTTATAAACAACAGATATTTATTTCTCACAGTTTGGAGGCTGGAAGTCCAAGATCAAGGCACTGGCAGGTTTGGTGTCTGGTTAGGGCCTATCTCCTGGTTCTTATAGATGGTTCCTTGTCGCTGTGTCTGCACAGGGCAGGAAAGGATAATGGCACTCTCTTGGACCTCTTTTATAAGGGCGCTAATCTCATTCATTAGACCTCTATCATCATTACTTAATGACCTCCAAACTGTACCACCTCCATATACCATTGCATTGGTGAATAGGTTTCAGCATTTGGATTTGGGAGGAGAACAAACATTCACACCAAAACGTAGAGTAATAAATTATACGTCCTAAAAGCACAGATGACAATTCACCTTGGAGGAGGTCAGAGAGATTAGTAGGTTTTTCCAGTTAATATGCTACTGTTAACTGAGATATGAATTGGTTTAAGGAGAGAAAATAATAGCTTTGGTTTTGGACATGCTGAATTTGAGGTAACACTTGCCCATGAAGGTGATCTGTAGACAACTGAAATGCAGACCTAAAGTTTAGGAAACACTTCCAGTGTAAAAAGAAGATACGACATTTGAAAGGACATAGGTTATATTGATTTCATAGCATGAGACAGTCCAGGGAACACATATCAGTAAAACAGGGGAGTGGGCTGGGAGAAGGCAAAAAGCCCAATTTTGGAGTTCTTGAGAACACAAATATTTAGAACTAAAAGGCAATTAGAGAAAGAAAAGAAAAAAAGGCTGAAGAATTAATATTGTTAAAATGTCGATACCACCCAAAGCAATTTACAGATTCAACTCTATTCCTATCAAACTACCAACTACATCTTTCACAGAATTAGAAAAAAAAACTATTTTAAAATTCATATGGAACCAAAAAAGAATCTGAATAGAAAAAGCAATTCTAAGCAAAAAGAACAAATCTGGAGGCATCACATTATCTGACTTCAAACTAACCTGCAACTTTACAGTAATCAAAACGCAGAGTACCAGTACAAAAACAGACACATAAACCAATGGAATAAAATAGAGCACCCAGAAATAAAGCCACACACCTACAACCATGATCTTTAAAAAAAAAAAGTCGACAGAAGCGAGCAATGGGAAAGAATTTCCCATTCAACAAATGGTGCTGGGATAACTGGCTCACCATATGCAGATTGAAACTGGTCCCCTTCCTTGTACCGTATGTGAAAATTAACTCAGGGTGGATTAAAGACTTAAATGAAAAACCTAAAACTATAAAACAAAACCTAGGAAATATCATTCTGGAAATAGGCGCTGGCAGAGTTCATAGTGAAGACACCAAAAGTAATTGCAACAAAAACAAAAATTGACAAATGGAAGTTAATTAAACTAAAAAACTTTTGCACAGCAAAAGAAATTTCAATGTAGTAAACAACCTATGGAACAGGAGAAAATATTTGCAAACTATGCATCTGACAAAAGTCTCATATTAACCTGAACAACTTAACAAGCAAAAAACAAACTACCTCATTAAAAAGTATGCAAAAGACATGAACAGACACTATTCAAAAAGGAAACGTGCACACAGCCAACAAGCATATATTTTAAAAAACTGCTCAACATCACTAATTGTTACAGAAATGCACAGAAAACCACAATGATATCCCATCTCACACCATTCAGAACGGCTATTGTTAAAAAGTAGAAAAACAGCAGATGCTGGTGAGGGAAACAACAGTTGCAGAGAAAAGGAAATGCTTATACATTGCTGATGGGAATGTAAATTAGTTCAGCCATTGTGGAAAGCAGTTTGGTGATTTCTCAAGGAACTTAAAATAGAACTACAATTTGACCCAGCAATTTCATTATTAAATACTTACTCAAAGGAATACAAATCATGATTTCATAAAAACACATGTATATTAATCTCTGCACTATTCACAATAGCAAAGACATAGAATCAACCTGAATGCTCATCAACGGTGGATTGGAAAAAGAAAATTTGGTATATATACACCATGGAATACTACACAGCCATTAAAAAAAGAATGAGGTCATGACCCTTGCAGTAACAAGGATGGAGTTGAAGGCCATTATCCTAAGTGAACTAACTCAAGAATAGAAAACCAAAAACTGTGTGTTCTCACTTATAAGAGGAAGCTAAACATTGTGTACACATGGACACAAACAAGGGAACAATAGAAACCGGGGCCTACTTGAGGGTGGAGGATGGGAGGAGGAGGAGGTTCCAAAAACTACCTATCATGTACTATGCTTACTACCTAGATGACAAAATAATCTATACACTAAACCCCCATGACACACAACTTCCCTACATAACAAACCTGCACATGGACCCCTGAACCTAAAAATTAAAAATTAAAAAGTGAAGAAAGAGTAGTCAAAATTAGGAGGAAAAGCAAAAAAATATTATCTTAAATGAAGTCTATAAAGTTTTAAAGAGGAAGAAGGTACTCCACAGTTTTCAATGCTACTAAATAGCCAACTGAAATACCCAAGAAAAGTTACCAGTGGATTTGGCAGTCAGTAGGTTATACTAAGAGGACATTTTCAGAGGAGGAATTAACCAAACCAAATTGAAATGATCTAAATATAGAATGGTCAGCAAGGCAGTAGAAAAGGTGAAGAGACACCAGCATACAACGTGGAGGTTCCATCATTATGCTGGGTCAAAAAAAAACTAAATAGCATAAAACACAATTGCTGGATACAGTCTGCTGCAGCTCTTTCTGGGGTCTGCACCATCTACATCTGGTCCCATACACAGTTTGATATTCTTTGGTGTCATTTGTTGGCTCCAGATTAAGGATCGTCTGAGGACCCTTCCGGGTTCTGTGGCTAGCTGGGATGTACATACTTAGTAACTCACTACGGGGAGTAATTTCTGCTTGGATAGAAAAGGCAGACTCCATATGTCATATAAGCTCGTGCTTGTATAGAAACTGTGCCAGTCGTGTGTCTTTTTCTCTTAAATCCATTTTCTGCTCTTCCTTTAAGGAACTACATTTCAAGGATCCCTTGTCATCTGGATTCCACATAGTTTTAACCATTGGATAGTACTGGCAGAAGACTAGAGGGCAAGAAGAAAGAAGTCAGATATTGGGAAGGAGTAGGGGCATTTCTCCCTCTTGCTCTGCTTCACACAGCACACCCAGCAGTGGTGTCTTCCATGGAACTCTAGATTTTACCATGTCCCTGTTGTGATTCTCACTCCCTGAAGGAGACCCTGGTTCCTATGTTCTGGTAACACCACCAACACCACTGCCTCCCTATGTCTCTCCAAAGAGTGAGCATAGCTTCCAGCTGTTACTAATCTCCTGAGTGTTTTAACCATTCCATTTGGCTTCTCAGATCTTCCCTTCCCTAAGGATAAATTCCTGAATGAAGCTGCCTCTGTTGAAAGGCTCGAGTGGTTTCTGTCTTCTGATTGGACCATCATCAGATACCATCGTCAGATCTAGGAAGCACAGTTTTTGGATTATTAGCAAAGACATGTGTGTGTGTGTGTGTGTGTGTGTGTGTGTGTAGTGTGTGTACAATTGTCACTTGATACCTGCAGGGAATTCATCTCAGGGCCATCCACGGAAAACAAAATCTGCACACACTGAAGTCCTGTAGTCACCCCTGAGGAAACTGCATATACAAAACGTGGGCCCTCCATATTCTCAAGTTTGGCATCCCTCGAATACTGTATTTTTCACTCACATCTGGTTGTGAATGTGGAATGCACCCCTAAGCGGGGACCAACTTTTATTGAAAAAAAATCCATATATAAATGGACCCCTGCAGCTCAAACCCATGCTGCTCAAGGATCATATTCAGCTGTCATCATCACACTCCGCTACCCAACCCTCAACCAAAAGTGATAGAAGTTTAACAATGTCTTTCCTAATAAAAAAATTAAATATGTTAAAAAAGCAGTAAAGTATGAATACAAAGAAAAACAATACCCTGAAGAACAGAAATGGTATAGTAAGGGCTCTCACACATGTGGACTGATATCCCTAAAGAGTACATTAGTTGAAGAAAAAGGGAGAACATTGGGGGTTAAGAGGTATTAGAAAGAAAAGATATATCAAGATAAGATGCATACAAATTGTGCTACACAAAATCTGAAGAAACTGGGTTATTATCCTGCTTAGCCAAGTATAGATCTGTGAGGTGAGGGGAGGTAGGACTCGAGGGGAGGGGAGAGAGAGGGAAAGAACTATAGTAGAACACAGGGGAAAAGAAGACTATTTTTTAATTTAAGAGAAACCAGCATATTAAATATAAGTCTCTGCTGACATAATTGGGCAAATAAAACCCGTGTAGATATGACTTTTCTCAAGGGCCAAGAATTGTAATGCTGTGTTTCTCATTGAGTTCACCTGGGGTGATTCATTAGAGTCATTTATGGTGCCTTAAAAATGAAATGAAATAAAAACAAATTCCTGGACCCACCACTCTAGAATTATTACAACAGACTCTTTAGAGGATGATGCTTTCAAATCTATTTTTTAAAGAAAACAATGGAGGAAATTTAGAGTTCTCAAAGTTAGAGAACTCCAGGTGAGAAAGGTACCTGCAAGACTTCCAAGGGAGGGCAAATACTAGCAGAGCTGAATGATCTCCTGATGTCCAGCCAGCAGTAGAGGCAATCTTCATTAAGATAAATGGGAAAAATTTTTCTCATTTTAGAGATCTCAAGATCTAGAAGAAACATTTCACAATAAATATTTGGGGATAGTTTGGACACTGACAGTGGAAAGTCGCTTCCAACAGACCTGGGTAAGCCTTCTGTTTGAGGACTGATATGGTTGATATGGTTCTTATCTCGAACTGTAGCTCCCATAATTCTCATGTGTTGGGGGAGGGACCTGGTGTGAGGTAATTTAGTCATGGAGGCAGTTTCTCCCATATTGCTCTCATGGTAGTGAATACCTCGCATGAGATCTGACGGTTTTATAAGGGGTTTCCCTTTTTGCTTGCTCATTTTCTCTCTTACCTGCCCCCATGTAAGATGTGCCTTTCACCTTCCACCGTGATTGTGAGGCCCCCCCAGTCATGTGTAACTGTGAGTCCATTAAACTTCTTTTTCCTTAAATTTTACCTAGTCTCAGGTATATCATTATCAGCAGTGTGAAAATGGACTAATATGAGGACCATCTTGGGAGGATCCTGTCTCATCCTAGAGAAGAATGAAATTTTTATTTCTATGTTTGTTTTACTGTTTAGGATGTAAATATACATTCTGAATTTCCCACAACCCCTTTTCTTTTTTCTGCATTTGTGGTTTTGTCCTGAATTTTAACCAACTTTATTCACTATAGTAGTTTCTTTTAACTCTCAATTGGAAGGTTCTGGGACATTAAACAAAACAAAACAAAATGAAAAAGTATCTTTTAAAAATATTATTTTATAGAGCTATTTGCTGCACTTATTTTACACACAGCATGATGATTACTTCATCAGGGTTTTTTTTGTTTGTTTGTTTTTGTTTTTTCTTTCCTTTCTTTCCTTTTTCTTTTTTGTTTGTTTAGCAATAACTAGATAAGCTGTCTTTAGGAGATAGCCATAGACACCCAATACCACATGCCCAGCATGTTTGAGAGAGCTTCCAGACCATTTGTGACACCATATAATAATAAAACATTTTCAATAACTGGCACAATTTTGAAATGAAAATTGAGCTTGGTGTTAAATTTTAAAAGTGATTTTGTTTGGAAATATTAGTTTAGTCTGCAAAGAAACATCAAACATACAGCTAAAGGAACTAACAGGCTTTGAACTTTTAGCAATAGACTGTGAACATTTCTCATTCTTTCATTTTTCTTTCCTCCCATTTCTTTCTTCCCTCCTTCCTTCTTTCATTTCTTCCTTCTGATATATATGAAAGATAGAATAGTTAGTCAAACAGTCATATTCTCTGCCCCTCGTTGGGCTATGGTCCAATGAGGCAATCAGAGATTAAGCAAATAATTGCACAAATAAATGTAAAATTTTAAAGGAGATATAAATATAAGAGCATCTGACAAGGCATTTGACATAGTCAGAGGGTCAGATGACAGGTTTCAGTGCCTTTTAGACATCCGAGAAGAAAGGTTACATAGGTGATTGTTTATATGGTTAAAGTCAAAAAATGGATTGTTGCACGTTACTGCTGGGAATGTAAATTGGTAAACCCTTACTGAAAAACAGTATGCAGGTTGCTCAAAGAAATAAAAATAGAACAACCATATGATCCAGCAATCCCACTACTAGGTATATATCCAAAGGAATCAAAATCAATACAACAAAGAGATACCTGCAACCCCATGTTCACTGCTGGGTTATTCACAGTAACCAAGATATGGAGTCCACTGAAGTGTTCATCAGTGGATGAATGGATCAAGAAAATGTTGTACACATACAATAGAAAACTATTCCCATTGTATAAAGAAGGAAATCCTGTCATTTGTGATAATATAGATGAACTTTGGGGACTCTATGATATGTGAAATAAGCCTGGCACTGAAAGGCAAATACCACATGGTCTCACTTATATGTGGAATCTTTTAAAGTTGAACTTATAAAAGTAAAGTATAATGGTGATTACCGGGGATTTTTCAGACGGAGGTGAGGGTGTTGGAATGATATTGGTCAAAACTTACAAAACTTTTGTTAGATAGGAATAAGTTCAAGAGGTCTATTGTACAAGATGGTAATTATCATTAATGACAATGCAGTGTGTTCTTGAAAATTGCCAAAAGTAGGCATTAGGTGTTCTTACCACAAAAAAAAATGTTTATGAAGTAACGCATGTGGTGTTAAACTTAATGTAGCCCCTCCACAAAGTATACGTTTTCAAAACATCATGTTTTACATAATAAATATATATAATTTTTACTCAATTTAAAATTTTAACTAATTAGTTTTTTTTTTTTTTTTTTTTTTTTTTTTTTTTTTTGAGACGGAGTCTTGCTCTGTCGCCCAGGCTGGAGTGCAGTGGCCGGATCTCAGCTCACTGCAAGCTCCACCTCCCGGGTTTACGCCATTCTCCTGCCTCAGCCTCCCAAGTAGCTGGGACTACAGGCGCCCGCCAACTCGCCCTGCTAGTTTTTTGTATTTTTTAGTAGAGACGGGGTTTCACCGTGTTAGCTAGGTTGGTCTACAATCTCCTGACCTCGCGATCCACCCGTCTTGGCCTCCCAAAGTGCTGGGATTACAGGCTTGAGCCACCGCGCCCGGCCCTAATTAGTTTTTAAAATAGATGAGTTGTAGGTAATGATTGTGGTTAATAGATTGATTACAGCCTAAAACTCTTCTGATCAACAGGTGTTTCCTTTAAACTATGAATGTGGATAGCCTGGATGAAATTCATTCCTTCAAGTAATGATTACTAAGCATGTGGCACTATGGTAGATACACATGTAGTCTTGGGCATTAGAAAAATATAAAGATAAAAGAAATATCTTTCTCTTTTATTTAATTAGACTAACCTGGTCATTAGTCTAATTGAAAAAGCAAGATAGATATTCTTGGAACAGTTAAGTAGAAAGCCCTACATAATTCAAAGCCAAAATGAGAATTGAGGTAAACGCTGATGGGAAGTCCAAAGGCAATCAAAGGCTCCACACAGAGGATTAGGAATGGAGAAGGGAGAAAGGGAAGAGAAAATGCTTCCAGTGAGGGAATAACTATAGCAAAGCACATATCTGCATAGAAAGTAGAGAGCCTGGAAAGACAGTGGTAGCTAAGTCAATTAGGTTAGAGAGTTAGTAGAGATGTTGCTGGAGCCAACATCAAAGGGTAGGGTCTGTGTATGCATATAGGTGTCTAGGTGTATGGGCATATACATGTGTGTATTAGGCTGAAGCAAAAGTAATTGTGGTTTTTGCCACACTTTTAATGGCAAAACTGCAATAACTTTGCACCAATCTAATAAATATATATGTACATCATGTATACATATTATCTGTTAATTAGTGTGTAAGATCCCAAATACTTTAAAAATGTAGCCAAGACTGAGACTCATAGGTTGAGAATAGGTAAGAATTTGAGTCAAACTTAGGAGAATTTAGAAATTGATAAGATAAATAAGACTGAATAGCTCACCACACAAACGCACACCCTCTCTCTTGGTGTTCTCCATCTCCCTTTGCCCACCACTACGGGCAAAGAGAAGAAAGCTATTGCTTATTATCACTGACTGTCGTTCAAGTCACCTCAAAGGCTTAGAAAAAGCTACCAGTAGTTCGAATGTCCGAATATCTGCTCTTTTGTTGTTTTTTGTTGTTGTTATTTGGTTTTTGTTGTTGTTGTTTAGTTGGTTGTTTGTGTTGTTGTTTTGTTTTGTTTTTTCCTGCCTCAGGTTTATTTGTACAAATAGCACAGGAGAATCCCAGCCCCAGGCAGATGGTAGCCCAGGGGGCTCACACCAGTCCTTCGGTCCTCACATTGGACACGGAGATATCTACTCTGAAGCCTTTGTAGGGGCCTGGACACCTTTGGGAGCCTGAACTGGAACTGAAGCTGGAGCTGCAGCCAGGCCCTTGGTTTGATCCTTGGCCTTGGCCTTTGGCTGGCACAGCCTAAGCCCCTTGGCAATGCGGGCACGAGCATGCTTCCCAAGCTTGGAGTGGGCAATGTAGGCAAGTCGATCTAGCTTGCAGCTGACACCTTTTGGGATTTTGGGCTTAACCTCTTTGGGCTTTATAAGGATCTTGATAACCTCAGCGCATGCACTTATGGCCTTGGCGTTGTTGGCCTGCATCTTCTTTAGGCCCTTCTTGTTGTGCTTCTTGGCAAAGTGCATGTTTCTGAGGAACCTGGGGCCCACCCCCTTAAGAGAGTCATATCTTTGTGATCGGGGTTTCTTGATAACCTTTCTGTACCATTTTCAGGACTGGTTGTGTGTGGTGTGGTTCTTGGACTTGGCCATGTCTGCACCTTTGAGACAGGGTCTCGCTCTGTCACCCAGGCTGGCGTGCAGTGGTGTGATCTGGGTTCACTGCAACCTCCACCTTCCAGTTCAAGGGATTCTCCCACCTCAGCCTCCCAAGTAGCTGGGATTACAGGCACGCCATCACGCCTGGCTAATTTTTCTATTTTTTGGTGGAGATGAGGTTTCACCATGTTGCCCAGGCTGGTCTCGAACTCCTGACCTCAAGTGATCTGCACGACTCAGCCTCCCAAAGTGCTGGGATTACAGGTGAGAGCCACCGTGCCCAGACTGCTGTTTAGTTTTAACTTACCCTTATAAAGAAGAGGGAAATCTCATCACTCTCTATATATGCCTGAATAAAATGGAAAAAAAAATATATGTAGGTAGTACGTATGAGCAACACCATCCAGCCACTGCCAAATGAAGAATAAACTCTTGGAACGCATCTAGTTGTATTAAAATGCCTTTGTCATTATAGAAATAATCCATCACTAGGGAAAGTCTTTTGATATCATAAGTAGAAAATGAAAATGCATTAGCTTTGTTGATAGCTCTTAAAATATGAGCTCTTTTGTTATTGTATTGCCTGCCACCACCCCTCTCAGGCTATAACCAGCTCAAATTATCACAGAAGTAAACAAGGTAGAAGGCTTTTCTTAAACAAATGATTCTTGAAAATACACTTAAGTAATTGTACTTAAGTATAACTTCTTAATTTTTTTTTCTTTTTCTTGGTTGCATTAATCAGCCCCTTTCCCTTTGTTTCACAATAAAGAACCAACCTTACAAAAATGAAAAGATGCAAACGCTTAGAAAAAGCAGAATAATCTCTCTGAGCATAGGCTCTTCCTCTGCAAGACAAGGGCAGTGTGTCCTGGTACTGGTCCAGTGTCTATCACAACCAGGTGGAGCTCCAAGCATCTCATGTCTAGCACCTCACTCACCCCTTACCACTATGAAGTGGCCATCCTCCTGTTCCAGGTTGGACCACCGGCCCACAGTCAGATGGTCCCAAAGCACCTGAGGGACAAAATAAAGGTTCAAAGGCAGGTACTTTGGCACCAGTATCTGTGCTATTAACCACTACGCTACACTATCCTATAAAACATGCCAAACCTAGCTCCTAGGATTCTCCTGCAGACCAGATGAGACAAATTATGTAAAGCATTTAATACTTTTTAAGGAGTTATAAAAAGTAAGTTAATAATTTGATGATCCTGAGGGAAATGAAACATCCTTGGCTAATATTACTGATGACTTCTTATCCCAAGATTTTCGCTAAAATGTTGTCTGAGTTGGCATGTCAGATAATTGTGCAGAAAAAAGGAGGGTTTTGCATGTGTCATGGTCCCATAAAATATTATTACTGACATTGTGTCTCACCATGAGTAAAATAAAGTCTTGATAATATGCAATACCTTATAGCTGTTGTGTTCTAATTAAAATTATGCATAAAAACTATAACTTATTTTGAAATGTTGTCATACAATTTCAGAATATAAAATTGTTATTTAAACTCATTCTGTATTTTAGGTTAGGTATGTATTATATTTAGTGCCCTGGCATTTCCTGAAAAATTCTGAAATATTTTTGAATATAGTTCATCTGAAAAACTATACTGTTGGGATTATCAAAACTAATTGTTTAATCTTAAACCTAGGTTTACTCTATCAGTTAAGAAATGTAAGCACTCAAATGTGTACTTTTATCATTACTCCTTTCCCATCATTTTTCCTCATTTGCTTATAAATCACAAGAATATTATAGAATCATAAGACAATCTAAATGTTAGATTGTTCTATATTAATGTAAAGCATCACAATTTTCATTATCATGATTATCAATATATAATATAATTATGCATTATATATAATTTGATATCTATGAAATTGTCATTCTTGGATTTCAGAACCTTTTTTTATTATTTATGTAATGTTTTAGAAAAATATTTTATTTTCTTCTCTTGCTAGAATATACTTAAATCCATCAAAGTGACTTGTACTTGGTTAATCATTAGTTTAGTAAGCAAGACCTTTGTGTGAAAAGTTGTGGAATGCCTAATGTTATGCAATCAAAAGGCCACCTCATGCAATGTGGCAACACTGACAAAAATCTTAAAGGTGCATTGTCCTAAATCCCCTCCTGGGAGGTTCTTACCTAGGTCTTTTTCCTCCATCAGTGGGTGATCCTTGGGTAATCACAAACATCTAAGAAACTGAATAACCCAAAATTCTAACACACTGATTATTTGAAAGGATATAGTATATAATAATTGTTCCAAGAGTGGAACATTGATATTTATATTTAGATTAATATCATAATAAATACAAATAAATATTGATATTCTAATATTTCTTGTATTTAAGATATTTAAAAAGATGAAGTAGTACTTAAATTGATTAAGTGCTAACTATGTGTCAGCTACTCTACTAAGGGTTTTGTATACATTACAGTTAGAAAGAAAGAAAGCATACTCGGCTGAACATACAAGGTGTTTGTTTATGTGGAGCCAGGGATTAGATGGTGATATCATTTGGATGTGTGTCCCTGCCCAAAACCATGTTGAACATAATCCCCAGTGTAGGAGGTGGGGCCTGGTGGGAGGTGATTGGATCATGGGGATGGATTTCTCCTGAATGATTTAGCACCGTTCCTTTGGTACTGCCCTTAGGTAGTGAGTTCTCTCAAGATCTAGTTGTTTAAAAGTGTGTGGCACCTCCCTTCTACACCGCCCCTAGCCCCGGCCTGCTGTCTCACTCCTGCTCTGCCCATGTGATGTGTCTGCTCCTCCTTCGCCTTCTGCCATGATTGTAAGTTCCTTGAGGCCTCCCCAGAAGCTGAGCAAATACCAGCATCAAGCTTCCTGTACAGCCTGCAGAACGATGAGCCAATTAAACCTCTTTTCTTTATAAATTACCCAGTCTCAGGTATTTATTTATAGCAGTGTGAGAACAGGTTAATACAGATGGGATATTAGGAACCTGAGTCAAATTTTATAGTATTCAATGATATTTCCTTCTCGGAAGCTAAGAATGCTCTATTTGGCTTTTCCCCCTGAGGTTAATGATGAATAATAGGGTAGAAATGAAAGTCACTTTATTAATAGCAGGCCACCATCTGATACACTCCCACAGCAGAATTCCTGGTGAAGTTGGACAGGAGCCCAACTTCTAGCTCAGGCTAGAAGTCTAACAAAGCCACAGTTTCCCCCTAGATTTCTGGATTGCTGTAATGACAGGTACAGTAAAGCACAGATACGAAAAAGGGAGAGAGAAGACAGGGAACAGGCTCCAGGGGAAATAGCCCAGTCACCACTATCACAGAGAATCAGCCAAAGACACAAGATGAGTCACTTCCACGTGAAATGCCAAAGGATAACATTCATGAAAATATAAATGTATGACATGTAGCAAAAAAAGGCAAAATTTTCCAGATATCCTTCGTTATTTGCATCTATTCAGGACTATATGTGGACAGTGGGATTATGGGTATTTTTAATTTTCTAAATTAATTTATTTGCTAATTTTCTTATCATGAAATTGTAGTGATTTGAATTAAGAATCAATATTTTTAACCTGAATCTTTTTTCAGAAAGCCATTGAACAATTTAGATGTCTCTTGGAAGTTTATGTTTGTTTTATCTAAATAGGCTCTGTGGGAAGCCCTAGGCCAGATATTTAATTCATGTAGTACTTATGATAATTTGTGCAGTTATAATCTTAATTATTAATTGTACCCTGCTTATGTTCACAAGGCACACGTCCCATTTGCCCCACCTGAAGGGAATGATGGATATATTATGTTTGCAGGCTCCATTGAATTCTTGTAGTTATCACATTAATACCAACATCATCATCATCATCATTATCATAAGTAATTAAGTGTACTTATGCACTGATCCCTCTCTAGATATTTTACACAGATCTCATCAATCCTTGAAATAATCCTATACAGTATGTTGCAGGATCGACCCCATTTCAAAGATAAGAAAATTGAATCAGAGAGAGGTTAAATACCTTGATTTTCTAGATCACATGGCTAGAAAATCATGGAACCAGGATTTGATCCCAGATAACAGATTTCAGAGCCCAAGTTCCCAACCTCTTTGTTTTGCTTCTCTGAAGCACATGGACAAAAAGGAGAGCTGGGGTAATGAGAGTTAATGTAAAGTTCACACACCTAGAACCAAGCAGAAATGAGCAGTGTTTTTCCTCCATGCTAGAATTCTGCATGCTAGAATTCTAATTGATGTGCTATATGTCTTTCCCAGCATGACTACCTGACAGTATGCACCATAAATCTTGCCCTAGAGGTGTTCTACTGGGTCACATTTATCTGTCAGTCCAAATGGCAAATGGGTTAAAGAATACTTTGAGTCCTTGAATATAAACTTTATGTATGGTATAAGAAGAAGTATAACAAAAAGTCCAAATCTACTTTCAATTGAGGACAGAGGTAGAGTCCATAGTCACTGAGACTTTAGGACAGCTCCTGTCTTCACAGCTCAGGTTCTATCCTCCTCGGTCTAGCTCCACTTACCTTTCCCAACTTGGATGCCATTTTAACAGTCTACTCAACTACTACCACTCAGAAATTCTGCCGTGCCCACCTTACTATTTACCAACTATGGGAAAAGCTGACCACCTGTTCCTGCTAATTTCCCGCTTCTGCCTATGAACTGCCAACAATTATAAGAAAAGAAATAAAACCATGACAATTGGCTTGACTATAAATGTTCATTGTCTGTTTCAATTCAGCCTTTCTGTACCACTCAGTAGCAATTTTCATTTAGTTCTGCTTTATTCCTGTTTCCTACAGTGGCTGATATTGCAAAACTTTTCCCCCTCACTCCATCCTTCCATCTCTATTCTTCCCTCACAATCATCAGATTGTCTGCATCTTGTTCTTCTGAGAAGATTAAGACTGTCAGATTTGAGTTTCCTCCATTTCCACCCCAGATTATGAAAATCTCTCTTATCCTCAATCTCTAGGTATTCTCATTCCTACTCTTAAAAAATCATATCTGCCCTCTTGACTACAGCAATCACTTCTCATTGAGCTCTTTGGCCCTCATCTTCCTGCGTTTTCTTGCTTCATTTTTTATACTTTTCATCTTGGAAATAGGCATTATATCTTTCTTCACTTACGCATTTGAAATTTGGTCATGATTTCCTGCTATTTAAATAAAATAAGGGTTACCAGCTTTCCAGCTTTCCATATCAGAGTCTTAATATTTTTTTCTCCCCATCTCTCTTGGTCAACCAATTCTTTATCACTTTCATTCATTCAACAAATATGTATGTGCAGTTCTAGTATCTGGCTCTATCCTAGTAAATGAAATAGGCAAAAAACTCTGTCTCTTGGAGCTTACATTCTAAAGAAAAACAGGCAATAAAATAGATTAAAAGTAAAATATGCTCAATGTTAGATCATGCAAGAGAGAAAATTAAATCAGGGAAGGGAGATATAAAATGTCAGGGGATAACAAGTTGAAGTGATGGAGAGGGTGAAAGAGAAGTGTAACAGTCTGGAGGACATGAAAGAATTTGCTGAGTAAACATTTGGGGCACTCATGTGCCAGGTAGAGGAAACAGCAAGAACAAAATACTAAAGGCTGGATTATACCTGATGTATCCCAAGAATACCAAAAAGGCCACGTAGCTGGAATAGAATGTACAAAGGAGAGACTGTCAAGAGACAGGGTCAGAAAGGTATCATGGAATCATATCTGGTAGGGCTTTTGTAGGTCACCATACAAACCCACTTCAATTATGAAAATATGTTTCAGTTAGGTTAGAGAATTGATCCACGATAAGAGTGCATTCTGCAAAACAGGGAATTATTTTTGTACATATAACATAAAGTTCAAATAAAAGCAGTCCAGAACTGGTATGACCATCATGATCCAACCTCCATTTAAGTATCTGTTCTGCTTTCATCAGCTTGTGGCTTCTATTCTCAAGATTACTTCATAGTAACAAAATGGATGCTGGAACACCGGTCGTATGCCTGCATTCCAGCTGAGTAAGTCCCTTTAAAGGGGAATTCTTAAAAACCACCACCTAATATATGGTCTTATATTTTATTGTCTATTCCTGCTTATAATAGGGGTTACAAAATCGTAAATTTTAGCTAAACACATTGCCATCTCCTATTTGGGGAGAGAGGAGGTTGAATAGGCAACTAGTTGCCATAGATAATTAAAATTGTTATAGCTTATAACCAGAAAACAAAGAAATTAGATACATTTAAAGGTGTAAGTCTAAATTTGGAAGGCACTTTGTCCACAAAAATAAATACTATAAGAATGCTATTAAAAGTAAATATGTAAACTAACTTTTCAAACTGTTTTAATGAGTATTCCATCAGTGGGAAATTTTTAAAGAACACTGGAAAAGCTCTTTTAATTATGATATGCGAATACAGTGAAAACATTACTCTCAAAGAGAATTATAAACAAAGAGACACTCAAGAGAGGCATGGGTCTACTCCATTCTTATTACGGCACAGAAATTTAATTACGGTAAACCATTCCACAAATTATCTACCAAATTGATATTCTCTGAAACACTCGTGTCAACAAATCCTCAGAAAGAATGATTAGGCTTGAGCATCACTTTACCAACTTTAAATGTTACCCACATATGCATTTGGGAGTGCCATACAGAGCTCAGGAGAGAGAGAATAGATACAAAATACAAACTAACCAATCATAAAATTTAAAAAATGTAAAGGCAAAATTAAAAGAAGGGAAAATCATTCAGTATATCTGCTGGCATGTTAAGTAGAGAAAGGAGGGAGATAGATTTGTTATTTTAAATTCTTCTTAAATAAGAAAAATCATAGATTTTAGGCTTTATCCCTGAAATCCTCTGTGAAGTTCACAAAATCTTTCCATTGAGGTCCTTAACATTCCCATTTCCAGAGATGATTTATTCTACAAAATTATTTCAGATCCTGTAAGATGGTTTTTCAGCAACCAGATGGTACGACCTTCCAATGCAGAAGTTTCATCTCTACCTTCAGGAAGCAGTAACCCAGAGTCATTCTCTATGGGTGCTAAATGAACATTAATTAATGATGAATGGGGGATGCTTTACCATCTGTTCAGTGCTGATTCAAAATATACTGTTGTTACTTAATTGGATTAGTTTTAGTCCTGTAGTTTCAGCTGGGTGAACACTAATGGCTGGAACTATGAGATGCCTTGACAAATCATAACTCCCATTTTGAATTCCTTCTCTGGAGGGGTGGCTAATTATTGAATGATAAATAATCCAAATAGAAATGAAAGGTCCTTTCTAACACTTGGTTTTCTTAAAATGATAAGGCATCCTTCAGTAGAATAATTCAAGTCGTGGATAACAAGTGATAGCCAGGAAGACGAGGAGTTAATGCAATGAATTACAAGGAAAAAAATGTAAAAAAAAAGGGAAATAAAACAAATGGGATTCACATATGTAATAACTAGCACAACATCATTTTTGTTGTCATTAAACAAACCCTCAGCACTTCCTTGCACATATCAAAGTTGCTGCACTCTGCTACTCTCTGGAGAGAGGTACTGTGATATGCTTTGCCAAGTCAGTCATTTCATATTAATAATATGATAGCCGTCTCTTTATAAAGGAGAAATTGAGATTTTTAAAAAATTACTTAAGGCAACAGACTTCTGAGATGTTACATTAGATTTTTTCAAACTTTCAAATTAGAATAAAAAACAAGTAGTTGGGTATGGCAGGGAAAGTCGTGGTTCAATTTTAGTATATTTTCTTTAGTCCCTGGATTTCTTGTTAGAATGACTTATTGATAGCCCAAATAAAGTGTTGCACTTCGTGCAGTTTTCCTAGTCTGCTTTCAGCTGCTCCAACACAATATAACCATTTCAGATATTTGATGACATCAGATTTAAAAGGCAATTTAAATCATGCATTTAAAAAGCATGTTCAGATTAGCAGAGTACACTGCAGAGGTCAATTGCCAACTTTCAAATCCCAGTTTCACCATGTACCCAGTGTGTGCCCTTGGCACACCTTCTTCTCTCTTCAAGCCTCAGTTCTAGAAGAAAGTTAAGTATTTTTTTAAAAAATCTATATCATAAAGTTGTTTTGAATATCACATTAAATAATGCAGGTGGTATGGTTTGGCTCTGTGTCCCCACTCAAACCTCACCTTGAATTGTAATAATCCCCACATGTCAAGGGTGAGGCCAGTTGGAAATAATTGAATTGGGGGGCAGTTTCTTCCATACTGTTCTCATGGCAGTGAATAAGTCTCATGAGATCTGATGATTTTATAAATGGGAGTTCTTCTGCATATACTCTCTTGCCAGCCGGTGTGTAAGATGTGCCTTTGCTCCTCCTTTGCCTTCCACCATGACTGAGGCCTCCCTTGCTACATGAAACTATGAGTCCATTGAACTTCTTTTTCTTTAAAATTACCCAGTCTCGGGTATGTCTTTATCAGCACCATGAGAACATACTAATACATAAGGTTTTTGTATGGACATGAATATATTAGGGTTCTCCAGAGAAACAGAACCAATAGGATACATATAGGAAGAGATTTCATGTGAAAGATTGGATCACATAACTATGGAAGCTAAGAAGCCTCACTCTGCTATCTGCAAGCTGCTGAAGGCCCAGAAAAGCCAGTGTTGTGGGTCGTCCAAGCCTAAAGACCTGAGAACCAGAGGAACCAGTAGTGTAAGTCTCAGTCCAAGTCTGAAAGTTCTAGAACCAGGACCACTGATACCCAAGTACAGGAGAAGATGGATATTCCTGCTCAAAAAGAGACAGTGAATTTGTCATTTCAATGCCTTTGTGCTTTATTCAGCCCTCAACAAATTGGATGGTGTCCACGCACACTGGTAAAGATCTTCGTTTCTCAGTCTACCCCTGCAAATGCTCCTCTTTCCCAGAAACCCCCTCAAGAACACACCCACAAACCATGTTTTACCAGTTTTCTGTGCATCTCTTAATCCAGTCAAGTTGACACATAACATTTATGTTATAACTTGACATATTTTCAATAAATGCGCATCGTGCATATTATATAGAAATTTCCAACTACACCACTTGTCCTATGGGAGGCATCCTCCGAAGGGTCACTTGTACATGGTCCCCATGACGTGGACCTAGGCCAAGGAGGATTTCACCAGGGGAGAAAGAATGAATGAGGAGAGAACTGGTAGAAGTATGGAATAGTTTACCTTCTTTTGACCACAGGAGGGAGGTAGAAATTTGGCTGCACCACAGGCTCTGAAGTCAGATGCCTGGTTTGAATTCTAGCGCCATCACTTGTTGGCTTTGTGATGTTGAACTGATTGACCTAGAGTTTCTGTCCTTCAGTTTCTTCATCTATAAATAGGGAATAATTACAATACTAATCCTAACTGATTGAGTTGTTATGCAGAATGCTCAAACCAGTGTCTGGTATAAGATGAGCACTAAAAACTCTCCACATTAGCTCTTTGAATTATTATGAATTAGAGTTAGATGTCAGTCAGGAAAACAGAATCGCTAAAATGTTATGGTAATAAGAGGCTTGCTATAGCAATTAGAGCACACACAGATGTAGGAAGAGTTGGGGAAGTGAAGGTCTGGAAGATGGAGATGGAGAATCAGAATAAGCCACTAACCATAATGGTCAGAAGGAATGTTGTCTAGTGCTTGATTTTCACATTGGAGCTGTTTGTTGGTGGGACCAGGAGTTGGAAGCTAGAAGCTGAGGCCTGCTAGGCGCAGCTGCATTGTTCTGTCACTGTGTTGGCTTCCATGGCTTTCTGAGAGTAATGGCTTCTGGTCACTTCAATTTCCAAATGTCCATCCTAGAATCATAAGGGGAAGGAGACTCTGGGAAACATAGTTTACAGACATAGATGAGTTCAGTAACTCCAAGTTGACAACGTGCAATCAAGCAGAGAGGTCTTGTTTTGGCTTGGGTTCTCTTAAAAACAGAACCTCAGGTAAGGGTCTGAGTGTGAATAGCTTATTTTAGAAGTGATCCCAGAAACACTGGTAGAGGAGGAAAGAGAGAGACAGGAAGGAAAGGAAGCCAGTACGGAGTGAGTGGGTGCAGGCTAAGCCCACCGGTAACTCAGGTTTAACCCTGCTGGGGTCATCTGGGGAGCTGTGTAGAGCACAGGGTAAGAAAAGCCACACATCGGTCTAGAAAACTCCCAAGTCCACATTCTTTCTTAAATATCTACATTTTAAACGCTGTAATCTGCATTTTAAATATCTACATTTTAAACGCTTTGGAGTTCTCTCAAGGCCTGGGGTTGAGAGGAGTAATAAACCAAAAAAAGTTGGAAAATTCTTCCTTCCTTCATGATGCAGTTAGGAGTTAGTTGAACAGTCCCAGAAAATGATGGTCTACCATTCAATAACTGGAATAAACAGATTCAAACATCTCCAAATCCCTATTTCTTCCTGAAATCACTACTGATCCTTCAAAATCTAGTACAAATGACTCCTCACTGCGCACCCCTCCCCTGACAGAATGAATACCACTCTCACGATATTCAAAACCTGTATCTATTTTACAACTTACTTTGTGCATTACAATTATTTCTATTTCTGGATGTCTCCCCCACCAATCTTGGAGCATCTTGATGGCTGATGTTGTGACTTAGTTCTGTATCTTCAGCACCTAGGACAGTGCATTTTGAGCCTGAAGGATGCTTAGGAACTGTTTGTTGAATGAAATGGACAGATGATTAAATGAATGAATGAACAAACCAGTGAACAAATGAAATATTTTGTGATCCACCACTATCACTATTGTACAATAATATAATGTCAGGGATGGAATTCCCCAAGATGGAAGTCTTTTTGGCTCAGTTGAAATTAAACAGTCAACAGCTCAAAATATACATTCCAATTTGCATCCTAGAATATGTATGGCTTTAAAAAATAAATAATAGCTGCTTTTATTTACAGAATAAATGCTTATTCTGTGCTAAACGCTATGCTATGCTATACTATTTGGGTACATCATCAGTGTTAATCCTGATAAAAGTGTAAAGAAATGTAAAGAATATTGTTATTCCCATTTCCATATGTACTGTCACTTAGACTAAACATTATGGGAAAAAAATTATGCCATGAGCACATTGCACAGCTAGGATTTAAACCTCAGCCTGCCTGATTCTAAACTTCATGCTCTTAACCTCTACTCTGTAATACCTTTTAAAATGTTACAAATAAATCAAGGTATGTGATTATTCAATGTGGAAGAAAATAACAAAACAGTTCCAAAAGCTTACTGTTTTGCTTTAGTTTCTACCTCTATTTGTTCAGTGCTTCAGGGTGTGTGTACCTTTGAAAACTATTTTATTGGGGGACATTTAAAGTGACTCTATAAAGAAGCCCTTCTATCACTGCAGCATGTAGATTTGGCAGTGGTTCCAGTTTCTTTGATGAAGCTGTTTCATCTGCGATTTCTTTGCATTTAATGTGCATGTGTGTTTTACACTGTGTCCAACCATTCTGGTGGTAGCATATGGTTAGCTTTGTTAATTGGGCTTTTTGTTATGCTGTGTCTGCAAAGCTCCTTTTAATTTATATTCAAATGTTTGTCATTCTCTGGCAGTCTGTTTTGTGATGTCTGTGTTTGTTTTGTGACCCATCACTATAGCATGTTTTTCAATCTACATTCTGGCAGATTATTAAAATATGCCCACCATGTGCTGGCTATATACTACAATATAATTCCTGCTCTATTTCCTTAATTAGATAACAAAGTTGGAGGGGGACGGTTTTGGCTTCTTCTAGGCAACTATGTTGTTAGGAATGATATAGATGGGATGAAAGTTGGTTTCTTTGTCAAAGACAGAATGCTAGATGATTCAGGTACCATCAAACATTCATAAAAGCATATTGATATGGTTTGGCTCTTTGTCCCCACCCAAATCTCATCTTGAATTGTAATTCCCACAATTCCCATGTCTTGTGGGAGAAACTCAGTGGGATGTGATTGAATTACGGGAGCAGGTCCTTCCTGCACTGTTCTCAGGACAGTGAAAGAGTCTCATGAGATCTAATGGTTTAAAAAAAATGGGAGTTTGCCTGCACAATCTCTCTCTTTGCCTGCTGCCATCCACGTAAGATGTGACTTGCTCCTCCTTGCCTTCTGTGATGATTGTGAGGCTTCCCCAGCCATGTGGAAATGTAAGCCCAATTAAACCTCTTTCTTTTGTAAATTGCCCAGTCCAGGTATGTCTTTATCAGCAGTGTGAAAATAGACTAATACAGTAAATTGGTTCCAGTAGAGTGGGGTGCTGTTGAAAAGATACCCAAAATGGGAACTGGGTAACAGGCAGAAGCTGGAGCAATTTGGAGGGCTCAGAAGAAGACAACGAAATGTGGGAAAGTTTGGAACTTCCTAGAGACCTTTGAATGACTTTGAACAGCAGTTGAATGGTGACATGGACAATAAGGTCCAGGCTGAGGTGGTCTCAAATGGAGATGGGGAACTGGAACAAATGTAACTGACTCTTGTTATGTTTTAGCAGAGACTGGTGGCATTTTGCCCCTGTCCTAGAGATTTGTGCAACTTTAAACTTGAGAGAGATGATTTAGGGTATCTAGCAGAAGAAACTTCTAAGCAGCAAAGCATTCAAGAGGTGACTTGGGTGCTGTTAAAGGCATTCAGTTTTAAAACAGAAGCAGAGCATAAAAACTTGAAAAATTTGCAGCCTGACAATGTGATAGAAAAGAAAAACCCATTTTCTGAGAAGAAATTCAAGCAAGCTGCAGAAATTTGCATAAGTAACAAGAAGCAGAATGTTAATCCCCAAGACAATAAGGAAAATGTCTCCAGGGCATGTCAGAGGTCTTTACAGCAGTCCCACCCATCACAGACCTGGAGACCTAGAAGAAAATAGTTTGTGGCCAGGCCCATGGTCCCTGTGCTGTGTGCAGCCTAGGGACTTCATGCCTTGCATCCCAGCTGCTCCAGCCATGGCTGAAAAGGACAAATGGAGAGCTCGGGCTGTGGCTTCAGAGGGTGCAAGCCCCATACCTTGGCAGCTTCCATGTAGTGTTGAGTCTGCGAGTGCACAGAAGTCAATAATTGGAGTTTGGGAATCTCCACCTAGATTTCAGAGGACATAGGGAAATGCCTGGATGCTTAGGCAGAAGTTTGCTGCAGGGGCAGGGCGCTAATGGAAAACCTCTGCTAGGTCAGTGCTGAAGGGAAATGTGGGGTCAGAGCTCCCACACAGAGTCCCTACTGGGGCACTACCTAGTGGAGCTGTGAGAAGAGGGCCACTCTCCCCCAGACCCCAGAATGGTAGATCCACTGACAGCTTGCACCATTTGATTGGAAAAGGTGCAGACACTCCTTGCTAGCTAATGAACACAGCCAGGAAGGAGGCTGTACCCTCCAAAGCCACAGGGGTGGAACTGCCCAAGACCATGGGAACCCACCTCTTGCATCAGCATAACCTGGATATGAGATATTAAGTCAAAGGAGATCATTTTGGAGCTTTAAGATTTGCCTGCTCCACTGGATTTTGGACTTGCATGGGGCCTGTACACTCTTTGTTTTGGCCAATTTTTCCCATTTGAAATGGATGTGTTTACCCAATGCCTGTACCCTCATTGTATCTAGGAAGTAACTAACTTGCTTTTGATTTTACAGGCTCACAGACAGAAGGGACTTACCTTGTGTCTGATGAGACTTTGGACTGTGGACTTTTGAGTTAGTGCTGAAATTAGTTGAAACTTTGGGGGATCATAGGGAAAGCATGATTGTTTTGAAATGTGAGGACATGAGATTTTGGGGGGGCCAGGGGTGGATTGATATGGTTTGGCTCTGTGTCCCCACCCAAATCTCATCTTGAATGGTAACTCCCACAATTCCCATGTGTAATAGGAGGAAACCACTGGGAGGTGATTGAATTATGGGGTGGGTCTTTCCTGTGCTGTTCTCTTCATAGTGAATGAGTCTCACAAGATCTGATGGTTTTAAAAAATCAGGAGTTTTGCCTGCGCAAGATCTCTCTGCCTGCTGCCAGTCATGTAAGATGCGACTTGCTCCTCTTTGCCTTTCACCATGATTGTGAGGCTTCCCCAGCCACTTGGAACTGTACCTCCCATTAAATCTCTTTCTTTTGTAAATTGCCCAGTCTCAGGTATGTCTTTATCAGCAGTGTGAAAATGGACTAATACACCTACCATTTGAAAGGCACTGTGCAGGATCCAGGATAGTAAAAGAAAAGAAGGTAGGTATATCACCAGAAATAATACTAAGCCCAGATTCTTAAATCTAACTGCCTGAGTTCAAATCCCAGTTCCACTACTCAACAGCTGTGTGAGCTGGGACAAAATACTTCACCTCTTTATGCCTAAGTTTTCTTCCTATTAAGGTGGATGATAATGGTAATATCTACCTCATAGGATAAGTGGAAAGATTAATGAGCTAATACCTATGAAGTACTTAGAATAATGTACACAGTAACACTCAAAAAATGTTAACTACTGTCACTATTATTACTTTTTTACAGTTGCTAATAAAGGTAGGAATCTGGTTAGCACAGGGGGTGTTACAAAGCAGAAATAAGAAGCCAAAATCAATTTATTTAAACTACATTCTTCAGCAAATTAATAAAATTACAGAAAAAAAGTTTTCATGGTTGCAAATGGACTGGAGATGCTGAGATGACTGCACACATCACAGAGCCTGCATTAGGCTGATGTGCATTGTGACTTGCTGAAAGAAAAGAGAACATATAGCTCCAAAACGTATTAAATACAGGACTCTCATCTAGATGAGCACCTCAAGGGACTAGTTTCCACAGAAAATCCTTTGGGAAGTTCTTGTGTAAAAGTTCAGGACAATCACAACTAGCAATTCAAGTGCTACAATTAGAGGAAAGTTAAAATTTAGGATATTACCCATATTTCTAAATGTTTATGGTTGAATTCCTGGAAATATGTGGAAATTACAATTATGCAATTATGTGATGCCACACACAGCTTATCACAAAGCAATTTTTGGTGTCAACATCAGAGACCAGATCCTGTGGCATTTTTGGTATTGTGTCCTTTGATGGAATGAAAGAACATAGAGAATTTTGTCTCCAATTTTGCTCCTTGCAGAGAATGCAAAAATATATTGGTTTGTTTGTTTGTCCTACAATTTATCAAATGCTTCTCTAATTGCAGGAGAATTGGGAAATAAAGACAGAGGATTAAGAGGAGACCTACAGGAATGAAGCAACAATAGCCAGAAAGTAACAGTGTCTGGGAGACATCACTATAGAAGCATTACCCCTCAGTTCAGGAACTCTTGCATTTGACTTTAAAAAAAAAAAAAAAAAAAAAAAAAGTTTGTGTGGAAATATTTGAGGAGTTTTTATGTACATACAATCCTTAAACATTCTTTCTACACTCTTCTAGATGCTAGAGGGAAATAAGGAGCCTGGTAAACACGGTCCTATGACTGCCCTCACAGGTAATCACACTGTGAATTTTAAGTCATAACTCTGAGCAGAATAAATTAGGAGCTGTGAGAACATAGGGACAAGTCACTTAATTCAAGCTGGCTGGGAGAAAAGTGGGGATTCCTTCTAGAGAAATGGGAGCTAAGATGAGAAGTGAGAAGTGAGGATGCATAGAGGTGAGCCAGATCTTGGGGTGTGGAAGGAAGAAGCAAGGGTTACAAAAGAGAAAAGCCTCCGTGCAAAAGAAAGAGCAGGGCTGAAAAACAGATAAATAGGATCACTCTGATTGCAGGGAAGAATGAGGAGAGATGGGGCTGGGCATGATGAGTCACACCTGTAATCCCAGCACTTTGGGAAGCCGAGGGAGTTGGATTACTTGAGGCCAAGAGTTCGAGACCAGTCTGGCCAACATGGCAAAACCCCCTCTACACTAAAAATACAAAGAAAATTAGCCAGGCATGGTGGCACATACATGTAGTCCCAGCTACTTGGGAGGCTGAGGCACAAGAATCACTTGAGCCTGGGAGGCCAAGGTTGCAGTGAGCTGAGATCGCAACACTGTACTCCAGCCTAGGTGACAGAATGAGACTCTGTTTCAAAAGGAAAAAAATGAGGGGAGGCGGGACAGAGGGGTAAGCCATGTAAGCCAGGTATAGATAAGAAATGGTTTCACAAGTCAAGATAAAGGGCTTGCAATTGCTCCTGACCAACTTGCCCTTTAGGATACAAATTTCCAGCTGGTGCAAGAAAATTAGTTTTGGTGGGAACAATATTGGTGGCCAGAAGAGCATTTAGGAAGCTGTGTTAGTACAAGAGTCTCCACCATACAATGGTGGAGAGGTAAGGAGAAAATTCAGGAGGTAAAATTTGCTACTGGTTTGAGGTGGGGGATAAAGTGAAAAAAGCGTTCCAGGATAATTCACAACTTCTTAGATATAGGTGTTACTCACTGATTTAGGGAACAGAGTAAACAAAACAAAGGGTGCAGATAATGAATTTAACTTGGAATATGTGAAGTTTGAGGTGTCCTCTCAGATGTCTACATGGAAAAGTCCAGTGGACAGTTGAACATTTGGAATTGAATCATAGATGCTGAAGATAGAGACTTGATGGGGTCATCCTGGAATGAGATGATGCCTATGGAGAGCATGTTGAGAGAGAACTTCTAGGATAGTATCCTGAGAGACCAGTTGAAAACCAAAAGCCCCGAATAGGACCTAGAAGTCATGGGAAGAAATGGAGAAGAAAAACTGGCAAGAAGAATGAAGGCATGTCCAGCTAGGTCATGGGATGGTGAGAATGAGGAAGGTGAAGCCCGAGGAGCATGCTTTCAAAGCAGCAACACTGCTGCTGTCTCTGCAAACTAGCAGCCCCCACAGGGGTAGACTGATCGCATTGAAGACCAAAGGCCCGTGAATAATCAGGATGAGATGTGCTCTCCAGAGGCTTAGGCAGGAAGTACTTACACATCCAAGTTTATCCCTCTTTCAAACACAACAATACCAAAGAGAAAGCCTCCTTCCATGATCCTGCACCCTCCTTCCATGACCCTGCACCCTTCTTCCATGACCCTGCACCCTCCTTCCATGACTCTGCACCCTCCTTCCATGATTCTACACCCTCCTTCCATGACACTGCACCTTCCTTCCATGATTCTACACCCTCCTTCCACGACCCTGCACCCTCATTCCATGACTCTACATTCTCCTTCCATGACCCTACACCCTCCTTCCATGATGCTACACTCTCTTTCCGTGACCCTACACCCTCCTTCCATGACGATACACCCTCCTACCGTGACCCTGCACTCTCCTTCCGTGACCCTACACCCTCCTTCCATGACCCTACACCCTCCTTCTGTGACTCTGCACTCTCCTTCTGTGACCCTACACCCTGCTTCCATGACCCTGCACCCTCCTTCCATGACACTGCATCCTCTTTCCATAACCCTATGCCCTCCTTCCATGACCCAACACCCTCCTTCCATGACCCTGCACCCTCCTTCCATGACCCTGCACCCTCCTTCCATGACCCTACACCCTCCTTCCATGACCCTATGCCCTCCTTCCGTGACCCTACACCCTCCTTCCATGACACTACATCCTCCTTCCATGACCCTGCATCCTCCTTCCATGAGCCTGCACCCTCCTCCCATGACCCTACACATCTCCTTCTATGACTCTGCACCCTTCTTACATGACAGTGCACCCTCCTTCCATGACCCTACACCCTCCTTCCATGACCCTGCACCCTCCTTACATGACACTGCACCCTCCTTACATGACACTACACCCTCTTCCACGACCCTGCACCCTCCTTCCATAACCCTACACCCTCCTTCCATGACACTGCACCCTCCTTCCATGACCCCGCACCCTCCTTCCATGACACTGCTCCCCATTACCTCACTTCTCCCGCCCTCCAGTGGGAGTGTGCAGGGTCATGGAAGGAGCTTTTGTCTTTGGAACTGTTTTGTTTTAAAGAGGGGAGAAACTGGGCTGCTTAAGTAATGATGAGAAAAATCAGGTGAAAGGAAAATTTTGAAACAGTAGATGAAGTAAGGCCTGAGAAGAGGTAAGGAGGGGTAGAACCCTGAGTTCAATAGTCCTTCATTTTGTACTCATGCAAAACACACATACACATACACACAAATAACACCGATATGTATGTATTCTAACACCTTTCTATGGGCCTTCTAAACGTCTTTTGAAATAGTTGTTTATAGTGAGCTCCACGTGGGCAGGAATTATGTGTGTCTTATTCATCATTTTATTTATCGTGTCTATAATAGATGCTTAGTAAATGTGTAGTTAGACATAGCAGGTGATTGTAAGTATTTACATAATGCACATCATAGGAAGGAGAACATAATACAAGGACTATAGTCTACAGCATGGTATTTCAATCCCTAAATGTGTCTCACACTTAGCAGTAGCTCAACACAATCCTTTCCAACTCAAACTTTGGGGCTCTATCAAGAGGCAGCATGGGTTAGTGCATAGTCAGTCTACTTCCTTGGACCCAGCAGGCCTGAGTTGAGTACCATACACTACCAATTACTAGGAGCGGTGGATGTCAGCCAGATTGTTCAACTTCTGCAAACCCCAGTTTCCTGATCAGAGAAGACAGGAGGAAAATAGGCCTAAGGGAGGGGTGACTCCATGGAGCAATAAAACCTTCTAAGGGTTGTCAGGGAACAAAAAATTTGAACCATGAGCTGTGTATCTTAGCACCCAAAGATTTTCAGGATTCAGGAAAGCAAACTCTAACAGAGCCTTGTCAAATAGAGATTTTTAAAAACCAAGGCAGGTTGTATATTGTATATTATATATTATGTATATTTTATATGTATATATATATGTATAATGACTTTGGATTAACATTGAAATTGCACACAAACTGTTGTAAAATTTATTCTCTTAAATGCTTCTCTAATAGACTGATGGTCCCAGCTCCAACTAACATCACACAGCTAGTAAGCAACTAATCTAGGGCTCGAATCCAGATCTAATATTCAAACTAAATCCCTAAGCCTTCCTACAAATCGGCAATTCATCAAAAAAAAAGTATCTGGGGCCATGCGCAGTGGCTCAAGCCTATAATCCTAGCACTTTGGGAGGCCAAGGTGGGCAGATCACAAGGTCAGGAGATACAGAACATCCTGGTTAACACTGTGAAACTCCCGTTTCTATTAATACAAAAAGTTAGCCGGGCATGGTGGCACACACCTGAGTCCCAGCTACTCGGGAGGCTGAGGCAGGAGAAACACTTGAACCCAGGAGGCAGAGGTTGCAGTAAGTAAAGATCACGCCACTGCACTCCAGCCTGGGTGACAGAGCAAGACTCCATCTCAAAACAGAAAAAAAAAAAGATACTTGACAGGTAAAAAATATATGAAATGGTGCTCAATATCATTGATTATCAGGAGAATGCAAAGTAAATCCACAGGAGATACCATCATACCATCACAGAATGGGCTAAAACGACTGAAGGAAGTTATAGAAAATAGGAATCAGCCTGAACTATGAAGAATATGTCTGAAAGAATCCTTTGTAGAAATGTAACTCCAGTTAGATTATAAGGCATCTCTTTATCCAAATGATTCACTAATAGCTTGTGAGTAGAATTACCAATCTTTGTTTCTGACATAAAATTCCTAGTTCTGAAGTACTATTTAATTTATCAGAGTTTATTGAGTGAAAAACCTTCCCTTTTAGAGCTAGTATGCTAAACTTACAGCATTCACCAAGCAGAGAAAGAGCACCTACCCTGGGCTTGCTTTAGATAAGTGGCTGTCAAAGTGTGGCTCCTGTACCAGCACATAGATCCTACTCAACTCAGTTCATGTTGGGTGTTTCTGAGGCATTAGGAAGCCCAGGGTTGGAGACCTTTTGAGTATCTAGATCCCTTCTCCATAATGTAGACTTTCCCATTGTGGTACAGTGCTACTGGTCCTGGGACCTCTTTACATCAGTTGTTATGAACCCTATTTGCGCATTAGAATTTCCTAGGAGTCACCTAAGAACTAGGAGTCTCTAGCCCCACCCACGAAGATTCTAATTTAATTGCTCTAGGACAGGCCACTGACATCTGGAATGTTAACTTAATAGGAAGAGAGTGATGAAAACTACTGCCTCATATAGTGCTCATGGAAGTATC
The DNA here is from genome assembly GCF_007565055.1 of Rhinopithecus roxellana. Lineage (NCBI taxonomy): Eukaryota > Metazoa > Chordata > Mammalia > Primates > Cercopithecidae > Rhinopithecus > Rhinopithecus roxellana. The sequence goes on from NC_044551.1 coordinate 95,643,291, forward strand.
CATTGGGATAAATATCTTGGAAACTGTTTTCCAGTAACCGCGAACTAAACAAATGGAGATCCTATGATTCTGCCCCCAGGCACACAACTAAAGTAGCGCATGCATATACGCACCAAAAGACGTGTACGAGAATGTTCAGAGCAGTGTTATTCGACATAGCATCAAATTGGAAACAACCCAAATGGCCAACAGTGAACGGCTTAAAAAATGGTGGTATATTCATACAATGGCATACTACACATCAATGAGAATAATGTGCTAATGCTACACACACAAGTTGAGAAATTTCAAAAACATAATACTGAACAAAAGAAGACAGACACAAAAAGGTACAAGTGTTTGATTTTATTTTTGTAAAAAAAAAAAAAAATCCATGATGATAGAAGTCAGAATACTGGTTATCACAGGGAATGGTAATAACTGCAAGGGGCCACAAAAGGGAACCTCAGGGGTGCTGGCGATGTTGTTTCTCAATCCGAGCAACCTTTACACAGGAGCATTGATGTGTGTTGATGCCTCTAAGTCAGAGATTACCAGGAACACACATGTAGAGAACAGTAACTTTTCTTACTTGCTGCAGCAAGAGAGATCAACACTAAGATAAACCGTGATAGGTCTCCCATGGGAGGAGTTAGGCAAAGGGTGTTCTTACTGTTTTTGACATTGAAATTAACCATAGGACAGGACAGGCAAGCAATGGTTCGAATTTGTAAAACTGGGGAGTGTCTGGAACAGTCAGGCATCTTATCTTTAGAACACAGGATCCCTTTGGAGTCACCATTGGGTCAGTTTATCTACCCCATTGTCTCGAAATACACAGATCTGAATAGGCTGGAGTTCAAGGAGTTTGAATCTAGTCTACAGCACACCAGATGGTTTGGTTTGGTTTGGCTCAACTTTTCTACTTTTGCAAGTTATAGCGCAACCTCTTTTGAAAAGTCGATTTTCTGTTTCAATTCTCCATTCTTCCTTCAGAGTTATTCTGCCAGCAGGGCAAATTTTATCTTTATTAGTATGTATTTGTAGACTATGTGTAAATATTTGTATATTTCATTGAATTTTACATTTAACATACGTGCACTTTCTTGACCTATATTATACTTGAATTAAAATTCGATAAAACCAAAAAAGAAATAAATTTCCTCATTTCTACTCTGCTTCTCTTCTCTTTACGTTCCGTGGTTGTTAGTCCATCTTACCTACCATACTGTAATTCCTTTTCGGTCCTGTGATCAGGCTGGATACTTCCCAAGTCCTCCCTGGGAACGTGGCCGGCCGCCTCTGAGCCTACACATCTTTCCTGAGAAACAAGCTCTCCTTTCCTCTCTAAGACCTATTCTCTCCTCTTCCCACAAGACACCCTCTGGTTGTGTTAGGATTTCTCACAGCCCCCTACCACAGCCTCTTTCAGAGGAAGGGAAGAAGGAACACACATTCCACCTTAGGTTAGCATTCTACTTATCTGTTCTATTTTCCTTTTAAATTACATACATTTTGAAATGATGTTGTTAATGTGGCTGTGCTGTTTATTTCAGAAACTTTCCAGCTCAGGTTTTACCATCTGGGCTTCTCAGACTATGATAGATAGATACGCACACACCAACACCCACATACGTCTTAAAACCTTTTCACAACATCATAATATCCGCAGTGAGTGCTACCTAGGTACACATGATCTCCTGTTTTATTATGATATCCAAAACCAGAAGGCTGTGCTGTTTCTCTCTGTGATATTTCAGAATGCACTTTTTGTTACATGGGGCCAAAAAAGAGAGAAGCAAGTAGATTTTTTTTTTCTATCGGAAATTTCTTTCTTTCTTCATTTTTTTTCTTTAATTGTAGATACACTGACGTAACATTTCCCTGTAGAAAGAAAAGCTCTTATCATTTACCTAGCAGTGGTTATAAAGCTAATAGAAGCCCCCTGTGCTGATTTGTAAGACTACTTTACTGACACCTACTGGATAGGATCTTTTACACCAACTATAAACTGCAAGTAAGGCAACAAAGATTCCCTATTCTAATTGTGATGCATGAAGTATCTTTTAAATAATAAAATAAATAAAATTAGTTTTACTTTCTTTGTGTAATCCAAATAGATTGACATGCTGTCTTTTTTTGTTTTTTCTTTTGTTTTGTTCTTTATTTATTTATTTTTTAATTTTTTTGTTGGACAGGAAATGTATAAAGGCCAAACATTTCACATTTTTCAGCTTGGAAAGAAAAAGTTCCTCTTTTCTTTAATATGGCAATGAATGGAGAAAATCTATTTATACTTAACAGGCTGTACCTAAACTGTCATATTCCTGCTGATAGATCTCCCAGCTTAAAAAAAAGAGGAGATTTTTAAAATATTATGTAAATTAAACAGTTGATTTCCACTGAGAAGTTAATGTGTTCTCTTCAGTCATTAAGTAAGGCCCTTTTATTCCCAACCAGACACTTATAAGCATCAGGAATTCCAAAATAAGCAAGAGGTTTATTTAACAGTTAACTAGAGGTAACAAAGTTCTAGGTCTTAGAGCTGTAAATTAAAACCCTGTAATAGAATTTACAGCTACAATGGAGCTTAAGATTTGCCTGATTCAAATTTTTCATTTTTAAGTTGACAGATAGAAAGGTCTTAGATGAGAATGACATGAGATGTTAGCACTGAGCCTGAAACCTAGAACATGAACCTCAGGCCAGTGCGTTTCACACACTTTTTAATATATCTTTGGCCCATAAATGCTGACTTATTATTTATCCCTTGATAGCAACCTTTTGCATACATATGAATTAAGATAATTGCCTACTTCAGCTCATTGGCTTATCAGATGCTAACTAACAACACGGCATTTGATCTGGTAAAAAATATGGGGAAAAATGTATTAGTTATCTATTGGTGCATAAGCAATAATCACAAACTTAGCAGCTTAAAACACCACCTATTTATTATCTATGGTTTCTGTAGATAGTCCTGTAATTCCTGTGTGTCAGGAGTCTAAGCATGGTGTAGCTGGGGCCTCTGCCTTACGGTCCCAAATAGCTAAAATCAAGGTGTTGCCTGGGTCTGTGTTCTCATCAGGGGCTGAACTGGGGAAGGATCTGCTTCCAAGCTTTGTCAGATTGTTGGCAGAATTTATTTCCTTGTCACTGTGGAAACAAGGGCCTCATTTTTCTGCTGTTTGTAGGACAGAGACTGACCTCAGCAACTAGTGATTGCCTAGGATTCCTTGCCATGTGAGCTTCCCCAACCAGGCTGCTCACTTCATGGAAGCTTCCTTGTTCAAAGCCAACAAGGAAGAAAGAGATTCCAGCTAACCAGTGCTGAACTTCTATGTAATATATATAATCATAGAACCGCATATGTATAACCGCTAACATATGACATAGATACATTACACTTTCCATATTCTATTGACTAGAAGCAGGTTACAGACCACACCCACACTTGAGGGAAGGGGATCACTCATGAGACTGAACACCAGGAGGTGGGGATCTTGGGAGCCACTCTCAAGTCTGTACTGCACAAAAGAGATCCAAAAATACCAGACTTACACTCATATTCAACTTGCATTTAAAAAATATGTGGCCACATATATAATTTTGCTTGGAAAATGCTAATTGGTGTATATTTTTAATTTAACCTGACAATGCTTAAGTGCTGCCGGTGCACTTCCACAAATGAAACAGCTCCAGGGAAGAGCCGTGAGCATGGAGGCAACCACCGCCCAGTCACCACCACAAACTGCGGGACCCCATACTTCTTTTGGCATGTTCACACATTCCTGCCACTCAGAAGAGTGTGCACGCCCTACAGGAAGAGAAGGTAAACGTGGCAGAGAAAAGCTAGTTTCAAGAGAGCTACAAAATAGATAACAAGAATAACATTAGCCCATGTGCGTGAGCATTACAGGCACTCAACTATTTAAAGTTTTAAGACTAATTCTTCCACGAGGAGTATGGCCAAAATATTTGCTGCTGATAGTATGCCACATTTTTTGAACACCTATTTCAATTGTCTCGATTACATTTTAAAATAACACCCATTTGAGAAACTTCTACCGTGAGCCAGGCAGTTATAATCTTATCAACTTATGTGTCCTCCATTCATTTTTTAAATTCATAGACCTGGATTTGAATAGCACTATAAATAGTGCTAGAACAGACATACATGTTTTATTAACATGAGCAAGCTATGCTAAACTGTTTCCTATACTGTTTCCTACATTTGTAAAGAATTTGTCAATGATGGCTACATGAGAGGAATTTTGTGACTTTCAAGATGAGTTATATCTACTTGAGCATTGACTCATCAATGTTAGCACACTGCCAGATTGATAATGATATTCAAGAAGTCTCATTTAATCTTCAAAATAACCTTGCAAGTCACAGTATGCCTCTTACTTTGTAGATGAGGAAACTGATGCTTAGAAGTTAGGCAACAAGCCCAAGGTCAAGCAGATAGTAAATAAGAGTATTCTGACATCATGTCTACTGCTATTTCCATCATGGAATACTTAATTAGTGTTCCTATTTTAAATTAATTTCTTATGCCTTAAAACATGTGCAGGAAAGTCTCTGCTCCCAACTTACTTCCTAAAGATAGCCAAGAAAACCTATATACTTGTCAATTTTAAGTTGATTTGAATTGGGTAAAGAAATGGATGTATATAAAACAAAAAGTTCTTGGTTATCCAAATGCTGCTATGACAATGGTCTTCAGAGAAGGGCAATCTAAAGTTGTGCCCATGGCTATTGGGATCCCCAGATACCTTAGGGGCTGTAAGAACTCAACTAGGGAGTCACCTAAGATGCTGCTAGGCCCTCTTCACACCCGTACAGGTGGCTGCAGCTCCATGCTATGTGCTCTGCATTTGAGCAGACCATGGCTAGGTCCCCATGCAACCCAGGATCCTGGTGGCCATCCTGGTCCTGGCCATGGCCATGAGCCCCTCAGGCACTGCAGGACCCAGCAATCCATGGTGCTTGCCAAAGAGGACCCTGCACTCAGCAAGTACAAGAAAGCAAGCAGTGACACATAAGACAGCCACACTGTAGGTAGTGCACGCCCACAAACAGATCACATCTGGGCAAACTACCTGCTGGAAGGGCAGATCAGCCAAACCACATGTGCCAAGTCCGTGACTGACCACATCTGAAGAGGAAAGCCCTCTGCCCTTTCCAGATCCACACTGCTCCCTGGGGGGCCATGATCCTCATGTCAAAATCTAGTGGCCAGAATTCAAGAGTGCTGTGTGACACGAGGAGCTGCACTGACCACCTCTTACTTGTAGCCCCGCATCCCTGGTAGAGCACCCCTACTCCTTTGGGCATTGGCTTCTAATGCTTAGATCTGTGACACCCCCCACCCCCATTGCTGGAAGTCTCTCCAGTGTGCCAGCACCCGAAGACAGATGGAGAAAGCTTCTCCGGGCATTTTTTTTTTTTAACAACTAAGTGGCTCTAACATTGTTCCTTTCTTTTCTTTGCTTTTCAAATGTATTCATTATGTCTATGCACATGTTCAACTCCCATTTTATTCAATAGGAAAGTAACATCAACCAAAATCAAAAACAAAAACAAAAGAAATTTGGGTGGAAAGAAGAAAGTAACTGTGAACTTTCCTGACAGGCAGGACAGTGGAGCAAATCATGCAAAGACCAGCCCGCTATTGGCTCTGAATGTACACAGGGCAGTTTAACTTAAAAATAAATAAATAAATAAATACATTTTAAAAAGACTGTTACAAAAAGTTGAGAAATGATGAATTAGTTAAGAAACTGTCTTCAGAAATTGGCCACTTAAAAAATAGATTCAAAAGATACCACTATTTAACCCCAAAACAAATTCTTATCACATTAAATATAATTGCAGAAACATAAAAATATTACACACTTGTATCGGGAATGGGCTTTCTTAGCATAGCCCTTAGGTTAAACACACATGAGCGCACGTGCGCGCACACACACACACACAGATGACAGCTGTAGAAGCACTCCACTGTTCTTTCTTGCCAGCATCCATTCCCTACTTTGTTTGGCAAAAGAATATTTCTGATGCTTCTGTGAACCACCCCTTCCTGTTGCTCATTCCTTGTGACTCACCAGGTTTCCTGCTCTCCAGATTTACGTCATAACCATGTCCTGACCCCTCAGAGTAACACCCTTCAGGCCACTTCACGTACATTGGATGTGACTTGAGCCAGACCAAGCAAAGCCCTCCAAGGGCCTTGCTGGGATTCCCAGGAAAAGGACACTCTCTCTTCAGGCTCTTGGAAACTGAGGATCTTGCAAGTCTCAATCTGTTGAAGATATGAAGAAGGAGGATGAGAAGGAGGGAAAAGTTGGAGAGAGGAAGGAGAATGGGGGAAAGACAAGGAAGGAAATGAAACGTGAGGGAGAAAATGGAAAATAAGACAGTGATTAAGAATACTCCTTCTGAAACTTATCTTTAAAATAAATTGTTTTAGCTTTAGGATGCTCTTTGAGCCCCAACATTACTTTGGAAGGGAATCACCAATTATCAAGATTTGAATTCCTTTAAATAACTATATTCAATCTTGCTGTTTTGGAAAGTGCCTCAGAATTAAGGCAGAAAAAGTGATCTGCTAATGGGAATGAAAAATACTTTCATTAAGAAGGGAAGCTGTGAGTGTGTGTGTTTTCTATTTTGTTGTATTCCATACAAGAATCTAGCTAAGAATTATCTTTGTTTTCCTTTATCACTCTCCATTGAAATTCATGGATCTTAAAGGATCCTAAAGGATAATGAGAAAGATGTGATTTATTATTATTCAGAAAATGTTAATGATCAAAGAAACCAAGAGCTTATGTTAGCATAAAATACTTAATGTCACATTCTGTATTTACCAAAATGGATGAACAATTATGTCAACTAATTTATACTTAATCCATTGTTGGAATAATTTATTTATGAAATTTAACTTGAATAACATTGCAATCAGTGGGAGAACTGGGAAGGAGGAAAGCATAAATAGCATAAATAAATAATGAAGTGAAATAAGTGAAGAGAGACCATCGTTCACACTTAGAAACAAGTTAGGGCCGTGTATTCTCTCCTTACATAGAAGAAAGGAGTGTGGTCCATTCTTCCGCTCTTCCACTCTTCTGTCCCCTATTCACTAGGCAATGACCTCCCTTCCTGACCTCTTGTGATGGCCCTTCTCAGCTTTGCTTCCTCACAGCCCAGTGTTCCCTCGACCCAGCAAACTGCTGTCTAGGGTGGGCTCTTCTAAGATGGCTTGATCCCATCCACTCACAGCAACAGGCAGCCAGATTCACAGACTCACAGACTCAAGCCCTGGGTCTTTTGTTTACCATCTACATGACCTTGAGCAAGTCTCAGGGCCCCACATATAAAATCAAAAAACTGAAATACCAATACCGTGTGACTGCAGTAAGGATTAAAGAACTTTAGATACATGTGTTTCCTATAGAGTCTGGCACGTAGTGTCAGGCAAGGAGTAAGATACCAGGATCCCCTTCTTGGAAGTACTCCCAGTCTTTCCAAATAGTTCTCTTGGTGCCCTTCACTTTCCTGGGATGAGAAACGGATCCTCACCACCATCCCTAAGCTGACATCTCCCCTCTATTAGGGACTCTGCCCACGAACTCCCCTTAAGGATCCAGTCTTTTGGTTAAACAGGCTGGATGAAAAATCAGATGAGCTTCAGAGGACCAGCTTAGTTATCTCTTAGCAAGTCCTGGGATGGGGGTGTCTGCCTACTATCTTTTTGATGTGAGATTCTAATCGTCAACTTAAAAACAGCCAGGATTCCAGATAACAGTCAAGCAATTACCTATGGAAAGCCTTTACTACGTCCAGCAGAGTCTAATTCATTAACTGACTAGCAGGAGATCTCAATATGAGTCAGTCCTTGTTAAACCACACCTAATTAGGGTGGTAGAATTGGAACTACCAAGTTAACACAGGTGGCAATCTTTCTGTCTATCTTTCTTGTTTTTCACCTCTGCACATCTCTACACTTGTCCCTTCTGCTGTCATTAAACAATTTGTAATGACTCAAACTTTACCATTTTATACCTTTTGGCCTGGCCTCCCTATAGTTCCTCTGAATAGGATGTCCTTGCCTCCTTCTCTGAAACTTTGTCTGGGTTACCAGACAGTAAGTGGTCCCCAGAGCCCTTGCACGTCCTCCTGTTTCAGCCTTTGCACACAGTCGCCATGCGTTATTCCCATGTCTGTACCCCTAGAAGACTGAGAACCTCTCAGATGCAGAAGCCTCTTACTTTTTGGGCTCCAGCATAGTGCCTGGCTCTTCACAGCCATTTAGGATTTGAGTAAATAAGCAATAAAAAATAATGTATCAAGGGATAAATTTTTGTTAATTTGAGGCCTGGATTTCAGAACTAGTCCTGGGAGAGAGGAACTGAGTTTCTTTACTACACCGCTCAATGGGTCATTTTTGTTTGGAAAGGAGGATTAAGAACAGTAAAGTGAGATCGATGAATTATTCTGCATTCAAAAAAGCAAGAGTTGTTTAGTATGGGATAAAAAACAAAGAAAGAAAAGAAAAGTGGTTGGGCGAGAGAAAGAACAGCCAGCTGCGTGGTGGGAAGCTGAGTAATGAATAAGAGACAAGAAGTAAAAATTAAGTGGGTATGCTGGACTTCTAGAATGGCTGTATGACAGAGCCAGTATACTCTCAGTACCGAAATGACTTAACTGGTGAAAATTGGTTTTTTTTAATCATGTAAAGTCTCTGGAAGTGTCATAAGCATATGCAGCAAATGGAGGAACACATATTCAATAAAATCTACTAAATCTCAGTAAGAACACAAAGTCTGTGGCATTTAAAACATGATCTGCTTCCACCCCAAGCCCCACTCCTTATTATGGGATCTCTGCTTGAGGGAGGTGTAGCCAAGAAGATGGGGCTATCTCCACACCAGCTCGCAGTCCAATACTGTGCTTTCCGGCTCAGGCTGCTTCGATCCCTCAACACTTCAGTTCTTTATTGTAAAAGCTTCTCCTCCCAGTGGGAATGGTGGAGGGGACTCAGGTTTCTTTCCCCACCCAATTCCCACTTTGGGGCAGAAGCTGTATTCCAGGAATGGCAGGTCAGGAATACTGAAGACCCATCAACCCCACCCAAAGAAGCTAATAGGGCAGAAGATCTATGCTTGAAGAAGGAAAACAAGAAGACCAGAGGCTACCAAAACCTCCCTTTGTCTCCCTCTTATAGAGCAGGGAGTGTCATTCTGGTTCTGTGCAGGGAGAGGCAGACCAAGAAGGTAGGCCATAAGGACAAAGAACTCCACAACTCTGCCCGAGAAAACTAACTTTATTTGGAACAGAGTATAGAAAATTGCACACTTAAGCATTAGAAACAATGGCAATATTGGTGGAAAGCAATTAAGAGGGGTTGGTAGTTCCATTATACTAGTAGCAACAAATGCAACAGAAAAGCAGAAGTTTCAAAAGGAAAGCGCAGTACAGAAATAGCCAAGAAGAGGTCACAGTCAACCCTGGAGGCTGGGAAGACTGACTGTACAAGCTGCAGACTGTGTATAAGTGCAGACACTTCACAGCCATTTAGGATTTATATAAATAAGCAGTAAATAATAATCTATCCAGGGATACATTTTTGTTAATTTAAGGCCTGAATTTCGGAACTAGTCCTGGGAGAGAGAAACTGACTTTGTTTGCTACACCTCTCAATGGGTCATTTTTGCACCAAATACTCAGGAGGTTTGGTTGCTACATCTGACTACACACTGACTAGAAAATAAGCAATTCTGACCCAGGGACTATTCCTGGGAAGCCAGGCTTAAAAATAAAATCACACTCATCCCTACAGGTCTGGAAGACTGCGTGCATGTTCAAAGCTGCATCTTTTCAGGGGTGACTGAAAAAGAAACTTCCAAGCCACTAGTCCCTGGTGGAATGTGGAACAAAAGCATAAAATCCCCAAACTATAAAACCAGCCCCTATGCCATACATGTATCCAATGATAAAAGATGAAATGTGCACTGGCTAAGGAACTGAAGCACAACCTTTTGATGAAAAGTGGCTTACGCTGACTTGAGACCTACCCCCACACAGCTGAACTAAATGACAAAAACACGGGAAAAAGTATAAGCTGGAACCTCAGAGCCTACGCTGCCAGGGAAATAGAGTTCATGGAACTAGTTCAACCAAGTCTCTAAACAGATGAAACAAACAAAGAGCAAAGCAAGCCCTGGTGCGGGGAGAGGGGTCCAGTCGGTATACAGATTAGCTACAGTACATGATCTAAAATTGTCCGGATTTCAACAACAACAACAACAACAACACAGAACATGCAGAGACACAGGAAAGATGACCCATATTCAACCATTTAAAGAGGAAGCAAAAGAAATTGTCTTTGAGGCGATACCAATGTTAGACTCAGCAGGCAGGCTTCAAAGCAGCTATTATTAACATGTCATATAACTAAAGGAAAGCCTGTGTAAAGACTTAAAAGTAAACATGGTTTTAGCTCTCTGAGGAATTGCCACACTGATTTCCACAATGGTTGAACTCATTCACCCTCACACCAATGGTGATAAGCGTTGCCTTTTCTCGGCAACCTCACCAGCATCTGTTATTTTTGGACTTTTTAATGCATGGCCATTCTGAATGGTGTGAGGTGGTATCTCATTGTGGTTTTGATTTGCATTTCTCTAATAACCAATGATATTGACAGTTATTTCATGTGATTCTTGGTCACATGTATGTCTTTTTTTGAAAAGTGTCTGTTTGCATCCTTTGCCCACTTTTTAACGAGGTTGATTTTTCTCGTAAATTTGTTTAAGTTACTTATGGATGCTGGATATTAGACCTTCACCGAATGCATAGTTTGCAAATATTTTTTCCCATTCTGGAGATTATTTGTTCAATCCATTGATCGTTTCTTTTGCTGTGCAGAAGCTCTTAAGATGAATTACAATCCTGTCAGTTTTTGCTTTTGTTATGATTGCTTTTGGCACCTTTGTTGTGAAATCTTTACTCGTTCCTATGTCTACTCATTGTAGACATAGGAATGGTCTTCTAGAGATTGTCTCCAGATTGTCTTCTAGAGTTTGTATAGTTGTGGGTTTTACACACAAGTCTTTAATCCATCTTGAGTTAATTTTTGTGTATGGCGTAAGGAATGTTTCAATCTTCTGCGTATGTCTAGCCAGTTATCCCAGCACTGTTTATTGAAAAGGGAGTCCTTTCCCCATTGTTTGTTTTTGTCAGCCTTGTCGACAATCAGAGAACAGATGGACACAAAGAGGGGAACAACAGACACCTGGGCCTACCTGACGGTGGAGTGTGGGAGGAGGGAGAGGATCAGAAAAAATAAGTATTGGGTACTAGGCTTAGTACCTGGGTGATGAAATAATCTGTGCAACGAACCCCCATGACACAAGTTTGCCTATATAACAAACCTGTACATGTACCCTTGAACCTAAAATAAAAGTTAAAAAAAGCAAAAGAAAGTAGGATCATAATGAGTCATCAATAGAGAACATTAATAAAAGAAATTATATGGAGAAACACATGTAAATTCTGGAATTGAAAAGTACAATACTGAAATGGAAAAAAAATCACTAAAGGAACGTGTATTAGTTTGCTAGAGATTTCATAATGAGATATCGCAAACTGGGTGGCTTCAGCAACAGAAATGTATTTTTTCATAGTGCTGGAGGCTAGGATCTTAGATCAAGGTGTTCAGAGTCTTGTTTCCTTCTGAAAAAGAAATTTGTTCCATGCCTGTCTCCTAGCTTCTTCTGGTTTGCTGGAAATCTTTGGTGATCCTTCACTTCTCCGGCATCACCTCAATCTCTGCCTTTATCTTTACAAGGGATTCTTGTTGTGTGTATCTCTGGCTCCAAATGTCTATATTAGTCAAGGTTCTCTAGATGGACAGAACTAACCGGATAGATAAATATATATAAAGGGGAGTTTATTAAGTAGTAATAACTCAAACAATCACAAGGTCCTACAATAGGCCATCTGCAAGCTGAGGAGCAAGGAGAGCCAGTCCAAGTCCCAAATCTGAAGAACTTGGAATCCAATGTTTGAGGGCAGGAAGCATCCAGCACGGGAGAAAGATGTAGGCTGGGAGGCTAAGCCAGTGTAACCTTTTCACGTTTTTCTGCCTGCTTTATATTCTGGCCATGCCAGCAGCTGATTAGATGGTGCCCGCCCAGATTAAAGGTGAGTCTGCCTTTCCCAGCCCACTGACTCAAATGTTAATCTCCTTTGGCAACACCCTTACAGACACCCCCAGAAACAATGCTTTGCACCCTTCAATCCAATCAAGTTGACACTCAGTATTGACCATCACATTTCCATTTTTATAGGGGCACCAGTCTTATTAGATTAGGGGCCCACTCTACTGTAGTATGATTTTATGTTAATCAATCACACCTGCAACAACCCTATTTCCTAATAAGGTCACATGCTGTAGTATTAGGGGTTAGGACTTCATTATATACATTTGGGGGACCACAGCTCAACCCATAACAGGTGCAAAAGTAGATCTGAATTCACAGAAGACAGAATCAGCAAACTTGAGGATAGATCAATGGAGATTACAAAATCTGAAGCAACAGATGAAGTGGAAGATAGATCAGTATAGAAGATAAATCATAAAGATAGAAGATAAACTTTGTATGAGTCCATTCTCATGCTGTTACGAAGAAATACTCAAAACTGGGTAATTTATAAAGAAAAGAGGTTTAATTAACTCACAGTTCCTCATGTCTGGGGAGTCCTCAGGAAACTTACTGTTACAGTGGAAGGCACCTCTTCACAGGGCGGCAGAAGACAGAATGACCTTCGAGAGAAGAAGGAAACCTCATAAAAACTATCAGATCTCACGAGAACTCACTCACAATCATGAGGAAAGCATGGGGGAAACCACCCCCATGATTTAATTATCTCCACATGGTCCCACCCTTGACATATGGGGATTATTACAATTCAGGGTGAGATTTAGTTGGAGACACAGAGTCAAAGCATATCAAACTTCAAGGTAGATCAACAGACGTTATGAAATATGAAGAACAAAAACAAAAATAAATTTTAAAAGACGAACAGAGCCTCAAGAAATGTGGGATATCATTAAGCACAACAACATATGCATAATAGATGGACAGACCAGAAGAAGAGCAAAAAAAAATCTTCAAAGCCATGGATGAAAACCAACTGCAGTTGGAGAGTTGAGGTAGGGAGCAAGAAAATAGATGGGAAGTAGGAAAATAGGTAGGGTAAAGAAATGACAGAAAACTTTTTTATAACAGCACTCTCTGTTCAACTTTACTTTCTATTATTTACTATGCTTTGTAATCCTATCATCACATTAGCCAACTCTTCAATAAAAAGTCTACTACACACAATGGCCATATGTGATCATTGTTGGAGAAAATTCAGGAAAAGAACCACTGAGATGAAAGAGAAAGCAATGGGCGCAAGTAGTAAAATAAAAGAAAGATTGAAAAAGAAAAACCAGAGTTGACTGAATCAGAAGGAGGCAGGAATCCTCTGACAAACTGTAGGAAATGTTGGACTTCACACTGCACTTAAGACAAGGAATGAACTGAATATCCAGGTACAAGGAAAAACCAACCAGATTGTGATTTTTATTATAATTGTTATAAGTCCAAAAGTGGAGACAACTATTGTTCAGATGATATCAAATGAAGGCTTTATGGAAAAAGAACTCTGTCTTAATTGCTTTTTCCTAAATTGCCACGTGGCTTCAAACTAATGTTTAAACAATGTGCTGAGGAGCGTATGAACTCATGTTGCTTCTTTCTTGCCTCAGATAAATATGTGTGTTCTTCTTTTAGGGACTGTTTAATTCCAATCACATTTTTGCATACCTAGGAGAATAGGAGTAAGTCAAACTTACAAGTGTGAACTCTGCTGTGAGATCATTTCCTCATCTCTCAATATCAATCTTCTCACCAGTGGGAAAGAATTGCAAACGTCTTGGCTGCAGGCTCACTTCACACTACATCAAAACCTCAGTTATATCCAAGCAGCAAGCATTCCAAAAGGAATCTGCCGTTCTCACCATATTAAATCTCTTCAAAAATAGTGTACTTATTTTGTTCAAGATGAAGACTTTTGTGTAAAATATAAAAACTCTTTAATAAAGACTCTGTAAGTCTTACTTTGACGTAAACTGTGAATAGTCAATAGGTATGCGAATCCAGAGAAGAGTGAGTTGCACCTGCAGAAGTCTTTCTTTCTTTGATGAGAATGTCATCATGGTGGGGGCGGGTTATATTCTAAACTGCACAAACCACTGCAGCTGCCCTTTTGTGGTCTGCCACACTGTAAGAACAGCCTTTCTCTGAATGAAAAACATTAACTGTGATATCATCCTTCTCCTTCTAATAGAAAATTATTTTTCACAGAACACACTGTGCCTGAGACCCAGCACAGCCAACAGGCAGTTGAGAAATGAGCAGTACAGGCTCCAGCCCCTGCGTGCACCTGCAGGTCAGGGCGTCACTGATAGAGCAGGTGTTTATCTTCAGGCTGAGTTCCAGGGTGCGCTGATAAAGACTAGTTAAGATGAATGCCAGGAATACTGAACTGAATCTTGAGCATTTAGAGGAATGAAAATATGAAAATAAGCACAGCAGCCAGGCACACTACACCACTTACTTGCTCTGTAATCTTGGCTCCTGGCCAAATTAATTTTATCAAGCTTTATCAGATGTAAAATGAAGATAATTTGTACTTAACAAGGTTGTTCTGGGGCATAATGGAGACACTGTGGGTATTCCACCTAAGTTGATGACTGTTAGCTCTTTTCCCTACTGTCTGCCCCAGTTTGTAAAATAGATCCAAAATGAAGTCTTTACAGAAAGAGATGAAATATTTTACAGAAATATTTTTTATAAATGTCTCTTTAAAAAAAAATTTTTTTTTGTTTTTGTTTGTTTTGGGTTGGAGGGGTTGATCGTTTGTTTGTTTGAGACAGGGTCTCACTCTGTCACCCACCCAGTCTGGAATGCAGTGGCACAATCATGGCTCACTGTAGCCTGAGACTCCTGGGCAGTGTTTTTCTACCTCAGACCCCTGAATGGTTGGAACTACAGGTATGTACCAACAGGCCTGGCTAATGTTTTTTGTAATTTTTTTTTGTAGACACAAGGTTTCACTATGTTGCCCAGACGGATCTCGACCCCCTGGGTTCAAGCAATCTGCCTGCCTTGGCCTCCCAAGGTGCTGGGATTACAGAAGTGAAACATAATAATATGGTTTGGCTGTGTCCCCACCCAAATCTCATCTTGAATTGCCATGTGTGGTGGGAGGGACCTGGTGGGAAGTAATTTAATGATGGGGGCAGGTCTTTCCTGTGCTGTTCTCCTGAGAGTGAATAAATCTCACAAGATCTGTGGGTTTTAAAAATGGTAGTTTTCCTGTACAAGTTATCTGTCTCTCTTTGCCTGCTGCCATCCATGTAAGACATGACTTGCTCCTCCTTGCCTTCTGCCATGATTGTGAGGCCTCCCCAGCCACATGGAACTTTAAATCCATTAAACCTCTTTCTTTTGTAAATTGCCCAGTCTCGGGTATGTCTTTATCAGCAGCGTGAAAACAGACTAATACACACCACACCTGGCCTATTTTTGGTTTTTAATAAACACAGTGTGGAGAATTCATGACTGTAATTTAGACTGGAAGGAGGTTTGAGCAGAAAACAGTTTTCAATGCGCAAAGAAGAGTGATGAGAATACTCGTTTCACATACAGACATCACACTTAATATCACTTTCTGAGAAATTATTAATCGTAAACATAAAGTCATTATGAGACAGAAAATGCCACAGGGCCCTTGTATCCGCTTTTATAGATAGTGAGTAGGGAGCCTGTACATGGAGAAAAGAACCATATCGTACCAATTCCATTAAGCCTGTTGTGTTTCCAGAAATACGCCAGCAGTTGATAAATGCTCGTTGGTTGATAAACTGATGGAATCGTTCATTATAAAATGACAGACAGTATGTGAGATTACTACATGGAAAAATATTTCTAACCCTGGCTAAACATTCCTACCCTGAGTAGTGAGTAGTTCTCCACCCTTTTGCAATATAGTGTCTGCTTCTCAGTTTTTTCATCTATGTGGATGAACAGGAGGCAGGTGGCAGGAGTTACACTCATGTTTTGGTTCTAATTGGCACTTTTTAAATTTTCTGCAAAATAAAAGTCATTTTGTTAGCCAACCCTCAAGCAATTGACTAACTGATCCTTTTAGCAAGTTGGCAGAATTCATCTAGGATGGTTACAACTTAGAAATGCCGTTTTTAAGAAGCCCCATAGGGCTGATGTTGAACGACTGAAGAGCTTGGAGAAACTTAAATTAGAACCTCCTGGGATTTACTACAGCTGCTGGAAAGTGTATTTCCCTGTGCTTCCTAATGAGTCAATGAAGAGGCAGGGCATCGTAAATGGTTAATAGCACATTCTGGGAAACAACAGTTTTGGACTGAATTATGGCATCCAATCCCTGCTAATTAAGTGGCTTTGGGCAAGTTATTCAAACTCTCTGAGTCTTGTGATCCTCATCTATAAAATAGGCATTGACCACAATATTTGTGAGGATTAAATAAGTTAATACTGCAAAAGAGCTTTCTCAAACTTTAATGTTTAGGCAAATCAGTAGACATCTTGATCAAATGCACTCTGGTTGAATAGGTGTGGTGTGGAACCCAAGAGTATATGTTTCTAAGAGACTCCCAGGCAATTGCAATATTGCTGACCCTCAGACCATCTTTTTGATAGTAAAACTTTCAGGAAGTCACCTCAGTCCTGGCACATTGGAAATACTCAGTAAATACTAGATAATGATTGATGATGACAATGATGATGATGATGATGGATTGCTTAAATGCCTAGAATAAAAGAACTCTGCAACCCAGCCTTCCCTTTAGCTACAGAATGTCTCAATAACTCTCTGCCAAACCTCAGGACCAGTGTTTTTCAAGAGAAGTTTGCATACAGGAAAAATATGGTAACATTAACGCCATAGACGGAATAATGGCCACTCAAAAATAACATGTTCTAATCCCTGGAACCTGTAAATGTTACTTTACCAGAAAAAAGAATCTTTGCAGATATGTTCATGAAGTTTAGAATGTTCAGATAAAATCATCCTGTACTATCTCAGTGGGCCCTAAATGCCATCACGGGTGTCTTTATAAGAGAGAGAAGGAAATTAGACTCATATATGGAAGATAAAGTGATGAGCAGAAAGAGGCAGAGAAGAGTTAGATGACAACAAGCCAAGGAATGCCAGCAGCTTCCAGAAGCTGGAAGAGGTCAGAAAAGATCCTCTCTTAGAACTTCCAGAGGGAGGACAGCTCTGCTGACACCTTGATTTTGGACTTCTGGCCTCCAGAACTCTGAGAGAATATTTTTCTATTGTTCTAAGCCACTAAGTTTGTGGAAATTTGTTACAGCACTTACATGAAAGGAATACAATGGTTTAATTATTTAATAAAACACTTATATGTACACAAGCTAAATAGCTAATATCTCAAAGTTGTGCACTTTACAGAGTAAATTATTTCTCTTTATTTAAATAAGGATTCTGACCTTCATGAAAAACATAAAGATACTAATGGTAGATTAAAAATGAGATTTTATTTTTAGGAAATTAGAAAAATCATACACAGTCATCCCTTGGCATCCATGGAGGATTGGTTCCAGGACATCCTTCAAATACCAAAATCTTGCAGATGTTCACGTTTATTATATAAAGTGGTGTAGTATTTGTATATAATCTATGCACATCCTCCTGTATGCATGATACCTGGCACACAGCAAAATTCAAGTTTTGCTTTGTGAAACTTTGTGGAATCTCATTTTCTGGGTATTTTTGATTCATAGTTAGTTGAATCCATGGATGTGGAACCCACCAATATGGAAGGCCAATGGCACTATGTTTCTGTGTAAAATGTAGAAGGTGTCAAAGAAAGATATCCCCCTTCTAACAGGATAAAAGGTTGTATGAACTATGAATTATAACTTAGAGATCTGGAATTGATGGGAACTTTGTTTTCTAGTCTTCACTGGTCCACATTATTCTTTCACACTTTAAGAGACACCCTTGGAATTTTCAGACAAGCATCTTTGCAGTTGGAGTGCTGGGGGAGTTTACCCAGAAAATGTCTAATGCCATCCTTGCCTTCCGGGCGTTCATGATTCACCTGTCTGCAAACCCTCACATCTGAGGGTACTTGGTTGCATCAGCAAGCATCCTACCTGTTGTCCCTTAAAAAAAAACTGGAAACAAAATTAGCACAGTTTGTCTTTTCAAATGTAACCACATGTTAAAAGGAATTTTAATGAGAAAAACTTACAACCCAGAATTCTATGCCCATCAATTATATCTTGCAAAAACGAAGATGTAATAAAGACTTTTCCAGACAATAAATGCTCAAAAATGCCAGCAGAAATGCTCTTCAAGAAATGTTGGAAGAAAGTCTTAAAGCAAAAGTTAGACGGTAGCAGATGCAAACTTAGATCTACACAAAGTAATGAAGAGTGAAGAAAATGAAAATAGTAAGATAAATATAAAAAACATTTCCCTTATTTTTAATCAGTCTAAAATGTAATTTACTATCACAAAAAAATAGTTTTACTGTATTATGGGGTTTATAATGCATGTAAGAGTGAAATGTATGACAAAAATAGTACAAAGGATGAGAGCGGGGAAATTGTAAGAGTCTTATACATGAAGAGATACAATTTGAATGTAGACTGTGATAAGGAAAGATGTATATTGTACACCATTGTAAAAGAAAAACTGCACTGGACACTTATTAAAAATGGCAAGGAAGACTTTATTCAAGACTACTGAAATGGGGGGAAAGATTGAACTTGACTCCACTGAAGGATTTTTAAATGCTGGTGTGCGTTAATGTCCTCTACCAGGATGACAGTAGAAAAGAAGGTTAGTCAATGTGATTAGGGCACCTGTGTTTGCTAATTGTCACTTATCGAAGGGAGGCTCCCTACCCTTCCCTACCCTCCCATAGATACTGGGAGATAGAGGCTCTATCTATCTTTCTTGATTACGTTTCAAAGGGATAGTTCCCAGATTCTTGAGAAAGATTTATATTTTAAAAGGGCAGAGAAAGAATTTACCATTGCAACTTTTCTAGATTAAATGCCCTTAAGAAAAGAGAATCAAGAGTCTGTGGTCAGAAACAAGACTATCTAAAGTTCAGTCAATCTGAGGGGGACATTAGAGCTGTCTTGGTCACCTTAGGACATCCATCAAAATTAAGTGAGCTGTAATTACTAGGTAAATATTGGAGATAAAATGGAATCATAAACAACATCCAATTCAAAATCAGGCAGAATAAAATGAACAGAGAAGAGATGGGACAAATAAAAAAAACAACTAGTTAGACAGCCTATTTAAGTTAAACTTTCAAATAAATGGTCATTAAAAAAGGAGAGGTTGTCTGACTACATTAAAAAGCAAGACCAAACTAACTAACTATATAAGAAACTCACTTTAAATATAAGGCATATATAGTTTAAAAAGCTAGAAAATGAAAGAGTACATAGATATGATCAAAATAAATCTGTAGTGGCTATATTAATATCAAACCAAGAAATATCAGCAAAATGAATACTGCCAATGATAAAGAGAAATATTGCATAACAACAAAGAGGTCAAGTCACAATGAAGATGTAATAACTCTTAATTTGTGAACTATCTGGCAGCAGAGCCTCAAAATCCATGAAGAAATATGCAGTATCTTCTCAGCAGTATTTGTACTGTCTGGGAGCTTGCTAGAGATGTGGAGTCTTAGGCCCTACTCCTGACCTTAAGGTTAAGGTCAGATGAATTAAGAATCTGCATTTGTAACAAGATCCCCACATAATTAAACTGCATAAGAAAATCTAAGAATACTGATACACATTATGCCACATTTCCAATAAAGAACGAACACTCAGGTGGTATGTTTGCGAGGCAGTTTAAGAGAATGTGGCAGTTTCATGGTTTCATAGAGTAACAGCACTCAGCAACAATAGTATATAATAGAGATTTGAAAATTGAGGAATATATAAAAGAGGCTTTATATGAGAAGCATTGCAGTATAACGTTCTAAAAAGTAGTTTTCACCACCTCAACTCTCTTCAGTTATAAATTGCTTGGAAGATTTTTAACCACAAATGTGTGTTTTCCAATTATTTTATTGGTGGGTGTTTTTAATGGTATCAACTAGCTCAAACAGTATTCCTGCCTTATCCACGGGGGATACATTCCAAGACTCCCAATGGATGCCTGAATCCATGGAAAGTACCAAACCATATATATACTATGTTTTTTCCTATACACACACACCTGCGATAAAGTTTAATTTATAAATTAAGCACAGTAAGAGAGTAAAAATAACTAATAATGAGATGGAACAATTAAAACTGTATACTGTAATGAAAGCTATGTGAATGTGGTCTCTCACTCTCTGAAAATATTTTATTGTACCGTACTCACCTATTTTTGGACCATGGTTGACCACAAGTAATTGAAACTTTGGAAAGCAAAACAGTGGATAAGAGAGGACTACTCTATTCAAAACGGTGTTTCTCAACCCTGACCACTTTAACAGGATGCCCTGGCCCCTCCCCCTAGATATTTTTATTTAATTAGACTGGGCTGCGGCCTTATTATCAATATTTTTAAAAATCTCTCCAAGCCGGGCACGGTGGCTCAAGCCTGTAATCCCAGCACTTTGGGAGGCCGAGGCGGGCGGATCATGAGGTCAGGAGATCGAGACCATCCTGGCTAACATGGTGAAACCCCGTCTCTACTAAAAAATACAAAAAACTAGCCGGGCGAGGTGGCGGGCGCCTGTAGTCCCAGCTACTCGGGAGGCTGAGGCAGGAGAATGGCGTAAACCCGGGAGGCGGAGCTTGCAGTGAGCTGAGATCCGGCCACTGCACTCCAGCCTGGGCGACAGAGCGAGACTCCGTCTCAAAAAAAAAAAAAAAAAAAAAAAAAAATCTCTCCAAGTGATTCTCAAGTACAGCCAAGGTTAAACACCATTATTTTAATAAATGAAAGGTTTTGTAGTAAACAAAAGTAGTAACATTGATTGTGACACATCTCCCTTCTGTCATCTCACATGGATGGTCACCAGTTAGTGAATGAAATACATGACAGGCTTTGCAGTCTGAACAGGCACAAAGGAAAAAGCAGTATCATTTAATAACTTACGGTGTGAATATCAGCATCAGACATCAGCATTAAATGGTATATTATACAAACTTAGCATATTTATGCATATCATGCAGAGAGAAATTGGAGAGGTTCTGGGGCTTTACTTTAGAATTGACTCACAAGCATGTTCCTATCAAAACAACAAAAACAAAACAAACTCCAGGAAATCACTTTGCTTCTAAATGGAAAACAAGGAATGAATGGCATTGATGGAGATGAAGCTGGGCTTAATACCCTCATGAGGAGGAGTTAAAGGACTGTACCTACCTGTCATAGTCTGTTCAGGCTGCCATAGCCAAGTACCACACAGTGGGTAGCTTAAGCAATATACATTGATTTCTCACAGCAGTTCTGGAGCTGGGAAATCCAAGACAAAGGCATAGATGGATTCAGTGTCTGGTGAGGGTTCTTTTCCAGTTCATAGATGGTGCCTTCTGTCTGTGTCCTCACATGGTAGAAGAAGGCAAAGGGCCTCTATTGTAAGCTTACTATTCCCATTTATGAGGGCTCTGCCTATGACCAGACTATCGCCCAAAGCCCCCATCTCCAACTACCATCGCATTGGGAATTTCATCATGTGAATTTTGGGGTGGACCCACATATTCAGACCATAGCCCTACTGGTCATTAAGGGTTCTTCCTAAAAACATGTTGTCCCACCAGGTGGTGGCTGTTCACTCTCTCTCCTCTATACCGGAATTGACCTGTAACAGGAAGGGGGACAGAAACTCACCTTGGGTGAGCACTCCTTTGTCCTGGGTACTTTCAAGTTGTTTGTCTTTATTGTTCATCGCAACAACCTCACAAGGAAGGTATCATGTCATGCACCCATTTTGCATATAAGGAAATAATGCCTCAGAAATGCTAACCAACTTTCCAAATAAACCCAGCTTGTAAATGGTGCATCCAGGGTTTGAGCCAGTCTGCAAGTTCCAAACGCCCCTTTTTCCCTGTCACCCTGCTGCCTCCCTGGCATCATACTAATCAAGAAAGGATGTGACCAAGAAGCCAGTTGATGAGAAGAATCTCTGAGAGAAGGAAGTTTTCCAGGTGGGACACTCCAAAGCCTAGGGTTACTCACACCCCTATTCGTATGCATTCCAGATGATAAAAGCCATCACAAGGTGATTTGAGCTAGGCAAGGAGTTGGTAGGCATGGGAAAACTAGAACCCCTAACAGAGCCAGGCAGGAAGTAAAGGCTTGAGATGACAGTGTCGATGGGGGGCTTGCATATTAGCATCCAAATCTAGAACTCTGAATCACTTTTTCCCATGGGCATTTAATTACAGGGTAGCCTGTGTACTTGTGATTAGTGGCATGATTATATATAAAGGTGCTCATGGTTAACAGAGCCTTTAGTGAGCTGGCTGGGGCCTAAATAATGCAACTAAATACGGGTGACTGATTAAGCCAGGAGATTCCAGGTTTGGGGCATTCCTAAACTTTTTATTGGTAGCAAAATATTATTAATAATAGTTCTATTAGGCCAGGATTAATTTGAACCTGTAGCTTCTGACATAGTCTCATGTATGAGATTCAGACCCTTTAACATGTGGTTAAATTTGAAAGACAATCTGTGGTGCTTTCTAAGTCAACCATTGCCCACACTGCAAACATTAGCTTCAGTGAAAACGCTGGCTGTTTTTCCTGAAGGGCAAAGGAAGGGTCTAGTCCCGCAACGAATAGGCAGCAAAGGTCTCTTTGAGTCCAGCTCTCTAAATGCAAGTAGTCCTCCAAGGGGCTCTCATCTTAAACTATTAGCAGTTTAATCTGGGGAGTGTCAAGATTATGGCTAAAGGTGGCAGCAAGGTAGAGGAAAGGATCTTTTTACAAAGACACAATTTGAGGGTTTTACAACTAGGCAAAGGTCTGTCGCGGTCTCTATAAACTGAAAACCACCTTGGAATTTTTATGAGAGGCTGCAGACCTTCTCATTCTGAAGCTCACCACTAGCAAGGACTGCCTGCCACGGTCTCTATCCCAGTAGAACCATGAAGACATCATTGCAGCATGATACAGACATACGTCATAAGCAACTGTATAAGGCTCTGGTGTAATATTTCTTCTGTGATATATATTTATATCAATTGTGAAGAAGCTGGCATGAAATTATATTGCTAAGGTCTATTTAATTTCCAGATGATGTTACATTCTCTTTTATCATTCACCTAAAGACATACTCATTTTATTAAAGAGATGTAAATTTTCCCAAAATAAGCTAGTTGATTTTGTTCATGCACAAGTCATTGATTTTAGAAGATATTTTCTATTAACAATAATATACTTATATCTAAACGCAAACAGGCTAGCATCAGAGAACAAAAAAATTAAATTTGCAACAATTCTATATCTCTAACATTAACTTAGAAAATTTCTCTCACTATTCCACACTCAGCTCTAATTTGTCAGCGAATCCTCCATCCTGATAAAGTACCAGTTGGGTCAAACAATGTGTTCTGCTCTTTTCTACTGAAGACTGTTTTGATAGACTTTTAGCATGAGAAAAACAGATTAGGGAAATGAACAACAAAAAATATAAACCAAAATAAGCTAAAGCAAATATAGATATATTCTCCAGCTAATGCTCAATTTTCTGATTTCTAATACAACTAAAATATCTAGAAAAAAATGTGTTTTAGTACTATGATTTAACGTATCATCTTTTTAAAAGTCTTTCATTTGTCCCATTTGTAAATCTTTGTTATCTGGGGTATCAGGCATCAGGGGATAGCGTATGTGAATAGCAATGTATTATGTCCCGGGAACACTAAAAACATTTTCACTATTGCTAGAATAGCAAAAAGTTTCATTGCTGCATACAAATGACCACTTTTCAAATGATAAAGCACTGAAATGTTTTATAAGCTCTTTTCCTAGAGGTCTCCCGGGATTTGCCTTAAGTATTTGCATAAATAAATTATAAATGGATCCATCACAGCTGACTGCATTGAGTGAGGTGAAACTCAAGAGTGAATTTTAAACTGTGCTCAGCAGTAAAGAGGAGTGTTCAATACCAGCTGCAGCACAGGTTTTCATTCATAATCCTTCCCAGGTCTCTCCATTCTGTGACTTTCCAGGTAGTCTCTTTGGTGTCCTTCATCAATTTAATCTTTCTCTTTTCGCAGCTACTCAGAATGAACACTCTATGTGGTCTTATTAAAATCGACTCCTGCACCAAGTATTGGGGAAGACTTAATTGGCCTTCCAGGCTAGCATGTTTGTGATTACGTTTGATATGAATGCTGTGCATATTAGCCTAAGTGAAGAAATAAATGAAGAAAAGTATTACAGTGATCATAAAACATTACTAGAACAGGGGCAAAGCATCATGCTGCACAACGTGTCTTGGCTCTGCCCACAAGATGCACAGCAAGGAGCAATAATGTATTGCCCAGTGAAAAATACCATTTGGTATGCAAATTAAAGAGAGGTCAAAGCTTCCGTTCTTGGCCCTGCATCCACCCAACATAAACTCAAACTTGGAAACAATTAAGTATGCCTATAAATCCAGAGCCTTGGAAAACTAAATGGAGTCCTAAATCAGAGAAAGACACTAAGAAGGCAGAGAAAGAATACTCATTAGCCAGGTCCACATAGTGGTTTTGTGGGTGTTCCTAAGAGAAAAGAGCTGATAGGACTTTTATAAGACCTCAGATAAAATCCTTTAAGGCATTGACATTATAATATTAGATCATAATGCCGTTGGCACTTTGCAAGAAAATTCTGAAATCCGGGGGAAGAAGAAACCATTTTTAAAAGGCTCATTTGAGGAGTTTTGAGATTAACTCATTGTCTTGATCAAAGGTTATTGCTAAAAAACAAATTCTAAGTGTCTCAGGAAAAGAAATCTGAGGCCGCTTATCCACCACTGCATCCCACTCTTGATATTTCATTCTCCACTTCAAGTTCCTTCCCTCCCACCTGCTCTCTGTATTTTCTTATTTTATGCAAATGAAAGGAGAGAATAGAATTCTGTCTATAAATACTATTTACCTGGCTGCTTAGATTTATGGTTTTCCAGGCTGAAGACCAGAACTAGAAAAGTCCCTCAGGGTGCAGATCAGAGAAGCAACACATTCTACTACTTTTGCATAGATAACATTAATTTTGTTCAAAGTGCAGCACAGAGTAAGTCTCATCATTTAAGACAACTAAGAATATGTTTGTAAATTCAGTTTCTTAGCCAAATCTCATATCTGATTCTAAAGCTGACCTGGAATCCTTCTTATCCTCCTTCTCTGGGGATATTTACAGAAACTTGATATGCACATGTCGGACATAGCAGATGCCAGTCAATTGACCAGAACACATGAACCTCAAGAATACTACTAGATTTCCTCCTCGTGTTTTCAAAACCGACTGATCGATTTACTGGTTTTCCAAAGGATTCACACTATGGAGAGCCATATTGTGAATATAAGTGTACCATTTGTTTATCCTTAAGAGGCATTATTTTGATGTGCTAACAGGGGCTACTAATCAACAGTGATCTGTTACTCAGTTTTTAAAAATCACTCCTAATACTTGCAAAAGAAAATTATTTAAAATGTAAAAGCAATTATGCATGTCATCAGGGCCATTTTAGGGAAAAAAGTGTGCTGCAGATTTTGGGGAGAAGATTGTCTTTAAGATAAAATTGCTCATACATATGTTTTATTATTTATATCATTACTAAACATCTTCATATTGAAAAAAGTTCAGAAACTACATTATCAGTATGCACTCACATACCTAGGTTTTTTTAAATTTTTGTGGGTACATAGTAGGTGCATATGTATTTATGGAGTACACAAGGTATTTTGATATAGGCATACAAGGCGTAATAATCACATCAGGGTAAATGGGGTCTCCATCACCTCAAGCATTTACCCTTCGTGTTACAAACAATCAATTATACTCTTCTAGTTATTTTAAATGTGCAATTAAATTATTATCGACTATAGTTATCCTGCTTTGCTATCAAATACTAGATCTTATTGATTCTTTCTATTTTATGTACTCACTAACCATTCCCACTTCCTCTAGATTTACATAATGCTTCATCTTTGAACAAAAATTTATCACTAATAGTGACACTGATACTGTATATTTTGTCTAAACGATAGAATCCTACAAAGTACTTAAGTATAAAATTTGTGGCCATCTCATCAGGTCTCTTAATACTGAATTCTTTATAATGAGATTTTTCCATTGCAAATGGCATTTAACAAAAAGTGCTCCTCATTCCAATGACTTAGAAGCACATGATTTCCATCCACCACTACTCTGAACTGGCAGCCGTCATAATAAGGTGTGAAATCTCATTAAAAAGTAGCATTCCACAGCCCTCCACACCAAGTCAGGTTTTCCTGTTACCCATCCTGCAGATACTGTGCCCACTTTCTCCCTTTAGGGAGCAAGAGTCCAGTCCCCAGTGCTTGGGGATCTGAGATGTTTTCCTTTTCTCTTTTAAATCTAAATTTAGATGTCACCTTCTCAGAGCTGCTTTTCCTCATGGCGCAATCAAATTAGGTCTTTCCAGGCAAAAAGTGTCCGGAATAGAGACGTTGTTCAAGGACACTGGACCCTGGCTAGACTTTTTCCCCTGATGGTGACATGGCCTCACTAATGCTGAGGTGGTTCAATGTTTGCCAACATTTCCTTAAAGGGATGCTCAGAGAAGCTAAGGTATGCTTCTACAGAATGGTGAAATAAGCCCCATACATAAAAAGACAGTTATTTATGAGGCAAGACTTTCCTTTTAGACTGAATTTTGGAAGGACCTTACCTGCACAGAGAGGGTCACCAGAACCTGTGAGTTGCACAAGGGAACAAGATAAACAGAAAACCAGAGAAAAGCCAGGTAAGGATGAGCAGCAGCTGCTCTGGCACAGGGAAGCACCTCCCTGCTATTGCGCGTATGTCCTCAATAAAAATAAATGTCAAATAAGAAGAAAAGTTTTTGAATGTTCTCACCATAAAGAAATGATAAATGCATGAGATGGTCTATATACACATTACTCTAACTGGATCATTATACAACATAAATATGTATCAAAACATCAAATTGTACTCCATAAATATGTACACTTACAATGTGCCAATTAAAAAAATCAATTTAAATTTAAAAAATAATAAAAGTCAAGAGAGATTATGAATATTTAAATTAGCTTGTGTAATCACTCCACATTGTATACATATATCAAAACACCACATTTTACTCCATAAATGCAATATAATCAGCTAATCATTAAAAATATCAATAAAACAGTAAAACTAAATGGGGACATTGTAACATGGCTTCTGCCTGACAGTGGTGACACAACTGATATGCTGCAGTCTCCTCTGTTATTCTCATTCATGACATCCAGTATTTTCCTTCATAGCACTTAATGCACAGTCTTTATATTATCTTCTAGACACCTAATGTACCTCATGTTATACAACCATAAATTTAGATTATATATAACTACTGATATAGTTTGGGCTCTGTGTCCCCACCCAAATCTCATCTTGAATTGTAATCTCCATGTGTCGAGGGAGAGATCTGGGGGAGGTGATTGGATCATGGGGACCATTTCCCCCATGCTGTTCACATGATAGTGAGTTCTCACGAGATATGATGGTTTAAAAGTGTGACAGCTCCCATCCCTTCCACCATGTAAGATGTGCCTTGCTTACCCTCGGCCTTCCACCATGATTGTAAGTTTCCTGAGGCCTCCTCAGCCTTGTGAAACTGTGAGTCAAATAAACCTCTTTTCCTTACAAATTACCCAGTCTCAGGTAGTTCATTACAGTGTGGAAATGAACTAATAAAGAAAATTGGTACTGGGAGTTTGGGGCACTGCTATAAAGATACCTGAAAATGTGGAAGCAACTTTGGAACTGGGTAATGGGCAGAGGTTGGATAAGTTTTGAGGATTCAGAAGAAGACAGGAAGAGGTGGGAAACTTTGGAACATGTTGAATAGTTTTGACCAAAATGCTGATGCTGATAGGCACAATGAAGTCCAGGTTGACATGCTCTCAGATGAAGATGAACTTATTGGGAACTGGAGCAAAGGTCACTCTTGATATGCTTTAGCAAACAGACTAACAGCATTTTGCCCCTGCCCTAGAGATCTGTGGAACTTTGGACTTGAAAGAGACAATTTAGGGTATCTGGTAGAAAAAATTTCTAAGCAGCAAAGCATTTAAGATGTGACCTGGGTGCTCTTAACAGTGTACGGCCATATGCATTCACAAAGAGATGGTTTGAAATTAAAACTTATGTTTAAAGAGGAAGCAGAGCATAAAAGTTTGAATATTTGCAGCCTGACCAAGTGGTAGAAGAAAAAAATGTATTTTCTGGGGACAAATTCAAGCTGCCTGCAGAAACTTGCATAAGAGATGCTGAATATTAATAGCCAAGGCAATGGGGAAAATGTCTCTAGGGCATTTCATAGATCTTCATGGCAGCCCCTCTCATCACAGGTCCAGAGGCCTAGGAGGGAAAAATTGTTTCATGGGCTGGGCCCAGGGCCCCACTGTTCTGTGCAGCCTTGGGACGTGACACCCTGCATCCCAGTTGCTCCAGCTCTAGCCATGGCTAAAAGAGGCCAAGGTACAGCTCGGGACATAGCTTCACAGGGTATAAGCCCCAAGCCTTGGCAGATTTCACATGGTGTTGGGCCTACAGGTATGCAGAAAACAAGACTTGAGTTTTCAGAACCTCCACCTAGATTTCAGAGGATGTATGGAAATGCCTGGATGTCCAGGCAGAAGTCTGCCGTAGTAGCAGAGTCCTCATGGAGAACCTCTAATAAGGCAGCGCAGAGGGCAAATATGGAGTTAGAGCCTCCACACAGAGTCTCCTCTGGAGCACTGCCTAGTGGAGCCATGAGAAATGCGCCACCATCCTGTGGTCCCCAGAATGGTAGATCCACTGACAGCTTGCACTGTGCACCTGGAAAAGCTGCAGGCAATCAATGCCAGCCCTTGAAAGCAGCCACAGGGGCTGTACCCTATGGAGCCTCAGAGGCAGAGCTGCCCAAGACCTTGGGAGGCCACTTCTTGCATCAAAGTGCCCTGATGTGAGACATGGAGCCAAAGGAGATCATTTTGAAACTTTAAGGTTTAATGATTACCCTCTTCGGTTTTAGACTTGCATGGGGCCTGTAGCCCCTTTGTTTTGGTCAATTTTCCCATTTGGTGCTTTTAATTTTACAGGCTCATAGGTGGAAGGAACTCATCTTGTCTCAGATGAGACTTTGGACTTGGACTTTTGGGTTAATGCTGGAATGAGTTAAGACTTTTGGGGACTGTTGGGAAGGCATGATTGTGTTTTAAAATGGAAGAAGGGCATGAGATTTGGGAGGGGCTGGGATGGAACAATATGGTTTGGCTCTGTGTCCCCACCCAAATCTCTTCTTGAATTGTAATCGTCACATGTCAGAGGAGGAACCTGGTGGGAGGTTATTGAATCATGGGGGCAGTTTCCCATGTGCGGTTCTCATGATAGTGAGTTCCCACAAGATGTGAAGGTTTAAAAGTGTGTGGCTGTTCCCTTCATGTTCTCTTTCTCCTGCTCCACCATTGTGAAGATGTGCATGGTTCCTCTTCATCTTCCACCATGATTATAAGTTTCCTGAGGCCTCCCCAGCTATATGGAACTGTGAGTCCATTTTAAACCTCTTCTGTTTATAAATTAACCAGTCTCAGGTAGTTATTTATAACAGTGTGAAAACGGACTAATACAACTGCATATGTACCTGAATAATTGCTATATTCTGCATGTATTCCTCTCAGGTGAACTCTATGAGATTAGGCACTGTGCCTGGTTTTTTTTGTTTTTTTTTTTTTTTTTTTTTTTTTTTTTCACCATTGCATCACCAGTTCAGCAGAGAGTCTTCACAGGAGGTGCAAAATAAATATTTTTTAGTAAATCAATATTGGGACAGTTGAAAAAAACTGTTGCATGACTCTGCAATGGTACCAAGCCCCTGGCAGTTTTTCTCCATGTCTAAGACCATCAGGAAGCCTCTCCATTGCAGGAGAGATTCATTCAATCGGTTCTCCCTTGCCTACCTGACTGTGGAATACCTAGCACCTTTTGGTGGGAGGAGCCCGGGTAGGAGTGGGCAGCTATGCAGAAAGGGGCCTCATTGACTCATCACTGCTTCAGAGGCCAGCCATGTTGAATTAGTTCGTAAAAATTCTTAGTTGTTTTCATGGTCTTTTTCTACTTTGGGCCTCCAAGACTCATGCATGCATACTAACAGATGTGTATCATAAAATCATAGGAATGACACATTTTCAAATTATTTGATAAAAATCCAGTTTTGAAAGCTTATTTCTAGATACTTAGTGTCAATTACCCCCCTTTATGATAAATAACAATTATGAATGAGGCATTTAGTAAAAACATTTTACTAATTCCATGATGTCCACATTTTCATTACTTGCTTTTCAGAATGAAATGATTGTTTCACCACAATTCACACAAATTAACTGATACATTAATCCACACCAAAAGAAAGAACTCACATGAAAACAGTATCATCTACGATGGGGGGAGTCACAAGAGCCACTCAGGCTTAACTCTCATCATCATGAGCATGAAATAATGATCCTGGTCCATAGAATGAATCCCAGTGAGAGGGGCTCACACTTGTCTCCTGGTATCCACCTCCCAAAAACCATTTATCAAAACAAATGCAGTCATACAGATCCAGAGCTAACCAAAACTTTGTAAACCACAATTCTAATTTAATACTGACCAAATTTTCTAGTCAATGGGTTAGATGAAGAGTTATTAATAACCTGTAACCAGAATTTAAAAAAATATATATGTGAAAAATTCATTTGATAATGTTTCCTAATCAATAAAAGCCCGTAGGACATCCCTACACACTGTCTAAGATTTCTATCCTTTCTTTATTTTTTCTCCTAATCATCATATTTTTTTCAAGCCAACTATAACTCTTGCTATCACATCTGTTCTTATTTTTCTATCTTGCCATCTAATCTTTGTCCACATGCAAATATATTTCACTGTTATAATCACAGTGTACTCAATATTTTGTGAACTAAATCTTTCACTTAACAGTCTGAGTCTACCATTTTCATATTATGGAATCTTCAAAATTATTTTTTATGGTTGCCTAATATCTCCTAATTTCCTTAAGCATAGCCTGATTATTGAATATTTATGACATTTCCATTTTTTTGTTATTAAATATAATTTTATATAGACTATTTTCAGTCTTTTAAATTGTTTCCTGGATACAGAGAAAATAAAGATCCAAGTGTGTGAATATTTTCATGGCTCTTACTGTATTTAATCATTTTACAAAAAAGGTTGGGTTGATTTACACTGCTCTAGCAATTTGTGAGTGGATATTTACTGAGAGCATGCTATGATTTACTTGTAGCTTTAATTTTTATTATAAGAGTTATCAATTAGTATCTCATTATTAATTATAAGTAGGCTTAAACATTGCTCTACATTTATTCTTTATGCTTACATAAATTGTCTATTTACATTCTTAACCCATTCTTCTATTTCCTTCTATTTTTTAAAAGGTATTTTTAATTGGCTGCTTGAAACCCTGAAAATAAGTCTCTTAACTTGACCTAAATACGAAAGACAATAGAAGCAAAATCAGCACAAACTTGCCCTGTTACCTTCAAGAACTTGGCTGTTACCAGGCCATATTAACAGAAGAAGAATAATTCCTTCCAGAGAAATACTGTGTGCTTACCCTAGTCGGTCTTCACAGTAAAGAAAGAAGAAAATGCACTACTGTGGATTTGAGGGCCACACTTCATGAGGAAGTTGTAAGTTTACTTTTTTATCACTAAATAGCATTTTCAACAAACTCAGACATTGGTCACTAATGATGAAACAGGTAAAATATAAGCACCCAATTAAGGAGTGGGGAAAACCTATGCAGCTCATTAATTGCATAAACGAACTGACATACACTGTCCAGCAGTCATACAGAAACAAAGGTTACAATAATTTAGATCTTGCATTTTCCAAAGCATTGGGTGGGAACACTCCCGACATGTTACTTGACATCACAGAGAAGGGCAACCCCACGGAGCACCCAGTGTTCAGGGGTCTGGGCCGTCCTGAGGTCCACAGCGGCAATGTAGTTCAAGTCCGTTCGAACTGGCTTCTTATAGATGGGACAGGAGTAAAACCGAGGATCTCGTAAAGCTACAAAAAAATCGTAAAAGAAAAGAACTTGGTGAATTTCCCACTTAAGTGCCCAAGGAGAGTGCAGAGCCATGCTTCTGCATTCTGTAGGTCATTTCAAAGACAGATGGGTTTGGCAGAATGAGGGACATTCTTTCTGAGGACCAGGCAATTCCTGGATGTGATGCAGATGCTCCCACAGGGTGCAGGTAGCTGTGGCAAGACACCCAGACAGCGTCTGGTGGCCTCTGCTGGCTCCCTGCCCCGAACCATGGACAGTAACTCAGCCCACATGCTTCCTCTCTCTCCTTTGCACCTGTCAACTCAACATCCCCCTCCACCTGTTCTCCTTCATCTCCCCACCAAACCTTGAGCACACACAAGTCAGTTTTAACCAGGCATCCAGCACCAGTGGGCATTACTTTATTATTTCAAAATCTTCAACCCTGCAGGCCATAGCTTACATCACATCTTAAATCCTAGGACAGAGGGTGCTTCCCCACCCCCCAGCTAAATCAGGTATTGTGAATTCTCTATAAATGTAGAGAAATACAATTGCTAGGAAGCAGAGAGTAATAGACCAATTCACCTCTCTGAGACTCAATCTACCTTTCCGGAGTAGAAGAATAGATGCAGTTTCCAAAATGACACTGCAATGAAAGGCAATCTATGCGTGTCCATCCTTCAGAGATCCTTTCTAACACATCCATCTCCACCCACAGGCTCCCTTTCTTTCCAGCCTTGGAAACCCCATACTCACAGACAGGCCCAGGGCTGTGGGTACTTAAACTCACACAATTCATGAGGGCCCTCTTTAAAAAAAATGAGTGAAATTTATAAATAAAAAAGTAGGCTTTGGAAGGAGCTTCTGCCTGCGAGCAGCCTGGGAGTTTAAGCCTCCTTAGTGTCTTATGAAACCAGTCTGTCCACAGTAGTTTACCTGCACATCTCCTAACATACATCTCAGGAAGTAGTGTATTATTTTATAGTCTCTTCCAGATTATACATTTTTCGAGGACAAGAGTGTGTCTACACCCATCCCCGTACTCTTCTGGAAAGTCAATATTATATTTTTTAAAAACCCTCACTTAACTACTGAAGTGAAATGACATTTAACTAAGAGGATGCTCTGCTTTTGTGAATTAATGTTACAAACATGGGCACTGAAACATATCAGAGTTATTGAATTTATTTCTCAAAACTGACATGCTCAAAAATTTGCCTTTTCCAGAAAATTATAAAAGCAAGGCACTATCAGAAGCTGGTCTCATTATTTGATCCAATAGACCTTTTAACCTGCTGTGCCCTGTGTTTTCACATATCCACTATACATTTAATTAATTGTATTAGAAGAAGTGAAACATCTGAATATAATAATATGATACATAAGTTTCAATATAAAATAAATAATTCTAAGGCAGTGATTCTTAACCAGGGATGATTCTACCTATGGGGGACATTTGCCAATATCTGAAGACATTGTTGGTTAACACAGCTGTGGGCTTGCTACTAACATCTTCGTGAATAGAGCTCAGGGATGCTGCTAATATCCTATAATGCACAGGACAGCCCCCCCCAAAAACAAAGTTATCCAGACCAAAAATGTCAATAGTACCAAGACTGAGAAACCTTCTTCTAAAACAATGAAGATATTTTACAGTATTTTAAAACTCTGTGTTTCCTCAATCTCATGACATTAATCATTAGAAATAACCTAAAACAATGTGATACCTAATTTTTAAGTCTCAGTGTAATTTTTCCAATTTCCATGTGTATATCACTAGTAATAATAATTAGGCAAATATATATGAAAAATTCTGAACAAGTAAATGAATGACAACGAATCATGCAATGCGGTTAACACTAACTATACTCACTGATATAGTTAAATCCTTTAATCCTAGGATCTTTAAACATGTAACAAATATATAACTCATTCTTCTTCTTGCTGCAAATTTGATTAACAATCATTTTATAAACTTGAAGTAAGGCTTTGGTGCCTTACATCTGAATCTCATGATAATTACAATAATTACAACTTGAGAAGTATTTGACTACTTGGATTTTAATCCCAAAAGAAAAATGGAGGAAAAAAATAGCATTCTCTTCAATAAGCAGGTAAAAATAATTTTCTGAAGTATTTATCCAATTCTATTTATTTTTAATTGCTTCAGAGCTGAAAGTGCTCATGCCAAGTCACAGCGTGCAGCAAACTTCTGTGTCAGGATTAGAAGCCACTGAAGATATAATTCCATAGTGAAAACGCCGACAGATGCTAAACAACTACATAAGCAGATGATTCGAAACCATCCCCCTGTTTAGACAAACAACTTTGAAGACAAAAATAAGCATGTGAGGTAGGTAGAACAAATCAACTAAATATGTTTAAAACCTTGGGGCTCCAGAAGGAGGAGGAGAGAGGAGAGGTTGTGCAAACTGGCAAGCTATACCCTTTAGGATCTTAAAGGTTTTAATAAAACACCTTGGGGGAATTTCATTTTCTGACTGTTTAACTTTCCTATCTATCTTGCTTTTTCATCTGCATGTGAGTATGCATCCATATATTGCTTCCAACATCCAAAATAACCATTACATAGAGAGTCTCTATAGAATCGTTAAGTCATTCTTTTATTTAACCACCCTTTTGCTAATAACATTTAAATTACCGGACAGTTCACTCTTAATATACACTATTTCTTTCACTCCTTTAAAAAGCATTTGAGTTAAGCATGTTAATAAGAGTAACAATTGAAAAAATATGTATTAAATGCATCCCATGTTCACTGTCAGTACATTGTCAGTACATAGGACGTATTTAATACATATTTTTCCTAATAACATTGTGAGTTTAATTCTCTCAGCAATCCTGTGTGATGGGTACTACTACTTAATCATTTTACGAATTCAAACACTGGAACAGAAGGAGGCGAGTTGTCCAAGATTAGAAAGCTGTAGTAATAACTGAGAATGAAACCTAGTCAGAATGGATCCGTGGCCTCTCCACTTCATCGCTGCAATACTTGGGATGCACTATGCATGTATACCTCTGTCTTTGCAGAAAACATGAAAAGGAAATGGACAGAACTAGATACCGGAGTTTAATCTGTGGCATACTTTAGATAGGCCTCCAAAGCCACATGACTAATGACTAGGATGATAAAAGCCAGGAGAACCACTCGAATATCCTGGCCCCTGGCTCATAGTCCTCTACCGGTGAACAGGGGCATAAAGCACTTTTCAGCCTGCAGCATGATGGAGGGAGGTATGGGGAGGGAGAGCACCACCCACAGAGGGCTCTCCCTGTGCCCTCCCACTGCCTACAGTCTACCTTAACAGGTACCTGAGAAAAATTAACTCAGGACTTCAATATTCAAGGAAGCTGTCCTCATTTTGAGTTTAGCCTTTATTTTCAAGTTTCGTCCCAGGCGCTAAGAGGACACATAAACACAGAATCTCAAGTGGAAGACTAACCATGGGAATTCCCAGAGGTTTGCATATACCTCACAACAAACAAATGTGGTTCTGATACCAGCTTTCACTGTCAGTAGCCAGGAATCATGGACAAATTACCCAAGGTCTCCAAACCTTAATTTCTCCATCTGCAAAATGAGGACGATAAATTTGACAGAGTTGTTGTAAAGATTAAATAAGTTAACACATGTATGTGCCTGGTATAGTATAATGCCTGGAATGTGGAAGGTGCCTAAGATAGAGATGTTATTTGACACTTGTTTATCTCTCTGTCTCCACACGCATACACACACAGGCACACGCACATACACACACAGGCACACGCACATACACACACATGCATCTACTTACGCATGGACCTTTTCACTAAAGCAACTTCCCAGACTCATGTTTCCCATGACTTTAACAGACTTCCAGGTTTACAAGCTGACAGCCGATTAAACCCTGTGGGCTCAGGAGCTAGGAGGTCTCTACTCCTGGTCACCACATATGGCTATCCCCACCGCAGTCCCAAATCTGCACAGTCTCAGGTCAAAATCGGTCAGATGGCATTCTTAGATACATTTTTTTCCTTAGCAGGAAATAACCCTTGAGACCCCTCTTGCACCTACTTAGTGATCAGAGGTACACAGAAGGCTTGCCTCATCCCTCACAAATGTTCCAATCACCGTTTTCCACCACATCAGCTACAGTTCTAAAGTTCGCTGAGAATCATCAATCTGCTCATATAATAAATCTGTGAAGACACATCTTTCTTCTATCTGTCCTTTTCAGCTTCCTTTGAGAATAGAGAATCTAGATGGTGTGCATGTGGTTTTACTCTCTTTGTGAATTGAGTACTATTTGAATGACTTTTCCGTGATTTTCTAGCAAGAAACATGATTTCCTTTTAAAGTTTGAGGGTATATCACTCAATTTTTAGAGTTAAAATAAATATCTAGATTTCTTCTTGTAGAAAACAAATAAACCAGTCCTATATCTATATTTTAATGATTATTTAAATTGAGAAATTTCCTTCATATTAATGTAAAAACAGTTAAGCCGCACTTTGGTCTTTAATGATGCTACACACCTCTTTAAGTCAATCAGAGCCCTGCTCAATTATCAAAATTGAGTAAAAATTAAATGTATCACATGAAAAGGGTAACAGAATGTTAGTTTTCCATTACTAAAGAAACACCTCTTCAACAACAAAGCTATTTTAACAACAAACCAAGTTTCCACCAGCTCTTACTGAAATCAGAAAAGGAATAAAGAACTAAAGTTTTCTTTTAATACTTTGAAATTAGCCCCCTTTTCCTTTGCTTATTTTATTTTCTCCCTTACCTGCTGCTAATGAGCATCACCACTGGCTAACACGCAGCAGGGTGGATACAGTTCTTCTATAAAAATCTGTTCTTAAATCATAAAGAATTGCCAGTATTATAAAATTATTACTTTATTACTACCATGCTGAGATGTTCAGTGTCAAATTGCCACGGATTTTTATAGTTTAGTCACAAGAAAAAACAGTAACATGTAACTCAACTGGAAAAAGGTTTTCATTTCATTTTATAAGGGAGATGCTTTTACAACATGTTGACTAGATGCAATGATATGATAAAGCAATTTTTCTAAAATACTATTTTTGGCTAAAGGAACACTTGATTATTATTTCTATAAAATAATTACTGTCCCAAGATGTCACACTACCCTAAGAACCAGTAAATACAAAGCCATAGGCAGTATGCTTGCCTAAGCCCAGGTAGACACATTTATCTTTTTTGATTTAACTAATAAATATTGAACTACACCATGTGCCAAGCAGTGTGCTGAGAACCTTCGTGTTCCTAATCTGATGCTCAACTCTTCCCTTCACAGGCTCTTCTTCCTTCATGTTTTAAACACTGGTCCCCTCCCAAGGTAATGCTTATTCCCTTCAACAAATCACAATCTCTCTAGCTTGTTGTTCTCAAAGCAAAAATCATTTCTCTAGCAAACTTTTGAAAATACTGAATGAGACATGGTGTGAAATCCACCTTTAAACATTTTCCATAAATATCAGTTCTCTCTTCCGACTCCCCCATTTCCACCTCTACCTGAAGAACCTCTTTCATGTGGAGGCTTTGCTATCCACCTACACACTGCTGACATCCAGCTAACCTGGACCGGGTCTGTCTTCTAAATCCCAGAACTAAACTCTTCACCAAACCCAGCACATCCATTACCACCTCATGACTTTCCACTCTTCCCTCTGCTCCAGGATGTTAGCATAGCCCCTTTCTGTCACTTGGATCTCAGCTCAATATTCCTAACAGAACTCCTAAATTATCTTACACTCAAACCATGTGTATGGCTTGCATTTGTCCCCTAAAATTTCATGTGTTGAAAACTTAATCACTGGTACAACAATATTTGGAGGTAGAGTCTGATAAAAGGTGACTGGGTCAAAACGGTGAATCCCTTATGAATGAATGAATGTCATTATCATGCCAGTGAGATAGTTATTGCAAGAGTGGGTTGCTATAAACCAAGTCCAGCCCCGGTGCCCCTCTCTGTCTCACATGCTTACTTCTACCTTCTGTTTGTGACCGTGGAATGACTCTCACCAGATGCTGGCATCATGGCTTTGGACTTCCCTGCCTCCAGAACTAGGAGCAAAATAAACTTCTATTGTCTATCACATGCCCAGTCTGTAGTATTTTGTTATAGCAACAGAAAATGGACTAAGACACCACCCATGTGCTTTTGTGCAGAGAAACAAGAAGTATCTGAAATCAGTATGTTCATTTCTAGTCAACTGTCATTATTCACAGTAGTTATGTCCTATAAAGTCACCATGAAAACTGAATTAACAAATGCCAAGCCATTGCTCCTAGGGGAAACACAGGGTTAGTTTCCTGCAAGCCTCTGGTCACAACATTTCCATCAAGCAGTCAATACATAATCTTGTTTTATGTGTGTTTCTGTTTAAGGATATCTTGTTAATACATATTGTTGATTTATTACGATTGCATTGGAGGCCAACAGCACTATGACTAATGCCTGAAGGAAGTTTGTCCAACACATGTATTTTCTCCATAAGGCAGAGTCTTTTTGTGCTCAGAAACAGCAGACTTAAACACTACACTTGGGGGCCATTTTAAATAGGAAAAAGTACCAAAAAAAAAAAAAAATTGTAAAACATGGTACTAAAGAGACCACAAACAGGACACTTAGTTGTAATATGAAAGCTGGAACAAGAAGGCACAGCCTCACCTTGTTTGGCCCTAGCTAGGAATATGTATGTCTGGCAACTCCAGTTGTTTGCTGCTTTGCACATGTTTGTGAACGACCATGGCATAGACTATAAAAGTGTCATGAGTATTGAATCGGGGGCTACAGAGAAATTTTAGCAGGTGGGCAAATTCACAAATACAAATCTGTGAGTAACAAGGCCCGACTATATTTGTTTCTTTTATGGCTATCACCCCGTTTGCAACTCAGCTCCACAAGAATGGGAAGCCTGTTTGGTCTTTTCTCAGTGCTGCCATCCCAGCACTAGGGAAGTGCTTGGCAGATGGTCAGTAAGCAGTCATTGAACGACCAAGCGAGCTAATGCTATTTCCCTCTGCCACAAAAAGTCTAACTCCCCATAACTATCATTCTTGTCCTCCAAAGCACATCTCAAAAGCAATCACCCCTAAACTCCTAGACATCTCTATGTTTTCTTTCTGAGCATCTCTTCTGTAACATGTATCAATTTGTATTTTCATTATTTACTTACTATGGGTCTCCTTCACCAGACTGTGAGTCTCTGGGGGCTGGATCTGATTCATAATGATCTTTGTATCCCTCGCACCTAAGGTTATGACTGGTAACTATTAGACATCCAGCAAATGTTTCCTTAAAAAATAAATACTTGGGGCTGGGCGCTGAGGAGGCTGAGGCTGGAGAATCGCTTGAACTCAGGAGTTGGAGGGTGCAGTGATCTGAGATTGTGCCACTGTACTCCAGCCTGGGTGACAGAGCGAGACTGTCTCAAATAAATAAATAAATAAATACTTATAGTTCATTAATTATTTTATCCCTTTACTTGTTAGAATCTTTTGTGCTTCTATTGTAAAATCAGTACTTCCTTGGTATCTACTACCATGGCTAGAGTTTATGGTTTATGCTTCTAAAATGAACAGGGAATTCCCTCATGTGCTGAAATGTGGTTACCGCTGTAGAGATGTTAGCTGAGTGAAAGGTGACCAAAAAAAGAGCCTCCGGAAAACATTAATCCAACAACGGAAAATAGTTTAGGCATTTTTAGACTTGTCAAGTACAGCTTTGATAATTTTGTTAAAGTAGAATCACGTGTGTACTTCACAGAAGTATTATTACATTCAAAGACTGAAATAAGAACCCAGTATTTTACCATTAGCTATAGGATTAAGCCAAATGCTTCTGAATTCAATCTAGACTTCACTATCTGGTTCAAACCTCCAAGCTGGTAGAGCCACAGCCTCCAACTGAGCCCTGTGCAGTCTCATCTAGAAAGCCTCCTTACCACAGCTCACCCCACCACATCGCATCCATTCTTCAAAGCTCAGTCCAGGCCCAAATGCTCCTGAGACTCAGCCCCTGTCCACTTCATCCTGTGTTATCTCACTCTCCTTCCCCATGCTTATTAACCATGCCAAACATTTCTTTCTTATCTCGTCAGCTAATATTTCCTGAGTATCCACACATATTAATCTGCTTTATTAGATAAGCAAGTACTATCTAGAACTATTGCCTCCTCAATATACTCAAGAAAGTGCCTAGAGGTCAGTGAGTCCCCATTAAACATGGGTGTGAATGTAAAGCTAGTTGATAAGAGTAAAATCTCTACTACACGATGACAAAAATAATGAACTCCCGTGTTGATAACGTCATCCAAACGAACAATGCGAACACTTACTGAAGGTACAAGACAACTTACTGTTGTTTTCTGCATAAATCCTTATGACAGGCATCAACTCAAAGAGCACTTTTGGCTTTGATTCAGTGAGTTTCATGTTCCTCTTGTCCCAACCAGCACCTTCAAGATATAAGCCATAGACATAGACACCCTCTGTGGGAGGGGCAGAAATGTCATCCTTCATCCACTTGGTGACCTCATTGCAAAGCACCATATTGTCCAGAGCCCAGCCTTTGTTGGCCCGAGTTATTTCCTATTCAGGGCAGCAAAAGATGAATGGAGCAGTTAGAGGTTTGTCTTAATAGAAAGAGCATAACAATAATGAAAGCTTGGCTCCAAATCACTCTAATTCAAAGGAAGTACAATAGTGCGTAAAGAATTAGCAAGATTCTCTCATAAAAAAAAAAAAAAAAAAAAAAAAAAAAAACCACATCCTAATTTAGCTATGTCTACTTTAAAAAGAAATACAAAATCAAATCAAATACAAAAATAAGAAATAAATATTTTGAAAGTCGAGCTAGCAGCCTGAGAACAAGTGGCTGGGATTTATGTTCATGACAATGTAACTGCTAGTACCAAAAAGAGACAGTCATTCTCTGTCTTATTATAGTCTTTAAAACTATAATGAAAGAAAACCCTGTGGAGGAAAATTATAATAACACAACGGGTGCAAATCAGAGCTCTTACCTGTCGCATTGCAGTTAAAAATCCCTGGGGGTTAAAAAAGCCTGTCATCCAAAAGCAGTGAGGTCGGCCATTGAAAACCCACGAGGTAAACTGGCCATTTCTTTCTATAAGTTCAGTAAACCAGAAACCCAGTGTACTTGAAACCCAAGAAGCCTGCAGTGAAGACATTTAAACAATTAATTGATATAAGTTTAATACTGCAGTGTAAACCAGCTATGTTCGCTAAAAAAAATGATGAAATATCAATTTCACTTTTATAATGAAAAAAGTCCCTAAGTCATGAATTTTCCCTGGATTCTGGCATAAGTGTTTCAAATTATTCTTTCTCCTTAATAATAGTAATGCTACTAAGATATGACAGAATATACTAGTCATCACATGAACATCAGATCAATTCACAGAACTGTTCAAGATATCTAATGTCAATCAAATCACTTTCCATGTACCAATATATTCATCACTGATTCTGCTGTAAAGGAATCAAAACAATTTATTGGATTAAATTTCAAGGCTTTCATCATTTTTCCGTAGGTTACAATTTCAATCTGTAACACATAAAAAAGGATTTTTATTTACATAAATATGCTCATGGCCTTATCAAGATAAATCAACACTGTAAAATAGATCCCATGGATAATAAGTTGTAGAAGACTTGCTACACTTAATTGTAATGGGGTAAACAACAGTTCTTTTCCAGAATGTTTGTCACTTTAGAATACATTTTTGTTTCCTCTCCTGAAGGAGCAAAAAATGGAAACCCAAGACTCTTTGTCATCCACAAATTATTTGCATTTACTGCTTCTGACTTTCTCCCTGAATTCACCTGTGGGGCTTCCATTACGACAACTGGCATGGATATGTCATTAATGCCACCAGCAGCAGCAGTGGAAGGTATCTTCAAGTCATAGATTATAACATTTTACTGTAATTGCAATATTTTATGTATGAATAAATGTAGTAATCAACCTGGGTATAACACTTGAATTTCAAACACCTTAAGAATTAATTTGCCTATTTTCAAGAGTTATTGAGATTCCAAAGTCTGATAATAAGCTGAGAAGAATAAAAACCTGAACAAAATGATCATAATTTAAGAATTAAATCACTCATTGTCTGCTATCATTATAGGTCTGTTAACTAAAAGAGATGTGTATTTTATACTACGTTCGGTCTGAGGGCAGAGGGAGCTGCTAACGAGAGTGCCCCCCGACAGGGATTCCTGTTCCAGAGCCTCCCAGGTCCTACCAAGGTGGATGATCTGGTTTGGTAGGGAAGGAACTCACAATGGCCAGTGATCTGGAAGAGTCTCCCTCTGTCCTTGGCAATGAGAAGAGGCAATTCAGATAGAAAACTCTCTGGCATGGGCAATGGATTTATTAAAGATGAGAAGGAAATAAATGGGTCTGGTCAAAGCTGATTCTGAGTCTCTAAGCTATGTGATGAGAGGGATGGGGGGTGGTGTCATCAAATAACATGGAGAAGACAACAAGAAGCAGTCCTACTCACTATATGCTGCCTGCAGAACTCACTGCCTCATAATCTGCTGAAGCTCTGGATGACATGCCTGAGGCTCGGCACTAAACAAGCCCTACCGCCTTGCCATTTAGCCAAGTAATCTACAGAGGCCAACCCTCTATCCTCCCACCCACCAATCTCACGTCTGTATGCTGCCCTCTCTGTGCAGCCCCAACCTGACGCAATGCCCCCTCTGTCCTTGGCAATAACAAGAGGCAAGCCCCCCTCCTAAGCCTTTCCATTCTACCTTCAGCATCTTCAATGCCATGATCAGAAAACTCTTCTAGATCCTCCACCTCATTCTGGAACACCCTCTCCATCCCTTCTCTTAACTGAAGTCTGCCCCCCACCCCACACCCTCAACCCGGGACAGACTGCTTCCTTCACAGCCTTCTCCAAATGTAGGCTACTGCTTTCCTCATACTCAACAACCCTCAGGACCAGGGGAAGAGGAGACGACCTTGTCATTTCTGACTGTTGTTGCCAGGTCATCACGCTACATCATTCTCTTCTTTTGAGTCTCATGCCATCCAGACATACTATCCTTACCCCTACTTGCTTCTATCACCTACTGGTCACTTCCTCTTATTCATGAAGGAGTTTGGCTCCTGGTTTACTCTTCTACTCAATCCCCCAAATAATAATGAGGATGATGATGATGATGATGATTGTGTTGGTGGTGGAGGTGGTGGTGATGGTGGTGATGGCAGAGGCAGTAATTGGTGGTAACAGTGGTGGTGATGGTCATAGTGGTGATGGTCATGGAGGCAGTAATGGTGGCTGTGGTGGTGACAGTGGTGGTGATGGTCATAGTGGTGATGGTGGTTGTGGTGCTGATGGTGGTGGTGGTGGTGCGTTTTAGTATTAATAATCACAGGCACTTACATATCACTGACCACATGCCAGGTGCTGTTCTAAGCACTTCACACATATCAACTCATGTAATTCTCACAGTAATGCTAGGAATTATATAATGCTATTATTTCCCTTTACAGGAAACTGAGGCACAACAAGGCAATTGGCGTACCCCAAGTTAGATAGCCCATAAGAGACATGATTTGAACCTGGGTATTCTGGCCAAGCAAGTGCATACTCAAAACCCATATACTGCCTTTATTTACTTTGATTAATCATTCTAGGTGACTTCAGCCACCCATGTGAACGATGCATTTAACATCCTGCTATCTTATCTCATGACCCTCTGCTCTCTAATGACCCTGATGTCCATTCCATTTTATTCCTCTGCTCTCATACTTTCATGTTAAATTTTGTCATCCCCAAACACTAGCCTGTTGGGAGGTGTGTTTTTTTTCCACTCCTATATTTCCTTCGATGGGGAGAGAGCTCCTTGTCTATAACACTCCAAGATCCTTGACCCTCTCATTCTCCCCACTCCCAGGAGGTAAAGAAATTCTTCTGGTTTCTGGCTGTTTCAGAGGTGGGTTCTGCTCATCAGATGTCCCATGTGCCCCCTATACTTCCCAGCCTCACACGCAGTTAGGCTGGGTCCAAGGCTCTAGTTCTGATCCACAGACTGTGAATGAAAGTGGCAGGGGTCACTTCCTTACCCAGAAAGTCTAGACCTGGGGTGCCTTGTCCATTTCCCTTCCCTCTGCTGTGATGACTTCAGAGGCCACATGCTCCAGGTGGTACAGCTCCCAGATGACAAGGCCTCCATAATGAGGGTCCCAGAGTAACTGTGTGGAGCCAAGGATGCACCCCGCTGGTGAGGGACATAAGGAAGTAGGGTGCAGCTATAACAGCAGGTCCTGAAGTATGATCAGTGGCTTAGCACTAGGGCAGCAGGAGGTTGGAGAAGCCATAGCAGCAATGGAAAGATGGAGATACAGTTAGGAAGCCCAGCCAGCCAGCCC
Organism: Rhinopithecus roxellana; assembly: GCF_007565055.1. Lineage (NCBI taxonomy): Eukaryota > Metazoa > Chordata > Mammalia > Primates > Cercopithecidae > Rhinopithecus > Rhinopithecus roxellana. The sequence goes on from NC_044551.1 coordinate 95,688,138, forward strand.
CTTCTGTTTTATTGCTTCTGCTTTTATTGCTGGGGGTAGCAGGGGAAAAAGGGAGCACACACTCTCTTCTGCTCCCACACTCTCTTCTGCTCCTGCACACTCTAGCTTCACAGGGAAGTCTCTGTAGAGGAAACTGTCTAGCGTAGTGCTGCTGGTGGGTAAGTCTGTCTAATTCCGAATTCTGGTTTTGAAACCCCACAACTCACCTTCCAGCAGATAGAAGCCACATTGTTCAATATTAGCTTCATCAATAAATGTTCCCTAATCTGCACTACTCCTTTTCTGCCATTTAATTGCTTTGGAATTCAGAAGGAGAAAAGAGCTAGCTATTTAGCTGCCTTAAGAAATCCAACATGCACCATCCCCACTCCACATTCCATTCTTCAACCATAACCTCCACTTCCAGTTCACTTATTCAAGGACAGTCCTTTGACCTAAGCATAGTATCTGATTCTTTGGTTCCATGATTTTCACCTCATCCATACATTTTGTCCCATCTCCATTAGGCTAGGTGAAATAAGCCAGGCACAGAAAGGCAAATACTGCATCATCTCACTTACATGTGGAGCCTGAAAGAGTTGAACTCATAAAAATGGAGAGTAGAATGGTGGTTACCAGAGACTAGAGGGTGGGGTGATGAGGAAGGGAATAGGAAGTTGTTGATCAAAGGGTATAAAATTTCAGTTAGATAGGAGAAGTACGTTCAAAAGATCTATTTTACAATAAGGTGACTATAGTTTATAGCAATAGACCGTATTTTTTCTTTTTCTTTTTTTTTTTTTTTTTTGAGACGGAGTCTCACTCTGTCACCCAGGCTGGAGTGCAGTGGCATGATCTCCACTCACTGCAAGCTCTGTCTCCTGGGTTCATGCCATTCTCCTGCCTCAGCCTCCTGAGTAGCTGGGACTACAGGTGCATGCCGCCACACCCAGTTAATTTTTTGTATTTTTTTAGTAGAGACAGAGTTTCACCATGTTAGCCAGGATGGTCTCGATCTCCTGACCTCGTGATCCGCCCACCTTGGCCTCCCAAAGTGCTGGGATTCCAGGTGTGAGCCACTGCACCCGGCTACAATGGACTGTATTCTTGAAAATTGCTGAGAGTGGCTTTAGGTCTGAACCACAAGAAAATTTAATTAAGTATGTGAGGTAATGCCTATGTTAATTAGCCCAGCTTAGCCATTCTACAGGATACACATCTTTCAAAACAACATGTAGCACACCATTAATGTATATAATTTTTGTCAAGTAAAATAAATTTTAAAATAAGTCTTTAACAGTTTTTGTCCCATCTCCTCACCTCTCGTCTTCACCTGCTGTCATTATAATCTCCCCATTGAGAATGGCTTCCACGACCTAGCTACCTCTCCCACCATGGGTTGAATTGTGTCCCCGCCCAAACTATACGTTGAAGTCCTAACCCCCAGCACCTAACAATATGATCTTTTTTGGGAACAGGGTCTTTACAGAGGAAATCAAGTGAAAATGAGGGCATAAGGGTGACCCTACTCCAATATGTTGCTGTCCTTCTGAAAAGGGGAAATTTGGACACAGAGACAGATATGCAGAGAGGGAAGATGTTGTGAATGCACTCAGGGCAAAGAAAGTCATATGAAGACAAAGAGAGAGATTGGACTAGGACTTTGCCACAAGTCAAGGAGCTCCTGGGGCCACCAGAAGGTAGAATGAAGCAAAGAAGGATACTCCCCTAGACACTCGAAAGGGAGCATGGCTGGTCAACAGTTCTATTTTGGACTTGCCACCTCCAGAATTGCAAGAAAACAAATTTCTGTGGCTTAAGCCACCCCGTCGGTGGTACTTTGTTATGGCAGCCAAAAAATCCCAGCACACCTGCCACTGCACTCTCCAGGTGGGTGTACAACACGGAAGCTCCTCAAGTATCCGCCTTCCCAGGCCTACTCCTGGCAGCTGAAGCCAGCTGGAGGCGATGCACACTGGTGAAGGCTGGTTTCATTCACAATCATAACTTGAGATCTCAAAGGGGTGAATTCTGTCACCTTCCCATGCCTGCATTTCTGTCCTAGTTTCCCCCTCCTTCCAACCTTTAGGTGTGGCAGGGCAAGTGAATGAGGAAGCAGAGTAGGAGTGAAGATCTAGGGAGCAGGGACATTGGGAGTGACCTGTCAGGCCAGCCCTACTTGGGTTCACGCTGTGGGTGTGGAGGCCCCCAGACAATGGCAGGAGTCAGATGGAAAGGAAGCCATGGGGCAGATCCAGATTTTCCCAAGAAATAGGTTATAGAAGACACCACCTCCTACTCTTTTCCTATGTATTTTTCCACCATAATTAATCTTAGCAACTTCACTTAAATCTCCCCATAACATGGGTGTGCATATGCATACACATCGCGCGTGCATGCATGCACACACACACACACACACACACAAATACAGAACAAAAAGAAGAATACCATTTAGGCTCCATCCCTTCAAATGTCCTCTACTAAAATACACTTATTTTCCCACTTACAAAGACACTCAGGAACTCATTTTACTTTTCCAAGTGAAAAATTATTCCTTAAAACTGTATCTGTCTTTAGCACAATTACTAACAAGTAACCAGTGAGCATGCTGTTAAATTCTTATCTGCTGAGTTTGATATATACATACTACACACTATATTTACAGATATAGTGATACTGGAGGGGGGCAGGGAAGTGCTAGGTAGAGAAGGCCAGGGTCCCTGGCGAAGGTTCCACCCTCAGGCTTGTGCCTACAGACCTAAGTGAGTACAGGCACTCTTGTTTTCATGCCCAAATGTTGCATTTTCCAAGACCACTCTGGCCCACTATGCCCCCCATCCTGTGCTCATATAAACCCAAGAGACCATAGTGGGCACACACACAAGTGGCTGGACGTCGAGAGGAGCAGAAGCGCAGAGGAGCACACCGACAGACACCAGCAGATACTGGCAGGACCAACAAACACCACTGACAGTGGGATGACGTGGAATTTGCTCAGGCACAGTCAGAGAAGAGTGCAGTCACTGGGTGGCCCAACTCCAGAGGAAGACCACCTTCCCACTCCATTCCCCTTCTGGCTCCCCCTCCACCTTGCTGAGAGCAACGTCCACCACTCAATAAAACCTTGCACCCAACCTCTAAGCCCACATATGAGCCAATTTTTCCAGTACACTAGGGAAAGAACCCAAGATACAGAAAGCCCTCTGTCCTTGCGATAAGGAAGAGGGTCTAACTGAGCTGATTAACGTGAGCCACCTGCAGATGGCAAAACTGAAAGAGCGCACTGTAACACACGCCCGTTGGGGAGCTGTAAACACTCAACCCTAGACGCTGCCATGGGGTTCAGGCGCCAAAACAGTCCCCACGACCTGCCCCGCTGCATGCTCCCACCAGGGATTTGAGCAGCAGAACACGGAAAACCGAGCCACACCCCGTCACATGCCCTGCGAGGGGGATAATGGAACTCCTCCCCTTTCAACAGCATATAGCGGAAACTTTTTTTTTTTCTTTTTGGTGTGACTTTTGATGTGAGGGTGAGGGTAGGGGGCAAGTTTTCTTCTATGAAACCAACATCATGGGCTTTGGAGTCCAGAGGCTTGGGTTCAAATTCTGATTCTTTGGCTACTTAGATGTGTAATCTGAGAAAAGACTTAACCTGTCCAAACCTTGAGTTTCTCATCTGTAAAATAAGAGCAATAAAATACAAAAATTAAGTAAAATAATGCATGTAAAATGTCCTAGCAGAGAACCTGATCCGTGGGATTTGCTAAAAAAAAAAAAACTTCCTTCCCTACCTATGGTCTAAAAATACAGGGTTGTGAGGGGCTTAGTCCCTATGCAAAAGAGCTATGTTGAGTAAATTGTCCTTCGATGCTTTCCACTTGCCAATTACAACTCTTCACAACAATAGGTGAACAGGCAGAAAAACAGCAGGCTTATACATACTTTTTTCCACCAAGCAGGGATTCTAGCATCAAACATGCAATCCAACGCATCTCGCAGATTTTCACTCATGATGATGGTGCCATCAATAGCAAGTTTCAGCTCAGTGAGGGTGCTGCGGACAAGGCTGAGTACCCTTTGCATCCTGTCTATTTCCTGCCTGAGGAAAATGTTCATAGGCTGGAATGGCCCCATCTTCTGCAGCCTCTCTTTTACCTGCCATGGAGACATTCAAAGCACATGTTAACAATTAGCTACTAAGGATTTTACAGACCTTGTGGCCTGGGGCCTCTGAACAGGTCCAAATTCTTACTATTCCATAAATAATAAGTTTCTATTTGATTGCATGGCAAAAAGAAAAAAGAGAACAGAAAAAAAGTATCTGTTAGATGACCAGCCCGAATTTTCATGCCATGTGGGAAGGAACAGGCAGCCAGGAATTCACAGAAGAATGTAAATTGCATGACCACAACCATGTAGTCTTCTAAAGAGCAAATGCACTCATTGGGAAACTCCCTTTCTGCCAATCTGAGCTCTTTCAAACCCACATGTGGACACACACAAGCAGACACATGTACATACACACAGCCATTCTGCTGGCTGTCTCAAGAAACTAGAATTCTCTTTTAAGAGCTTCCTGTTTTTTTCATCAAAGCATCCGTCCACCCCACATTTATTCATTATCATCCTACAAGTATTTATCGAGAGTCTTCTATGTATCAGATATTGTGCTAGGCCGAGTTGCTATAACTTAAGGTAGCATTGACAAATTCAGCAAAAGGACGGAGACTCTTCTAACTCCTGCTACTTACCATGTTTATTTATGTAGTTATCATTCTATTTTTAGACATTTTTATTGCTTCCTAAATATTTCAACCCCTGTTAGACATGAATGACGCCTTTCCTGATCCTATAATGAAGAGTGCTTATGAAAGCTGACAACAGTATTGATTTTTCTCCAAGCAAGTGATCAGAGGTTATTCCAGGGACATTATCCCCTTAACTAAAGGTCCTTAAGTTCAGTCTGTAGTATTAGCAGCCAAAATTAGTAGCCTGCTTAGTAGAAAACAGTGGGGGTACAGAAGACACAAAATGCTACAGGATTCCTCTTGAAATGAGGTACAAAAGGGAAAAATACAAAGAAATAGGGTGGTTCTGTGCTAGAAGAACCAACAGATTGTCCAGGTCATCTCTTAAAACTATATGGAAAATCAGCTACCTCTTCTCTTGGTTTAATCAAATATTTTTATTTTTTTATTTTATTTGTTTTGTAAATATTTTTTAAAATTTTTGTGAGTGCATATGTAATTGAATTGTTTGTAACTCAAAGGATAATTGAAGATTTAAAAAAATACTATCAGGGTAACTCTTTCCACAATACTCATTAAGATGTCAAAAAAGAAAACAATTGGAGGACAGAGGCAAGACTAGATTGCAGCTCTGAAGCAGACGGACAGAGCAGTGTTCAGAGGCTTGCATTGTGAACATTAGCTCTGGATTGACTGCAAGAACAAAGCAGCAATCCCAAGAGGACCCACAGACTCTGTGAAGGAGGCAGACTGCTCCTGCAGGACCCAGGAGACACGCCAAATACTGTGAGTGCCCCAACTGCAGAAGTGGGAAAGGAAGAGCCTCCTCTCTTGAACACACACTCCCACTGAAGAAACTAAAGCAGCCACAGCAAGACAAGCCCAATGAGAGGCTGAGCTTAGACACACCTAGCCTTGCCCCCACCTGGTGGTCCTTCCCTACCCACCCTGGTAGCGGCAGACAAAGGGCATATAATCTTGGGAGTTCTAGGGCCCCGGCCATTGCCGGTTTCTCTTCATACTACCACAGCTCATGCTCTCTGGAAAGCACCACCTCCTGGCAGGAGGTCAAGCAACTCAAAAACAGAGCATTAAACCACCAAAGCTAAGAACCCTCACGGAGTCCATTGTACTCCACCGCCAACTCCACCAGAGCAAATGTTGCTATCCACAGCTGTGAGACCCACAGACAATGTTCACATCACAAGACTCTGGGCAGACAACCCCCAGTACCGGCCCAGAGCCTTGCTGGGTGGCTAGATCCAGAAGAGAGACAACATTCACTGCAGCTTGGCTCAAAGGAAGCCACACCCATAGAAAAGGGGGAGAGTACTACATCAAGGGAACTCCCTGTGGGACGAAAGAATCTGAACAACAGCCTTCAGCCTAAGACCCTCCCTCTGACAGAGACTACCCAAATGAGAAGGAACCAGAAAACCAACTCTGGTAATATGATAAAAATTGACATTCTAATGTCATACCTCAAGGAACTAGAGAAACAAGAAGAAAGCAAACTCAAACCCAGCAGAAGAAAGGAAATAACCAAGATCAGAGCAGAACTAAATGAAATTGAAACAAAACAAAGCAATACAAAAGGTAAATGAAACACAAAGCTGGTTATTTGAAAAGATAAATAAAATTGATAGACTATTAGCAAGATTCACCGAGAAAAGAAGAGAGAAAATCCAAATAACCCCACTGAGAAACAAAACAGTCAATATTGCAACTGACACCACTGAAATACAAGAGATCATTCAAGGCTACTATGAACACCTAAACCAGGTTTTCTGGTTTACTACACACACAAACCAGAAAAAATCAGAAGAGATGGATAAATTCCGGGAAAAATACAGGCCTTCTAGCTTTCATCAGGAAGAATTAGATAACCCTGAACAGACCAATAACAGGCAGTGAGATTGAAACGGTAATTTAAAAATTACCAACATAAAAAAGTCCAAGACCAGAAGGATTCATAGTAGAATTCTACTAGATACTCAAAGAATTGGTACCAATCCTTTTGACACTATTCTACAAGACAGAGAAAGAAGAAACCCTCCCTAATTCATTCTATGAAGCTTGTATCACCCTAATACCAAAATCAGTAAAGGACATACCCAAAAAAGAAAACTACAGACTGATACCCTTGATGAACATAGATGCCAAAACCCTTAACAAAATACCAGCTAACTGAATCCAACAACATATCAAAAAGATAATCCACCATGATCAAGTGGCTTTCATACCAGGGATGCAGGAATGGTTTAACATACACAAGTCAATAAATTAGCAGAATTAAAAACAAAAATCACATGATCATCCCAATAGATGCAGAGAAAGCACTCAATGAAATCCAGCATCTCTCTATGATTAAAGCTCTCAAAAAATCAGCATACAAGGGACATACCTCAATGTAATAAAAGCCATCTATGACAAACCCACAACCAACATAATATTGAATGGGGAAAAGTTGAAAGCATTTCCTCTGAGAACCAGAACAAGACAAGGATGCCCACTCTCACTACTCCTCTTGAACATAGTACTGGAAGTCCTAGCCAGAGCAATTAGTCAAGAGAAAGAAATAAAGGGCATTCAAATCAGTAAAGAGGAAGTCAAACTGTCGCTGCTTGCTGACGATATGATCATTTACCTTGAAAACCCTAAAGACTCCCCCAGAAAGCTCCTGGAACTGATAAAAGAATTCAACAAAGTTTCTGGATACAAGATTAATGTACACAAATCAGTAGCTCTTCTCTACCAACAGTGACCAAGTGGAGAATCAAATCAAGAATGCAACCCCTTTTACAATAGCGGCAAAAAAATAGAATACTTAGGAATATACCTAACCAAGAAGTCAAAAGACCTCTACAAGGAAAACTACAAAACACTGCTGAAAGAAATCACAGACAACACAAACAAATGGAAATACATCCCGTGCTCATGGATGGGTAGAATCAATACTGTGAAAATGACCATGCTGCCAAAAGCAATCTACAAATTCAATTCAATCCCCGTCAAAATACCACCATCATTCTTCAAAGAATGAGAAACAACAATTCTAAAATTCATATGGAACCAAAAAAGAGCCTGCATAGCCAAAGCAAGACTAAGCACAAAGAACAAATCAGGAGGCATCATACTACCTGATTTCAAACTATACTATAAGGCCATAGTCTCCAAAACAACATGGTACTGGTATAAAAGTAGGCACATAGACCAATTGAATAGAACAGAGAACCCAGAAATAAACCCAAATACTTACAGCCAACTGATCGTTGACAAAGCAAACAAAAAGTGGGGAAAGGACACCCTTTTTTAAAAATGGTGATGGAATAATTGGTTAGCCACATATATAAGAATAAAACTGGACCCTCATCTCTCACCTTATATAAAAATCAACTCAAGATGGATTAAGGACTTAAATCTAAGACCTGAAACTATAAAAATTCCAGACAATAACATTGGAAAAACCCTTCTAGACATTAGCTTAGGCAAGGATTTCATGACCAGGAACTCAAAAGCAAATGCAATAACAACAAAGATATATAGTTGGGACCTAATTGAACTAAAGAGCTTTTGCATGGTGAAAGGAACAGTCAGTAGAGTGAGCAAACAACCCACAGAGTGGGAGAAAAATCTTCACAATCTATACATCTGACAAAGAACTAATATCCAGAATCACAAAGAATTCAAACAAATCAGTAAGAGAAAAACAAACAATCACATCTAAAAATGGGCTAAGGATATGAATAGACAATTCTCAAAAGAAGATATACAAGTGGCCAACAAACATATGAAAACATGCTCAACATCACTAATGATCAGGGAAATGCAAATCAAAACCACAATGCGGTAACACCTTACTCCTGCAAGAATGGTTATAATTAAAAAATCAAAAAACAGTAGATGCTGGCATGGATGCAGTGATCAAGGAACACTTCTACACCACTGGTGGGAATGTAAACTAATACAGCCACTATGGAAAACTGTGAAGATTCCTTTAAAAAGTAAAACTACCATTTGATCAAGCAATCCCACTACTGGGTATCTACCCAGAGGAAAAGAAGTCATTCTACAAAAAAGATACTTGCACATGCATGTTTATAGCAGCACAATTCACAATTGCAAAATCATGGAACTAACCCAAATGCCCATCAATCAATGAATGTATAAAGAAATTGCGGTATGTATATATACCCCGTGTGTGTGTGTGTGTGTGTGTGTGTGTGTGTGTGTGTGTATGATGGAATACTACTCAGCCATTAAAAGGAATGAATTAACAGCATTTGCAGCGATCTGGATGAGATTGAGGACTATTATCTTAAGTGAAGTAACTCAGGAATGGGAAACCAAACATCACGTGTTCTCACTGATAAGTGGGAGCTAAGCTATGAGGACACAAAGGCATAAGAATGATATAATGGACTTTGGGGACGTGGGGGGAAGAATGGGAGGGGGGCGAGGAATAAAAGATTACAAACATGGTGCATTGTATACTGCTAAGGTGACGGGTGCACCAATATCTCACAAATCACCACTAAAGAATGTACTCATGTACCCAAATACCACCTATACCCCAATAATTCATGAAAAAATTTAAAAACATTAATTCAATGTAAAAAGATGTCAAAAAATTAACTTTTGTCATCATAAATTTGCTTAGAAACTGCTTATATACTAAAAATATCAATTTCCAAAACTTGTGAGGTGAAGAAGCTGCAGAAGTCATGATATAAATGTAGACTCTCTGAAATAAAGAAGGCCTGAGTTTTAAGGTGTACATTAAACTACATAAAATGTATTTTTTAATAATCAGGTGTCTTAATAATACTTCGCTTTCTTTTGAACAAATGCAATGTAAAGTACCTCAGGGAAGGATCAGAAAAGCAGTCCTAACCCGTCAGTACACACTTGTAAATCAATCATAACTATTAGCATTCTCAACAGGTTTCCTTATGGTTTATATATTGAAAAGATTACATCACATTCACAGATGCAAAAACTTCTTTATCTGGTTCTTTAAGAAGCTGGTTTTTAAAAGAATGTTTTTTAATTTCAGGAAAATTATTTTTTGCCCTCCTTTCTTCTTCCTCACTCTCCCAACCAAAGCTATCCAACCCCAGCTGACATCGTGTTAGAATTTCATCAACTCACTTCGAAGGGGACATAGTCTGGGGGCAGCTTCTCCAGCATATCATCAGCCAGCCGGGCCACCACCGCTTCCCGGGTCTCATCCCCTCCACCAGAGCTGTCCTTGGGTTGGATGCCTAGGATGGTGTCCAGCACGTCCTTGGCCAGCTTGCTCTGATAGGTGATGTCAGCATTGGGGTGCAGCCCAAACACCTCAGGGCTGTCGTAGGCAGGCAAACTCTGAACAACAAACACCTCAGATAAGTACAGACTGCCAACATAAGCACTGTCTAAATTTCACTATCTTGGGAAACAAAAATGCTTTTATGAGGATATGCATTGACCTAAGTCTCACTGGTGTCAAGTTACAAACCTCAATAATTTCCCCAGAAAATAATCAAAAGTTTCCTTTAAAAACCAATTAACATTGAGAAACAGACACTAGGCTCACGGCTCTTTACAATCTGCACCTCAATAAAATTGAATCAGAGAGAGACTGTCTTGTTATACGACATGCGAGATAGAAAGGGAATTGTGGATTCGTGTTTTGCTTTCTGACAGTCTAATTGAATTCAAACCAGTTGTCCAAATCAATGTTGTATAGCTAATGGTTATTATGTTGAGAAGAAACCAGGAAATGACAGCTTTAGTAATCATGGTCCAAATAAAGGCAGCAGGTGGGACTTGTACTCTCCCAAGGAAAAAGACAGAGACTAGGAAAAGAGATAAACTGAGAAAGCAACAGTCAGAGAGAAAAAACAGAGACAGAGATGTGTGGGACACAGGCAGAAGCAGGAGAAGCAGGCAAAAAGATCCCCCAACTGTTTGAAGAAAAGGGCAATTTACTGACAATTTGACGCATATTTCTATGTATGAATCTTATCCTTAATTATTGTCATACTCATATTTCCCTCCCTTCCTCTCCCTCATTTTATTCCCTCTTGCATAATGTCTTCTTATGAGCTACCTCAAATGCACTGTGAGATGGGGTGTATATAAAAAATATATGTACAGGCACCCCTAAATTTATACCTTCATGGCCACTTTTCCTATTCAGTGCTGATGATTTAAAGATACATGAAGTACAGTAAGACAGATATATCTGCTGATTTGAATTAATAAAAGTGCAGAGGTGGTAATATATGATAAACTCATTACATTTATATATCAAAAAACATGTAAATATACTGATAAATTTAGCTCTCTGGGGCTGTTATGTTTTAGTTTGTTTACTCTGAGATAAATCTTAGAGACCAAAGAGATGACTAAATAATGATATAATGAATTTTAGGTATAGAGAAAGAGGACGCAGTCACCTTAAAAATCAGAATTTTTTCCCTACGTATTCCCAAACTGCCTGTAGAAATCTACCTATTCCTTCTTACATCAGTGCTTCTCAACCAGGGACAATTTTGCCCTCCAGGGTACATTTGGCAATTTCAGGAGGCATTTTTGGTTCTTGCAACTGGTTAGGCGGTTGTTATTGGCATCCCGTGGACAGAGGCCAGGGATGCTGCTAAACAGCACAGGCCAGGCCCCTACGACAGAATGATCCAACCCTGAATGTCAATAGTGCCAAGGTTGAGAAGCTCTGTCTTGGAGGAAGCTCTTACACAAAGCAGCTTCCTGGACGTATCCTTAAGCCTGTCCATTAGGCCAGGATTAAGGAGCAGATGTCATGGGATTAGTCAAATGGATTGGAAAACAGACAAATTGGGTCGAGAAGCTGCCTTTGCCCTACTGCTGTGGCAGCCGAAGTTTCACAGACAGAGAACTCCAGGTGATTTGTGTAGGTCTCCTAGTTCTAAATCTCCCTAATCTATCATCTTCCTCAAAGAAAATTCCTCCCTAGGGCATTAAAAAAGAGGGGCATGGAAACACGATTCACACAAAACACACACTCAGAACAAACATAAATATTTTAATCATCCGTTGAGTATAAAAATACAAAGAAAGCCTTCACAGCAAAAGCATTAGTATATATCACCATTAAAATTTATGGTAAAAGCAACATAGACAGTATAATTAATACCCAAAACTCAAATGGCTACAGATATTTGCTCTATGCATAAAATTCTGAAGTTGACAAACCTGGATATATTGAAGATAGTTATCCACTGTGCTGCATCTTGGAATATTGTATCCTTGGTAAAAATTGAAATCTAGTCCAAACATATTTTCGCTGAACCAAACCTTAGCAAATGTGTTCAACAATCTCTTATCATAGTCGTCAGTGACTCTGCCCCCATATTGAATCTCTCCTATCATGTAGCGGATGGTGGTCCAGGAGACGCCCTGGGACAATTGATAGAATAATTATGTAGAACTGACTACTGTTGCATTATTATTTCCCTGCCAAGTCACACCCATGTATTCACTTTCAACATCATTCATTCAGTCAGGCATTCTTCCTCAGTACTGCAAAGATGAAGTGTAGAAAGAAAAGTAAAAAGGTAAAGAAGAGTAGTTACTCAATGCTCATGTCCACGATTTGAAATAGCCTTTCTTGATGCATTTGTATGTTTTCATACTTCAATACAAATAGAAAATAGTGTTTGCTTTTGAGCTTATTGAGGCAGTTCTTTAGAAAGCACACACTTCAAACTAATCTGGACTCCCATTTTCATTTTTTAGGATTTTGAAGAACAAGCTTCCCCACCCACACCCCCTGACAACAGGCCCCTTGAGGCTGTCTTCTTTGGAATGTCAGCTTACTTTTGAGACATAAAATAATAATCAAAACTTGACCAATATTTCCTGAAATCAAGAGGCAAGTGTGACCCAAATTGCCATGATGTCAAGATGACTTTGCAAGCACAGCAAATTCTCTTATATAATTTACCCCAAAGCTAGGAGGTCCTGTGAGCTTGATGGCCCAAGCCCACAGCCACCAGGGGCACGACGCAGCACGCACAGCAGTACCTTTTTGACATCCATGTCATCCAAGTGGTTTTGGATGAACTGCACAGTGGCATTAAAGTCCGCCTGGTTAAATTCATAGGGGATATTCCACCCCAGGGCACCGAACTTGCGCCTCTCCTGGACAGCGGAGTGCAGGAAAGCCACTGCGTACAACATGGGCTTCCACTGGGACCCGGAGGTCACGTCCAGCAGGTCTTGGCTCACACCTGTTGTAGTCAGTTGGGTGAAAAATGTATCATCTCTCAAATGTCTGTATTTTCTACTACTTTTATAAGTAATCATTTTTGTAAGTCCCTGATGTTAAAATTCACTTACTTTGGATGATTTTTATGACACTCATGTGACAATAATAATTTAACTTTTGGGTGTCCAGAGGCCATTTCTTTCTGAAAAATCTTCAAAGAGACTTTGGGGAGAGGAGGAGCTTGCTAACATGGGTCAAGTTCCTGCCAATCTAGAAAGATCATATGAGGGCAAAATCAAGATGGAAAGGTAATGACAGTTAAACAAATTCTGCCACTATTACTGTAACTACTGCTCTATTATTATTACTGTTGTTTTGAGCATATACTTGGGGCACATACTTTTAACTAATTTTATATTAATTAAGAGAGTATATAGAGAAGCCCTTTGTACCTGAGTACATGCTCCAAATAACAATGATCGAAACATATGCATATACTATATTGTACATATAATTAGATTTATTTATTTTCTTTTACTGCCATTATCCTTCCACCTCTATTTTATCCCCACATTGTCTTATAGATTGGCAGGAATTTCAGCCTTGTTAGCAACTCCCCGGAAGTCTCTTTGCAGGTTCTCCAGATTGAAATACAATAATTATATTTATTATGGTTATCAAATACATGATTTTAGTTACAGTTTATTTCAGTTCTCCTGGAGAGATTCTCTTGTCCCTATTTTATATCCGAGAAAATTGAAACTCAGATTGAGTGACTCACACCCAAGAGAACAAAGTAATTGTCAACAGCAAGGGCCAGAATCAGGATTTCCGACTGAAAGTTCCATGTTCTTTTCATGACCACAAATCCCATACATAAAGCTATGAAGCAGAAGAGGCAGCGGCCAAGAGAGTGACCTCAGCCCCAGTCATGATGGGGGCATTTGGGCCTGAGTTTGCTGCCACTGGATTTTTAACTTAGCTACCTTCTGACATATGGCCCTAATGAAATGCAGGCAGGCATCACCGTAATTCAGACTCTCCTCTGGGAAGAGACTACTGTACTACTTTAGGTATGGAGCACAGAGACCATAAATGACCAAATTGTTCATTTTTGATGTTAATTATGTCTAGCTGGAGAACAGCATAGGCTTAAATAGGGCAGTACTGGGAAAACAGGAAACTAGAAGGTGGGAATCATGAACTCTGATTCGTTAACACTGCCGGGGCATATTCACAAAAGAGGACCATCACCTCCCCATCAGGTTAAACAGTAGTACTATTTGCTATAACTGTATCCTAGTTAATCCTCTTATAATTTTTTTAGGAAAACAATTTAAGTACAGAAAACTCCTATAGACTCAGAAGTATTTCTGGACTCACCACCATATGTTCTTTTCAGTCCTGCCCGGAGGCCCTGTGGAGGATCGTTGGCAAATTTAATGGACATCTGAAGGAGTGTAATGGGAAACTGTTTATGAACCTCGGTGGTCATCCAGAGGCGGAATGCATCATGTACAAGCTCAGTTTCTATGATTATGTCCATCAGCTCATCCATGAAATCAAGTCCCAGATGGCAGTTCTGCAGAAGTGCCCATCCTCCCTAAGTCAACGGCAGTAAATGGAAGTTAAGTGGTTTTGTGTTTCACCCAAATTTGAAATTACGACATTCTTTAGAAATTAAGTAATTACAATTTAAGCCGGGCATGGTGGCTCACACTTGTAATCCCAGCACTTTGGGAGGCCAGGGCAGGCGGATCACGAAGTCAGGAGATCAAGACCACGGTGAAACCTCGTCTCTACTAAAAATACAAAAAATTAGCCGGGCGTGGTGGCAGGCACCTGTAGTCCCAGCTACTCAGGAGGCTGAGGCAGGAGAATGGCGTGAACCCGGGAGGCAGAGCTTGCAGTGAGCCAAGGTCGAGATCACGCCACTGCACTCTAGCTTGGCCTACAGAAACCACTTTAAATTAATCTAGGTCAAATCTCAGAAAACAAAAATGTTTAATTGAGACAAGCTATTTTTTTTTTTAGTCCATGTATTTGTTCCAGTATACACTAGTATGCAATTGTACCAATACTATGTGTTTGCAATCATGAATATAATCAAAGTTAAACATAAAAGGACTTCCAAGTAAAGATGGTTGATTGAAAACATCCATTTAACTCAGATCCCTCCCCAAATTCCATTAAAACTACAATGAAGAAAATTTTTAGAGGCATGAACTCTTAAGGACGGTGACAGAGAGAGTGAAGGCATTATCACTAACATTTAAAAGAGGTTCAAGAAAGTTGAATCCTAAACTAGCATTTAGAGAAAGCTGAGATGCAACCTGACATATACCACATAACTCCCCAAATTCTGCCTGCCTTAATGAAAAATGAGAAGTTGATTTTCTACAGAAGGCAAAACAGGGTCTAGATTGGAGGATACCAGCACATTGAGGGAATAGGTACTACACTGAAATCAGGTGGAAGAATGATTGCCTGCTGAATTTTGAGACCTGCGACTTCCTGCCTCCCACTAGTTCTCAGAATCCTGGCAACAGAGCATACACCCTTTAGAATGTGGAAGAACCTTCCCTGGGAATCTGACCACACTAAAAAGAACAAGAGCTTTAGAAAATAATAAGCCATATCTTTTGCCTGAATTATACCATAAGTATAGGAAGATCTTTGTGTAATGCAACTCAGGCAAAATTGGGGGTCATGTAACAACAATTTCCTCAATATCTAATCTATAAAATATTTTTGCTAAAATCATCTACAAGATCCAGATCATAATCTTGAGGTGTTTTTCTATAACCCATCTTAGATCATTGACTAGAGCAGCATGAGTTGTCTTTCAAAAAAAAAAGCATTAGATCTAAAGTCTTAGCAGTTACACGTAAAACTGATAATTTAGAGATTTCACATTTCCCTTATATCTTCTTCAGAAATTTACAGTACTGATGAATAAATTATCTAACCTTTTACCCTTCAAAAATTTCAATTGATACCGTTCACAATTCAAAACAAAAAGGAAATCCAATATAAAACACAGCAACTACAAAATGACTTCAGTTTCTCTCTTTTATCCAGCATAGACATGAACCCTGCCCTGAGATTCCTTCTTTTGTATTTTGCTTTGTTTTGGTTTGTGAGAAAGGGTCTCATTCTGTCACCCAGGCTGGACTGCAGTGACTGCAGCCTCTACCTTCCCAGATCAAGTGATCCTCCCACCTCAGCTTCCAACGGAGATGGGACCACAGGCACATGCCACCACGTCCAGTTAATTTTTTTTGTAAAGATGGGGTCTATATTACCCAGGCTGGTCTTGAACTCCTGGGCTCAAGCAATCCTTAGCCTCGGCCTCCCAAAGTGCTGAGATTACAGTTGTGAGGCATCACACCTAGGTGATCTAAACTTCTTAGGTGAGAACTCTGATGTTCCATCTTCACCCCCAGAATCCCATTTCTTTGGGATTGCCATTCTCTGCATTAAATGTTTTGTTTTCAACTTACTGAGTATACCATCCACTTTGCTATCCCTGGGTAGTTGATTTATTTGCCACATTGCCTCAAAAGTTTTAATGTTAGCTTAAATTAAAAAAAAAAAAATGCTGTTTAGTAAACAGCAGGCCGCATATAAATTTAAACTCCTAATGATTTATATTTTTCTTCTGCATTGCTATTCCATAATCTGTAATATGAACAGGATGGCACAAAAGTAGACACTCAGCCTTACATTCGCCATGGTCTGCTGCAAGAGCTTCCGAGCATGGACCTCCTGGCCCTGCCCCATGGACACATAACGGGTTTCTATTTTTAATCTCTTCCCCAAGGCAATGATGGAATCTGTGGGGTCTGAGCCCATAGACAGGAGGCAGATGAGTGGCGTCCGTGGATCAGATTCCTCCCACGTCTTCTCCAAGTCTAGAATAACACCTTCAGCATATTTTTCTCCCATGGAGTCCACGATGTACTTGCGGGCCTGCCAAAAACAGCATACAAGTCAGTAAAAGCCTTTCCAACTATTTCATGTGGATAATGCAATATAGTTTCCAAAATTCATTTTTGTAACGATCTCAATGATGTCCACAGTAACCCTATCAGGGAAACAGGGTAGAGACTGTTTTGTCATATTTGTTTGTTTATATCTCCATTCTATAGGTGGGAAGACTGTGTTGCTTACTCAGTACAAAATCAGACAGTCAAAAGAACCAAAGTTGTGCCAGGCGTGGTGGCTCAAGCCTGTAATCCCAGCACTTTGGGAGGCCGAGACGGGCGGATCATGAGGTCAGGAGATCGAGACCATCCTGGCTAACACGGTGAAACCCCGTCTCTACTAAAAAAATACAAAAATCTAGCCGGGCGAGGTGGCGGGCGCCTGTAGTCCCAGCTACTCCGGAGGCTGAGGCAGGAGAATGGCGTGAACCCGGGACGCGGAGCTTGCAGTGAGCTGAGATCCAGCCACTGCACTCCAGCCTGGGCGACAGAGCGAGACTCCGCCTCAAAAAAAAAAAAAAAAAAAAGAACCAAAGTTGTATGACTCCTGGTCTGAAACCCATTTCAATATACTGGTTGCTTCCTGCTACACCAGAAAATAAAAATACTGGGAAACTATTGTTTAGGATGCTCTAAGGCAAATATTTATGCATGTAAATAATAAAGTAAGCAACACAATACCTGCAATGTAATGGGTACTGATCAAATAGATAATTACTGAGTGACTACTTGCATGAAATGTATTGGATATTTGCTGAATGAATGAATGAGTTTTTAAAGATTTAATCCATAATCTCTCTCCTCATCATTGTCGTCGTTCCTTCCCATATTTGGCTCATCCCTTTACTATTAATTGTGTTTTGAATGAAATCCATACTCAAAATATCACAGATTTTGTCAACTTTATTACAGCCATAGAAACAAATTCTGGTAACAACAAATTCCTTTTTCAAATGAGGTGAAAGAGTTATAATTTATTTTTCAACAAACAATATTGTGAATATGACCCCTTAGTCTATATTCTCTGCCTTCTAAATAATTAAATTCCCTCAAAAACATTTTTTCCTCCTATTCGTGTGATCTTCTTCCACCTTAGATGGATAAAACCCAAGTTTCTCTCCCCAGCAGCATTCCCCACAAAAATCATTTTCACATAACTTAGGCGTGGGTGCAACATGACCTGTAACTCTCCCAAGGGCAACGCAGGTGACCCTCCCGACTCCAATTCCCATAGAAACACAAAACAGCTTCAGATGGAGCTTCCCTTGAATCAGACAGGTTTCAGATAGACCTGGACCAAAGGGGAGCCAGAGCTGGTTCAGTCATCATCCTTGACTTTAAAACATCAGAATTTGATTTTTAGCCAGTAATGTGGGCTCATCCTTCATCTTCAATATCTTGCTATCCCCCATTCATCCTCAAAATGTACCCCAAGCATCTGAGCTTACAAATTGGTGTGATGTTTCCCACTTGTGTTTGCCTTCTTTGTGGGTTACAATGAAAGAGAAGTGGCCACCACAGAGGAATCTCCTGGCTTACTATGTCCTCTCGTAGCTTGGTAAGAGAGGTAAAATGGGTGCCACATGAGTCTAGACTGTTGAACGACTGGCTTGGTCCTACTTTCTGATTCCACCTGGTGTGTGAAGACTTCTCACACAAGCTTCATCATTAATATAGCCAGGTAAAGGGTGTCTGAAACTTGGTCATCATGAAATGTCCATCTTCCTTCTGAGAGTGCAAAACACAAAAAGAGGAGCGTTCACATTCCCTAACTCAGACCAGCTAATTCAGAAACAGCTGGGCCATTTTACTGTGGATCTCTTCTCCTTCTAAAGTCATAATCCTCCTCATAAAGTCCATTCCCCCATACCAATGGCAGATTAAGAGGCATGCCAACTTTGTAGAATACACAGGACTTCCTGCCTTGGCAACTATTTCTAGATGGCTTTGGGGAAAGACTTCTACCTGGTTTCCCAAAGGAACAAGAAATGGTGGTCAGGCCCTCTTTGACAGGACTAGGCCACTGGCAATGAAATGACCAAACAGCACCTGGGCCCCTCACCCACAAAGAGGCTCACACCTTCCGACCTTCCTCTTTATTAGTTCAGTGGCTGGGAGGTTTTGAGGAGGTGAATTTCAGTCCAGTTGAATTTGAGGCACGGGATGCTATTTATTTTCATGCCCCTCAATACTTTTTCTAGGTTGGGCAGATCCAATATCTAAATCTCTATCTTGTATATAAAAGCCTACATATTTTTTCTACAGCCTCTGGCAGGTGTTTGTTAAGTTTGACTGCCACGTTCTTTGACTTCCCCAAATGTCTACTCCATGTACACATTCAGTCACAGTCACCCAAACAGGGAGTCCTGTGATCAGGAAGGACTTCAAAGGCTGGACACCGAGGCATTCCACAGTTGCAGCAGTTTCTCAGCCACATGTACTGCCATCACTGCAGCATCTCTATAGTGCAACTCATCAAGATTCAAGCACTTTCTACCCCAGGGTAGCAAGGGTCTCAACATGGCCAATTCTGCCATAACTCAGCATTGACCCAGTTCAGGTATTACCATCCAAGCCATGAGTTAACATGCTAGAATACTGAGGGGCCAGATGGTAAATATTTTAGACTTTGGTGGCCAAATCATCTCTATTGCAACTCAACTCTGCCATTGTTGCACAAAAGCCAGTCGTAGGCACACAAATAAAAAGCACAGCTATGTTCCAATAAAATGTTAGGGACACTGAAATGTGAATGTCATACAGTCTTCACTTGTCACAAAATATTAGTCTTCTGGTGATTTTTTTCAGGTATTTAAAAATATAATTCTTAAGTAGCCAGCTGAACATAAACAGACAGTGGGCCTAATGTTGTTGGCAGGCCCTAGGTTCCCAACCTCTGGAACAGATAACAACAGGGAAGGCTGCTTCACTTATAACTGGAGAAAGGACCTTTGGTCATAATTCCAGTTCCTGGGAAGGGATATTCTTAAATAGGGTCACAGTCATGGTTCAAACTGGCTCTAAGCCTAAGGGATGTAATGAGTCTATGGGGCAAAGATGTAATATGCAAGGATGCTCAGCAACCCCAGGTAAGGCCCCACTGCGGGAGGCATGGATCTGAAACTACACATGTGTGCATTAGAAAGAGCACATTTCTTCATCTTCTTTACTTCAGCTTCAACCCAACACCCTGCATTATCTCACCGGGCCAGTAGGACAATAATTCCAGGCATCACTCAGTCTCCCCATCTTTCCAAAGTCTTGGGAGCCCATCCCTTGCACCAGTGTGCCCTGGATGCAGGACATGGAGTCAAAGGAAATTATTTTGGAGATTCAAGATTTAAGGACCGCCCTGCTGTGTTTCAGACTTGCATAGGGCCTACTAGTCATTTCTTTTGGCCAATTTCTCCCTCCTGGAATGATAATATGCCTTACTACCATTGTATCTTGGGAGTAAATAATTTGTTTTGATTTTACAGGCTCATAGGTGGGAGGAGATGAGTCTCAGAGAAACTTAGGACTTTGGACTTGATGCTGTAACAAGACTTTGGGGGATGATTAGGAAGAGATGATTGAATTTTGCAATGTGAGAAGGACATGAGATTTGAGGGGCCATGGGAGGAATAATATAATTTGAATGTTTGCCCCCTTCAAATCTCATGTTGAACTGTAATCCCCAGGGATGGAGGTGGGGCCTGGTGGGGGGTGTTTGGCTCATAGAGATGAGTCCCACAGAATGGCTTGGTGCTGTACTCATGATAGTGAGTGAGTTCTTCCCAGATCTGGTTGTTTAAAAGTGTGCAGCATCTCCCCACTCTCTCTTGCTCTGGCTCTCGCCATGTGACACGCCAGCTCCTCCTGCACCTTCTGCCATGATTGAAAGTTTCCTGAAGCCTCACCAGAAGCTGAGCAGATGCCAGCCCCATGCTTTCTGTACAACCTGCAGAACCATGAGCCAATTAAACTTCTTTTCTTTATAAATTACCCAGTGTCAGGTATTTATTTATAGCAGTGAAAAAACTAACAAACCATATTAGATGATTCACCTCATGCAACAGATATAAACCTTGGCCCATGACCCTCTCCTCTGTCCCAGGCAGGGCAACAGGTTTTAAGACTAGAGAAGTGTTTTAAGACACGAGGTCAGGAGATCGAGACCATCCTGGCTAACACGGTGAAACCCCGTCTCTACTAAAAAAATACAAAAAATTAGCCGGGCGAGGTGGCGGGCGCCTGTAGTCCCAGCTACTCCGGAGGCTGAGGCAGGAGAATGGCGTAAACCCGGGAGGCGGAGCTTGCAGTGAGCTGAGATCCGGCCACTGCACTCCAGCCTGGGCGACAGAGCGAGACTCCGTCTCAAAAAAAAAACAAACAAACAAACAAAAAAGACTAGAGAAGTGAACAAATGGTCCGGCCCTTATGAAGCTTGACCCCCACCTATATGCCGGGATGAGACATACATTGAGCAAGTAATAGCAAAATAACTAGTTTGAAGGATTTATGACTTGCAGGGTGACATGAAAGTATGAAACCGATTAATCTTGCAGAAATATA
The DNA here is from genome assembly GCF_007565055.1 of Rhinopithecus roxellana. Classification (NCBI taxonomy): domain Eukaryota; kingdom Metazoa; phylum Chordata; class Mammalia; order Primates; family Cercopithecidae; genus Rhinopithecus; species Rhinopithecus roxellana. The sequence goes on from NC_044551.1 coordinate 95,709,644, forward strand.
TCAGAGAAGGCTCCCTTGTGAAAGAAGCATTTAAGCTGTTGCTTGGATAATGAATGGGATTTATCGAGGCAAAGACGACAGCTAAGTGGGTCAGAGCCTGTGCATTCTATGCAGAAGAAACATATGCAGAGACCATGAAGCAGAAAAGAGCAAGTCACTGGCTAGGGACAGGAGGACACCCATAATAACTGATGTAAGAGTTAATTCAGGTGTGGCAAGCCAGACTTCTGCACAGCCTGCCAGCCTTTAAAGACAGCCAACACCCCACTGAGGAGTGCTGCATTTTCATACATTGCTCTTCACACAACTCTGCAGAACTTGTTCATCCCAATATGTGGTACCAATGCAACAGATTCAGCCTTTGAATGGGGAGAAAATGAACAAATAACCTGCACACCTGTGCCAACCTCCCTTTGTTGAGTATTTGTTTTTTGAGATGCAGTCTCACCCTGATACCTAGGCTGGGTGCAGTGGCACGATCTCGGCTCACTGCAGCCTCCACTTTCCGAGTTCAAGCGATTCTCCTGCCATAGCCTCCCAAGTAGCTGGAATTACACATGCTGACACCATGCCTGGCTAATTTCTGTATTTTTAGTAGAAACAGGGTTTCACCATATTGGCCAGGCTGGTCTTGAACTCCTGACCTCGTGATCCACCTGCCTCACCCTCCCAAAGTGCTGGGATTACAGGTGTGAGCCACCGTGCCCGGCCTGTTGAGGATTTTTAAGACACAAATGTGTACCGCTCAGAAGACACACTTCGACAGTGCAGCATTTTTGCAATCAGGCATGCCCAGATGTGGACAGTCACACTCAGCCAAAATGCAGAGAATAAGAAATGCATATAGCCTGATGCTCCCTATGGGGAATGGGATTGAATGTATCTACACTGCAGACCTTCTAATAAACTTCCCAGAAAGTTGTCAGGTTGAAAATCACAAAAGGATTCCAAAAGGAGAATAAGAACTTGAGAGGAGAGAACATTTATCCAATGGACGTTCTAAACCTTGTTTAGGACTTGGGTGTTATAAGGGCCACGGGAAGATACCACAGGACTTGAAAAGTCAATGAATGGCGCCATCTTTGCATTTCTTCTAGCATGTGCTGGGTGGACTAGGGTACAGAAGAAGAAATGTAAGGAGAACAGGTACAAGGCCATGGCTGTGGTAAGTCCAGGGATCAGAGAAGCTGGAATGAAGATAAAGTTACAAAAAAACAGTTACTTAAATCTCAGCATTGAACCAAATAGAATTTCTGGAAAAAGGTAAGAAAGAGACTACTCAATCATTTCTTTCCACACTGTCCTTAAGTAAGGCAACCATTTGACAATTCAGTTGGGCAGGATAAAAGTAATGAAACTGAGAAGAAAAACTGAAAGGAATGGTGATCTCAGTGCCCCGAATTGTGAAACTCATTTTTCTTTTCTCAATAAATCATTGAATCTGGTTGTTTTCACGATTCCACAGTACCTAAGTGCACTTGGAGGTAGTTACTCCATAAGTTTTTAACACTCCCTCTGGAGAATGAAGGAGAATATATCTTACATTCTATTATAAACCCAAGGCTATTGCTACTCCACAGCTTATTTGGAAAAGCCCTTAAGGAGTCAACCTGGGCTGAGTATCAGAGTTAAACTTTTCATCATAAAGGCAAGACACAAGTCCTTATATTGGGTAAAGTCCCATGATACTAAGCCAGTAAATTAAAGGTCTTTAAACAGATGAATCATCTGGAGGCAGGATTCACATTTAAACCACATGTGAAAGTCAGTTGTAAGACAACCTACTGACATCTAGAGCTGTGACATTCTTCTGGAGAAACGACTATGGTTTGGGCACACTGTCCTTCCCCCAGTCTCTTCATCCTAACGCCTTTATATTCTTCCTGCTTTCAGAAACACTGTTTTACTACCAGCAAAATGGAGCAGCCATATAATTTTTGATTGAATATAAAATGATATAAAAGAATAATGCATTACCTTTATGTTATACCTATATGACGACCTTAGAATCATGGTTTTCTCATTTACTCCTATTGTAGCAGTCAGGTCGGAAAAAGCTACTAAATCACTTAGCCCAAACGTATGTCTCAATACATTTATTTGTGGTTTACTTTTCCATTTTTCACACATATTGCTAGAAAATCACAGAAGCCTACAAGAAAATTCTCACTGGAATTCACATTTTAAATATTTGTTTAATTTAAAAGAAAAATATCTTTAAAAATATTATCTCATTTTTCTCTTTAATACGGACTTTTTACCTGGGCAATGGTTCTGTCCGGACACCAGGATCTAATAAGAAGAAGACGTCGGAAGCAGTCGAGAGATTTACCATAGGCGTTTGGAAGAGGTTCCTCCTCTGGGTTTTCCTTATCAAACCAAATTTTCCACATTTTCTCATTTCTCGAGATCTGAAAATATCATGGGATAAAAAATGTGTCACGCCACCCAACAATCTTTCAGTAACAGGTCATAGATATGTTTCCGCAAACCTCTGACCTCTCCAGATATGTGTAAATTATATTCCTTGGTTATTTTTTTATTTTATATCATAGTGCCAAAAAGTTTGATTGTCTAAAATCTAATGTCATTTGCTCCAAAGTCAGTCTATATTAACATCAGCCTACAACTACATTTTAAAGTAGGGAGAGTCCTGGGATGTTTAATTTCTTCTTTGCCTTTGTGGTAACAAATTTGTAAAGAATACAACAAAATCAATGGAAACTCATTTTCATTATTTCAACGAAGTCTGATTTGCTCCACAAAATCTTCTCACGTCAGGAACCAAATCTCATTCACTTACATTTCCTCATTTCCCAGGACCACTCCTGACACAAAAGAAGACATTTAATACATGTTTATTATTGAATGAACAGCTTTCTGATCAATACTCTATTAATCTAAAGTAATTTGAAATATGCCAGTTAATATCATCAAATGAATGATCAGACACCTGCTACCCTTAGGCAACTGGGAAAGAGTAAAAGGACATAGTACATTATCCTCTGCAGCTTAAAACACCAGAGAGAGGTAGGAATTACATAGTAAGCAGATCAGAAACACCAAACAAACAAATAATGTCTACAGATAAATATCATCTTATATTCTCTGATATATTCCTTTTCATTAAGAGTTCAAATGTCTTTCTTGGGATATAATCAAAGGCAAATCATTCCAGGTTCATATTTAGAAAGTACCATGTAAGAATAAAAATAGTAACTTCTTTCAATCATGAAAGACTACTTAATATTGAGGGGTTTCATGCATAAGATATCATCTCCAGAAGGTAGCAACTTCAATATCAATGGTCTGGGCAAGGTCGCTGGGGTAACTCTATAGGGGAATAACTCAAAAGAATGGTTTGTACCCCCAAGTACACAGTAGTAATAAAAAACATCACCAGTGATAAGCCAAAACATAAAAGTATAGCAGAACATAAGCAACTGGCCAATTTAAACTGGGGAAGTCACGAACCAACTTTAAGACATTTCCTGGCCAAAAAAAAGCCTTCAACTTATAGCTGAATAAAGCCACCCTGCTGCCAATCTCATTTCTCTATGGTCACCTGATTTTCAAGAACCTGTTTCTTGGCTCGTCCCAATTTAATTCTCTATACCCAACTTCCATGATTCCAGCACATGCAGAGTTCATCAGGAGCTGGCTGATTCTAGAAGGATGATAACTTCTAAAGATAAGAGGCCAAGTGCTTGCATGAGATTCATACTCAGGTGCCTAACTAAGTCAAATAATGGGAAGGGCAGGAGGGGAAGAAGAAGAAGAGAGAGAGAAACAAGAGGCAAGAAAGGAAATTTGGCATTTAGAGGCAGGCTGTTCTTATGTCTTTTCATTTAACCTCTAGAAAGAAGGAAACGTCTTTTTAAGTCTAATTATTTAATCTAATTAGATCTATCAGTTTTTCTACTTCTGGACCTCCGATTGGTGATACTAACATATGGCCCAGAATTACACCAGTTAAAGTTCCTGGGCACATTTCTTCCTGCAAGACCAGTTAATGATGAGCGGAATATGCTTTATCAGAGTGTAGGTGAGCTTCGAGGAAGGTCAAGTACATGTAATACCATATTAAGAGTGCAATATTAAGAACTATCTCTCTTCCACAAATATTACATCTAGTGATAAATCAGAAAGCTGCTCAACATGACATTAGCTTAAGTTAATTCAAAGCACAGTTACCTGGTCAAGGACATCTGAAAACTGTCTAAGTTTGCTAAGTTCCACCAAATTCAGCCACGTCATGTCCAGGATCCATTTTGATGGTTTTGGAGGACAAGCTTTAAGGTCTAATGAGGCACCTCCTTTAAAAGTAAACATTAAATTATCAGATTTTCCTTCCTTCACTGTGAAACAATCTATTTAGTAAAATTTGTATTAAACTATTTTAATTTCAATTATCTTACTACTTTCACTTTTTTAAGCACAAATATATAAATCACAGTGAAAAACATGCAACATTTAATAAATCAATAGATAATTTTAGAAAAACCCACTTAATCACCAGTAATATAACTTTGGAACCAGGTAGATGCGTGATTCTATCCTAGTCTTCCCTGGACAACGTCTGAGACAAACCATTTCATTTGTCTGGGTCTCTAATTCCAAATAAGTAAAATAAGAATAATTAAACCTGTATCATGACGCATCTGTGTAAAGCACACAAAACAGGATAGAGGACATGGCAGAGGGTCACTAAATGAGCAACAATTGCCAATATTAAGAATTGCCCAATGTTAGCACAAGCTAATATTCAATAGATAATTAATCTAGAAAAGTTAGTAGTACTAGATGTGTTTGAAGGATTCTCTTCTATAAATCAGTATATTACTTACATCTACCTTGAACACACCCCAAGGGTTCCATGCTGTATCACTCATGTCTGTGGTTATACCCTAAGTTAATCACAACAAACATTTCCATTTGGTACTGACCCTTATCTTTTCGCTGATGATTTACCAAAGCTCATGTAACCCACGTAACTCTGACAGTAATGTAAGAAAAATGACACCTTAAAAATGTTTTTGTTGCCCATGTCAGAACAACTGAATGTGTGAGCAATTATACTTTAAAAAAGAGTTAGGAAGTCTTCTCTAGGATAAAATATACTGTTTAATAAATAACATCTATTGAAGAATATCGAGGAAAAAATGCTCTATGCATTATTCTTTTTTTTTTTTTTTTTGAGACGGAGTCTCGTTCTGTCGCCCAGGCTAGAGTGCAGTGGCGCAATCTCGGCTCACTGCAAGCTCCGCCTCCCAGATTCATGCCATTCTCCTGCCTCAGCCTCCGGACTAGCTGGGACTATAGGCGCCGGGCACCATGACCAGCTAATTTTTCATGTTTTTAGTGGAGATGGGGTTTCACCATGTTAGCCAGGATGGTATCCATCTCCTGACCTCGTGATCCGCCCACCTTGGCCTCCCAAAGTGCTCTTTTTTTTTTTTTTTTTTTTTTTTTTTTTTTGAGACAGAGTTTCACTCTTGTTGCCCAGGCTGGAGTGCAATGGCGTGATCTCGGCTCACAACCTCCGCCTCTCAGGTTCAAGTGATTCTCCTGCCTCAGCTTCCCAAGTAACTGGGATTACAGGTACACACCACCATGTCTGGCTAATTTTGTATTTTTAGTAAAGACAGGGTTTCTCTATGTTTTTCAGGCTGGTCTCAAACTCCTGACCCCAGGTGATTTGCCCGCCTCAGCCTCCCTCCCAAAGCACTGGGATTAAAGGCGTGAGCCACTGTGCCTGGCCTATGCGTTATTCTTAAAATGATAAAATCAATCCATTTGGCCACTTTAAAAATCTTTGAGCACAGTAGGTTATAAACAAATGATAATACTCAAGATATCCATTGAGCTAGTCTCTATTTTATCCAGGCATCTTGTATACTACTAAATTGTTATTTTTTGCCAAATCCATCATAATGTATTTACAATGAGGTAAGTATGGCCTTGAAGCCAATTTGATGAAAATATTGTAAATATTTTCATAAAATAAAAAGAGATTGTTTTAACACCAGTGAGCAAAGACCTAAAGACAATGCATTGTGTTGAATAAAATGTTGCACCTTAGCAACTGCCCATTTTCCAACAAACTGAAAAGAGTAACACAGCCACCAGAGGGTTAGGGAAAGGCTATTCACGAAAAGGAAAGAGTGTTCCTCGCAAGCCAGAGTATCATTCATTGTTTATTAGCAGGTAACTATGTTTTGACTAACCTGCCCGCTCCCAAAGTACACAATTAGGCACAAATAGTGATTGTAACTTGGGGGAGAGGGCATATTCCTGAATAATGTGGTAACAAATTAAATAGACCCTTGAAAGACAAACAGCTGAGAAAGGAATAATTTGAAATAGTTGTCCAGATGATTGAGAATTGTGCTGTTTCCTTCTTTTCTCAAACTCTTGCTTTGAAAACAAAAAAAGTAAGTTTGGGTTTTTACCATAATACTTTGTGAAACGATACACGCTTATAATGAAAGTTTATACAAGCGATGCCACACAATCGTAAATTGTCACAGCTAAGGCAGACTTAGAGAATAATCTAGGCTGAGCCTTTCCCATCTTAGAAATGACTAAAAGACCAGCATCAAAACACTGTTGAGGTCAAGAACAGTGGCCCACATCTGTAATCCCAGGACTTCGGGTGGAAAAGGCAAGAGGATAGCTTAAACCAGAAATTTGAGATCAGCTGGGGCAACATAATGAGACTTCATCTCTACAAAAAATTTAAAAGTTAGCTGGATGTACTGGCATGAGCTTGTAGTCCTAGTTACTCAGGAGGATCACCTAAGCCCAGGAGTTTGAGGTTACAGTGAGCTGTGATTGTACCACTGCACTCTAGCTTGGGTGACAGAGCAAGACTCTGTCTTTAAAAAAAGAAAAAAAATTGAAATCTGCTGTAGCTAGTGGGCTCAACAGCCACTACAATAGAATATCATATTCTAGGAGGCAGTCTGCTTATAAACAACTGAAATTTATTTATCACAGTTCTGGAGGATGGGAAGTCCAAGTTCAAGGTACCAGTGATTTGGTGTCTGGTGAGAGCTCACTTCTGGTTCATAGAAGACCATATTCTCACTGCAATTCTCATGTGGTGGAGGATTTAGCGTCTCTCTTCAGCCCTTTCTTTTGTGCGTGAGAGGAAGTCTCGCTCTGTCACCCAGGCTGGAGTGCAGTGGCATGATTTCAGCTCACTGCAACCTCCGCCTCCCAGGTTCAAATGATTCTCCTGCCTCAGCCTCCTGAGGAGCTGGGACTATAGGTGTGAGCCACCACTCCTGGCTAATTTTTTTTTGGATTTTAGTACAGATGGTGTTTCACCATGTTGGCCAGGCTGGTCTTGAACTCCTGACCTCAAGTGATCTGACTGCCTTGGCTTCCCAAAGTGCTGGGATTACAGGCTTGAGCCACTGTGCCTGGGCGAGCCTTTCTTACAAGACCATCCATCCCTTATCATGACTCTACCCCTACTACCTAATCACCTCCCAAAATTCCCTCCGTCTCATGCTATAACTTGGGGTTTAGGTTTTCAGCATATGAATTTTAGTGGGAAACAAACATTTGCACCATAACACTATCTAAATAACATTTTAAATTATGTTAAATGATTTTAAAGTCCTTACAGAGAGAGTTTATATCACCAGTTAGCTCTCATCAACCTAACGATTGAAGGGCAGATTTGCAACATAATCCTGCTCCAAAGTTTCCTCTGAAACTGTTTCATAAAGCAGTGTTACAAACAGCTGTTGAAAGTCAAAGACCCATGACAACCAGTCCAACCTATACAAGCATCAGACTAATCAAAATAACTAAAGTACTGAAGATAATATAAAGATGCCCATCATTTGCTAAGTGTATCCTATGTATCAGGATTTACATATATTGTGTAAATTTTCAATAATCCTACTATGTAGATTTACTATCCTTGTATTACAGATTAGGAAACTGGAGCTTGAAAAGGGTAAATGACCGTCTCAAGATCACTCATCAAGAAAGTGACAAAGCCAACAGATATTTTAACTCTCAACTTCCTAACTCTAAATCTTACGTTTGCTATCATCAAGACAAACTGTGATGTGCTTCACAGTATTTCAACAAGAGCTGGACACTCTGTTTGAAGTTATTTCTATGTGGAAATACATTTCATGCCTGAGTTGAGAATGACAGGAACAACAATCCATTGAAAACCTCTAGAAACTGGGGACTAGAGTCACTGAGGCCAGAAATCAGTAACATAGTAAGGGTTCACCAAAGAAGGCAACTCTTACATCTACACATCTTTCTCTCCAGATACTCATCTGCCAATTATTCTGATTTAGGAAATTTGGAAAATAAAGTTCATATATAGCTAAACAGTAAATCTTTAATAGTTACAGACAATTAAAGAGAGATTGTCCATAATTTAACCATTTCTAAGTTCAAATCTAAACAGATGAGTCTTTGTTGCTACTATAAGATATATGTATATACACACACATGCATATGTATATGAATACAAAAATGCATTTGCATATGTAAGACTATGGACCTATAACCCCCACCAGGGCACAGCATGTGCATATCCACATTCCTTCCCTACTGTTCCCCTAGGGGTCATCTTCAAGTTCCCCTACAAATTTACTCTCCATGTTAAGCATGAAAATCTCCTGCTAGATAAAATTATGTCGTTTCTAAAAAATTGGTTTAGAAAGGCATACTAGATGAAATCTATTTAGACCCTGGCATCATTTTCATAGTGTTATGGGATGAATATTGTGTCTCCCCAAAACTCATAGGTTGAAACCCTGTATCTCAGTTCTGGTGGTCCTGGGAGGTGAGGCCATTGAAACATAATTATGATTAGATGAGGTCATGATGGCAGAGCCCTTAGAAATGGTATTAGTGCCCTTATAATAGTTACTAGAGAGCTTGCTTCCTCTTCTCTGCCCCCCGGCATGTGAAGGTGCAATGAGAAGACAGTTGTCTACAACCCAGAAGAGGCTCCTCACTACAACCCACTGTGCTGCACCCTGATCTGGGACTTCCAACTTTTAGAACTGCGAAAAATAAATGTCGGTTGTTTATTCGCCACCCAGTCTACAGTAATTTCTTATAGCATTGAGAACTAAGACACACATTACTTCAAATACTTTTTTCAAGACATTCAAGAATGTGATAGTGAATTTATGTTTTCCAGCCTTCCACTGGGCTGTTTCGTTTGAATGGCTCAGGGGACCTTGCTGTGAGCAATGCTTCAGTAGATGCAGAATAAATCATCCACAGGATGAGCTGCACAGTGTCCTCATCCGCTTCACTCATCACCCAGTCACTTTGTTTTATTTTCATCACACCAGCCTCACTCTACCAGAGGCCCTGATGCCATCCCTTCTGCTTCAACCCTCTTCCCCTAAATGTCCCCATGGCCAGCACCTCCTGCTCTTTCAGGTCTTTGCCCACCTATGGATCTCTTAGGAATGCCACCCCATTAAATACCCCACTCAAAGCTTGAAGCTTCTCCCACCTCACGTGCCCTATAACTTCCCACCCCTCTCATCTTGCTCTGTTTTCCATAGGACTTACTATCTTCCCACTCACTATAAAATTCATTTATTATTTTACTATTATTTTCCGTACCCTCCCTAAATCTATATATGCTTTTCAAGGGTTTTTGTTCACTGACATGCCCCAAATACCTATTCCATGCCCAGGTATATAGTAGGTCCTCAATAGATAGTTATCACTCAAGAAAAGAACAAATAAAATATCTCATCTAAATGCAATCTTACATAATGCAAGGAACTTGTTATAACCAAAAAATGTACTGCAAAGGGTTTTCACAATCACTCCTCCATCTGAACCTGTGTGCTATAGTCTGTATTCTTATATTGACCTTTAATAAGAGTGAGAAACTCTTCATGCTTGACTCGGTTCCTCTGGATGTCAATCTTCAGGGTAAGCAACAAGGTGAACAGGAATTTGTGCTCCTCGTACAGCCCTCGGGCAGCATACTTATAAACCTCGTAGGTCATGTGCTCGATGATATTAGCAATCCTCTTGCTTGTAATTGGGCTCTTGACAGACCTGGTGAAGAGAACATTTATATCAGGCGTATCCCGCTGCCCTTTTCAAGTGTCTGTAAAAACAATTGTCTTTAAGTAACTTTGAAGGAAGAATACTTATTTTTACACATCAAGAGTAAGCCTCCTAAATCTAAAATAACAAGCATACTCTCAACATGAAATAACATAACAGAATCCTGAATGTTGTCTAAATCAATTCCACCTGCAGGGCATTATCACTCACAACAAGATCTCGGGAATTTTCCTGTTTAACAGAAACACACGAAGACAAAGGAATCAAATCAATGGATGAATAGCTGGCAGAGTTTTCTCTGGGCATAAAATGGTGAACCAGAATGATTTGTTAACACATTGGTAATTACACTGATCTGAGATTTAAAAAAGAAAAAGACTCTTACTAACAAAGGGGAAGGAAGCTATAAATGTAATGTCATTATTTTGGTGCACAGATATACAATTCAGCTTAGCTTCCTGAGTACTGACATACCTGGCTAAGGAAAGGTCAAACAAGCCCAGAAACTGGCGAAGCGAAGTCTGATACATCTCATTAACCAAGCGCATCTCGGTAATGAGGAAGTAGAGGATGCTGCCCCGTGTAGCCACTGGAAGACAAAGAGCAAGGTTGCATGTGCTACAAGAGAGGAAAATAAATGACCCATGCAAAGAGACCAGCCTAAACTCTAAATGAAAACAACAACTTTTATTTTTATATCTTATCAGTGGCTGCCTACCAGATATGGGATACATAGCGATACTCACTTATTAATATATTTATTTCTTATTTACAACATTTTGTAAGCAGTCAGCTATTTGTATTTATTAAATGGCACTTCTCATTTTAGAATCTCTAGACCCCTCATAAAAATATTTTTTCTATTTTTACTGCAGGTAGAAAAGACAACCAAAGAAATTTCAAAGGTTGTGTGTTTAACACCCAGCAAGTGAGGTAGCCATTAGGGACCTCATCCTTAAGTTCCAGCAAGAAGCCATGCCTAACCTGGGCTTCAAGTCTGCAAAACGACCCACTGCAAAGATGATGCCTCTGCCTATCAGTAAATGACAGTTTAATTATTATTATTATTATTTTTGATACGGAGTTTCCTTCTTGTCCCCAGGATGCAATGGCGCGATCTCGGCTCACTGCAACCTCCGCCTCCCGGGTTCAAGTGCAGTAGCCTTGAGTAGCTGGGATTACAGGCACCCACCATCATGCCTGGCTAATTTTTTTTTTTTTTTTTTTTTTTTTTTTTGTATTTTCAGTAGAGACAGGGTTTTGCCATGTTATCCAGGATGATCTTGCCTTGTTGGCCAGGCTTGTCTCAAACTCCTGACCTCAGGTGATCAGCCCACATCAGCCTCCCAAAGTGCTCGGATTACAGGCATGAGCCACCGCGTCTGGCTGATTATTTGTTAAAAGGAATAATAAAATACTAAAAGAAAGCCAATCCAACTGAATTATTTAGCAGGTTTTTCTTCTACAAGCCCAATTTGCAAATTGGTGGCTGAGGATAAAAATCTCCCATGAGACCACAGAACTACCTTCCTAATACAAAAACTATAAACAAAATACCAACATAGTGTTACCAAACAACAAACAACTGGGCACTAATTCCTCAGATTTCACTAATTTGCAGTCATCAGATTTTTAAAAATTCTCCTTCTTTACTTTCTAACATCAAAATAAGTTCATGAGAATCTTAAAGGATTTACTAACATGAATGACAAGAACTCAGAAAATGGATACCATTATAAAAATTTTTGACCCCCATTTTACTGAATATTTCCCAACAGAAATTCCACAAAACACCTCCACTTGTATAACTCCCTCACATCCTTCCATTTCTCTAATTCTCGTTCCTCTCTCATTTCATTTTCCTGTGACATTTGTCTTTCATTACCAAACTCACCAGGTCTGTATTCCTCCCGGGCTGAGTTAATTTGAACTTCTGTCTCAGCAGAAATTTCTAGCTTCTGTGTCACCTCTTCGGCTGTCCTTTTTGTGTTACTCAGCACAACAATGAGACTCTCGTCTTCTACCAGGGACCCCTGGGTACTTGTCAGGCGGTAAAGCAAGTTATCTTCTAGTTCCTTCATTCTTCTTTTGTTTGCAGTTACATCTTCCATCAGATGAGTTCTTTCTTTCTCCAATTCCTATTAGTTTGCACAAATATATTTTCTACCTCAATTAACAACTCCTGTTGAGTATTCCTTAAGACATTAACTACATGGCTGCTTTCAAGTTCCTGTACTGTATTTATCATAATCAACTGCAGGAAATATGGATATCAAAAAAGGAGAAGTGCTGGGCACAGTGGCTCACACCTGTAATCCCAGCACTTTGGGAGGCAGAGGCGGGCGGATCATTTGAAGTCGAAAGTTTGAGACCAGCCTGGCCAACATGGTAAAACCTCGTCTCTACTAAAATACAAAAAAAAAAAAAAAAAAAAAAAAAAATAGCTGGGCATGGCGGCGCATACCTGTAGTCCCAGCACTTTAGGAGGTGGAGGCAGGCGAATCATTTGAGGTCAGGAGTTTGAGACCAGCCTGGCCAACATGGTAAAACCCTGTCTACTAAAATACAAAAAAATTAGCTGGGCGTGGTAGCTCATGCCTGTAGTCCCAGCTGCTTGGGAAGCTGAAGCAGGAGAATCCCTTGAACCAGGGAGGCGGAGGTTGCAGTGAGCTGAGATCACGCCACTGCACTCCAGCCTGGAAGAAAGAGTGAGACTCTATCTAACATAAAATAGAATTAAAAATAAAATTTTTTAAAAATGTAGAGGAGAAGTAACAGAGGAAGGAAGAATAGGTGCCAAGCAACATGAAACCGGCAAAAAATACTACCAGCATCCTTCTAATCACCCATTTATTTTCTACAGTCAAATCAGTTTCAAGTGATTGCTGTGATTATATTTAACATTATGCATATAATCTTCTTTTGAAGGGGACATATATTTGAAAACAAAGATATATATCTCTGATTATATAGGTTTACTTCTGTCTACTTTCTTAAGAGGGTTCCATTATTGTTTAAATGTGTTATTTCAAACTTGCTAACTGAAAAAGTATACAAGTCTGTGAAAAACTACTCTCCGAAATCTTAGGCAAGCAACTTGAACTGCAACTGCGAGCACATTTAAATTAAAAAGTCTTCTTGGCCTGCTGTTGTCTCCAAGAGCAGAAAAGTTTTGCATCTTTTCTGAAGGGAGATGTGCAGACAGCTGGGAGAGTGAAGCCTTGGAAGACTATTATCCTTATTGGCCATTTCTTCCTCTTGGCATCTTGGAGAGGGAGAGATAGAGAAAGAGAAGGAAAGAAAAGATGGAGCTGGTGGCAAGGGTGGGGGAAGCAGAAATACATGTGACACCAAGCAAGCCACAGGACGAGGAAGCCCAAAGGTAGGGGGACAAAAGAGAAATATGCTTCTGGCACCAAGTCAAACTGTACATGGATATCAACTTGCTATATGAGAGACTCTATCTGTGACGCTAAAGAAAAGAATCTAAAATGGAAAGAACAATAAATAAATTATATTTACAAATTTAAAATGAAACTTACGTATTAAGAGAATTTATCTGAAGAGCTTCCTGGATATGGAGTTCATTGACAATTTACCCACATTTAACTGCATTTATAATGTACAATTCATTATAAGTAAAATATGGGGAAACTAGGGTTAAGTGCAGGTGACAAACAGCAAAATCACAGGAGAGCATGTTTGACAGTTTGACTAGACTCACAGCAGCTACCTGAATGTATGGTACCAAGCTCAAATCTCTAGATCAGCTTCAGAAATGTATATTCTCAATTGGGTACTCTGGATATGACTCAGTAGATGATATGGTTTGGCTCTGTGCCCCCACTCAAATCTCACCTTGAATTGGAACCCCCATAATCCCCATGTATCAAGGGTGGGAACAGATAGAGGTAATGGGGTCATGGGGGCGGTTTCCCCCACGCTGTTCTCGTAACAGTGTGTGAGTTCTCACAAGATCTGATGGTTTAATAAGCATCTGGCACTTCCCTTGCTTGCACTCACTCTGTCCTGCCACCCTGTGAAGAAGGTGCCTGCTTCTCCTTTACCTTTCACCATGATTGTAAGTTTCCTGAGGCCTCCCCAGCCATGCAGAACTGTGAGTCAATAAAACCTCTTTCCTTTATAAATTACCCAGTCGGGTATTTCTTCATAGCAGTGACAGAATGGACTAATACAGTAGGTTTTATAGATTCTACTCCCTATTGAGAGAGCCGGAAATCTAAAGTGATGCAGTGATGAATCATATGAAAGCATATAAAACATAATGGACTACTCACTGATTACATGATTAATTACACAATTTACCTTTGTTATGATCCAGTGTGCACACAAACATGGAGGGAAAGGAGAGGCCAGACCTAGCCCAAACTGTCACTGTTAACCATTATGCAAGTTCTTCCCTTTAGTGGCTCTTCCAAGTATTCATTTTTGGTACTTCGTTTATACTTACAAGAAACTTATCCCTATACTACTCCATGAATTACATCTTGTTTTAAACTCTGTTGCTATGTTGATAACTCCCAAGTTTATATCTCAGTTTCAGATCATATCTCCTTTCAACATCTCCATTTGGACATCTAAGAGACATCTCCTACTTAGCACCATCAGCAAAACAAAACGTCTGATCCTCCCTTGAAACCTGTTCCACCTCAGCCTTCCATAGCCTGGCAAATGGCAACACTATTCTTCCAGATGCTCTGGCCAAAACTTTTGAACCCTGCTTGGTCATTTTCTTTTCCTCAAATTCAACAACAAATTCATTGGCAAGTTCTATCATCTCCACCTCAAAATGAGATTCAGAATCTAATTATTTCTCACTCCCTCCACTATCACCACACTGGTTTAAACTATCATCGTCACCTCCCCTCTAAATTAGGAGGTCTAAACAGGTCTCCCTACCCCTGGCCTTACACGCCGGTCTACTTCCAGCCCAGCAGTCACAATGATGCTACTAAAACATACTTCCTCTCTCAAAACCCTCCAATGGCCAATCTTTCCACTCAGGATGAAAGGTAAAGACCTTACCAAGGCTTATAAGGCTCTACCAAGCTGCCCCCTCCTTCATTACTGCTGGGACCTCATTTCCTACTTTTCTCCCACTTTTCACTTTGCTCCAGCCACACTTGCTATTTCCTACATCAGTGGTTTTAAAATTTCAGTGCATGAGGATCACCTGGAAGGCTTGTGCTATAGGCTTGGAACAGCATCTGGGAATTTGCACTTCTAATCCCATGTGATGTGGTGCTGCTATTCCAGGAAACACACTTTGAGACTTACTGTCTCAAACCCATAAAGAACTCTCTTGCCTCAGGGCCTCTGCATTGGCTGCTGCTCTGTCAAGTCTGTTCTTCCAAATAACTCACTCTCTTCCCTTATTCAAGTCTTCCTCAAATGTCACATTCTCAGTGAGCCTCATCGTGACCACCCTCTTTAAAATGCTAGCCCACCAGCTGACTCTCCAGCTCTCCTGCTCACCAATGTCTGTACTTTTTATGGCATTTACCACCTTCTAACATAATACATAAATTATATGTTATGCTCCAGGGATAGTTTGGTCTTCGAGTCTATTTTGTTCATTGATAAATTCTCCAGTCAGAGAAACAAAGCCTGGTACATAGTAGGCACTCAATTAACACTGCAAATTGAATGACCAAATGTTGCATCTGTTTTCAAATTGATAAACTGAAACACACAGTGAACCGGAAAGTCTAGTCTTTGTGCCAGAAATACAGATGTGGAAATGCTCACTCTCTGAAAACCATGACGTTAAAAATAAAGGATGTGCTAACAAAACTGCATGAAGGCAAACAGCAAAGACCAGTGGCCTCTGCTTTATGTTTCAGCCAGTTAATCACCATTGACTGAATGGTTTTAGTTGGTAAGACCCCACCAGACTCTCAACTCACACTCTGAGCACAGTGAATCAGGTCTGGGGCCAGTCGAGGAAAGAAAGAATTCCCTCTTTAAGCAAAACAAAAGTTCAGGATTTGTATCGATTCTTAACTCTTGAAGATGTAGCAACTCAAGCAAAACCTGCTCTTACCATCTTTGTTTCCATCTGTTATCTGGTTACATATGAAAGCTCCCTTAGTGGTTATTTCAATTCATTGATTCATGAGATGAGAATTTCAAATTTCAGAAAACGTAGAAATGAGTACAAACAAGTGACATTTAATGGCTGCTATAAAATTCATTTCCATAAGCAGTTATAATAAAAGCCTTCACATTATGGTTGTACTAGGAAATAAAAGTGATAATGAAAATTCAAACAATTTTTATTGCCATATTTATAAATTTCACACACTATCACTATCATTTCTGAGTTCCTAAAGGTGAGCATTTAAAGGTCTTCACCTGAAGACAGGTAAGGGAAGAAATGTAAAGCAGTAGAAAGACTGAGGTTTTGACATCAGGAAGACATATGTTTGAATTGTAGCTCTCAAAACCCATCATCTACATGACATTTGTCATGTTTTAAAACTCTGCAGGCCTCAGTATTTTCATCCACAAAATGTATGTAAAAACTGCTCATAGGATGATGGTGAAGATATAGCCAGTAATGCAGCTAAGGCAGTGGTTAGATTATGATAACTGCTCAAAATGTCTCTTCCCTTCCATCTTCTCCCTTGATTCATTTCTGGCCAACTTTTCAGAAGCATGATAATGCTTATTGTAAAAATAAGTAGTTTGAAAAATCAAGTCGAAATGTGGCACAAAGTAAACGATAAATGATATTTTGCATTTCACATATTATCATGAAAGTGTATAATAAAGTAGCTGAAAAGGGATAAGGAGAACTTAGAATGCTAGGGACGAATGCTTTCATGTCAACTGGGAATGAGAGCATGGACTGTCAAACTCAAAAGCAGCACCAGGTCTTATCAATTCTTCCTGCACACAAACCTTTATCTTCTGCCCATGTTTTCAATCACATAACCACTGCCCTACTTGAGAATTTACTTGTCATTCATAGACTACTCTAACAAAGCTGGTCTTCCTGCTGACGCTTTTCCACTCATAGTCATTCAGGAGATCTCCCTTACCTATTTTGAAAGGTCCAAAATTCTCAACATAGTTGGCAAAACCTGTCACAATCTACTTTTCTAATCTTATTTCTACTTGAGAACTATGGAATTGAGGTTAAAATCATGCCTCCATGTTGCTTATGAAACAAATATTAATAAAATAAACATAGTAATGATGTATACGATGAGTGGCAAACCATTCAATTCTTGATAAAAAAAAATAGTAACTAAAAAGATTGAACATTATTAAGACGGCTGTGGTCAATTTAATATCATTGTTAACAAATTTGTCGATTAAAATAATTGCCTATATTCCCAAAGGATTAAAATAAAGCTAAGAAGTACATTTCCCCAAAGTTTGAAATGGATGAAAAAAAAAATGTATTAAGTAAATAATATAATTTAAAGTACTATTTGGAATCCCAAAAACAATCTGTATATTAAATAGAAACAAGTGGCCAAATACTTGGGCACTAGAAAGTTATTGGCAAAAGAAAGGTTACCTGAGGAAAAAAAAAAAAAAAGAACAATTGTTGCTTGTTTTTCGTTCAACGTTAAAAGATTGAAAACCTACTTAGGGATGTGGTTATAGGCATATTTTCATCTATATGGCTGATTTAAACATATTTGTATTAAATGATTACTTTCATTCCACCAATTCATAAGAAGATAAGACTCTTTCAGATTAATATGATGAGGCAAAGTTAATCAAAATAATTTTATCCGTAAATCTCTTTCCCACCAAAAGGATTATCTTTCAGCAGGCAGATAGATAGATAATAGATAGATAGATAATAGATAGATAGATAGATAGATAGATAGATAGATAGATAGAACAGTAAAGATTTGCACTAAGTATTCTATATAAATTCTAAGGCTACAATGTAAAATTCTTATGTAAACGGTGACATATTCCAAAGGGAATTTTAAAAGTACGAAATAGATCAAAGATCTAAAAGTAAGACTTGAAACTATAAAACTACTAGAAGAAAACATAAAGGAAATGCTTCAGGACACTGGTCTGGGAAAAGAGTCTATGAATAAGACCTCAAAAGTACAGGCAACAAAAGCCAAAATAAACAAATGGGGTTATATCAAAAACTTCTGCACAGCAAAGGAAACAATCAACAGAGTGAAAAGATAACTTACAAAATGGAAACAAATAGTTACACGCTATTTATCCAAGAGGGGATTAATATCCAGAGCATACAAGGAACTCAAACATCTCAACAGAAAAAAAAGTCGATTAAAAAATATGTAAATTATCTGAACAGACATGTCTCAAAAGGCATAAAAATGGCCAAGAAATATATGAAAAAATTCTCAACATCACTAATCATTGGGGAAATGCAAATCAAAACCAAAATGACATATCATCTCACCCCAGCTAGGTTGGCTATTATCAAAAAGTCAAAAAATAACAAACCCTAGTGAGGATGCAGAGAAAAGAAAACTGTTAAACACTGTGGGTGGGAAAGTAAACTAGTACAACCATTATGGAGAACAGTATGGAAGTCCCTCAAAAAACCACACACACGGACACACACATTGAAACAAATAGAACTACCACATGATCCAGCAATCCCACTACTGGGCATTTACGCAAAGGAAAGGCAATCAGTGTATTGAACACATGTCTGCACCCTCATGTTTACTGCAGCACTATCCACAATTGACAAGATATGGAATTAACCTAGGTGCCCAATAACAGACAAACAGGTGAAGGAAATGTGGTATACATACACAATGGAATACTATTCAGCAATAAAAAAGAATAAAATCCTGTCATTCACAGCACCATGGATGGAACTGGAGGTCATTATGCTAAGTGAAATAAGTTAGGAACAGAAAGTAAAACACTACATATTCTCACTCACATGTGTAAGCTAAAAAAAAAAAAATGTTGATCTCATAGAAGTGAAAAGCAGAACAGAGGATACTAGAGGCTGGGAAGGGTAGGGGAAAGGGTGAGAGAGGGAGAGATTTGTTAAGATACAAAATTACAGCTAGATAGGACGAATAAGTTATAGTGTCTTATAGCATTACAGGATGACTGCACTTAATGATTATATTACATAATTTCTAATAGTTCAAAGGAGAATACTGAATGTCCCCAACATAGAGAAACGATCAATGTTTGAGATGATGGATATGCTAATTACCCCAATCTGATCACTATACATTATACTATGGAAATACCACTATGTACCCCATAAACATGTACAATTACTATATATCAATTAAAAATAAAATAAAAATTTACATGTACAGGGTAGTTTGGTAAAATTTCGTGAACACGGCATTTGTTAATTAAATGATTTTTTACTGTAAGTAGCTTAAAGAAGCAAATGAAAACTAAACTTATTTGTGTACATAAACTGCATTTATAACCAAGGTTTTGAAATCAGTAAAAGACAAACGGCAGCCAGAGTTCTCATTCTTAAAGGTATAACTCAGGCTCCATTACCAAATACTATTTCTCTTTTGTACTTTACACTAGTAATTAAAATAGGAAGATTAAACAAGAGAACTCAGAAAGAGATTTCTTTTTCCTCCACCAACAGTGAGCTGGTGATAATGATGTCTATTTAATGTCCTTCTCAAACTACTTCCCATGTCACTTTCACCAAGTTCAGGAACTTGTACCTCAAAAGGAAATCACACACTTGTTTGCTCATCCAGAATTCTGAACAACGATGATCCCTGAGGCCTTGTATTGTGGGACCAGTAGGAGCTGTTGATCAACACTGGCATTTTTCTCCCAATGGAACATAGATTTTTTTTAAGTTTCTGTTTTATTCTCTATGATCCAAGTGAGAGTGAGTCTAAGAGATGTGCTTTCTATAAAGGAAGGTTGTTGTAGACCTACTGGTTTCCTGCCTGTTCAAAATGGTCTAGATACATCACCTTCTGGTAACAGCAGGAGAATGTCCAAATCTACTCACAGGTACATCAGATAAACAACTGGATAGAGCCTTGATGTGAATGTGAACAGCACATGCATTTAAAATGACTGTCTTGAAGCACAAGAATATAAACTTTGTTGAAATTCATGCTTCCTTGCATTCAGATGCTCTAATGCATTTCTGAAGCAAACAAACCTGAAGGTCTAGCAGGTATACAACTGAGCATTCATGAGACCCGATTACGTGTGATAATAAGGTCCCTCATTGACCCTGTATCCTCAGGACACAGAACAACTGATTAATTTTTGGAGTCAAAGATGTGTCTTTCCGTTGCATGAAAAATTCCCATTCAGAGCCTCCTTTCACAAGAAGAACCAACAAATCTAAGAAGTCATGACTCATCCCCACTGAAGAGACTCAGCCTTTGTTTCAGCCCCACATTCCTCAGATGGTTTCCAACATCAACTTCCTATTCTGTGTGGGATCTCCTATCCCTTCCTGTGTGTAATCTTCCTAGCATCAACAGACCTCCTTAAACCAATAAAATTTCAAATTGATATTTTATATTTATAATCACCCAAGAAGTGAGATTATAGTCAGAGAGAATGCATTGTCACTGAAGTCAAAGGAATAATTTGGACTTTAAAACACTGATATATCTGTGTTCATAAGGCACAGACATAAGACTCTTTTCAATAGAGTAACTAGGCTATAGGAAATGACCCAAAAGCAGCAGGGATCAACTCAGACCCATTTGCACCACCCAGATTGAGAGGGTCCAGCAGTGTTAGCAGATTCAGGAATATGCTGGGAAGTGAAGAAGCTGCAAAATAAAAGCCCCTTAGAATAAGCATACTGCTGAAAATCCATCAAAATTAAGCTCAGCAGTTCACTTCTTCTATCACTACAAGACCTCATTTTGGGAACAAAATAAATAAAGGTTAGGTGTTATAATGTTGTTCACATTATAAAAGAAAACGAGTGTCTATAATTATGCAAGAAAAAAATGAGTGTCACATTATTCTGGCTGATCATTTTGTAAGAATTATTTACTGTGAGCCCAGAACAGATTCTGATAATGAGATGATATTAAAGGAGTAATTTTCTCAAGACACTCAATTTTCCTAAGAAGTAAGAAACAGCCTGGTCCTGCATCCATACTGGGTTTTCAGGGTTGCTCCAAGTGTTTTCAAATGAGCTTAACAAGCTCCTTATTTCATCTTAAACCTCTGCTACAGGAATTAAGGCCCAGGGATGGGTTTATTTTTGTTGTTGTTGTTGTTGCTGTTGCTGTTGTTGTGTTTTGCTGCAATCCAAGTCTGTCAGATCCAAT
Source organism: Rhinopithecus roxellana (assembly GCF_007565055.1). Lineage (NCBI taxonomy): Eukaryota > Metazoa > Chordata > Mammalia > Primates > Cercopithecidae > Rhinopithecus > Rhinopithecus roxellana. The sequence goes on from NC_044551.1 coordinate 95,731,012, forward strand.
TATTTGTTCCAAGGAGACTGTATTCATTCAGTTGAATATAAGAAAACCAAGGACAAGAATATTATTCAAACTGCCATAAGGCCTCTTATCTCCACGAAGCCAAGGCTACAGGTGGAAGGACAGTCTCAAATACCAGTGACAGAGGTGGCCCAAAAGACCCTCAGGAACTCCCACTTGCTCAAGGTCACATGCTATTGCTCAAGAATCCCAGTCCTGCCTGAAGTAATTACATGACAACGCTAAATTTCCTCCACCACCTCTATTGAGATTTAACTCGGGACTCAAAAACTAAGCAAGTACATATTTTGAAGGCTGTCATTACCACAACAGCAACTCAGTGGCAGGAATCAGAATCAGTATCTGCCATTCTGAGATCACTCAATCATGTGAATTTATGAAGCTGGATTAAATGCTCCTAACGCAGCTTCCAACTTTATGACCCTGTGATTCATGTGCTATAAATTAACAATAATGTTCAGGAAAAGGGAAGGGAGAGAGAAGGAGAGGAAGTTGAGGAGAAAGAGATAGACACGTGGTAGGCTCAGAAGGGCAAGCACCGTACAACACACAGAAAAGGTACAGAGAAGGGGAAGCACAGATCCCAAAGACTTTGCTGACTGTATTAACATAAATAATCTTCAGGTCAGTACAGAAGGTGTCACTAAGTTAACTAAACTCCTCATTATTATTGAACTCAGGAGTAAATCAATAGCAACGTTAAGAGTTCATGCAGTTTCACCATAACATTCCCATTAAAATCTTCCATGGTTCTTTGCTGAAGCCTCACATGTTCCCTAGAGAAAATGCTCACTCAAAAGAAGGAAGTTTACAAATGTGTGGCCTTTTTTCATTGAGCATTAAGTTATCCCATAAAACAGAAGTAAAGAGGGCAGATATGGAGTTATGTTTCATTAGCATAGTTACGTAAGTAGCCTTCAAAACTTACAGAGTGAAACTCAAGTGTCACAAACTTCTGTCTTCTCACATCAGACCCTGTCAGGACATACTACAGGGCTCTCTTAGATCACAGATGAGAACTGGCAATGTTGTTTGTTATGAGTACAAAGTCTTAATTTTATATTCTAAAAGCATAATAATGAATATGAAAGAAAAACCTAGATGTGTACCAGAAAATTAAAAGTCAACAGGTTAGTAAAACAGAACACACCTTTCAGAAAAATCAAGCAATATAAGACCAGAATAATGATGCTGAAGATGAGACTGATTCCTCGTAGTTTCACCATCAGCCTGTATAAAGGCAATCAATGATATATGTAATTTATGAGACATATGTGAAACACACGGGTAGATGATTGGTTAATAATTTCCTTCAGGAAAAAAAGAAGATACTTGGAGATGAATGGGAAAAAAACACAGGGAATAAAAGGGGAGAAACTCGGTCCTGTTACAACTGTTATTATCTTAATTTTGTCAATGAAATATAACATTAAAGAAACGCAGAATGGGAGGCAGCCACACCTCACTCACCTGCTTCTCTGTGAGAATGACCCTTCCAAGTAACTGATCTTCTAGACCTTTCATGGTGACAGTGAAGTCAATGATGGAGGTACGGGCACTTATCTCAGGGGTGTAGGCTGGGTTAGGCAGTTTGGTGGTAATGTAGAGTCTAAAGCCATCCAACACATCTACTTCCTTGTCACCAACCTTCACCTTTTTTATAAAAAGAAATTTAAAAGTAATAAAATAGAGCTATACCTTACTATGTCTTTTTTGTATCAGATCAAGTATTGTTTTAAATAATGACATAACTGGAGATCATTTGTATACTAAAAAAGAAATGGTCATGAGGCATCTGCACAGCTTCAGACAACGAGGAGGAAAGGAAGGAAGCAAAGAAGGATGGAAGGAAGACTGAATATAGAATTTAACACCAAAATTGTGATCCCATTGTAGGAGTGAGATGGATCCCTTACCCAAAATTCAGTTCAGAGGTTGAGACCGATGATGCTACACATGCATCAAAAGAGTATAAAAAGGCTTATTACTCACATGATGAGATTGTGGGAGAGATCAGAGCAGGTTCCCAAACAGATCCCAAAAACTGGCTTGAGAGAGCAGGGAGGGGCAGCTGCTCTAGGGCTTTATGGTGTTTAGGGGGTAGAGCTGGGCTGAGGGTTCCCATACATAGGTATGGACAGGGGGTTGCATGGTTTGAATTTTCAACTTGTGCCAAAGGAGGGGGCACCCAGGTTTTATCAGCGTGCCCAGATGTGAGTGGGGCAGAAGGGGAGAGGGGAATGGAGAAGTTTCAAAACTATCAACATCAAGAGGCAGTCAGACCCCTTCACATACTACAGAAGTGAAGTCAATATTCCTAAAACGATTGCTCTTGGATATTTTAATCCAAAGTCAAGAAGTGTAGAAGAGAAAAACAAACCTTTCCCATGGACTCAAATTTAAGTTGCTGCCTATTAAGAGAATTCTATCTGTGTCACATTGACCTGGCCTCATGGTAACTGTTCTGCACATTGTCATCCATACGTTTAACCTACCTTAAAGGTAGACCCAGTTTTAATGAAGTTTCTTTCCAAAACATTATCTAGTGCTGGATCTAGTTCCTCTCCAACATCTTCAATAAGCAAGGGCCTTCCAAGAGAAAGGCTGTCTTCCAGGTGGTTTCTGAAGTACTTGTGATTTAAAGATGTGATCTAAGAACAGGATCACAAGGTTCAAGGTTGCTGTTGATAGACATTATTATGAAGCAAGCACAGGAATAACTGTTTTCAAATGAAGCCTAAAGCATTCTACTGCAAGAGGCAAATACAAATTGAGCATCCAAAATGTCCCAAAATACAAAACTTGTTGAGAGTCCACATGATGCCACAGTGGAAAATTCCACACCTGACTTCTGTGCTTTCTGATGGTTGAATGTACATAAACTTTGTTTCATACATAAAATTGTTTTAAGTATTCTATAAAATTGCCTTCAAGTATATGAATAAGGTGTATATGAAACATAAATGAATTTCGTGCTCTGACTTGAGTCCCATCCTCAAGTTATCCCATTATGTACATGTAAATATTCCAAAATCTAAAATCTGGAACACTTCTGATCTCAAATATTTAGGATAAGGGGGCATTCACCTTTTACATAGATTTTTAGAGACCCTTGGTTTTGAAACCCACACTTGGTGAAATTGTAAAGAAGTTTAATTGTTTCCATTGTTGTTTAGCAAACCATCATTTTGTTTTATTGGGAAGCATGTAAAGGTTCTGTGTGGTAGCAATGTTTTTTCTTCACCACTACCACTTTTGTGACAAATAATAATGTGATAATTAGGAAGTATTCATGCAAAATGCTGCACACTTTGCGTGATACAGCTCTGCCATTCTCTACTCATCAAAGAGAGCCCTGGACCCTGACAGAATAGTCTGAAACCACTGAAAGATGGCATTGGTAGAGATTAACACATATGCAAATAATGAAAGTTTTAGAAAATATTTTCATATTAGATTTAAGCTTGCATCTGCTACTGCTCTACCTAGGATTACAAAAACATCTCTAATGTTTTTGAATATTTCTTTCCTCTTGGATTTTTGTTTATCTGAGGCAATAAAACTTAACCAGTAACATAAACATACTAAAACACAAATTACCTGGAGTTCATTTTGGCTTTCTTTATTTTTAATCCAGATCTTGCCTTGAGTCTGTGGATCAATTAACAAAGGGTAACGAGATGCCTTCGTGACAATAATTCCATTTTGAATGGACAGGTCATCATTTGGCAGACCTTGGAGGTTCCATTCACTAATAGTAGGAGCATCAATCAACATCTCACTGAGATTTAGGTTCTTTCCAAATGGAATTTTCCGGGCTTTCATTTCCTTCCGCCAGTCATTTAACAGAAGATCACGAAACTCTTGGTTAAATGGACCAGAATAAGACAGAAAAGCTGTAGCCAACAGTACATCCCCTAAAACAGAAAACAAACACCACTGAAATACTTTAGGTTCATCCTTGTAATTGTACAGCATATTAAAAATGAAAAAATTTAACAGACAATAATTCTTTTAAACTAAATTCCACAAATCAAACTGGAAGCACGTGTGGCTGTGCCAGTGAATAAGCAGTAGTCTGGTTTATTAGTCAATAGGGTCCAAGTGGCCTACCAAGTGATACCTGCTAGCAGTCAAGCACTGGATGATTTTTACTCTCATTAGAAGTGAAAAGATGGCCTCTAAGTTTAAGAGAATCAAACCTCTTAAGACAGAGCCTTCATTAAATGTGACCTTGATCAATATACCCATGTACTCACAGAATTCTAAAGTGACCTGATAATAAAAGGTATAAAGATAGTTAACACATCTAATAAGGACAGCACAGATGCCAGACCAATGTCTCTTTCTCTGAAATAGCTGGAGAAACACACACACACACACACACACACACACACACACACACACACAGGAATTTGAAATAATCAAGCGTTGTTTTTTAATTTTGATTAAAGTATAAGCCGTCTAAAGTATAAGCTGTCTAATTCCCTATCACAGTCAACACACAATCTCATTAATAAAGCAATTTACACACCTACGAGTCTTTTAGTTTGTGCAGCAAACTCTTGGCTTTGCTGTGTCCATCTTTCCTTTTCGCCTGCCAAGCCACTGATGAGTGTGGAAGCTGTCTGCATCTTGTGTCTGCATCGCTCTGCGTCTTCGAGTAAGGTCTAACAAAAGTCATATCACAAGAAAACTTTTACTGAAATAAAGACAGCCTCTGGCTCAAAAATATAACTGTAGAACATGCCATACTATCTGCCTTCCTGAGGCATGTGAGCCATTACTTCACAAGAAGCATGACATTCTATTTCCATGTGTCTGTCAGCCCAGTCCTCTCTCCTTTGCCCTGTCCTCTCTCTTATCCCCTGCTCATGGAACTTGGCTGGATGGAGTTTCGCTCTTGTTACCCCAGCTGGACTCCAATGGTGCGATCTCAGCTCACTGCAACCTCTGCCTCCCGGGTTCAAGCAATTCTCCTGCCTCAGCCTCCCAAGTAGCTGGGATTATAGGCATGTGCCACCATGCCCCATTAATTTTGTACTTTTAGTAGAGATGGGATTTCTCCATGTTGGTCAGGCTGGTCTCAAACTTCCAACCTCAGGTGATCCACCCACCTCAGCCTCCCAAAGTGCTGGGATTACAGGCATGAGCCACCACACCTGGCCAGTGCTTAGTTCTTAAAAACAAATGGCTCCAGTGGCTCACGCCTGTAATCCCAGGACTTTGGGAGGCCATGAAGTGGGCGGATCACTTGAGATCAGGAGTTCAAGACCAGCCTGACCAACATGGTGAAACCCCGTCTCTACTAAAAATACAAAAATTAGACGGGCGTGGTGGCAGGCACTTGTAATCCCACATACTTGGGAGGCTGAGGCAGGAGAATCACTTGAACCCAGGAGGTGGAGTTTGCAGTGAGCCAAAATCGTGCCGCTCAAATCCAGCCTTGGCAACATAGTGAGACTCTGTCTCAAAAAAACACAAAAAGCAAAAAACAAATAGCTCTGTTTCTTAGGGTTTAAGCAACAATTACTTATTCTACTTGTAAAAATCTAAACTTATGAAATAAAATGGGTATGGACAAAGGTTTAGCTACATGCCAAGTCATTGGGTGTTCAAATATATATATACATGCTAAATGTCTAACAATAGAGGATTATTTAAATAAATTATAGTGTATCCATAAGAATACTCTGAAGCCATCAAAAAAATCCTATAAAAATTTTTATGACCAAGAAAGAAAAGCACAATATATTAAGTTAAAAATTTAATTTATAAAATGGTATTCCTAAATTATCAGTTATGGAGTTTAAAATGCATGTGAAAGGTGTATATTATGATATGAATAATAACAGAATATGATTAATGTTTATCTCCAGGGTTACCTGTATTTTCTATAGAGACATGAATTGCTTTTGTAATAATAACACATTACAGTGTTTTTCAAAAGCAGGATATTTATTCCACTTTGTCCTAATCTATTTTCTTCCTCTAGAGTTAAGGCAAAAAAACTAACAGTCCATCAGACAGGCACATCCCCTAACCATGGCCCCTCACATCTGTCTGCTTCCTTCAAGAAGGAAGGTGCCAGTTGGGAAGGACAATCCTACATCGTTTATTAGAAAAAAAACCTTTTTATTTGTAAGATACGTTTAATATTGATTTGCTTTCGCTAAATTCTTCAATCCCAATTCCATCAGCCAAATCCGAAAATGACCAGGCCTCTCCCTTTCTGGCTTTTGTTTTCTGGAAGCCCAGGCTTCTTTGGGGGATTACAATTTGGGAGAAGAGAAAGGAGCAAATGTTGAGAATGCAAGAGAAAGAAAACCGTAAGTTCTGTGTGTTCCTCCCAGCCTGTTGAGGGGAGCACACGGGACTTATTGGGTTCCCTGAGTAGTACCCCCATCCTCAGGCCCACTCTCTCATAGGTCCCAGAGAGGTGACCAGCTCTCCTGCAGGCCTAGGCAAGCTCAACCCTAGGAAAAGGCACTGGATTCTGCATGGGGTGTAGCCAGGACACACTCTCCTTCAATGGGCCATGCCGGCCTGGGCCATGGTGAACTGTAGATTGGAACCCTTCTCCTGCCTTCTGGGAGGCCCACAAACCCCCGGACTTTCATGCAGTCCTACGGAGGGAGAAGAGCAACAAAAACGACTGAAGATCAAGTTCAGAAGTTGGTTGTAGGAATGTCCAGATTTTTTTTTTTAATAAGGAAGCTGACATTTGTTGAAATTCAAGTTTTAGAGTTAGAGCCATAATGTTACAGTTCTTCTGTGGTCCCATGATTATTTACCTAACAAATAGAAGATGCTCCAAAACAATAAAGCTTGCTGAATGAATTAAGGTAAAAATGTTAAAATTTACACATAATAAAATGAGAAGGTAAAATATTTTCCCTGTGTTCAGTAGAGCTTCCTGATACAAATAACCATCCAAAATGGTAGAAATTAACACTCCTTCCAAAGTAGATTCTTTCAAACTGCTATAATGTTTTCCATACATAAGTGAATTTTATGAGGCATAAGTATACAAACCCACATAAGTGCTACTTCTTTTTTATAATTTAATTTTCATTTTAAGTTCAGGGGTACCTGTACAGGTTTGTCCTATAAGTAAACTTGTGTTGTGGGGGTGTGTTGTGCAGATTTTTTCATCACCCAGGTATTAAGACTAGTACTTGTTATTTTTCCTGATTCTCCCCCTCCTCCCACCCTCCACCCTCCAATAAGCCCCAATGTGTGTTGTTCCTGTCTATGCATCCATGTATTCTCATCATTTAGATTCCACTTATAAGTGAAAATATATGGTATTTGGTTTCTCAGTTCCTGTGTTAGTTGCTAAGGATAATGGCCTCCAGTTCCATCTATGTTCCTGAAAGGACACAATCTCATTCTTTTTTATTGCTGTGTAGTATTCCATGGTGTACGTGAACCACATTTTCTTTATCCAGTCTACCACTGTTGAACATTTAAGTTGATTCCATGTATTTGCTATTGTGAACGGGACAGCAATGAACATACTCACACATCTGGCTTTATAACAGAACGATTTATATTCCTTTGGGTATATATCAAGTAATGGGATTGCTGGATCAATGGTATTTCTGTTTTCGGGTCTTTGAGGAATTGTCACACTATCTTCCAGAATGGTTGAACTAACCTAACTCTGACCAACAGTGTATAAGCATTCTTTTTCTCCACAATCTCACCAGCATCTATTGTTTTTTGACTTTTTAATAGTAGCCGTTCTGACTGCTGTGAGATGGTAACTCACCGTAGTTTTGACTTGCATTTCTCTAGTGATCAGTGATATTCAGCTTTTTTTCATATGATTATTGGCCGCATGTATGTCTGTTTTTGAAAAGTGTCTGTTGCAACAAAAGCGAAAACTGACAAATGGGATCTAATTAAAATAAAGAACTTCTGCACAGCAAAAGAAACTATCAACAGAGTGAAGAGGGAACCTATAGAATGGGAGAAAATTATTGCAAAATATGCATCTGAAAAAATCTTACTGTCCAGGATCTATAAGGAACTTAAAGAAATTCACAATAAAAAAAAATCTCATTAAAAAGTGGGCAAAGGACATGAACAGATATTTTTCAAAAGTGCTACTTCTTTAAAGCTTCCAAAAGCTTTTACTTTGCTTGCAGAAGATTTATCTTTAAGAGAATATACCATACATTCTGTAGATAGTGAAACTGAAATGTTTATCTAAACTCTTATTGGGACCCCCGTAAAACTAACAAGGCAGGAATTTCAATTCTGCCAAGTAAAGGCTGAGAAGAGGTAGGGGTGAATTTCATAAAATTATCAAGGTATTATCTACCAAATATAGGATTTATCAGAGGCAGATACAGATTTTATTAAGCCAAAAGCTTATGTACTCTAGGGAGACCACTTTATTAAAAAAAAAAAAAAAAGTATGTATTTAAGAGAAAAAAAGTGTCAAAATCCTGGTTACTTAGAAACTCAGGTACTTTTCCTCTGTGATCTCTTTAGACATTTGATTTGAATGCTCTAAAATGAGAACAAAGATAGGTAAGGCACTAGGCTGCCTTGGTTCACGCCTGTAATTCCAACATTTGGGAGGCCGAGGCAGGTGTATTGCTTAACCCCAAGAGTTTGAGACCAGCCTGGGCAACATGGTGAAAACTTGTCTCTACAAAAAATTAGCCAGGCATGGTGGTGAATGCCTGTAGTCCCAGCTACTTTGGAGGCTGAGGTAGAAGGATCATTTGAGGCCAGGAATTCAAGGCTGCAGTGAGCCACGATCGTGCTACTGCACTCCAGCCTGGACGACAAAGCAAGACCTTGTCTCAATAAAGAAATAAATAATAAATAAATAAATAAATCCACCCTGCCTACTTTGCAAGTTATTTCAAAGATTAAATGAGATAACATGGGAGGACACGATTTGAAAAACATAACAAAAATGCTACTACACAAGATGCTATCATTATTACCATCCCCGACTAATAAAGAAACTCAAAATGGCTATGTTCCAGCACTGACTGCCATCTCGACTGACCATCCTGTCGTCTCACCAAAGACCCTTGGTGTCCATTATGTGCTATGTATGTATTATGTATAAATTCAGTGAATCCCCACAAAAACCCACACTCTTGGAGAGAGAAGCTGTGGAGATGTGTGACAGTCCCTGCCATGACAAAGGACAGTTACCTGCTTTTCAGTCATGGCCTGTTCATACTCAGCCTGCACCACGTCGAGTTCCGCCTGCTTGTCATCCAACTCCGCCTGGGCTTTCTGCAGATCCTGCATGGCCAGGAGATGGCGATTCTCTTGCACCACCAAGTTAGCCTGCAGAGGACACGCACAGAGTGAAGAGATGGGCAGCCAATCTCAAAAAGTCCCTCATTTCAGGGTCTGAGAACTCAATTACACCGCGTGTTAATACCTTTGCTTTGTTCCAGCTCCAGAATCCTTTCAAATCACATTAAGTCCTGAACAAATCTTAATGTGAATTTGACATAAATGTGTATAAGCAGAAAGTTACAGTTCATTAGAAAGGAGGTCAGCAAATATTTTCTTTAAAGTGCCAGATAGTACATATTTTGGGCCAAGAGGCAAAATCAAAACTATTGCTCATGTACTTATTTTAGAACTATTTAAACATGTAAAAACTACTCTTATTTCACAAGCCATCCAAATATAGGTAGTGGGCTAGATTTCGCCCACGGGTCATAGTCTGCCTAGATCAGAACACTGTAATACTAAATATATATAGGTAAATTATAAAACAAGCTAATATTAAGAGCTGTAGAAAAAAACAGTATTTAGAACTATCTGCCTAGCAGGACTCATCACTGTTGAGGAATAATAAAGGATAGAGAATGATTATTTACTGATTATAAACATCTAGGTTTTGTGTATCGTGGTGGTCTTGACATTGTTCCTTTCACTTTCATATACTTCTTGCCTTCTGGAAAGCATATTTGATACCCTGAGCTGTGACTAATTAAAAATGTTTGTTTTAAAGAAGCTATTAAGATAGAATCAAACGACTTAACCAAAAGCAATTTTAGCAAAAGATGAGATGTAAAAAAGTAGTTCATGCCTAAGAAATTTAGATCCTTTAAAATCATTTTTTGAAACCGAATTTTTCCCTTTCAAATTTACAAAATGTTAATATTGACTTTCATGGGATGACTAGAAGGCACAGTCTTTCTGAAGCATTTGAGAAAAGATGATTTTTAAAACACTTTTGAAATAAATTACTTTCCTATCTCAAAACTTCAGGCTTCCAAATTTGGGCAGAATAAATCTTTAAGGAAAACCTCAAGAGTTCCATAATTGACTAGATCCAGTGATGGGCAAAAGCATCGCTTGTAAGTGACAATTTAAAAAGAACCTGACTGGCGGAACATTTTTTCCTCAGCTCTGCAGTAAGCTGCAACTGTTGCCATGGCTCCAACACGGAAGGAAAAAGTAAGGTCACCATGTCAAGCAACTTACAAATTAAAGTCACCTACTAATGACAAACTATTGCAAACCCAAAGATTTTGAACATTTTCTAGTACTTTACTCACCAATAAATAAATAAAATTTTTATTAAACGAACCTGTCAACAATTGCTAATCAAAATCCTTCAAACCCAATTAATTGCTCAACTTAGGAGTTGTAGAACTCTGTGCAGGTAGCTTAAACCCCGTGAGCTTCAGTTTCTTCATTAAAATATTGAAAAACTAACTCCTACGACTTTTTGTGAGGATTAAATAAGATAACATATGTAAAATCCCAAGTCTAGTCCCCAGCACATGAGTTCAATAAACAGTAGATGTTGTTACTGTTATTATCCATGTACAATATTTAAGTTCTGCTTTTTTATAACATCCTCTTTATTTGTACCTATACTGATTTCCATGAAGTTTTACAGGAGAAATCTCATTATAAGGAACTTGAATAGAATCTAAATTGCTATTGCTGTAATTCACACTTGTTTGAATGTATTCACTACTAGAAGTCACTTAGCCCAACTATAAGGATTGCAAGATGACAGCAGCTCCTCAGTGTGTCCATTACTAATTAGTGTCTAAGAGATTCCACCTGAAGTTTACAGAATGCCCTTGACCTCTCCTCATTTAAGAAGCAGGGGATTGCAAGTGAAGCCCCTCCAGGAAGAAGGGAAGCTAAAGGCTTAGGTCTGAATTTCTTAATATATTCAACGGAACCACCTGGTGACAATATGTACTCACTTCCTCTTCTACTCCTCCCTACACAGCAAACATGGATCTGTGTAACAGCATGTATTTTTCTGTCTGACGTAAGAGGAACCTGACAAGCTGTGTGGTCCAAGATGCTAGATACTTATAAGAATATAAGAGAACAGACTTCTCAGAAAGAAAAGCACAGGTCGTAAGAGCAAATAAAAAGGTTCCCATTTCTGATACTGTTCACTTCCCTTCCTACTGTAGGACCCAGATTGTCTTGAGACAAGCTGAAAGCTGAAATGTGGATGGCATTGAACACAGGGGAAGAGATCTCATTGTTCTTACGCAAGCCTTGTTCAGAATGTCCATGTTTAAAGATTTCAGCTATGTACTTAAAATAACAATAATAACAGAAAAAACGATGTATCATGAACTTAATTGTAGTTCTCTTTAAGACACTATGCATGGTTACCCACTGGAAAAGTATGCGAAGAATGACCTGTACTTTTCACTTGATATAAATATTGGTTCTAATTCAGTCAATATCAGATTGTCCATTTTTGATCTACGCTGAAGTCTTCAACAGTCACAATACCCACGGAGTCAGACAGCATGACATCAATTATTTGCTCTGAAATTCTCGGACTCAAATGACTCTTTGTCCCTTTAGGTTGTCCTAGGACCTCAAGAGCCTCAATTGCTGAATAAATGGTCTTGGTATCACAACAAGTAGAAACAAAATAGCATTTTCAACTCTATGCCTATCTTCCTGATACTCTCGATTACTTGTATGATGATTATTAAGTTTCCTGGGTAGTTTACAAGTATAAGTAGAATTTAGTTGATGATTAAGAAAGATGAGACTCATACAAAAGCAAAATAATCAACCAAGCCATGAGATATGATTTTGAGACTTCAGCATTTCATTTTCAAAAAACACACTCTCCATGGCCTCTCCATTTGCTGAAGACTGCCTCTTTTCATGGTAGGGGAATATGCAAAAATGAAGCTTAAGTATTCAATTACGCAAAAGAAACATAAAGCATGTCTAAAAAGTCACATTAAATAACAACTATTCAGATATTCAGTTTCTTTCCTGAGAGACAAAACAAAAATGGAAAAGGGAGGAATATGTCATGCCTTAAGCCAAGCTAAGACCAGCTTCCAGCATGTTCTTCTGTCTTGACCCTACCTCATTCATAGGACTCTCTGGATAAAGATCTTAAATATCAGCAGAGGATTCTATGCTACAGTTCGCGGTGGTTTTTTGTTTGGTTGTTTGGTTGGTTGGTTTTTGTTTGTTGTTGTTGTTGTTTTTTCAAGTTTGCATTGTGGAGGAAAACTATCGAGCAGCCCACAATGGACTTGTAGTGAGCATCATTGTAGAGAGGCCATCCCTGCTTAGAGGCTCATACGGTTCTGATTAGAGCAGGATTACAAAGAAGAAAGAAACATCCTGTGCTTGGCCTTTCTAATGCTCCCTCTCCCCGTGGACCTGAGTACCCTAACACCAGAAGCCACAGGCACACGTGCTCCTGTGAAAAGATAAGATCGGTTGACCTGTAGACTCCGCCCAGCCACCTTCACCCAGGTCTGCCTAGGAGGCTTACCTTCAGAGGCAGCACCTCTTTGTTTATAGAAAAGAAGGAAGCCATGGCTTTCGTCCAGGAACAAAGACCAGCTACATTTCCACATACGCGTTTAGCAGTTTCGATGTTATAGTCAGGCATTTCAAAGTAAGGACTCAAAAACTCTATCACCTCTTCATTGATTGTGTCTTTTGGGAATTGCTATGGAAGAAAAGAGTAAAATAAGGTCAAAACACTTCTTTCCAGGAAGTCATACTTGCATCACGCTCTCAATGCTACTGAAATGACTGAACAACCACAAATGAATGAAGGGCATTATATTTTGTCACTATTTTAAGATATTAGGCAAAAGTCCTAAAGGTAAAAGCACAGTAAGAAATGATAGCAAAGAAGTCTATGAGAGCACACTCTGTCTTCTGTAGGAAAGATACCAACCTTAAATAAATATAGTGAGATCCAGGGAAAGAGAAAATTATTGAGGTGACGAACACTAATATGGTTATTAGAATTTCCAAAGCAATAAAGATCTTTTGTCATTAATCCTAAATAGATGAATTATAAGCCCATAAAATCCCCAATGAAAAACAAATACAAGTGTATTCAGTCTGAGGACATATATATTTAGCATTTATCAGCAACTAAATGCTTAATACATTCAGACAGAGGTTTTATTAAAATCACCTAAAATGTGAAGATAATAACTTGGACATTAGGCTTTGAGGGTGATGAATTAATTTTTAATCACAGAACTATCAAGAATATGAGAGAATTATTATCTTCTGGTGGGATAAAATTTTAAAATAGTAGCAGAAATGAATTAAGAATGCCTTTCTGCATCAGAAAAAGCAGACTGACCAAACAATGAAATTGGATCTTTTAAAAGTGGTGTTTGATCATTTAAAAGAGGATGATTAAATGTCTTCCAAGCAGAAAGAAATTTAGCACCTAAATAATTTAGTGACACAAACCTTCACAGAACTCATAATGTATAGTAGAACACACTCTCATTCAGATCTCGTTTAATGTAACTCGTTTTTATGAGACTTGAAAAATCGTAACTCAAAAAAAAAAAAAAAGGCCAGATAAATGTCTGGGAGCAACAGAAGGTCAGTGGTGACAATGACAAATAGCAAGGGAGAGCCCAAGAGCAGGGGCTTTGCCACCAGGTAAATGTGAGGAACCTGGAATCACTTGTCAGGATTCCACCCAAAGTCCAAGTCCATAGGCAGAATCTCATATTATAATTATCTGGGACAAGTCTGTTTGGCCCACTAGTTTCATAAGCTACTTATTGTTACAGCTGTTGTATGCGCCTCACCACAGGCTCCATCATAGCGGTCACTTGAGCAATGCTGAATTGAAAACGGAAAGAAAGATGGTGCTGAATTCACAGCTTGGGAAATAGAGGTGGACTGGGTATTCCTAATTAATTGCTTTGAGATTTGAACATGAAAGAAAAGACAATAAAGCTTCCAGAAGAAAACTAGAAATCTGCCTTGGATGTGGGCAAAGATCTCCTAAACAGAACATAGAAAGCACTATTAGGGAAAATATTAATAAATTGGACTACATTAAACCTAAGAATTTCTGTTTTTCAAAAGACATCATTAATCGAGGGAACAACTAATGCCAGAAAGCAGCAGAAGATATTTGCAAACATACAAATGACAAATTAGTCATATTTTATATATAAGGAAATTCTACAAAGTAATAAAAAAATTAACTGGACAAGCAACTCCAACAGGCACTTAACAAAAGAATTCCCCAGAGGCTCACAAGCCTATGGAAAGGTCGGGAAATACAAATTAAATAAACAACAATAAGACACCACTACAAACTCATCAGAGTAGCTAAAAGTAGAAAACAGTGAGGATGCTGAGCAACTCATACATTGCTGGTGGGGGTATATATTGACACACCATTTTTGAAAACTCTTCAGCACTACCTACCAAAGCTGATTAAATGCATATAACCAAAGTCCCAGAAATTCCACTCCTGAGCATGAAACCAACAGGAATGCATAGCTAGAGCCACCAAATGACCAATATTCACAGCAGCTTGATTTATAATAGCCATAAATTAATACTAACCCCAAAATTCATCAACAGTACAGGAACAAACAAAATGAAGCATATTACAATGTTTCACACTGGTGCTGGTTTAAACGGGCTTGTAAGAAATGATTGTTAAATTTCCAGGAATTCTGCAAACTTGCTAGACTCAGCCATTATCAAAAATTAAAATATATAAGCTTACAACTAAATAAACAATATTTCAAGCAAAGGTTATAGTCAAAGCTCATAACTTGCTAATTCTGAGACTAAATTCTACTATCATCTGTGCTTTTGAGGTCATTTACAACTATTGTATCTATATGGTGGAAATGCTACACAATGGCATACTACCATGCACCTCTTCTCAACTCTAGATTCAGCAACATCATTTTGGCAGCTTAAAATAGCCATCATGGGAGTGCTTACATCATGGCAAGACTTCAAATCAGAGCTTTTTTTTTGCTTTTTTTTTTTTTCCTTTCTCCCTTAAGAATCAGTTGTTAAACATTTCTCACACACACTACAGCACATTTATATACTGAGAAACTATATAACAATGAAAAAGGAAAGACTGTCATTTGCAACAAAAAGAACGAATTTCACAGACATGTTGAATGAAAGAGGTCAAAACAATAGCGTTCATACAGTATTATTTCATATATGCAAATTTCAAAACAGGCAAAGCGAACTATCTGGATAAAGGTAAGGATACAATTATCTTAAGGAAAGTTATTGACTTGGTTGGGACACAAGAGAGATTTCTGGGGTCTGAAAATACGTGTTTTTCTTCCAGTGTTCACAAATAGGTATATACATATGTAAATATTCATCAAGCTATACATTTAAAATTTGTGCATTTATTCATGTTAAGTTCTATCTCATAAAATTAAAAAAGCTGTAAATTAACACTAAAAAATTACTACTGAGAAATGCAAAATACAAATACTTGTATATATTTGTATTCATGTGAATATAACATAAACACACACTTATTGTCTTCTTAAAATGATTTTTTTAACTTTTATTGAAGTATACATAACTCTGATGATGCCTTAATACAACTAAAATCCGTCAGAAAAAACTCTAATGCTAATAATGTTTTATATTCAAAACAGAAAGTTTTACTCTGAAAAAAACATGTATGTAGAGTGAATTCTTTCTTTAGAAACTTATTCTACCAAAAGGACTCCTATGCCAGTGAAGAATGAGTTCCCTCTTAGCCCATCACCACTGAACTACTAACCTGTAAGTTCTGTAAAAAGTTCCCTGCAGTCATCAGTTTTAAGGATTCCTGCCAGGAGGGCATGGTACAGCTTTTTTCCAGGTCAATTTTGACAGCATTGACTTTCCTTTGAAACAGCAGCAGTACGCAATCCATGATCCGCATGATGAGATGAGGGGGACGGCCCAACGTGCGGACAGTGGCGATGTCCGAAGGCCTGATGGTCTGGGGGATGAAAGGAAGGATCAACCAACCTCAGACAGGAAAGCACAGACAAGCAAACCTTGCATGTCCAAATGCTGCTATTTCAACAGAGGACAGAAAACTGTTTTAAGTTACATGTAGAGCCATGGGGTCTAGATGCATATTTAATCCCAAGGAAACACCATGTCCCAACAAATTCAAATTTCTACTATTCAAACTAGCAGTGAGAGGAAAGAAATGTTGGTGAGCAGATAAGGAGCTGTGACTTCTCTAAAAGTGCAGATGGCTTTGTGCAGAAAAAAGAAAGACATAATCTGGAAGAAAAAGAATAGTCAGCACATAAGTAGATTTCGAGGTTCAAAACCAGGAAAATTACAGTATTTGCAGTGCTTTTTTTACTCATTAGCTATGTAGGTCAAGAATCTGCCTCTCTCTCTTAAACAATTCAGGCTTGTCACTGTGGACCGACACCAGAGGGTAGCCGCAGGGCTGACAGATTGAATAATTAGAGGTTTCTTAGCTGGGAACTGACCTTTAAATGACGGGACTTGAGTAATATGAATTTTACGAAGCTGTCTCTTAGAAAAGTTCCATTCAATTTCTAGTACGTATATTCTTACAGAGTAAATGATTTAATAGTCACATACACCTGTTTTGGTTGATAATAACTGCTCAATCGCCTAAAACTCACTATGGAATAAGTATTGAAAAAATGTTAAATGTAAGAATTGGAAACAATCCTATCTCTAGGACAAATAGTATATATTCCTTCCTTCCAGATCTTCAAAACATCCCTCTGGTTTGTATTTGCATCCTTTCTATCAAAAGACAGTAACCAATGACCTTCTAGTAAAAGTGAATGATTTTTTCTCCAAGGACTGAGGAAAAAGAAAAAACACTAAACTTGGTAAATTAGGAATGTAACTACATACCTTGAAAAGGTTTGTATATATATAGTTTTGCATTTGTTTTTTGTTTTTTATTTTGAGACCTGAGTCTCACTCTGTCACCTGGGTTGGAGTGCAGTGGCGTAATCTCAGCTCACTGCAACCTCCCCCTCCCAGGTTCAAGTGATTCTCGTGCCTCAGCCTCCTGAATAGCTGGGACTACAGGCACACGCCACCATGCCCAGCTAATTTTTCTTTTTCTTTTTTTTCAAAGTAGAGACAGGGTTTTACCATGTTGGCCAGGCTGGTCTCAAACTCCTGATATCAGGTGATCTGCCCACCTCGGCATCCCAAAGTACTGCGATTACAGGAATGAGCCACCAAGCCCAGCCTGTTCTAATATATTAATACTAGCATTTATGAAAGACAGACAGCTGGAAGTTAGGGTGAATGTGTAGTAGAGAACTGAAAATGGCAAACAGACCTTTATTTGAGGTGCACAGCTATAAAAGAAAAGAGAAAAATAGAACAGCAGTCAGTGGGGAAAGTAGGGTAGGGTCAAATTAAAGTTATATAAAATGTAAGGGCCAGGCATGCTTATTTTACTTTAGCTTTAAAAATAATTTTCAAACAGAATGGTGCTCAGCTGTGTTAGATGCCCAGGTAAAAGAAGTTGGAGAGGGGAACAAAAACTCAACCTGTTTCACCTAAGCATTAAAGTCCTATTTTTTCTGCAGGCCAAGAAATATGACTGTTATATAATCTTCTGTATGCCGTGGCAATAATAGAACAGTTATCTAACATCTGGAGATATTTTTTATTTTTGCTGTGAGCTGGTTAAAGTCAGATTAATATCAAGATAGGAAGAGACACATTCTCTGCACGAGATTTGTTATCTTATTTGTTGTATAGATTTAGGTAACCTGATGTCAAAATGTTAGAGTTTGTACATACCTGGAACTTTCTTAGTAAAAGTGAGTCTTCAAAACTGGACCAGCCTTTAAGGTGTAGCCTAGTTCACTAAAGTCATTTCATTTTCTCAAAATCCAACCTCCTTTGTAATTTTGCCATTGGTGTATTGCCACACAGTTTGATATGGTTTAGCTCTGTGTCCCCACCCAAATCTCACCTCAAACTATAATCTCTACATGTCAAGAGAGGGACCTGGTGGGAGGTGATTGGATCATGGGGACAGTTTCCCCCATGCTGTTCTCATGATAGTGAGTAAGTTCTCAGGAGATCTGACGGTTTCAAAGTGGCAGTTTCCCCTGTTCTCTCTCCTGCTGTCTTGTGAAGAAGGTGTCTGCTGCAGTTCACCTTCTCCCATGATTGTAAGTTTCCTGAGGCCTCCCCAGCCAAGGAGAACTGTGAGTCTTTTGTTTATAAATTACCCAGTCTCAGGTAACATCTTTATAGAGTGTGAACACAGACTAATACACAATTGTACTGTTTAATTGCATTGGAAGCCTGCTCAAACTCTCTCATTAATGAGCTACATCAGATCAGTAGTTCTTTATTTGGGTAATTCAGAGACAGAAAACATTGTATCTTACAGATCATCTACTCCAATGGCCTCAATGAATGAGTGAGGGACTGCTGCCTTAGAAAGCTGATGTGAATTTTCCAGCATTACACAGCTTATTGATGATAGAGTTGAAATGAGGACCCAGGACTCTTGGCCACTAGTATATGGCATTGCCCAACATTGATGAGTGAATAGAGTGATATGTTAAGTAGAATATGCAAAACCCATAAAGAGCTAATAAAGTCTCTAGCAGAAAATATTACTTGAAATCACTCCAGTGGATAGAGCTTTGGTCTGAACCAGTAGAGCATTTCCTTGCTGTTATTAATCTTTTTAGCCTTAGTCTGCCTCTGAGGCCCTAAAGTTGATATCTGTTATATCACATAGATGCACCTGCAATGCAGCTTCTGCCTCTTCCAAAGCTGGTTTTGCTGCTTCCAGTTTTTCTTCAGCAATGGCTTTGTCTTTAGAGATGCTGTCCACAATGGCCTGGGCCCTGTCCTTCACCTTCTGTACCTCAGCCTTGACCTTTTCAGCAGCCTGTGCTTTCATCGTCACTTCTTTTAAGACCTAATTCAATATAAAGCAACAATACTTCGTCAAAAAGGATTAAACATCCAGCTGAAAATGCACATTTTTGCCTTGATTTGTTGATTTTGTCCACTTACCCAGTTTTTTATACATAAAATTAAGAGTATTTTATTCCAATGGAAAGTAATGTGTACTTTGAGAGTTATAGCCACTGACTATGCATAGACCATTAACACTTGTGAACTTGGAATTCAAAAGGAATGTGGTACACGTGTAAATGCCCACCCACCGTGTCGGCTTTATTGTTGGCCACTTGCAGCTCCTTTTCTTTCACTTCCAGTTCTTTACTCAAGGCTGCAACAGACTCTGAAGCTTCTTTGAGCTTTTCCAATCCAGTATTCATTCTGGGATTGAAAATCCAAGCAAACAATGTTAAAATGTGTAGGACTCAGATACAATTTTCAAGTACTGGTCCACTAATGAGTGGTAATGGTTATATCTGAAGATTGCATGTATGCAAGTAGCAAACCCAAGAGGGTTTAGCAAAAAGGATACAGGTCCAGGCTTGACTCTAGACTGATAATATGTACGTTCTTCACAGACCACGTGCAAGAACAGTGAACCTGCTAGAACATGCATCATGAAATTAGGAACCATGAGGCTAGAATCTGTATCATGCAGGAAACATACTTAATGACATTAGGCTAAATGAAATGATGATAGACTTCAAATGCTTGAAGCCCTGTCATGGAAGAAGGAAAATAATGCCTGTTGTTTCAAAAGAGACCAATGAAATTAAAAGAATGATGTGGGCTTAAGAAACAAATTTAAAGCCATCAAAACAGCTGTCAGAAGGAACTAGCTGCCTGCCCGAACCTGAAATAATGTGACCTTAAAGATGGGAACCCTCAGAGTCATTTCATGTAACCACCCACCCAGGGATTCCTTACCCTGGCTCATTCTAGCCATGCTCAGGAAGATGATCTGATTGTTCAGAAAAGCATAGGGCAGAGCAGTGACATTTGGAAGAAACTTCAGGGAAGCAGGGATGCTCCTTAGGCAGTGAACATATGCATCAACCTGGCTTTTCCCTCTCAGTCACTCAGAAGGGATGGGAAGAGAAGGGTGAGAAGAGGGAAGAGGGGATGTCTGCATTCGCAACTCCCTTCCAGGTCTATTACTTCTATCCTGATGTCACTCAATATTATAGAAAGCAATGGACCACATAAAAACCTGGCAATAGTTTATCCTACTGGGCAAGGAATAGTCAATAGGCTCTAGAGGAAGGTTTCCCAACTTCAGCACCACAGACATTTGGGACTGGATACTTCTCTGTTGTGACAGAAAAGAACTGTAGGAAGTTGAGCAGCATCCCTAAGCCTCTACCCACTACATGCCAGCAGTACCCCTCCCCTGCCCTGCCGCCTCAGTTGTGACACACAAAAATATCTCTGGTCATTGCAAAATATCCACCAGGGCAAATCTGTCCCTGGTTGAGAGCCACGGCTTTAATATAGCTTTGTATATGAACATCACACTTACCTGTTGGCCAGGGTCTGTACCTCCACATGCTTTTCTCCATAGATGAACTTATAGCCCTGAATAAAGGAGAGGTATGATTTGGGCGTCACATGGGTAGAACGTCGGAATCTCTGGAAATAATCAACACACTTCTCGGCCACCCCATCCTGGAAGGAGCCCATGCATTGGACCACCTCCTTCTTGATTTCCAAACTGCAGTCAATATCATAGGAAGCGAGGAAGTGCTCAGACACTAGAGAGCATAAAGATGACAGTGTGTGAAATATGAATGTAAGTTACTCTTTTAAAACTTAACTGTTTACTTCTAATACTTAGACATTTCTTAGGAATGCAAACCATTTTTGTAGCCCCAGCTAGGTCGATCTATGTCAGCATTTTTGGCCCCAGGCCTATAACATCAACAATTTTATTTTCTGTTTTTTATATAAAACTATAAAAACAACTTTAAACCTCTCATCACTCTTCGTTGTCTGGTGCTTGTGCAGAGACATCTCTTCTACACAGCTGCAGGTTCTGGTCAGCAGCCAACCGGTTTTATGGCTTACATCAGGACAAATGGTACAAATAACTCAGAAATCAGTGTCCACCTGGTACTCATATTTAACAATGCCATTTATTTTGTCACTCAGAACCTGTCATACCCTTAGTTCCCCCCTGGCTCTGACTCCATTTGGCATGTGGAAACGTTCATCACTAAACTTTTTTATGCCGGAGTCATCTTGTTCTTAAATGTGGCAGCTGGTCATTTGTGGTCCGTTCTAATTTACAGTATTCTTTAAGAACGTTTGGGTAAAAAAGTCTTCTGTTGGAGACCTTTACCTTCCCCATAGCGCCTAATGGGGGACCAATTCTAAGACAGCCTTCCCTGCTATGGGAATAGGCTCATCAATCACCACGTACACCGAATGCCTGTTGCAGAGCCACCACAGAAATGGGTGCCATGGAATGAAAGAGGAATGTGAAACTTGGTATCAACCCCAGGGAATTTGTAAGAGTCACACATAATGCAGTTAAAATTATCACAACCATTTCTATGTATCTCAGAAGAAACAGCCTCTGTATGTAAGTATTGTAAAGAGAAATATGGTCAATAAAATGGGAGAAAAATGAATCAAGTAAGCAAGGCTTAAAAAGGCAAAGACATAAAAATAGTATTTATCACCATCAGTACTCAATCACTAAAGTACTTAAGGTTGTTATTGTGGGGCTGTATTTATATTTATGTAAATAATAGAGAAAATTCATCAGCTTGGTTACAAAAACAGTTTACCATACACTAAAAGGCAATAATTAAGATAATCAAAAGTCACATTTTCTCATATAAGTTAGCCAACCAGTACCAAGAATGGTTTAAACTCTAAGAAGTTCAAGTCTGGGCACTGGAACCATAGAACAATTCACACTTACGACACATTTTGTGTAGGTGTTAACCACAATGGCTACGGTGTCTACCATGTGCCAGGTATGATACTAAATGCTTTACTTGGCACTATGGGATATTCTTGGGGAATTGCCTACTTTCTGAAAACTTCCTTGTATTTATCACGTAATTATTTTCTTCCTTCTTATGTGAACAGAGAGTATCAATAATGGTGACCTTATTCTTTATGCACCAAATTGTCTTTTTGTCTCTCCAAAAAGACAAAGAGAATAAAATCAGGATGGATTCTAAGTATATTTTTCCACAGACCCAGGCTCTCTGGTGCAGGAAAGGTTACAGAAAGAAACAGACCACTCCCTCTTAAGAGTGATCCGTGCCTGCTGAGATTCAGTCAAGAGGCCAGAAAACCCTCTGTCATCTTCAATATCCCATCACCAAGGCAGTAATGCCAGTTTTGGAGCTACCTCCCGGCATTTTACAACATAAAGTAAAGCATATTTTTCTTTAAATGATTCATCAACAGATTCAGTCCATTTAAATTCACACATATAAAAAACTCACTTTTTTTTCAAAGGTATTTAAAAGTTACTAAAATTACTACCAAATCCAGTACCAGCCCTAGGGGCTTCTTTAAATTAGAAAAACTTTTCTAATTTATTATTAAAAGTATTAATAACATAATACTTTTATTTATTGGAAATATTTCTTATGATCCAAATGAAATGCTAACACAAACGAATGATACATTTCTTTCTAGATGCAGCTGGAGACAATAATTTAATTCAGAATCCATATCCTTAAGGCAACTAAAATAATAGTTTTTCTAGAAACCTTGTTGCTAATTTTCTAAAAAGAATAAATAACACTGAAATCCCTAAGTGTGTAAGTACTTGTAATCCTCACAGATGCTATTCTTTCAGGATTACATTACGCAGGTTACTGTTGGGTGTGGAAACGTTGATTTTCCCAACAAGATTTTCTATTTATTCAAGAAAGAAACCATGTCTTATGTCTTTTAATTATTTTATCCATTACTATGACTAGCATAGTATCAAATATTTATGTAGTATGCAGGCTGTAAATAGACTAAATTGGAGCTATAACCACAATAATTACTGGTTATCAAAAGGTTTAAAAATAATTAAATGTGCAGGTAAATTATGTAAAGCATCAATGTTATAGATACAGGAGGTCCAAGAAAATGGGAAAATTTCAAATATTCTCAAGAGAACAGAGGAAGGTTGAAGAATGTGATGTATCTTGATTAAGCCTTGGAGCTTGCATACATAAAAAAGATGGAGAAGAATATTCTTGGTAGACGGACTTGTGTGAAAAGAAAAGGATGAGTTAAACATGTTCAGAGGGCAAAGAGGTATATCCAAAGTTGAACTAGAGAAAGACTGCAAGTGATCAAGGCCATATTATGGAAAGATGATGAATTTCTACACAGTCTGATCCATTCGTTCAACATCATAAGTATCAAACACCTCTAGCTGCTGAAATTGTGAACAAAGGATGTGTAGTTCTTGACCTCATGGGAGTTTTTAGTCTCGTCAGACATTAATTTAGTCTTTAGTCTAGTGAGCATTAATCAAATAAATAACACAACTAGGTACACAAATTACACACTGTGGTTAATCCCAAAAAGAAAAAGCACAGAGTGCTATGGAATGGATAACAGGGGACCTGGCTTAGTGGGGAAATGGGCGGGAGCAAAGGAAGATTCTCCTGAAGAGATGACATTTAGCTGAGCCAGCATTATCCAGACAAAGCAGAGTGGGTGGGGAGAAATGGGAGGAGGACAGCATTGCATGGAAAATAACCGCCAAAAAAAAAAAAAAAAAATTAAAAAATAGCATATTCAAGGATCCAGGAAAACAGAGCAGGAAGGAAAAGGGACCTCAGGAGAGGCTGGGGAGGTAGGTAGGGTCAGCTCTTCCCAGCATGAAGGTCATGCTAAAGGTTGTGCTTTTTCCTAGGAACAATAGGAAGACATGGAAGGTTTAAAGCAGAAACAAATGCACCTGTATTTGTGTTTTTACCATTTTTCTGTCTGCAGTGTGAGATGGATGGCGGACAGGTGAAAGAGGTGAAGAGATCATTAGAAAGCTATTTGGGTTTTCCAGGTGAGCAGCAATGATAGCTTGGCCTAGGATGTCAGTGAAAGGGAGATGACTTGGTGATAGGTAAGACTTGAGAGTTGCAGAAAGGGGAGGTGTTGACAACAAAGGGGTCTCAGGTTGCCTAGTCTGATGGGCGATAATGGCCCTTCCTTAAAGGGGGGAGACATTTTGAGTTTCAGACATTTTGAGGTTAAGAAACTTGTGAAGCATCCATAAGACTGGACCAGGCAGGCAGCTGACTACACAGATTTCAAGCCAGGAGACAGACTAGACTGGAGAAAAAATTGATGGCACATATTATAAAGGAGGCTGTGGATGAGCTTTCCTGGGGAGAGACTCTGGAGTATAGAATTGAGTCTGTCTTGCGTCTGTTGACAAGTATGTCTTGTCTCGAGTCTGTCCAATAACATCATGAAGCTCAATATGTACATGCTGAATAAACGAACAAATAGATTCATGCATCAAGGTCGGGATATTTGCTAGTGACTGAGGATAAAGAAAGGAAAGTTTCTCTGCCCTCCGTGTAATCTTGGTTTGGGTTGGTGTGATAAGATTTAAAAGAATGGGACAATGAGAAATTAACAAAGGAAGGATCAGTAAGACCTTTGTCTACAAAAGAAGAGATGACTGAAATAGGAACTTAATAAAAAGAGCTTCATATTTAAATCATCTTAATTATGGCATATTACAGTATCTGTCACCTGAAATTGTTATTTTTATTGTTAGTGATAATACCTTACAGAGCATTTTATGAAGTACTTGCATACTGGTAACTGTATTTCATAATAAACTTTAACACAGCTCTGAAATACTCTTGATCTGTGCTCTGCATGTATATCCTACTTGAGTTTTAAAATCTTACCTCCAGTTATATTTAAACTTTTATGGGACTTTAAATTTTAAATCACTGGTCTTTTCTCAAACTTTACAAGACAAAAGACAGAACTGTGCTGTACATTTATTTCCCAAACATGTCAAAATAGTCTGTGTTTAAAAGCCACAGATTGGAAAACTACTATTGTCGATAGTGATGCACTGAGAATAAAACTTCCCCAGTAGATAAGAATTTGTTTTAAAAATAGGTAATTGATAGATGATCAATAAATAGATGATGGATAGATGGATGGATGGATGGATGGATAGATAATAGATAATAGATAGATGGATAGATAATGGATGGATAGATAGATATTAATAGATAGATATTTAGATAGATAATAGAGATAGATAGATAGATAGATAGATAGATAGATAGATAGATAGATAACCTAGGTTTCAGTCTCAGTACTGATCTTACTAACTTTTCCCACCTATGACAACCCTCAACTTCACGCTCTTCAGTTTTTCCTTCTCTAAAGGGCATCTCTTGGTTAATCAGTCATTCTCAGACGGGGTACCACAGAGCTGTAGAGGAAATGGTGAGGGCAGCAGAAGTGGGGAGTAAGAGGATGAGGCTCCAGAACACTTCCTCCCACAACCCCCATCCACTTTTCACTGTTTTATCTACCAGGACTACTTGTAAGGTATTACTGGAAAATAAGGTTCTTCTGCATAAAACATTTTTAAAAGTTTGAAAACTACTGTCCCGAATCAGGGTTCTCCTGATGTTCTGATGTAATAGGGATGAGACCTGGGTATCTGCATCTTTTAAAATATCAACAGACAATTTCTCACCAAAAACTTTCAAAGAAAATAAAAAACAAAAAGCTAAATGTATGCTCTCTAACCTCTCCTCTACTATTTTTATGTTCCAATTTCATTTGCAAAGTAAGGAAGCACTAATGGTCCATGGCATGGAAGATCAGAAAGAAGCAGAAGCAGCACAGGGTCCAGTCAGAGACCATGCTGCTTAACATCTTTTGTCAAGGACAGAAACCAGCAGAGAATTGCTGGATAATGTGTTCCTCTTTGATTCTCAGCATTGCAGCCTTGAGAAGGAAATATCCAAGAGATACTTGGCTTTAACTACTCTTGGGCTAACAAACCTACTTAAAAAGAACACAAATGCTGTCCATGAAATTAAACTTCTGTGCCTTCCTGTGACATCCTGGAGCCACCCTGGAGATCCAACTGAGGCAGAGACTTCAAGCATCCCTGAAAAAACTAGAATCCTTGAACACTAACCCAATGGGATACAAACTGAATACCATTCTCTAAAATCTACACTCTGAGAAAAATTAGCTACCAAACAAGAAAGAGCATCATGTTATAATAGAAATTCTCAAATATTGGACAGAATGAGTTACTCAACTCAGCAGAGAGACAGCAAACAGCAGAGAATGTAAATAAGTATGTAAACACTATAAAGCAGAAGCCTGGCATAAACATTTCCATACTAACCAGCAACTAAAGCATCTTTGGGCCATCGGCTGAACCAGTCAATTGTGCATCCTGAAATCAAGGCAGGGAACTTCAAAGCTCTGTTTCGAAACTTCTCCCCCACTGGCGAGAAGCAGAGTACAATATGAAGGTTCTGTCGGACCCGACTCATGAAGTAGTCGTGCAGGTTCTCATTGGTAGGAGGACACTTGGGGAATTCTTTTTTCATGACTGACACCACGTCGCTATTAATTTCATCAATTTCATCTCGTGCAAACAGATTAGAGACCTTAAAAAGAAGGACAAGCATGCAAATTCAGAACACACACAGGAAAACAGATCAAAATGTAGAGCTTAATACATAGAATGTCTTTTCTCCGTTTGTGTTCTTGAACTCACCTATGGAAAATTAACTGCAAGTTTTCAAGATGAAATACACCACGTTTTAAAATAAACAAATGATTCTACTATTAACTGCAAAGTTGTAGCTCTGGGAGGGAGTAAACGGACATGCCAAAAATCTAATTAGCTTTCTTTCTAACTTTGCTCTTCTGTTTTTTTCATGTGTTACTTGGAACATTCACTGATGTTTTAAATGCCTAGCTCCAAATTTTGATGTAGAGTTTTATTCTTCAAAAACCCAATAGAAAAACCCATCCTTCATACTGATGACTTAATACCCATTCCCAACAGCACTTTTCATGCCATTAACGGAAGAAAATATGTAGAACTCTAAGTTGAAGGAAATCTGAAGGGATAAAACACATAAAGAATAAATGAATTCCTACCTCACCTGATGATAAAATATTGTTCATATATTCCAAAAATGACTCATCTTTAATCTCATTGTCTGTGAAAATAAAAGTGACTCCTTTGCCTTGCTGACCAGCCGTTCTATACAAAACCTTCAGATCTTCCATCAGATTTGATGTGTTGTAGGATCTAAAGAAATATTTTCATTTTGTCATTAGCCAAAATGTTTTCATGAGAGGGAAAGAACCTTGTAACAATGCATTATGCCATTTAGCTAACAAAAAAAAAAATGCTGATTTTGTTCCATCATATAGGTATGTGTTCTATATGAATGTTACTGATTAATTTTTAAAACTCCACATTTCACAAAACATTATAATTAATGTTTTTGCACAAAAAAAAAACTATACTGAAAAGTCAACCTGGAACAAAAATAAAATTTTTACCACAACCAAATTCATTACATTTCAAAATGCATCATTTTGAAAATTTTTTGACAATGATAATAGAAAGTCAAATTCAATTACTGATATTTGATTGGCAATGGGTATTTGAGATGACAATTCACAAATTAAACTAAATAAATGCAAGCTTTGGTTATACAGGGTGGGTGAGATGCCATGCTATAAACAATGCCTTCCTCATCCTCCAACACCATTATCATCATTGCATGTTTGTATTATACATAAATGAGCTTGTTTTCTGAGCAATCAGTACACTGTATTAGAATACCTGGAAATGTTATGAAATATCCCACTCTGAAGGTTCTGTAACTACCCAAAGTGATCTTTAGGTGGAAGTAAACCTACAATCAAGAAATATTAGAGAGTTGCCACTGTGGAGTGCTACATTATGCCAAAAGTATAAATAAAATTATCCCAATTCTGGAGACTTAGACTTACTAAATTATTATTCCTACTTTAGTCACTAAATAAACTCAGAATTCAGAGTGCAAGAGCAAAGAGCCATCTGATTTTTTTTAAAACTAGTGAATACTTAACTCTACCTTTTTCTAACTTCTGTAACCTATACCCTAGAATTGGAAATATCACAACCATGCATCAATACTTCTAGAAGACACCTAGAGAAGTGAGATCTAAGAGATCAGAAAACAAATACTTCTAGAAGACACCTAGAGAAGTGACATCCGAGAACTCAGAATACAAATACTTCTAGAAGACACCTAGAGAAGTGACATCCGAGAACTCAAAATACAAATACTTCTAGAAGACACCTAGAGAAGTGAGATTCAAGAGATCAGAAAACAATTCAAAGACACAGCCTCCAAAAAAAGAAAAGAAAAGAAAAGAGAGAGAAGAAAGAAAGAAAGAAAGAAAGAAAGAAAGAAAGAAAGAAAGAAAGAAAGAAAGAAAGAAAGAAAGAAAGAAAGAAAGAAAGAAAGAAAGAAAAGAGAAAGAAAGAGAGAGAGAGAAAGGAAAAGGAAAACATCTCACCCAGCTTCTTGTGATATGGGGAAAATTTTCAACCCAGTCTCTTGGATCTCAAGGGCCCACTGCCTCAAATAATAGGACCTAAGACACCTAACAAATAGTCGTGCTTCCCAAGTGAGAGGCTCTTGCATCTCAGCCTTAGCCACATGGCTGTACAAAGCCTTTAGAAGTTTGATAACATCTTGAAAGCTATGAAAAGGAAAGAAAGACCCTGGCCCTTCGTCTCATCAGTAATGGATCATTCTTGGTGTGACATGTAGAGGAACTAGTCTGCCACAGTGAGAGTTGTGGTTGAATACACTGGCTGCGCAATTGTGGTGCAGTAAAAGTCACACCAAACTAGAAACTGGAAATCTTACAATCAATTCCCAGATAGATCGAAGATGATGGGCAAGCCATAGCCTCTCTGAGCTTCAGCTGCAAGATGGGCTACTGCTATCTGTCCTACTAACTCATGAAGTTCTTTTGAAGATCAAAGTAGCTCATGCATATAAAAGTGCTTTGAAAACTACAAGGTTTTATACAAATGTTAGGAACAAAAATTTGATTCCCATCCCTTTCCTGTACAAGTTGTCTTTTACATAGCTTGGTTCCTAACCAAAAACTAGAAGAATCATATGCAACGTAACTAGAATTATTTCTCTCTGTCCCAGTACTTGAATTAAACAGTAATCTTTGGATTTATTCTCCAAGAAGAACCCTATAGGTCAGACAAAACACAAAGTGAAACAATAGCTTAAATATGTGAATCTCCAAACCCAATGCTTAGTAACTTCCAGCCTTCATCCTAGCAGGTATCTATGGGCCTCCCTCAATGAGACAGGTCAGCAACATGTTCTGCTCATCAGTGCCCGACCTCTTGCTCCTACACCTAGAAATTAATGTCAAATGATTTTCAGCCCAACCTAACTTCCCAAACTGGCCTCCTGGTTCTAACCTTATCTTGGCTAATCCTGAAAAATCTGTTTCACCTCTCCGAATCACCTCTGTGTATCTCTTCATGTTCACTTTTCATGTGCTAATTATGTTTTCTCCCTGCACTACACCCACGTCTGTGGTCAGCTCCTCTGGGTTTCCCTGTCTTGATAAGTAGCAGCACCATCTAGGTAGTTTCCCAAGCCAGAAACCAGGATGCACCAAGCCCTGAAGCTCCAGCTTCCTGATGATCTCTTCCATCTCCACCCTCTATTCTCCATTCTCACTGCTGCTACTCATGACACCATCATGGCTTGCCCAGATCCCTGAAACAGCCTTATAACTATTCCAATTTAGTTCCGTCTGTCTATTTTCTGTACATAAAATGTACTTGACATGTCCTCCCTAGGGGCAACTCATCAATGGTTTCCTATTGCTCTGGGATGAAGTCTGACATTTTATGATCACTTTAAAAGGCCTCCATTTCTCTTCCATTCCCACTTGCCACCCTACACTGTACACTCTGCAGTATTGAACTTCCTCCAGGGCTGACTTCACCTGTGCTGATTCTTCTGCCTGGAACACACTTTACTGTTCTTCAGCTCTCAGTCTTCCCATATCGAGGTTTCAGTTTAATTACTTTCTCCAGGAAGTCTTTTCTAATCATCCCCTAGACTAGGTTGGGAGTTCTTCCCTCAAGCTTCAATAGGATTTGGTCTGCATGTATTTCCTTATCATGGATGGTGCCTATGAATCACACCTTGTTGGGTGAGTTGGTTGCTTAGTTGTCTGTCCCCTTGAGTTGCTACAAAGTCCCTGACGATACAGCTAGACTCACCTCGCTCACCTAGCCAGGGCTTAACACATAGGCAGCGTTCAATAACTATTTTGAAACGTTTGAATGAGTAAACCAATATTCATCTATTTTTCCATTGTATTAACATTCTTGAAATCTGAATTAACACTCAATAGGGACAATTTTCTTCTGAAATTCACCAAAAGAAGTGCACATAAGACACTGTCATATATAACATAAAAGCAGGGAGGCGGCTACTAAGTAAGAGTTCGAAATATTTCAAAAGCAAATTATGAATGTGAAATGTTTATGGTCTCTGACAAAGGTTGACCGAGGAAGATGATAAGTCAACATTCAAGAAGGAAAACGACTGTGACTCTTTATATGTAAGGGAAATGCATTTGAACTTCAGGTGGCCTCTGAGCACCTTTTATCAAAATCCATGTTAGGTTAGTTAAAATAAAAGCTTGTCACCTCGTCAGAGTGATCTGGAAGGAAATGTAGCCGGCAATGAATGAAGCCAACCTCGTCAGGCTCTGCTTTCCTGATCCGCCCACCCCGACCAGGAGGGCATTTCCTCGAGGAGTACGAATGACACGAGAGATCTGTAATACAGAACAAAAAAAGCATGTATCTTTCAACATGTAAATGTTCTATTTTTCCTATTTATTCACTATATGAATGAGGTCTAATTATTATTTTGGAAGATATAGGTGTCTCAAGATCAGACTGGAGATATATTCGTTGAAGGAATGAGGGCACTTCTGAAATAGAACAGTGTTGGGCTGCATCAGATGGGGTGGGAACCATGGGGTGTGCGTTTAGAAACCAGGAGGACACCAGGGCAGAAAAGTCAGCACACAGCCCAGACTGTGCTTGCTCTGGCTTTTAAAGGAGATATCTATCTCTATGTAAAGGGGACTTTGAGGACTCCTGTTAGTTGGTCCGACCTAATAGGGTATGATAGGAAGGAGAACAGAAATGTCAGAACAATGTCTACCCTTGGCATACAGGGCATGTGGTTGATTAGAACATCCTCCACATTTGAAAAGCGTTCAAATTTAAATTGAAGGGAAAAAAAAACCCAAAATAAGGTGATATGCTTTGGCTGTGTCCCAACCCAAATCTCATCTAGAATTGTACTCCCATAATTCCCACATGTTGTGGTGGGAATTATCTCCCTGTGGGAGATAACTGAGATAACTGAATCATGGGGGCGGCTTCCCTCATAGTGTTCCTGTGGTAGTGACTAAGTCTCATGAGATCTGATGGTTTTCTCAGGGGTTTTTGTTTTTGCATCTCCCTCATTTTTCTCTTGCCGCCGACATGTAAGAAGTGTCTTTCGCTTCCTACTGTGATTCTGAGACCTCTCAAGCTATGTGGAACTGTAAGTCTAATTAAACCTCTTTTTCTTTCCAGTCTTGGGTGTGTCTTTATCAGCAGCATGAAAATAAACTAATACATGTGGTATAGATGTTGGGATTTTAAAAAGAAGAAAATGAGCATAAACACCCTCCTATTACTTGGCAAAGACAGTGATACCTAAGGTATCTACCAATAAGTGATTATAGATTGGCGGGGTGGGGGGGCACTTCAAGCTGTTCAGTAGCCCCAGACTATTCCACAGCCCCCTTGTGGCAGAAGTCCATGTTTATTTGGCTTCGTTTGTGTTGAATGGACTAATTACACCATCAGTCTTCCAAACCTACCCAAGAGAGACTGAGTATAGAATTCCCCTTGATGTTCTTTATACCTTATGTGAGAACTGTTTCTCTTTCCCTCCTAACTGCAGTTTGAGCCTAGGGGTATCACTGCAACGTCCACTTTTCTTAGAAGAATGATAGAGGCTGGGCAAGGACTGGAAGGGGTCACTTCTCCACAGCCAGGGAACCTTCCTGTAGTCAGTCACTGGGGCTCTGCATTCTGCC
This sequence comes from Rhinopithecus roxellana, assembly GCF_007565055.1. Lineage (NCBI taxonomy): Eukaryota > Metazoa > Chordata > Mammalia > Primates > Cercopithecidae > Rhinopithecus > Rhinopithecus roxellana. Next base: position 95,763,421 of record NC_044551.1, read on the forward strand.
AAGGTTTTGTTAAACATCCTTTCTCAGAATTCCCTCACTAGCTGCAGTACATTCTACTCCTACTGAAAATATGCCTAGTTTTGAATTACTTTCCCCAGTTTAGTGTGAACCTTGGGAAAAGGATAACATGTTTTCCATCTCTATGTGGACCTGGAACCTGCAGGACTGGCAAGTGCATATGCCCTGTTTTTCCAGCCTCCTGCTTGTCTCCTCTATGTGATTCTTGCCAAAATCATTGTGAGTGGAGAGGGTCATATATGCTTCTTCAGATCTTCCCCTGACACAGCTTCAGGAGGGAAAGACGGGGCAAGTAAGGAGCTACTGGAAGCCACACTAGAACATTCTGTGTCTTTCCTTGCTTGCCACTTTTCAACCATCATCATTTCCTTTGTTTGATGTGGGTGGATATATCAAGATGTTGTTAATTAGGGATTAAGGAATCTTCATCCCAAAACCTTTACTTGGAACTGGGCCAAGGTCTTATATTAAAATGTTCTATTCTCAGTTTCCAACACATGGTAAACACGCAAAACGTATCTGACAAAGGAACAGATACATGAACAGAGAAGGCTTGCAAAGCAGACTCAAAACCTCATAATCTAGTTAAATCCAGTGAGACCCTCAAATACAGCTATTTTGTCCTGTTATACGCAGATTGTGTGATGGAGATATGCATTTTCAATTTCATCAGCGAGTATTCAAAAATGAATAATGTCCACCCTGCCCCTCAGGAGCTCACACTGGAACAGGGGACAGAGGCTGGGGTCATGAGCCACGGTGAGCACTGGCACAGAGACAGGAGTGATGGCAACCAGAGGAAAGAATGCCGGGGAAACATCCCCGCCTGGGTGAGGTAAGTCTTAGGTGCAGAGCTGGACTTTGACCTGGATGACTAGAAGTATATCACACAAAGAAGGTGGTGTGCCAGGCACGGGCTGAGCTACCTTTTAAGAAGGAGTGAGACACACAAAATCTCAGAATTAGCAAAAGGCCTGCAGTGTCCCCTGAGGTGAGAACTTCAGTATGGTGTATTGAAATATCAGGAAATAAGGCAGCAAAGGATTGTTTAGGACTTATTTGGGGGACTTGATTAAATTCCAAACAATGTATCCAGATTCTCTGTGTGGTTCTCAGCGGTGGACCATCCTGTCAAGACTGAGGTCACTAAGACGGGAACCCACCCTACTACAGTCTAATCTTCTGATAGGGAGACAAACACACAGACAGATAAACTTTCCACAAGGTAGTATGGGTGGGGAATGCATGTTGGGGAGGCGCTCCAGGATCATGATGTGTTTACCCACAAGCAGCCTGTTGTTCTGGATCACACACCAGATAGAGCATGACTCAGGAGGCCGGCTGGTAAGCAGGAACTAGATCATGCAAAACCATGTACACCATGGTTTGAACTTTCACCAAAGAGACAAAAGAGGTATCATACAGATACGCTGTATTGAAAGAAAATTGAGTTTCTAACAAAGAAAGGAACTAAGAAATAGGCTTGGTCTCATATCATATCCTGTTTTGCTGCAGTTTTTGCCTGCAATTCTGACTCTTGGCTTCTATCGTGCCATGTAACTAGGCCACGTATTTCAAGGCTCACAGCAGCATGACACAGAGTGTGGATGCACTGTGCACAAAAGATGAGAGAAGACAGGGCCAGCCGGGAAGTGCAGAGAAATGCAACATTTTAGCTCAAAAACTCTAGTCACGGATTCTTCGGCCAATTCCAGAGCAGACAGACAAGAGGCAGAGAGTGAGAGAAAACACCATCGAGGCCCCAGCACCGAGGCCTTCACACCTCCAACATCACACCCAAAGTGTTTCGAGAAAGCCTCCTCACTCTTCATCTGGGCTGCGAATCACGGAGAAAGCGGCAGTTCTGGTGAACTTGCTCAAGCACGACACTTAACATAAATAACTGCATCTTCAGCTTGAGCTATGAAATCCCAGGTCAATCGGATTCTGTCTCTAGCAGGCAGGCAATTTGTCAATTGCCTTTGGTAATACTCATTTAGAAAACACATTTTCTCTTTTCTTTTTCTTCCTTTTAATTATTAAAAATTACATAATGTTTATTCTTCCTGAAACAACTCTTAATCAACTATAAATTAAGAGCTAATTTCAAAATGTTATTTATAGTTGGCTTTGGAAGAATATTTGAGCTCATAATTCAGTACAGATGTCTCAGATTCTGTGAATCCACAGAGTTGCCAAGCTAAGTGCCCTCGTGCTGGGGAGACCCAACTCCTGAACGACCTCTCTGTCTTCCTTCCCTCTCTCTGACTTACTCCAGCCTTGCAGAAATGCTTTTCTCACTTTCTTGCAGGGAAATGGAGCAGGCAGGCAATCCCTATATTCAGCGGAATGGTTGACTAGATAACCTCTAAAACCCGTTCCATTTGTAGATTCAGTAATTTCTAGAGGTGACAATTTGTAATTGTGCAGTGGTTCCTCATGGTTGAACCTAAGTCATGGAAGACAAGGTCAAATCATTTTCTTTCTAACTAAAAGGATGTAGTCTGGAAAAGCAGTTGATATCAACAAAGTGAGAATATCAACAATGGATTTTAAATGGCATTCTCTTGCACTGTACATAAATTAAGTCACATACGTTTTCAAACAAAATAATAAATTTTACTTCCAACCTTTCAGGATCAACTGTCCTAAAAGTGGATACGGTAATGACTCATATCAGCAGTCCCTAACCTTTTTGGCACCAGGGACCAGGATCATGGAAGACAATTTTTCCACGGATGGGAGGTGGGGGGTGGGTGATGGTTTGGGAATGATTAAAGCACATTACATTTATTGTGCAGTTGATTTCTATTATTATTACATTGTAATTTATTATGAAATAATTATGCAGCTCACCATAATGTAAAATCAGTGGGTGTCCTGAGCTTGTTTTCCTACAACTAGATGGTCCCATCTGAGGGTGATGGGAGACAGTGACTGATCATCAGGCATTCCATTCTTATAAGGAGCGCGCAACCTAGACCCCTCATATGAGCAGTTCACAATAGGGTTTGCACTCCTATGAAAATCTGATGCCGCTGGAGGCAGAGCTCAGCTTCGCTTGCTCACCTGCTGCTCACCTCCTGCTGTGCAGCCCTGTTCCCTACAGCCCACAGACAGGTACTGGTCTGTGGCCCAGGGGTTGGGAACCCCTTCTCATATGACAAACTAGAATAGAAATTATATTTTCCTGGTAGATTTCATTCTAACAGAATTTTCATCTCAAAGTCAACTGTTTATACACTATTTTTAAATTATTATTTCTAATCATGGTAAAATACACATCATCTAAAATTTACCACTGTAACCATTTTTAAGTATATTGTTCAATATCATTAAGTACATTTACATTGTTGTGCAACTATCAGCACCACTGATCTCCACAACGCTTTTCATCTTGCAAAACTGAAGCTCTGTACCCACTTAACACTAACTCCCCAATCCCCTCTCCACCCAACCCTGGAACTCTCCATTCTACTTTTTGTCTCTGATGTTGGCTACACTGGGGATTTAGATGAGTAGAATTATACGATATTTGCCCTTTTGAGTCTGGCTTACTTCACATAACATAATGTCCTCAAGGCTTATGTACTATTTTTTATAGGATATTCTTTGCATGATACAAAAAGATGCAGACTTTGCCTGTGCTCTGAACTCAGATGTCAACCATATTCAGCCTCCGTGGTGAAACCATGGAGCTGGAAGCTATACAGAAACACTGAATAAAATTATCACATCACACATTTAAAGTACACAGGCTCTTATTTCAAGCCTATAAGGTGCGACATGTTGCATTCAGCTTAGAAATTAAATTGGAATATAGCATGGAGACTAATTTTAAACTGAAGATTCTCCTAGGAAATGAAAATAAAAGAGGGAGAGGACTCTGGCATGAAACCAAATGTCTGTCACTACCACAAGGCACTACTCGGAGTGGCTACCGTACCTTGACTAAGTGAACCATGGCATCTGCAAAGAACACCATGTCCATGCCGGCGCCACGGATGCTGTCATTATACAGCTGCAGGAACATATTCAGATGCTGCTTTAGGTGACTAAAAGATTCAATTGGCTCATAAATTTTAGGCACTTCAGCATCAGCCTCTTCAGATGTTTCACCTTCGGTGGGAAAGAAGAATCAGTTAAGTTTCTTCAAATACCTGCATTTTGCCTTCAACCTAAATTAATGCAATCAAAGCTCTACAGCCTAACACTGAATAACATTCATTTTAAGCAAAATGCCACAGTGTGCATTTTGCAAAAACAGAAGAAAGAAAACAATAGAAGCATTAGGATTTTTGTGATCATATGCAGTCTCTGTACTTTCCTATCTAGCAAGTCAATTTCAAATAATGTTATCGTCATTGAATTGAATTTGAACCCATAACTGATTGTTGGCATTTCAAAGCTCCTCCCAGATATATTAGCTTAATGGTCAAGTGAAAGTCAAAACAGTAGGGACTGAATGTCAGAATCAGCAAGGGAAGTTAAGAATTGCATAACTGTTTGATAAGAATAAAAAGAAAAAATTACTGCATTTACTCAGGAAATTTTTATAATTCATGAATCTCAGTTCAGTGGTAAAAATAGAAGTGACTTAGAATATGGGGTGGAGGGTTGAGAGAAATAGAAAGATAATTTCCTAAATGAATAAACATATTAGATTATTTCACTAGGGCAAGATGTATTAAAATCAATATACTTTTTTAAAAAATTAGAAACATAAAATATACCAGCTTAACACTTTTACAGTGTTAACTACAAAGCAGAGGCCGAGGTGGGCAGATCACTTGAGGTCAGGAGTTCAAGATCAGCCTGACCAACATGGTGAAACCCCATCTCTACTAAAATTACAAAAATTAGCTAGGCCTGATGGTGTGTGCCTATAGTCCCAGCTACTCGGGAGGCTGAGGCAGGAGACTCGCCAGGAGGCCAAGGTTGCCATAAGCCAAGCTTGTACTCCAGACTGGGCAACAGAGCAAGACTGTTTCAAAAAAAAAAAAAATCATAATATTCAAGAAAAAGCTAAATGGGGCATCTATAAATTCACAATCAATTAACATTAGTAGCAGGGGAAAAAAAGGGACACATTAGCTGAATATACCAATAACAACTTGGAATTTCACCGGATACGAGAAGAATGAGTGGATCTTTCAAATCTTACGGCGTATAATTATTTTCAATTGACTGTGTCCTAACATAATACTATATTAACCTTTTGATAACAAACAAGGAGATGGTTTAACACAATCATTAAGACTGACCTATCTGCAAAGTTCTCACTAATCAAATTCCAATAGTCACAACTCTCATAAATGCCCAAATCAAGCTTTGAGAAACAAAGTGTCTCAATGACACAAAAGATTATGCATTTGTCTCTAGACCCTCCCTCAGGCCCCCAAAATGCAGCAGTTGTGCTTTGGTCCTTGAAAAATCATAATCTGGTTATTTATCCTTCTGAATTACAGGAAATAAATCACATAAATTTTAATTACCTTGTAAGATGCCCTTACTCTTACAGGATTTTTGTATGTGTTTGACCTGATTAAAATAAAATGTGTCAGCTTCTTTCTGTAGAAGGATCATTCCAATTGCATCGCCAGAAATAAACATTCTTTTGCAATTGTCACTCAGAAACTTTTGACAGATCACACTTACGGTTATCAAATATAGAGAGGCACTGCCTAGTCGTTTCCAATCATTTTCAAGATATACATAGCATGTTTTTAAACATGCTTGTAAAAATCTGCAAATTAACTTAAAATCCATCCTCAGTATTAGAAGAGGTTATTAAATGAAAGAAAAATATTTTTAATTAAGCCTAGTTACTTCTGAGGGGGAAAAAAGTGGAGCACTGCCTCTTTTCATAAGAAAAGTCATGTATCTCAATTTCCCCTGGAACCATAATCACAAAAGCTTGCCCCACATCAGCCATCTCATTCCAATTACATTTAATGACCCTCTCATACATTTGGAAGTTTTCCTTTTTATTTTTAACATTCAGGATGATCTGAATAATAATAATCATTATATTTGCTGCCTTTCATTTAGCAGTGACTACAGGCCATAGACTGCCCAAGCCATTCTACAGATAACATTTCATGGACTCCCCACGGTGCAGGTGATGCATATAGTAACACTTTTACTTTTATAAATAAGGAGAATGAGGTTCAAGAGAGTGCCGAGATGCCCAGCTAATTAATGTGTGGTGGATTCCTTCCTCAAACTCACCTCTATCTGCCAGACTGCAAGTCCTGTGCACTCTCTCCTACCCTATCCTGCCTCCCCAGTCTACTTTAATATCCAAGCATGATATGCATAAAATAGTTCATCTTTAAACTCCATGATCATGCATTTATTCACTCATCCTAGTTTTATTGAGCATCTACTATGTCTCAGGCTTATATCAGTAAAGTTTACTAGAAAGAAACTCAACATCCAAAAACTGAATCTTCTGTCTTCAGATTTCCCTTTAGGGAACACCTTTTGGGGAATTCCAAATTCCACTTCAATAGTTTACCTGCAGCTTCAGGTGCATCTCTCAAGAAATCCACAAAATATGTGTCAATTCCACAATCCACCAAGAGTTTTTTCTCTTCACCAAACTCCTCCTCTACCAAACTTACTAAAGCCTTGTCAAACCAGGTCACATCACTGGACACTGTGAAACGGTCAGCTATAACACGTTTACATTCATGCTTCCAGAGCTTTAACAGGTCCTATTGAAAGTATAATTAAAATGTGTTAGTAATTCCTATTATGCCGTAACTGGGAATTCAAGTTGACAGTACTGTAGAGTATTATTCTTCCTGATTTAAGATGCAACATTTAAAAAAGTTAGGGTTCAAATATGTTCAACTTCACTTCAAATGGGTATCATTTAAGTATATTAAGTAGAAAGTAGTCTGTTCATTTGCAGTCTCTGAATTAAGAAGAAAAAATCCTCCAACAATAATATTGAAAATTGCTCTGACCAATCAACAAACATTCTACGTAAGAGTCTTCAGTTTGTGAAAAATTAATCTTTTAAAAAGACATCTACCTTCATGTGGCCAGAGTACAATATAAGATATAGAACATGAACAACTCTCATGTATACAACTGAAAAATTACAAAGGTGTATTCACTTAACACAAAGTGAATAAAATTTGTGGCAAAAACTGGATTATCTGAACAAAAGAAAGCCAGCATCTAATCCAGATAATCCAAGGCCCAAAGTTAACTGAAAGTTGAGGAAAGTAATTGCTCAATACTCCTGTCTATATAGCAAGAACAACAAATGTATGTGTAAGCTCATTATTTTATATGAAAGACTGGTGGAAATTTCTTAGCTTCGTAACATTTTTCAGGTTACAGATTTTTAAGCCATTGCATTACTAGTGATAATATGCTATCTGGTTGCCTGAATATAAAAGGAGTTCAGTGAAGTATATTCAACGATTCAGTTAAGACAAAAGTTTATTATAACATCAATTGCTGGAATTGTTTATGCTGATTTAAAATAAGCATCAAAAACGGATACTTCAATAATAATCTTTGAGAACTGACTTCAACAATTCCATTAATTTGTAAATAACTTTGAGGGAAAAAAATCAAGTTAAAATACTCACGCTGCTAAACAGACTCTCACTTCTCTGTAGGAAGGAAAGTGAGTTTTCCCCAAAATATCATTAACAGATGCTTCTCAAAAGAAGACATACATGTGGCCAACAAACATATGAAAAGAAGCTCAACATCACTGATCATTAGAGAAATGCAAATCAAAACCGCTATGAGATACAATCTCAAACCAGTCAGAAAGGCAATTATTAAAAAACTGAAAAGTAACAGATGCTGGCAAGGTTGCAGAGAAAAGAGAACACGTATATGCTATCGGTGGGAGTGTAAATTAGTTCAAGCATTGTGGAATGCACTATGGTGATTCCTCAAAGAGCTAAAAGCAGAACTACCATTTGACCCAGAAATCCCAGGGTATATACCCAGAGGAATATAAACCATTCTACTATAAAGACACATGCACATGAATGTTCACTGCAACACTATTCACAATAGCAAAGACACAGAATCAACCTAAATGCTCATCAATGGCAGATTGGATAAAGAAAATGTGTTATACCTATACACCATGGAATACTAAGCAGCCATAAAAAAGAATGAGATCATGTCTTTCATGGAAACATGGATGGAGCTGGAGGCCATTATCCTTAGCAAACTAACGCAGGAACAGAAAACCAAATACTACATGATACATCCCTACCCAAATCTCATCTTGAATTGTAATCCCCATAATCCCCACATGTCAAGGGAGAGACCAGGTGGAGGTAACTGAATCATAGGGGAGGTTTCCCCCATGGTGTTCTCCTGATACTGAGTAAGTTCTCACGAGATCTGAGGGTTTTATAAGAGGCTCTTCCCCTTTTGCTCTGCACTTCTCCTTCATGCCGTCTTGTGAAGAAGGTGTCTTGCTTCCTCTTCATTTTCCATCATGATTGTAAGTTTCCTGAGGCCTCCCAGACATGCTGAACTGTGAGTCAATTAAACCTCTTTTCTTTACAAATTACCCAATCTCTAGCAGTTTTTATGGCAGTATGAAAACGGACTAATACACCGCATGTTCTCACTTATAAGTGGGAGCTAAAAATGAGAACTCATGAACACAAAGACGGAAATGACAGACACTGGGGTCTACTTGAGGGTGGAAGGTGAGAGGAGGGAGAGGAGCAAATAGATAACTTTTGGGTACTGGGCTTAATACGTGGGTGATGAAATAATGTGTACAACAAGCTGCCATGACACATGTTTACCTATGGAACAAATCTTCACATGCACCCCCAAATCTAAAATAAAAGTTAAAAATAAATCAACAAATAATTTAAAAAAGAAAAAATAATCAGCAAGTTTGGTTACCTATATTGCAAGCATCTGGGACAAAGGTGGATTTTTTACATAATCAACACTTGTGCTTAATGAACAGTTTTGCTGATATTTTAACTGTCTCTGTGTGTTTATATGGAGAAATCCCCTGAAACCCATTTGCTTAATTAATTCTTTAGCTCTAGAAAGGCTTAAAGAGAGGCCAACCCTGTCTTAGCCTGGGCACATAGGCTACGCTTTGGAACAAAAGCATACTGGATTTCTACATAGCATTCTTAGTTTGAGGGAAATTCTTATAACACTGGGAAATGTCATATTCAAGTGTGTGTACAAATGACCATTTTTCTATTAAATGAACTTTGTAATCTGCTGCCTCTCTTCAGTTTTACCAATGTATGTAATTCTTTTAGTGCATCTAGTTACATGGAAAAGAAAAATCATGGATAATTATCAACAAAATGGTTTTTTAAAATTTTGAATATTTATTATAAAGATAATTACTTTTTAAGTTAAAATGTCAAGCTTAAAATATGAAGACTATTATATAATAAAATCCACAGTGGTCGTTTCCATTATTTAGTATAAGAAACATATCTTCTTCTTAGACTGGAAGTGGGAAAATAAAAATTATTTCTTTTATTCTATTCGTTAAAAAGTAATTGTGTATACGATGCTCTTAAACACAAACCTAATTGGAATTTATCACTGACATTTTCTGACATAATTTACTTCTTTCATTATGTTAGTTAAAATGCAGTAAAGAAAAGAATACCCATGCTGAAACATTCCAAAATATGTTCATAGTTCAAGTAAAAAATAAATTAATAAAAATATCTGGAATATATGATTAATAGCAATGTTATTTGTTTTTCTTTCCTCAGTGTCACCTACATTTGGTTCCTTGATGACCTCTGAAGTAGTGTTCAGCATTCCCTGCCAGATCCGAGAAAGATCTCGTAGGTTAAACACATAATGGAATTTTGCAGGGGTAGGAAGCATTTTAATCTTGGTCATCTGCCATAGTCGGCGTGTCAGGGGCACCAATTTTGTGACAGAATCTCTCACTTCTTCCGAGAAACCCCTCTGAGTACAGTAGTAGCCTACCCCAATCACACCTGAAAAGGGGGAAATTACAGCATTTTGATTAGCCATTCAAAGAAATTAAATGAAAATGAAAAGCATTATAGCATAGGGTTTGCACACATGTCATAAACATTTTAATAGATAATCATATATAAAAGAAAAGTAGGTTAATGTTCTCTTGCTTTTTCAAATACAGTATCCCAAAAAATAGATACAGGTTTAAGAAAATGGTATTCAAAACACTGAAAAATTGATTAAGAAATACTGCTGAAAACTCTGGCTGCACCACTTCAATATTATTAAATGGGTAACAAAGATAAATGTATGAAGTTACCTTATAATAAGATAAGAAACATATTTTTATAAGTCCTCTAAGGTTTCTACTTTCTGTTGTTGCCTTTCCATGCATTATAAAGTACTTTCATTTACTTTATATGTAAAATTTTCCAGGCAATAAGGAATAATTTAAAATGATAACATTATTTCTGTTCCATTTTACTTTTCCCAAGCTTAGATAATTCCAACGTCTGTTGGTTTCCAGACCTCACTCACTGCTGTGACTGAAGGGAGATTACTGCCATACTTCACTAGCCTGGGGCACCCAGATGACATTTTCGTTTGCCAGAAATTAATTAGGGTAATCCTGATGAGCTTTTTCTCAATAGCAGCTTCAGAAATTGTAAACTAAATACTTAACATAAATGTGTTCAAACCTTTACATTCTTTCCTGCACAAATAAGTTATAAGTGCATTATCATTACTCGGGTAGGCATACATGGTTACTTATTTGGCTAGTGATTGTTCAGCTAAATTATCTATGAAATACTCCATATTTAATCAATAACTTATTACAATCCAGTAAATTACTCTGAATTTCAGACTGTGTCTAATCTGCACTCTGGGTGCCATTATTTCTTTGGCCAAAATCATTCTATGGGTTGGTTAAAGTATCACCTACATAAACTTTTGACATGGAACATAGCAATCGAGAGCTCAAAACTATGTACCCATGAGGAAACAATCTCATCTGTGGGGAAACAATTTCATTTCTATGTTCATTTAATGTTAAACCTCCTTGCTTAAGAAGTTAGAAACAGTTAAAGAAAACCATAGATGGAAATGATCTACCGAGGCATCTAAATCAGGACACACCTAGAATCGATCCCTATAGGAAATGAAACACTCTGCTTGAGAGTGATGGAGGCTGCAGACCAAAGAGTCACCCAATGTGCTTTCTGTATGGCTCTTGGGTGAAGATTTTCAGGCAGGAACATAAGCAGGTGCTCTTCCTCGTCCTCCCACCCCACGCCCTCTCGACCTTTACTTTACCAAAGATCTTGTCCACGGAAGCATCAGAGGGCAACGTGCAGTTAAATATAGAGAACTGCCTCTTGAGTCTTTGGGGTATGTCATTGCGTCCACCACCAGGATGGATCATGGCTGCCAAAAACTGGATGTCCACGATGTTGGTGAACTCCCCAGGCTTCTCTAGGTTATAGAATCCATTTTGTTCCATCAGCTGTCGCACTATCTCATTCGTAACCTAAGAAAGACAACTTTCAGAATTAAAGCATCATTCCTTTCCATCCCTGGAACCTAACTCCCTGAGTGTTTCCAAAGAATGAACTTTACTGGAATTCAGACATTATATCTTGAAAAAGTAAAAAAAAAAATTTTTTTTAATTTTTAAAAACTATTCAAAGAATAAATCAATACCAAATTAAACAAAATGCACAATAGAATGATGATACCTGGTCTCCCCACTCATTGATTATTGGCATATTCACATCATCAATAAAAACAGTCATCTTCTTTCCTGCAGGCGGGCCATACGTTGTACCCATTCGCTTATCCACATAGCTCTCTATTGTCCTCTGTGAAAAAAAAAATCAACTGAAACATCTGTGAAAATATCCCCTAAAACATGGTCAATTATTTTAAAAAACAACAAAAACTGGTAACCTTTGAACTGATATGAATTACTTAGAAAAAGCCAAATTTCCCCCCTTAATTCTAACAAATTCTAAAGTACCTAAATTATCTTGTACAACATTCACAAACTTTGAAAATCCAGTTGAATTTAGAAGGAAATGAAATTCTAACCAATGTGAATTTGAATGGGATGAGACTCTTCTGTCCATTTCTAAAAATTTACTTTTGTCTTATTAAGCTTCTGTCCGTGACACTATGTTCCCCATTATTCAAAGTCTTGCTAATAGTTTCCCTATAACCAGCAACAAAATTAAACAAGGCTACTATGTGAGAAGCTTCTGAGGTCTGCACTCTGAGCTGCATAGCACATCATGGTCTGAAGGCTGAAACTGGCTGCTGTTACCTGGCACAGCTCATACCCACTCTTTTGGCCAGATGCAATTACACTGATTGAATTCTCATTCCCTGACACAGAGTGAAAAAAGCCCACTTACGTCTTCTCTCTCATTTTTACATTCTGAGCTTAGGTGGTGCAAGAGAAGACCATACTGCACTCTATAAAAAACCTTCCTTAAGGCTGGGCGCAGTGGCTCACGCCTGTAATCCCAGCACTTTGGGAGGCCGAGGTAGGCAGATCATGAGGTCAGGAGATCGAGACCATCCTGTCTAATACGGTGAAACCCTGTCTCCACTGAAAATACAAAAACAATTAGAAGGGCATGGTGGCGGGCGCCTGTAGTCCCAGCTGCTCCAGAGGGTAAGGCAGGAGAATGGTGTGAATCTGGGAGGCAGAGCTTGCAGTGAGCCGAGATCATGCTGCTGCACTCCAGTCTGGGTGACACAGCGAGACTCTGTCTCAAAAAACAAAAACAAAAACAAAACAAAACAAAACAAAAAAACCTTGCAGTACGTAAAACGATATTAAAACGAGAAGAACTGGGACACATTTAAAGCAGTGTGTACAGGGAAATTTATAGCACTAAATGCCCACAAGAGAAAGCAAGAAAGATCTAAAATAGGCACCCTACCATCACAATTAAAAGAACTAGAGAGGCAAGAGCAAACACATTCAAAAGCTAGCAGAAGGCAAGAAATAACTAAGATCAGAGCAGAACTGAAGGAGATAGAGACACAAAAATCTCTTCAAAAAATCAATGAATCTAGGAGCTGTTTTTTTTTTTTTTTTTTTTTGAAAAGATCAAAATGTATAGATGGCTAGCAAGACTAATAAAGAAGAAAAGAGAGAAGAATCAAATAGATGCAATAAAAAATGATAAAGGGGATATCACCATCGATCTCACAGAAATACAAACTACCATCAGAGAATACTATAAGCACCTCCACACAAATAAACTAGAAAATCTAGAAGAAATGGATGATAAATTTCTAGATACATACACACCCTCCCAAGACTAAACCAGGAAGAAGTTGAATCTCTGAATAGGCCAATAACAGGCTCTGAAATTGAGGCAATGATTAATAGCCTACCAACCAAAAAAAGTCCAGGACCAGATGGATTCACAGCTGAATTCTACCAGAGGTACAAGGAGGAGCTGGTACCATTCCTTCTGAAACTATTCCAATCAATAGAAAAAGAGGGAATCCTCCCTAACTCATTTTATGAGACCAACATCATCCTGATACCAAAGCCTGGCAGAGACACAATAAAAAAAGAGAATTTTAGACCAATATCCCTGATGAACATCGATGCAAAAATCCTCAATAAAATACTGGCAAACCGAATCCAGCAGCACATCAAAAAGCTTATCCACCATGATCAAATGGGCTTCATCCCTGGGATGCAAGGCTGGTTCAACATATGCAAATCAATAAATGTAATCCAGCATATAAACAGAACCAACGACAAAAACCACATGATTATCTCAATAGATGCAGAAAAGGCCTTCAACAAAATTCAATAGCCTTCATGCTGAAAACTCTCAACAAACAAGGTATTGATGCAACATATCTCAAAATAACAGGAATTATGTATGACAAACCCACACCCAATACCATACAGAATGGGCAAAAACTGGAAGCATTCCCTCTGAAAACTGGCACAAGACAGGGATGCCCTCTCTCACCGCTCCTATTCAACATAGTGTTGGAAGTTCTGGCCAGGACAATCAGGCAAGAGAAAGAAATCAAGGGTATTCAATTCGGAAATGAGGAAGTCAAACTGTCCCTGTTTGCAGATGGCATGATTGTATATTTAGAAAACCCCATCATCTCATCCCAAAATCTCCTTAAGCTGATAAGCAACTTCAGTAAAATCTCAGGATACAAAATCAGTGTGCAAAAATCAAAAGCATTCCTATACACCATTAACAAACAAACAGACAGCCAAATCATGAGTGAACTCCCATTCACAATTTCTACAAAGAGAGTAAAATACCTAGGAATCCAACTTACAAGGGCTGTGAAGGACCTCTTCAAGGAGAACTACAAACCGCTGCTCAACGAAATAAAAGACACAAACAAATGGAAGAATATTCTATGCTCATGGATAGAAGGAATCAATATCATGAAAATGGCCATACTGCCCAAAGTAATTTATAGATTCAATGCCATCCCCATCAAGCTACCAACGACTTTCTTCACAGAATTGAAAAAAAACTACTTTAAATTTCATATGGAACCAAAAAAGAGCCCGCATTGCCAAGAAAATCCTAAGCAAAAAGAACAAAGCTGGAAGCATCACACTACCTGACTTCAAACTATACTACAAGGCTACAGTAAGCAAAACAGCATGGTACTGTTACCAAAATAGAGAGATAGACCAATAGAACAGAACAGAGGTCTCAGAAATAACACCACACATCTACAACCATCTGATCTTTGACAAATCTGACAAAAACAAGAAATGGGGAAAGAATTCCCTATTTAATAAATGGTGCTGGGAAAACTGGCTAGCCATATGTAGAAAGCTGAAACTGGATCCCTTCGTTACACCTTACACAAAAATTAATTCAAGATGAATTAAAGACTTAAAGGTTGGACCTAAAACCATAAAAACCCTAGAGGAAAACCTAGGCAATACCATTCAGTATATAGGCATGGGCAAGGACCTCATGACTAAAGCACCAAAAGCAATGGCAACAGAAGCCAAAATTGACAAATGGGATCTAATTAAACTAAAGAGCTACCTCACAGCAAAAGAAACTACCATCAAAGTGAACAGGCAATCTACAGAATGGGAGAAAAATTGTGCAATCTACCCATCTGATAAAGGGCTAATATCCAGAATCTACGAAGAACCCAAACAAATTTACAAGAAAAAAACAACTCCATCAAAAAGTGGGCAAAGGATATGAACAGACACTTCTCAAAAGAAGACATCTATGCAGCCAACAGACACATGAAAAAATGCTCATCATCACTGTTCATCAGAGAAATGCAAATCAAAGCCACAATGAGATACCATCTCATGCCAGTTAGAATGGCAATCATTAAAAAGTCAGGAAACAACAGATGCTGGAGAAGATATGGAGAAATAGGAATGTTTTTACACTGTTAGTGGCAGTGTAAATTAGTTCAACCATTGTGGAAGACAGTGTGGCGATTCCTCAAGGACCTAGAAATAGAAATACCATTTGACCCAGCAATCCCATAACTGGGTATATACCAAAACGATTATAAATCATGCTACTATAAAGACACATGCACACATATGTTTACTGCAGCACTATTCACAATAGCAAAGACTTGGAACCAACCCAAATGTCCATCAATGATAGAGTGGATTAAGAAAATGTGGCACATATACACCATGGAATACTATGCAGCCATAAAAAAGGATGGGTTAATGTTCTTTGCCGGGACATGGATGAAGCTGGAAACCATCATTCTCAGCAAATTATCAAAGGAACAGAAAACCAAACACCACATGTTCTCACTCACAGGTGGGAGTTGAACAATGAGATCACTTGGACACAGGGCGGGGAACATCACACACTGGGGCCTGTCTGGGGTGGGGGACTGGGGAAGGGATAGCATTAGGAGAAATACCTAATGTAAATGATGAGTCGATGAGTGCAGCAAACCAACATGGCACATGTATACCTAAGTATCAAACCTGCACGTTGTGCACATATATCCTAGAACTTACATAAATAAAGAAATAAACAAATAACTGAAAAAAGGGACACTGGAAGGGGAAGGAAGAGGATGTGAGGAGAGGACTCCAGGCTCTTGACTGGTGTTCTCATGTCCCTGGTAGCGTAATGTGGCTTGGGAATCAACTGTCCTTCAAAATGTATGCACTGAGTAACCAGGTCTAGCACTGCAAAGCAAGCAGAAAGCGCTCCGAAGTTCTCAGACTCTAGAAGCTTCAAAACTCGAAAGCTCATTTCATTTCTATCACTGTAGGAATCTACTAATACATGATTTTAAATCATGTTAAAGATGTTGTATAAATACAGAAGAAAGTGGAGGTATATTAAGATAAAATAAATTCTCCTTCTCTTATCCAAAGAATGTTTTATTTCATGACAAAAACAAACCAGTTAAAAGTGACTTTTATGAACACGATATAACCACAAAATGAGATAAAATATAAGACAAAAAAAGCAAAACTCTACACAACTATCCTTGAGAATCTTTACAGTAATTGCACATTGTACGTTTTCGTCATGATTTTATTTATTTATTTATTTATTTTTTTGAGACAGTGTCTTGCTCTGTCACCCAGGCTGGAGTGCAATCTTGGCTCACTGCAGCCTCTGCCTCCTGGGTTCAAGCAATTCTCCTGCCTCAGCTTCCCAAGAGCTGGGATTACAGGTGCCCACCACCACACCCAGCTAATTTTTGTATTTTTAGGAGAGACAGGGTTTTACCATGTTGGCCAAGCTAGTCTCAAACTCCTGACCTCAGGTGATCCACCCACCTCGGTCTCCCAGTGTGCTGGGATTACAGGCATGAGCCACTGTGCCTGGCCTCATCATTTTAATGAATAATAGCAAGGAATGTGAAAATGTTTCACCATTTTTAAACAGAATGAGATATAAATATATCATAACTCATTCAATTACAAATTTCCCATGAAATAGTACAATGGCAAAAACAATTTCATATCCCCCCACATAAATGCAAAATTGTTTAATGTACTAGGCTAAATTTGCTCTTCTTTTCGATGAATTTAAATGTACCTCCTTATGGCCAATTAGGACTTTCAGACATTCCCATGTCTATTAATGAGAACACTTTTTGGCACACGAAGATTTTATTTATTGGGAGGCTTTATCAAGAGCTAAAAAGTATTAGGTGGGATAGTCAGAGTAATACAGAGTAATAGCCACACACCTATACTTTCTGCCCCTCCACTGCAACCCTAATTTTTTGGAAATGATAGGAAATCACCACTATCACCACTAAGCTGTACATTCATAAAAGAGTTAAATCGACAAAAGCACAACAAAATAGGGAGAAAAATTAAGTAACTTGAGAACCTAGAAGTTGAGACTTCTTTCCATTTTTAGAATTGTTGCAGATTCAATAGTTACCTAAAGAGTGTTGAAGTTTGGTAAGACCTCCTGAAGGCCTGAAACACAACGCAAATTGGCTATGCCTTCTCTGAAATGCTTGGAACCAGAAGTGTTTTGTATCTTGAAAGTTTTCAGATTTGGGAATATTTGCATATATATAATGAGTTATCTTGGGGATGGTACCCAAATCTAAACATAAAAGCCATTTGTGTTTCCTATATACACTTTATGTACCTAGCCAGGAAGTAATTTTATACACTATGTATGTATGTGTGTATTTATTTAAATGTGTATCTATATGTTTATTTAAATTTTATTTTAAAATATTTAAAATTAAATATTTCATATCTATACAATTTTGTGCATAAAACAATATTCGTGTACCTTGAATAATACACATTGGACATGCTTGCATGGGGGAATCTGGTAGTGTGCTGAAAAGATATGAAAGCTGGAGGGTGCTCCAGCTTTTCAGAAGGGAGGTTGGGCTGGACCAACCTCCAGCACCCAGATTGGGTGCTCCCAATCTCTTTGATTGGTGTTCCCACCTCATCCATTGTTTTGCTGTTAGGAACTGCGGTGTAGTTAATAAAACCAAGTAGATAGATATTAGATATCTATCGCTTATTAGATTATTGCCTGTGTCCTCCACTAGAAGGTAAGGAGGGAAGGCACCTCGTCTTCCCTATTTTCGTCATTACTTTTTGAGCTTGCCAGCGCTCAAAAAATTTTGGACTTTGGAGCAACCTGAATTTCAGATGTTCAGATTAGCCATGCTCCTCCTGTACTGCATGCTCTACTCCTTTAAATAGCTATCCATTTGGGGCTGTTTGAAAAAAACTGTACACTTGGACATCTGGTCTGTCTGAGCTGGATGTTCCATAACATCACGAAAATAAGCACATTCAAACATCAACTCCTATTCCTTGCTCAGCACAAAGTCTGCACCCCTTCGGGGTGTTCAACTCAGAAACTGGCACCAACTACCTATTGCCCCATCCAAACATTTCCACATCTAACAAGACTGAGTTTTTCTAGTATAATTTCAACACTGCTTTCTAAAGTATCTCTTCCTACCTAAACAACAGTAGGCCCCCATTCCATTATGTCTTTCTTTCTCACAGGGATTAATGTCATGACCTCTTAAATTGCCTTCCCTGACTACAGTCAATCCTGGAAACTTCTTTATGACTCATATACAATGGCTATATTGCATGATTTGTAAATTTACCTAGAATTTTTTGTCTCCCCCAAAGAAATCCGTCGAAAGAATCACAGATCATCTGTGTAGTATTCTGCCACCCACATTCCTCCCAATCTCTTTGATTGGTGTTCCCACCTCATCCATTGTTTTGCTGTTATGAACTGCCGTCCAGTTAAAAAAAAACCAAGTAAATATGTTCGCTTATTAGATTATTGCCTGTGTCCGCCACTAGAAGGTAAGGAGGGAAGGCACCTTGTCTTCCCTATTTTCCTCATTTCATCCTCAGTGTCTAGAAGGGTGTCTGGTACTACGTGTTTGTTGGTAAAAAGAAACCTGGAGTCATCTTTGACTTTTCTCACTCTCCTATGCCTCTCCTCCAACGACCTTTGGATATGGTTTGGCTCTGTGTCCCCACCCAAATCTCATGTGGAATTATCATCCCCAATGTTGGAGGTGGGGCCTGGCGGGAGGTGACTGGATCATGGAGGTGGTTTCTAATAGTTCAGCACTATCCCCCCAGTGCTGTCTCATGAGTGAGTTCTCACGAGATCTGGTTGCTTACAAGGGTGTAGCACCTCCATCTTCACTCTCGCTCCTGCTCTGGCCAGATGAGAAGTGTCTACTTCCCCTTCCAACATAATTGAAAGTTTTCTGAGGCCTCCCCAGTCATGTTTCCTGTATAGTCTGTGGAATCATGAGCCCATTAAACCTCTTTTCTTTATAAATTACCCAGTCTCAGGTCGTTCTTTATAGTAATGCAAGAACAGACTAACATAAACCTCTACTCAACCAATCACAAGTTCTGGCAGTTCCACTTTCTAGTCAAGGTTGAATGCATCCTTGTTCTGTTTCCTTTCTCACTTTTACCATCTTGGTCCAGCCCAACCTCCCTTCTGAAAAATGACTGCAACTGTGTCCTCTCAGGTCTCTCTGAGTGCAGCCATGTCTCTTGCATCTTGTTTTCCACTCTACCTCCAGAACGAGCTTTCCAAAGGGCAATGCATCCTCCTCAGGACTCCAGGGGGTTCCTAGTCAGTGACTTACAGGGAACTCCATGGTGTCCACTACTTACTCCTCCAGTCTCACTTCCAGACAGTCCTTCTCACTGTCTTTGTTCTGGACCCTCAGGATCTTAGTTCATTTATATTCAGTTAAAAAAAAAAGCCATATAGACTATGAAGTGGTGTTCACCTTATAGGCTGGCTTACAGCATTCATTATGGGATCCTTTCTTATATATTTCTAGAGTAGCCATTTCTAAGCCCAAAAAGAACTCTCAGGATTATCATTAGCCAAATTCACTTTGTGAAATATTGATTTAGATGAATGATCTTCTAAAACATGTCACTTCTCTCAATCCAGTTACTGATTTTAAAAAAATTAAGTCTCTAGCAAGGACTTGCACTAAGGACCTATACTGTTCTTTAAGAATAGACAGTCACTTTACTTACTCTGAAATTGGAGAATCATAGTTGGCATGACAGCATCTTATGCAATTTATAAAACCTAAACAAGATTCCAATCTCATTGTCTATCTACACACACAGGATATCATCATTAACCCAAGCTGTGACAGCAGCATTTTAAGACATGAAAACCAGATGGTCAGAAAACCAGGTAGGCTAAGGAATGGAGCTCCCTTCCGGCTCTTTTCTGAGCTAGCAGCCCTAAACCTAAGAACAATTCAGTTACTGAATTAATTTCTTAATAGACAACTCAGCTTTCATAATTCCTAGAAATTAATATAAATATTAAATTCCCCCAAGTAATGATCAACTCTTTCATTATGCTGATTTCTGTAATCCCCTATGGAAACTAATCGGCTCCTCCTCCAGACTCCACAGTATAGCATTGAGATTCTGCCGTAAGTACCACTTATCTCGCCAGCCACATTTGGTTATGCACATGCCTATTTCCCCAACAAGACAAAGGGAGGAAAGCAACATTGGAAAGGGTATTGGAAGGATCATGTGCAGCTGAGGCGATGGTGCATTGCCTAGTTCTTAGGTACAACAGTCACACAGTCATCTTTGCGAAAGAGACACAGTGCAAAATCTGCACCACCTTACATAACAGCTCTGACTAGGCTGAAAGTCAGGAAAAACAAATTAAACTACTGCTTCTCACATTTATCAACTCTGTGATTTCACGTAAGCCACTTAATATTTCTGGATGTAATACAACCCAGAAATGAGAGCGTGTATAGATACATAAATCATATGTACATACATATATATGCATATGAATATGCATATATGCATTATGCATTAATGATATAAACGAAAGCAATTCATGAGCTTGCTACAGAGTATCATGCATTAATGATATATATGAAAGCAATTCGTGAGTTTAATATAGTACAAAATGTAAAGCTATTTTATTATTTCTGTGTATCTCTATATGCTAGCACCTAAATCATTTTTCATGCATGTTATATACAATTAAACAGAAATATAAAATATACATAATTTTAGTTTTTCATATATGTGCTATTAGCCAAAACATAAAAATGGAGAGTTACAGTCTTTATTAAGAAATCTACTGCCCAATAACACCTTCCCATTTTATTGTAATTCACTAAAACCAAACGAAAATAGTCTTACATTAGGAAAGTTTAAAATGCTCAATAGTACATTGTAAAAAGTAAAATACGTCAAAAATCACAAGAAAATACAATAATGCATAGCTGGAAGCTAAAAATAAAACAAGTGCACTAAGTGATAAACCAGCCCTTTAGATATTAATATAGATAAAGGAAGGCCATTGGAAGGAAGCATGTGGGTGCACAGCACAGCACAGCACATGGACCCTGGTTTCCAGCTTCGATTCTGCCACCAACTAAGTGAATTTAGACAATGCTTGAATCTCCTTCCACCTGAGTACATCAGTCTTAACAGTAAAACCTGACATTTTAAGAGAGCTTTATGATACAAATATACTTTCACATATTATCTCTTAGGAAACTAGTCTTCAAACTGTGTTCTGAGGAACCAAAAGGATTTTCTGCAACCACAGAGATCCCTTGCAGGAAGAAAAGATGAGGCTGGAATGAGCTCCAGAACCCCAGCTCCAATTCCACCAAAGCAAATCCATGTTTACTTATTTTATAGATTAATCTACTGCACAAGATGTCATTTTGAAAAGTGGTTCTGGGTCCAAAAAAAAAAAACTATGGAATTTCCATCCAGGTTCTAGGAGTCTTATTTTTTAAAAAATAAAACCTATTGCTATGCAACCATTTGTAAGATGGTGGCTATATTCAAAACACTTTATAATTATTTTTAGAAATCTTTTCAGAATTTATCTTAAGTAATTTTTGCTGTCTTCTTTTCGCCTTTTCTTATTGCTTAAATTTCTACTTCTATGTATGAATTATTTTCAAAAATAAAAAAATTAAAACAATATTAGTTTGGGGGAAAAAATGAGGAATCTTTCTTAAGAAGCTGACTAAATTCCCTTAGCCAAAAAATGGAATGACTGTATAATTTTTGTCCAAACCAGATACTTTTGATAGTGGCAAAAGATGCTATTCATTATTAATCTGAGACAATGAAAATAACCTGGATTGTCCCAGGCAAAAAGTGACAAATAGTCCTTCTACTGATGAAAGATGTGAAAGTTACATCATGATGAAAACAACCTGTCAGGTAACAGACATGTGCCCTTCATTGGACAGTGTGCCATCATGGTAACAGCTGAGAAATGGACAGTATCTATTTTCTCATCTATGATTTCAGTTTGGTTGGGATCCAGATACATGGGAGATGCAGAGACAAATGCTCTGCTCCATCAGCCTTGTTTAGCATGAATGACTGAAAATTACAGTGAGAAAGTTAATTACAACAGTTTGGCTAATTGAAAGTTTTCTGAAACTAATGAGTCTTGCTTAATAGAAAGCCCTGATGCACAACAGTCAAAACAGTCTCTGGCACTAAACAGAGTGGATGATCCTGTGATGCTTCTGAACAGAAAAAAGAAACAGTGACGTGTTAACTCCACCTTAACACTGAAGAACAGTGGGGAATCAGGCTAAAGCCTTGTGTATCAGATAATGGGAGCCTAAAGAATACTTCATTCTTCTTCTACTTATTATATCTGAATATGGTACCACTTCTAGAAATTTATTATATGGTTTATGAATTTGTATGGCAAACAACAGGTGTTCTAGATAACATATGGCTTTTTCCAGGAAATGAGAAAATATTTCATGTTAAAGAGACAGAAACCACAGATCTTTAGTACCTGGCAGAGATGTCACAGAGTTGGTAACAAAAATGCAGTGACAAAGCCTTGTTGTATAATAAAAGATTGGGCTGGCCTTTGTTCCTGGAAATTTCCTGATAGAAAGGACTGTTATTCACATGGGCCCCTCATACCACTCATGCCAACCACTCATCACCAACCATGTGATGAGAAGGTTGAGGTTTTAAGTCACATGATATCAGTTGACCTGGGAGGGGAGCTGATGGAAATTTGAGTTCAGTCTTAAAGATCTTGGCTGAGCACAGTGGTTCATGCCTGTAATCTCAGCAATTTGGGAGGCTGAGGCGGGCGGATCACAAGGTCAAGAGATCTGGACCATCCTGGCCATCATGGTGAAACCCCATCTCTACTAAAAATACAAAAATTAGCGGGGTGTGGTGGCCCACACCTGTAGTCCCAGCTACTCAGGAGGCTGAGGCAGAAGAATCACTTGAACCCCGGAGGTGGAGGTTGCAGTGAGCCAAGATCGTGCCACTGTGCTACAGCCTAGTGACAGAGCGAGGCTCTGTTTCAAAACAAATAAAAAGATCTGAGTCCTGTCCTATGGCCAATGATGTGATCAAGTATGCCTATGTAATAAAACCCCAATAAAAACCCAGGACACCACAGCTCAAGTGAAAGTCCAGGTTGGTGATACACATGATATACCTGGAAAGTAGCACATTCTGAGGACAGGGAAGGTTTGCATTTGGGACCCTCCCAAACCTTGCCCTCTGTATCTTTTCTTTTGACTGATACTTATTTGTATCTTTGTAAGAAAGCTGTAATAATAATCACAGCACTTCTCTGAGTTCTGTAAGTCATTCTAGTGAATTATGGAAACTGAGAGGGCTGAGGGAATGGCCTAATTTGTAGCCACTTGGTCAGAGATATGGGTCTCTTGAGAACCCCAAGCTTGTGGCTGGTGACTGAGTGAGGGCAGTCTTGTGGGACTTGGCCCTTAACTTCTGAAATCTGCATTCGCTCTGCCGTAGTTACTGTCAGAATTACATTGTAGGCCTAAAGAGTTAATACAGTCTCATGAAGTGTGGATCATTAGAAAATCACCCCACATAATTAAAAAATATCACACTCTTATCTGATTTTTTAAAAACCTTTACCCTCAAATAACGTTATAATTATAACCTTTAAAGAGAATGTTCTCCTAAGGTAAAACTAACGAAAGCTCTTTAATTGTAAAGCGGTATTAAAGGAACACATATAATGTTAGCATCTTGCCAACCTAGGGTAATTTAATGTGTCATTTCCCAAACACAAAAATGCCACTGCTGAGTCACTGCAATTTGGGGTTGACCTCCATCCAGATCTGCCCACCCAGACACTATATGAATGGCATTTATTTGACAGATGGACAGCCCATACTGAAAATCCCATCTCCTCCAGAAGAGTATAATCAAGTTGACAGTCTTATTTAGAAGTTTAATCAATGGCCTTAGTGTATTGGCACTCCACTGTCACCAATTAAATTAAGTGATAAAATGTCATGATTTAACCATGCCTTCAACAAGTTTCATTGCTCTGATATTTTCATTCCAACAACTAAAGAACAACAAAGTTCATTAAAAGCAAAGTTCTTTGGATTTGTGTTCCCCTAAAAATTTCCCTTCCATTTGCAATTTATTACATGTACCTGGTAATATATTAATGTTCTAATAAAAATATGAGAGATCATTTGCAAATCACTGAAGCATGTACTGGCATTTAGGATTTCCTCCTCAGTTTCAATAAGGTCTTGTACAATTTAGGACCAGGAGAAAAAGAACCATTTAAGCCACTGCAAACCTAGGTCATTCCTGGTGGTTTCATTGGGGAAAAAAATAAACAACGCAAACTTGAGGGGTTTTCTTTCTCTCACACTTCTGTGATACATAGAGTAAAATATTTCGTCTCTAAGGGTCTAAGATTTTATACCTTATTGCAACTGAGGATGCGAGCCAGGGTGGAATGTTAAGTCATGGAACAACAAGATTAAAGTGGCATTTTAGGAAATAGGGATTGGAAAGTATAAAAGTTAGACTGAAAGAGAATTCAACTTGAACCAATCATAGCTGGGGATTCTTCCACGCCAATACCCTGGTATGCAATCATGCAGAAGTGGATTACCTAGAGGTAAACAAGGAGCATGAAGATAAGGAAACAGATGTGAAATGCATTTCTTTTGGTACTGTAACAACCTTTGAGACCTGAGCAAATGGATGCATTAAGGATGATGGCAAAGTGCCTAGCCTCAAAGAGTATTAGGAACGCCTTTAGACAAGCAGACTCTAGGGACAGGAAGTAGGTGGGGAATAAATGATTTTCTTTCAGTTTTGGATTTTGCATGTTCACAATGTTTTCTACATACATATTTCAAACCACATTGAGGCCTATAGCACCTTATATAACCTTTTAATGCTTCCATAATTTAAGATGTTATAATCTAACTAGGGAAACTATTGCAGTTGAATAACTGAAAGAATGAAAAACGTAAGTGGGTGATTTATCATGGCTATGAAAGTTCAGATGAAATTTAGATTAAGCAGAATAGTAGAGATTTGAGCCTCCAAAGTTTATCACAAACTTGGGCTTACTGAGCCATACCAAAGAGCCAGTACCTGGAACATCAGTGGGGTGGTTGCAGAGGAAAAATTCAGACTCTTGATCATGTGACATTCAGGATCATATTTGGACATAAATCCTTTAATTATGACTGTTTTGGCTGTTCCTTGTTCACCAATTAATAGTACAGCCTAAAATAGTGGGAATTGAAAAAGAAAAAACAAGAAATGAAATAAATGAGTGTGATGGGCTGAATTTGTCCCCCCAAAATTCATATGCTGAATCCTCAACCCCTAGTACCTTAAAATGTGATTCTATTTGGAAATAAGGTCTTTAAAGAGGTGACTAAGGTAAAATAAAGCTGTTGGAACAAGCCCTAGCCCACTCTAACTGGTGTCCTTATAAGAAGAGGAAATTTGTGGCCAGGCATGGTGGCTCACACCTGTAATCCCAGCACTTTGGGAGGCTGAGGCAGGCAGATCATCTGAGGTCAGAAGTTCGAGACCAGCCTGGCCAACATGGTGAAATCCCGTCTGTACTAAAAACACACAAATTAGCCAGGTATGGTGGTGGGCACCTATAATCCCAGCTACTCGGGAGGCTGAGGCAGGAGAATCACTTGAACCCAAGAGGCAGAGGTAGCAGTGAGCCGAGATTATACCATTGCACTCTAGCCTGGGTGACAGAGACTCCATCTCAAAAAAAAAAAAAAAAAAAGAAGAGGAAATTTGTATATACAAAGAAACACCATGAGAAGACACAGTGAGAAGGCAGACATCTACAAGCCAAGGAGAGAGACCTCTGAAGAATGCAAGCCTGCCAACACCTTCATCCTGGACTTTCTGCTTCCAGAATAGAGAGAAAATAAACTGCTGTTGCTTAGGCCACCTAGGCTGTGGTATTTTGTTATAGCAGCCCTAGCAAACTAGCTCAGTGATCAAAGCAGAACGAATCCTATGGGGAAAAGCAAGTCAAAATTTACTGTCAACTCATACATAAGAAATAATTACTTACTTATGAATTAGAACTATTCAACTCATATTTTAGTGGGTAATAATAAAAGAATAGTAGATAAGGTAACATTTTCATTGATTCAAAACTGCAACATAAAACATTTTATAATAAATGCAGGATGCTTCATGTCTTCCTTTAAAATATGCTACTGTTCATAAAAATTAAAAGTCATACCTTGCCCTGTTTAGCCATGGTTTGAATTAGAAAGTCAGTCCTCACATTGTCAACATTTGGCACCAGAATAGAGCCATACTCTGGGGTGGTATCAGATGGATACAGGTATTCTTGGGTACGTGTGTTCCAGTGCGTCCATGTACCTGAGATGAACAGAAGACATTTCCATCTCCATAGTAATAATTCAACTCCGAACTGTAATGAGCAGACATCCTTGAAATCTTATGAGGTCACCTTCCAAATTCTCCCCATAAGATAAAGATCATTAAAATGAGCGATCTAAGTACACAAGTATGTGTTAGCTGAGTCAAAATGTCCCAAGGAACAATTTCAAGGTGTAAACCTAGGAAATACTAGGAAGTATTTCGGAATTTTTAAAAAATATATTAGTTTTCAATAGCATGAAGTATGTATAAAAATACAGAACACAGTGAGAGCAGCGTGTATCAAAAATCATTAATCACTTTCGAATGTCTAATCTCACACTCTTTTCATTAGGCAAAAGATCCTAGGCCTATGCATATGTATATTAAATATTTAATACATTATTATATACCCATATATATGTACTTCATTTTTTGTATAAATGTACTTTATATATTTATACACACACCAATAACCTTAAAATATATATGCATACAGAGATAAAGATATACAGCTGTGGGTATCTATATACCCACGTATTTGGCAAAAATATACTTTAAACTTTGTAACTTTTATATAAATTGCTGATTCTATTGAATGAACGACAGAAATGGATCTGATTTGGTTTTTTAAATGTTTCTTAATTCATTGAAAGTTAAGTGCACAATATATTTAACAGGAGGAAAACGTGCATTTGAAAAACAGATTTTTTAAACAGAAACCACTGTCACTTTCTTCACACACAAACATTTTCATATCTTACAGCCAAGAATGATACATCTCATTTAGAAAAATATATATATACTGTGTAAATATTGGCCATGTAGGGAAGAACAGCCCCCATGGGTTCCGTCTGGATGGACAGGTGTCCTCACCGTCGGGCGCCACGTAGTAGTCGAAGGCGGTGTCCCCGGGGCCCGCTGGCGGCGGCAGCTCCAGCGTCCCCGCCGGCCGCGCGCGCAGCCAGAGCTCCAGGCGGCGCCGGCCGTCCAGCTCCAGCGCCGCCCCCGCGCTCCACAGCAGCGCGAACACGAACAGCCGCCCCAGGTGCGCCTGGCTCACCTCCCCGCCTTGCTCCTGAGAAGGAAAGACAATTTTTTTTTAATTACTGGATTCTCAAACCCAAACATTGCTCTAGGGTTTCAATGCAAACGGTAAATATAGAAACAAGACACTTGTGTTCCTCCAAGAATAAGGGAAAGGATGAATAAAACTGGAGAACAAATGAAGAACTGATCTCTGGAAACACCAAGTTGCCTTTAAAAATAACAGGGTTGGCCGGGCGGGGTGACTCACGCCTGTAATCCCAGCACTTTGGGAGGCCGAGGCGGGCGGATCACGAGGTCAGGAGATCGAGACCATCCTGGCTAACCCGGTGAAATCCCATCTCTACTAAAAATACAAAAACTAGCCGGGCGAGGTGGCGGGCGCCTGTAGTCCCAGCTACTCGGGAGGCTGAGGCAGGAGAATGGCGTAAACCCGGGAGGCGGAGCTTGCAGTGAGCTGAGATCAGGCCACTGCACTCCAGCCTGGGCAACAGAGCGAGACTCCGCCTCAAAAAAAAAAAAAAAAAAAAAATACAAAAGAACTAGCCGGGCGAGGTGGCAGGCGCCTGTAGTCCCAGCTACTCGGGAGGCTGAGGCAGGAGAATGGCGTGAACCAGGAAGGCAGAGCTTGCAAAGCCGAGATCGCGTGACTACACTCCAGCCTGGGCGACAGAGCGAGACTCCGTCTCCAAAAATAAATAAATAAATAAATAAATAAATAAATATAATAAAATAAAAATAAATTTTTTAAAAAACAGAGTTTATCGCAGCACTGTTCACCACAGCCACGTTGGAGACAACCTAAGTGTCCATCAACAGATGAATGGATAAAGAAAAGTGCTACATATACACAAGGGAGTACTATTCAGCCATAAAAAAAGAATGAGAGCCTGTCATTTGAACAATATGAATGGAACTGGAAGTTATCATGTTAAGTGAAATAAGCCAGGCACAGAAAGACAAACTTGGTATATTCTCAAGTATCTGTGGAAGCTAAAAAATTAAAACAATTGAAGTCATGGAGATAGAGTAGAAGGATGTTTACCAGAGGCTAGGAAGGGGAGTAGGGAGTGGGGAGGAAGTGGGGATGATTAATGGGTACAAAAATACAGAGTGACTTCACTGCAGTCAACAATAATTCGTTGTGCACTTTAGAGTAACTGAGGGAGTACAATTGTAATGTTCATAACACAAAGAAAACGAAGAATGAGGTGACAGATACCCCATTCACCTTGATGTGGTTATTACACATTGCATACCGGTATCAAAACATCTCATGCAACCCATAAATATACATACCTACTATGTACCCACAAAAATAAAAAATTACAACACACACAATCATAATTTTGGGATACCTGTTGCATGAGTTTGTTAACCTGCAACTAAATTCCAAATCCATGGTTAGCTTTATTTTTTGTTCAAGGGATATGAAAAAATACCAAAATATGTGGGATCCATGTTTGAAATATTCCCCCTCCCCAAGAGCTCTAACCAAATCTAGTTTCAAATATAGTACTCTCTGCACAGCATGGCTACATTAATAAAAGAGAAAATATAGTACTCCCTGCGCAGCATGGCTAAGTTGATAAGAGAGAATTTCTCTAGAAAGTTGAGCAATTTACCTTGAGAGGAATCAGGCCTTGGAGCATGTTAATGCTCTGCGTGATGACAAAGGCCTCCAGCACCTCCATCTTGTATTCTAAGTTCTGGACACAGAAGCGATACAAGTCCGGGAATGACTCAGTGTACAGCTGACGAAGAATTTCTGCTTCTTGAGGCGAGCGTTTCTTAAGAAAACCCTGTCAGTTCACAGATAAGTGTATTCATGAAACTTACTAGCACACTAGGAAAATGGTCATTTGGGGACAAAAATTTTAAAAGTATCTGTTAGTAACGATAATATTTAATGATTATACCACACACGATGTTCCAGGCTTTGTTACAAACTCCTCCGCGTATTAATTCATTTAATCTTCAAAACAACCCTACAAGGTAAGAACTGTTATTATCCTCCTTTTACACATGAGGCACCAGAGGCCCAGGAAGTGTAGGTAGCCTGCTCAGGAGCCCACCGCAAGCAAGTGGCAAGGGCAGAAGTCAGACCCAGAAAGCCTGGGCCCACATGTTCAGCTACTATACTATGTATATGCTCATAGGTGAAGAAATAGTCTTCAATTCTTGATTAAAATATGCTGGGAGAAAATGAGAAGGCACATCTATGGAAATAACTCAGGGGGGGAAGTAAAGAATAAAAGATGAACAAAGGAAATCCATACCCAGATTTTTTTTTCTTTTTTTGAGACAGGATCTTACTCTATCACTCAGGCTGGAGTACAGTGGCATGATCTCGGTTCACTACAACCTCCGCCTCCCAGGCTCAGGTGATCCTCTAGCCTCAGCCCTCCAAGTAGCTGGGATCACAGGTGCATGCTACTACACCCAGCTAATTTTTGTAATTTTTGTCGAGACAGGGTTTTGCCATATTGCCCAGGCTAGTCTCAAACTCCTTGCCTCAAGCAATCTGCCTGCGTTGGCCTCCCAAAGTGCTGGTATTACAGGCATGAGCCACTGTGCCTGGCCCCCAGATTTTTTTAATGGAAAACAAAGATTTACCACGATTAGTTGTTTCTTTTTATTTCTTCTAATTTAATTAATAAACGATGTAGAAAAATATCAAGGATATTCATGAAAATGGAGAATTTAGTCATTTGGGAAACCTAGTATTAAGAAACTGCACCTCATTCAGAACAAAATACCACTTAACACACACTGTTTCCTTACGATGAGGCAAGTTCTCTTAAGGTCAAGAGATCAGCTCATTCTTCACCTCAATATTTCAAGAAACAATTAGAGACTCTGAACAGCAGCAATGAAATGTTGATTCTGAATTATTCATTAGTTCATGAATTTACCATGATTCTACCTGGACAAAAACATAACACAGCACTTTTGAGTTGATGGAACCGAAAGACGACATTCACCAGGGCAGGTAACCAGCGTGGCTCCCTGAAGCTGACAGATTGCCAGCAATACAACTTTTCAATTGCTCTGCCCTCTAATAACTCTCAGAGCTGGCTTTCCTGTTCTAAACATTTCCAATCTGATTCTTCATGAGTCTTGCTCTTCCTAACAATTCCCCAAAAATAAAATGCATTATTTAAAACATATAGGATATTATGAGGTGGGTGTAGCATTAACAAAAAGGTCTTATTCAGTCTCAATATGGACAGACTATAGCAAAAGCTTATTTTATAAATATCAAACTCATGCATTAGCTAGTATTCCTTAGCTAGTTGTATAAAAGCATTTTTCAAAAATCTTTTTGAAATTGAAGTATTCCGGAAAAATCACATATATATATTTTCACTTGTACTTTGCTGTAACTGTGGTTTCCAAGCCTGGTTATGTGGGGAAAAAAATGTTGTGGCACTTAAAAGAAAAAAAAAAAAGAGAACAATCCTGAGTTTCCTCCCAGAGATTCTAATTTGGTAAGATTGAAGTGTAACCCAATCATCTATATTTTAAAGCATTGTCATTAGTGATTACTTTTGCAAAGACAGGGCTGCAACCCTCTGCTTTTCTTCTCCTTAATGGATGGATAAGTTAATTGTGAAATCTGAAACCTTTACAACTATTTTTAGTGACACATTCAACTATATGTCAACATCATTTTGCTGTATGATTCCCTTCTTCACAGCTTCATACCAAATCTAAAGCCTTTTGCAACAGAGTTGAGTAAATTATGGAAAGACATTAGTAAAAAGTTAGGATATAACCATATAGAAATAAAAGTTTTAAGATGTAATGATATAATGTAAAATAAACATCTACTTTATTTAAATTAGGAATTCAAATGTTTTCAATCAAAATCATCTTCAGAAAACTTAGGTGATGAAAATAATACAACCAACTATGTAAAACAAGATTTTTCATGTGGCTTATCTAATAAACATTCTGCTTTACATTATAATATTTATATAGCAAAATATCTAAGTTTGCAAGGCATTATTTATAATATAATTCTGATCAATATATTCTAGAGCATATTGCTGGTAATAAAATAATATACCTGATTATGAATTGATGAGATGTTATCTGAAATATTATTGCCAAGTTCAAATTTAGAACTAATGTTATAACTAATGAATCTCATAAAAATTCCTTTTATGCAATTTTAACAAACTGACTTCAAGTTAATGTTCTAAGATGGTCCTCCTAAACTTTATGTGAGTGTGTACCTTTCAAAAATATCATGCATCCCCAAAGTGATCAAATTAAATTTTACTTATTCCATCCTCAGACACAGTTTGGCAAGACTGTTGGTTCATACAGGCCTGGCAATTACTCTACAACCCAGAGGTTGGAAATCCCAGTTCAAAAGTGATTACAAGAGTAATGAAGAAACATGTTAGGAGCAATCAGCATTTGAATGTCCCAGTGCATTCAAGGTATCTTCCATAAACTTTAGCATAAAAATGCAATTACACTGCCATCTGCAGAAAAATTGGCACACACACTAAAAGAATGCTAAAGGGTCTGTTTTCCTTTTTAATTATACAAAAGAAGGATTCAATTATACCTCAAGAATAGGACTCCAATCAAGGATAGAAGAGCTCATGAAAACCATTCCATTTCTTGAGACGGTGGCAGGAGAAGCATTGTCAATGTTATGAGGCTCGAAAACGATCTTGCAGTTTGGAGCCATGGGAATCCGATCACCATTGGCAAGGGTTAGAGTTTTGTTATCATCCAAAACAGAATTCAGATTTTCAATCCAGATGGCATCTACTGGACCATCAAGAATTATCCAGATATGTTCCCCTAGAATACCCCACCAAAGGGAGAAAAAAAAATACATACACACATGCAGTGCATGTACACATAAGTTTAAAAGAGTTTGAAGAAGTACTATATTCGATGTAATTTTCATTACATTTTTAAATACAGTTTTGTCTAAATGATTACTTTGTTTTATCACAAAGGATCTTCAAAGATCTTTATATAGCAGTCAAGGCCCATAATTACATCAAAAAGTCATTTGTTTATTGGACAAATATTCATTAAGCACCTTGCACATGTCACTGTTCTAGGGGCTGGGGATATTGTGATAAGTGAGACAATATCCTGCTTTTGCAGAGCTTACATTCTAAGGAGTAGAGATGACAAGCAAACAAATGAAAGTTTAACACGCGAAAAATTAAGTAGAATGAGGGCATGGGGTATGTTTTAGATAAGGTAGTCAATAAGATATTCCAGGAAGAGAATGAAGTGATGTAAAGATCTAGAGGTAGAATATTCCAGACAGCAAGAACAGAAAGTGCTAAGCCCCTGAAGCAGGTACAGGCTTAGTGTAATACAATGGACTGAATGTTTGTGTTCCCCCAAAATATCCTCATGAACGAGATTAGTGTCCTTACAAAGAGACCTCAGAGAACCCCCTTGCCCTTCTGCAACATGGGGTACAGCAAGAAATCAGCAGACTGCAACCATGAAGAAAGCCTTTGCCAGAACCCGACCATGCTGGCTCCCTGATCTCAGACTTACTTCCAGCCTCTGGAACTATGAGAAGTGAATGTCTATTATTTATAAGCCACCCAGTCTCTAGCATCCCAAACTAAGGTGATCACGTTCCAGGAACAACACGAAGCAGAACCTGAATGGCAAAAAGAGGAGGAGGGGGAGAGGTATATGAGGGCAGTGGGAAAGACAGAGCTATGGAACCCATTCTGGTTTGCACCTAAGTCTAAGGCGTCCAGTAGAGATCCTCATAGAGTTGTCGAGTTGGGAATTCAGGAGAGAGGTCAGGGCTGGAGATTAAAATGTGAACACCACCAGTTTAGAGATGGGATTTAAAGCTATGGGCCTGGGTAAGTTTCTTCTTGATAAGTGTGGAGAGAGAAGAGGGCTGAAGACAGAGGCTCTGTAACCCTTACGCTTCTGGCACGGTCTCCTGTTTGTTCCCCTTTCTTCCAGACTTCTCAAGGAAGCAGAAGTGGAAAAAGAGCTAGCAGGATGAGGAATCCCTGCAACCCAGGGAAGGAAGGGTTTCAAGAAGGCAGGCGATCGACTGTGCCAAATGCTACTGAGGGCAGTACCAGACTGAGAACTGGCAATTTGTATTTGACAAGCTGGAGGTCACGGGTGTCTTTGATACCGCAATTTCAGAGGAGCGCTGGGCACAAAACCTGACAGCAGTCACACGAGGAGATACTTGGAGGTAGAGAAATGACAAACATTGGCAGAATGCTCAGCAAGAATGTCATTGTAAATTTAGGTTTTTGATTTAACAGTAGCATTCCTCTTACTTTCTCAACTACTACCTTCTCCTACTCACCAACACCACTATCTGTCTCGTGTTTCTAAATTTTCTTTGTTATGCAACAACTGTGGAATTGTCTATTTCAAATAAAGTGCTTTGAACATCCTAATCAAGTTTATTCAACTAGCAATTCAAGTAAAATAAAATGGTGATCTAATCACCAGAGTCACTTTGAAAGAAAAAGCATATTTTTTTTGCCTTTTTTTAATGTGGAAAGAAGGAGGAAAGAAAAAAAAACCTCTGAGCTCTTGTTTTTTTAAGTCACATTTGGTCACTGGGTCTGTGTTTACAATGGATTACTGGAACAAATCAGAAATAAAATTTGATTTATTTCCAGTAGAAGAAAAACAATTTCTAATATGAGCACATTTTTTAAATGAAGCATTTTCATTGATCTTTGGACAATTAATATTAGCATTATCAGCTACATTCCTTAAATGAGAACTTCAATGGTACAACTTTAAACATTTTTCAGAAGGACACTGTTGCCCAAAGGGTAAACCCAGGAAGCCCAAATATCTCCTCCTTCCCCTGCTTCTTTCTCTCTGCAGTTGTATTCACTGTGCCTTTTGCCTACTCACTCAGGAGTGAGGAAATCAAATGAGAAGACAGCTGATATCACCTCTTCCCTCCTAGTTTATATTCTGAGAACATTGGGTTCAATTTACAAA
This sequence comes from Rhinopithecus roxellana, assembly GCF_007565055.1. Taxonomy (NCBI): domain Eukaryota; kingdom Metazoa; phylum Chordata; class Mammalia; order Primates; family Cercopithecidae; genus Rhinopithecus; species Rhinopithecus roxellana. Next base: position 95,798,186 of record NC_044551.1, read on the forward strand.
GTCCATAAGTGAGGGACTATTCAGACTGAACCGCTAGCCCTTAATGAGTTTGTTTAAACAACTGAACACCAATGTCCACCTACACAGAATAATTTATTAGTTCAATGTAGACTTCATTTTTGCTATACACAATTTTCTCTCCCAAATAACCCATTTTCCCTGTGATTTTATAGAGAAATCAATTCTTTAAAAATAGGTTGTACCTAAATGAGAGTAACACTGGTAAAATATTCAGTGAAAATAGTTATGGTAAAATCACTTTATTCAATACTATCAATTTTCCTTAACAGCTTTTTCCATCTATTTTATTCTAAGACATCACAGGGATATGGACTTTTTTTTAAGAAAATGTTATTTCAAAAAAGGGAGCATTTTAAATACTGTAATCAATAATTCCATTATTTCAACATTCACAAATATCATACTGATTTATGACTTCTTAGTCTTGGCTAAGATATTATACGGTGAATACAGTTGTTCTACTAATTCTGTATAGCCTCCAAGGATTTTATCTAGAAGTATATATCTAAAATAATCCTTGTAATTTATCTTCTACCTTTCTTTGCTCTTAATGTTTTCCTCCAAAGCGTAGAAAATATCCCATCAGTCCAGTCATTTGTGGCAACGTCCAGCCGACCAAACATCTGTGGGGCAGTAATCGCTTTGGGATTCATCCTCATTTCCCGGTGTGGTTTTCCACAATCTATACCAAGTAAATCCAAATGTTAGACATCTCAGAGGGGAAGTGAACCATCATTAAGAAACATTGCACTAATTTGTGGTGTACTGTCAGCAGGTGCTCAAAATATGAAAACTGCAGAACTACATTGAAAATATGTCTTACTGCATTCTAAGTTACCATAATTAGCTTCATTATATCCTATTGACTAAAGCACTTTTTTATCTTCTTTAGAGAAAATTGCATATTGTTTAGGGGCGAAAAAGGATACCATGCTGGAATTTATGAAGGTACTAATATAATCTGGAAGCTCTCTAAATTTCATGTCTCAAAAAAAAAATCCTTGGTTTAAGCTACACTAGATTAAATCTTGTACCTGAAATACCACCTAGAAGACGGGTCATTCTCTCCATTATCAGCTTTGATTTGTGATATGTTTTCTTGCTCACCTTGAAAACGATAAGTTAAATGAAATTTGCTTGAAACAAGGACTTTCTTTTGTGGCCAGGAAATGTTTTCAAGAAGAAATGTATCCAAATCTTTCAAGCCCTAAGCTGACTCTTCAATGGGCTGGCATTCTGTGCATAAGGGACTGTGGTTAATGAGCAGAAGAGTGAATAATAAGGTTTAAAGTATAAAATTACAAAAATGGGCTGGGTGCGGTGGCTCACGCCTGTAATCCCAGCACTTCGGGGGGCCGAGGCAGGCAGATCTCAAGGTTGGGAGTTCAAGACCAGCCTGGCCAACATGGTGAAACCTCGTCTCTACTAAAAATACAAAAAGTAGCCGGGCGTGGTGGAAGTGCCAAAACACCTCCTTGGGTGTATCATTTTCTCTCCGATCCCTCCTACTGGCACAGGCTCTTTTTTCTGCTGGAAACATTTTTTATCAATCTGGTACTCAACCCTCAAGCCTCGGATGAAGTAGCACCTGCTCTGTATGCCTTTCTATAATTCCTTAGAGGATTTTCTGATCTCTTTGGCCTCTACTCACAGGATGCTTGTCCAAACCTTCCTTATAGCAGTTCCCCGTTGAGTTATAATTATCTCTATGTTTATGTCCTGCTTCTAATACAGAACCCGACAGATCTTCAAATTAAGGAATGTTAAAGACACATGATGAGATATATGCTAAATCAGGGAACAAATAATAAGCGTCGGCCTTGCACTTCTTCAGCAGAAGTTCAATTATCTTCTCACTCTTTTGGAGTATTAACATTTTCAGTTAGAAACAATGTGTTCCTTAAGTAAGATGAATGTTTCCTCTACTACTAAAACCGAAACCAAGTTAAACAGCAAAGAGTCCAATGATTAATTCATCTTTGCAAGGAACTTCTCCAGAATCAGTGATGCCATACAGATTACATAATTTAGACATACCATACATAATGCATCTATATTGTTTAATATTTAGTGCTCATTTTGTTCAAGTCATTGTATCATGTGCATTTATAGTTTATTGTTAACAAAAGGCAGCTTCGTAACTGCAACAAAATTACTGAGAAAAATTTGAGAGAAAGAACACAATCATTTAAAAACATAAAAATCCCAAAACAGAATCTTAATAGCATACATGAAAGACCATGTGATAAGTACTGTAGGTTGGAGTGGCCAGTTTTGGTAGAGGTAGGTGTTAGCTGAGAACACACTGTATCTCAGTCTGAGGACTGCCTGGTAGAGTCCTGAGAGACAGAATTCACTTCCTTCAATAACTGAGGAAACAAAGACCAAATCCAACACGTACAGGGGCCCACAGTAAATACTGTCAATCCTCAGCAACCACCAACAATGTCCCAGTGTTGCATCAGTAGCAGTGCACTGAGGTTCCAGGAACTGCCTGAAAGCCCACCCAGGTACCTCTTTGCTGGGTGGGCTTTCAGGCAGCTCCTGGAATCTCAATGCACTGCTATGTATTTTGCATTCCAACAGCCAAGGCTCTGTGACATTTTGGAATGTCTACGGAATGCCAATGTTTTTAGAAAAAGAGTCATCAATGTCTGATCGGAACTAGAGAATACAAGAATAATCATGAACATGGTAATGTCCATTATCCTTAGATGACTTTAGATGTAAGGCTTAGGGACATCTGGAAATGAAATGCATTTATTTAACTTCACTAAAACAAATCTGATTCCAAATGGGAAGGTAATTTATGATTGGGATTGGGATGACTTCGGCACATAGAACATTAAGAACGTAAGAGGTGGGTTTGGAATTATTTTCTACTTATTGGGAGACAGTGTGTTGTATTTTGTGTTTACTGGGAAATGGCATGGTATGTTGGGAAAACTGGGCTTTTTTAAAGCACGCCCTGACCTTAACTCTGAGTCCCAACACTTGCCATCTTCGTGACCTTGGGCGTTTTTGAATTTCAGCCTTGATTTTCATACAAAATAGGGATAATAATAACCACCTCTCAAGATCATTGTGAAAGTCAAATTACATAACATACGTAAAACATACAGTGCAGTGCATAACGTCATCTAAAAATGGGGTTTTTTTTCCTCTCTGGTCCATTAATGTAATATGTTATCTCTAAAATGTTCCCAATAATTAATAAAGCAGTATTTCCTCCTATAAAAATATATTATTGTATCTGCCTTTGCATACCTCGTGGGCATTCAAATGTGTCACCACTATTTAAATGGGCCACCCCAGGCACTGACCTTGGCTGCTCCGTACCTGTCATGGCTCTCATCAACGTGTGGATGCAGGTGGTCTTCCCAGCCCCACTGGGCCCCAGGGTCATCATCCCATGCCGCACCCTCTGCGTTTCGAATAGCTGGATGACCTTCAGTTTCCAAGGAGGATGGTTGATCAAACCGGCTTCTTCAACCTGAAAACATAAGAGAATCCCCACACTGAAACACAACAATGACAGCCGGGTGCAGTGGCTCACGGCTGTAATCCCAGCACTTTGGGAGGCCGAGGCGGGCAGATCACAAGGTCAGGAGTTCAAGACCAGCCAGGCCAACATGGCGAAACCCCATCTCGACTAAAAAAATACAAAAATTAGCCTGGCATGGTGGCGTGAGCCTGTAATCCCAGCTACTCAGGAGGCTGAGGCAGAAGAATTGCTTGAACCCAGGAGGTGGAGGTTGCAGTGAGCCAAGATCACACCACTGCACTCCAGCCTGGGCAACAGAGCAAGACTCCCTCTCAAAAAAAAAAAAAAAAAAAGAAACACATCAATGACAATCTCAATTTACCATTGTGCTACAAACAACAAACAAACAAACAAACACACACACAGACATGGGGAGGAAGGAGGAGGATTTACTTTTTAATGAGTACACAGTTTCAATTTGGGATGATAAAAAAGGTTCTGAAGATGGATGGTGGTGGTAATACTTGCTCAACAATGTTAATTCTTCTTAAAAAGGAATAAAATGTAAATTTTATGTTGTATTTTTACCATAAAAAATACATTGCATGAAAAATACTTATTTACATAGACAAATATCTGGCTGAATGTAGTGAAGATGTTATCCCAAACTAATAAGAAATATCCGCATTTATCTTTGGGAATTGAAAACATTTATATAAATATTCTATTGAATGAATATCTGAGGAGCAACTTAAAAATAAAGACTCAAATGGCAAAATGTATTTTAAATGTTTAATTTAAAAGGTGATACTTCTAACTAGAAAAATGGATAGCATACTACGTTGATTAAAATTCCATATAAATTTCAAGCTGTCTTTATATGTCCACTGCAGAGTTTCTATCTATCAATGCATGTATGGAAGTTACTCTGTGCCAAATATTCTTCTAAGATCAATCTTTATAATAACATGATGGAAATCTTTATAATAACATGATGGAAGGGATACTATTAACATCTTCATTTTACAGATAAGGAAATTGAAGCAGAGTGACTAAGCAATTTGCCCAAGATAATTAAGCTTGTGAAACTATGGAATGTATGTTTAAGCCCAAGAAGTTCAAATCCACAGTCCATGCACTTAACCATCATGCTATGCTTGAACTCACAGTACACAATGATTTCAATTTTACTTAAATACTTGTTTATAATAATCGTGTATCACTTTATGCTATGATTTGCTCTTCAAATTTTTATATGCTGCAAATTACTAACGTAAGTCATCATATTAATTACTTAATGCTTAGCTTTTTTATGTTTTTAATTTTTTTTAAAGATAGAGTCTCATTCTGTCACCACATGTTGGAGTGCAGTGGCGCGATCACAGCTCACTGCAGCCTCAAAGTCCCAGGCTCAGGTGATCCTCCTGCCTCAGTTGCGTGAGTAGTTGGGACTATAGGCATGCACCACTGCACCAGACTAATTTTTTAATTTATTTGTAGAGACGAGATCTCACTATGTTGCTCAGGCTGGCTTCAAGTAATCCCCCAACATTGGCCTATCAAAGCACTGGGACTATTGGCACAAGCCACCACATCCGGCCCAATACTTAGCTTTTAGCTAGTGTTAAAATTAGTTTAGCCAAAAAATGAAGAAACCACTTGCAGACAAATTATCACTCTTGCCTGATCAGGAAATTTAGACATTTATATACCACATTTTCAAAGCAAAATATACACTAAGTACTGTTACATTTGATTTCCTTGTTTTGTTTTGTTTTGTTTTGTTTGTTTTTGAGACAGAGTCTCCCTCTGTCACTCAGGCTGGAGTGCAGTGGTGCCATCACTGCCCACTGCAGCTCGGCCTCCCAGGTTCAAGTGATCCTCCCACCTCAGCATCCAGAGTAGATGGGCCTATAGGCACATGCCACCATGCCCGACTAATTTTTTGGATTTTTGGTAGAGACAGGGTTTCACCATGTTGCCCAGACTGGTCTCAAACTCCTGGGCTCAAGTGATCCATCCACCTTGGCCTCCCAGCGTGCAGGGATTACAGGCATGAGCCACCACACCTGGCCACATTTGATTTTTATTACAAATATTTTCAGGGAATTGAAGTGCAATTTATAAATATGAGCTAATCACCACTTCTATAAAACATTTTTTTCCAAACTCTTCTTCATAGAAAAAGAAATTGAGGCATAAGGTTTACATAATTAATTTCCACTCCCAGGAAGACTATAAAAAGTTGAAGCTGCACCAAGTACCATGGGAAGTCCAGACACAACCTGATATACATAGTGTGGTGGGTTCCCCCACCCTACCCACCACATCCCACTGCCAGAGTCTCAGCAAGAAGCCACAAGTACTGAGGAAAGAGAAGCCACATGAGATCACTGCAAATAACATGCAGAGGCAGGAATCCAACAATCAGGCAACACAGCCAACACCAGGGCAGAGCCAAGCTAAGCCAAGCTCCAGAGAGGCAACCAGATGAGCCCCATCCACACCCTGCTGACCAATCACATTTCATTTCTGAATCTGGTGTGGAATAGTTTCCACCAATAACAGGGCTACTCGCACATCACTAGCTGACACGTGGCTGTGCAATGGTAGGAGACCCAGGGCAGGGGGAGTTTGACCCGTGGTGTGCATTGGCCTCCCTTAAAACAGCAGTGTTAGCCTCACTGTTGTTATTTTTGCTGCTCAGAGTGCACAGGTTGGAGCCACAGCAGCCCCACTTTATTCCCATTAAATTCAGATGAAACAGACACCAGCCCCCGATGCCCTGTGAAGCATAGTACCTGTCTACTGATTGCTGCTTCCAGTTCAGGGTAGCCTGCCTTGTCCAGAAGAATATTTGGAAAGAGATCTTCAATCAAACTCAAAAACAAGGGTACATCCTCATCAATCTAAAAAAGAAAAGAATGGGAAATCAGACCAATTATTCTGGCACAAACATAGCAACATGCAGATAAACTGGAAATGCCCAACACAGTCCAGGTTATTGCAATGTAACCACTAACAAATAACATATCACCTTTATTGAAGTTAAGTAACATTTTCCTCATCTTTCCCATAAATTTAAAAAAAAAATTAAAGAGGAAGAGAACAGGGAGAAAGGAAAGAAATGGAAGGAAAGACAATACTGTCTATGTGACAATCTTTCCATAAAATAGTTAGTTTTGGGGAATACCATATAGTCCACAATTTCTAATTTAAACTTAAAAGAATTTTTAAATTAGAAATTAATAGCAGGTTTGTGAATTGGAATTTAGTGTATACTTTCAATTTAAAATAAAAATCTATTATTTTGTCACCCTTTACATAGATCCACGGATAGTAGGCATTGATTATCAGTCTCTATTGTGAAATAGTAGTCTGAAACTATCACACACTTGTAGAATTTACACATCATTTCCTACCAGGCTCTACCAGACTCCAAACGTGAGATTTTAGTTCTAAAACACAAAAATGATTCAAGGTATTTGGCATCTTAACATGTGTATTTTATTTTAATCCATTTCAATTTGACTGGAATAGGCACATTTCAGAGTGGATAGGAGTCATTACCCCAAAAAATGTCTAAAAAGTATAATTTAAAGTGATGCTCTCCAGCACTTTATCTGACAATTAGGCATTTTAAATGAGCTTTTTAAATAAATATTTTGAAGTCTCATATATGGGCAGTTAGTTGAACTGATATTCAAGTAGGTGGAACATTTCCATCTGTGAGTGTTACCAGTTTAGAAAGATTCATGTCCCGCAGTACACGCATGACAATCGTAGACTCCGTATCCATTGGATTGGCTCTTTTCGCTGCTCCCAAGGTCCGAAGAACCGACAGAATGTTACGCAGGCCAAAGTCATAATGAACCTAGAGAATGTGAGATACACTGGGCTTCTTTTCAACATTAAAATACTTGCAGAAGCCACATGAATCTGACAGAAATTATATTCACAATAATGAATAAATGCTGGTTTTCCTTCAGAAAATGCATACACACAATGGGGTAAAAGATTTCTATATAGATGTACTTTTTGAGCAAATAGGGAATATCCCAAAGAGTCCTCCCATGTGCCATCATTAGCTTAGGCCCTTAGATCAGAACTAGCAGCTATAGCTTGACAGGGAAAAAGGAATAAATTTCTTCTTGGAGTACAGACATCCCTTTGAGTTTATTCTTAATCAATCATACATAAGGAAATTTGCTCATCTCTCTAAAGTTAAAATTCAGAACCAGAATTAAACTGGGACTGCACTCATGACTGTCATATACATAGAGATATATGTGCCTTTTTCATGGTAAGTAAGAAGACAGGAGAATTGGGGAGAAAAAAAGCAGCTGTGCTTCAGGATTACCTGGAGGAGGAAGGATAAGGACAAATTAGAAAGTCAAGCTCTCAGCTTTGTCATTCCCTTACTGTATATTTATAAAAACTCAATTATGTCAAATTTCCATATATAAAGTGAAAAATCAAAATTTAATTATCCAATCATTGTGGAAAACAGTAAGGTGGTTCCTCAAAAAATTAAAAACAGAACGATATGATCCAGCACTACCAATTCTGGGTATATAGCCAGCCAAAAGAATTGAAAGAATGTGCCAGGCACAGTGGCTCACACCCATAATCCCAGCATTTTGGGAGACCAAGTGGGGCAGATCGCTTAAGGCCACGAGTTCAAGATCAGCCTGGCCAAGATGATGAAACCCCATCTCTACCAAAAAATTACAAAAATTAACCAAGCGTGGTGGTGTGCATCTGTGATCCCAGCTACTCAGGAGGCTGAGGCATGAGAATCACTTAAACCCAGGAAGCAGAGGTTGCAGTGAGCCGAGATTGCACCTGCACTCCAGCCTGGGCAGCAGAGCAAGACTCTGTCTCGCAAATAAATAAATAAATAAATAAATAAATAAATAAATAAATAAATGCAAGCACGGTCTCAAAGAGATACCAGCATATCCATGTTCATAGCAGCACCATTCATGATAGCCAAGAGGTGGAAGCAACCCAAATGTCCATTGACAGATTAATGGATAAACAAAATGTGGTATATATACAAAACAGAATATTATTTAGCCATAAAAAGAAAGGACATCCTGGTCACATGCTAAAACATGAATGAACCTTGAAGACATTATGCTAAGTAAAATATGCCAGTCACAAGAAATCAAATATTATATGATTTCATTTATATGAACTACTGGCAATAGTCAAATTCATAGAAACAGAAAGTAGAATGATGGTTACCAGGGGCTAAGGGAGGAGAAAAAGAGAAGTTGTTGTTTAGTGGGCACAGAGTTTCAGTTTTTCAAGATGAAAAATTTACAGAGATCTATTTCACAACATTGTGAATATACTTAACACTATTGAACTGTACACTTAAAATGGTTAAGATAGTAAATTTAATTTTATATGCTTTTACCACAGTAAAAAAGGTGTATAGGAAAAAACTACAGTTATCTGCTGAGGTAATTGGGAGCAGTATGCCTCACTTAATACTAGTCATTTGGAAGATGGAGCACATAAAAATATTCAAATTGAGTTCCCACCTTCAGGGAATTTAAATTCTAATAAAGATAATAAAATAGAAATATGAATAAAATTGTATAAAAGTAACAATGACTTAAAAGTGTTGGTGAGTAAAATTAATCATGAGAAACTTCCTATCAGAGTTGGACTCAGTTAAATCTGTGGGCATGAAGGCAAAGTCACAGAATGTTCACCAAGAGATCAATATGGGTCCAACTATTTTGCACACATTGATTTATTACATTTCACAATGACTTTGTGAGCACAGGTGGTAGGAGTGAGGGAAGTAATGAAGTGGTAGTGAAGATAAGAGCAGGAGCCAGTGATGTGGGAAGTTTTTCCATTCAAGAAACAGCATGGAAAAAATATTTATTTGAAAGATAAGTGATATGGTTTGACTGTGTCCCCACCCAAATCTCATCTGGAATTGTAGTCCCTATAATCCCCATGTGTCGTGGCAGAAACCAGGTGGAGGTAATTGAATCATGCTGTTCTCATAATAATAAGTGAGTTCTCACAAGATCTGGTGGTTTTATAAGGGGCTTTTCCCCCTCTTTGCTCAGCACTTCTTCCTGATGCCACATGAAGAACATATTTGCTTCCCCTTCTGCCATAATTGTAAGCTTCCTGAGGCCTTCCCAGCCATGCTGAAGTTTGATTCAATTAAACCTCTTTCCTTTATAAACTACCTAGTCTCAGGTATGTCTTTATTAGCAACAGGAGAACAGACTAGTAAATTGGTGCCACATAGAGTGGGGTGCTACCATAAAGATACCTGAAAATGTGAAAGCAACTTTGGAACTGGGTAACAGGCAGAGGTTGGAACAGTTTGGATGGCTCAGAAGAAGACAGTAAAATGTAGGAAAGTTTGGAACTTCCTAGAGACTTGGAAGGCTCAGAAGACAAGAAGATATGAAAATGTTTTCAACTTCCTAGAGACTTGTTGAACGGCTTTGAGCAAAACACTGAGAGTTATATGGACAATGATTTCCAGGTGAGGTGGTCTCAGATAAAGATGGGGAACCTGTTGGGAACAGGAGTAAAGGTCACTGTTACTATACAAAGAGACTGGTGGCATTTTGCCCCTGCCCCAGAGATCTGTGAAACTTTGAACTTGAGAGAAATGATTTAGGGTATCTGGTGGAAGAAATTTCTAAATGTCAAAGCTTTCAAGAGGAAGCAGAGCATAAAAGTTTTGAAAATGTGTGCCTGATGATTCAATGGAAAAGAAAACCCCATTTTCTGGAGGAGAAATTAAGCCAGCTGCATAAATTTGCATAAGTAATGAGGACTTGTATGTTAAACACCAAGACAATGGAGAAAATTTCTCCAGAGCATGTTAGAGACTTTCATGGCAGCCCCTTCCCATCACAGGCCCAGAGGTCTAAGAGGAAAAATGGTTTCCTGGGCCAGGTCCAAGGTCCCCCTGCAGTGTGTAGGCATGGGACTTGGTGCACTGCATCCCAGCCACTCCAGCTGAGGCTAAAAGAAGCCAGCATATAGCTCAGGCCATTGCTTGAGGGGGTGCAAGCCCCAAGCTTTGGCAGCTTCCATGTGGTGCTGGGCCTGCAGGTGTGCAGAATACAAAAACTGAGATTTGGGAACCTCCGCCTAGATTTCAGAGGTTGTATGGAAACACCAAGATGTCCAGGCAGAAGTTTCCTGCAGGGGTGGAGCCCTCATTGAGAACCTCTGCTAGAGCAGTGCAGAAGGGAAACATGGGATTGGAGTCCTCACACAGAGTCCCCACTGGGATACTGCCTAGTGGAGCTGTGAGAAAATGGCCACCATCCTCCAGATGCCAGAATGGTAGCTCCACTGACAGCTTGTACTGTGCACCTAGAAAAGCCACAGACACTCAATATCAGGCCATGAAAGCAGCCAGGAGCGGGGCTGTACCCTGCAAAGCCACAGAGGTGGAGCTGCCCAAGGCTTTAGGAGCCCACCTCTTGCATCAGTATGACCTGGATGTGAGACATGGAGTCAAAGCAGATCATTCTGGAAATTTAAGGTTTAATTACTGCCTTATTGGATTTTGGACTTGCGTTGGGGCCTGTAGCCTCTTTGTTTTGGCCAATTTCTCCCATTTGGAACAGGTGTATTTTTTACCAAATGCCTGTACCCCCATTGTATCTAGGAATTAACTAACTTGCTTTTGATTTTATAGGCTCGTAGGTAGAAGGGACTTGCCTTGTCTCAGATGAGACTTTGGACTTAGACTTTTGAGTTAATGCTGGAATGAGTTAAGACTTTTGGAGATTGTTGGAAGGGCATGACTGTATTGTGAATTGTGAGGACATGAAATCTTGAAGGGGCCAGGGGCAGAATGATATGATTTAGCTGTGTTCCCACCTAAATCTCATCCTGAACTGTAGTTCCCATAATCCCCACATGTCACTGGAGGATCTCAGTGGAAGGTAATTTAATCATGGGCACGGTTACCCTCATGCTGCTCTCATTATAGTGAGTTCTCATGAGATCTGATGGTTTTATAAGGGGCTTTTCCCCCTCTTCGCTCAGCACTTCTCCTTCCTGCCACCACGTGAAGAGGATGTGTTTGCTTCCCCTTCCACCATGATTGTAAGTTTCATGAGGCCTTCCCAGCCATACTGAAGTGTGATTCAATTAAACCTCTTCCCTTTATAAATTACCCAGTCTCAGGTATGTCTTTATTGGCAGCATGAGAATAGACTAATACAATAAGAATGAGTGAGTAAGGGCTCCAATAAGCAGAAGAAACCAAGAATGTTGGAGACAAAATGTTAGGGTCAGACTAACCAGAAAGGCTCAATGGCCAGAGCCAGAAGAATCTGTGTGTGTCTGAACACTCACAGGAAAAGAACTTTTGAGTAGGAATGTAATTAGGTTGAACCTGTGGGTATAAAAAGTATTAAAGATTCAAAGAAGTTTGAAATGGAAGCCTAAGTGATAAGATAGAACAAAGGTTATATATGTTAGGAAGTGTTATTTGTATTATAGTCTTATGTTTACTGCACTGTGTCATTATTTAGCATATATTTTTAGTAATTTTCACTGATATGTACTAAAAAGTTGTGGCGTGATGCCCACCTCCTGGTGGTCATATTCTTATATGATATCACCTTGAGAGTAAGCAGGACCTGTGATTTTCTTCTTCTAACTAATAGAACACAGCAGAGACAACAGGTTGTACATGATTATGTGTGTGTGATTATGTGGTCACGTTAGATTAGACTGTAGCACTCATTTTGCTGAAAACACTTTCCTTGCTGACTTTGAGAAAGTAAGTGATCATGTTGGGGAAACTCATATAGCAAGGAACTATGCACTGCCTGTAGGAACTAAAGATGGCCTCCAGAAAATAGCCAGCAAGAAATCAAAGCCCTCAGTCTTACACCCTCAACTAACAGAATTCCACTAACAACCGAAGTGAGCTCAGAAGTAGATTGTCCCCATTCGAGCATCAGATGAAACCACAGCCCCAGCCAATGCCTTGATTGTAGCCTTGTTAGACACAAACCACAGGACTCATTTCAGCTAACTCCTGACCCACAGACACCATGTAGTAATAAATGTACATTGTTACAAGACACAAAGTTTGTGGTATGATTGTTAGATGACTGTTATGCAGCAATAGATAACTAATGCAGAAGTATATGTTTAATTCCATGACTTTTAACTATGAAACCTCATGATGCCTGAACCTGCAACCCTAAACAGTCAAGGAAACTAGCAAGAAGTCTGCAACATATAAACAAGACAGTTACCAAACCTTGGTCTAATACTCAAGTGAGCTTAGAATTAGGAAGAATAAATCATTGAGAGGTTCCTACAAATAATGAAAACACATAACACACATGACAATGAATCTATAAGTGGTATAAACAGCCAATGTTAATATCCATAAATCTTTGGCTCTTAAACCAGTGCACATAATATTCACTTCATTTCTATGCTGTAAATATTAATTTATTTAAATATACTTCTTAATAAAACTATGCACATAAAATTTTTTGTAGTAATATACCTTTCTACTTAGCATCAATAAAATCCTTTGTCAACAAGCCTACTCTAATATTTCTCAAAATGAGAACATTCTGCTGAATAGAAAAATGACACATGCCTAAGTGCATAAGACCTCCAAGATGACACACCTGCTTAGAAAGCTGCTCCTCACACAGTTTGTAGAGCATGAAAAACTTCCTGGCCAAAACAACATTGTCAATGAAGCCACAACTAGCCAACTTCACCCTTATGATAATCTGACGGTCAGGCACCATCATGGCCACTGAGCGGAAACTAATCTTCAAGTTTTCAGGGAGTTCCTGCCGTCCGGCATAGCCAGGATTCTAAACAGAAAATAAAGTCCAAGGATGAATGATGCAATCAAGCACAAGTCAGCATGATATTAAAAGATTCACTATGTACATACAAGTCTGGAATGACAATCAGGGAACTCATTTACATATCTCACTCTCCTTTTACCTGGACAGGCCAAATCATGAGTTATTCATATGATCATTGCTTAACACCAAAGGGTTTTCAACAGGAGGTAAAGTTACAATCCCAATTTCCATTCAGGAAAATAGATAAATAGATGACATATGACCAGGGAGATGCATGAAAATTGTGATAAGAAGGCTGAAATTCAGTAGCTTTTCTAGCCACTCCTTACCATGGTTAAGAAAAGCCCAAATTCAGGGTTCATAGTCACATTATCTCCATCAGTAAAAACAAAAGACTTTTTGTGCTCCTTTTTACATGTCAGAATAATGGAAATTTGCTGGGCTGCAACCGAGAGAACTGGTAGATCAATACGGTTAAATTCGTCAAAACAACCCCAGGATCCAGACTGTGCCAGTCCTTAGAAAGGAAATTAAATGAAAAATCCAATTAGTATATAATTTTGGAAAACCAAGAAAAAGGATATTATGTAGCTGCCAAAATGAGCCAGATGTAAGTTCATTCAAAAGAAAAGTGGAACAAATAGATCTATGCATCAAGTGACCCAAAGCAGCTCACAATTTGGCACTTTACCTGTAAACACCCAAGCTGCAGTGATAAAGGAACATCAAAAAAAGGCAGGAGATAGTAACATTTGGTCTACCCAACCTGGCAGGATTGAAGATTTTCCAAAAATTTTACAAAGTTGAAAATGATTCTAAAATGTGGCCAATTGTTGAAACAAATTTTAGCAAAATATTCCATCTTGGCTGAAATTTCTCACCAAATTAAAAAATATAACCCATACCTTTAAAAATCCGTCCAAGTCCTCGGAAATCCATCTGGTCTGAACAATTGAAAACCACGACGTATTTCCCTAGGCATCGTCCCATGTCTTTAGTGGTTTCTGTTTTGCCTGTGCCTGCAGGTCCAGCAGGGGCTCCTCCCATGCTCATTCCCAGAGCTTGAGCCAGCGTGATGTAACATCTGCATGGGTAGAAACATCACTAGAACCAGTCCCCAGGCACCTGGAAATACTTCTGAGACATCACAGTGACATGAAACGCACACAAAATTAAAAACCAGAAGGCCATTGTCCCTATCTAACATTTCGAATACAACATCCTAAAACACTAATCCTTACCAATGTTAACACATGTTGAGGAAAAGGAGGGGGTAGTCTATGATCAACTAAGTTTAAAAACTCCTTAAAAGGTTAAACAGCTTTCTTTACTGATGAATTTTTCAGGCTTTCTTATGATAATATACAGAGAGAATCTCCAGGTATAAAAATAATACATTGCATTTCCAAAATGTATTTGGCAACACTTTTCCAGAGATCTATCCCCATCTAAAAAATATGTATATATATAAATATGTATATATAAATATATATATTTCTGTGAAACAGATCAGGATCCTTTTAAATAGATTAATCCCCTTTGAATCTAAGAGTTGGCCATTTGATGTAGTTGGGATTTAAAACACACATTGCTAAATAATCACATCTTGAATCTATTTCTGTGAGTAACTACTAAACTTGCACATGCTTTCAATTGCATCTTACTATATGAGATTAACAAATAAAAGATTTGGTGAGAGAATACAAGAATGCCTGCAAACAAAAATTTTTCACCTGATAGCTTGCAGATGAATTACTTGTTTGCCAGCACCACCTGGTGTTACCAAAGGAGACAGATTATAAAGTGGTGCCATGTAGTGTTTTCTTATGGCCAAACTATAAAGCATTCATCTGGACTTGAAAAAGACTTCCAAGGAAATGAAGTGACTATCCAGCTTGAGCAGTGGAAATGAACACTGAGTGCACCAGCTGGGGGTGGTTCCAGGTTCTCAATGTTATTGGAAACGAGTGCTATAAAGGCAAGTAAATGACTCAGCCCTTAATGTATGCACAGCCTGGATACAGAGGAGAAGACCCAGGCATGAAATCAGGAGGATGCCTGCTCTCACTTTGATTCTGCCTTTTAACCCAAGGTCTTATTTCTCCTGTTGCATTTTTGCCATCCCTTCCAGAGCAGAGTCTGTAACAACAATAGACACCACAGTGTGTTCCATAAACATCATCTTGTTTCATCCCCAGAGAACTCTGGAAGGAAGCTTCTGTTCCTTTCCCCCATTGCACAGAGAGGAGGAAAAAGGCTCACAGAGACTGAGTGACTTTTCTCAGGACTGCGGCAGGAGAACTGAGACAAGCCAAGTCCTCTCACTTTCCAGCTCTGAGACAAGCCCACGCTATCCGGGAAAGAAAAATAACTAATGGGCACTAGGCTTGATACCTGGGCGATGAAATAAACTATACAACAAACCTCCATGACACAAGTTTACCTATGTAACAAACCTGCACATGCACCCCCGAACTTAAAAATTAAAACCTGAAAAAAAAGATTAAATGAAATACCAAACACATAAAAAGGGAATCCATCTCCATCAACCCTGATCACTCAGCTGCTCTGTTATGCAGACCCTTGTTACAACTGAGATGACTGGATTCATAAACTGAAGAAGTAGCAAGTTGCTTCAAACAGATCAATCCTATTTACATGAAAAGCAGGCGGGCATGTCTGGAGACTTCTCCCTGACTCAGCTAGGTGGGGCTGCAGACCCACTTCTACACCGGCACCCAAACTGCCTTTCGGCGACAAGCATGCATCTGTCAGAGCATCTCCCTGTGTGTCTAGAGAATTCTACATGTGGGTGTACCTCCCTTCTTCCCTCCCTTCTCTGCTTTCCTTTCTAGTCTATCTGTCGGCTATTTTCAAAACCGTTTCCATTCATGAACAGGGTTTGAACTTTACGTGTTTAAGTTGCCTGTGGTCAACTCCATTTTAGTTTTCTACCTTCCAATTAAACTGCTATAAACCCTCTGCGGTCAGGAACTAGGTCTGGTTCACACTTGTACCCTCAACTACTTGCCTAACCCCTGGCACCTTGTACTATATGAACAACATCTGTTGAATAAATGGCTTGCACTGATCCAGCCATACATTCTTTTTTTTTTTTTTTTTTTTGAGATGGAGTCTCACTCTGTCGCCCGGGCTGGAGTGCACTGGCGGGATCCCGGCTCACTGCAAGCTCCGCCTCCCGGGTTTACGCCATTCTCCTGCCTCAGCCTCCCGAGTAGCTGGGATTACAGGTGCCGCCACCTCGCCCGGCTAGTTTTTTGTATTTTTTAGTAGAGATGGGGTTTCACCGTGTTAGCCAGGATGGTCTCGATCTGCTGACCTCGTGATCCGCCCGTCTCGGCCTCCCAAAGTGCTGGGATTACAGGCTTGAGCCACCGCGCCCGGCCCCAGCCATACATTCTTACCTGGTCCCTCCTGTCCCAACAACTACAGGAACTAGAGATGCAGAATGTGACCCTGATGCCAAATGAAAAGCGACCGACCCTGTGACCCAGGGCTCATTAGCACTCGAACTAACCAAATCTATCACCAGCATTCGTCTTAAGTATCCATAGCACTGTCAGTGCGTTTTGTCACAGGTAAACCAGAAGTGGTTTCAACTCCTATTGGTTCTAAACTGCTGAAAAGTTTCCTAAGAAACAATGGTAAATGCATCAGCAGGGTATATTTCTTCCTTGGGAACTTGGTTTAGTTACAGACTCTTTGATTATAGGACATGCTTAAGGAGAAACCAAAGAAAAGGTTGCTAAAGAATGTGTTATCATAGGCCAGGCGCAGTGGCTCATGCCTGTAATCCCAGCACTTTGGGAGGCCAAGGCAGGCGGATCACGAGGTCAGGAGCTCAAGACCAGCCTGGCCAACACGGTGAAATTTCATCTCTACTAAAAATACAAAAATTAGCTGAGTGTGGCGGCACACGCCTGTAATCCAAGCTACTCGGGAGGCTGAGGCAGGAGAATCGCTTGAACCCAGGAGGCAGAGGTTGCAGTGAGCCAAGATCACGCCACTGCACTCCAACCAGGGCAACAGAGTGAGTGAGACTCCTTCCCAAAAAAATTTTTAAAAAGTGTTATCAGCAGTTTTGACAAGCAACAGTGATAGCAAGAATAACAATAATAACAAACATTTGCTGTGTCACGCCCTGTGCTGGGTACTTATGCTGCCTCTAGTCCATGCAATGATACCAAAACAAGGCAATCAGGGAGGTTAGGTGTCTTGCCCAAGACTACACAGCTGCTAGGGACAGAGCTGAGCAGTCAACACTCAAAACTCACAGAACCTGTAATCCCAGCACTTTGGGAGGCCGAGACGGGTGGATCGCGAGGTCAGGAGATCGAGACCATCCTGACTAACACGGCAAAACCCCGTCTCTACTAAAAAATACAAAAAACTAGCCGGGCGAGTTGGCAGGCGCCTGTAGTCCCAGTTACTTGGGAGGCTGAGGCAGGAGAATGGCGTAAACCCGAGAGGCGGAGCTTGCAGTGAGCTGAGATCCGGCCACGGCACTCCAGCCTGGGCGACAGAGCGAGACTCCGTCTCAA
Source organism: Rhinopithecus roxellana (assembly GCF_007565055.1). NCBI lineage: Eukaryota > Metazoa > Chordata > Mammalia > Primates > Cercopithecidae > Rhinopithecus > Rhinopithecus roxellana. Next base: position 95,816,110 of record NC_044551.1, read on the forward strand.
AAAAAAAAAAAAAACCTCACAGAAGCTGTGGGAATGTCAGAGAAAGGTACAAGTCTTGTCTACATTTCTTATCAAGCGGATAAGATGCCTCTATCAGCCCTCAATTTCCTCCGACCCTGCTTAAGTGACAGCAGTAGTCAAGACAACTCTAGTCGTCATTAAAAACACTATGAGTTTTGGAGAAAAGCACGGTATGTTATCACATTATAATAGCTATTTTATCATCTGAAATGTCTGCAACTCTGTCCACATGGCATTGAGCTTCCCCGAATCCAGGGAGCTGCCACAGTTGTTAAATTCACAAGTCAGTCAGTGAAGGGTTGATAACATGTCAGTGCCTCCAACATTTGACTTTTTTAAAGTATTAATTTCAACGAGGAGTTTTCCCTTGCAAAAGGGAAGCAAATCTTGCAGGGGAATCTCAGTTACTATCGAAAATTAATAACTCACTTCCCACACAATCAAGTTAGTTAAAGAAAAATAAACAAGTGGGCATTTAGGGTGAAACAGACAAACTTCAGAATCCCTTCACTTACATATTTAAAAATACTTATTTTGCTTTCAAAGTTCTCAGGTTTTTTGACATCAAAAGATATACAAGATAATGAACACAGTGGAAGAATCAAGTTGCAGAAAAGACTGTAAACTATGATACCTATATGTGAAACTGAAAAAGGATTTTGATATCTAAGCATCCACAGTTTTCAGAGGGATAGAAAATAAACTGTTGATCATTTTGAAAAATAGAAAAGTTTTCCCTCCCACACATTCTACTTCACGTTCTTCTGTACCATTTACATTTTTCACCATTAAGATGCAATTTTGGAAATAATCACTTCTTTCATTTATTCAAGAACCATTTACTTAGCATCTGTTTTGTGACAGAACAATTCTAGCAAACACATCACATGAAGCTCATGCACCAAGGATCTTTCATTCTAAAAAAAATAATAAAAATAAAAGATTATTTAAAAATAGGAAACAGGGAAAATGAAGCTGGGTAAGAGGGTTATGGGATTTGGAGATTGTGGGAGGTCGGGAGACCCCTGAGGTGACTCTCTAGCAGAGGCCTGAAGGAAGAAGGAAGCAAAATATGCCACTATTGAAGGGAAAGGGTTTCAGGCTAAGTGTGTAACAAGTGCAAAGGCCCTGAGGCAGGACTGTGCCACAGCTGGTACAGGTGCCACAGCTCGAGCAGGTGGCCCGAGCTGAATGAGGATAGAGAAGCAGAGAAGTAGCAGAGGCCAGATTGTACCATGCCTCACAGGCCCATGTGAGGACGTTGGCTTTTACTTTGCAGGAGCTGGAACCATGGGAGAAGTTTCGGGGCAAAGGATCTGACTTACATTCTGGTGTCTAAACTGAGAACAGACTGTACAGGGACAATGACAGAGGCAGGAAAGTCAGTTAAAACATTATGAGAAGGATCCAGGTCAGAAACTGTGGTGGTCTGGATAAAAATAGTATGATTCCTGTATTCCAGCACTTTGGGAGGCCGAGGAGGGCAGATCACCTGAGGTTAGGAGTTCAAGAACACCCTGGCCAACATGGTGAAACCCTGTCTCTACTAAAAACACAAAAATTAGCCAGGCATGGTGGCGGGCGCCTGTAGTCCCAGCTACTCAGGAGACTAAGGCAGGAGAATCACTTGAACCTGGGAGGATGCAGTGAGCAGAGATTGCACCACTGTGCTCCAGGCTGGGCGACAGAGTGAGACTTCTTCTCAGGAAAAAAAAAAAAAAAGAGTAGTAATGATATAAGAATAATTGTAGGCAGACAGAGAGGGTTAAAAGGAGTCCTTGGTAAGGTTTTTTTCTTTTAATAAAAGCAGCTCCCGAAACATTTCTTTTCTAACAGAAAAGCGGCTTAAAGAGCCAGGCCGGCAAGCTTTGAAATGCAAATGCTGGTGATTAGAAACTGGGTCCATACAACATGGGAATTCCCACCCTCTTCTCCTTGTCACCATGTGCGCCAAGTATCATGGTTCCCTCCAGACAACTCCACGTGTGCAGGAATCATGGCGACCTGTATTTGCATATTAAAAGACTGGGGTGGGAGGGCCAGTTTTCTCGAGGGCTACATGAATGACACACCTGGTCAAACCAATACCCTAAGCCCTATGCAAATCAGACACCGCCTCCTCCAGCCTCCTAAAATAACCGACTATTTTCCCGTTTACATGTTTTTTTTCTCTTCACTCCAAGCACCCCCTCTCTCTGTACCGGGGAGGTTTTTCCTTTTTTCTTGCCTATTAAACTTTCCACTCCTTGAAACCACTGCACGTGTGTCCACGGCGTTTATCTAAACGGCGCAAGACAAAGGACCCTGGTGTTCCTCCAGGCATTGGAGCCATCATAAGGCAAAGGGGTGAATATTGTCACATTCTAGAAGGAACCTGAAAGTAGTGCTGACCAAATTGATGGTAGATTATTGGATAATGAGGTGAGAGAGAAGGAAGGGCTTCCAGCTTACTCCAGGGAGTGCTGGATTGTACTTTTGGAAGGCGATGTATTCACAGGCTTCAGGAGTTCGGACATGGACATCTTTTGCAGGGGCATTATTCTGACTATCACACTTCCCCTCCACCACTCTGATAAAATGGAATGGCCACTTGCTAAAATGAAGATGAAGACAGGAGGACACTTTTGTGAGGCTGATCAAACACACTAAGGTTAAATATCCTGTAAGCATCCAATGGACACGTCACACGGGCAGATAGGTATGTGTGTCTGAAGTTCCGGAGAGAAGTCCTGGTTTGAGGCAGAGTTTGGGGTTTTTAAAGTCATGTGGGATCACCTAAGGAATGAGTAGAGGTAGAGAAGAGAAGAGCCTGGCAGGTCTATGTTTAAAGGTCAAAAAGATGAAGAGGAACCAGTAGGAACAGGTACAAAAGGACAACCAGACCATTAGGAGGAACCAGGTGAGTGCAGTCTCCTGGAAGCCATGTGCTGAAAGTGTATCAAAAAGGAGAGAATGATCAACAGCACCCATGCATCAACAGCACCCATGCAGCTGATTGTTCGAGAAAGATGAGATCCCGGAAACACCACTGGATTTAGCAACAGGTCTGGGTGACTTTCAGGAGAGCTGTTTTATCAGTGATGGGGAAAGTGTGACAAAATAATGGTCCCCCTAAAATACTCATGTTCTAATCTCTGCAACCTGTAAACATCTTACCTTCCACAGCTAAAGGGACTTTGCAGATGTCATTAATGTTAAGGACCTTGAGAAGGGGGGATTATGTTGGATAATAAAGGGGACTCAACCTAATCTCATGAGTCCTTAGAAGCAGAAGAGATAGGCAGAAGAGTGGGTCAGAGACACGAGACAGAAGAAGGAGGGGGGATTCAAAGCATGGAAGGCACCCGACCCACCACTGCTGGCTTTGAAGATGAGGGAAGAAGTCAGGATCAAGGAAGGTGGTGGCTTTCAGAGGCTGGAACAGCCCTGAGCTGACCTAACACAGTGGGGACCTGGGTCCGCCAACCAGGAGGAAAGGAATTCTGCCAACAGCCTGGAAGAGAGGGCAACAGAACTCAGTCTCCGGGAAGAAATACAGCCCTGCTGACACCTGATTATAAGCCCGTGAGACCTGCATCAGACTTCTGATGGACAGAGCTACAAAAAGAACACATTTGTGTTGTTCAGCCTTCTAAATTTGTGGCAATTCTTTACGGCAGCAATAGAAAATTAGCAGAGAGCCTGAATGAAGTGAGTTGAAGAAAAACAAGGTGGAGAGAAACTGCGCTTTTGAGGGGTTTTGAAGGGAGCATGGAGCGGGAAGGAAACCGGGGCAATCATGGTAGGGTTTGCTGTGTGGAAGCAATCACAGCATGTTTGTGTGTTGATGAAAAGGATTCAGTAGAAAGTGAAAATGGATGATGCTTCCAGAGAAGAAATCCTGGGGTCAGTGGAGGTGTTGGCTTTGGATGGCGAACCTGGAGAGAAAGCAGCTGCATGAGAACAGTCACCCAGGTTAATGCACATGGTGGTGGAGATGAACACTTCTATATTCTCAAAAAAGACAAGAAATAAGGCCTTTGGTGGAGACAGAGGAAGACAAGGAAGTGCTGGAGGCTTGAAAGGCAGGAGACATAAAATAACCACATAAGCATTTTATAAGAAATTCCTATTTGGGAACTCCACTTTTTTTTTTTGAGACAGAGTTTTGCTCTGTCACCCAGGCTGGAGTACAGTGCCTTGATCTTGCCTCACTGCAACCTCCACCTCCCGGGTTCAAGCGATTCTCCTGCCTCAGCCTCCCGAGTAGCCAGGACTATGGGCACACACCACCACACCTGGCTAATTTTTTGTATTTTTAGTAGAGACGAGGTTTCACCATGTTAGCCAGGATGGTCCCCATCTCCTGACCTTGTGAGCCGCCTGCCTCGGCCTCCCAAAGTGCTGGGATTTCAAGCATGAGCGACGGCGCCTGGCCTACTTTTTAAATGAACATTATTTTTAACGGACAAATCATCATTGTATATAATTACGGGACACAATGTAATGTTATGTTATATGGGTACAATATGGAATGATTAATGGAAGCCGTTTGACCATAATGAGCATTCAGGGCATCCCTGAAGCTAAAATAAACAATGTAGTTGATACTACAAGGTTCAAATTAGACTAAGCAAATCACAGAATATTAGCCCTGCAAGCACCCTTAGAGACAATGTAGCTCAAGGGTCCCCAAACCCCAGGCCACAGACCAGTATTAGAGCTGAATGAGGACAGAGTATTGGTCCATGGTCCATTAGGAACCGGGCCACAGAGCAGGAGGTGGGCGGTGGGCGGTGGGCAAGTGAGAGAAGCTTCTTCTGTATTTACAGCCACTCCCCATGGCTCACATTACCGCCTGAGCTCTGCCTCCTGTCGTATCAGTGGCAGTATTAGATTCTCACAGGAGCACAGCCTTTATTGTGAACTGCACATGAACCCTATTGCGAACTGTGCGTGTGAGGGATCTAGGTCGCTTGCTCCTTACAAGAATCTAATGCCTGATGATCTGTCACTGTCGCCCATCACCTCCAGATGGGACTATCCAGTTACAGAAAAACACACTCAGGGCTCCCATGAATCTAAATTATAGTGAATTATATAATTATTTCATTATCTATTACAATGTAATAATAGAAATAAAGTGCACAATAAATGGAATGCACTTGAATCATCCCAAAACCGTCACCCACCCCCTCGTCCGTAGAAAAATTGTCTTCCACGAAACCAGTCCCTGGTGCCAGAAAGGTTGAGGACTGCTGGCTTAGCTCATCTTACAAATGAGGAGACTGAGTCTAGGGAGGTTGCAGTGGCAGGTGCCACTAACACAACTCGTAAATAGCAGGCCAAGGGAAGAGTTAACACTCTGGAGGCCTTGCCAGTGGTCTCTCCCCACTTTTACCTGCACTGATACTCAATTTCTTTCCTGCTTAAAAAAAAAAAAAGGAAAATCTTAATTGTCTTTTAGTAAGAACAACAGATACTCAAGCAGCCCCCCAAGACCCACTGTGATTTGCACCTGACCACATACAGTGATTAATTCCCTTTCTTGCCCATTCTGTGTCCACACAGTGTTTACACATTTAAACTCTGCCTCTAGAAGACTGAAGGCAGAGGAAGCAAGGTCAGTGTCAGTCACAAACCTAAATCCCATGTGAAGACACAGGTGTAAAGCTAAAAATACTAAATTTCAAAGGTTTTAGTATAAAAGAGTCTATAAACCCTAAGAGAATTTAAGTAAAAATCCCCTGAGCAACTCGAGAGAATAAAAACGGTAGGGGATGGGGAGAAGGGCTCCATCACCTGTCTGTAAGTGGAGTTATGACAAGCCTGTCAGTGCAGCCTAAAAATTCATTCTGGTATATGAAAGCCACATCTGTGATGTGAATCATCATCTTGTCAGAATCTTCGTTAAAGTAAAATCTGCACTGTTTCAGCCACTCAAAGTCCATAGGACTCTTGATATGCATATGACACTGAAATTCAAAAGGTATATGTTAGAGCTGTGATGAGAATCACTCATTAAATATACACATTAGCATTCATGTAGATCATAAAGTGAAATAAATGGAACTCGTAGACAATCCAACTATTTCAGAGGTGTCAACTATATCACCAGCCAACCATTCATCTATTGATGAGTAAAAAAAAGAAACTTTGGAAGATATGGGAATAAGAAAACTCAAGAGAAACCCCTAATTATGCCCCTCCAATTTGAGTGGCTTTACATATTTTAATAATAAGATATTCATTTCTTAAATTTCACCCTTAAATGCCTAATGCCATAGTCCTAACCATGAAAAAAGTATGTTTTGGCATACGAAGACAGAACTAAACAATCTCATTAGGAAAAAGACATCTCTTAAGACTATAACAAAGTACATTGTTGGGGTTTTTTAATCCAGTAATTATTTTTCTCAAGAATTACATTGGGCCAAAATTTCTAACATCTAAATGACAGGCCATTGCCTGGCAATGCTTTTGTCCAGATTTTTTAGCCAAAATTTTAAGCCAATTTCATCATTTTCTTTGACAAATAAGAAATCTAAAATTAGCCTGAGCCCTTCATTTCTCAGAGAGGCAAGTAGTGTGCTTAACTATTAAGGCAAGAGATTAGCACACAATAGCTTCAATGTGCTACCTTTACTTCCATTACATCAGGACCAATCTTTCATAATTTTTTTTACATAATGTGGTGAGACAAATCCAGAAAATTATTATGAAAATAAGAGCTTTTTGCCTCTTATCTAACGCATTTTACAGTAGACAACAAATTTCACTTCTTTTTATTTCTCATTTTCTATAGCTGCAAAACTCTCTTTTCCCACCCTGTTCTCTCTTTAAAAGCAAAAATGTGTGACACCTGAATGTCAGAAGCTCTATTAGGAAAGGCTATTTGCAATCAATGACATAAAATGTAGCAAAACTTGTTAAGAATGTGATTTTTCGAAAGCCTTAAGGGAAGTCCTAAACAGCTCTACAAGCAATAGTACTAATAATTTTCATAGCAAGAAAGTAGTGATCTTCAATTAATAGGTAAAAAGCAAAAAAGATGTATGAAGGCTTTTCAGATGCTACATGACAATTTTAACATTAAAAATCATCACGTTAAAATATTTTTAATAAAGTCTAATTGCCTCAATAACATCTTAGCATAGATCATCAGAATATGATTTACATTCAGTTAAGACTGAAAGAAAGCTGATAACAAGCTCTGATTATGAACATGATTCTTTGCCAGAGTTTAATCTTTTCCTTGAATTCGATCAAACTAGTTCTACCGGGTAAATAGATAGTGTCTAGAATTTGGGTTTTTTTTTTTTTTTTTTTTTGAGACAGAGTCTCGCTCTGTCGCCCGGGCTGGAGTGCAGTGGCCGGATCTCAGCTCACAGCAAGCTCCGCCTCCCAGGTTTACGCCATTCTCCTGCCTCAGCCTCCCGAGTAGCTGGGATTACAGGCGCCGCCACCTCACCCGGCTAGTTTTTTGTATTTTTTAGTAGAGATGGGGTTTCACCGTGTTAGCCAGGATGGTCTCGATCTGCTGACCTCGTGATCCGCCCGTCTCGGCCTCCCAAAGTCCTGGGATTACAGGCTTGAGCCACCGCGCCCGGCCTGGAATTTGTTTTTCTCTACATGCCACAGCATTTATAAAGAATTTACCAGGTCATCAAAGATATCCCTTTGGTGCACATGAATAGTAATCAGAGTCTCATATTTCACTCGTTCCGTGGAACTCAGCTCCCTCGTGGTGATGTCTATCAATGTATTGAGTAGCTCCAGGAAAGTCTCATTAGTTTTCTGCATGATTTTTTTATCAAACTTGGCATTTCTAAGGGCTTCTTCTGAATCCCGTGTCCATATCATCTGAATTCCTAATAATCCAACCTTATGGAAATAAAAAAGGCTTTATGAATTTGTATGGTATATTTATGTATTTAAATAGAAATTACAACGTGATCAATAGTTGTGATTCTTATGCAAGTGTAAAGCCATGATTACATCAACTTTGATACCTTTTTTCATAACCTATGGAAATTCTATTTCTTATCATTTTAAGTCATTTATGTTAAAGTCACATTTCTCCCTAAATAGATTTTAAGTTGCTTGCAGGCTAAGAATGTCTGAAACTTGCTTTACCCAAACTAGCATAATGTTGAGACAGAGCAGATGCTCACCAAATTTTTATTAATCACAGTAACGAAGAAAACATTGTTTCCTGTATTTTAATGCTGAAATCTATTTTTCATTTTTTTAGTAAAGTGTTCAATCAGTACATTTTCATGATTTTTTTACATTGTTACATCAAAAGATTGAGTAGGAAGGAAACTGTTTTAAGTTAAAGACAATACATCAAATATATCTATAACCCAAATACACATTTAAGTCTATAGATATATGACCATATAATCTGTAGTTAAAAATCTTTAAGGTTAAGTATATTTAATGGGTCCTTATGAAAATCTTAATACTGGTCTAGAGTTAAATTATAGCCGTTTGTGAAGCTTACAATAGGTAATGTCTGAGATTTAAAATGACTATTTTACAAAACATACTTTCCAATTTCAATACACTGACCTGAGCAGGAAAGGATGAAAGAAATTCAATTAGCTGGAAACCTGTTTCTTGAATATTTGCAGCTGCCTGGCGAATCACAAGATGCAATGAGGACTGAGATTCTTCCAAAAGAGAATTAAGCCAAACTTCTACATTGCCCTCTGCCATGACAGGTTTATCCAGTTCAATCATCTCACCCTCTCGAGAGGAAATTGACAGAATTCGATCATAGATCTATGTTAGAAACAAACAAACAAAAAAGCTATAGTCATAAACAAAGTAAAAACTAATTCTTGACTTTGACTTGTCCTTCCCATAGAAAGTAAAGCTACAGATTATAAAATACTGTAAAAGCCAAATATAAACTACTTAAAAACAATTTTTTTAAAAAAGCCATGAAATCTAAAAAGCAATACAAAATCAATTCCAGGCTGGGCACAGTGGCTCACTCCTGTAATCCCAGCACTTTGGGAGGCCATGCCAGGTGGATCACCTGAGGTCCAGAGTTCAAGACCAGCCTGGGCAACATGGTGAAACCCTGGCTCTACTAAAAATACAACAATTAGCTGGGCATGGTGTTGGGGTGCCTGTAATCCCAGCTATTTGAGAGGCTAGGCAGGAGAATCACTTTAACCCAGGAGGCAAAGGTTGCAGTGAACTGAGACTGTGGCATTGCACTCCAGGCTGGGGGACAACAGCGAGACTCCATCGAAAGAAAGAAAAGAAAGAAAAGAAAGAAAGAAGAAGGAGAAGGAAAGGAAAGGAAAGGAAAGGAAAGAAGGAAGGAAGGAAAGGAAAGGAAAGGAAAGGAAAGGAAAGGAAAGAGGAAAGGAAAAAGGAAAGGAAAAAGGAAAGGAAAGGAAAGGAAAGGAAGGAAGGAAAGGAAAGGAAAGGAAAGGAAAGGAGGGGAGGAAGGAAGGAAGGAAAGAAGAAAGGAAGGAAGGAAAAGAAAGGAAGGAAGGAAAGAAAGGAAAGAAAGAAAGAAGAAAGAAAGAGAAAGAAAGAAAGAAAGAAAGAGGGAAAGAAATCAATTCTAAATAAACTATACTGTAAGGGGGAAACTTATTTTCTAAAAGAAATATTTAATACAAATATGATGATTTTAAAAATCTCTAAAGTTTCCCAAATGAAATGAGGCTTCTAAAATTTAAATGTTATACTAAGTCCTCCTAAGCTGTAGACAGAAGTGATCTACCAAAAAGCTAATGGGGCTTCAGTTTCAGGGCCCCTCACACAGACTGTTTTCAAGGCCCTGAATATGAATTTGTATTTATAATTTTACAAGATTTAGCACCCACACAAACAAAATCCGCCCCTGATTGTAGAAACCTTATGGCAGGAGCAACAAAAAACAAAAGCAACACGATCTTAAGAAGCAACTGCTAAGAACAAAGGCTAAAAGTCTGTGGGCATTTAACTAACAAAAGGAAGCCACACAGTAAATACGATACTGAAAGATACTTAAATTATCTTCCATACAACTTGAGACAGTGAGAAGCTTTGCTCTTGGACCAAGATGTCCTAGTGCTGTGGCAGAGGATTTAAGCAAAACATCAGGACGATTTTTCTGATGAATTAAGTCCCTTCTTTCAACCCACACACCCAATAAAACAACAAGAAACATTGATTTTTGAACCACTAAAATCCATCCTGTTTTCCTTCCTCTCTGTCCCCTCTAACAAAGCCTTGTTACAGCTGTTCAGCCTTTTTTATCCTGATTCTGCAATGGCTTCTTACATTGATTTCCTTGCCCCCTTTCATTTCGCCTCCTACACTGAACCAGAGAATGTTTCTGAAACACAGATCAGGTCACTGTCCTGCTTAAATGCCTCCTATGGCTTTTTATCATGTTCGGGATGAAGCAGAATTCCATCATGTGATGCGCTTGGCCTTTGGAATCTTGCCCATCCCCCCTTCTCTCTTTGCTCATGGCTCCCTGTTGTGGGCCCAATTGTGTCTCTCAAAAAGATACACTGAAGTCCTAAGCCCTGACACCTGTGAATGTGACATTATTTGGGAATAGCGTCTTTGCAGATGTGATCAATTTAAGATGCAGTCACCTCTAGCCTCCAGAACTTTGAGAGAATACATTTCTGTTGTTTGAAGCCACAGCAGCCCTAGGAAACTAATACACTCCCTCACACACCCACGCTGCTGACATCCTAGGCTTCCCACACCTCCGGGCACCCACAACTCCCTTGCACATGCTCTTCTTCTGACCTGACCATACTTCCCTTCACCTGCAAGGTTATATTCCATTTACCTTTAAAACATCAGTGCAAATTTACCTTCTTCTGCAGAAAGCCTTCCCTGACACCCCCATACACCCGGGTTAGGGCTTCCTGATGGGCATTCTCATGATCTCTGTGCTTAATGAAGCACAATAATAATAACTGAAGTCCAAAATTATCAGCAATTTAATTGCCCAATTTCTCTGAAGTGTTATACTACATAAAACTGACTTCACTGTTGATCACAATATATTCTTCCTGGGAACCCCAGGCCAGTATCATGTCTAGCAGATAGCAAGGAGCTTGACCTTAACAAGTGGCTCTTAATTGCTTCGAATGGAATAGCTCTAACACCCCTCTAACTGCACTCTGAAGGCTACTTGTTTACTTCCCTGTCTCCCCGACCCGAGCACAAGTTCACGGAAGGCTAGTGTATTCCCAGTGTTAAGCATGACATCTGGAACATGGTAGTTGCTCAATAAATGTAACACTGCATGCTAGGATGAAGAAATGAATGTTACTAGGGTTTTGTGTGAAGCACCAGAGGGAAACTGAATATAATAGCTAACAAGAAGAGTCACTTTCCTAGGGAATTTGGGTGGAGGGATGGATTAGACAATACATTTCGGCAGCTGTGCAGGTGTGGTCTCCATCAAGTTAAATGACCTATCGTGAGTCTCATGCAGCTTCATGATTCTAGACATATGGAAGTGTAAAAAAAAAAAAATTTGAATAAAGTATGCCAACACCAGATTAAAACAATTAAATCATAAGGGCAAGTCTGTTTAGTTAAGACATTATTTTGTGAACAGCTGGTTTTTTGGATTTCTGACTAGTTAACTTGGTGTGTAAAACCATGAATGCTACATAAAATGCATTCTTAATCCTAAACTAGCATTTTTTTAATTTGAATCTACACTTTGGATAATAAGAAATTATACAGTTCTGAAGGTAAATTGGGCCCCAAGATTTGTTTTTAGTCACTGGCCAAGAGCTAATGAACTGGGAAGCAACCCTTGTTATAAACCTGTTTTCAAAGAGCTACTTAAAGATAGTTGAGGTTCTAAGGTACGGTGATTGTTGGCCTGCCGTTAGAATTAGGCGAACCTTATCATGGAACTTGACAGATTTAATGTTGTCAAACACGTTCAGCAAATGGGCCTGTATAGTGTGGGAGTCCGATGCCTGCCCCAGAATCTCTAGAAGGGCAGGATCTGAGACGAAGAAAAACCGAGGAAAGCACAGTCGCTTTTTCTCCAAGTACCTGCGAGGAGAGGAAAAACATAAACCTTTATAACCACACAAAGCTTATCATTCAAAGAATAAATTAACCTGGATGGGAAAAGGGGGGAAGATTGTGTGACTTGTAACAATCTGATTTTCCCACATGACTTCTCAACCATTTTTCGATTTTTTAAGAATTTTGTCAAATAACATTCCATATTCTAATGGAGAAATAATCTCTTCCCAAAATTGGTGGCAGAATTCCCTCCTTTATCACAAGTATAATGTACACTTGTTGCACAGTCTGGAAAATCTTGTACATTCTATGTAGAGAGTAAGATAAAAACACACCCAGGCAGGTTTTGGTTTTGGGTTTGGGTTTGGGTTTCCAAGCCCAGCACTGTGTCATCTAAAGGCCCCCTACAATACTTGAAATTGTAACTTAAAAGAGAATCCAATGAATTCATCATCCAAGCAGAAGCAAAATCCAGCTGTGATGAGCTCCATGGAAAAGCTGTGGCACTCGTCTCTGCCTCCAGGAGTTTCCAAAGTTCACTGGATGTTCCGATCGCTGACCTGCTTTCAGGCAGGCTTTTGTTTCTATATTTGCTTTCTGTTATGGTCATTTCTGATGTTATGGATATGTGTATTCTGTTGTTTTCTTAACTATAGCTCTCTATCTTCATTTTCTAGCATATTTTGTTACGATTATTTTAATTGTACTTCTTTTTGAAACTTTACCAGCTGTTTTAATTTCTTTTTTAATTTTTGCTCTTCCCTTATCACTTGTATTATTATTCATTTTAGCCCTTTTTCGACTTTTTTATTTGAGACAGAGTCTCACTCTTTCACCCAGGCTGGAGTGCAGTGGCATGACCTTGGCTCGCTGCAACCTCCACTTCCTGGGTTCGAGTGATTCTCCTGCTTCAGCCTCCAAAGTGGCTGCAACTACAGGCTTGTGCCACCACGCTCGGCTAAATTTTTTCTTTTTTCGCTTTTTTTTTTTTTAGTAGAGATGGGGTTTCACTATGTTAGCCAAGGCTGGTCTCAAACTCGTGACTTCAAACGATCCACCCGCCTCAACCTCCCAAAGTGCTGAGATTACAGGCATGAGCCATCACACCTGGCCTCAACTTTTATTTTAGGTTCAGGGGTACATGTGCAGGTTTGTTATATAGGTAAACTGCATGTTGGGAGGTTGGTACACAGATTATTTCATCACCTGGGTAATAAGTATAGTACCTAATAGGTAGTTTTCCAATCCTCACCCTTCTGCCACCTCCACCCTTGAGTAGACCCCAGTGTTTGCTGTTGACAGCCAAACTCCTGTGATGGTATAGAGAAGATACCTTATATTCACGGACACAGTCCGATTACCCCAACTCAAATTATGATCTGATCTGTGTGAAGACCCTTCCTGTCCATCCTGATCCTTGACAGCTTGGGAGGATGTCGTTTTTGTATAAATACGGTTTCTCAAATGTTTATCCGAGGCTTACAAATGTTGCTCATAATCTCTTCTTGGTAACAGAATCAAAAGGGAAAGCTCAGAAAAAAATAAATAAATAAAATAAATAAAAATGTTTAAAAAGTGTGAACAATTTTAGAGTAGACATTTTCTCTTTTTTTTTTTTTTTTTTTTTTTTTGAGACGGAGTCTCGCTCTGTCACCCAGGCTGGAGTGCAGTGGCCCGATCTCAGCTCACTACAAGCTCTGCCTCCCGGGTTTACGCCATTTTCCTGCCTCAGCCTCCCGAGTAGCTGGGACTACAGGCGCCGCCACCTCGCCCGGCTAGTTTTTGTATTTTTAGTAGAGACGGGGTTTCACCGTGTTAGCCAGGATGGTCTCGATCTCCCGACCTTGTGATCCACCCGTCTCGGCCTCCCAAAGTGCTGGGATTACAGGCTTGAGCCACCGCGCCCGGCCAGAGTAGACATTTTCTCTGCGTGGTTATAAAATAATGCCCAAATGTTGGGTGATAGAGTGCAATATGTTCATAGGAAAAAGAAAGAATAAAAAAGAGAAAAATAGGCCAGGCGCAGTGACTCACACCTGTAATCCCAGTACTTTGGGAGGCCGAGGTGGGTGGATGACCTGAGGTCAAGAGTTTGAGACCAACCTGGCCAACATGGTGAAACCTCGTGTCTACTGAAAAAAAAAAAATGCAAAAAATAGCTGGGTGTGGTGGTGCACCCCTGTAATCCCAGCTACTCGAGAGGCTAAGGTGGGAGAATCACTTGAACCTGGGAGATGGAGACTGCAGTGGGCCAAGATTGCCCCATTGCACTCCAGCCTGGGTGACAGAGCGAGACCCCATCTCAAAAAAAAAAAGAGAAAAAAAATAGAGGGGGTGTTGTGCATGTGTGCGTGTGTGCGTGTGTGTGTGTCTGTCTGTCTGTCTGTCTGTGGGGGTGGATGGAAGATGAGGAAGGGAGAGAAAAGTAATAAACTCAGCTGTAGGTAGTCCAGTAGACGGTTCCTCAGCAAGTGGTGACTGAACCTGCATGATATCTTAGTGATCCCTGCCCCTCAGTCCTTCCATGTTGAAGAACCCCCAGAGCAGGGAAACTTTCAGAAACCCTTTCCTCGTTCTCTCTGACTTGATCCTGGTGTTAGGCACATAGCACTCATGCTGGGTCTATATCCAAGAACGGTCAGTGGTGCCTGAACCACATCTGGTCGTGCTAAATAATTATTAGGCTAAATGGAATAGTGCAGCATCAATCATTAGAAAACAACCTTTTTGTCCTTCAACAGTTACTTGACTTGATCTAATAATTTTATAAAGGAGATCAACTCATTAATCCCTAAGACTCCATTTTTCTAAACCTTTATGTTAGAAGAATTACTTGCAAATGGTTTTGCTTTAAAGTGAACATTTAAAGGGTACTTTACTGACATTGGTGTTCGCTACAGCCATGGTGTTTAAAAAGCCTCTTTAGGTGTATGGTGATAACTCTATAGCAGCAGTCCTCAACCTTTGCGCCACCAGGGACCAATTTCATGGAAGACAATTTTTCAACTTTTCTACAGACCTGGGGTGGGGGTGGTTTCAGGATGATCCAAGTGCAATATATTTACTGTGTACTTTACTTCTATTATGATTGTGCACTTATGTTTCTATTATTATTACATGGTAAAAATAATTACACAACTCACCATAAAGTAGAGTCAGTGAGAGCCCTCACCTTGTTTTCCTGCAACTAGATGGTCCCATCTGGAGATGATGGGAAACAGTGACAGATCATCAGGCATTAGATTCTCATAAGGAGTGCGCAACCTAGATCCCTCACATGCGCAGTTCACAATAGGGTTTGCACTACTATGAGACTGTAATGTTGCTGCTGATCTCACAGGAGGCAGAGCTCAGGTGATATTGAGAGTGATGAGGAGCAGTTGTAAATACAGATGAACCTTCGCTCACTCACCTGCTACTCACCTTCTGCTGTGCAGCCCTGTTCCTAACAGGCCACGGACTGGTTCCAAGGTTTGAGGACCTCTGCTCTATAGCACAGGCCTTTGAAACACTCATCACCTAAATTAGAGTAAACTTGCAAATATTTGCTACAGAAAATTTTGGCCCTACCTCTAGCTTCAAGGTAGTGGGGTGGACATCCATGTAAGCATGGTTTTGTCTAGACTCTTCAACTTTCCTAAAAGTCCACCAACTTCCACATCTCCCCAGCTGTATGCTGAAGCCTATGAATTTGTCCTTAACCAGCAGTGCAGACTGCCTGTCCTCTGCATTCTTGTCAGGGTTTACATCTCTCACGTCTTATGCTGCCCGATACCTTCCACCAACATGGATATGAAAGTGATATTCACGGAGGATTCATGAAAATGTATGCAGTGATTCCATTCCCTTAGTTCCCTGGATGAAGCCATTCCATTACAGAGGCTCATGTTTGACTCATGCTGTGACAAGAAAGTAGATGAAGCTTCTGCTCTGGGTTCCCTTTTAAAAGGATACACAATAGAAATTTGTCCAAATTGTCAATCTGAGGACAAGAAAACATAATGTCTCCCCAAGTAACTTTTATTCTATGAATCTTATGAATCTATCATTTGTTACCATTTACCTTGGGCCCTAGGAAGGATCTTTGCTCTCTAAATCCAAGGTCCATTTGTAGTTTTTCTCTGCACCAATTTTACCCTCTGAGCTTATTAGCCCTTTTTTTCCTTTGACCTTAACTTTCTCATTGCATGGTTATTTTTCAGCAGCCGTCTCAAAATTTTTTCTGGTTAGCCAAGAATAAATAAGTAATCCATATTGCTTACAAGTACTCCCATACAGGTCTTTTTTCCATTTTTAGTATAGTCACTTTTTTTGTTCAACTTTAATAAACTATCCATTTCATCGAGATCCTGCCAAAGCACCATCTGAAGCCCAGTATTTTAGCCATCACCCGTGACTACAAGGGCAGCCTGGCTTCGATGAGCTGAGTCCTGCAGTGCACAGGATAAGCTGGCTATTCACAGGACACTATTACAGGTCATGAGACCATCAGGATGAATTCATGGGGAAAGATCAACTGTCTCCCAGAGTGGGCCAAGGAGACATCATTATTTAAATTAAATGCTCAGGTGCTTGAGTTTAACTTCCTTAAGTGTCAATGTACACTTAGCATATTACTATGTAACATATTTCTACTTACATTATTTTATTGTGATTAACCAAGGAAAAAAAAACAAACAAAAAAACTTTATCACTCTTAGAATTCACCAAGCCTCCACACGCATACATGTGTGTGTAGATAGATATTATATTAGATACTTTTTAATATAATCCTGATTGCATGTATATACTAAACACTGTTTCATATAATGAGCATAATAAAATATGTTGGTTCTATAGATGTTTATCCAAGAAGAATATCAGAAAAACGGGTGTATTAATTTTTAAAAGCAGGCACTATATGAGAATGTTTATACAGTCTTATCCCAGTGATAGAAGCAACCTTAAGTCCTATGAGTCCAACATCAGGACAAATCTAGCAAGTGTTCGATGAGAATATAAGGCTTCAAAATATCAGTTTCATCTGTGCATCAGCTTTATACATGAATTAAGCCTTAGCAAACGAAAACAAATTTGGCTAATGCTATCTAGTCTCCCTGTATCCTTTTGTCTCAAGGATACTGAGAGCTTTCAAAGAGCCAGGGTACTTACCCAGTAAGGGATTTCTGGCATATTTCCAACTGGTCCAGCAAGTGCGGTAACAGCTGCCCCAGGGTCTCATCTCCAACACAGCACTGAACTACAGTGGGCACTTCATGTGCCCGAGTCATGATCTTCACCCAAGATTTATCTATGTTAGAAAAGCGCTTGGCTTCCTATGAGAACAAGATAACAAAGCACATTTAGATTTGGGCACAACTGTGATTTCAAAGACAGAGTATCTCACATTCCTCCAGTTGAGGCTAGAGTTTTAACTGGTCCAGATAGCCAAGCAATATACGCCTAATGTCATACACATTTTATTGAAGTTCGTATTGGGCTTTCTGTGCCGTATCATCCCCTGTATTAAGTAAGCATCCTTAGCTCAACCTTGGGACTCCCATTATGTTAAGTTAAAACAAGAAATGAATACAAAAGTAATAATACAATTCAAGAAAATATGAAAAGGACACACCTTTCTTTTCAGGGGTTATCTCTAAATGAAGTACATTTCCTATTTTTATATTTTCCATATTGAGCACTGGATTGTTTATGTAGAAAAAGTATTTAAAAATAAAGATACAAAATTAATTCCAGTATAACTGGAATATTGTAAAAAAATTTAATGGCAAATGCACAGATTATCTTGAGAGGGCAGGAATCATATAAGTTTTCTTCTTTTTTTTTTTTAAGACAGGGTCTCACTCTGTTGTCCAGGCTGGAGTACAGGTGCTCAATCACAGCTTACTGCAGCCTTGATTTCCTGGGCTCAAGTGATTCTCCTACCTCAGCCTCTCCAGTGTCTGGGACTACAGGCATGTGCCACCATGCCTAGCTAATTTTTTTTTTTTATAGAAACGAGGTTTCATCATATTGGCCAGGCTGGTCTTGAACTCCTGGGCTCAAGCAGTCTTCCAACTTCAGCCTCCCAAAGTGCTGGGATTACAAGCATGAGCCACTGCACCCAGCCCCAAATTTTCAATTTCTTCTTTAAAGCTTTCTGTATGTACCATTGAGTATATACCATCAAATATGAAAGGAAGAAACTACACCTAGCACCTTAAATATTCTACATGAAAATTTCTAAGTCCAATTTTAGATTCTTCTTCACTCATTAAAAAGAAAAACATGGGAATCCTGGGCATGTTGGCCAAATAGGAATAGCTCCACTCTGCAGCTCCCAGCGAGATCAAAGCAGAAGGCAGGTGATTTCTGCATTTCCAACTGAGGCACCTGGCTCATCATCATCGGGACTGGTTAGATAGTGGATGCAGCCCACGGAGGGCAAGAAGAAGCAGGCTGGGGCGTTGCCTCACCCAGGAAGTGCAAGGGTTTGGGGAACTCCCCACCCCAGCCAAGGGAAACCATGAGGTACCATGCCGTGAGGGACACTGCTATCCGGCCCAGTTACTACGCTTTTCCCATGGTCTTCGCAATCCGCAGACCGGGAGATTCCCTCAGGTGCCTACACCACAAGGGCCCTGGGTTTCAAGCACAAAACTGACTGGCCGTTTGGGCAGACACTGAGCTAGCTGCAGTTTTGTTTTTTGTTTTTTGTTTTTTTTTACATAGAGTTTCGCTCTTTTTGCCCAGGCTGGAGTGCAATGGTGCAATCTCGGCTCACTGCAACCTCTGTCTCCTGGGTTCAAGCGATTCTCATGCCTCAGCCTCCCAAGTAGCTGGGATTACAGGCATGCGCCACCATGCCCGGCTAATTTTGTGTTGTTATTAGAGATGGAGTTTCTCCATGTTGGTCAGGATGGTCTCAAACTCCTGACCTCAGGTAATCCACCTGCCTTGGCCTCCCAAAGTGCTGGGATTACAGGTGTGAGCCATCACACCCAGCCATTTTTTTCATACCCCAGTGGCACCTGAAACGCCAGTGAGGCAGAACTGTTCACTCCCCTGGAAAGGGGGCTGAAGCCAGGGAGCTAAGTGGTCTTGCTCAGTGGATGCCATCCCCATGGAACCCAGCAAGCTGAGTAAGATCCACTGGCTTGAAATTCTCACTGACAGCACAGCAGTCTGAAGTCAACCTGGAATGCTCGAGCTTGGTGGGAGTACGGGGGTCCACCACTACTGAGGCTTGAGTAGGCAGTTTTTCCCTCACAGTGTAAACAAAGTCACAAAGAAGTTCAGACTGGGCAGAGCCCACCACAACACCACACAGCTGCTGTAGCCAGACTGCCTCTCTAGATTCCTCCTCTCTATGCAGGGCATCTCTGAAAAAAAGGCAGCAATCCCAGTCAGGCGCTTATAGATAAAACTCTCATCTCCCTGGGACAGAGCAACTGGGGGAAGAGGCAGCTGTGGGGTGCAGCTACAGAAGACTTAAACATTCCTGCCTGCCAGCTCTGAAAAGAGCAGCAGATCTCCCAGCACAGGGCTCGAGCTCTGCTAAGGGACAGACTGCCTCCTCAAGTGGGCCCCTGACCCCATGCTTCCTGACAGGGAGACACTTCCCAGCAGGGGCCAACAGACATCTCATACACGAGAGCTTCGGCTGGCATCTGGCAGGTGTCCTTCTCAGACAAAGCTTCCAGAGGAAGGAGCAGGCAGCAATCTTTGCTGTTCTGCAGCCTCTGCTGGTGATGCCCAGGCAAACAGGGTCTGGATTGGACCCCCAGCAAACTCCAGAAGACCTGGAGAAGAGAGGCCTGTCTGTTAGAAGGAAAACTAACAAACAGGAAGCAATAACATCAACATCAACAAAAAGGACAACCAAACACTCCATCTGAAGGTCACCAACAGCAAAAACCAATGGTAGATAAATCCACGAAGATGAGGAAAAACTAGCACAAAAAGGCTAAAAATTCCAAAACCAGAACGCCTCTTCTCCTCCAAAGGAAAACAACTCCTCACCAGCAAGGGAACAAAACTGGACAGAGAATGAGTTTGACGAATTGACAGAAGTAGGCTTCAGAAGATGGATGATAACAAACTCCTCCGAGCTAAAAGAGCATGTTCTAACCCAACATAAGTAAGCTAAGAACCTTTATAAAAGTTAGAGAAATTGCTAACTAGAATAACCAATTTAGAGAAGAATATAAATGACCTGACGGAGCTGAAAAGCACAGCACAAGAACTTTGTGAACCATACACAAGTATCAATACCCAAATCAATCAAACAGAAGAAAGGATATCAGAGACTGAAGATCAACGTAATGAAATAAAGCGTGAAGTCAAGATTAGAGAAACAATAATGAAAAGGAATGAACAAAGCCTCCAAGAAATATGAGACTATGTGAAAAGACCAAACCTACGTTTGATTGGTGTACCTAAAAGTGACGGGGAAAATGGATCCACATTAAAAAACACTCTTCAGGATATTATCCAGGAGAACGTCCCCAACCTAGCAAGACAGGCCAACATTCAAATTCAGCAAATACAGAGAACACCATGAAGATTCTCCTCAAGAAGAGCCACCCCAAAACACATAATTGTCAGATTCACCAAGGTTGAAATGAAGGAAAAAATGTTAAAGGCAGCCAGAAAGGTCGGGTTACCCACAAAGGGAAGCCCATCAGATTAACAGCAGATCTCTCTGCAAAAACCCTACAAGCCATAAGAGAGTGGGGACCAATATTCAACATTCTTAAAAGAATTTTCAACCCAGAATTTCATATCCAACCAAACTAAGCTTCATAAGCAAAAGAGAAATAAAATCCTTTACAGACAAGCAAGTGATGAGGGATTTTGTCACCAATAGGCCTGCCCTACAAGAGCTCCTGAAGGAAGCACTAAATATGGAAAGGAAAAACCCATACCAGCCACTGCAAAAACAAACCAAAATGTAACATTGATATTATGAAGAAACTGCATCAACTAATGGACAAAATAACTAGCTGGCATCATAATGACAAGATCAAATTCAAACATAACAATATTAACCTTAAATGTAAATGGGCTAAATGCCCCAATTAAAAGACACAGACTGGCAAATTTAATAGAGTCAAGATTCATCAGTGTGCTATATTGAGAAGACCCATCTCACATGCAAAGACACACATAAGCTCAGAATAAAGGGATGGAAGAATATTTACCAAGCAAATGGAAAGCAAAAAAAAAAAGCAAAGGTTGCAATCCTACTCTCTGATATAACAGACTTTAAACCAACAAAGATCAAAAAAGACAAAGAAGGGCATTACATAATGGTAAAGGGATCAACGCAACAAGAAGAGCCAACTGTCCTAAATATATATGCCCCTGATACAGGAGCACCCAGGTTCATAAAGCAAGTTCTTAGAGACCTGCAAAGAGGCTTAGAATCTCACACAATAATAGTGGGAGCCTTTTTTTAACATGTTAAAGAAATGTTTAATCACAAAATTAAGCTTACACATAATCTAAAAATTTTCAAAGGTACTGTATTTTATAGCATAAAAGTACAATTAGTAAAATGATTCACTAGTAATTTAATTACATTTAATTTAATTTTAAGTAAAATTAAAAATGCTTCTCTCTCACTATGATGCAGAATATTACTCTGAACGCCTACCTCATGCATCACTCAATATGAAAAGTACACTAACAAGAGCCACTCCACTTAGATTTTCATCATAAATCTTACATTTTAATACCCATACTCTCCAACAGTGGGAGACTTTAACACCACACTCTCAATATTAGACAGATGAATGAGATAATTAACAAGGATATTCAGGACTTGAACTCAGCTCTGGACCAAGCGGACCTAATAGACATCTACAGAACTCTCCACCCCAAATCAACAGAATATACATTCTTCTCAACATTGCATCATACTTATTCTTATATCGACCACATAATTGGAAGTAAAACACTCCTCAGCAAATGCAAAAGAACAGAAATCATAGAAAACAGTCTCAGACCACAGTGCAATCAAGTTAGAACTCAGGATTAAGAAACTCACTCAAAATTGCACAACTACATGGAAACTGAACAACCTGCTCCTGAATGACTACTGGGTAAATAACGAAATTAAGGCAGAAATAAATAAGTTCTTTGAAACCAATGAGAACAAAGACACAGCATACGAGAATTTCTGGGACACAGCTAACGCCCTGTTTAGAGGGAAATTTATAGTACTAAATGCCCACAGGAGAAAGAGGGAAAGATTTAAAATCAACACATTAACATCACAATTAAAAGAACTAGAGAATCAAGGCAAACAAATCCAAAAGCTAGCAGAAGACAAGAAATAACTAACATCAGAGCAGAAATGAAGGAGATAGAGACATGAAAAACCCTTCAAAAAAATCAATGAATTCAGGAACCGGTTATTTGAAAAGATCAACAAAACAGACTGCTAGCCAGACTACTAAAGAAGAAAAGGGAGAAGAATCAAATAGACACAATAAAAAATGATAAAGGGGATATCACCACTGATTCCACAGAAATACAAACTACCATCAGAGAATACTATAAACACCTCTATGCAAATAAACTAGAAAAGTCTAGAAGAAATGGGTAAGTTTCTTCTAGAAATTCTACCAGAGGTTCAAAGAGCAGCTGGTACCATTCCTCTTAAAACTACTCCAAACAGTAGAAAAAGAGGGAATCCTCCCTAACTCATTTTATGAAGCCAGCATCATCCTGATACCAAAAGCTGGCAGAGACACAATAAAAAAAAGAAAATTTCAGGCCAATATCTCTGATGAACATCAATGCAAAAGTCCTCAATAGAATACAGGCAAACTGAATCAAAAAGCACATTAAAAAGCTTATCCACCACGATGAAGTCAACTTCATCCCTGGGATGCAAGGCTGGTTCAGCACATGCAAATCAATAAACATAATCCATCACATAAACAGAACCAATGAAAAAACCACATGATTATCTCAGTAGATGCAGAAAAGGCCTTCGATAAAATTGAACACCCCTTCATGCTAAAAACTCTCAATAAACTAGGTATTGATGGAACGTATCTCAAAATAATAAGAGCTATTTATGACAAATCCACAGCCAATATCATACTGAATAGGCAACAGCCAGAAGCATTCCTTTTGAAAACTGGCACAAGACGAGGATGCTCTCTCTCACCACTCCTATTCAACATAGTATTGGAAGTTCTGGCCAGGGCAATCAGGCAAGAGAAAGAAATAAACGTATTCAACTAGGAAAAAAGGAAGTCAAATTATCTCTTTTTGCAGATGACATGATCGTATATTTAGAAAACCCCATCATCTCCGTCCAAAAACTCCTAAAGCTGATGAGCAACTTCAGCAAAGTCTCATGATACAAAATCAATGTGCAAAAATCACAAGCATTCTTATACACCAATAACAGATAAACAGAGAGCCAAATCATGAGTGAACTCCCATTCACAATTGCTACAAAGAGAATAAAATACCTAGAAATACAACTTACAAGGGATGTGAAGGACCTCTTCAAGGAGAACTACAAACCACTGCTCAAGGGAATAACAGAGGACACAAATAAATGGAAGAACATTCCATGCTCATGGATAGGAAGAATCAATATCATAAAAATGGCTATACTGTCCAAAGTAATTTATAGATTCAACGCTATTCCCATCAAGCTACCATTGACTTCCTTCAAATAATTAGAAAAAAAACTACTTTAAATTTCTTTAAATATGGAACCAAAAAAGAACCCATATAGCCAAGACAATCCTAAGCAAAAAGAACAAAGCTGGAGGCATCATGTTACCTGACTTCAAACTAAACTGCAAGGCTACAGTAACCAAAACAGCATGGTACTGGTACCAAAACAGACATATAGACCAAGGGAACAGAACAGAAGCCTCAGAAATAACACCACACATCTACAACCATCTGATCTTTGACAAACCCAACAAAACAAGCAATGGGGAAAGGATTCCCTATTTATTAAATGATGTTGGGAAAACTGGCTAGCCACATGCAGAAAACTGAAACTGGACTCCTTCCTTACACCTTATACAAAAATTAACTCACAATGGATTAAAAATCTAAACATAAGACCTAAAACCATTAAAAACCCTAGAAGATAACCTAGGCAATACCATTCAGGACATAGGAATGGGCAAAGACTTAATGACTAAAACACCAAAAGCAATTGCAACAAAAGCCAAAACAGTGTGGCAATTCCTCAAGGAGCTAGAACTAGAAATACCACTTGACCCAACAATCCCATTACTGGGTATATACCCAAAGGATTATAAATCAATCTACTATAAAGACACATGCACACATATGTTTATTGCAGTACTGTTCACAAAAGGAAAGACTTGGAACCAACCCAAATGCCCACCAATGTTATACTGGATAAAGGAAATGTAGCACATATACACCATGGAATACTATGCAGCCATAAAAAAGAAGGAGTCCATGTCCTTTGCAGTGACATGGATGCAGCTGGAAACCATCATTCTCAGCAAGCTAGCACAGGAACAGAAAACCAAATACCACATGTTCTCACTGATAAGTGGGAATTAAACAATGAGAACATACGGGCACAGGGAGGGGAACATCACACACTGGGGCCTGTCAGGGATGTGGCTAAAGGGTAGGGATAGAAATAAGAGAAATACCTAATGTAGATGACGGGTTGCTGGGTGCAGCAAACCACCATGGCACATGTATACCTATGTAACAAACCTGCACGTTCTGCACATGTATGCCAGAACTTAAAGTATAATTAAAAAAAAAAAAAAAAATCCAAACCTCCTAAAGCCTTTAAAAAAAAAAGAAGATAAAAAACGTGCACAAATACAAATCAAAAATAAAGTAAAATTTAGTGAGTGAATACATTTCACTACTGCCTCCAAAATAAATGGTCTGCAGTCTAATTTGATCTGTCATCTGTAATTAAACTGAAAACTAACCAAAGAAGAAGTTCGGAAACCTACGTCATGAAAATATCTAATATAATCATGCTTCTAAAACTCAAATATATTGTTAAAATGTTATAATCTTGCATACAGCTTAAGGTAATTGAATAAGAATCCTTAAGAATTGGTTAAAGTGTTCATTTAAAAATCTCAAAATATATTCCATATATACCTATATACCTAGTAAGAAGGTTATGATTTGATGATAAATATATACTAGACATATCGAAAAGAAGGTCTTTTTGTTTTGGGGATTTTTTCTGTAAATTTCCACCCCTCAAATGTACTGTACAGATATAATTGGGTACACTGTATAGTATGGATTACTTTAAAATGTCAGTAGTAGAAGAACAAATTAGCCTACCATTGTCAAGATAACTGCACCACAATTCTACAGTTCCAAATGCTACCTTGAAATTATCTAAAGAAGCATATCAATTATGCAACCACTTATTCTTTGTTTTTTAACGGTCTATTATCTATCAAACCTCCACAGTTTTGCAGTATTCTTACTCTGATTGTCACCCCTTTCCTTTCCACAATTCCTCACTCCTGTTGCAGAATAACAGTATTAACAGTGACAACAAAATATTGAAGGAAGGGGTTCAATGGAAGTGGAATATTATTGCATTATTTAAGGGGGTATTCGTTCTGAGATCTTTCTCTGAAAAAATATGATGAAATCATAAAGAAGATTAGGAAACCTTGGGCAACTGCTTGGCAATGTCTCCTCCCACGAAGACGGCTTCTAAATAAATCCACAGGTTTTGCACTGTCATCCAGCTCTCGATGATGTCTGTTGAGTTGGAAAGGTACTGCACCCATTTTTGAATCTGGGCTTTGAATGGCATATTGTACCTAAAATAAGAAATAGGTTTAGGATTTGGTTTTGGTTTTTGTTGTGCTGTTGTTTTCAAACTAAAAAGGTTTTTTAAAGTCTTAATTTTTAACCTCTTTCTTTACAACCTTAATTATGTTGCTGGCTTTTAAAGTGATGCAACCAAGTGATTAATTCATCCCCATTTATTGTGCATTGTTAGTCTAGCTTTTTCCCGTTTGATCCAGAGTGTAGAGAAGGGTGGGAGATTTATAATCTAAGGAGTAGGTCAGGCATTAGACTTGATTCCACCAAGCTTCCAGGGTAATATAATTACCCTCAGTGCTGCTAAGGCTATGAGAATCGTATTTGCTCTACTGAGCTTCTGTGTCTATTTCATAGAGTCTCTGGTTTTTCATATAATATGGAGCCTTTATAGAATCATCAGTGGGGACCAGACAACTAATTCAATCTTCAAATATGATAACATCTGGACTCTCTCATTAACCTCCCCTTTTCTGAGTCTCTTCCTAACTTCCCACGTACCTGTGTCCAACCCACTCATGTTTGATATACATGTGTGCAAGGTTACTGCCTCTTCCCTAGTTAATCTGTCTTCCCCTTTTCCTCTTTAAGACAGACTGCCTGCGCATAGCCTCCCAATGTCCTTTTCTCCTTCTGCTTTTCCATGTGGGCTCATAACTACCCAGCTAAATTACTGAATTTCCCGGCTTCCCTTTGCAGTAATGTGCAGTCAGAAGACTAAGTTCCACATCGACAGTGCTTAATTTAGCTGAACACTGGAATGATCTCATAGCTGAACACTGGAATCATCTCGCCAGCATTAAAAATTACTGACGCCTGCCTGGGTCCTACCTACAGAGACTCTGATTCAATGAGTCTGGGAAATGGCCCTGGCATTGGGAATTTTTTTAAGTTCCTTCGGTGTATCTGGCGTGTTGCATTTCTACATGAAATGTTGAGTAGTGGCACTGGATGTAATGGGTAGCATGGGGAATAAGGTCACACCTGGGAAAGACAGATGAGTGAGCCAGACCAAACTTGGCTCCCTGATGATGTAGTGAAGTCCCCATTCTAACCTGAACCATCTACGTTAAGAATTCTTTCACACGTAAGCAATATAAGCATCAGTTAGCCATATGTTAGCCATTTTGTATGTGGTGTTTCTGTTATTTACAGACAAACTTAATCCTAAATGATTGTACAGCCTATCTTTATGTTTCTTCTTCTCTTTCTTATCCCTTCATGGCTCTCTCTAGCCCTACATAATATGGACTTGAAGTCGTATTATTGCATAGAAGTTTAATTTCCATATTCTTAATTGTTAACCAAATTGTTTTAATATTCCACAGTATCTTTCTGAATATTTGTGTGCTCTTCACTAGAATACAGGTCCATAGAAACAGAGATCTTTCCTTTATTTGTTGTTCTATCCACAGCACCTAGAAGAGTACATCACTCACATAGTAAAGGTTCAATAAATATATATTGAAAAAATATTCCTCCCAATAACTCTATCTGTAGATTAGATGCCATTGATAAGAAAAGTTTCCCCAGCCCAACCAGATAATTTTTACTTAATTTATATTTATATGTGTGTCTTTTCTGTCTCCCTAGGGTATATTATTGTCTGTCTATCCTTTATTCTGGTTTGGTATGAATAGTAACCAAGTTCATTAAAACTCACCAAATCCTGAGAAGTCCAAACTCAAGATCACTAATGGTCTAACTTTATATCCCCATATTACTTTAGAGTAACAAGTAAACTGAAATAAGAGAAATTTTTTGAAATAGCATGAAGTACACGGTATTTCCAACGTTAAAAGTATTGATACACAAATATACAGAAAATTGGGTGATATTTTAAAGCGAGAATAGAACAACAAATTCATATCTCAATGGTATCCACATTCTGCACAATTACCGTATATTTGAGAAGATTCTGGGGAACAAAAACATTATTTCAGAAAGAGCAAATGGAAGCAATGAAACAAGGAAATGTAAATTCATGACTGTATGGTTTGTATGTCCAAAATGTGAGGGGTGGCCACTACGCATTCATTATACACATGTAACAAAAGTTCACATGTGGATGGATGTGGTGGTTCATGCCTGTAACCCCAGCACTTTGGGAGGCCAAGGCGGGCAGATCACCTGAGACCAGGAGTTTGAGACCAGCCTGGCCAACATGGTGAAACCCTGTCTCTACTAAAAATGCAAAAATTAGCCAGGCATGGTGGCTGTTGCCTGTAATCCCAGTACTCGAGAAGCTGAGGCAGAATCACTTGAACCCGGGAGGCTGAGGTTGCAGTAAGCTGAAATCGCGGCATTGCACTCTCGCCTGGGTGACAGAGCAAGACTCCGTCTCAAAAAAAAAAAAAAATTCACATGTACCCCATAAATTTGTACAAATATAAAAAATAAAGTATGTAAACAACTAAGAGTTTCTAGTCCACAGATATTGGCAAAAAAGGTTTTTCGAGTAAAATGATTATTCTGGAATTCAAAATAATGTTCCTTCTGGATTCTACAGCCTGTAGAGCTGTGAGCTGTGCAGTCAGACTTGTCAGTAGCAAAGCTGAAATGTTCCCAAGATCCGAGTGGCTAATGAAAACGTTGCATTATTTTGTCCAGTGGATGGTCTCAGACATATCTCGCAAATAGAGGATAATGAAATAAAACCAGAGTTACACATGCTGGAACAAGTGACTGAGGCCAAAATGAAACCAAGAATAATTGAAATATAATCTCTTGATTATTTATATATAAGTGGGTGCCTGAATAAAAACATGTTTTGGATATAAAAATTAATTAATTAATCGATTTAATTAAAACAAGTATTTTCAACATTGAGTAGACTGTATGAAGGCTATTATGGTAATGGATTTTTCATTAATTTGAAATGTTTGCTATTATGGCTCTCAAATCTAAGGGAAAAGATCGATGTTTTTCCCACCTGTTGCTCAGTAGGGAACCCAGCAACATCAAGCTGTCTTCCATGTTGGCGATGATTTCTGAGGTACTGTCTCCTCGCAAGAGGAGCTCTCCACGGGTTTTAAAGCTGCCGAAGGTGAAGGTTTTATTGTCCCATTCATTAATCACTTGCTTCAGCTTCTGCTCAATGTCTCTCTCTTTCACCGCACTGATACAGATGTCCTAAAAATGGCAAGCTCTCGTGTTATTGCATGAAAGTCACATGTCCTTCCTTAACAGTCCAGGTGAAAGACCCTGTCTTCACTATTTGTTTCATACATACATCTGTAAACTTTTGTATTTCCAGACCTAAAATGCAATATAATAAATAGAATGTGTATATGCAGATACTGATGCATGAGGAGAGATGGAGATAAAGATATGACTGAAAAACAGAACTTTAATTTATAAAATTTCCCAGCAAACCTGTCCAGGAAGAAAGATGACAGAAAATATATGGAAATCACTTTTAAATTTTGGAACTTTAATCACTGACTCAAAATTCAATGTATTTCTGATTTACCTCTAAAGTCAAATGAATGCAGCATGTGAATGAACACAGGTAGCAGAAACCTGATTTCTCCCATGGCTCTGGTCACTTTCCCAGTCTCCTCTGCAGCCTCACCCTTCTCCTAGACCATTAGTCAAGCCCTTCCTTTACCCTCATTTCTTCCCACACTATGTTCCCCTCTGTGTGAGCTCATTTACACCTATGAATTCAATCACTTTCATATCTCCAGGCAAGACCCACATCCATTTGCCTACTGAACTTCCCTGCTGAGATGTTTCAAGGAAACCCCAAACACAATCTGTGAAATATCAGACTCATGTCCCTCATCAAGCCCATGATCTTTGCACCTTGTCACCCAATCTGACCCCCTTCCCATGTTCCCCATCTCCATGGTCAGCACCTTCATCCACTTAGTTCTCTCAGCAAAAAAATCTAGAGTTCATCTTTAGCCCTCCCCTTCCTTCTCCTACCATGTTCCCTTCATCACCAAATTCTCCTCAAATATCCGTTGATCCTTTCTCTCCTTTCCAGCTTTACTACTTCCCCTCTCATCTAACAGCCATTATGTCTTGCCTGAGCTACTCTTAGAAACTCTCAGTTGGTTTTTCCATCATTCTTCCCTTGTCCTCCTTCAATTCTTTCTCCAAAGATCACTACCAGAGTGATCCTTACAAACAGCCAACCTAATCATGTCAGCCCCTGCTGAAAACACATCTCCCAGATGGTGCCCATTGCTCAATAACATCAGGTAGGCCCACTCCACCTCCCTGGCCTCTGCTATCTCCTCTCTGCCCTGCCTCTGCACCCCCGCCACATGAGCCTTCTTCTGGTTCCTCAAACACACTTCAGATGCTCCATGCATAATGCACGATCTGGCTGGAATGGCCTTCTTTGCACTTTCCAAGCCCCTCACCCCAATCACACAACCATACTCCCTTCACCCAGCCAGTCCTATACATGCATCCCAGCCCTCCCTAGCTTTATCACCCCCAGATGAGCCAAACTCATCTATCATAGGCTTTCATAGAACAGCATACATTTTATTCAATGGTATTTGCCACAGCTTATAAATATGCCTTTATTTGTATAATTATTTAATAATCTGTGAATGCAGGACTGCATTATTATATCCTGATACCAAACCTGTCCCATCTTAGGCACAATAAACATTTGTTGAAGGAACTAGTGGCTGAATGCCAGGAGAAGAGTTTCAATTGTCTGAGTGTAGTTTACTGATCCAATATTCCATAACATAGAAATGTTATCACATCAATCCCATGAGACCTTGCAATCTTCCACCACAGCATGCTCTCTGTCAACTGTACCTCTATTTCCTCTTTGTATTTCAGAAGAGGTGCCTCCATGATATTTCTTAACTTAAAACTTTCATTCCTCACATCCAGACTGTGTCCGGTGAGGGTGGTTATCCTTTCCCAGTGCCGCTCCATCATGGCTTTACTGGCCATGTGTTCCAGCAGCGGGCAACACTCGCTGAAATCATCAATGATCTTCTTCAGGTCCAAAAAAGCCTGCCAGTCCTTCAAGGCCCGGGGCAGCTTCCGACACCTGTGACGGGAAACCAACATGAAAGGCCACTGAAATATGATCGTAGACAGCACTGGAACAAGACGTTCTGCTAGTATTTCTATCAAAAGCAGTCTCTTTGAATACCTATCCTATTTTTAAAACACATGACTTGCAGGCTATCTGCTAATATAATGTAAAGATGACTTTTATATTACAGAAAATTGTCCTCCCCGTTAGAAAAGATTTTTTCCAATCCTTCACAACTATTACCTAGTTAGAGGCATTATTTTAGAGGGTAGAGGTGCTGTTCAAGCTAATTCAATTCTACAAACATGTACTGAGAACTTACTAAGCACAAAGCATAGCATAGTGTATCAGGCTGTCAAGTGAAATATACAACAAATAGCTCTCCTTTTTTTTTTCTTTTTTCTTTTCTGAGACGGAGTCTAGCGCTATCTCCAGGGTGGAGTCCAGTGGTGCGATCTTGGCTCACTGCAACCTCCACCTCCCAGGTTCAAGTGATTTTCCTGCCTCAGGCTCCCGAGTAGCTGGGATTACAGGTACATGCCACCATGCCCAGCTAATTTTTGTATTTTTAATAGAGATGGGGTTTCACCACGTTGGCCAGGATGGTCTCAATCTCCTGACCTCATGATCTGCCCATCTTGGCCTCCAAAAGTGCTGAGATTACAGGCATGAGCCACCACGCCCAGACAGGTCTCCATTTTCTTTGGCTTCAACAGCTACAACAATATAGAAAAATCATGGGCCTCTGCTTTTGTTCCAGATGATAATCTAACATTAACTTCAAATGTTTCCTAAGTGCAATATAAACAAAAATCAGCTCCCACCAAGCTTCAGAAAAGCCCCTAACATAATTCATCCTGATAGATAGAATGTGCTTATCTCACTGTCTGTGCACAGGAGTAATTAATAAATAACATTTGACAAGAGTGATGTCAATGGACAACAATGCAGCAAGATGTGCTTTTGAAGTAGCTGGGGTGAAAAGAGAACTTGGCTGCCTATCAAAGAAGAAAGCATTTGAAGTTCAATTGCTGGGCATGCTACACATTTAATTTCTTACCTGTTCTGGAATTCCAATAGTTCATTGTTGATTTTTTCAATATTCACCTCTGACCAAAGAATATCATAATAGCTATTTACAGTTTCTATGACACTGTTGTACAGAGTGTATATTTTCTGTAGAAGATTTAGTTGCTTCTTTATTTCAAGAAGCTGAGGATACTGTGTAGCTGGCAGGCCAAAAAGCTCCTCTCCTCCAGTATATGTGATGTATTTCCGATAGATATTATCAAATTGGTTCTAATAAAAACACAAGTGAAAATTCATCAAAATGATTTATACATGAACAAACATGCAAATGAAAATATAAGACTGGCAAACAAGCAAGCCAGAGATGTATGATATC
This sequence comes from Rhinopithecus roxellana, assembly GCF_007565055.1. Lineage (NCBI taxonomy): Eukaryota > Metazoa > Chordata > Mammalia > Primates > Cercopithecidae > Rhinopithecus > Rhinopithecus roxellana. The sequence continues at coordinate 95,848,368 of NC_044551.1, forward strand.
TGGGCACATGTAAATAGGAATACTAAGTTGGCATAATTAATTCATAGAAACCACTTCTAATTGTAATCATATTTTTAATGCAAGTACATACCATATTCCACAATAGGGCTCTTTATCTTACAAAGAAGAAAATATAAGTGTGTTTAAAACACAACAAGGTTTCATTGTTTAGAAAATCATAGAAACTAAAAAGATTACCTGAAACATAACAAGCCTGTCACTGGCTTCCTGGGGCTTCAAGCCGCTAGCCATTGGACCATTCTGAACAAAAAGTTAAAAAAAAATAGAATGAAGTGTTCGCATATAAATTTCATGAACTCAAAGTATTTAAATATTAAAGTTAGATTTCATCCATGATAGGAAACTTAGTTTTTATTTGTTAGAGAAAAAAAAAGAGCCTTAGAAAGTGATTCATTTGGAAATATTTTTCCAGTCTAAAAAAGGCAAATTAATGCCAGAACTTACCTTAGTCAAGAAACTTTTAAGATTAAAAATATGTATTATTCATTTCTTAGGTAACATAGGCAAACAGGAGTCAATGCCTATTCTATAAAGAAGCACATATAAAGTCGGCTTTTGAGCTAAATGCTGTCATATAACTCATAGATTTTTATCATTCTAATACGCACTTGTAAAGTGGCCCATAATCTTAACATTCCAATCAGAGTTTCCTACATTAGAAAACCTTAAATATGTGGATTTCTGTGCTTCTTCATCCATGGAGTTGGTACATGGGTCCAATCTTCTAACTTTATTAATATTGTGGTTTACTGTGCTACTAGTTAATAGGTACAAATTTTACCCTAAACTCTACATATTTCCCTTCTGTAGCACATTATAATTGGATCTCATTACACAACATATTTACATTAGAAGATTCAGTACTTAAACCCATATGGATAATGAAAATATGGACTCCATGGGGGCGGGGCTCCATCAGTCTTATCCACTACTGTGTAGTCAGCACCAAGGACAGTGCCCAGCACTTGCTGGGCTCTGTATTCTTTGTGGAACCAAGGAACACTGTGGAAAGGAGCACAATTATAACTACATCTGAATAGTACTTTTCTACACAAATTTAGAATGCTACCAAACAACTTCAGTAACAGACCAAATTATACAGTGTTCGCACTTTTAAATTTATCATTTTCTGTTGAAATTATCATGTATGAACTCTGATTTGGTTAGGCTTTGTGTCCCCACCCAAATCTCATCTTGAATTGTAATCCCCATAATCTCCATAATCCCCACGTCTCAAGGGAGAGACTAGGTGGAGGTAACTGAATCATAGGAGCAGTTTTTCCCATGCTGTTCTCTTGATAGTGAGTGGGTTCTCATGAGATCCGATGGTTTTATAACGGGCTCCTCCCCCTTCACTCAATATTCTCCGTCCTGTTGTCTTGTGAAGAATGTGCCTTGCTTCCCCTTCACCTTCTGCCATGATTGTAAGTTTCCTGAAGCCTCCTCAGCCATGCAAAACTGTGAGTCAATTAAACCTCTCCTTTATAAATTACCCAGTCTCAAGCAGTTCTTTACAGCAGTGTGAAAACAGACTAATACAAATTCTAAGGGGAAAGGATTGTGAAAAGAAAATGTTTTTCTCTCATGCAAATAAAATTCCCATTCCCCTGGAATTCCTAGGAAGTTTCATAGAGTTTTACCCATAATTTTTAGACAACTACATTTCGCATGCTCTATTCACTCATCCCCAAAAAATGCACACAGAGAAAGCCAGAGACATACCAAATCATAGTCCAGATAAAACTGGTGACAATCTTGAAGGAATATCTCCACAGCACTAATAAGCTCTTTCTTGAAACTGGGCTGCAGTGACACTAATTCATTCTGGACTTCGCCAGCACGTGTCAGCAGCTTCTCCCAAGCATAGTGCAGTGTATCAACTTTGTCCATCTCTTCCCTTGCTATTAGAAGTCTGTATCGGTTAAGCAGAGTGTAAGATTCCTTAAAAAAAAAGAAGAAAAACTTAATTTTGGCCAGTCAGATGCATAAATGTACACACAGTCATTTATTAAACGATAAGAATGAAAAATACCAGAATAATAGTGAAACCACCCTGAGAGTTCTAGTTACTCTACCTTAAACTGCAAGAGGTTAACTGAGCAGCTGAGCCGTTCAGCTTTAGTTTCCTCATCTATAAAATGGGAAAATCTTCTGGCTGCTTCAGAGGATCTTTGAGAGTATTGAAAAATATCATTTTAAATGATTTTTGAAAACAATAAACCATTAGACACATAAAAGATATTTTGACTTAGGTCCCCAAATTGTATTGGATGACTACAAAATTATATCAAGTAAATGAAAAACAAAATAATTTAACTTCTAATATTGGAATAACAAAATAAATCAGGGTTTTAACTCTGTCTTATTTCACATGATTGATAAGAGGTTCCAATAGTAAGACACAAGGGAGGGTTCTGGAATCAGAGCCTTCAGCATGTAAAATCCTGGACGGCTTTCTTCGCTAAAAGATTAAAATGAGGCTAAGGTTGGTTTTCAGAAGAAAGAATTTTCTCTAAATACCCCTAGTCTCTTCTTCCACCATTACTCCTCCCCATAGAGGTGGAAGGAGTGCCTGATTGTCAATTTGAGGCAAAAAGAATTGTTGATTTGAGCAAGCACAGCCCAGTGCCTTTCTCTTTCTTCCCTCCCTCTCCATGGAGGCATGCCTGTGGTCCGCACCTCAGTTCCATAAACTGGATCAGGGCAATACAAAGACCTACAGCTTTCCAACACTGTCTCTGATGGATGAGGATGTATAATAATCATGGAATTTAGTATTCACTATCTTATAATGTGTGTGTGTTTGGGGGTATGGAAGGGAGGGGAATAACTGGAGTAATACACTAAATTATGTCTTCCAAATAACTTCCATCAGGAATAAAGGTGATGTTTTGATCTTGTCTACTTGATTCTACTTTTATTCTTAATTCCCAGGTGGGAGAAAACAGGATTGTCAGTTACTGTACCTCCTCTTCATACTCAAGGGTCTCGCCTGATCCTGCACAAAGAAAGGTCTCTGTACCTTGATGTTTCAATCCAAGGAGAGCAGGATGGACCATGTGATCCCCCTGGCCCAGCACAGGAGAAGTGAAAACGTGTAGTAGTATGCACAATTTTCAGGGTAATGTGAAATTTTTCAAAATTCAAACAGGGATGCAGAAAATGGGAGACTAGAGTCTGACCTGGACCATCAGAGTATAAGTACAGACATTCCAATTATGGTGTGATGAAAAGATGATGCTCTTACAACTGGAGTTTTTTTAATTCTACAATTATACTATTATACTAGTCTCATTTAAAAATAACAAATATAGTGACCCATTTCTGATAAGACATTTTCATCTGGAGGTTAACACCACCCCCCAACCCCACAGAGCCACCATGGCTGAGAAGTTCTTTTCCTTAATGTCTCTAATCTTGGGTCTTTGCCAACAATCACAAGTGGCAAATACGATTTAAAGACATGCACCATCAATTCTGATTATGAAAAAGTTATTAATGATATTAATAATTCACACTCTTATGTCATCTCTAATAATATAAGTATTACTAAGATGAATAAAAATTGGACTTCAAAATTGCACACACATACACAGACATGAAAAGAAGATGGAAAGAAACATACCAACACCTTGGTATGTACTTGATTGATAAGATTATGGTAATTTTGAAATTTTATTTTACACTTTTGTGTTTTCTGATTTTTCTGCAATGCTATTTTTTAATTAGGGAAAAAATAGTTTTTTTTTTTTTTTAAAAAAAGGGCTGTTGCTAAGAGTGATTTTGCTGGTGGCTTAACATGAGATTTCTAAGGAGACTACTTAGAAAGAGATGATGTTTACTCAAGTGAATCTATTTAAGGATGTCTGCTTGTAAAGCAATTAACTGTCTTTTTTGCCACTGCTTAAATTACACTATGTATGTTGATAATATTATAATTAATAAGTCAATAAAAGCAGACTTCATTGCAAAAAGAAGACATTTTCATCTGGAAAAGATAGTATGATATGGTATACAAATAAAAGTGATGTGCAACACTGATCAAATTATGCAACTTCTTTGACCCTCAGTGTTCTTATGTGAGTAGGAGCAATAGTAAGTCTGAAATGAGTTAATGCATACATGGACATTGTTAGTGCCCTATCCAGGTCCTGATTACCAGCTGGTATTCCCATCCCCGACTACTAAGAATGCTGGCTATCAGGACTGCAGCTGTCCACTTCCCTGGAAGATTTTCCTCAGCTGAATGTAAGCCTTCTCATGGGGAGGTTATAGCCAATTTCCCACTGACTTAGGAGTAGAAAGGGTAGTCTCCTTTGCATGAAGGAGGGCCCAACTCAATAGATGTTGTAGAGCGCCCATGGGATCATTCTGAAGTTAGTCCATAGCTGATTGGCTTCCTTTCCTGATTCCCTCGCTCCCCTTCTTTAGTGAACACTCATCAATAAATCACTTGCACAGAAATCTTTATCTCAGGCTCTGCTTTGAAGGACCTTAGGCGACATGTGAAGGTGAGAACTGGCCCATGGAAGGCATGCTATAGGGGTTTGGTATCATCAACAATATTGAAAGTATTGTCTCGGTTTAGCAACCATTTAGTAACTTCACTCCAGACCCAGTCAATATTTCAGCTAATAGCATCGAACATGTAGAAATATTTCCATAATGAACAAATGATCATTAGTTACCTCAATAGGTCCTACTTGAAAGTCAATGGAGATTTGCTGCTGCCTTATTTCTTTCAGTGCTGCCATTGCAATCCGAATATCGTCTAGGTCCTTAATTGGACGATTTAGTTTCTTATTGAATTCTTCAATAAGCATAAAAATGTTTTCCATCTCACTCCGGTACTTTTTGTTACAGTGGCGTCCAATGACAACCATCCAGGCCTTTGTCTCAGCAGTCAGGGCGAACTTCAAGTCAGCTGTAAAAACCCAAATGTCTACAGTTAAGTTTTAAAAACTCGAACCGGTACGAAAAGTCAAAATGTCACTGTTCTCCAGTAGTAAATACATTACAGCGTATAGCCCTCTAGCCCATAAAAAAAATTGAACTAGAAAAAAATCATAATTTTTCCTAGTCATTATATATTCATTCATTTTATAAAGTTTGTTTTTACAACAATTCAATACACATGTCAAAATGCTTTTTTTTAAAAAGCACATATCAGAACCCTTTGGGATAATCCTCAAATGTTTGTTATTGTTACTTATTAAATAAAGGGTAAATTCTAATTCAAAACATAATACACATCTTTCTCTGACTTAGCCTTTTTTTTCAAGGTTTAGTAGCGAAGTGTTCAAAATAGTCCAGAATCAATAATTATGCAGAAGGAAATTTTTTAAAAATCTACAAATTGGTCTTAAAGCTTGAGGCCCATAAAGTCAGTCTTTAAGACAGGTAGAACTCTCTGAAATACTAACCTAGGTAAAGGGACAGAACAATGCTGGTTAATTGATATAACTATATGAAAGAAAATGAACCAACCTGTGTACAGAGCAATGGGACCCACACAGATACATTCAGGCTCAGCATTAATTTCCTGCTCTAGGTTTTGGAAATAGAGGATCTGGGACTCAAATTCAGAGAGCAAGGGGCTCTGTGTAATAAATGTCTTAATGGCTTCTTCTTTCCCCTTTTGCCAAATGTGATTGTAGCGTTTGAAGCAATCCATGGATGTAATAACTTCCTGAATGCAAATAACAACAGATTTATGTTAAGAAGGAAGAATCTGGAATGGCACGATGATATAAGTGAATATTTGCCAACTGCTGGTGGTTCCTATGGATTTATTAAAATGTTGAGTGAACTGTGTGATTATCTGGAAATGCCAAAGAACTGAACTGGGACTATATACAAGAGTGTGGACAGTGGCCCAGGGCTAGTAACAGTTTCACTGTTATCATCCCTAGTCAAATGGGAGAGGAGCAGTTTCTAAAAACTAGAAGAGAGTCCTTGAAGATGCTGTGGACAGGGCCCTCTTGCTTGGAGCTGGGCCTTAGGTCAAAAACCACAGCTCAAGGTCCCACTACAGGGAGGGTGCCATGGAACACATCCTCTGAGGTCATTCTCCTCTGTCCCCGCTCCCCTCAGATCGCCTCAAAGCTTCTTCATTGACTGAACCCACTGGAAGCCTCAATGGGAATATATTGACATGTTGCCTAAGGTCAGATAGGTGGAGGGGGTGGAGATTAGATCTTAGGGGCATGAAGGACAAACAGAACATAGCCAACATCACTCCAATGAGAGATTGCCTGGAATCACATAAAATGTATAAATTCATATAACAAGAATTGACATCTGAACAATACTGCATCTTACCAACCAGGAACACAGTGCATATTTCCATATCTTGTCATCTTTTTCAAACATTTCTTATTAAGTTTTAGGGTAATCTTCATAGAGACCCCAGATACTTCTTATTACACATGTTTCTAGGTATTTTCCAACGATGTTGTCATTGTAAACAAGATCTTTTCCACTATTATTATAACTGGCTATGAATGGCATATACATTTTTAAAAATGTATTTGTAAATGAACAGTCTAGTTTGCTAACCAAGTATGCATCTGTAAAGATGAAATGACTCTCTGGCAATTGGTAAATAGGGGATAGTGTTGATCTAACGCAGAAGTCATGTTTTCAAATGCTATTTTCCCCAGCAAAACAAATGCTACTGCTTTGTACCAGCTAAAGCAGCCAGCCACAGAGGAGTACAGCCCTGTGTGCCACGCCCCCTCCATCACTTCTTCCTTTTGGACTGATTTTGCTACCACTTGTCTTAAGAATATCTTTGTATATTGTTTTCATTCATAAGTTAGTGCTTAAAAAATGTTTTCTCAAAGACATAGCAGAATGATAGATAATAGAGACTCAAAAGAGTCAGATTTCTCATCAGCTTCAGAAGGGAGGGTGATGAGAAATTCTCTAATAGATACAATGTACATTATTTGGTTGATGGATACCCTAAAATCCCAGACTTGGCCACTATGCAATCTATGCATGTAACACAATTGCACATGTATCCCATAAACGTGTACAAATAAAAATAGATAAATAAATAAATACCAATCAAAGCAGAAAGAACAACAAGAAAGAAAGAAAGAAAGAATGAATGAATGCCGAGTTTGGCCTGTTTTTTGTAGAGTTTATCTTTGCTTCTACGCTCCACAACCTCAACTGTTCCTTTTCCCACTTCTACCAAGCTTCTTTCATTTTTTATAGTAAAGTTCTGTAATTACTATAGCGTTATTAAATGTGTGAATATTTTACTATGATTGCTACTGTTAATATTTTACTATGATTATTATTGTTTTTATTACTACACTGGTTACAAATTGCATAGATTTTGTGTCTGCCTCAATCTTGTTTTTCTCATAATCCCTATTATTTAATATTAAATATGCAACTTCTCAAAACAGGATGATTTTCAGGAACATGTTTATTGTATTCTATGAAAAAATCATATAATTATCTTTCCATTGATGACTAACTTAACTCTTGTTGGGCCACAATTTCTTTTTCAGATTAGCCTCTTAGATTTACTTGGTAGACAACTGTATCATCTACAAATAATTAAAATTTTGTCTTTTCTTTTTTATTTAATTTTTTTGTTGTTGTTTATTTTTGTAGAGACAAGATCTCAGTGTGTTACCCAAGCTGGTCTCAAACTCCCAGCTTCAAGTGATCCTCTCATCTTGGCCTTCTAAAGTGCTGAGATTACAAACATGAGCCACTGTGCCCAGCCAAAAAATTTGTCTCTTCATTTCTAATTCCTTTGTGAATCAAGTTTTTCCACTGCCTTATATTATAATTTCAGAGTCACATCTGCATGAAAAATAAATTTAACTGATAAAGAATAACAAATGCAATTATTTGAAATAATTGAGCATTACAGGATTCCAAATGGTCTGATTATTTTAAGTAAATTGCACCAATCTGCACCAAACCAACAAGCAGTTCCACTCCAACTCCCTCAGAGCCTCAGGTTTAATGGATGTTGATACTTCCCATCCATTAAAATGCAGAAAGCTAAACCTATCACTACCTGTCCCAACCACAAATGATTCGTTTGCATGAACTGAAGTGTTGACATGCAGACCAAGAATGCATTGCAACAGCATGTAGACATAATTACATATGTATGATGGTTTGAAGAATTAATTACAGATTATTGAAGATTCCCAGAAATGGGTAGAAGTTCCAGAATCTGGAGCTCTCTCAACACCCAAGCTTATAATATTCAGAATATACCCTAACTAAATATGTTGGAGGGTATTCTTTTATATTAAAGTGTTTGTCTTTATTAAATTGGAAGTTTTTCACATGGAGGTAACCTAGACCCCGAAAGGAAAATGACCTCAATAGGAAAATTAGATGAACTACACATGTAGAGTTGTTCTGATTATGTAACCAAGGTTATTTTGATTGTTTGGTCCAGCTCAACTTTTTTTTTGTTTGTTTGTTTGTTCTGAGATGGAGTTCCATTCTGTCACCCAGGCTAGAGTGCAGTGGTACCATCTCAGCTCACTGCAACCTCTGCCTTCTGGGTTCAAGCAATTCTTATGCCTCAGCCTCATGAGTAGCTGGGATTACAGATATCCACCATGAAGACCTGGCTAATTTTTGTGTTTTCAGTAGAGACAGAGTTTTGCCATGTTGGCCAGGCTGGTCTCAAACTCCTGGCCTCAAGTGATCCCCAACCTTGGCCTCTCAAAGTGCTGAGATTATAGGCATGGGCCACCACACCCAGCCTCAGCTCATCTTTTCAAGCCAGGTTGTGTTATAAGTTGATGACCAACCTAAGGGCATGATAAAGGCAGGTTGGGTTTACATTCTAATCCACTCAGCTATAGCAACAGGAAAGGGGCAGGGATCATAGGATTTTCTGTGGTTGAGGCAGAATCATTCAGAAAGGTCTATGGCTGTGAAGGGCTGGCTATAGCTAATACTATGACTAAGAGTACATATATTCTCCCAGAAACAATTTGGCTATCCTATAAATCTGGAGTAAGTTCTTCAAGTTGTTATAAACGCCAACCTTTTCTACTATTTTAAGAAAACAAGTATCTGAGCATTTCCTTCATATAATGTAAAAGCAAATGCAATAAAAGTGACACAGAGGCGGGGCGCAGTGGCTCATGCCTGTAATCCCAGTACTTTGGGAGGCCAAGGCAAGCGGATCACCTGAGGTCAGGAGTTCAAGACCAGCTTGACCAACATGGCAAAACCCTGTCTCTACTAAAAATACAAAATTAGCAGAGTGTGGTGGCACATGCCTCTAATCCCAGCTACTCAGGAGGCTGAGACAGGAGAATCACTTGAATCTGGGATGCGGAGGTTGCAGTGAGCCAAGACTGTACCATTGCACTCCAGCCTAGGCAACAAGAGTGAAACTTCTTCTCAAAAAAAGACACAGAGATAAGTATTTTGTTGCCAGCACTGTGTGTTAATTTTATCTATGATTTCTTACTCTTAGATTTTCATAATAGCGGTTGATCATACTAGAGAAACTAGTGGATCTTATTGCTGATTTATTTTATTTCATTTTCTAGGAATACTGAAAATATTTCTGAATATTTATTGTTATCATGGAATACTTTGCTTATCATTCAGTATAGAGCCTAATAATCTAAGTACTATATAAATATTTATTGAGTTATATGAATACTGTCCCTAGGGGAAAATTAAATACAGGACCTTCGATACATTAAGAAAGGAAAAGTAAAAGTGAATAAATGCAAAAGATTTTCAGTTCCCTTGGGAACACATTAAAACTAAACTTAATAATATTTCCTCACATTGTTACAGCAATGGTAGCTTTTCAGAGTGCTTTCAAATGAATGTAACTCATTGTATCAAAACTGAGGAATAGAAAAATGCACTTACTGAACAACAACTATTCCTTACACACTGGGAAACATTATTAACAAGTCAACAAGTCTTACTGGCCATGTGAATTAGAAGAGTTTTTTTTTTAAAAAATAAAAGATGACTTCAGGGTTTTAAATCCTTTTGTCTGTAAAATAGATTTGTGTGAACAAAAAAGGGGAAGTTGAGAGGAGATTATGTTGAAAGAAAAAATTGCCTTGAATGTACATTCATTTCCAGTTCAAGTTTGTGTTGATAGTACTAATATCTTCTTTATTCTCAGTTTCATCTAATTTCTATGTGGCAATATAAATAAAATTTTATCTGGTATTTTATAACATTTGCCTGACTACTCAAATATGAAAAAATGACTACAAACCTTATTCTGTTTCAAATATGTTAGTATCATTGGTTCTTCGAAGGTGAATTATAACAACAGTCTGACTTGTAGTTTGGAACATTTTAGATTTTTTTTAAGTTAGATTCATTTGTATTAAAAGAAGATATTAAAGGCATTAAACAAAATACAGTATGAGAGTAGGAATAATTTTCTTTCACCTTGCAATCTAGAATGAGATCTTCAGTTAGATAAACATTTGCTGAGCACACACAAGATGCCATTAGCTGCCCCCAGAAAGTACAGTGGGTGAGACCCAGGCTACATACAGAACTACTTTGTGATGATCACCTTCACACAAGTGCATGTTGCAAAGTAAAAGGTGCAGCTGCCAGACCCTCTTGACATACCTTTTTGGTGGAGTTGATAATTGTGCTAAGCACAGAAACTAATTTTACAATCTCTTTGTTTTCAGAAACATTCTTATAATAGTTCTTGGTTTGCACGGGAATGGGTAAATTTACAGATGCTATCTCCAAGGTATCTAAAAAGAAAAAAAGAAGAGAAAACTTTACACTACTAGCACAAGATGTACTTTTAGAAGATGAGGATATTTCTGTAATAGTAAAGCAAGGACTTCTGAAAATCTTCTCCTTTATAAAAGCAATGAAAATAATGGAAAGAATTGTCAATGTCAACTTTTCAGGACTCTGTAAATTAATCAAAGCTTGCAATAATTCAGAAAGTGTTTATTCAAGAACAATGCTGAATCTTGGTAACAACAGCAAGTTTTGTAGTGTTTTGACTTGCTCTAGTCCCACTGCTGCTCTCTGGCTGTAGGGTAGCCGGGTAGCCTTGAAAAACAGCCGTCTTACAACCATTACTGGAGGGGAATAAAAGCCAGCAGTCCCTGGAAGGGCCAACCTAGGCTTGGAGCTCCTTAGGGAGCTCCATAGAATTCTCACTCTTTGAGCTGTCTGGGAGCTCCCTGGAAAAGCCTTGTTCAAATAGTTTATTTTTCTTTGACCTGATTCAGAACTCTCTGAGAAAAAAAGTCCTATCCCCAAGGCATTTGTCAAAAGACTATCAGCAACAATTGCTTAACTTCACAGCTGCCTGAGCCAATGATATTAGTTGGGGGCAAATAAGAGATTGGCCAAAGAAGTTAAAAATCTGGGGAATGAGAAGAATGAAGTCAGTAACATGGCTGAGTAAGAAGGTCCTGGCTCTACTTCCACCCATGGACACACCCAATACACATCTATTCTCAGATCAGTTCTATCTGAGAGAAAGTCAGAGACCTATGGAGAGACCCCTACTTATGTTATAACCAAAAACACATCCACATCAAATGGGCAGGAAAAGTGGAGACACACTTGGACACGGATCCTGCCCTGGGCACTGAACCAGAGAATTGGGAAAGGAATCTGCAACACACAGCTTCTCTCTGTGGAAACGAGACTTTGGACCTCACATGTATCACCATAACTCTTAAGGTTCCCCATGGCTCTTAATTCGCCAGCTCTGAGAGTGGAGTGGATTAGACACACAAGAGTCTCCCTAGACCACAAGAAAAAAGTGAGGGCTTCACAAGGCATGAAGCACTTACAGAGGCTTCATTCCGTGGAAGTTGTGCAGAAATGGGGCTTTAAAACCATGGGCCCTTGTTTCTCCCTCACATCAAGTGCTCCAACATTTACAGCTTCTACCCAAGGGACTACATTCTAAAACTCCCATCTCTGGGAGCAGATGGGACTGGCATTTGTGTCTCTCTAGACCACAGGAAGAAGCGGCCATTTAATATGAGCACACAAGCACTTCAACAGGCTTTGTCCCCCAGGAGCAGTGCAGAGAAGGGGCTTAAAAAACACAGGTTTCTGCTTCTGTCCAGAAGGGGTTAATGCTAGGCACTGAGTGCCCCAACTTCTGCAGCCACCTCCCAAAGGACTCAATCCTAAACCTCTTAGCTACTTGAAGAAAGGGCATTAGGCATACGTGAATTTTCCTAGATCACAAAACCAAAAGGAAGTTTAAATGGACATGGAAACACTACCAGGTGCTACATCCCCTCAGAACAGTGCAGAAAGGATCAAGAATGTGCAGCTTCCATTTTCTTTCTGGGAAGGGGCTTCTGGCACACCCCCTAGTGGCTACTTGATGGCCTGGCTTCTAAAAAACCATACATCAGAGAGCTAATGAGGCAAACAAACAGGACCCCTCCAGCAGCTGGAGCCAGAGCTCAGCACCTCATGAGTTTTCCCTCTGGCTCACCTAGTGATAAGCCTAGGCCTAGCCATTCTTTCTGGAAGGAGTTATGACATGCACCAAGTGCCATAACTTCTATAGCTCCTACCCAAAGGACTGTCTCTTTAATGATCTAGCTAGCTCTGGAGTCAGTGGGTCTTTGCACTTTTGAGTAGCCATAGACCATGGAAAACAAAGAGGTAGATGTACAACGGGCCAATTTCCATTACTTATCTCCCCAGAATCAGATGATGCAGCCTGAACATGATTGCAGGCATTTGCCACAGATCCTCTCTCTGGCTTAATGCAGAGAACTGAAGATAAATGCCTGTGCTCAGCTTCACGGTGAAGACAGGAAAAATTGGAGCATGCATTCAACACGCCAACATTTCCAGCTACATCTAGAGAAGCTGGCTCCTACCTTACCAATCTAAGGGGTACTGACAGGACATATCATATCCGAACCTCCAGGGTAGGGGGGACAAAAAACAGAGAAAGCAGTCTGGACAAACACTAAGATTAGAGAGGCATCTTGAAATCTCTGGCTAGTCAAAGTAGTGAGATCCTCCCACATGAGGTCAGTCTGACAAGACTGAAAGAGATAGCTGTCTTTTATAATACACAGAAACCAACACAGAGGGTCAAAGAAAATGAACAAAAACAGGGAAATACAGTTCAAATAAAATAACAAAATAAATCTCCAGAAACTGTTCTGAGTGAAGTGGACATATGTGATTTATCTGACATGGAATTCAAAATGCAGATGCTCCTTGACCTATGATGAGGTTACATCCCAATAAATCCATCATAAGTCAAAAATGCACTTAATACCCTAGTAAGCCTATTATAAAGTTAAAAAATTGTAAGTCAAACTATTCTAAGTACAGATGCTCCTTGACTTACTATAAAGTTACATCCTGATAACCCCATTAAAGTCAAAAAGAATGTGAAGCCAAACCATTGTAAGTCAGGGACCGTCTGTAATATTCATAAAGATCCTCACCAATATCAAGACAGAAATACAAAAACAAACTGAGAACTTCAACGAAGACAGAAAGTTAAAAAAGCACCAAACAGCAAATATAGAACTGAAGAATGCTATAACTGAACACAAAAATTTAATAGTTTCCACAGAAGACTAGATCAAGCAGAAGGAGAAAAAAAATCAGTGAATTCAAAGAGAGGTCACTGAAAAATCATCCAATCTGAGGAGCAAGAAATAAAAAGAATGAAAAAGAATGAAGATATCTTAACAGACTTATGGGACACCATCAAGAGGAACAACTTATGAATTACTGGCTTGCCAGAAAGAGAAAAGAAAGAGAGAGGAAACACACTCAGTGAAATAATGGCAAAAACTTCCAGGCCTGGGGGAGGAAATAGAAAGCCAGCTCCAGGAAGCCCAAAGGACATTAAATAAGATTAATTCAAAAACACTCACACCAAGACAAATTATAATGAAATTGTCAATAGCTAAAGATAAAGAAAGAGTTCATGTTGAAAGTAGCAAGGGAAAAGTGTTTTACTGTATGTAAGAGAACATTCATAAGACTATCAGTAGATTTCTTAGCAGAAGCCTTGCAGGTTAGAAGGGAGTGAAGTGATATATTCAAAATACTGAAATAAAATAACTGCTAAGAATACTATATCCAGCAATAATATCTTTCAAAATCAAAGGGATGGTATAAACTTTCTCATACAAACAAAAGCTGAGAGAGTTTATCACCACAAGACCCACCTTACAGGAAATGCTAAATGGAGATTAAGCTGAAGGAATAAGATATTTATTAGTAACATGAAAACATATGAAAATATAATACTCACTGATAAAAGTAAGTATATTGGCAAATCCAAAACACTCCAGTACTGTAATGGTGGTGGGTAAATCATTAATATTTCCAGTAAAAAAGTTAAGAGGCAAAACTACTAAAAACAACTAGAGCTACACAAATTTATTAAGGGATACAAATTATAAAAAGATGTAAAGTGTGACATCAAAAAATTTAAAATGTATAAGGTGGGGAGTAAAAGTATATCATTTGTATATGCAATCAAAATTAAGTTGTTACCAACTTAAAATAGCCTATAATAAGTATAACATGTTTTATGTAAGCCTCAGGGTAAACACAAAACAAAAGGCTACAACAGATACACAAAAGAAAAAAAAAGAAAAGATCCAAAATGTATCACTATAGAAAGCTATCAAACCGCAAAGGAAAAAAGAAACAGAAGATCTACAAAACAACCAGAAAACAATGAACAAAAAGGCAAGAGTAAGTCTGTACCTATCAACAATTACTTTGAATGTAAATGTATTAAATATGCCAATCAAAAAGCATACAGTAGCCAAATGGATTAAAAGACCACAAAAAGACCCAACTATACGCTGCTTACAAGAGACTCATTCCACCTTAAAGTTCACTCATAGACTGAAAGTGAAGGGATGAAAAAATATAGTTCATATAAATGAAAACACAAAATAGGCTTCAGATCAAAAAGCGTAAAAAGAGACAAATATCATCATATAATAATAAGGGAATAAATTCTTCAAAATGATATTATAATTGTAAATACATGTACACCCAACATTGGAACATCTAACTACATAAAGCAAATATTAAGAGATCTGAAGAGAGACACAGACTAGAACACAATAACGGTAGGGGATTTTAATACCTTACTTTCATGATTGAACACATCATCTAAACAGAAAATCAATAAAGAAATACTAGACTTGAACTACACTTTAGACCAAATATACCTAACAGACAGAATATTCCATCTAACAGAAACAGAAATATACATTCTTCTAGAGTGCATACAGAACACTCTCTATGATGGATCATATGTTAGACCACAAAACAAGTCTTCCTTAACAAACTTAAGATCAAATTATAACAAGTATCTTTTCCAAACCAATTGTGTGAAACTAGAAATCAATCAGGAAAAAAATCAAACAGGAAAAATCATGCAAATGTTTTAAATATGTGAAAATAAAACAATATGCTTCTAAAAAAACTTCTCAAATCAGATCAAAGAAGTAATTAAATGAGAAATTTTTAAACATCCTGAGACAAATGAGAATGGAAACTTGACATATCAAAACTTACTGCATTCAGCAAAAGCAGTTCTAAGAGGAAACAGTATAGCAAAATGAACAGCTAAGTCAAAAAAGGAGCGAGATCTCAAATACATAACCTAACATTACAACTCAAAGAACTAGAGAAAGAAGAACAGATAAGCCCAAAGTTAGCAGAAGGGAGGAGATAAAGATAAGAGCATAAACAAATGAAATAGAGACTAGAAAGACAATAGAAAAGATCAATGAAGCGAAAAGTTGTTTTTCTGAAAAGCTACACAAAATTGGCAAATCCTTAGCTAGGCTAAGTAAAAAAGAGGACTCAAGTAAATAAAATCACAAATGAAAGGAGATATTACTACTGATAACCCAAAAATACAAATTATCATTAGAATGCTAAGTACAATTTTGTGCCAACCTAGAAGAAATGAATAAATTCCTAGAAACATATAATTAACCTACCAAGATGGAATCAAGAAGAAATTGAAAATCTGAACAGACCAATAGTAAGGAAAAAGATCAAATCAGTAATTTAAAGTCTACCATCAAAAAAAGCCTACCACCAGACAGTTGCACAGCTAAACTCTACCAAACATTCAAAGAACTAATACCAATATTTCTCTAGCACTTCAAAAAATTAAAGAGAAGGGAATACTTCCAAACTCATTTTACAAGGCCAGCATTACCCTGATACCAAAGCTAGTCACACATACTACAATTTTTAAAATCTGCAGGCCAATATCACTGGTGGACATAAATGCAAAAATCCTCAACAAAATCCTAGCAAACTATATTCAACAGTACATTTAAAAGATCATTCGTCATGATTAAGTGAAATTTATCCCCTGGATGCAAGATTTGTTCAATATATGCAAATCAATAAATGTGATTCACCATATTAACGGAAGTCAACTAAAATGATGATATTAAAATATATGGACCTTGATACTTTGTCAACTTCAAATTGGCTCATAGATTAATATTCTGTTCTAAAATAAATTGAGAATTACATGGAGGGGTTAAAAAACATTTAAGCTCAATGAATGTTGATTTACAATGCCTCTTTTAAAAGACTAAAAGAACATTTACCTTGAAGTTCATTTTCTCCTATTTCAACATCAGAATCACTGTCTTCATTACTCTGCAAAGCAGCCATTTTTCTTTCTTGTATCTTTTTCTACAATGTAAAAGGATATTTTTCAGCTCTGTCCTATCTGTAAAAGAAGTGGTTTCCATATGAAACCATTTCTGCACCCCACACCCACCTTGGACAGCAGTTCGCTGCTCCACTGTCTGACCCCCTTAGGGACACTGATGATGCACTCCACGGCTTTGTTCAGGGTCTGCTGTACATCTTCCAGGGCAGGGGCCATGACGATGTTGGGAATGGCCAGAGTGACGCTTGCCCGGAAAATGGGCAGACTATTCTGCTTCATGTTAGAGGCACTGTTACTGTCTGAGTTAACCCAAAACAAGGAATAATTCACATTTTTAATTTAAAATAAGATTTGCTTCCTTTGTAACCATAAGAATTAAAACAATACATGATAGGTATAAAATCCAATAAATACTTGTTGAATGAATGAGTCAATTAAAACTCATGGAGGATCTGGTATTGCTCAATATAACAAAGCAGTTCAGGGGAACCCAAGGCATTTTTTGCTGTTTACAGCTTCTTAGAATACTCTCCACAAAGAAACACACTGTGTGGGATCAGGCTAAATTATAAACGTTTCTCTAAAATATTAAAGATGATTCTTCCAAATAACATAATGCCAACAAATTAGTTAAATGTAACTAAGTAAGCCAGGAATGAAGAACGACTATCGGCATAAGCCAAAGTTAGAACAAATAACCACTTTGGAATTTCAGATAAAACATAGATCTTTCCCACCATGGTGTATAAAATCCAAATGTGGAGTAGTTAAAAAAAAAGGAAAAGAAATAAAGCACAATTTGCCATTCATATTGAAGGAGTTTTAAAAGGTGGAACACAGGTATAGGTATGTAGATAAAGACATGTATGTATATGTGTCTGGGTATCATACTTAACTTTACGTAGTTGCAAATATCTGTAATACAAAAGCTGATAAATAATTGTGATTGAATATTTAACCTATCAGCCAACATTTATTAAGTTCTAACAACAACTCTGTGTCAAGGGAAAGAACTATCCTCCATCCTGAATGAAGTAAAACATAATACGCCATGGCACCAAACAAAAATCTTTCAGAGTTTCCACTTTTATTTACCCACTTTTAATTAAATATTAAAGATGTTTTCTTTCAAATGCCAATATTCAAGATACATAAAAAGATTTTATCCTATTATTTGAGTTTTCCTTAATTACTATTATTTGTTTTCTTTTTACCATTTTTAACTTAAAATTTAATTTCAGGATGCCTCTAGATTTGACGGATTTTTGTGGCCCACCTGAGAAACATATCACCTATTTCTGAACTGTGCTGAGGAAAAGACGATGCTATTGAAAATGAGGAAACCAGCTAGAAAGTACTAAATTACCATAAAAATAGTAAAATACATATATATCCTTTGAAGAGTGTGACATTAGTAAGATGTTTCCACTTTGTAAGACTGGCTAACAAACCTAATGATTTAACAATGAAAGAATCTTTTCCATATAACTTCTTTTAAAGTATGTACCTTTTTCTTTCACCAATTAAAATAATTTTATATATTTTCATCTTATTACAAAAAGACTAAACGTACTACCAATTTTCATGTTATTAACAAAAGCTTAAGCAAACTATTTAACCTCCCTGTGCTGTGCTCTAGTTCTCTGATTTAACATGAGAGTAAAGATAGTATCTACTTAATAGAATTGTTGGGATGATCAAGTTCATAATGTTTAAAATTACAAGAAGGCACTAAATAAACGGCGGATATGGCCAGGCGCAGTGACTCACGCCTGTAATCTTTGGGAGGCCGAGGCGGGTGGATTGCCTGAGCTCAGGAGTTCGCAACCAGCCTGGGCAACACAGTGAAAGCCCGTCTCTACTAACGCACAAAAAATTAGCCAGCCATGGTGGCTACTCCCAGCTATTTGGGTGGCTAAACCAGAGAATCACTTGAACCCAGGAGGCGAAGGTTGCAGTGAGCCGAGATCGTGCCACTGCACTCCAGCTTGGGAGACAGGGCGAGACTCCATCTCAGAAATAAAAATAAAAATAAAAATAAAATGATGGATATTTTTAATTATTTAATTTTAACAGGAACGGACGCATGCATGCGTGCACACACACACACATACCAGCAACTATGCCTGATCATCCACTAAGCAAACCATATGAGATTATTACCCCGGAAGTTAATTGTGTGAGAGGAATGAATGCGTTTGCGAATGGCCTCTAGTGTATTCCTTGTAACTTTCAGAAGAGCATCCATGTTCTGATGGTTGAAATGAGACAGCAACTCGCGGGCTTCTTCCCCTAACATCTCAGTTTCTTTCTTTTTCCTCGTCACTGTCGTCAAAAACAGGGCATCGGCTCTGGCATTAATGAATGATGTCAAGGTGTCAAAATTTCCTTCTTCTCTTTTTGCTGTTACAAGATGAAAGAGATAGCGATAAGTTAGATGGATGGATAGATAGATAGATAGATAGATAGATAGATAGATAGATAGATAGATAGATAGATAGAATCATTTGTTACAACTAAAGCATAAATTACATGCAAGTTTAATATCACTTAAACCTCACACTTCTTAGGAAGTGAGGACATCAAAAAGTAGGAGGAGGAAATAAGGAACCAGATGAATTGATGGAGGCATCTCCTTCTCAGTATGAGAAAACAGCCAACAAGAGAGGCAGGAACTGAAAAAGCTATACTGGCCCCCAAGGGCCTGGGTTCTGGTGCTACCTCCCACCAACAGCCCTAAACCTTTGGGGGGATAATTTCCCTTCTTCATATCTCAGTGTTCTCCTCTGTCCTGCAAAAGGTTTGCTCAGTCTAGATGCTCTCCGAGGGGAATTCCAATCAATAATCCATCCAACTCTATTGATAAGGTAAAATAAAACACCCACCCATACATAAATGTAAAGAAAGCTAACAAGGGCCAATGAAAAGTGCGTGTTTTCACAGTTTAACCAAAAGTAGTAAGAATTAACAACATAGAGTCACTAAAATATGTTCAGGGCCATAATTTCAGATTTATACATATCATTAGAAAATTGAAAGGATGTTTATAGAAGTATGAAATTAATTGCTATGTAGAAAATTCAGTTTTAGTTTTTAGTAAATGTCATAGAAAAACAAGACCCTTTCATTACCCCATCTCTTACCTGAATTTTCATTTTTGTAATTAACACTATTTTCATTGGATATTTTTTCACTTTCTTCTTTAGATAAAACTTCCACATCCAGCAACATATTTACAAGCTCATTGACTGCCTCCTCCACTAATGAGCTTTTAAAATGTAGTATTTGTGCACCATTTACACAAAGATCCTAACCAAAAAAAAAAAAAAAAAGATAGCACAGTGGTATATTGTTTATCTAGCTCTTGAGAGCACAGAAGCAGTGGAAGGAATGCTGTGGCTCAGCCTCCAGGTGAGATTTTAGCCCCAGTGATGCCTGGCCACATCCTTCACATTAGCACAGGCCAGGCGTCCTGTAAAGGAAAGTATTAAGGACAAGGGAACCAACTGGATCAGTGTAGATGGACCAAAATTACAGGCACTTCTCCATCAGTAGAGAAAATACCTTCAAAAGCCATCAGCAGCCTCTCTTCCCATCACATTTCCTTCGTATCACATAAATCGGATCCAGCTACCCTTCTTTCTCTCCTTGTCTTTGCCAACAAACCATAGTCATCCCCTCATTAATTTCAAAGACATTACCCACCCCTCTAACTATATTGTACATTTCTCAAGAATGGATTTAATAAATACAAACTAACATGATTTTGGGGCATGGTGATCAATTCTGGAGGAGATTAGGTAGACGGATAGTTATAGATGGATGATACAGACAGAATCAGTGATTTACTACCTAGTCGGAAAGTGAGCCCGTGAAACAATAGACTGTCAGTTAGGCACAGTGTCCAGCTCCATTCCAAGTTCCAGCATTATACATCTTTAAACTTATACGGCTTGAAACTAGGATTCAAATCCTTGCTCTGCATGATCCTGAAAATCCTTCTCAGTCTCAATTCCCTCATATGTATAATGGTGATAATAGTAGAACTCACTGTAGTTTTTGCAAGTATTCTATAAAACAAATGCAAGTAAAACACTAAGAGCAGTGCCTGGCATAAAGTAAGCACACAAGAAGTGCTCGTTATTATTATTCGTTGGAAAATCACAAGCATCCACAGGACCTAAATATTTGCAAAGGTTAGTCATCTCATTCTACGTAAGCTAACTCCTCAGTTCTCTGAGAGAACACTAATATTTTTTAAAGTCTGAATCTTAAGTCCTCTGACTCTACCTTGGAGAGAAATACACATGTGGTTTCCATTCTCAGGGCCAGCTCTCACAGGGAATCCTCAAGTAACTTGCAGCTCTTTCAGCCCTCTCAGGAACACAAACACGTGTTTGAAATCACAAAATTCCTTTGTATTGAGGGTTCTAGAAGATGAGATTGATAACCTCTCAAAGATTAACATAGTTCCAACAACATTGTTTACATCTCTTAACTCTTTCTCTCTGTGAGAAGGCATAACCATAAAAATGTAAACAGCATAGAAATTAACAAAGCAGAATATAAATGCAATGAGGAAAAAGAATAAATAGACTCATTAAAATATCCCCTAGGACAAATAAAATAACTGAAAGATACTGCCTCCACTTATCCTGATTCATTTCAACAACTAACCTCCATGATGACACCCAAAAGCTGAAACCCACCAAAAGGGCCTATCTTTGAATCCTGAATGGTGTCCTCCTTGAATAATCAGCGTGGAGGTCCACCATTTCCTCATTCCCATGATGCTTCAGCTTTGGCAAACCAGGAACCCACTAGATGCCACGTCTTCTCCAGGTCTCTTCACCCTTACTCCCTGCTTCATGCCCTCTCCTAACATGATTTCACACTTCAACCATTATTGTGCTAATATCCTTTAATCCATCACTCTCTGAACCTTCCACTGCCCCACCCAGGAGAAGCCCAGCCCAAATGAACCAAGTGACTTACCCTCTCCACTGGCACGCATAGGTCATGGTGATGCAGATGCTTGGCACTGGGAATTCATGGTTCCCAAACTCAAACTGGCCCCTAATGCCACTCGGGAATCATTCTACATGACTATAGCCACTTCCCTCTAACAAGCTCCATAACAGCTGTGTCTTCAAATCTATGTGTCCTCAATTTGTTACACCATCGTTCCTTATCATACTCAAAGAATGACCCTGATTTCTACAGCACAAAGCAAATGGAGGTCATGACACGGGGACTCAAACAACTCCCACTGCCCTCATGCAGAAGACAAATCGGCCTCCATCAGGAGCTCCTTTTCCTCTTGTTTCAGTGAATGCAGTCATTCTCCTTTTATTCAAGGCTAACTCCACAACCTGAGTTCTGAATCACAGCTTCTCTGGCTTCCTCAGAAACCAAGCCTACCCCTTTCTTCCTCTCTATTGATTTTCCACCTGAGCATATGAACACCCAGTGTACTTCAACTCAACACCTTTCTCCAGCTGCAACATGCTTCCACCTCGGAGCCTTTGCACATGCTGTTCTCTCTGCCTGGCATGTTCTTCCCCTAAAATGTTCACAAGGCTTGCATTCTCACTCCCTCCCTTCAAATCTAACCATAGAAGTCATCATTGACCATGGACATAAAATCACAACTTTCTGTCAGGTAACTCCTTTTCTCCATCATCTTTGTCATTTTTCTCCATCATCCTTTTCATTTTTCTCCATAATTGAATTATGAAAAATAAACACATTCAAGAGAAATGATTTACTAATACCTATATTGGTAATCAAAAATGCAAATTCAAATTGGGTTCCACAATTTTGCTACTTAAACTAAAAGTAGTAAACTATAATGAAACAGTGTTTGTTGGAAGTGAAACTGGTACTACTGCATTGCTGGTGGCATTGTAAGTTGATAACATCCTTTAGAAAAGCAATTTGGCTACCAATATCAAGAGCCATCCAATAAGGCCATACTCTCTGACACAATAATTTTATTTTGGAGGAGGGAATAATATTAAAGAAGAAAATACATGATACATGCATATATTCACTGCAGCTCTTCACAAATTAGCAAAACTTTGGAAGCCATCTAAAGGTTCAGCAATAAGAAACTGGTAAGTAAATTACAGTATATCAACACAGTAGAATATTCTGAAGGCACCATTAAAAGGCTGCCTATGAAAGCCATGTAGCAACATGAAGAATATTTTGTGAGGAAATGTTAACTGGGAGAAAAAAGTACTACTCAAAACCTGATATATATGGAGTAGAGACCACAACTTTATTAAAAAGCTTAAAATGCATTAATATTATAATAATGATGGCATAATTGATTAAAATACTAGTTTCTTTCCATTTTTAAAGTATTCTAAGACTTTCTTTTAAATTGAAAACAAGTGTATTTTTATAAAACAATCATCAGAAAAGGGGTAAGAGTAAAACCATGGAGGCAAGTGATTTCTCAGAGGAAGAGATCGTTTCTTAAATGATCCGGGAGAACAAGGGGAGGGTTAGGTGTACCCACAGTTAGTGAATGTGAGGAGGAGGGACTAGAAATTTCTAACATGTAGACAGTAAGTTTTGAGTATAAAATGACTTAATATAACCTGCCATACATGCAGAAAGGGGTGAATACAGCAGGCCTGAAACTGTTCTCCTTAGAAAGTCCTGCTTGGGAGGTGGTACCTTGGCCGCTGTCTGTAAGCTTGGATTTTGGGAGCGTTCCCCCTGTTGCCCTGCTGATAAAGATAGTTCGCTGTGCCTAAACTGCTTGTGCACACAATGTAGCTTATGCTGAACACCGGATTCCTTCTGGGAGTCTGGAATTCTGGTCCATGCTAAGCACAGTGTGTGACCAGACCCAGTAAGAACCTTGGGCCCTGAGTCTCTAATAGGTTTCCTTGGGCAGAAACATTGCACAGAGGGGACAGTGAGCTCCAGGCAAGCCTCACAGGAGGGAGAAAGCATGAGGAAGCCTGGACAGGGACTCCCCAGACACCACCTGTCTTTGTTCCTTATGATCCAGCTGCGTCTCTTAACTATGTCAGGGCAGTGCAACTACGTGCTGAGTTCCGTGAGTCCTCCTAGTGGGGGTGGTCTTGGAGACCCCGACACACCGTATTAGAATCATGATCGAG
This sequence comes from Rhinopithecus roxellana, assembly GCF_007565055.1. Lineage (NCBI taxonomy): Eukaryota > Metazoa > Chordata > Mammalia > Primates > Cercopithecidae > Rhinopithecus > Rhinopithecus roxellana. The sequence goes on from NC_044551.1 coordinate 95,872,215, forward strand.
GAGTCCTTATCCTCAGGATGCCCACTGGGAATATTGTAAATGACACTAACATGACATGCCTGAAGGGGCACTTCGTGGAGCGCTGCTCCCAGGAGCTTGCTCCTGGCACAGGGAAGAAAGTGTCCCATTTGCAAATGTGTTGGAGAAATAATGAGCTACGAAAAGTTAAATGAAGGGCCAGGCACAGTGGCTCACGCCTATAATCCAAGAACTTTTGGAGGCCAAGGCGGGCAGGTTGCCTGAGCTCAGGAGTTCGAGACCAGCCTGGGAAATACAGTGAAACCCCATCTCTGCTAATATACAAAAAATTAGGCAGACATGGAAGCATGTACCTGTAGTCCCAGCTACTCTGGAAGCTGAGGCAGGAGAATTGCTTGAACTAGGGAGTCAGAGGCTGCAGTGACCTGAGTTCATGTCACTGCACTGCAGCCTGGGCAACAGAACAAGACTCCGTCTCTCAAAAAAAAAGTTAAATGGAGATCTTCTGAGGGCCTTTATCTTAATCTGTTAATGTGTAGTGGATCTGTAAGCACAGCCTTCACCCTAAGCAGTTTGCACTCACTCCCTGCCTCTCTCAGGATTCCCAGCAATGGTTCCAGAATTGTGTGCTATAGAACACCAGTTTGGGAAACCCCCCTCACCAAAAATGTTTAAAGAAGAAATTTTGTCTAGAAGCTGTTCAAAACAATTCTTTTGTTAATTAACCCTAGCTGATGAGAAGCACTTCCGCAAGACAGCTCTATCCTTCATTAAAAAATGGAAAAACTAGGCCGGGTGCAGTGGCTCACGCCTGTAATCCCAGCACTTTGGGAGGCCGAGGCGGGCAGATCACGAGGTCAGGAGATCGAGACCATCCTGGCCAACACGGTGAAACCCCGTCTCTACTAAAAATACAAAAAATTAGCCAGGCGTGGTGGCAGCGCCTGTAGTCCCAGCTACTCGGGAGGCTGAGGCAGGAGAATGGCGTGAACCTGGGAGGCGGAGCTTGCAGTGAGCCAAGATCATGCCACTGCACTCCAGCCTGGGCGACAGAGCGAGACTCCGTCTCAAAAAAAAAAAAAAAAAAAAAAAAAAGAAAGGAAAAATTCCAAGTGTGTTCTATGGCAATTTCTTTCCTACTGATCTGAAATGATGTGCTCCTCATAGCTAAGTGACTGTTTACTTACATACATTTCTCTTCATTGGCTAATTATTGTCAGAAGATTTCATGTTTGAACCACATCTATCACAGAGCATTGCAAGTAGAGAAAAAAAATCTAATTTAAACTTCAAAAAAGTGACCTTTATAGGAAAATGAATCACCAAAAAACTTTAAACAAAAAAATCAAGCCTTTAATGACCTTTGTCATTTGGAGAAACTCTTCACAGGTAAGCGGCTCCTCCTGGGGAAGCTGACAAAGAGGCGTGCTGCTCATTTCTTCTAGAATGGCATCAATGCGGAACTCAATCAAATCATTGACCCTGTCAAGCAGCAACTCCAGGTCCTCTTCGGGAAAAAATAAAAGTAAATAAAAGAGATTAAGTAAAACATTTTGTTTTTTAAAAAAATCAACACTTGATTAAATGACAGTAGTAAAATCAGCTTTAAAGATTCACAGTTACATGTGTCCCCCCGATCCCCACTGTTTCACACTTGGTTGTTGCTAACAAAATATCCAAATTGTTGACTCTCTAATACTAATATTCTGTAGGGAGAATAGAAAGTCTATCTTGGTAGCCCATTCTAATTTATGATAATTCTTATTATGAAGTTTTAATACATTTTATAAATGCCTCCTTAGGGAATTTTAGCCAATTTCCTTTTGTCTTGTTTCCTGGGGCCATCATTCCTTCTCTGTAACCAGTTTCTCAGCCCCTGCCCTGCCTAACTCTCACTCATACTTGAAGATCTGGCTCAAGTGCATTTCCCCGCAGAGGCCCTGGGTGAATCCGTGTGCACTGGAGTGGTCCCTCCTTCTGTAAAACCACGGATGGAACAGCCTTAAATCTCTGCAGATTGTCTACCCATGTGTCTTATCTTCTTTAGAATTCATTTTTGTTTATCCTTACATCTTCAACATTTAACCCAGTGCCTATTCCACAAGAAGTGTTCAACAAATTTTACTAAAGGGAAAGTTCCCTAATTTTTCTTTCAGTGTAAATATCATAGGGAACCACTTTTTTAGTTATGCTGAAGTAATATTGAATGCTAAGTTCAATTGATGCAAAGGCCGACTCTGAAGCAAACTAACAACTGCACATCCAAAGTAGGAAGGGTCACTAATGGATATCCATCTAAGGGCAATGCATTCTTCAGCAATGCCATACAGTAAGATTTCTCTTTTTCTAATACTCCTTTCTCCTGGAAAATAAAGTTGAAATTAAATAAAGGAAAGTCAGTGTTACATACCAATGATGTATCAGAGATGTACACACTTCCTTAAATAAATAACTTTATTTCCTAAAGAATAAAATCCTTAAAGTTTTCTATTGTTTCTAAGCTAATTATTAAAGAGGCTACTCAAGATACCAAATAGTTCTGCCTGGTAAATGGATTCAATACCAAAAGAGAGCCAACACTTTCATTTAAGTATGTGTGAGTAATACAATTCTCTACTCTTTCTAACAGACTGCTTCATCTTTAAGGACATCTGTGTTAAGCTGAAAAAAAAATAGTCCCCAAGGATGTCCACATCCTAATCTCCTACGAATGTTACCTTTTATGGCAAAAGGGATTTTGCAGATGTGATCAAGTTAAGGATTATGTTATGTGGAGAGTGTCCCAGATTATCTATACTCTCTTAAATGTATGATGCAAATGACAACCTGTAAGTAGGACTGGCTCACCAATCCAATAAAAATCCAACTGCTCTTGAGATTTTACATAGTTTTCTCACAAAGAAACTTAATCTTTGTTCTATTTTAGTTCCTTAAATTACAAAAGAAAAACATAATAGAAAACAAGAACAAGAAGTTTCTCTAGAAACTAACTAGTTAGCTTGTCTCCAGCTAACTTTCTAATAAAACATTCAAATTGTTGATAATCTAATACTAACGTTCTAAAGGAAGGATGTTACTAAATTCTACCTTGGTCATCTGCTCTAATTTGATTATGATAACTCATTATGAAGTTGTTATACATTTCATAAGTTCCTCCTTAGGAAATTTTAGCCAATTTCCTCTTGTTTTATTTCCTGGGGAGAAATATTTATTTTGGAAGAAATATTAATTTAGAGCAAGGAAATTGGGTTCTAAACTCATTGTTATTTCTTACACCTCTGTAATATTAAAAGCCATTTAGCATCTCTAGCTTGATATTCATTCATATTCAAAAACTCCATTATCATTTGTTTTTGAGTCCAGCTCCCAATCTATAAAGCACAACAAAGGTGAGGTATGGGCCAACCATAATTTCTCACTCTACTCCCCTCCAACCCAGTACTTCTCAAATATTCCTAAACATAAAGCACCTGGCTATTTAAATAGCTGGACCTTCTGGAACCTAAGGAAAGTACAGTGAAAACCTCCTGAAAAGACAAGCTCTTGACAATTTAGATTATAAATAGACTAGGTACTATGTTAACAGCCATAAATACCAGAACAAGAAAGAGACCTGAGGGGCAGAGTGTGGGGAGAGAGAGAGAGGATAAAAGGAGGCATCATGAGAGCTATCTAAAAGGGAAGCCCAGGAAGAGGTATCCAGAAATAAGGTAATGGGCTTGAGGGGTAGGATTGGGGTTACAATGATAAAAAAATGAAGAGAGACTAACTATATAAAATTATTGCAATTATGAATCTGTAAGTATATGGGTGTCTACTACACACCCAACTGAGAATAACACAAAACAAGTATGAAAATGAAACAGCCTGGATTTAATTATTTCACATTGCATTCATAAATCATAACACCATTTTGTACCCCATCAATTTTTCCCCACACAACTCCCTCTTCACAGAATCCACAAATCTATACCATTATCAATTATCAATTTATAATAAAAAGTTAAAAAATTAAACAGCCTGATGTTCAGGCCCTTTGCAGTCTGTTTAAGGAGAAAGATGAAACTGTACTAAACCATTAGAAGACAACCAAAATATCAAGTCTGTGGTCCCAAATGTGAATCCAACAGGAGGTCACAGAAGGAAGTGGTCACAGGAGGCAGAGTAAGGAGAGTAGGCTTCTGGGGGCAAGACTTACTCTGAGCTATAAGATCGGGGAGGATTGGGCCATGAAGAGGAGAGGGTGTAAGACACTGGCTAGGAAAGGAGAATAGCAATGTCTAAGTCTTTCTGAGAAAAAAAAAATTTTACCATGTTCCAAACTGTGCTACACTGTCTGCCACAGAAGATCTGTAAGGTGTTAATGTGTCCTCCTGGAAGACAGCCAAGGAATTCTGGGAAATACCACACACAAAAGGCCACTTTTGGAGACCTAATGGATATGCCTAATGGGCATGTTAAAGGCTCTGAAAAGTCATCCAGCAAAGAAACCTGTCCAACTGCTCCTCCTGGATTTTTCAGACATATTTGAGCCCTTCTTTGCAACATACCTGTACACATTCCAGAAAATCGCGTTTTGTGGAATATGCTACCTTACCTATATTTTAGACTATTATATCTCTTTTTAATGAAAATTGTGTTATTTTAAATATTTCCCATTTATCCTGTTGTTCAGCACTGTACCCTATCCAAATCTCTACATCTTTCAAATCAAGCTCTCAAAATATACTAACCTATTTATATAAAAAGCTGAATAACTCTAAAGATACTTTAAATCCTAATGTCCAAAAATACAAATAAATGAAAATATGTGGTTAATCTCTGGGGATAAAATTAAATAGTGAATATTTATAGTTTCCAGGAAATTACTGAATTCACATGCTTTGGAACAATTCCTTATGAAACAGCTTAAGAATAACACTCCCCATTTCATTATTTGTATCTCCATATTTATAAGAAATTATACAACAGATGTTAGGAACTCAGCCTTTAGAATTCAGAGATAGTAATTATTAAAGCAGACTCACTGATCTTTGCAAAAGTGTTTTCTAAATATGTCTCTATATTCAGTGATGTCCAGGTCAGTGCAGCCAAGCCGGGTTGGAGAGCTTCATCCACTTTGGCCAAGTGAGGGACAATCAGTTGCTCAATGGCAGAAGGGATCTTTGACTTCACTCTCTGATATTCGGCTAGCATCATCTGCAATGAAATTGGGGTTAAGTAATCAATGAATATCTCACTTCTAATGTCTGTTAATATCTCATGTTTTATACAAAATGACTATTTTTATTTAGGGTCAAACTGTAGGGCTCTAATAGCCTGGCAGGTAGAGTAGCCAAAACAATAAAAAGAAAAGAAGACAAGGACTCTCTCCATAATTACAAATTCCTAACCCAAAAAAATACAACTGGAGATGAACAAGAATTTAAAACTAAGAGTGCCTTACCTCCTACACAGCCTAAAAAGGAAGAATATCTAAGACCAATAATTTTTCTAAACCATGCAGAGACACGGGAATGGCACCTTCCCCTGCTCATCACCAGCCTTGTTTGTTCCTCTTTGCACACGGGTACAACATGCAGTTGCTCCTCTGGGAACCTCTTGCAGACCACACTCATCACCCAAAACATCTGGGTCACCAGAGGTCCACCTCAGCCCTTTGCTAGGATTATAGGCCAAATCTTGTTGCCAAGACCCAAAGCACACGGGGAACCAGTGTTGATTTCAACTAGTGTCACGGCTTTGAATTTCATCCAGATGCCAGAAACAAACACATTTACATCTCCAGCCCAGATCTCACTCCTGAAAGTCTAGATTCACAAGTGGCAGCAGCCTCCCAAAGTTTCCACATCAATATGTAACAGATATTTCAAACTTAATAAGTCCCAAACTGAAAGTTTGTTCTTTTCCCAAAACCTCTTCCCAGCGCATCCTCCAACTCAGCTGATGGTGATTTTATCCTTCCAGTCCACAGGTCAAAAGCCAGAGTCATCCTTGATTCCTCTTTCACTCTTATGCACACAGGTAACTCATTAGGATACCTTGTTTGCTGTCTAAACTATATCTAGACTTATTGGGAGGGTGAGTGGAAGCAGGGAGACAATGGTAGATCATCCCAATAATTTAGGTAGGAGCCAATGATGGCAGTAACTGCAAATGTGGAAAGCAAGTCAGATTCTGCTTCCACTCACCCTCCCAATAAGTCTAGGTACAGTTTAGCAGCAAAAATTATCCTTTCAAAATGAGAATTCAGATCATGTTACTCCTCTACTCACACGGTTACACAGCCTCCCATTTAATTCAGGGCCACAAACTTTTATACAAAGGACTTGGATAGGTGCTTGGTCTAGAAAGATCTACCCGATTTTGTCCCATTACTTCTCTGATCTCATCTCCAAACACTCTTTCCCTCTCTTACCTGCACTTGCCTGACTGTCTTCCTTTCTGATCCTGAGCCTCAGGGCCTTTGCACCTCCTTCAAATAATTACTCAAATTATACTTTCTCAGTTATACCTGTCCTGACTACCTGTTTAAGATTATAAACCACCACCAAACCCACTCACACATTTTATCCCCCTTTTTTGTCCACAATAACTATCACTTTATTACAATAAACTATATTAATTTGCCTACTTACAGTGTTCGTTTTCTGTCTTACCCAGCTAGACTATAAGTTCTACAAGGACAAGAATTTTGTCTGCTTTGTCCAGTGAGCCTGAACCAGTGCCTGGCACATAGGAGATAATAAATCAATATCTATCAAACTAATTAGTTGTTATCGGAAGGACTTTTCATCTGAAATGGAGATTCTCATCTTTATTGAAATGTACATAATGTTGAACTGTCAGTATTATTTACAGAATGTCAAACTGTGTCAATATTTTGTTCATATGTGACCATGTCAATATTAATAAACATTAATTGTAAGAAACTAACATTAATGTGCCTCATAAATACAGTTGGTATTAAGACCATCTATGTGCATGTTGGTATTACCTTGATAATAGATTAATGTTTACCAAACTGTTCTGCCTGGAGTACTAGACCAAAGAGATTCTGTAAGAAAAATGGCCCTTTGATAGATAAATTTTTAAAATGCTGCATACAATATCTCCCCTCTTGAGTGATCACAGCTAATATTAATGATTCTTAGAAACCTGCTTAAGGAAGTAAGAAGCCTTGCAAGGCTTTGAAAATTTTGTTAAACTCAGTATTTCCCAAGTGGACCTCATAATCCTTTCCTCATATAATGTTTTTCCACAATTTCTATAAGATTCTTTCAATCTCCATAAAAGCCGCTTTAGAAAAGTCTAAATTTTCTGGTTCTATTAGCAGCTACTTACACATTTCCTGAAACTTGTATCCACTGCTTGTCTTTTTTCAATGTCCACCAGTTATTCTATCTGGAAGCAGTTCTCAGCATCTGCTTCTAGCAGGCATTCTACTTCCCACCTTTAATCCCAGAAGGTATTACTCAACTGCTTTGACAAAAGAGAAACCCAGGCTCAGAAGGTGAAGTCATTTACCTAAAGATAATGATTTGAATCCAGACTAAATTGGCTTCAGAACCTATATTTGTAACTATTAGCCTGTACTTGGTCTTTTCTTTCTAGTTAAACTGTCTTCCAAGGAATAGATGAAGAAACAGATTCTCAGTTACTTTGGCATATCCGCAGAAACCTGAAAGCTCTAGCAAACATTCAGCACAATAACTGCAACACTTCAGATGGTCCCCTAAACCTGCCAATAGATCTGCTTGGACCAGCTACTCATGTTGAGCAGGAACTTTTAACTCTCAACCTCCAAGATGTTAACCAGATGATAATTTACTCCCTTGAATTGTCATTTAAAACATTCTTTGATCCTCCTCCCTTCATGGGGTGGGGACCATATCCCCTTTCTTTGAATCTGGGTAGGTTTACAGTCCAACAGAGTACAACAGAGATGATGCTATGAGACACCTGAGGCTATTATAAAGACCATGTGGCTTCTTTATTGTTCACTGTAGTACTTGTTCTTGAAACCCTGAGCTGCCATATAAGAAATTCTACTAGCCAGAGGCCTCCATACTGGAAGGCCACGTATAGATGTGCCTGTTCACAGGAAAGAAACAGACACTAGAAGAGCCCTTCTGGGTTCTGGTCTTACTTCTGCCACTTTCTAGCTATCAGACCTTTGCTAAATCTTTTAACTTCTCTCAGCCACAGTTTTTTCATCCATGAAATAAAATAATAGTATTCTGTCCTACTTACCTAACATGGTGGTAGAAAAGATCAAATGAGATAATGAGCACGAAGATGGTTTTAAATATAAAATACAATGCAAGTGCATGGACTTAGTATTGTCATGTGATGTTAACCACTATGAAATTTTAACAACGGTTTCCATGTTGTCAGATTCCATGGCTGCATCTCTGATCTCACCTTTTTCATCCCCTGGGTAGCAGCATTTGTCACTGGTGACCAGTCCTTCTCTCTGTAGCCTTTTCATACCCTTGGCTTCCTTTGTTTGTTTTTTGTTTGTTTGTTTTTTGAGACAGATCTCGCTCTGTCATCCAGGCTGGAGTGCAGTGACGCAATCTCAGCTCACTGCAACCTCCGCCTCCTGATTCAAGAGATTCTCCTGCCTCAGCCTCCCAAGTAGCTGAAATTACAGGCACATGCCTCCATGCTTGGCTAATTTTTGTATTTTTAATAGAGACGGAGTTTCACCATGTTGGCCAGGCTGGTCTCGAACATCTGACCTCAGGTGATCTGCCGGTCTCAGCCTCTCAAAATGCTGGGATTACAGGCATGAGCCACTGCGCCCTGCCATCCTTGGTTTCCTTGACACTTGGTTTATTCTCAGCTCAAAGGTCAATCCTCTGTTTTATGTGCATATCTGTCTTCTTCTTTCAGATCTGTTAATATTGGAACAACCCAATGCTTGGTCCAGTGGCCCTCCATTCTTCTCTGTCTGTATTCTCTCCCCTAAGAGATCTCATCTAGGACAATGACACTAAATAAAAATGATATTCTGATAACTCTCAGAAGTATGCCTCCAACTTTGGCTTCTCCACTGAACTCTAGACTTACATATCCAACTGCATGGACAACATTGCCACTTGGCTGTCTAGAAACTATCTTGTACTCAATTGGGAACTAGTGATTCCCTCCTGCTGCCCCAAATACACTAGTTCTGGTTCTTGCCATCTCCATAAATTGAACTTACAGTCGGGGCCCCTGCATGGTATTGTGCAAGTTATAAAGAACACAACCTACACAGCACTCTATGGCACTCCTACTTTAATTCATTGAATTGCTCACACCAAAAGCAGAGGAATTATCCCCAAGTTCTTTCCTAACCCGACTGTTGACATAACTCTAAATTCTCCAAACAACTCTGCTGTCATCCTAGTTCAAGCTCTCATCTTCATCCAGGGCCAGTGTAACACTTCACAAACTGGCTTCCCACTGATACCTTTGTTCCCCTTAACATCCATTTTCCACCCAGCAGTAAGAATAACTTTTATTATAAAAACAGATTGTGCCTTTTTCAGTGGCTCAAAATCCTCCAATGGTTTCCTGGTACACTCAAAATAAAACCCAAGCTTCTCAACTTGGCCTGCAAGACCTGAAACGGCCTGGCCCCAGCCAACTCTGCAGCCGCACCCCATGGCACTGTCCCCTCAGTCACTCCATTCATCCTGGCCACTTTCTGCTCCTTGAATATGACACATTGCCATATTTTTTTATAATACATTCCAGAGCTAGCCAAGAAAGGGGGAAAAAAATAAAAGTAGTATACCTTCATGTTACTGAAGTTCCTTTTGTATCTATCTCGTTTCTGGAAGAGGGAAGCTGCCAATGGAGAGACTTCCAGACCCATCTGGGCCATGCACTCTGTTTCTCTAAATAAGATTAATATCTGAGGGTCAAAGTTTACAAACAATTCCCCTGTGCCTGGGGCCTTCACCAACAATGAAGCCTCAAGACCTACATGAATTTCTTCAATCTGTGGGAAGAAACCAACATCACTACTATTAGAAAGTTCAGTTCATACAGAGTATCTGGCTCAGCCATATCTGGGAATAAGGATCATTAAGTTTTTTTTGAGACGGAATCTGGCTCTGTCGCCCAGGCTGGAGTGCAGTGGCGCGATCTCGGCTCACTGCAAGCTCCGCCTCCCGGGTTCACGCCATTCTCCTGCCTCAGCCTCCCGAGTAGCTGGGACTACAGGCGCCCGCCATCTCGCCCAGCTAATTTTTTGTATTTTTTAGTAGAGAGGGGGTTGCACCGGGTTAGCCAGGATGGTCTCGATCTCCTGACCTCGTGATCCGCCCGTCTCGGCCTCCCAAAGTGCTGGGATTACAGGCTTGAGCCACCGCGCCCGGCCAAGGATCATTAAGTGTTGTTCCATGGATTTGAGTTTCCTAAATTAAGGGCGGTAAGATCACTCACTCTTCTCCTAAATCCAGTCTCATAAAATAGCCTTCAAGTTCTTGGTGGTGATGTTGGGCAGTCAATTCAATAAAACCTTTCAATGACTCTCACACTGATAAATAAGTGGACACTGCAACAGTAGCGACGTCTCAAAAGCCATTTAGCTACTTGATACCTTCATGCCTACTCTATTATTCTTCCTAATAAAAGTTTCCTAAAATCTCCTAAACTCAGTTTTTACTTATCTAGAAAAACAATGAACACAGCTATGGAGCCATCGTATCCTGACAACCTACAAAGAAATACAGGTATTGGTAGGATATGCTATGATTAACCAGTTGTACAACCAAAGAAAATGTGAGACTTTGTTTAACAGATGTACTGGTGTTTACTGACACATTTAGGATCTGAATGAATTTTAAAAAGGAAGATATCCTAATAGATTGGGCATAGCAACCAATAGACAAGATCTTCTCACTTTGCAGTTTGTCAATTAAATAAAAATGGGGTTCTGTTACCTGGCTTGTGATTTTTTTTCAAACCTAATAATTATTTTTCTTTGTGGACATATTACACTCTGAATGCTTAGATTCAACCCATCTGCCTTACAAAATACCTACAAATCCAGCTTTCTACAGAAACAACACTGTCAAATGCTAGAGAAGGAGTTCCCATGGTTCCAACAACGGGAAGAGTATAAATTTAGGGACTCACTTGCCGAAGCCACGCCCTGTGGAAGAGGACCTCAAACTCCAGGAGGACCTTGGCCATCCTGTTGTAACTGCGAATTACAGGTTTGGCTTCTGCTGTGCTTAGCACAGTTGGATGCTGCTGGAAAAGCTGCATGGGCTGCTGAATCCTGTGAAAGAGCTGGCGGGCCCACAAAATCTTTCCAGCGATGGGAGGCTGGTTTCGAGCCAGAGGAGGGTCGTATTTCTGCTTTGTATACAGCTTTGAAATCATATCAATGTCAGCCCCATAGTTCTCAAGGATAAGTCGATATTTGTCATCAATACCAAGATTAGGTATATTCAACCTGATTTTTTTTTAAAAAAAGTTAAAAGCTTGAATGGAATAAAATAAGTAAAATACACAATAAAAATATCTAGTAATCTCATTTATTAATATTTATTTTTTTAAATGCTAATGGAAAAGAATGAGATATTTATGTGGAATATTAAAAGAACAAAAATAAAACTCATCCATAAAATGTTGGCAAAACTACTAACTTGGGAAGACTTTTTTCAAATTATCTATATATTAGGAAATATTCTTATAGGCAGTCACAAGGTACTTCAAAGCTAAGAGTATTCTCTATTTGCAGAAATAAAATAAATCCTGAATCCTTAAAAGGATTAATCCTCTGAAAAACTTAAAAACTATGACCTTGTAATCCAAATTGTCAAGAGAGTTTTTCCTTTCCATCAGAATATGAAATAATAATAGGAATAACAACAATAAAAGCTAAACTATCCCAATTTTAGAAAATAGACAATTTCTTGAAACTTTTACCTTTCAAATTTCTTCAACATTCTTAGAGCTTGATTTGTGTTTTGAATCTTCTCAAATGTAACATCCATGAACTTCTGCAACTCGTTCTAAAATAGAATAAAATCTGGTGATGAACAATAGAATTGGGAATTTACTGTTTAGCAACAAGATAAAAGAGCTTTCCATTCTCTGCAAACACATATAATATGGAACAAAATGTAACCAAAAAATTGAATGAGCTTAAAAGAAAAATAAATGCCCAGAAGCCAGAAACAAAGAGACTTGAAAGCCAGGGCAGCCATGGGAGTTGGCACCACGTCAGGTTCCATGGGTATTGGGCCAGACACAGAGCCTGAGGGGTGGCATTGGGGCCTTATCAGAATATGGGGAGAAGGGCTGTGGGGTCCTAACACTCTCAACAGATCCTGCAGAAAGCCGGGATCCTTGAAGTGCTGCCCAGTACATGCAAAGGGAATTGACTCACAAGTTGGGAAAGCTGCAAAGAGGCTTGACATCTGCCCAAACCCTTGGATAGTTGGGAAAAAAATCACCCTACAATGGGGTTCCCATACTTTCTCATCACAACCACTCACTTCTACCACTGGAATGCCAAAGCACCCATAGACAGTGCACAAACAAATGGGCAGGGCACTGTTTGGCTCTTGGACATAGTTTGCTGACCCCTGCCCTAGAGGAACTGAAATCCCACATGTGTGCCACACCTAGATAAGGGGTCCAGGTTTAAAATACACATGAAATGAAAGGGATATAACCCAAGACATTAACATAAAAGCTAGTCTGGGAAGGTAAAACCACTAGGACCACAGCAGAATTCAGGAAAAGCCACTCTACAGAAACACTTTCAAAGCCCGGGGCCAAAAGATTCCTACAGGGAGAAATCAATAAATACATAACTTCTAAAGAAGCTCACAAAGTTTTTGAAAACCCCATAAGAAAATGCTCTTTGAGAGAAAAGGAGCAGAATGCACAAACAGAATTAGTAACCAAGAACTACAAATGACAGAGCAGTCTAAAGGAGACTATGAAATAAGTATATTTAAAGTGATTAAAAAGTAAAGAAGAAACAGAAACCATAAAAAGAACAGAACAGAATAAAATAAGAGCACTCAGATTTTTAAAAACAAAATTTAGACATATAAAGGGGAACATAATTATAATTCAAAATACAATAGATGCAAATTGTAAACACCTGAAAAGAAAACTGATGAACTACAAGACTGTTTTCAAATAAAATACCCAAAGTATAGCCGAGAAATAAAGAAATGGAAAAATACAAAAAAAGACTTTAACAAACATGGAAGTTAGAAAAAGAAGGTGTAACATATGTCTATTGGAAATCTTGGAAGACGAACCTAAAGTATTTAAAAAGATAAAGGCTGAGTATCTTCCACAATTAAAAAAAGACTTAGTTCTCAAATGGAGGAAGCACATTAAATTCTGAACAAGAGAAATATGTTTTAATCACACCTAAAACTCACATAAAGATGCCAAAGGTAAAGAGAAAAACAATATTAAAAGAAAATAATATTAATACTAAAAGAGAAAAATATTAAAATCACAAAAGGGAGAAATCAAATTATCTATAAAGCAATAACTATTTGATAACAAATACCTTGTTGAGAACAACAGCTGACAAAATCAATGAAAAAAGATCTTCTAAGGGCTGAAAGAAAATAACACCCAAACTAAAATCACATATAAAATGAGAATAAAGTTCAAGATTGAGGGAAACCTTATAGGCATTTGGGTGTAAAGACTGGAAGAGTTTACCACTAACAGACTCTTGTTAAAACTAAAGGATATACTTCTTTAAGAACAATAATGAACCCAAAAAGAGGGAGAGATACAATTAGATTACTAATGAAATATAAGAATAAGCAAAGCAATCTGTAAACATGTTGCTAAATTTAATTAGCTATTAGTAACAACAAGTTTGAAAAGTTGAGCAGCAAAGGTAAAACTAAAATTCAAGACAACCATAGCATGATTGAGAGGTAGGCTGATAAAACAATTAAACTTTTTAAAGTCAGGTATATATGCTAAAACCACTAAAAATATAAATACAACATTAAAAATATAAATAGAAATACAAATAGAAGAGGAATAAAGATAATAACAAAATGTAATCAACAAAATATAAAAAGAAAGAAGTCAAAGAAAAAAAGCTCACCTCATTGAAAATTCAAAATAGATTGTAGAAGTAATTCTAACCATACTAGAAACAACACTCAATGTAAATGGCTTAAACTTGCAATTAAAGGAAAGGGTCTCAGCTATTTTTTATATATACATATATAAATTATATAGAGAGATATGGATTATATATGAGTATGATATATAAAAATTATAGATATATGTATTATAGATACATGGATTTTATATATATGGGGATTATATATGTGCATGTGTTGAATTATATATAAGGATACTATATATAAATTATAGATATATGGATTTTATATATATATGGATTCTATGTATGTGGATTGCATGTGTGTGTGTGTGTGTGTATTATATCTATATAATCCAACCATTGCTCTTTTAAAGAGACATGTTTAAAATATAATAATTAAGAAATAGTAGGCCAGGTACAGTGGCTCATGCCTTTAATCCCAGAACACTGGGAGGCCAAGGTGGGCAGATCCCTTGACCCCAGAAGTTTGAAACCAGCCTGGGCAACATGGCAAAACCCTGACTCTAGAAAAAATACAAAAACTAGCTGGGCATGGTGGCGTGCACCTGTAGTCTCAACTACTCAGGAGGCTGAGGTGGGATGATCATTTGAGCCCAGCAGATCGGGGCTGCTGTGAGCCAAGATCACACCACTGTGCTCCAGCCTGGGTGACAGAGCAAGACCCTGTTTCAAAAAAAACAGAAAATGAAAGAAAAAAAGAAATAGTAGGAAGTAAAAAAGCAGAAAAAATGTTTATTTCAGGTAAATAATAACCAAAAAAAAGTTGAAGTAGCCATATAAATAATTCACAAAATTGATTGTAAGACAAAGAGCCTCACTGAAGATAAATATGGTCATAATTTAGTGTTAATGGGAACAATTTCTGTGGCAGATATGTCAATTTCGAGTCAGTGTTTAACCAATTGAATCAAAATATATGCACAGATTCTTAGAAACCCATGGATCAAGCACGCTATGGTTTGAATGTCCTCTCCAAAACTCCTGCTGAAATTTAATTGCCATCATGATGATATTAAGAGGCGGCACTGCTAAGAGGTTATTAGGCCCTGAGGTCTCTGCTCCCATTGGTGGATTAATGTTATCACAGGAGTGGGTTGTTATAAAAACGAGCTCAACCCTCGTTTATAAAGAAAATTTCTTTTCTTTATAAATCACCCAGTCTGCAGTTCTGTTATAGCAACACAAAAAGAACTCAGACAAAGAAGATCAAAAGATATTCAGTATACCACTACAAATATTAGAATAGCCAAAATCCAGTACACTGAAAACACCAAATGCTGGTGAGGATGTGGAGCAACAAGAACTCTACTCTAACTCATTGCCAGTGGGAATGCACAATGGTATGGCCATGTTGGAAGACAGTTTGGTGGTTTCTCACAAAACTAAAAAAGCTCATACTACATGATCCCGCAATCATACTTCTTGGTACTCACCCAAAGAAGTTAAAAACTTATATCCACACAAAAATCTACACACCAATGTTTATAGCAGCTTTATTCATAGTTGTCAAACCTTGGAAGCAACCAAGATGTCTTTCAGTGTGTGACTGGATAAACTGTGGTACATCACAACTGAATAATGGAATATTATTCCATGCTAAAAAGAAATGAGCTATCCAGCCATGAAAAGGCATGAAGAAAATACAAACACATATTACTAACTTAAAGAAGCCAATCTAAAAGGGCATATTCTGTATGCTTCTGACTAGATGGAAAAGGCAAAACTACACAGACAGTAAAAAGATAGTGGTTGCTGGGAGAGGGAAGGATGAATAGGTGGAGCACAGGGGACTTTTCCGGTAGGAAAACATTTTGCATGATATTATCACGGTGGATGCACATCCTTATATATTTGTCCAGACCCATAGAATGTATAACACCAAGAGTGAGCCCTAATGTAAACTGTGGACTTTAGATGATAATGATGTGTCAATTTAGGTTCATCAGTTGTAACAAATGAACCACCCTATTGGGGGATGTTCATAATGGGGGAGACTATGCATTCTGGGGGAGTGTAGGGGGAATATAGGAAATCTCTGTACTTCCTCTCAATTTTGCTGTGAATCTAAAACTTCTCTTTAAAAAGTCATTTTTTAAAAATATTTAATGAGGACCTAAAATATTTGAATAACCCAATTAAAAGTGTGATATAGTGACATCAGAAGACCCCAAATCCTGACAGAAAACACTACTCTTTTCAAGTACACATGGAACATCTGCAAATCTTAACTACAAACTAGGCCACGGAGGACATCTCAGTAAATACCAAAATACTGACATAAAGTATTCCATGTTCTCCCATCAAAATATAATAATCTAAGTCAAAATAAAATAAGAGCCAATAGAATATAATAAAAAGCTAAAAATGTTTTTAAATAATCCATGAGCAAAATAACAAATCATAATGAAAATGATGTGATACTTTAAACTCAACAACAACATATGTACTACATATTAAAATTTGTAAGACACAGCAATAGTGACACTTTGTGGAAAAGATATAGACTTTCATGCACCTATTTTAAAAAGAAAAAGAAAAGACATTGAAATTAATGAGCTACGCTGTCAGTTGAAGAAAGGTAAAAATAATAAATCCAAAGAAAGAAAAAATGTTTTAAAGCAAAATGTAACAAAATTAAAAACAAAGAAACAAGAGACAAGATTAACATCTCCAAAGCTGCTCTTTGGGAAAAATAATAATACAGACTAACCTTTGGCAAAATTAAGCAAGAGCAGTGGGGTGAATGCAATTTCACACCGAAAGCATCTGTCAAATCAGAATCTAGCAGAACGAGGCCAGGCATGGTGGCTCATGACAGTAATCCCAGCACTTTGGGAGGCCAAGGCAGGTGGACCACTTGAGGTCAGGAGTTTGAGACCTGTCTGGCCAACATGGTGAGACCCCATCTCTACCAAAAATACAAAAATTAGCCGGGTGTGGTGGAGCATGCCTGTATGGGTGGTATTTAGGGATTCTTCTGAGAACGTCACACATCTTACACTATTATGTTACTGTGACCCTCCCCCAAAAAAAAATTGCACCAAAAAACTAAGCACAATTTATTCTTCGTGTATCCTAAGCTTTAGTGCAGAGCTATAATTAAAATCTAAATTTAGTTAAATAAAACATAGAAAAATTATTTCCTTATTTTATATTTCATGCTTCAAGACAAAGTGAACAACTTTTTTTCAACTTACCAGTCAGAAGTTTTAATTAAGTCCTTGCAAACTTGAAGAGACATTAATTGATGTAGTATTAAAATGAGGAGACTAGTTTGATATGCAATAAGAATTAGTACCGAAAGGGGTTTGATTTCAGTAATGTTAGGTCAGAAGTAATACAGTAAGACAACCAGTTGGCAGTATCCAGACCACCGCAGGAGACACTACCTGTGGAGGAGATGGAGCTATTGGCGGGGTGGGGAATGGGTAAGCTGCAAACCTGCCTGATACAGCAAAGCTCCAAAACAGAAAGATCTGGAAGCCTATTACAATACTTCCTTGCCCTCAACAGTTTCAGCTACTTCTACTGGAAGTATACGTATTTTTTAAGTGACATTATTTCTTCTGCTAAGTCCACATCCTAGGATGAAAAAATGTTCTTGCATTAAAAAACAGCACAGTTTGCCTACCTAAATAAACATCTACATTTTTTCACTACATTAAAAAAAATCTCTATTTATAAATTATGAAAACTAGAGCATTTATAACCCTTCCACTGCCTCCCTCTCCTTCAGAAAACAGCAAATCTCTACTCAGCCCTAACAGGTTTTCCTGGTTTTCCTTGCCTTTCTACCCTATGGCTTCGCAAAGGCCTGGGCTGAACTCTCTGTCAACATGGAAGACCTAGACTTAATTTTCTTGTTCTGAGCCTTGGTCCCTCCTTACAGCTTGTGGGATCTGGGTTGTGGAATCTTCATATTCGTCTTCCCATTAGTTTTGGGGTCTCAGCTCCTACTCAGTTTTCTTTCAACTCAGCTTGCCACCTCAACACCCATCCTTTACTGAGTAGTGCCTTCTCCATCTGCTGGGATCAGCATGCTTCTAGACTTCCAATAGCCCACTTGGTTCCGACACGCTGCCCTCTTTGACCTGTTAGTACCAGCATGAACCCTAAATCTGGAGAGGATTCCAGGCTGTGATCCCTTTGACAGGGGAGCCCTGGACACCACCCTGATCCAAATCACTCATGAAGTCTTACACTTGAGATGCCACTGTTGCTGAGTCTCTCCAAGACTCCAGGATGCACCACCGCCTTTACTCCATCCAGAGTCGTGGGAAGGTATTTTTGCCCCAGTTTTATAAAGATGAGGGCTGAATTCATGAATGGGTGAGTATTTAAAGGAGAGATTGCAGAACAATTAGTTAAAAGAAAGAGAACAAAGGAATAAAGAAGCATAAGTCAAAAAAACTCATTGGCAAACCAAAGACAGAAGTGAACAATTTCTGAGGTGGAAGACACGACGGATAATAGTGTTGAATTTCTTTTAAGAAGGCTGAGTAGAATGGGAACTAATAGAGTAGTCCCCTCTTATCTTCAGGAATATGTTCCAAAACCCCCAGTGGGTGACTGAAACCAAACCCTATATATACTATGTTTTTGCCTGTACATACATACAAACATAATAATGTTTAATTTACAAAATAGGCAGAGTAAGAGATGAGCAACAATAACTAATAATAAAATAGCACAATTTTTAACAATATACTGTAATAAAAGTTATGTGAATGTGGCCTCTCTCTCTCTCTCAAAATATCTTATTGTGCTATACTCACCTATTTTCAGACCACAGTCGACCCTGGGTAGTTGAAACCATGGAAAATATAACCACAAAAACATATTTCTAGCATCAACCACAGCCTCCTCCTCTCTGAAGGCTTTCCTAACCCCAGCCAAGCAGAAGTATCAGATTACCTTTTCCTAGTTTCACATTATCAAATCCTATATAACGTTTTGCAGGCCTGATCTCCCAACACATTTTTGTAGGCCTTGAGTTATGTCTCTTTATTTTTGAATCCTCACTTTTTCACATAGTATCAGAGTAGTATTCTTTCGTAACCAGCCACTTTAGCCCCATTTGCCCTTTTTTAAATGCTAAATTCATTACTCTGTTCTTATGTATGTGCTTATATTTTAATCATTTCACCATCTGCCTCCTTTCTGACTATGAGCTGCGAAGGAATATCTACTTGATTTATTTCTATATTCATAACCTACAGCATAGAAGTGTAATACATAATTGCTGTATAGCAAATGCTTGTTTCATTGCAATAAATCTACATCTTCTTATTTACATATGGGAATAAAACATGATCCCTGCATTTGAGGTGCTCACCATCTATGTTCACGTATAAGCTACAGAAGTACAATGTAGTCAGACACTGCTGGGGAAACACAGGCGAACATCAGAATCTGCCATTATTCATCAATTTCCATCAAAAAGAGACCAAGATCCACTATCCTTATGTCTGAATCTGCCCCCAAAAGAATTCATTGCTTAAATTATTATAGGTACTCTTCCTTCCCATCAAATGAAGACTGCTGCATGCCACAATGGTTAAAAAAGTTGAATTCTAAAGCAAGATTGCCTGGGTTTCACCCCAACTCCACCCCTTGTTATGCCTGTGTTAGGCAAACCACTTCACCTCACAGGGAAGTTTCCCAGTTTCCCCCTCTGCAAAATGAGAGTAACAAGAGCACCCACTTGACAGCATTGTTATGATTATTAAATGAATTAGCACATACAAAGTGCTTAGAACAGTACCTGGCACATAGAATCAGCTAGCTTTGTTACGACTCATTCTAACACTGAACTCACTCCTCCCAAGGTGTCTCCTTTTACTTTGAAGTGCACACATTTAATGCAAATCAGAAACCCTGGGAAAGAAGAAATAGAGTGGCTATTTTCCTCTTATAGTCAGAAAGATAGACATTTGCACCTCACTGGAATGAGAAAATGTCCGCATATTCATTATGGTAGATACCTGTTGTGTGTCTTCCCATCTTACCCTCCCTGACTCCCCTTTCCTGACAATAAACATTCCCAATGACCCAGTGGATCCCATCCTGCCTGTGTCCACCACAGGATCTCACAATTGAGAGGCCCAGTACTAGGCACCTCACCAGAACTGGCTAGCCCAACCCCTTCCTCGGGAATCTGGAGCTGGCCTGGTCCTGTGAAACAGCCTCAGA
The DNA here is from genome assembly GCF_007565055.1 of Rhinopithecus roxellana. Classification (NCBI taxonomy): domain Eukaryota; kingdom Metazoa; phylum Chordata; class Mammalia; order Primates; family Cercopithecidae; genus Rhinopithecus; species Rhinopithecus roxellana. The sequence continues at coordinate 95,892,514 of NC_044551.1, forward strand.
AGCTGTTGATGCCATAAACTGCTCATGTGAGCTGCAAGGCAAGATGGCTGGTCTGCAGTGAGCAGTGAAAGAAGGAAGAGAGAAAGGGGTTGCAAGATCAAGCAGGGTCCAGATGCTGAGTTGGTCCTGGCGCCACCGTTTCTAAGGCCAGTGGCAACCAGGCCTTGGAATCTGCCAGACATCGCTGACCATTTGCCTGAGCTACCTCTGGTCATAATCGTTGCTACACAGTGACAAATGGAAAGAAGCATCTATATTCTAATCATGCCGCAATGTTCAACAGAAGATGAAAGTTAACTTTCTAAGAACTTCAATGGCAGACATGTAGAAGTCTCATACACATCATTAGCCAAAGCTATATTTATGACCCTTTAATCCATGAAAAATAGCCTTCAATTATTAATCTGAAATCATGAAACACAGGCTGAGGTTGCTATCGGTCACCTCCATGATGAAGACACCTCTGCCTTCTGAATGGGTAATGATTAACAGCATTATACAGAAAGGAAAAAATAAACACACGACTGTCAACAGGAATTTTATTACACAACTTACATGAAGGTCATTAGTCTGCTTGCAAAACTCTTCATAATCTTGGTCAAAATCCATTTTCCGTTGGTCTAAGAAATTGTATTCCTTTTTCTTTATGGTTGCCACAATGCCCTGAAATATTATGAGATAAATTAGATAGTATTTCAATACTCTTAAATTACCTAACTAAATATGACCCTTAAATGTAGAGCCTATACAATAATTGCCAAAAAAAAATAAGTTTAAAGGAAGCCTCATTTTCTTACTCACATTGTTTCATGCTTATTATTTTACAGGCAGTATAAGGTTGCCATGCTGCATTCAAAGAAATCACTTGGACAGTATTTTCATGAAGTTTTATGTATTTTTGAAAATATAAAATAAAATAAAAGTCACATCTGAAAATTGGGAAAGGTTTTTTTCACTAAAATTTTATTGTTAATCATACCTGAAATAAATGTTTAAAGCCCAGAGTAGAATTTACCAAAATATTTTGTGTTGAATAGTTTAAATCTTCTCAGAAAATAAATAAGGCTTTCACAGAACACAAACAATATAGGAAGAAAATAAATTATGTTATATCTACAGATGAGTTACTATCTTCCAAGCCCCAAACGTCTTAAAAATGTCAAACCGGAATCCACCACTTAAAACCTCTCTAAAATTAATTGCTGCCTACTGCCCTGCAAAGCTGCAGCCTGTGACTAGGAAAGTACAAACTAGGAAGTTCATCTCCTTGAAAATACTATTATCAGAAGCTTTGTTTGCTTTGAATAATGAACTATAATGCTCTGTGATTCTTCTTAACCAGGTACTAAGCCATTCTCAAACTCAGGTGCCCACATTGTTGACAGAAGCATATAATTTTTATGAAGAATATTGGGCCTCCTTCTTCTACAATCTCCTCTTCAAAGTCACTTCCATTTAAACATCAAATCTCTCAATAGACAAAAGTGTATAAACAGCATAACTTCTTGAATCAAGTTTACTGGATAAAACAACCTACTCTTTCATGCTGCATAACTACAAAATTAGTTCTATTTAGAAATTGTGTGTGTGTGTATGTATACATATACTTTTTTATATAACATGTATATGCATGGAATGTTATATAAAATATACATACACACAATATATATATATGCATGGAATGATACAATGTCTAGGATTTATAGTGTTGATATTCCTTAATATCAAACAAATCAAAAGTATCTGTGTGTGTATGCATATATACTCATATATACATACACATGTAGCTTTCTAAAAGAAGTATGGAAAAGCTACTACATTTTGATGTAGTAATTTTAAAGATTTGGGGACTTGAGAAAATCCTGCTCTCCGATGGGATTTAATGGTCACTTAAGATTATTAAGTTAAATAAAGGAAATGATTAATCGTGACCTTTACACCAATTATTCAAACTCTATCTACTTAATTATTGTCTTGACAGATATTTATTGCACATCTACTATGTGTCAGTAAAACTTAAAATGTTTCCTGCTATATAAAAATCTTTTCTCTTTCTCTCCCAAAACTTGGTATACTCAGGAAACGAAAAAGATTCCTTATATTGGTCTAAACTGTTAGAGTACAAAAATTAGTGTGTAGTGGTTAATTATATGATCCTTTTCAAATTCAAGTACCAAAAAAATTTAAGATTTAGTGTCAGTGTCCCTAAAAAAAGAAAAAAATTGACTATGTCCATATTAAGAATTTAAAGCAAATTGTCTGTAAATTGCTTTTCTAACATCTTCAAAATGTTATTAGGTCACTATGCCCACTTTCAAAACTAAAATTAGTCACACAGATGTCATGACATGATAAAGCAGTTAAAAATCAAAATAATTAGGGAAGTCAGATCTAGAATAAAATCAGGTCCTTTATATTTTTTAATATGGGTCCAAATAAAATGCTTACATGCAGAGATAACTGAGTGCCACACAGTACCTGGTGTCAACTAGTGCCTGACACAGTATAGTCTTCATTAAATATTTCTTGCATGAATAAATAAAATAATAAGTTACATTTAAACATTTTTCTTGTGCTACTAATGAAAATGCTTTTTTAATGGTGATTAATTTTAGACTATTGGAAAGTCATTCTTATAACCACACACCTGAAAAGAACATATTAGCACCATTACACAATTCTCAAATAAATCTAATTTCTTTATGGTTAAAAGGCCATGAGCTTATTTATATTTTACATTACAGATGGATGATTTGAATCATTCTAAACACTGTTATTTGCATAAAATATTGAAGTTTAGTTGTGGATTATGGTAGAAAATATAGCTTGAAAGTACAATACCTGGTATTTAGTGACCATGTCTTCCAGCCCTTCGATTGTGGAATCTTGCAGGACTGAATACGTCTTGAAGGTTGTAAAGATGTCTATTATCTTGCCAAGGCGTCGGTGAAAAGTTTCAAATTTTCCAAAAATATACATCTCACTAAAATCAAATTGTTTTGCATTTGGATTTTGTTTAAGCTTTTGTTTTGTCTTGTGAAAGCAGTGCTGGTATTCCTTAAAATCAGAAGAAAAACATACAAAAAATTACAACAAAGGGAACAAGAAATTTTATTTTCTTAAGTGAAGGTGACAGCAGAATTAGGATGGAATTGTAAGCCTTTTCATAGTTTCATGCCTTTGCATGTACTCACTCATCGGCCTGAAAAATCATCTTTTCACCTCCTCTCATCTAGCAATTCCAGATTCGAATTGGGTTACTCATGATGCAACTCAAAGATGTGGCCTTCCCATCTTGGTCCCACGGTTTTGGCAATAGCATCCTTCTATGACTCTCTCTCCATTCATCTTTAAGATGCTTAAGGAAAACTACCTCATATTAGTTGTCTTTGTATCTCTAGTATTTACTGTGGTATCAGGACACAGTAGGCTCCCAAGAAGGGTAAAAAAAAAGTGAATAAATTTCCTAGGAAGGTATATTAACATTCCATTTTCTTAATAGTTAAGAATCACTGTTCTTTTTAGCAACCAATGATATAATAATTACAAAATGATTTAAGATGGTCTCAGCAAAAATAAGACAAAAATAATAGAACATCTAAATACTAAACTAACCATTACCTGTTTCAGTTTAATCGCAGATAGTATTTTTTCTACAACAACATCCTGTGGCTGGTTCCAGATGGAAGCGGTTCCATTATTGGTAATATAGGCTTTACATGCAGATATAATCTGATTTGTCACCTGGGATTTTCCAATAAAATGATGTTAAGCACATAAAACAGCCATGGCTTGTAAATTGAACTAGAAGGTCCTTAACTCTTCTGCTTCTCAGAGTTCACAATCTTCTAACTTGAGCTTGGGTTTATTTCTTTTTCCATCACAGATGTAATCAACCAATAACCCTTTGATATTGTCAAAATCATTTGTGAAATCACAGAGTTGGAAGCACTATGGAAAATCAACAATTTGGGCCACCTTGTTTATGCAGGATGAATGTCTTAACCAACCATGGAATGATTCATTTCCTTCCCTTAAAACTGATGAGTTTCCACAAATCTCCTTAGGTAGCCTGCTCTAATATCTAACTCACAGTTTACTAGCACCATGTAAAGTACTGCCAATCCTGATCTTTTCATGTGACCAAGATCAGCAATGGAAATGTCAAAAGGAGAAGACCACAGAGAGGAGGAAAGCTAATGTACAAAACTACTAACATTTTATTCATCTCTCCAAACTTTACAAAAATCCTCAGAAATATATTAATTTTTTGCATAAAGCACAAGGAAAATTTAAATGACTATGCTGTATCCATGGAATGATATGATGCCCAGGATTTACAGTGCAAGGGGTGGGGGTATAGGTGAAACAAGATCAGCCATGCGTGGATATCTGCTGAATCTAGGTGATATATACATGGCATTATAGTATACAATTCTCTCTCCTTTTGTACCTAATTCAACATTTCCATAATGAAAGGTTTTCTATAATTAGATAAATGGTGGTTTCATTATTTTATGCTAAATCATGTTTTGCAAATAATATGCATAAAATCTAAATTAATAACACAAATTTACTTTTGGGTGTCATTTACCCAGGGAATACTCCCACAGCCCTAACATATAATTTTAAAGTATAAGGAAGTTGGGAGGGAATCTTGCAGTCATTCCTCCTGTCTACCTGAACTACCTATATGAGAGAAGGAAAAAGTTTCCCATTGAGCTCTTAAGGCTGGATGTCTTCACTCCCAGGAAGAACTGTGCTTCCTACTGCGTTAGTATTCAGAACACAAATCTTGATGAGTCAAAAACTCTTCTATTTTAATACACCATTTAAGATTTTTGCTTTGAGGGCCGGGCGCGGTGGCTCAAGCCTGTAATCCCAGCACTTTGGGAGGCCGAGACGGGCGGATCACGAGGTCAGGAGATCGAGACCATCCTGGCTAACACGGTGAAACGCCGTCTCTACTAAAAAATACAAAAACTAGCCGGGCGAGGTGGCGGGCGCCTGTAGTCCCAGCTACTCGGGAGGCTGAGGCAGGAGAATGGCGTAAACCCGGGAGGCGGAGCTTGCAGTGAGCTGAGATCCGGCCACTGCACTCCAGCCTGGGCGACAGAGCAAGACTCCGTCTCAAAAAAAAAAAAAAAAAAAAAAAAAAAAGATTTTTGCTTTGATAATGAAAAAGTCATTTACTTCTTAGAGACTATTCAAAATGAGAATAGCAACAGTGCTTACCATAAACACTTACGAGTTAGGACATAAGGTTTAAGCATCGTTATGTTTTTTGGCAGAATCATTATAATTGCTTTATAGATTCCTAGAACATTGCAAGTGGCTTTTATTACCATGATTACTGTTCTAATAACACCAAGTCAACAACTGTGGCATCAAATAAATTTGGAACAGTGGCATATGAAATATGAAACAGGAGATAGTCAGTTAAATACAGCTTTTCTTAATTAAAATTTACCCAGTAGGAATACATGATGTGCTAAACCACATAGGGAAAGAAATTCTAAGAGTAATCTTTTTTCATTTGTATTATATAAATAATAAAATATTTAACATAATGATTACTTTGGGAAATAATGCTTCACGATTTCCTAGGATCAACCTCTGACATAAATTTAATTCTATCTCTATTGATAGCCTAAGCCTTTTTAAAATTTTAAGATACATACATATTGAACTGAGCCAATATGGTAATTTTTAATTATCAAAAAATTGATCATTGGCAAAGAAATATAAATGAACATGAACTCTACATCATACACTTACCTTTACAAACAGAGATGTGATCTTCTCAGAGGTGTTATAGTAATGAGAGATATTATAGATCATTTTAATCGCATTTATAAGTGTAGGAATAGCATCCATCATGGATAGCTGAAAGATACCATCAAAGTTTTCAGAAAAAAATCATCAAATTCAGCAAAATTCTAATAAACCATTTCATCTGCATTAAAATAAAGTTTAAGAGATTTCTATTAAAGATTTTAAAATACTATCTAATGCTTTACATGAAAATAATATATTTAATATGAATTTTATTATATTAGTCATATATGGTTAATCAAATTTTATTTCAATGGAAGAAACATTGACCTGCTGTTAATGACAAGCAACAGCAAGTTACCTGTTAACTATTATTAAGGATGAACTGTTAATAACAGTTAATGTTGTAATAAGTAAAAGCAGGCACTTCCTAAAGCTAAAAGATTAAAAGTAAAATCACCAGCTAATGACTTTTCCTGAGATTTTTGAGTTCTTTGAGATATATAGTTCAGAACGCCCTTTGCAATATTTAATGGAAAATGTAACATGCAATAAATGTTTTAAAATATAACATCTCATATACATCTTCAATAGATAGGAGATAGACTGTTTAGGGAAATAGATACAGAAATATAGGTATCTGTGTGTATGTGTATATACATATATATATATATATAATTTTATTGAAAATAAAGTTTCTAAGACCTTTCCAATGAACTGTAATATCGATGAACCAAAATTCAATATTCAGTTCAGCTAGTGCAAAAAGAGTTATCTATAGACTGAAAGAGTAGAAATCCTTAACTCACCGGATCACTGCTGTACAAAGGGTCACAACATTTTTCAAGTGTATACAAGTATTTCACATTGTCCTTCGCTTCATTAGTTGCATCAGTGATTCGAATATCCATCTCCCGCCAAGTCTAAGCACAATACGAAAAACCAATTTTAATGCAATTATTCACAGAGGAACTTCCAACATAACCGCTGCTAACAGTCACCACAAGTCCATTAAGCCAGACTTTCTGTGCATCTCACATAAAACTGACTCCAGAGAGGCGAGAGATATTGCTATGCTGGAAAGCAATTTTAAATTTTTGACTAAATTTTTTAAAGCATATCTTCCAGGGCTTCTCATATAAAATCTGTGCCATGACTATCCCAGAGCACCCAGAGGACAGCACCTCCCTTTAAACTCACACCTTTTCCCCTGCACCAGACCCATTTGATACCTCGCAACCATATTTTCTATCTTTCCTCTATTCTAACCTGAACTCCCTTCCTATATCCCTATACATTTATCCATTAATGTAGTGATTGTTTATTATCTGCCAACCATATGCCAGTACTGTGCTATGAGCTAGGAACTGAGAAATGGAAAGATAATCTAAAAGTGAGAGAAGTAAAAGGAAATTATTTAGCACGTCAATACATTCCATTGACTTCACAGAAGTCCGACTGATGGTATTTCTGAACTGTATTGCAAGGCTCACCTCTGCTATTTCATTGAGGAATAAGATAAAGTAAATCTATAGCATATTTATTGTAACAAATAATTATTGATTATTTAGATTATTTGCATGTATCAAAACATGCAAATAGCTAATAACACCCATGCAAATAGTTAACAAATAGTCTTTCCAGCACCAATGCCAGGTGAGTTAGGCAGCCTCTATGATGGTCCCCAGTGACCACAAACTCGCTGTATTCAAGCTCTTGTATTCGTCCCTTCTCCTTGATCATGGACTGAATCTAGTGACTTGCTTCTAATAAGGAGAATATGGCTAAAGTGATGGGATGTCACTTCTAGAATTAATTCACATAAAGACTGTGGCTTCTAGGATGGGTGCTCTCTTGCCCTCCCTCACTTACTCCCTTTAAGGGAAGCCAGCTGCTTTGTTCTAAGCTGTTCTACAGAGAGGCCCATGTGGGAAGGAACTGAAGGAAGCCTCTAGCCAACAGCTAGCAAGACACTGAATGCAGCAACAACCAGATGAGTGAACCCAGAAGCAGATCTTCCCCGAGTTGAGCCCTAAGATGAACCCACATCACAGCTGCAGCCTCATGAGATACCCAGAGTCAGAGGCACCCAGCTAAGCTGCACCCAGATTCCTGGCCCGTAGACTCTGAGATTAAAATATTGGCTGGGTTTTTTGTTGTTGTCGTTTGTTCTTTTGAGACAGAGTCTCGCTCTGTCACCCAGGCTGGAGTGCAGTGGCGCGACCTCGGCTCACCGCAAACTTCTACCTCCCGGATTCAAGCGATTCTTCTGCCTCAGCCTCCCAAGTAGCTGGGACTACAGGCACGCGCCACCATGCCCAGCTAATTTTTGTACTTTTAGTAGAGATGGGGTTTCACCATATTGCCCAGGCTGGTCTCAAACTCCTGACCTTGTGAACTGCCTGCCTCAGCCTCCCAAAGTGCTGGGATTACAGGTGTGAGGCACCGTCCCTGGACTATTGGCTGCTTTAAGCTGCTAAGTTTGGGGGTTGTTTGTTTTGCAATATAAAACTAATATAAAAGGACTAAAAAATAAATATGGATTGGGTGAGTTTTCATTATTTTTATTTCTAGCTTGTCTGAAATCATAATATATAGATATATGTATATAAACATGCTATCATGTCCTGTCTTAATTACATGCAATGCCCTCTAATAACACATATACATACGTGTACACCAGCTAACAAATGTCTTTAATTCAAAGACTATTGCCACAGCCTCCAAAATGATAGGAGGGAAATATTATGTAATTTTAAATGTTTTTCCTCAAGGTATAACAACATTCTTTGCTCCTAATCACTCTATAACTTTAAAATATGCATAGAGAACTCGTATTCCCTTTTCACAAGGCAAAATGAAATGGCTGACGACCTTCAGCAGTTTTGACCTGGCCGCCGCAAGCACTGCCAGCACAGCCTTCACATCTGGGCTTTTCAGTTGTTCCAAAAGGTAGTTAAACTTGGAGAGTCTTTTTTTCCAGTGCTCCAGCTCCGCTCGTGGCCCAACGTCATCCGCTTCCTTCCGCAGCTGATTGTTTTCAGCAAGAACCTGCAAATGCGCAGGGAAAACATGGGCCATTGCATGGGGCGGGAGATACTAAACTTATACGCAAGCAAAAAAAATAAGGAAATCAATTATCCTATCTGGATCATGATGTATGTGTATTCCATGCTTCCAATAACAATCTTGCACTAACTTAGCATGTATCCATTTTTAAAACTTCAGCAAAAATTTCTTTGACCTGTTTCAACTGAAAACCACTTATGCGTTCCTCATATGAAAATAGCTTATATTTTGGGGGGTTTTTTAAGATTTTTGATTCGTACTTTTTTCTTTTATTAATGCTTATTTTACATATTTATGGGGTACATGTGAGTATTTGTTATATGTGTAGAATGTGTCATGATCAGGTCAGAGTATTTGGGATATCATCACCTTGCATACTTAACATTTCTATGTGTGGGTAACATTTCAAGTCCTCTATTCTAGGTATTAGATTGGTACAAAAGTAATTAGCCATTGAAAGTAGTGGAAAAAACCACAGTTACTTTTGCACCAACCTAACACTTTGAAATACACAGTATACTGTTGCTAACTACGGTCACCCAATCTGCAATGGAAAACTATCTATTTAATGAGCTGTACTGAGCTTCTGAAGGCCTTGACCTCCGGAATTTTTCTTGGCTATTCATTTACTCTATAACCTTGGAGGAACATGGCCTTGTTAAACTGCATGGTTCAGGCTAGTGGATTTTAATTGTGCTTACTTTTCAATGTAATGTCCACCTTCATTCCTTCATTGAGAACTTTTTTGAATTTTTTTTTTATCGTTAAGTCTCAAGCTCCCTTTTGGAGGACATACTAAATTAGAAAACTCCTCGTCCTTCTACAGGGGTTCTCTCCAAAGTAAATTAGACCTTGAGAAAAGAAACTGGCAAAGTGCAGCCTTTGAGTGGTGTAAGTACGTACAGCCATTTTCTTTCATTTCTTAGAAGTCTTACTACCTCTTCTTAATTCATGACAGTAAATGAAAACCACATTGGACCTCTCACCTCCTCAAGGATTTACAGTAAAACTCTTAACAAATGGAATGTCATATGTGAATACACCTTCTTCCATTGTCTAGTGAAGTAACGTGGCACCTGAAATTGATGTTTGGTTTCTCAAAATTACCTGTTCTGTCTGTTTGATCCATACTTTCATACAATCCTCTATGTTTGCCAAGGTCTCAGGGTTATTTGCTAGAGTCAAGCAGTCCGTAGGTTCCTTTAGATTTTTCAGTTCAAGTATGTCACACTTTTGAAGATTCACCTAATTAGAATGAAAATTAAATAATAAGATGATGCTTTTGTAAAACACACAGACCATGGGCCCTGTGTTTTCCATTTTGCTGCACTCTTGACAGTGCTCTGGAAAGCCCATCGGGTAGCACATACCTCCTCTCCACTCCCACGTGCCTTTGTCCACGCTGCCGCGAGACTGACGGAACCTTCGAACACTTCCCTGTGATCCTACACACCCTCACAATTCAACCCAAAGCCCGCTGCCCTCTCCCACTCAGAAAGAATGCCTCCTCCCACCTGGGGATCCATCCTATTTTGTTAATACTTTTATTGCAATATGAAGTGGACCCATATGAGAAAAAACACTGCTTTTTTCCACAGAATGTCAACAATTTTTATTTGGTCCAATCTGCATTTTGGTTTGCCCTCCATCACAGTTAATCACAAATATAATTCGGGTGTTAGCTGGAGTCATCCTGTGTCTGTCTGGATAAAATTTGCTTAACTCCCCCATTCCACATCCTTTGGAAAGCATAATACCCCTTCACCAATCCCAGCAGGATCAGCATTCCCGGGAAAGGAGGGCAGAGTGTCACAATGTCATCATGACCATAGGATCCATTTCCCTACCTGCGCCTACATGCCTGATCTGGGCTCTGTCGTCTCTCTTATTCCCTTATCTTCTCTCTCTCTCTCTCTTTCTCTCTCTCTCTCAATCTCTCACGCTCTTGCTTTATCTTTATCTCTCTCTCACTCACACACACACACACACACACACACACACACACACATGCATGCATCCATCAACCTCTGCCCCAAGTAATCACAAACACAGACTTATTATAAACAGTACAAATCATACAGAAGCTAAATCTCACGTTTGCCAAAATTATTCTTAAAGGCCCTTTTGATCATTGACTGAACCACAGGATCCAACTTGCTCTCTCCAAACATATCAGTTCCTCTTTCCTTCTTCTGCTTCTTCAGGATCTCTTCCCACCTCCATCTGCTGCCCACCACACACACAGACACTTCGGTTCCAAATTCCATTCATTCTAGGATGCACAGCAATGCCACAAGCATTTCTGACTCTTGCCTTTGGAGACACTCATCCGACTGACAGGGTAAAGCCCTACATCACTGCCAACGTTTTTATGGAACCCCTGAACGTGTTGATCATTACAAACTGTAGAAATTTAAATCTAATCACCATCACGTCTTGAAGGAGCAATAAAATTGCCTACCAAAATTTTTGAAGAACTGCAACATAGAGGAATTAAGACCATCCAAGAGAAGCATTACACACTTATGTACTGTGCTTGTTGACCACCTGATCATTTTTAAAGGAACAGCTTATTCATCCTCACCTTCTCCTTCAAACTCTCCTGTGCACCCGACAGGACATTCACAAAGCCTTCCAGGGAGCTCAAGAACTCCTGCCGAATGTTAGCTGCGTCCTGAAGGCCCTCGAGCTCGCCCCAGCCATGGCTCGTGGCTCTGAGAGCAGGAATGAAGATGTCAGACAGCAAACGTCTCACGCTGTTGAGCAGGCCTCCATCTGCCGCATCTAACATGTTAAAACTCACCTCCTGGAAAACAAGCAGGAGATCTTCTATTGTAAAAACGATCCTCAAATGCAACACAGCTACTAAATCATTTCTTAAATGTTGTCACCTTACCAAATACCCAGTAAATTATTAGTTTGTGCCAGGTGTGGTGGCTCACACCTGTAATCCCAGCACTTTAGGAGGCTGAGACGGGGGGATCACTTGAGGTCAGGCATTCGAGACCAGCCTGGGCAACATAGTGAAACCTCATCTCTATTAAAAATACAAAAATTAGCCAGCCTTGGTGGCGTGCACCTGTAATCCCAGCTACTCAGGAGGCTGAGGCAGGAGAATCGCTTGAACCCAGGAGCCGGAGGCTGCAGTGAGCCGAGATGGTGCCACTGCACTCCAACCCGGGTGACAGAGCAAGACCCTGTCTCAGGAAAAAAAAAAAAAAAAAAAAAATTAGTTTGACAAACTTGTTAAGAAATAAGCTTTACACTATTCTAAATTGTAATCATCAAAATAAAAGCATGAAATAAATAGAATACCAGATGTTTATCAGTTTATTTGCTCCAAGAAGATAGTACACCCGTCAGAGGGAAGGGGAAAACTTGTACAGATGCACTTTACTTTGCACAAAAAAATAAAGTTATATATCCACTTTCAGAAATCTTAACTTAAATGTATAAAATTTGCCATTAAGTAAATTATACATGGGGAATTCTTTAGAAAAAGAAAGCCCTCACTGTTATACACACACCCAGAAGGTTATATCAACTCGTGTTAATAAATTGAATATTAAGTCCTCTTACTCAAAAGATTTAAAGGGAATGTCCTCTTAATTTCTTGCTTTAAAATTTTAAAAAATACTTCTCTGAAGGTAGTTTTAGATACTGTAGTGAGTATACTATGATTGTCTCCACCGGAGGAATATTTGTGTGCAAGTTGTGTGTTTTTTGGTAATTCAGAGTAAACAATGGCTCTTGCCCCTTACCCGGTGGATGTTGTCAGGGGTGATGGCTTTGGAAGGGTCAGTCCTGATGAAGAACACACATACCCCAGTAAGAGCCACATCTTTTCCCTCGGTCACGAACACCTTAGGTTTTTTAATCTTTCCAGAAACAAGATTTACCCCTCCTAGAGAGCCAAGTTGTCCTACAAAAGCAAAATAATTTTAGTTTCACAAATGCTTTTTACAGTCCATGTGGTTGCCTTTGGAATGAACTTTCTTGTTAAAATATTGCCACTGTTGACTTGTCCATGTGCCTTAGGTGGGTCCACCTCTTGAACAATCTCTAGCATGAGCCCTATAGGGATCTAAAGAAGTCTGTTTGATTCCAGATCATAGGTTCACTTCAAAATTGTTGTTTCGGGGGCAGTGAAAAGAGGGAAGGAGGACAAAGTACCTACTGGCATGTACTGTGTTCCAGACCCTCTGCTAGGTACCCTGTGTATATTATTAAAACTCACAGCCCAGCTGGGTGCAGTGGCTCACGCCTATAATCCCAGCACTTTGGGAGGCTGAGGCAAGCGGATCGCCTGAGGTCAGGAGTTCAAGACCAGCCTGTCCAATGTGATGAAACCCTGTCTCTACTAAAAATGCAAAAATTAGCTGGGTGTGGTTGTGGGCACCAGTAATCCCAGCTTCTTGGGAGGCTGAGGCAAGAGAATCACTTGAACCCAGGAGGCGGAGGTTGCCGTGGGCAGAGATCACACCACTGCACTTCAGCCTGGGCAACAGAGCGAAACTCAGTCTCAAAAACAAAAACAGCTCTGAGGCAGCTGTGACACATTCCAAGTCAAACAGCCAATAGGTGGCAGAGCCAAGGTCAAAAACCTGCTCTGACTACAAAACTCGGGACCCCACTTCCCCATGCTGTCCCTACTCTGTCATACTCAGCATGCTTGGTTATCTTTCAAATACTGCTGGAGTCAGGGTCTTGTAGAGGTAGGATTAACAGTGTGGGCTCTAGAGTCAGACTCTCAGAACTTCAATCTCAGGCTGCGCTCCCAGCCATGCGACCTTGGCAAGCTACTTTATCTTTCTGTGCCTCCGTTTTCTCATCTTCTCATCTTAAAAATGAGAACAATATGGCCAGGCGCAGTGGCTCATGCTTGTAACCCCAGCACTTTGGGAGGCTGAGGCGAGCAAATCACCTAAGGTCGAGAGTTCGAGACCAGCCTGATCAACATGGAGAAACCCGTCTCTACTAAAAATACAAAATTAGCCAGTGTGGTGGTGCATGCCTGTAATCCCAGCTACTCAGGAGACTAAGGCAGAAGAATCACTTGAACCCGGGAGCTAGAGGTTATGGTGAGCCAAGATCGTGCCATTGCACTCCAGCCTGAGCAACAAGAGTGAAACTCCATCTCAAAAAAAAAAAAAAAAAAAAGAATGATACTAGAACTTCTAGAACTTAGCATCTGAAATTATTGTGAAAATCAACATGCTGTATAAAGCCCTTAGAAAAGCATGTAAGAATATTAGCCTCTGTAAGCCTTATTATTATCAGTATTTGAACAGTCATCTTTGATTATCCAAGCATTTGGCTCATTGAGTAGATAATTTAAGTACATAGAATATACTCTGAGCTATTCCTTTGTGTTCTTACATGTCTAAGAAGTGTTTAGATCTCCAAATGGACTGGTAGCTCAATCAGGATCACTGGGGTGGGAGGATGGTGCTAATGGTGGACTTTGGGATGGGAAGTGGACCAGAAGTTGAATCCTAAAATCCTGGGATTGGAACCTCTTGGAGTAATCCTCCCTCAGGGATCATCCTCCCATGGTGCTAGGCTAGAGACCTTGACAGGGCTTGGACAGTGAACCCTCATTAAAGGTAACTAGTAGATCAATCTCCCCCTCATTCAAAATTGCATCCCACTCCTGGCTAATACCACCTGGGTCTCATGAGTAATAAGATGTTAGGCAACAAGTTTCAACCAAGGCACCAAGGCATGATAGACATCAGAAAACAGAGTTTCAAAGGAAAAAGAAAATTCTGCAGAAATTTCAAAGTGGTTGTCCTAGAATTGATTAGACATCTTCTCCCTGGCCCCCATCAGAATGCAAAAGGGTCAAGAGCGTGTAGACTAAGGAAGGATTTTGTGAGGACAGTTGTGCTAAGTATTAGTCCGTTTTCATGCTGCTGATGGAGACATACCTGAGACTGGACAATTTACAAAAGAAAGAGGTTTAATTGGACTTACACTTCCACATGGCTGGGGAAGCCTCACAATCATAGTGGAAGGCAAGGAGGAGCAAGTCACATCTTACATGAATGGCAGCAGGCAAAGAGAGGATAAGACCCAAGCAAAATGTGTTTCCCCTTATCAAACTATCAGATCTCGTGAGACATATTCACTATCACCAGAACAGCACAGGAAAGACCTGCCCCCATAATTCAATCACCTCCCACCAGGTTCCTACCATGACACGTGGGAATTGTGGGAGTTACAATTCAAGATGAGATTTGGGTGGGGACACAGAGCCAAACCGTATCATGCTATGCAAAGGGTGAGGTTATAAAGTGTTCCTACTTTTACCTCAGGTCAAGAATGAGACTGTAACTGTCCCAGCTTGCCCAGGACAGGGGGGTTTCCTGGGATGCAGGACTTTCCGTGCTACAATTAGGACAGTCAGTCACTCCAGTCAAGAAACAAGGTCTTCAACTCAACCACCTAAAGAGCTTGATTTATGTCTCCTGGAGTTAAGGAACAAAGTGACTGTGATATGACACCTGACCAAGAAATCTAAGCACAGTGCTCAATAAGGCATATAGAGAGAAACTGGACTGTACTGGGAGCTAACAGCATGACTATGGAGGGCAGGGACCTAGGAACCCAGGTGGGGGCCCTGCTGAAAAGATCCAGACTGAAACCACCTTAAATCCTACTCAAAAGGAGCACCTGAGGGAGGATGGGACAGAGTGAGCGAGACTTAACGCTACCAAATTTCAGAGGCTATCATCATCAGGACAGCCTGTCACCTCAAGAGAACCCACCACTGTGCCCACAAGAGCAAGGTAAGAGTGCAAGGTCAGCAGCTCACGACAGCGCCAGTCCAGTAAAAACTTTCCTGACCCCCTTCCCTCTTACCTCTGCCCTGCCTCTGGCCTCACACAGTCAGGACCTTTAGTTAAACTGATGTGGACAAGGGGTGGAAGACAAAGGTATAGAGAAGAGCACATGGTCCTCCCTCTTCTCCTACTGAGAACTTCAACCTTCAGAGAAATGGGGGACTCAAGGGTGATGAGGGAAGAATATTTCACTTTCCATCAACTGGACAGTTTTTCTTTTTGAGTTGAGGTTGTGTTTGTAATTTGAAATGACTATAGACATTTTTGTAATCTAAGAATGTCCAGGAAAGTCATGAGATTGCCTGCATTCTAATCCAAGTTCAGAAGAAGAACTATCACCAGTGAGAAGATTTAAAGGTTAAACTTGCTTTTATGTTTACATCCTATGAACACTTCTTGGTCCAAGCAAAATTTACACAGAAGGTCAGTTTCACCCAGTGCTCCGTTCATGGATAAACTTGATCCTTCATTTGAGGTTATGTTTTGCAATCTGGTGTAGAAACCAAAGCTTCTATCTCTTGATTTTTCATTCAAAATGTAACAAGTTTTCTAAGCTTTCTAAAATATCAAACTGACAGCTTTGAGAAAATGCCAGTTTGAATTTGCATGCATAATTTATTCACTTTTTAAACAAAGAAGTATAGTCTTACTATATGCCAAGAGCAATAACTATTTTCCCTTTTATCAAATGGGTCATAAAAAGTATGTATATAATAGTTTAATATATCAAACAATACATTTAACCAGATATTGACTTATGTTCCTAGGTAGGCCTTTAAAATTACATTAATCCACTTAAAAATAGAATAGACTATGCCAATTGAATCCATAGAAAGATTTGCAAATCTGGCCGGGCGCGGTGGCTCAAGCCTGTAATCCCAGCACTTTGGGAGGCCGAGACGGGCGGATCACGAGGTCAGGAGATCGAGACCATGCCGGCTAACCCGGTGAAACCCCGTCTCTACTAAAAATACAAAAAATTAGCCGGGTGAGGTGGCGGGCGCCTGTAGTCCCAGCTACTTGGGAGGCTGAGGCAGGAGAATGGCGGGAACCCGGGAGGCGGAGCTTGCAGTGAGCTGAGATCCGGCCATTGCACTCCCCTGGGCGACAGAGCGAGACTCCGTCTCAGAGAAAAAAAAAAAAAAGAAAGATTTGCAAATCTGGGCCAGGCACGGTGGCTTGCACCTATGATCCCAGCACTTTGGGAGGCCGAAGAGGGCAGATCACGAGGTCAAGAGATTGAGACCATCCTAGCCAACATGCTGAAACTCCATCTCTACTGAAAATACAAAACTTAGGTGGGCGTGGTGGTGCACACCTGTAGTCCCAGCTGCAGGCTGGGACTGTACTTTAGGAGGCTGAGGCAGGAGAACTGCTTGAACCCCGGGAGGTGGAGGTTGCAGAAAGCCAAGATCGCACCACTGCACTCCAGCCTGGTGACAGAGTGAGACTCTGTCTCAAAACAAACAAACAACAAAATAACAACAACAAAGAAAAAAAGATTTGCAAATTTTTCATAAATGAGAACAATAAAACCTGTCATCCAATATTACTTATTTAAAGTAGTCAGTAGAAAATAAACAAAATGTGATATCTAACTAAAAAGGGGTGTTACACATACTGGCAACAATTCCTATGCTAAAAAGAAATAATGCCTATAATCCCAGCACTTTGGGAGACCAAGGCAGGTGGATCATGAGGTCATGAGATCGAGACCATCCTGGCTAACACGGTGAAACTCCATCTCTACTAAAAAATACAAAAAAATACAAAACATCCCGAGTAGCCTGTAGTCCCAGCTACTTGGGAGGCTGAGGCAGGAGAATTGGGTGAACCTGATAGGTGGAGTTTTTAGTGAGCTGAGATCACGCCACTGCACTCCAGCCTAGGCAACAGATCGAGACTCCGTCTTAAAAAAAAGAAAAAAAAAGAAATAATGCCCATATACCTGCAAAACAGGTGCTCATTATAATTTCTAGACCGTAAAACACAGAATGAACTCGTATATAAGAAAAGGAAGTCAAACGTAATCTACCTTATTATCTTTATTGCAAGCACAGCCTGAGAAGGAAAACAAAACATCTCCAATAAAGTTAGAACAACCAGGCTAAATACCAACTGTAATCTGTCCTCCATCCTTGAGGTGAAACAGAACTTCTTCCACAGGGCCACACCCAACACACTAATGGTTTCCCACATGGACCCACACACACCCCTCCCTCATGCCCACAAGGTGAAACAGGTCCATTCTCACAGTAGCTTTCTTCTTCAAGCTACTCTCAGATAAATCTAATGACACATTTCTGGGTCATGTCACACCAAATTCAGATACCTGTTTCTGCTTCCTCCACATCTTGATAGTAAAACATGAGGTGTCGGAGACCTCCAACAGCAAAAAGTTGATCAATTCTTTCAATCTGAGAAAAAGAAAAAGGCAAGATAATGACTTTCAATCCAAATTAGAAACTGCACTTAAATCAGAATTAATAATATAAAAAAGGAAAATGTACTGTTATCTTTCATATTCAAACAGGACAGCATCTAATGTATCCTATAAAAAAGGGAGCATTTATGTTAAAAGAATAAATGTCTCACCATAGTAAAGACTCTGTTCAAAAAAGTAATTTCATGAATCTTAGAACTATTTGCTACTTATGCACATTTGAAAAGCATTGTCCATCCGTATTTGCAAATTTCCTAAAGTGTTGAGCTGTGGAAGGGAGGTTTAAATAGAGAAGAGTGCTTCAATCAACTGCAGATAAGCAAGAACAAATCTTTCAAAACTTAGTCTAACGCCCTAGAGATAATGAATATTAAATTGCAATAATCACCAAAACTGCCATGAGAACATATCTGACTATGAACACACCTTCCAGTAGCAACCTAGCACTAAACTGGGACTAACAGTCCCATCCCTGAGGCTCACTTAAGTCTACAAGCCTAACAAAGGGTCTGCTACCAATAAAAACACTTCTTTTAAATAGTCAGTAGCACAGTTTGGAACTCATATGAAAATAAAAAGATAAAATCTACACACCCATTAGGCATTAGGATTGCTACCACCAAAAAACAGAAAATAGCAAGTGCTGGTGAGGACATGGAGAAACTGGAACGCTTGAGCACTATTGGTAGGAATGTAAACGGTGCAGCCATTGTGGAAAACAGTATGAAGGCGCCTTAGAAAAACTAAAAATAGAATTGCCACATGACCAGGAACTCCACTTCTGGGTATATATCCCAAAGAATTGAAAGCGGGGGTCTCAAAGAGATATTCATATACCCATGTTCATAGTAGCATTATTCACAATAGCTTCCACAAAAGGTGAAAGTGACAGATAAAGGGATAAACAAAATATGGTATACATATACAAGGGAATATCATCCAGCCTTAACAAGGAGGGAAATCCTGGCACACATTACAACATGGATGAACCTTGCAAATCTTACACTAAGTGAAATAAGATAATCACAAAAAGACCAATACTGCATGCCTTCACTTGCATGAGGTATCTATGGAATAGTCCAATTCCTAGAGACAAAAAGTAGAATGAGGGGATTGCCAGGGGCTGGAGAGAAGGAGGAATGTGGAGTGGTAGTTTAGTGGGTACAGAGTTTGTTTTTGTGATAAAAGGCATTCCGAAGATCTGTTGCACAGTAATGTGAATGTACTTAACACTAATGAACTGTACACTTAAAATGGTTAAGATGGTGAATTTTATGTTATGTGTATTTACTACATCTTAAAATAATGTTTTCTAAAGGATAAAATCTAGCCTGAACAATTAAGTGTGAAAAATAAGTCCCCTTCAATTTCCACCATGATTGAAGATGCCACAGGGAAGAGGAGGAAGGACTCCCCAAGATTCAATTCCAGGCCAAGAATGTGGTGAAGGGCATGCTTCCATCATGGCCAGTATTGAAGCTCCTATCCCTCTCATCTGTGCTTGAGAGCCTGAGCCAGGTGCTTTCTTTAAACCTCCAGGTTCTGAGATTCCTGGGTTGTGAGCTTGACATAGCAGTTTATCCTGGGATCCTTACAGAGCTGAACTTTTGCCTGCTTCTTCCCCTTGCATATTCCCAAATCCAGATGTCTGAATTGGGAAGCAGGGTGGAGTCAAGCATTTCACCTCTGGAACAATCTCCCCAAGTGGCCCTCTCTGCTTTTATGCCTCCATATTCTGGGAATAACATTATCTACCTTCTGGTATTATGAAGATGGAAATGAAGTCATAGATGAAAGGGATTGAGATCAGGGACCGACACATGGTAAACATTCAATAAGTGTCAGCTATGAGGAGAAAGCGGAGAAGCACATTTCCTCAGCTCCTGCTTGATCCATCCTGTAGTTTACCCATTTTCGTGTTATCCATTTTTTTTTTTTTTTTTTTTTGAGATGGAGTCTTGCTCTGTTGCCCAGGCTGGAGTGCAGTGGCCGGATCTCAGCTCACTGCAAGCTCCGCCTCCCGGGTTTGCGCCATTCTCCTGCCTCAGCCTCCTGAGTAGCTGGGACTACAGGCGCCTGCCACCTCGCCCGGCTAGTTTTTTGTATTTTTTTAGTAGAGACGGGGTTTCACCGTGTTAGCCATTACAGCGTGTTATCCATTCTTAATTGTTCCCCAACTCCTACTAACCCCACCAGAGCAGCCCAGCAGGAAGGAATGAAGCCAGTGGTGTGCCACAGATGGCTCATACTGGCCCAGGATATCCAACGGATCACAACTCTTTCCACCTCAGCATTTCGTAACATGATGATAGTAGTTTGGAACCAGCCATTGTGGGAGTATTTACACCACAGAAATTAGCAGATGCTCAAACCAGTACCTCCCTGCCTACTTCCTCCATCCTTGCCCAAAGCCAGTTGTTAACATTTACAAGCCTACCACTGAAAAGAATTCCCAACAGTGTGGCACCCTGTCAACAAAAAGGGCTTGCCTTATTTCTTTTTTTTTTCTAATGTCTAATTAGTTTCTTTAAAAAATCTTCAGGAATCATCATACGGCTGTTTATATGCTTTTCTCACTGCCCAGGAAATTATATCTTCCCATATTTTGGCCTTCCCCAACCAAGGTCAAACACAAAGCAAATCATACGCCTGGTTTTAAAGAAAAATTGTAGCAGAAGATGGGAACCAAGGATAGGAACAAAAGAAAGCAGGTTCAGCTGCCAAACCAAAGTAAAGGCCAGAAAATCATGGCACAAATCCAGTGCCTAGAACAAAAGAAATGCACAAAAGATAAATTGGCAACTTGAGAGGAGATTCTGTTCCGTGACTTTAGCTTCCAAAATGGCACGAGAGCTCAGCTTCACTGGACGTAGAAAGATGCAGACAATGCTGTCAGAATCACGGAACTCCAATGACAATTATAAGTGCCCCTATTCAACATGGAGAGCTGGAGAGCCTTAAGCTCATTCTGCAAGCACCAGTACAGAGTCAGAATGGAGCCCTGTCCACGTTAAGACAGGCACCTCCCTCTGGGCATAGCATGGGATCCTGCCACAGGACCATGTCAACAGACCATCTGTGCCCTCTATAATCAAGTCAGTGAGAAGTCAAATGCATCCCACCTGAGCCCCTTCAAGAACGGCATCCTCCACTTCGGTTTTGTTCAGGTCCAAACAGGAAGCCACAATTGCAAATAAGTAGTTATGCCTCCCATCCAAAAGAGCCCGCTTGGCTTCCTTCTCTTCCTTCAGTCTTTGCTAAAAGAAAAGAATAAAAATGTTACATGGAAACTGTTGTTCTCAAGTGGATTCATTTTGTAATAATTTCATACAATTGTTGTTTTTCAAGTCTTAGGTATCCAGATAACAGACAGCTTAATGGTACCAATTTTTATGTACCATCTTCTATTTTTAGAAATAATTTATTTCTCTTATGAAAATAAAGCATGCTCATTGTTTTGAAATTGCATAATACAGAGAAGCCAAAAGAGAGAAAAATCATCTGCCATCCAGAAATTATTACTGTTAAGATTTTGTTCTAAATCTTTACACACTTATTTCTATGCATATATAAGCATTCAACAGAATACCAAAAAAAAGAGATCTCCATTTTATAAACATTTTCCTAAGCCTTTAAGTAATATTTTTCTACAGTATCTCCTATCTTTATTGTTTACCTACAGCTATATATTTGGTCTTCAGATTAACTTCTGAATGCCATTGCTTGCTCTTTAACTATTAATTGTTAATTATGAGAATAAGGCATGCTTAATGTAACCGATGTTGGTAGTTTGAAGGATGTCTTTCCTTGTGCTCTATGCTCATACAGTCATATTCAAACATATGCCCACACCTATATTTACATCATACTATAAAATGTTTTCATGCATTTCTCCCTTAACAATACATCACCGACTTCTTTCTAGTTTAATACAGACTATTCCATCCTCTGTAATAGCTGCAAAAATATTCAGTATGAATGTACCATAATTTATTCAATTATTTTGACAATGGTAGACACTCGGCTTCCAATTCCTTCTTGGAATAATACATTACCTTTAATGCCAACCAGTAGCTCCCACTGGGAAGAGGAAAAGTGACCCCTCTGGATCCCTTCTTTTAATCAACAAACATTTGTTAAACCCCTAATATGTGCCAGCACTGAAGAGGCCAACACTACCTGGTAACTTCAAAAAAACTCATGGCCTGGCTGGCAGTATGTGAGCTGAAAATTTAAATATGACAGATGGCATGGCGGTTGCCATAGGGGCATCAGATTTATCAGTCTCCAAATGCAGGGGCATTTATGGGTCTTCAGAGAAGGAACAAAAAGAAGGATCTCCCACTCTAGCCTGGAGTTGATAAGGGGTGGGGGTGGGGATGACAGGAAAGCTTTCAGGAGGAGGTGGCTCAAGCCTAGCATTGAAGGAGGGTTGGTCATACTTCTAGGACAGTTGCCTTTCTGTACACACAAAGGCCGAGAGGCACACGAAAGCACATTCTGAAAACCACAAGGCAGCCAGGATGGGTGAACTAAAAAGGACTAGGAAAACATAACAGGAAATGAAAAAAAGTCAGATCACAAATATTTTCTGAACCACATTACAAAGTTTAACTGTTATGTGAAATCCATGGAGAATCACTGATGATTTTCAAAACAGAAGAGACAGGTGTTTAGCTGCCTGTGCAGCATTGAAAAATCCATCATTCTAACAGTAGTGTGGAAAGTGGGCTGATGCAATGCACGCCTGCAGGCAGTCAGGTGGGTAATGGTGGCATTCCCAGACACTGGGTTCATCAAGAGGAAAAGATTGAAGCAACACAATCATAAGTTCAGCTTTTGGATGTGTAAGATTTTGAGGTGAGTCAATACACAGGTGGACGAGGCAGACAGGCCACTGGAAATGTTCAAGGGGAAATGGCATTGCAGATACAGATAACATGCAGGTTCTCAATTCAGCACAATGACTTTATGAGACAGACCATTGTTGCTGTGAGGGGCAGTCCTGTGCGATGTAACGTTTTAGCAGTGCCTTTGGTCTCCAACTTCTAGGTCCCAGTAGCCCCCACCACCGACTCGTGAAAATAAAAAATGTCTCCAGACATTGCCAAATGGCGCCTGTGGGACAAAATAACCTCCCCTGTTGAGAACCACTGATATGATACAGACATATATATAGATATAGACACAGGCACATATAGACATAGACATAGAGAAGACGGTCAATATAAAAGCTACAATGTCAATCAGTGTGAAAACAATGTGGTACCTGTTGCAGTTGTGCAGTACAGAACCTGCAAAAGTACATCAACAGCTCTTTCAACCAGCAGATGGTATGTGCATTCAATAAATATTTGTCAAGTGAATGAATAAATCAAAGTTTAAACCATGAGTACAGACATGATTTTCTAACAAACGTATGGAAATGAAAACACAAAAAAGTGAAGAAAATTGGGGACCATCAGTATCCCAGGAGCAAGGAGAAAAAGAAGTGCAAATCAAGAAAGCTAAGGATGAGGCTGGGGGGCAGTGGCTCATGCCTATAATCCCAGCACTTTGGGAGGCCAAGGTGGGCAGATCACCTGAGCTCAGGAGTTCAAGACCAGCCTGGCCAACATGGCGAAACCCTGTCTCTATTAAAATACAAAAATTAGCCAGGCAAGGTGGCACATGCCTGTAATCCCAACTCCTCTGGAAGATAAGGGAGGAGAATCACTTGAACCCAGGAAGCAGAGGCTGCAGTGAGCCAAGATCGTGCCATTGCACCCCAGCCTGGGTGACAGAGCAAGACTCTGCCTCAAAAAAACAAAAAATAAAATAAAATAAAATAAAATAAAATAAGGATGAATGTGCAAAGAGATAGGAAGGAAACCAAGAAACCATAGCATCAATAAATCATGGAGAGTGACCAATAGCAACAATGCTATATAGGATTGGTTGGGTTAATTAGGATATCTTTAGGCATTGTGTTTACAGGATGGTTGCGGCTTCTTATAGTTCTTTTGCTGTGCGACTGTGCCACTAATCTGTCAAGAAATAGATGTATTCCCCCTCCCCTTGAATTTGGCTAGCCCTCTGGCCAGTTTTCACCAAAAAAACTGAGGGTAAATGAGATGGGATTTCCTAGGCTAGTTCTTAAGAGATCTTCACCTTCTGCCTTTGCACTTAGAATGTTGCCTCAGAACTCAGTCACATAGGGAAACCACACGGAGAAGAATAAAACGTTCTGGTCAATGGCACCTTCTGACCTTCTAGCTGACTCCAGCACCAACTTTCAGCCATCTAAGTAAGCTGTCTTAGATGTTCCAATCTAAGTTTCCCCTACAGATGACCGCAAGCCAGCCAATGGCACCTGCAGAAGAACCACCCAGCAGAGCCCAGTCACTCACAGAATTAAGAGAGATAACAGATGACTGTTTCTACTTTAGGCCCTTAAATTTTGGTATGGTTTGTAATGCAAAAATAAATAACAGAGTAATTTTGTTAGAATAATTTCATTGGTTGGACGGAAATAAATATAGACTTGAGAAAAGCATGATTGAAAAAAGAGAAATATTAAAATGCTGAATATAAACTACTCTTCCCAGAAACTTGACTATAAAGGAACAGGGTGTGGTAGTAATAGAGAGGAAAATTTAGAGTCAAGGAAGAATTTTTTAAGGTACAAAAGAATTATGGAAAAGCAAAGATGAAAAAGTTGGAGATTTCAGAGCAATTGAAAGGTTATTGCTAGACCTATAAAATTGACATACATTTCTCTGAACTTGAAGGACTACCTATCTGAGAGACAACTTTGCCAGGGAGGTGGCAAGAGGAGGCAAGATTCAGGTTTAAAAAACAGATAATCTACCTGTTTTCTCACCATTTCTTTAAAAAGGAACTAACGTAGGTCCTGACATAAAATATAAACATCAAATAAAAGTAAATTTAAAACTTTTTTCAAATGTCACTAAAGCCAGGAAGATGTCCTGTTGTTTTGAACTGTTTTCTACCTTCCTGGCAGGGAGAAATAAAAGACTTTTCTCTAAGTGATCACTCTAAGTTTGTGCTAAATATCTTTAGCAGCTTGAGAACTCAGAGGTCAACCGGGGAGCCAGGAATTCAGCAACAACACAAAGAGGTGGTAAATGCTTGGTAGCCAAAAATAAAAATAAAAGAAGTAGAGAGCCAGAAGATTCAAGATGTAAAGGAACAGAGGGCTTCCAAAGAGCACAGAGATTTTAAAAAGATTCTTCCATGGCAAGGAACTGAGGGCTTCCAAAGAACACAGAGATTTAAATAAGATTCTCCCATGGCAACACATTACTCCATAACTCAATTGTTTCCAATTCCAGAAGAAAAAATATTCTAATGGAAAAAAAGAGAAATCACTCCCTAAAATAGAACACTAATTATTCTATTTTGTTTAAATATCACAGGAGAAAGAAACTTCCAAAGCAGCTTTATTTATACAAAGCTAATTATTGACATATTTTTAAGTAAATGTTTTCAGAAGCTATTTAATATATTTAAAAGCATGTTAAGACTTGAATATATGTTCTTATTTAAACTGATTGTTCTCTTGCCTAAAGACAAGTAATATGAAGTCAATCCTAATGTCATATAGATGAAAGGCCACAATGTTTATCAATCTCAACTTTCATTGCATCACACTAAGGTATCCTGATAATACTGAGATTGTTTTTTAACTGCCATAAAAAAGTCAATAATGTCAAACAAATATTTAGTAATTAGAATAGTGCACTGTCAATCCACAAACCTAACCCTGCAGCTTTCTGGCTGCTAGGGAACCGCAGCAACAAGCAGTCAGGTGACTAGTTCTCCTGGGGTTGGCTTGTTCTGCTGGCCTTTGAAACACCTAGGACACTTGGAAAGTGAAGGCAGAGAGGGATTAAGAAGGCAGGAGGTAAACTATGTCAAGACTTTTCTGGAGTCCTATTAAAATTTTTTTGCATTGCATGAACAAGCACCAATGGATAGGGGTTGGGAGCATGGCCAGAAACCTATTCAATACCCAAGGAAATCTAGAGCATTATTAAAACATTGCGGCAATTTGTGATGAGCTGTTACTACTGCCTTGCAATGGGAGAGTGGCTAATGTACTATCTCACAAGAAAGGAGCTCTGCTTCTCAGGTGGCCAATCCCCCATAGACGAAGGAGCACTGCTGTCAGAATGAGGTGCTAGGTTCTAGTCCCAGCTCTGACACTAACTGCAAGACCTCACATCTTTCATTTAACCTCTCCAGGCCACAATTTCCTCAACTACGAA
This sequence comes from Rhinopithecus roxellana, assembly GCF_007565055.1. Taxonomy (NCBI): domain Eukaryota; kingdom Metazoa; phylum Chordata; class Mammalia; order Primates; family Cercopithecidae; genus Rhinopithecus; species Rhinopithecus roxellana. Next base: position 95,918,916 of record NC_044551.1, read on the forward strand.
ATGAAAGTGTTGGACTAGGTGACAGCCAAGGTTCATTCCTCCTCCAATATGTGGGCTACTTCTCATGACTTCAAACGTTTATACAATCTACAGACTCAACATTTTAAAATACAGATCCTAACAAATACTCCAAAAAGCTCTATGACGGTCTCAAAACTAATCCATCCATCCGATGTTTAAAACATACTAACCTTTGCCTTTAACTCTGTAGAACCAAAGCCCAAGTCTGCATGTTTATATACACAAGCTGTGTATAAACTACATATATCGTCAGTCTTTCATTTTGTCTCCAGGCTTATAATCCTCAGCTATCCTCATTTATAGAAATGAAGATAAAAGTAAAAGGAGATAAAAGTCCCAACTTGAAAAATGTTTGTGAGTGTTAAATTGCATGCAGCTTGGTGATCACACTAAATCAAACAGCACTTGAATTAAAATGGCATGACCAAGGATTTCACCCTGGACATGAAAATTTAAGTGAAACAAAACATTTTCATAATGATTGCTTTTAAGTGTACAAATGTTTAAGCTTCCTCCACCCTTATGAAGCTCTGACTTGTTGGCAGGTTTGTTCCTGACACAGATCTACTCCACTGACCCCACTGGCAGCCAGCAGAAGTGGATGGAGGACGGGGCTATTGGGTCTGAGAGTTCCCTTGTGCCTAAGCAAGATCTTTTCCCAGACCCTCCTGAAGTGTACATTTTGCACTGTTTGCCCTGGTTGCATTGCCAGCTTGGTTCTGTGAGTCATCATTTGCTCACTATGTTTTGGTTTAATTGTCACAAAATCCCCATGAAGCAGACATTATTATCTCCACACCAGGAAATCAAGACTGTGGACCATTAACCGCTTTCCCAAAAGCACACAACTAAGAAAGTGGCAGGGCTGGAAATTAAGCCCTTGCTGTCTACAGGACCAGACCAAGACATAGGGTGCTCAAGGGCAACTAAAAATTTTGCATAACTTCAAACTGATATTCCATAAGCACTTTTTTAAAAATATGCACTTAACAGTTATCTAGTATGCTCTAGCAGGAGACCCCATACAAGGGTTATAAGAGGAGCTGTGGATGGAGACCAGTTAACTACACCCATTTCCTGAGTTATATCAGTGATATTTTGGTGCCAGTGTGGACTGGTACCTAGGTGCTTCCAGCTGGGATGCATGTATTCAGTTCTCACTGCGCTTCTGTGTCTCTCTGAAAATGATAATACCCTCACCCCATCTTCTACTCCTGAAAGTGCCTTGGAGGTTAGCTCCTCACTTGGGTGGTCAGTAGGTGAGGCTCCAGATTCTCCCTAACTCACTGCTGCTTCCATCTGACAGCATCACTGTTATCTACATCATACTGTATATACCAGGTCCTCATACAATACCTTTGCACGGAGAAGTGGGTAGGGAAAGGAATGGGTCCTGCAGTCAAAGAATTATTTTGTTGTTAAAAGAAAAAAGTTTTTCTAGGTGACATGATTAGTTTCGTTGCACGTCTGAATCTGAGAAAGAGAAAGAGATCTGACTTAAGGAAGTCCAGTTGCACACACTGAAATGAATATATTTCTATTTGTTTGATTTAAGTATTTTGTTCTTTATATATGTGTATACATAGAGTAACATACCAAATATAATACAGTATCATATGGGTTAAAATCCCCTTCTGAGATAATTGTAAATAATGTACTCTATGAAATATAGCCATTCTCCAATCCCCATCCAAGGTTTCCCTTTCTATGGTTTCCATTACCTGTGGTCAACCTTGTTCCAAAAATATTAAATGGATAATTTCAGAAATAAACAATTCATAAGTTTTAAATTGTGTGCCCTTTGGAGTAACGTGGTAAAATCTCATGTCGTCCAAATCCATACCACCTGGGATATGAATCATCCCTTCATCCAGCATCTCCACACTGTAGACATTACCTAACCATTAATCATCAACATCATCTTCTCCCGGCATCCAGTCATTGACATCATCATAGCTCAATGATCCAGGATCACCCAAAGCACATGGTCCTCCTGCTATACCATCAGATGGTCAGTAGCAGCCAAACACTATATCACAATGCCTACAGCATTCACCTCACTTCATCTCATTATGCAGGCTTCATATCACCTCACATCAACTCACAAAGGGTAGATACAGTACTAGAAGATATATTGAGAGAGAAAGACCACATTCACACAATTTTTACTACAGTATATAGTTATAATTCTTCTATTTTATTATTGTTGTTAATCTTTTACTGTGTCTAATTTATAAGTTAAAGTTCGTCATAGGTGTATATATGTACATATGTATATATTTAAAAATTTACATATATAAATGCACATATATATACACATATATATGAAAAAAAACATAGTATATATAGGGTTCAATCCTACCGATGGTTTCCAGCATTCACTGAAGGTTTTGGAATATATTCCCCGTGGATAAGACAGAACCACTATATCGTTAAAGTTCCTTATCTTAAATAACTAAAAGAAATACATCCATGACTGGTTTCCCTTTGGCTGTCAATGTCAATCTCAAGTCCACAGATAATTGATCACTTGATGAGAACACAGTGCTAACGAAACCAAGGACATGAATTTGATCATCTTAGGCCAGTCAACTTCACTTTATTTCACCTTCCCCAACTGTGGATGAATCAGGACAAATTCATGAGCAGAAAAAGAAAATTATTCAAAGTGCATGCATGGCTGAAATACCTGGTTATTGGTAAAATATGTATTTCTTTTCTTTTTTAAAAGACACCCAAATGGTTTACTTCTCCTATCTGCCACATACATAACCTGATCCTTCTTATCTCCTGAGCAGTAAAACAAAGTAAACAACAAGAGAATCTCATCATTCCTACAAGAGCACCGGCTTTACAGGGAAGGGATGCTTTCCATTTTGATTTTTTCGATAGCAGCAGTGTCAATAACAGGCCCTGGCACACTGAAGATCCTCAATTAATATCTCTAAATAATTTTAAAATTATTTAACAAATCACTCTCAAGTAATTAAGGGCTGGAGCAAATTATTCTAGACCAATGTAAGTCCACGATTGCAGAATCAAAATTAAGCCAATAGGATCCATGCTGTTGTGCCTGGAACGTAAATGACTACACAGAATTCTACCCTGGGTAGGATAGTAGCTACCCCTCAATTTAACAGCAAATACAGCTGACCTTGCTTTACCTGCCTCCCATTTTATTTTGTTGAATTAGAGAAACTGAGGGAAGCAGTTCTGTAACTCATTTACCCTTAGAGCCCTCTACAATCAACCCTATTTCCCTGTCTTCCCACAGAGAGAAGCCTCCCTCTTTGTCTTCCAGCTTTTCTGTTTCAACCCACAGGGCCCTGTCTCCTTTCCCAGCCTCTCTCAGAGAGAAGAGGCTGCTCTGTGATGCTTCCCAGCCCAGCCTAACCTGCTCTTTAATTGGCTGGGAGAACCACAATTTAGAGACTCTCCACTCCTAACTGTACTTTTCAAGTCTCACCTTTTCTGACTCCCCTTTCATTTCATTTTTCCCGGTGAAGCGCCACAGCCGCAGAAGAAGCTCGGCACCCTCCTTCCCGAATTAAGAGCACTTCAGTAAAGTGGTTTCGGGAAAGGAAAGAGACACCACACTGGCTAATCCCACTCACAGCAGGTGCTTTAGTGAAGCCCTCCTTTATTTAACAAGAGCCACACTCTCCCTCTATTGCTGAGATAGCACTTAAGCGTGTGGTACCATCCATTTTCTTCTGTTCAGGGATAAACTTTGGCACCCTGTCTATTTTTGCTGGAGTTTCCAAGGCCTCTAACTCTCCCCATTTACTCACTCCCTTACCTATCATTCCTTCCAGGCAAATAAAGAACTCTCTCTTCAGCATTAATGATGTGTGAATTTTTCACTCAGACCAACCCCAAATCTGCTGTAGGCATATCCCGGTCTGCACAGCCTCACCTCTCCCTGACATTCCATCACCCAGATTCTAACTTAGAGTCTGTTTTCTGCGCACCAAATTTCTGGACCTGAAGTGAGATTTGGTGGACCTTCACATGGCCATGTATCCTCTTTCCCTAACCCCACAGTGATTTCACTCCAAAATCAGGAATGCCTCTCATGTAGAATTTCAAGAGGTCCCTCTGGCAGCAGGGACCATATAACTCAAATGGCTCTCACCCATATGCTAAAAAATATATATAATATGTCACCATTCACATTATATATGGCACAGGAGTGGAATTCCCAAACTTCCCTTATTCATACAACAAACCACTGTGCTTAAAGCTGGCCACTCATTTGAATCACTGGACCGTGGTAAAATACTGATGCCTGGGCCTCCCACCCCTGAGAAATTGATTTATCTGGTCAGGTACAGGGCCCAGGCACTGGTATTTCTCCAAAGCTCCCCTGGTGATTCTAATGTACAGCCCAGCCTGACATCACTGTTCTCAAGGAAGTCATTTTATAAATTGATCATGATGGATTAGTAGGACCAAGTTCTCACTTAAGGTAGAAAATTAATAGAGAAAGTCCAAGGACATAAATTTTGGGATCTTCTAACTCTAACTTCTTCTTTTCTCCTTACTAGACTTGGGCAAACATTGAATGATAGAAAGAACAAGTTCAGCTCTAAATTCCATGGGGTCTAGCTGGGATTTTCCCTGCCACATCACAGAGCACAGCACTTAGTACAAAGCAGGCATTCAAGAGATATTCGTGGAATGGATAGGTTTTGCCATACAGTTACATTCCCCCAGGGTCTAGCTATGGCACGATAATGATGGGGCATCTTTGGGCCTTAACTAGTTCAGGTTAGAGAGTGCTCACTGGACCTTAACAAGCAGCACCAGGACTGGCACAATGGCTCACGTCTGTTATCCCAGCACTTTGGGAGGCTGAGGCGGGAGGATAGATTGAGGCTAGGAGTTTGAGGCCAGGAGTCTGAGTATGCACAACATAGCGAGACTCCATCTCTACAAAAATTACAATTAAAAAATTAGCCAGATGTGGCGATGCCTGCCTATAGTCCTAGCTACTGAGGAGGCTGAGGTGGAAGGATTGGTTGAGCCCAGGGGTTCTAGGCTGCAGTGACCCATGATGCCGCCACTGCAGTCCAGCCAGGGTGACAGAGTGAGACTCTGTCTCCAAAAATGAAAAAAAAAATAAAAATAAAAATTTAAAAACAGACAGTACCTCTCTCTTCCCAGCTAAACCCTAGATCCATTCACCTGCCAGTGCTCTAAGGAAATGGTTTTAATCTGCTCTATGTGAAATCTGTTGACTTGGCCAAACAGGCCTGGGCCTGATTAACAGGATGCTGAAAACGGTTTGGTTAATTTGCCAGAGAATGAGAAAACGGACATCTTTTCAGATTTCAAAAGATAATCTGAGAGCAAAGGTTCTTTCTGTCTTGGCTTCTACTAAGCACCCCACTGGAAACAATGGCTGCCCTCCTGCAGAGCTGCTCAGCAGGGGAGGGAGGTGTGCTCTCTTCCCCCACAGCTTCTACCCACAAGAGAGTCACTGTTTAGAGAAAACTTGCAGCAATCTGAAAGTTCATGAGCAACAGCACTCCCTAACACAAATACATACGGCACAAAACAGGAACAATACACATTCCACTGCAGTGGGGAGAAGACTTTTCTCCATTTTGAAACCAGCTTTGCAATTAGGTAAATTTAACAGTCTAGAGGACTATCATCTATCTTTCAAGTTATTCTTTTTTCTGGAAGTCAACAAAGTCAACCAACAAAATTACAGACTTCAGTTTCATTTTAGGGAAGTAAGGAAAAACAGAATTCACAAGTCTGGAATTCCTGTCCGTCATACACCTGTAACTTTGTACTAAGCATTCTTTATCTCTGAGAAAAGCAGAAAAAAGACAGACATCAGATCTGGACCATAATTTTGGCCAATGAGTGAATGAATATATACACAATAATTTCAAGGTTTCTAATTTAAAATAATGTGTGTTTATTATACAAGAGAAAAGATACATGGCTTGATTTTGTTTATGGTACATTTGGTTGTTATTGGCATGATATTTATGGATAAAGTCAATTATTACATTACAGTAACCTAATTATAACATAGCGTCATTGCAATAATAGTTCCAGACCTTAGTCTGGAACTTAGTGAAATATATACGGACTTGCAGTTAAGTACATACATACTTATAGTTAGGTAGCTCTGGAATGTTTCCCATTGGTCATTTTAGATCATGAAGTTATAATATAATAAGTTATCTTATCAGTTGACAAAGTTTCTTTGCTTGGCCAAACTTCAGTCAGGTTTCTGAATCTTCTCCTAGGCCCATCTGTACACGTCCTTGTAAAATCTAGTTTTAGCAAAGAACTCTGCTAAGTCAGTTAACGAGAATCCCCGGTAGAGGGTACTCAATATCTGATCACCTTCGATAGCTGATTGGGTTCCTCATCCTCCACCATCCCCCACGTGCTGTCTCATCCCCCTGGCCTTTCTTCAGCAAGAATCCTGGTAGGTCTTCAGTTTCGCCAGAATCCCCCTCCCCATTGATGTTTCCTCTTAGCACTTTTCTAACCACTGACCCCTGCCCTACTTCTTGGCTACAAATTCTCACTTGGCCATGCCATATTCACAGGGGAGCCCAATCTCTCCCCTCACTCCTCATATAGGTCCTTAGACCTAACTCGATGGTCCTGAATAAAGTCTTACTTACCATGCTTTAACAAGTGTCATCGAATAATTTTTTTCTTTAACACAGTGCACTAAGTAGAAACTGTGTAATTATTTACATAATATACTGCAATACTATTAAGATAATTCTGTTAATATCAGACTTCAGTGGAGTGAACCAAACCAGCATCCTAAATATATGATTGAAACCTCCAAAACACTTGACTTACTCTCAAAGCATAGTTCATGTCAAGGAAGAATCTAATTCATCAATTATGCCTGAGATTTTATCATCAATTGTGGTGTTTCAGACTTGGTACTTAAGTACAGGAAAAATGTTCAGACATGTGAAATGTTTAATTCATTCAACTTATTCCACAGGCATCTATTAAGGACAAAGTATATACTATGGACCAAGCTCTGTGTTAAAGGAAGATTATTTTAAAATGAAGAGAACTCACAATCCAGCAAGAGAAAGAGACATGTGGGCAAATGTCTTTTCACTACAGAGATGTAACAAGGACTCCATAAGACATCGAAGGAAAGTGCTGACAGGGTACAGGAAGGAAACTCTCGCCTCCTCCTCAAAGTGTCAGGGGACGCTTCTCAGAGGAGGCAACACTAGCACTTGGTCTTAAAGAATAAGCAGCACATGGACTGGCTGGAGTCAGCTCTTCCAGAATGGTCTTCTAACTCCAGCAAGCAAGTTCAGGGGCTTGGCTGGAAGACGTTCACCTTGGGAAGGATGCCTCAGAATCTTGGGGCTTGGGCAAGTCAGGGGTGGCAGGTGGTGGCGTACTTAGAAAATTCAGAGGTAGCATGCCTGCTCTTTTGTGGTAAAAACAACAGGCTAGGGGAGATCGTGTGAGCTTCTGGGGATACACAAAAAGATACAGTGATCAAGCCCAGTAGGAAGCATGGGTAAATGGTTGAAAACTGAGTCCTAGAGAAACCTCCATTTTCTTCTTACATTAATTGTCAGTGGAAGAGGTTTCCAAATCCCTCTCTATGCATTTGCATAATAAAAAGCTGCTGAGCTGAGCCCTATGCTAGGGAAGCTCATTCTTCAATGTGACTTCCAAAGGCACAGCCTTGCATCTCACCCTCTGTGTCCTCACTTGCAGGCATATAGAACAGGGGAGTGATTTCAAAGCCTAAACCTTGCGGCCTAGAATCTGTCTTAACTACTTCTAATCACTAACTAAAATTTACCGGTTTGAAAGAATACAAGTGTCCAAACCACCATGAATGTTTTTTACCCCAGGAAAGCATCTTCCCAAAGGATGCAGCATGAATTTCTATGTGCATAGTTTAAGTGGCAATATGCAGAAAAGCCTACGAATGCAAATCTTTTTTTTATTTAAAAAATCAACATGTAGCCTATGCATCATGTGAACATTAGTTAAAAAACGTGCTTCTCACAAATTCATCAGTGTATGACTATGAACATTTTTAAGTGGTTTTTTCCACCCAGGTGTGACAGATGATAATCCAAAACACATGTGCAAAGGTACAGACAACAGCACCTTACCGTTAAAACTCTGGTGACACTCTGCTTCCAGAGCTGTCTCCTGCCAATCCTAAACATTGTAGCAGTGCAGGGACAGGCTGGAGTCAGTTGTTCTGGAATGGTCTTCTAACTCCTGGGAGACCTGCTCAACACCCAACAGGCTTCCAAATGGAAAGTCTTCTGGAGGACCAGCATTTTACTTGCACGTTTCTAATTCGCATGTATTATTCACTACATTCACAGAATAAAAATTAAAACTCCACTTATATCACTCAAGTTTTTCTCCCAGAGTCTCTGCCCTGGGGCCTCTCCTCTCTCTCGAAGCCTGGTGTTGTTAGGGTAATACTGTTTATGCACTATACAGTTGAACCGTGCCTCTTAATCATGTTTATCAACCAATCAAAGCATTTTAACAGCTCGGTAGCAACACAACTCCTTCTGTTGTTCAATTAATTCTGTACACTGGCCAACAATAAGCATTGGGTCAACAGAGATATCTAAATAGTTTCTTTGAACAATGAGAAACGTTAAACTACATCAAATTAGAAATCCGAGAAGCCACAGCTCTGAATATACTGTCCACCTCGACAAACTCAGTCTTACTTTGTCTAAACAACTTTGCAAGCACGATGCACTGCCAGCATTGTGACTAATTGTGACTAATTGCCAGATAGGCTAATTGTGACCCAAAGGAGCCATTTTCTCCCCTATAAAGAACAAGAAGTCTATTTCATATGCAAATAGCAAACCATGTCCATAAATTACTTGTGCTCACACAGTTGCACATACACTTCAGCCAAGACAATTTATCCTATGTGGCTCAACATCTTGATCATCCTAACTATGAAGACGTAATGGGAAAACACTGCCAAACGCTTTGAGAGATCTCTCATGTATGGTTTCTCCCATCGAGATGAGTAAAAGGCAGAATATTTAAGGTTGGTCTTGCTGAATCTAGAATTTACTCCTTGGAATTCACGGTCCAGCAACTCAGATCCTAAAAGGTCATCTAAGAATAATCAGGAAATTGGGAACTCATCCTGGTGACATCCTGCTAGTCAACCTCTGTGGAGCCTGACTTGGAAGCCAGGGTGCTGACATGGTATCAGAACATGGAGATTCGCCTGGTCAATATCCAAGGCTAGGGCGCAGCCTCCGTATGTCAGGTTAACAGACAACATTTAGACCTCAATATTATTTAGTAAGTAAATAACTAGAACACAGGAAGTTTAAGTTTGTTTGCAGCATTTTTTCCTTTTTTTTTTTTTTTTTTTTTTGAGACCTGCAGGTCTCACTCTGTCACACAGGCTGGAGTACAGTGGCATGACCACCGCTCACCACAGCCTCAACCTCCCAGGCTTAGGTGATCCTCCTACCTCAGCCTTCCTAGTAAGTGGGACTACAGGCAAGTGTCACAACACTCGGCTAATTTTTGTATTTTTTGTAGAGACAGGTTTGGCCATGTTGCCTAGGCTGGTCTCAAACTCCTGGCCTCAAGCAATTGCCCACCTCAGCCTCCCAAAGTGCTGGGATTATAGGCATGAGCCACCAGGCCAGGCCCTGCAGGATATTTCTTGAAGTCAATCTCTGGTTGTTGGTAAGCGGCTGTTGTCCGTTTCTAATAAAGAGCGTTGAAGATGGTATCTAGACTCTGAGTCCCTCCTCTGTGTGGCACGGAAGACAGCAGAAAATAGCAGTAGGATCGAATCCTCCTCACATGGCATCTCCTATCCATCCCAAGAATCCTCTGTCAACACATGACCTCAGGACAAACATGTTACAAGTCATTACATCACTGATTATCTTTCATTAGTTACATTTAAATCGGTGCTTTCCTAACGGTATTTCAGGCACCATCCTCATTGCAGCAGCAGCCCATTTACAACGCATCACTTGGGGAGAGTGACTTCCTGGGAAGGTTTCCACAAAAGGCTGACAGCATGCATTTTGTGTCTGGCAGGCATAACCATGACTCTCTTGAGGCTTCACAGCAAACTGCGAAGCCTTCCAGTCTGCGTGGCTGAATTTCAACCCCTCGGGCAAGGTAGATGGCCTGTTAAGGGATCTTCTTGAGAGTCTCAGGCTCACTGGAAGTTGTTGAACAACACAAAGCAAAGCCAAGGCTGAATTTACAACAGGCCACCTACCCCCCCAGTCCCTGGCAGAACGAAAGTCAATTTCTGGTATCTGGAGGGAAATGATCAAACATTGTTCAGCAGGAAAGTCAGGAAGGTTTGCCTGCAAATAGTTCCCACCAGGCAACAGCTTCAGCTGGCAGGGCTCATGCGAGGGAGGTCTGCAGCCCCGCCTGTGTGGATAGTGCATCCTTCCAGGCTGAAAATATTAGTCATACGCAAATCCTGTCAGACACAACGGGAAAACAAGAGTAGACAATGGACCTCATATGGGCAGAAGGCTTCATCCAGAATTCCAAGTACCTGCGGGCAAAGTTTGAAGTTCCACTTTCATTCATTGAACAAAAGCTTGTGAGTGCCTTTTATGGAGTCAGACACTGTGCTATACACTATGAACAGAACAGCTAATAAAAACAGACGTTTACTCAGACATTTAAAAATATTAATTGTAGAATGCATAATTATCCTATGCACACTCAGAATGAAAAAATAATGCTGCCTGTTAAACGTATCCATTTTAAGGTTCATTCTGATTTCACAGATGTTAAAGTACATCTTTATGTACTTTAGGAATGTACACCTCATAATCAATAAAAAATGGTCATTCTTGCCTTTACTGGGGGCAGATATTAAGCAAATATATAAACAAATGTATAATTACAAGTTAAATGTTACAAATTTTGATAAGTGTCATTTTAAAGGAAAATAAGGCATAAGTTTTACTTGGACATATGTTCTGAATCGTTACCTTTATGCTTACATTCCAACGTGTAAAATTTTCTAAACTCATCTCCAAATTAAGGAGTCTTCTACTCTGCATCTCGAAGCCTCGTATGTACATCCTGTGCCATATGGCTTAATAGAAAAGTGCAACTCTAGGGTCAGACAGACCGAACTTAAATCCCAGTTATGTGACACCAGAGATTGTGTCTCCTAAATTAGACATCAGAAATAAAACCACTTACCTAACAGACTGGTAATGATTTAAATATATTTAAAACTCCTAGATCCTCATAGGCACCTAATAAATGAAATATATAACCACATTTTTCATCTGCAAAAGAGTTATGACTATGAGTAATGGCAATATCAATGGAAAGGACAAATTCCTAAATCTTAACCTAACCCACACATTTCAGTCGAGAGCTGGTTGAAAATTTTGCTCTCAATTTCTGAGTATGTCCCACAAAAGAGTGGATCCAAGTTTTATCCGTTACTAGCTACACGTTTTTCATGGATTTCCATCTCTAAGAATGTCTTACTGAGGCCCAACAGGATCAAACACATTCATCAGTTTAATAGCCTTGTAGACAATGACACAAACTACAGCATATAAAAACGGGAAATGAGTTCAGTGGGATGAGAGAGTACCATATTTCCCCCATTAGGCATTGCACATTTGTCTTCGTGCTTTACCATATTGAAATGTGGTCATTCCAAATGCAACACGATAGTGCATCTTATATTCAACGTCCTCTTATAACTGCTGTTGGCCAGACAAAAATCATGACATGAGTGTCCTTACCAGAGCTTGTGCACATCCAGCTGTCACCCAAGTGGCACCACAAGGTCACAACAATACCAGGAAGTTACAGCCAACAAACCACGGAGAGCCCATGTGAGGAAGAAATGTGTGTCTGGTTGTTTTCTAAAAATCTTCGCTGACACCTTCTGGGAAGACCAAGAAAACACCAGCACTGCAACTTGCAGGAAGGATGTTAGTAGACTGGAAGAAAATCCCAGAAGAGTCAGACCCTACATGTGAAAAAGTTTTAGAAGTTTCTTAACTAATTCATTGCACTTATCTTTGTATGGATGCACTGTGGGTGATATGTGATTTTTTTAATATCTATGTTTAAAAGAGCTTCTTCAATTAAAATAAAATTGAAATTCTAAGAAAGCAATGAATCCTAGGTTAATGGACAGGTGTTTTTCCTTCTTGGTGGTGAATGACATAGTAATGTGTTTCATCTGATAATGGATTAGGTCAGATGAATACAGTTTTGTGAGTTTTTTGTTGTTGTTGTTGTTGTTGTTGTTGTTGTTGTTGTTGTTTTGAGATGAAGTCACCCAGGCTGGAGTGCAGACAGGGTTTCACCATGTTGGCCAGGCTGGTCTTGAACTCCTGACCTCAGGTGATCCACCTGCCTTGGCCTTCCAAAGTGCTGGGATTACAGGTGTGAGTCACTGCACCCGGCCCAGTTTTGTGAGTTCTAATAATCAAAGGAAACTTTTTGGAGAAGGGAGAATTTAAAGCAAGCCCTAAGGAAGAGTAAGATTCAAATTAATAGATAGAAAAACTAGAGTGTAACATACGTGAAAAATTATCTTGGAGACTGGAATTCAACAGAGCCTGCACTGTGCTGTAATTTTAAGTAAAAATGATCGATTAATCTCTGAAAGGTATGTTGAGGCTGAACAGTGGGTGTCAATCTAATGTAGTGGCCCTTGCAGGCAATTAAGGAGTCACTGAATTAATGAAAGTCTTGTTCAGGAAGGTTACGCTGGTATTATAGCTGCATGCAGGTAGGACTGAAGTGGAGAGAGACTGAAGGCAGTCTCCCAGGCATAAAGAAAGAAAGAATTCAATAAAGGGAGGTGGAAACAGTGGTCACCTAAACCACCTAAAAATGAATAAACTCGCATATTGGGGAAAAACCCCACCCCCAATATTTAACGTGGGTCCTTTTTTATTTCCTAAGTGTCTCGGCTGGTTTGAGAAATAAAGGGAAAGAGCACAAGAGAGAGAAATTTAAAGCTGGGTGTCCGGGGGAGACATAACACATCAGCAGATTCCACGATGCTCCCCAAGCCGTAAAACCAGCAAGTTTTTATTAGCAATTTTCAAAAGGGGAGAGAGTGCACAAATAGGGTGTGGGTCACAGAGATCACATGCTTCACAAGGTAATAAAATATCACAAGCAAGTGGAGGCAGGGTGAGATCACAGGACCACAGGATGGGGCGAAATTAAAATTGCTAATGAAGTTTTGGGCACACATTGACATTGATAACATCTTATCAGCAGACAGGGTTTGAGAGCAGACAACCTGTCTGACCAGAATTTATTAGGCGGGAATGTCCTCGTCCTAATAAGCCTGGGAGCGCTACAGGAGACCGGAACTTATTTCATCCCTTTGGCTTCAACCATAAAAGACGGACGCATCCAAGGGGGCCGTTCATAGACCCACCTGCAGGGTGCATTCTCTTTCTCAGGGTTGTTCCTTGCTGAGAAAAAGAATTCAGCAATATTTCTCCTATTTGCTTTTGAAAGAAGAGAAATATGGCTCTGTTCCATCCGGTTCACCTGCGACAGTTCAAGGTTACCTCCCTTGTTCCCTGAACATCGTTGTTACCCTGTTCTTTTTTCAAGATGTACAGATTTCATATTGTTCAAACACACATGCTCTACAAACAATTTGTGCAATTAACGCAATCATCACAGGGTCCTGAGGTGACATTCATCCTCCTCAGCTTACAAAGGAGATGATGGGATTGAGAGATTAAAGTAAAGACAGGCATAAGAAATACCAGGGTATTGATTGGGGAAGTGATAAGTGTCCATGAAATCTTCACAATTTATGTTCAGAGATTGTAGTAAAGACAGGCATAAGAAATTATAAAAGTATTAATTTGGGGAACTAATAAATGTCCATGAAATCTTCACAATTTATTTCTTCTGCCACGGCTTCAGCCAGTCCCTCCGTTCGGGGTCCCTGACTTCCCGCAACACTCACAAGCTAAATAAAAGGGGCAAGTCTCCTTGTCCCTGTCCAATATTTTGCTGTCCCTAAGCTACTCCTCTAGAGAAATCCTGGTTGAAGAAGGAAGAACAGGTAGAACAGACCAGAAAGAAAAAAAAAAAATACAAATAATGATGGAACTTGAGAACCGGTAACAGAGAAAAGGACACCATTGTCAGAGAGGATTCCATGTTTCCCAGCTTGGGTAAAGAATCATCATAACTTAAGCAGAAGTAGAGCAATCTAGAAAAAGTACATTTTGGAGACTAGATGACTAAGGAAATGTAAATCCAAAGTTCTAATTCTTTACTTTTCCTTTTGGTCTTTCCATCTTAAAAACATGACGGCCAGTATGATTATATGCCAGACCAAAAACATCCAGTATCTTTTTCTTTATACTATCATAATTTTAAAACTCACAATAAAAAGAAAAAACTCTTAATAAAAAGGAAATAAAGGAACCAATAATAGAATATTGATGCCATAATCATTTGCGCTGTACTCACAAAAAAAGATAGTGATTCTAAGAGCTTCAAATGGAGTGATATGGTTTGTTGATTTTGCCACCATTTTTATGGATTGAAATTACACAGGATAATCTCTAAAAGATGTGCAAGTTTCCTGGGAGCCTCATCTGTCAAAATTCAAAAGACAGGATGGGCAAGAGAGGAGAAACTCCAGAGGAGGACACAGAAAGCTGATGCATTTAGAGTAAACACTAAGAGCATTTAAGTTCTGCCGTTTGGAGAAAGAGAGAGGCTTGGCGCTAAACGCATTTCCCAGATGTTATTTTGCAAAGTGCCTTTCATGTAGAAAGTGTAAGAATTAGGAATGTTTGGCACTAATGGAGGGATACATTAAAGGAAACACTATCTCAGGAGCATCTCTGTCTTCCCTGGTAACACGTCCACATACCTGTAGAAATAATGTCCTGGCTTCAGGACGTTACGCTTCTGATCCTGAATCCTGCACATACTGGTTGGTTATATGGCCTCTGATTAACAACCAGCCAGCCACCCTGGCCCCATTTTCCCCTAAATGATATGAGACAGGTGGCCCTGTGATCTTCCAGATATCTTCTGGCTTCAAGAAAAATGCACAACCTAAGTGAAGGATCTCAGATTCCAAGTATACTGCATGCTGAAAGTAACTGCAACGTTATCTTAACATGATTTCTACATGTACTATCTTACAACATGGTACACAAAACATTAGAAAACTTATGAGACCACTTGATCATCTGAGATGAGGCCTATCACTTAAACACTGCAGTACTGTTATGCCCCTGATAATAGTGTTTTCTCCATAAGAGTTTTTTTCCTTTCCAGATGCCTTTTTTTTTTTAATTATACTTTGAGTTCTAGGGTACGTGTACATAACGTGCAGGTTTGTTACATATGTATACTTGTGCCATGTTGGTGTGCTGCACCCATCAACTCATCAGCACCCATCAACTCGTCATTTATATCAGGTATAACTCCCAATGCAATCCCTCCCCCCTCCCCCCTCCCCGTGATAGGCCCCGATGTGTGATGTTCCCCTTCCCGAGTCCAAGTGATCTCATTGTTCAGTTCCCATCTATGAGTGAGAACATGCAGTGTTTGGTTTTCTGTTCTTGCGATAGTTTGCTGAGAATGATGCTTTCCAGCTGCATCCACGTCCCTACAAAGGACACAAACTCATCCTTTTTTATGGCTGCATAGTATTCCACGGTGTATATGTGCCACATTTTCTTAATCCAGTCTGTCACTGATGGACATTTGGGTTGATTCCAAGTCTTTCCTATTGTGAATAGCAGATGCCCATATTTTGAACAAATTATGCTCCCCAAACCATGATACTTTTTGTTGTTGGTTTTTTTTTTTTTTTTTTTTTTGAGACAGAGTTTGCTCTTGTTGTCTGGAGTGCAATGGTGTGATCTGGGCTCACTGCAACCTCCGCCTCCTGGGTTCAAGCAATTCTTCTGCCTCAGCCTCCCAAGTAGCTGGGATTACAGGGAGCGCCACCACACGCGGCTAATTTGGTATTTTCAGTAGAGACGGGGTTTCTCCATGTTGGTCAGGTTGGTCTCGAACTCCTGACCTCAGGTGATCCACTCACCTCAGCCTCCCAAAGTGCTGGGATTATAGGCATGAGCCACCACGCCCAGCCATATTCTTTGTATATAAAGCTGTAGTGCTTTCTGAAATTTTTCTCCCAAGCCTAGACACATAAAGCTCATGGGTTGTGAATGAAGACATACAAATTCAATTTTAGGTGCAAATCACCAAGATTATTATAGTAAGTCTTTCTGGCATCCTGCTTTTGGTTCTGCTGCATAGCACAGTTATGTTTCATGTTGAGTCTCTTCAGATAGTACCACCTAGCTTGGTGACTGCAGTTGTTACTTGTTTAGAACCAAAATTTCAGCATTATAGCATACAGAACCAAGAAAAAAAAAAAAAAAAAAAAAAAAAAAAACTTCTTTATTAGAAGCTTGCTTGTAGTTATCATCTAAAGGACAATCAACAGCTTGGGAATAACCCCATGCCTTAATTATTTGTACTTTCAGAAATTCAAAGTCCAAACAAATACACAACCACAATTAATCAGAGAGATAGGAAGAGAACCCTTATTAATATGATACTTCTTGCTTTATGAAAGCATTAGGAGCTGATGGTCTTTACCTTTTTGCTACCTTTTAATTGATATTGTTCCACTTCACACACAGGGCACCAAAGCATTATTATTTTCCTGA
This sequence comes from Rhinopithecus roxellana, assembly GCF_007565055.1. NCBI lineage: Eukaryota > Metazoa > Chordata > Mammalia > Primates > Cercopithecidae > Rhinopithecus > Rhinopithecus roxellana. The sequence continues at coordinate 95,935,673 of NC_044551.1, forward strand.
ATATAAAGTAACAATATTCATATACTCTTTTTTTTTTTTTTTTTTTTTGAAGCAGGGTCTTGCTCTGTCACCCAGGCTGAAGTGCAGTGATGCAATCATAGCTCACTGCAGCCTCAACCTCTGGGGCTCCAGGAATCCTCCCATCTCAGCTCCCCAAATAGCTGGAACCACAGGCATGTACCACCATACTCAGCTAATTTCTTACTTATTTTTTGTAGAGATGGGATCTCCCTATGTTGCCCAGGCTGGTCCCAAACTCCTGGGCTCGAGCAATCCTCCCACCTCAGCCTCCCAAGGTGCTGCAATTACAGGCGTGAGCCACCATGCCTGGCCCACAGTCTCTCTTTTTTTTATTGTGATTGAGTTTATAAGGTATTTATTGAAAAGGAAAATATATTTCATTTCATAAGTCATTACTCATGCCAAAGATCTGGTCCCTGGTTTTGAAGATATCAAGGAGCCGTTAATAATGGAGAGAAACTCCCCAGCCTGCATCCTCCTGCACTTGCTCTGTCCCATCCACAGACACACACCACCCTGCAGAAACCTGACACTGTGGAAAGGAAAGTCGAGGGCTCCAGTTTCCCTGAGGGATCATTTTGGGAGCTATCTTTGCTGTTATCACAGCTGTGTTAGTTTTCATTAAAAAGAGGAAATAAAAAGTAGCGTTAGGTTTACCAGCAAACATAAAAATTCTCCTTTAACCCTGCATGTAGGTCCTCTTTGCTTTTCTCTTGTGCTAAGATATCATGGAAATGGTAACCTCAAAATCATGTTATCTTCCTATAGAAAATTTTAATGAGAAAAGTGAATCAAATGGCATTTAATATAAAATAAAATCCTGATAATAGGAATTGTTAGTTGACTCAAGAGACATCTTCTAAAAGCAAGGAAGAATCACTCCAGCCCAGGGCCTCTAACATCGCCCCGTCAGAAGCACATTAATTAACCACCATCATAGAGAGATTTCCCAACTTGGAATAGCTTGACTTTTATCACAAATAAAAATCCAGGAAAATAAGCAAGACATATGCATAAACACTGATGGTTAGCACTCACACCCACACTAAGGAGTTTGGAACTAAAATGAGATGCATTGATTTGAAAGGCAGAAAACTCCTGATTACAAGAATGTGATCAGAGAGAGCAAATCCACTTTTTTAAAGCATGCAGCAATTTCTGCAAAGGAAGTTTTGTCTCTGAAAAGCTTAAGAATAGGCTCAGGGAGACATCAAAAGATGATGTTTCTAGCCAGAGAAAGAATGATTTGATCACCCCAGAAATAGAGCACTTAGTGGCAGAACAGAGTTCAAGGGGAAGCTCAGGGGCTGTGCTTTTGATGACTCCCAACCTCCACCAATATCACCACAAATTCAGAGGGCAGGGATCAATATGTCTTACTCATGAATGTATTTCTGGGTTTTCCAACTGCTCATTAAATGAAGACCAGCCCATTTATAACCTCATCCAGGATCTAATTATGGCTTTAAATGTCAAACTACCTACAATTACAAATTGCATTAGTTACTCCACTACCAAGAAAACAAAATCTATATTGCAAAGGAAGACAAAAATAACCCATTTATTTACCCATTGGTGTTTCCTTCAGGGTTTTTTTAAGAGACAGGGCCTCACTCTGTTGCCCAGGTTGGAGTGCAGTGGTGTGATCATAGCTCACTGCAGCCTGGAATTCCTGGGATCAAGCGATCCTCCCACTCCAGTCTCCCAAATAGCTGGGACTATCTGTGTGTTGACCTTTCTTAAACACTATAACATAACTTGTGATAAATGTCACTACTAGTTAATGTGTTGTCACAAGACAAATCTCTGACACCGCTGTTTTCTCCAAGAGCAAAATGGCTATTAAGATTATTTTAGAGACCAAACATAAACTTCATTTTTCATACACATAAAGTTCATCGTATTGCTAACAAGACTAAATTATAGAAACTCTGTACAGATCAAATGTCCCTTAAGAGTTTTTTTAAGGATGGATTTCAACACTTCTTACTAAAACCAACATCACAACTTCTTGAGAGAGCAGAGGTGAAATGACACCCAATTAAAGTGGATGTATATATACATTTCTGTCATGAATACATATGGCAATAGCTTTAGAATGTAACACCTTGATCCTGCTTCTAAAAGAATTGTCAACTTCCTGATTTTCCATCTATCATTAACTCCTCTACTGGAAACAGTTAGCATTGGACCTTATATTCAAATGTAGCCCCTGGGTAGGTTCAAACATTCAAATGAAATGGCACGATTAACTGCATAAATCAACTGTCATTGATTGAAGTAAATTCCAAGTTGGGGACGTAAATGGACCTTGATATGAAAACATAAAGAACAAGATAAGGCAAGAATTTTGAAAATATAGCCCTTACTTGGTGATTCAATATTTGCAATGGAATTAATCTGAACAATTACTTTCTTTGGATTGTTTTAACTTTCAAATATTGTATCATTTAAAATGTTGGATGGTTCCTGTTTTGTTTTATTTTTGGTTTTGTTTTGAGATGGAGTCTCACTCTGTCACCCAGGCTAGAATGCGATGGCACGATCTCGGCTTGATGCAACTTCTGCCTCCCAGGTTCAAGTGATTCTCCTGCCTCAGCCTCCCAAGCAGCTAGGATTACAGGCACCTACAACCACAACCGGCTAATTTTTGTATTTTTGGTAAAGACAAGGTTTCGCCACATTGGTCATGCTGGTCTTGAACTCCTGACCTCATGTGATCCACCTGCCTCAGTCTCCCAAAGTGCTGGGATTACAGGTATGAGCCACCACGCCCGGCCAGTTCCTATTTTAACAGGAACCAAAGACAGTAAAGAAAGACCCTAAAGGTCAAACCTGGTGGTAAAATTTCTTTTCTACATAGTAAGAAAATTAAGTCCATATTTTAGGTGTGATTTAAGATAAAATGTTACATATTTTAAGAAAATACTTTAGTGTACTCATTCATCTCACCAAAAGCAATCAAAACATACTTATTAAGCTTCCCTGATACACCCTGCACGATGTTATTCAAGTATAAAACACTTCCTTCCCAGAAAGAGCTTACAATCCATTAAAGGAAATAAAACTAAGTGAAATAATAAAGTACTAAATTACAAGACCTTATCAAGGTTGCAGGAATCCAGGCTGCTATATCAAGCTCATGAGTTAACACATGTAAAATATACCCCTTTATATGCCATAAGGTTTACGAGATAAGGAAAGAACTTTTCATAAAACTCAGTTTTGAAGTTGGTCTAAATCACTTTAGTGAAGGAGGAGCGATTGCATGCCTAAAAACTAGAAGGAAAAAATTTAAAGCTTAAATAAAGTCTGCATGATTTTCCTTTTGTAATAGAAGAAAATAAAGGAAAATATGTTCCTGAGAGAGATGTTCCAAAAGTGAGCAAGTGCAGGCCAGGTAAAGTCGTTTCTCTCTGCTTCTCCACTTTCTTCCTCCCCCTTTCCCAAAATAGAGGGTTAACACTTGAATCTGTTCCAACAGAAAATTCCAGAAGGAAGGCACTGTTTCCTTGTTGCCCATAAAACTGCCCCAGCATTGATCTCACTGCTATTTTTTGAGTGAAGCCGGTTCCACCTTCCATATTGGGACATCTCTGCCTCTTTCTCTCTTAACCTCCCCGGCTGCTTTCTATCTCCCTTTTTTCTGACCCTGAAGCCTAAAGGAAAATCATCTCAGCCAAGTCTCACACGTTCTCTCTTACTCAACACCAATTTTCTCGCCATTCTGTGCTTCATTTTGAAACAACTTAGTACCACACAATCCACACGAAGTCAAAGGCAGACTGATATGGTTTGGCTCGGTGTCCCCACCCAAATCTCATGTGGAAGTATAATCCCCACGTGTTGAAGGTGGGGCCCGTGGGAGGTGACTGGATCACGGGATGGTTTCTAATGGTTTAGCACCATCCCCCAAGTGCTGTCTCATGATCGAGTTCTCACAAGAGCTGGTTGTTTAAAAGTGTGTGGCACTTTCCCCCTCACTTTCTCTTTCTCTCCTGCCACCATGGTGAGATGTGCTTGCTTCCTCTTCACCTTCCGCCATGATCGTAAGTTTCCTGAGGCCTCCCCAGCCATGCTTCCTGTTAAGCCTATGGAAACATGAATCAATTAAACCTCTTTTCTTCATTAATTACCCAGTCTCAGGTATGCCTTTACAGCAGTGTGAAAACAGACTAATACACCGACAAAGAGAATTCAGCATCCTGAGTGGGTTTCACTGCCAAACAAAGAATGGAAGAAAACAGGATGTGCCCAGCTCATTACATAATAATAACAAACATAAAGAAACAAAAATTGGAGGGGTGAATTCACTGAGTGAAGCAGAGTAATAAGAGAAAATCTATTGCTTTTTTAATCCAAGAAATACACAAAGTTGAAAACAGCAGTCTCTTAGGAGAAAATGTGAGGTGAATACGACTAAAAGAACTAAGGCTGAAGGCAATTTTTCTCCAAACTGTTATCCTCATTTGGGAATTACTTTTTTCTCTTTAAGAAACCGGGCGAGGTGGCGGCACCTGTAATCCCAGCTACCCGGGAGGCTGAGGCAGGAGAATGGCGTGAACCCGGGAGGCGGAGCTTGCAGTGAGCTGAGATCCGGCCACTGCACTCCAGCCTGGGCGACAGAGCGAGACTCCGTCTCAAAAAAAAAAAAAAAAAGAAAAAAAAAAAAGAAAATTAACAAAATGGAAAACATTTTAAATCACAAAAGTTTGTCTTACGGAAGGTTTTCAAAATAGTAAACAATGTATGTAGAGTTTATATTTCCCTAATTAGTTCTATTTAACACTGGTAGAGGTTAAACCTTTTTAAAATCAATTCAAAACTCTTATTTCAATATTAAATTTTACCCTAATATACAGGGAAAAGCAAGACGTGAGGGGAGGGAAGGTCCTTGCCAAGAGCGTACAACAATGAAGGAAAAAAGAACTTCAAGAATCTCCTACCCTTCCCTGCAAACCACCACCGCCGTCCACGCTCACCAGTGGGGTGGTACATGCTCTTCCCTAAACGCACTTTCATAGGATCTGACACACACTTCATTCCATCTGTGCTGGTCACTGTCCCATTCACCTATCAAGCATCTGTTCCCATGGCCCTTCCTCTATAGCATTCTTCCTGAATCTCATGGCTCCCTTCTCTGAAATTCTACAGTTCATTCCTTGAATCTAATCATTTGCATACTAAACAATAATTACATTTTAGAAATATACTTTATGCTGGGATATTTTTTAAAACAAAGACTATGAATACTGTGACTAGCACAGTATCTGCCATACAGCAGGTGCTCATTAAATATATGTTGAATGGTAATTTTTAGACATCACCTAGCCTGTGTATAGTCATGAACCAAAACTATTTTCTCTCATGTCCTTTTTCATGCCATTGTTGTTCTCATTTTTGTTATTGTCTTTTTTCTTTGTTAACTTGTTGCTATAGTGAGTTTTGAGGATATGCAGTAAAAGAACTCATTAGTAAGTGTAAAAGGCAAATCCCAGCCCCTTCTTTGAGTGTCACTCTGACCATGTGTGCCCCTAGTTAGACAGAGGAGAGAAACTGCTTCTCCTGCACTTCTACGTTCCTCTGTTAGCAGAGACCAAAGCGTGAGGTTTACAGCATGATTCAACTACCACATTTTTTCCTGCATAGTAGATGCTCTTTTTTATTATCATTTTATTGAGTGATTATCAAATGGGATAGAATTGCATACTAAAATTGCATATACTGAATTATTCATGAGAGTGAATTTCAGTATACTGAGCATCAACTTACCATGGCTCGGCTAAGATTCACAAATATTTTCCTTACAGGGAATTGTTGTTGCAATTTTATTTGTAGTGCAGGGATGTCAAATTGGCAAAGTTCTACTATTAGGAAAGGATCTACAGACCATGAAAACAACACTGTACCTGCAATCAAGAGACAGGTTTATCTAGCTTTTTTCTTTTTAAGAGGAAATGAACAGATTCCAGTTACAAGATTTACAGCATTTCAATCTCATGCCCTATAAAATCTTATGTTCGGAGGTTAATAAAATGAGATTAATCCAGAGATGCTGCATGTTGAATTCTTTTCTCCCTCCAAGCGCAATACACTAACGAAGCACAGTCTATACTACAGAGAGACTCTGGAAACAGCTGACAACTAGTGGAGGTTAGCTGCCATCCAGTGGCTGAAAGTATAACTCACCCATTAACCATTGCTTGAAGAGCTAAGGAAATACAAAACGGACTTCTGTCTCATGAGCACATCAAAGGTTATCAATTATTTACACTTACTGTCTCATGTTTACAAAGAAGACAGAATGGTGGGAAAGCTACTGAATGCTTCAGTGAAAGAGAAGCCAGTCTTCTCTTTTCCAATTCTAACCCATAAGAAACTTGTCTTTACGTTCTGACGATCTCCCTTTCAAAAATTTCCAATTTAGACATTTTCTCTATCTACATCATATGACCCAAGTTAAATAATACAATAATTATAAATAATAAAATATAACTTACTGTGTGGAAGATGGTACATTGAAGAGGCAAAAACTTTTATCTCAATCTTTAAAGAGGAAAATATGTAAATATATCCATGTAGTAATCCCAATATTGATAGTTACATAGTGAATTCTTTGAGTTGATTTTGATCATTTTCTTATTTAAAATGTAACAGCATCTTTTCTTTAAGATCATTAACTGCTTTTAAGTAATTCCAATACCTGTATTTTAAAATATACTTTATTTTTTATTATGAAAATAATAAAAATTGATTGGAAAATAAAAAAAAAACCACCATAATATGAACAGTTAACATATATTCTTCTACTCTATGAGCAATAAATATTCTAGCTCCCATTTTCTTAAAAATAAAATACACACATGCATATGTATATATACCTTTTAGTTTAAAATATATCATATACACATTCTCATATTACTGAATATTCTTCAAAATATGATCATGATTGCATATCATATTGATTACACAGTCCTTGATTAATTTAGCCAATTTTTTTTTTTTACTTTTAGATTGGTTCCAATTTTTCACTATTATAAATTACAGTATAATGGATATCCCTGAATACAAATCCTTGGTATAAATCTCTACTTATTAATTTCAATAAATTATTATAAAATTCATCTCTCCAAAATTATACTCTTTGGTTTCCATGAGAAATTTAATGTAATTTTGTTCATCTTTACATATATGATAGACAAGAAATAGTAAGTTGCTGTTATCTTCTTGCAAGCTTAATTTGCAAGTCTTTGACAAGTGAAGCTGAACATGTTAAAAATATTTACTGGGTATTTGTGTTGTGTTTTGTTTTGTTTTTATTTTTGTAAATTGGCTGTTCATGTCCCTTCCTATTTTTCTTCTGATAATTTTCTTTCCATTGGTTTTATTTTTGAGACTGGATAAAGATACAGCACATATCCAGAAAAAGGAATAGGTGCTTCAATATTACTCTCATATGGAGTAGAATTAAAGACAAAGGCATTAAAGATTTGGACCAAGACAGCCATTTTATTTTTGTAAAAAGTATAATTTACTATGAATATATAGTAGCTATGTGCCAAAAACCAGTACTAAAATAAAATAAGCAAAATCTGTTAGAATTACAGGTAACATTAACAGAAAAACTATAGTTAAAGGATGTTCTAATAGAATGTTTTAATAGGAATTTATTAAACCTTATAATCTCCCCCAAATGATTATCTTACAGTGCCATAGTTAACAAAATTAATCATTTATTAGAACACACAAAACCTTAATGCATTTTAAAGAGAAGTCACACAAGTCACAAGCTCCTACAATGTTATGTCAGAAATTAATCATGAAGGAAGTTTATGTTTCTCAACAGCTTTTTTTTTTTTTTTTTTTTGAGATGAAGTCTCGCTCTGTCACCCAGGCTGGAGTGCAGTGGTGCGATCTCAGCTCACTGCAACCTCCGCCTCTCAGGTTCAAGCAATTCTCCTGCCTCAGCCTCCCACATAGATGGAATTACAGGCATGTGCCACCACGCCCAGCTAACGTTTGTATCTTTAGTAGACACAGGGTTTCACCACGTTGGCCAGGCCAGTTTCAAACTCCTGACCTCCAGTGGTTAGCCCGCCTCGACCTCCCAAAGTGCTGGGATTACAGGCATGAGCCTCTGTGCCTGGCTCTCAATGGCTTTTAAATTTAGAAAGAGTTCTTCTTTGAGTCTTTGCAGAACTCCAAACTGCAAATACAGGCCATTATGAATATAATGAATCGCAATGAAGACTCCAGAAGACTGATAGAGAGGGAAGAGGCAGACAAGTGTGGATTCTCTCTCAGTCTTGGAGAATGCTAGGTGTTGAAGGTCGGGAGAGATGCCCCTCATCAGACCAAGTTAGCCAAACCAGCCCCAAGTCAGAACCAGGCTTCACATCTTCATGCCATGAGTGCAGGTCCCTTTTCAGACCAGACCAGCACCCAGGACAGTGGGATCCTTGAGAAAAGGCATGGGGCCACCAAGGCAGAGAAAAGCTGGGACCTGGAGGTGGTTTTACCCCCATTGGTCTCCCTCTTCATTCTTTACCCCAAGTCCTCTCCCTGGAATTCTGTGTGAGTTCTATCAAGATTCCTCGGCTGGGCATGGTAGCTCACACCTGTAATCCCAGCACTTTGGGAGGCTGAGGCAGGCAGATCACCTGAGGTAAGGAATTTGAGACCAGCCTGACCAACATGGAGAAAGCCCGTCTCTACTAAAAATACAAAATTAGCCAGGCATGGTGGCACATGCCTGTAATCCCAGCTACTCAGGAGGCTGAAGCAGGAGATTCGCTTGAACCAGGGAGGTGGAGTTGCAGTGAGCAGAGACTGCGCCATTGCACTTCCAGCCTGGGCAACAAGAGTGAAACTCCATCTCAAAAAAAAAAAGATTCCTCATGACTGAGTCCAGGAAAAACACCCCCAGAACTGGACTCACTCCCAGCTACAGTCAAAATGCAAAGACAAGAATAGAAAAGGAGTGTTCTGCTTCCCTACAGGGTGAGGGGAGCGCTTTTTTCTTAAAAAAAAAAAAAAAAAAAAAAAATCCAGATCTTTAGTTTTTGATTTAGCACGCTGCAGAAGTTCTTTCAATCCCAGGAGATTTTTAAAAATTTGTTGAGTTTAGGTTACGCTGGTGGAGCAAATGCAAGAAGCAAGGTGAGGAGAGATGAGGCGGATCCTGCTGTGTTTCAGCGAATGTGAGAAGGTGCACAGATGAGTGAACCCCAACACTAGAGGGGTGAACACTAGGCACTGATGGGCTCACATCGTCTTGCTGGGGTAGGATTGAAATCAGCATCCCGTTTTCAGAATTCCTACTCTCCGGGTTGGCAAACTATGGCTCATGTGCAAAATCTGGCCCATTGTCTATTTTTGTAAGCAAAATGTGATTGGAACACAGCCATATTTATTCATTTCTGTATTGCCCATGGCTGCATTCATGCTACAGTGGCAGACTTGAGCAGTTACAACTGAGAGCTGCAAAGTCTGTCATACTTATTTACCTGGTCCTGTACAGAAAAATTCGCTGGCCTCTGGTCTAAACCAACATCACACACAACTTGGCTGTGCCTCTCTTCTTACATCAGCATAGGGGAACCCCTGGCCGAGGCACAGCCCGGCTCTGTGCTCACCTCCCTGGGAGTCCCTCAGTATCCCCCCTCCCACACCCACCCCCTCCCCGTGGCTACTCCACACGCACCACGCCTCACTTATTCATCCACAACCGGCCCCACGCTCAGCACGTAGGTGACCACGTGTGCCCACTTCCATGGGGTCATCTTTTTGATACCAAGTACTGTGAGATGGGATTGGGCTTAGCTCCACAAGAAGGGAGAAGAACTGGAAATAGGCTGCAATAGCTTCCTATCATTCCCCCTCCCTTCTTTGGTATCCTGAAAGCCTCTGAAATCTCCACTCTTTCCCCAACCTCCAAGGAAGGAAAGAAATTGGAATGAGTTTCCCCAGGCCCAGTTCTGCTGTGGGCAGATTTCTTTGAGTCAGGAAAGGCAGGTGAGGAAGAAGCTTCTTTGCTGAATAAGGTTTTCTATACCTCCCTCAACCACTTTCCAGTTCTTTTTTTTTTATATATATTTAATAATATAAAAATCATCTTTTTAAAATAAAAGAGAGCATTACTATACCCATTTTCCAGATGAGGAAACTGAGAGTGAGAAAGGCAAAGTACGTTTCCAGTATGTGTAATTTTTAAGAAAAGTGAGTGTTCCTACTCCCATCTTCCAAATGAGGAAACTCAGAGATAAAAAGGTAAAGCGAGCCAGGCACGGTGGCTCACGCCTGTAATCCCAGCACTTTGGGAGGCTGAGGTGGGCAGATTGCCTGAGGTTAGGAGTTCAAGACCAGCCTGGCCAACATGGTTAAACCCCATCTCTACTAAAAATACAAAAATTAGCCAGGTGTGGTGGTGGGCACCTGTAGTCCCAGCTACTCAGGAGGCTGAGGCAGGAGAATGGCTTGAACCCTGGAGGCAGAGGTTGCAGTAAGCTGAGATTGCACCACTGCACTCCAGTCTGGGTGACAGAGCGAGACACCTGAAAAAAAAAAAAAAAGGTAAGGTAACGTGACTCGTTCAAAGCCCACGGACAAAATGATCCCATCTTCACTACATAGCATTATGAGCCTCTGAGGGAGATGCGTCCCTCATTCCTCCTACTAATCCTTGATGCTCAACTCCCTTCCAACCTGACCCAAAGCTTCCTCCTTCAAGAAGGCTGCCTTGATTGATACTCTCTCCTGACCTGGGTACTCCTCTACATAGAACTCAATCATTGGAATTTTTATTATTTGTTTATATCATTTTAATTGTGTCTGTTTGTGCCTTGCTTTCAGTGCAAAGCAGGTACCAGTGCATATATACACTTTTTGAGGTTTTCTTTATTATCAATAGCTTTATTGAAGTATACTTGATATATCAAAAAACTGTACATATTTAACATATACAATTTCATGAGTTTGGATATATGCATATACCCGTGAAACCATCACAACAGTGAAGGTAATAAATATATCCATCACCTTCAAAAGTTTCTTCATGCTTCTTTGTGGCTTTTGGTTTTGTTCTTATGTTTTTTTGTGTGTGGTAACAACCCTAAACATGATTGATAAGCACCTGAATTATTGTATGTAAATTGAATTTTTTAATCAAATAATATTTTTATTTATATGACATAATGCAAGTTTTTTGCAGGAAACCAATGTGACTCTAAGAAATCATGAAAATCATGTTTTGATACGTTAGAAAACAGTAAGTTTCTCAAAAAAGCATTCAATATGCTGCAATTTTAGCATTATAGGACACATCTGTGTTTTCTAAAGATTCTTTTTGGATTGCCAGGAACCAAAAAACAACACTCTCATAAAACCCAGATGTTACAGAGAAACTGAAACAGACACTTGTTAAAAATTTTAAGACATTTTTTTCAAGCTACTGCAGTAGAGAAGACAGACCTCAGTACTGAGCTTAAGTCCAAATACAGCAAAAGCAGCTTGAGATTTTTAGCCAGCGGGCAGGCATCAGTAGATGGAAAATTACTAAGAAGAATTTGATGAGATATCAAGTGTGGTGGGAAAGAAGAACTTGATTAGATATAAAGGGGATGGAAGGGATTCTACCTAAACTGGCTTAGCAAGATTCCTGCTAAACTGAGCTTGGTAGGCCAAGGACAGAGCCAAGAACCCAGCTAGTCAAAAAGAGGGGACTGACAAATTTTGGTCAGGGAAAGAGTCCTTGTCACAAGTAATGGGAATTTAAGACACACAAGTAAAGACAAACTGTCCTGGCAGCTGTTCGGCCAGCCTCACAGATAAGTGTCACATCCATCACACCCCACAGCGGCAGTGCATCCACCACACTGGCCTCGCCCCAAGAGCAGGCAGCATCTCCCGGCCCAAGTGCTCCACCATTTTGAGGACCAGCCACCTCCTCCCTCTCCCTGTGTTTATACTGTTCCTATCACTGCTTGGTTCAGCCAGAGCTCCTGCTTGGTGTGAGACAAAGTAACAATCATAAAAAGCCATATTTGCTCATTTCTTCTTGCCAGAATACTTTCACAAAGCCCCTGACTCTGAGATGACATACAACTCTCTAAAAACAAAAAGACAAAAAAAGCAGAGCATATGGCCCCCCATGCCTCTTGCCTAAATCATCACGTTCCTTAAAAAGTAAATGACCTGGCTGGTCGCGGTGGCTCACGCCTGTAATCCCAACACTTTGGGAGGACGAGGCAGGCAGACCACCTGAAGTCAGGAGTTCAAGACCAGCGTGGTCAACATGGCAAAACCCTGCCTCTACTAAAAATACAAAAATTAGCTGAGCGTGGTGGTGTGCACCTGTAATCCCAGCTACTCGGGAGCTGAGGCAGGAAGAATCGCTTGAACTCAGGAGGCGGAGCTTGCAGTGAGCCAAGATCACACCATTGCACCCCAGCCTGGGCAACAGAGCAAGACTCTGTCTCAAAATAAATAAATAAATAACCTAGTCTTGTTTTTTCCTACACGTCAGATAATGGCTGACAGGATTAGTAATTATACTTCCATAATCTATAACCAGATATACTCTTATACCCAAACATTAGTAAAATTGCTCCCCCCATCCCTCTCCCCCACAGTGGCACTATCATAGCTCACTACATCCTGGAACTCCTGGGTTCAAACGATTCTCCTGCCTCAGCCTCCTGAGTAGACGGGACGACAGGCATGTGCCACCATGCCCAGCTAATTTTTATGTTTTTTGTAGAGATGTGATCTCTATCCTCCTAGCCTCAAGTAATCCTGCCACCTCAGCCTCCCAAGGTGCTGGGATTACAGACATGCACCTCTGAACCCAACCGCAAACTTTAATTTTGCTTCAGTGTAACTTTTAAACAAGTCTATTATAATTTTACATGTACCGATCCCTGGCCTACTACATAAGCAGTAGGCTAAAACACTGTCCACAGTAGTCTGATAGGACTGTTCCTCAGCTATAGGCCTTGGCCTACAGTCCTCAGTAAAACTTTTTTAAATAAAACTAACCTTAATTCTTTAAAAACTTGATTTTTTTTTCTTTAGCTGACAATCACGGCACCCCAGATAGGACTCAGGGCAGACAGCCCAGGGTCACCTAGAACATTGCAAGGACTGAGCACCTTAGTACCAAAATGGGCCATTTGAGCCCCTCTGGCACCTCCATGGTTGCAAGTGACTGGGTGAGTCTCTCCTGAGTCTCACACCTCCCGCTTGGTTGATGGTCCTGGAATCAACTCCCAATGACTGGGCAAATGGCAGGAAAGCAGGTTATTGGAATGATACTGAAAAGGTACACAGGACAGACAGGAGAATCAGGCTCAGAAACTAGATGGGAACCAAGAGGGGCTAGAGGCAGAGAGATCGCCCAAGGTCACACAGGAGGACATGGACTCCAGCTGTGCTTGACTCTCAGCCCTGCCTCAGTGGTCACCAAAATTGGGCTGTAAGTAGCCTCGACCTTAGATCAATCCCTCCTGATTCCAAGTCCCAGATGAGAGGACCCAAGCGAAGTCCCTGAACCATGGCAGTGGCTGTAGGATTGGAGATGAGACAGAACTGAAGGAACCTGGCGGCTGAGCAGAAGTTGGGGATATAAAGATCTGAGGGCAATGCCAAGGTGTGTTCAAAGACATATACAGTATCTGAAGTAGGATATGAGGAGAGAAAATAGTGAAAATATTGTGAATTAAGCAGATAAATGCCTTTGGGCCCCAGGACCCTTTCTCATTTCTCACCCCAAATCTCCTCTCTGTTGTCCCCTTTGTACCAGATAATAATACCTTCAATATCCAAAACATACCATGTGGCTCCCAACACTGTGTTCCGTGAAAAATCCCTCCACCTCGTCCACTGGGGAAGCTCCTGTTCTTTGTTTCCAACTTGGTTAGTACTTAACTCCTTCACAGTGCTTTCCCTAATGCCAGTCCCTCCCCTCCATTATCATAGCCTTCCATTCTTACACACAGCACCCAAGAAGGTCAACATGTGTTTCTATAACTCTCTCCCATTCTACCAGAATGAGCCCCTCAGGTGTTTATTATTGAGAGGGCATTAATAATATTTTAAAACCTATATGTTAATAAAAATTGGTATGTAAGTCAACAGACAAATCCTTTTTTAATGTCTTCCCTTTTCTTCTCTAGATAAACTGGACATGACTGACAAGCACCTGAATTATTGTACATAAACTGAGTTCTTTGAAATAAAATAATATTTTTATTTACATGTCATAATGCAAGTTTTTCACAGGAAACCAATGTGACTCTAAGGAATAATGAAAAATCATGTTCTCATACCTTAGAAAACAATACGTTTCTCATAAAACATTCAAACTATATATAGAGCAACTAACAAAGTCTTATGTTTCACATATCATCCCAAAAGACACGCTTTGTTTAAGGCATTATTTGGCATAGAGAACTGCATCAGTCTCTTCTATCCAATCTCCTCCATTAATTTGACAGTCATCCAGTGGCAAAATCCTGGAGAATTTCTCTTTAGTATCAGTTATATTATTCACGGGGCTGGATGTTCACCCAGTTCCTCCTGAATTAACAGCAAACATATTCAAAAAGGTCCTAGCCCTCCTAATACTGATATTTTTATATATTCAAAATCTTCACTAACAACTGTGGTGAGCTGAATATTATTATTTTATTTTCATTTTTTATTTCAATAGGTATTTGGAGAACACGTAGTTCCATGGATATCAAGGATACCAAGGAACCGTGGACACCAACAGGTGTAACCATAGATACCACTGGTTACATGGATAAGTTCTTTAGTGGTGATTTCTGAGATTTTGGTGCACCCATCACCTGAACAAAGTCTTTTATCCCTCACCCCTCTCCCATCCTTTCCCCCAAGTCCCTAACGTCCATTGTATCATTCTTATGCCTTTGCATCCTCATAGCTTAGCTCCCATTTATAAGTGAGAACATACAATGTTTAGTTTTCCATTCCTGAGTTACTTCATTTAGAATAATGGTCTCTAATTCCATCCGGGTTACTGCAAATGCCATTATTTTGTTTCCTTTTATGGCTGAGTAGTATTCCATGGTATGTGTGTGTGTTTGTGTGTGTGTATATATATCACATTTTCTTTATCCACTCATCATTTGATGTGCATTTGGGCTGGTTCCATATTTTTGCACTTGTGAATTGTACTGTTATAAACACCCATGTGCAAGTATCTTTTTCGTATAATAACTTCTTTTCCTCTGGGTAGATACCCAGTAGTGGGATTACTGGATCAAATGGTAGTTCTACTTTTAGTTCCCTATGGAATCTTCACACACTGTTTTCCATAGTGGTTGTACTAGTTTACATTCCCACGGGCAGTGTAAAAGTGTTCCCTTTTCACCACCTCCCTGCCAATATCTATTCTTTTTTGGTTTTTTGATTATAGCCATTCTTGTGGAAGTAAGGTGGTATCACATTTTGGCTTTGATTTGCATTTCCCTGATCATTAGTGATGTTGAGCATTTTTTCATATTTGTTGGCCATTTGTGTATCTTCTTTTGAGAATTGTCTATGTATGTCCTTAGCCCACTTGGGCTAAGGTTGTTTGCCTTGATGGGATTGTTTGATTTTTTTCTTGATGATTGGTTCGAGTTCCTTGTGGATTCTGGATATTAGTCCTTTGTTGGATACATGGTTTGTGAAGATTTTCTCCCACTGTCCGTTTACTCTGCTGATTATTTCTTTTGCTGTGCTGAAGCACTGCTTTTTTGTTTTCTGCTTTTTGCTTTTTGTTTTTTGAGACAGTCTTGCTCTATCGCCCAGGCTGGAGTGCAGTGGTGTGATCTCAGCTCACTGCAACCTGCACCTCCTGGATTCAAGTGATTCTCGTGCCTCAGCCGCCCAAGTTGTTGGGATTACAGGTGTGTACCACCCCACCCAAATAATTTTTGTATTTTTAGTAGAGACAGGCCATGTTGGCTAGGCTGGTCTCAAACTCCTGACCTCAAGTGATTCACCTGCCTCAGCCTCCCAAAGTCCTGGAATTACAGCCATGAGCCTCTGCACCTGGCCTAGAAGCTTTTTGGTTTAACTAAGTCCCACCTATTTATCTTTGTTTTTGTTGCATTTACTTTTGGATTCTTGATCATGAAGTCTTTGCCTGTCAATGTCAAGAAGGGTTTTTCCAATGTTATCTTCTAGAATTTTTATGGCTTCAAGTCTTAGATTTAAGTCTTTGATCCATCTTGAGTTGATTTTTGTATAAGGTGAGAGATGAGGATCCAGTTTCATTCTTAGACATGTGGTTTGCCAATTATCCCAGTACCATTTGTTGAATAGGGTTTTCTTCCCTGCTTTATGTTATTGTTTGGTTTGTAGAAGATCAGCTGGCTGTAAGTATTTGGCTTTATTTCTGGGTTCTCTATTCTGTTCCATTGGTCTATGTGCCTACTTTTATACTAGTACCATGCTGATTTGATGACCATAGCCTTAGAGTATAGTTTGAAGTTGGATAATGTGATGCCTCCAGATTTACTCTTTTTGCTTGGTCTTGCTTTGGCTATTTGGCTCTTTTTTGGTTCTGAAAAAATGAATTGTACTATTGCTTTTTCCAATTCTGTGAGGAATGATGGTGGTATTTTGACGGCAATTGTGTTGAATTTGTAGATTGCTTTTGGCCATATGGTCATTTTCACAATACTGATTCTACCCATCCATCAGCATGGGTTCGGTTTCCATTTATTTGTGTTGTCTTTCAGTAGCGTTCTGTAGTTTTCCTTGTAAAGATCTTTCACCTCCTTGGTTAGGTTTACTCCTGAGTATTGTATTTTTGTTTTGTTTTGTTTTGTTTTTGTTTGTTTTGTTTTTGAAGCTATTGTAAAAAGGGTTGAGTTCATGATTTGATTCTCGGCTTGGTCGCTGTTGGCGTAGAGCAGTGCTACTGATTTGTGTACATTAATTTTGCATTCTGAAGTTCTGCTGAACTCATTTATCAGTGCTAGAAGCTTTTTGGATGAGTCTTTAGAGTTTTCCAAATATACTACTATATCATCAGAGAACAGTGACAGTCTGACTTCCTTTATACTGATTTGGATGCCCTTTCTTTCTTTCTCTTGTCTGACTGCTCTGGCTAGGATTTCTAGTACTATGTTGAATAGAAGTGGTGAAAGTGGGCATCCTTGTCTTGTTCTAGTTCTCAGGGGGAATGCTTTCAACTTTTCCCTGTTCAGTATAATGTTGGCTGTGGGTTTGTCGTAGATGGCGTTTATTACCTTAAGGTATGTTCCTTCAATGTCATTTTTGCTGAGGGTTTTAATCATAAAGGGAGGCTAAATTTTGTCCAATGCTTTTTCTGCATCTATTGAGATGATCATGTCATTTTTTCTTTTTAATTCTGTTTATGTGGTATATCACACTTATTGACTTGCATATGTTAAACCATCCCTGAATCCCTGGTATAAAACCTAATTGATCATGGTGAATTATCTTTTCGATATACTGTTGGATTCGGTTAGCCAGTACTTTGTTACAGATTTTTGCATCTATGTTCATTAGGGATATTGGTCTGTAGTTTCCTTTCTTTGTTATGTCCTTTCCTGGTTTTGGTATTAGGCTGATAGTGGCTTTACAGAATGATTTAGGGAGGATTCCCTCTTTCTCTAACTTTTGAAATAGTGTCAATAGGATTGATATCAATTCTTCTTTGAATGTCTGATAGAATTCAGCTGTGAATGAATCCATCTGGTCCTGGAATTTTTTTTGTTGGCAATTTTTTTATTACCATTTCTATCTCACTGCTTGCTATTGGTCTGTTCAGAATTTCTATTTCTTCCTGGTTTAATCTAAAAGATTTGTATATTCCTAGGAATTTATCCATCTGCTCTAGGTTTTCTAGTTTGTGTGCATAAAGGTATTCATAGTAGCCTTGAATGATCTTTTGTATTTCTGTGGTATCAGTTGTAACATTTTCTGTTTCATTTCTGAGTTTATTTGGATCTTCTCCATTCTTTTCTTGATTAATCTCACTAATGGTTTATCAATTTTGTTGATCTTTTCAAAGAACCAGGTTTTTGTTTCATTTATCTTCTGTAACTTTTTTGTTTCAATTTCATTTAGTTCTGCTCTGATCTTGGTTATTTATTTTCTTCTGTTGAGTTTGGGTTTGGTTTGTTCTTGTTTATCTAGTTCCTTGAGGTGTGATCTTAGATTGTCTATTTGTGCTCTCTCAGACTTTCTGCTATGGGCATTCAATGCTAGGAACTCTCCACTTGGCACCACTTTTGCTGGATCCCAGAGGTTTTGTCACTATTTTCTTTCACTTCAATGAATTTTTTAATTTCCATCTTGATTTCATTGTTGAACCAATGATCATTCAGGAGCAGGTTATTTAATTTCCATGTATTTGCATGGTTTTGAGGATTCCTTTTAGAGTTGATTTCCAATTTTATTCCACTGTGGTCTGAGAGAGTACTTGATATAATTTCAATTTTCTTGAATTTATTGAGACTTGTTTGTGGCATATCATATGGTCTATCTTGGAGAATGTTCAATGTGCTGATGAACAGTTGTTGGGTAGAATGCTCCGATAGTGTCCCTCTGTTGTTTTTAACTGTTGTTGCTTTAAAGTCTATTTAAAGCTATTCCTGCTCACTTTTGGTGTTCATTTGCATGGAATATCTTTTTCCACCCCTTTACCTTAAATGTATGTGAGTCCTTATGTGTTAATGAGTCTCTTGAAGACAAGAGATACTTGGTTGGTGGATTCTTATGCATTCTGCCATTCTGTATCTTTTAAGTGGAGCATTTATGCCATTTACATTAGTATTGAGAAGTGAGTTACTATTCTATTAATCGTGCTAGTTATTGCCTGAATATCTTGTTGGTTTTTTTCATTGTGTTATTGTTTCACAGGTCCTGTGAGATTTATGTTTTACAGAGGTTCTATTTTGGTGTATTTCGAGGATTTATATCAAGATTTAGTGCTCCTTTTAGCAGTTCTTGTAGTGCTGGCTTGATAGTGGTGAATTCTCTCAGCATTTGTTTGTCTGAAAAAGATTGTATCTTTCCTTTTCATTTATGAAACTTAGTTTTGCTGAATACAAAATTCTTGGCTGATAATTGTTTTGTTTAAGGAGGCTAACAACAGGACCCAATCCCTTCTAGGTTATAGGTTTCGCTGAGAAATCTGCTGCTACTCTTGATAGGTTTTCCTCTGTAGGTTACTTGATGCTTTTGCCTCACAGCTCTTAAGATTCTTTCCTTCATCTTGACTTTAGATAACCTGATGACTATGTGCCTAGGTGATGATCTTTTTGCGATGAATTTCCTGGATGTTCTTTGAGCTTCTTTAATTTGGATGTCTAGCTCTCTAGCAAGACCAGGGAAGTTTACCTCAACTATTCCCTCAAATATGTTTTCCAAACTTTTAGAGTTCTCTTCTTTCTTGGGAACACCAATTATTCTTAGGTTTGGCTGTTTAATATAATCCCAAACTTCTTGGAGGCTTTGTTCATTTTTTTTCTTTTTTCTTTGTCTTTATCCAATTGGGTTAATTCAAAAGCCTTGTTTTCAAGCTCTGAAGTTCTTTCTTCTACTTGTTTTATTCTATTGCTGAGACTTTCCAGTGTATTTTGCATTCCTTTAAATGTGTCCTTCATTTCCAGAAGCTGTGATTTTTCCTATTTAGGCTATTTCTCTGGAAATGTTTATCCTGTATCTTTTTTTTATTTCTTTAAGTTGGTATTCACCTTTTTCTGGTACCTCCTTGAGTAGCTTCATAATTGACCTTCTGAATTCTTTTTCTGGTAATTCAGTGATTTCTTCTTGGTTTGGATCCATTGCTGATAAGCTAAGGTGATCTTTCAGGGGTGTTAAAGAAACTTGTTTTGTCATATTACCAGAATTGCTTTTCTGGTTCCTTCTCATTTGGGTACACTATGTCAGAGAAAAGATCTGGGGCCCAAGGGCTGCTGTTCAGATTCTTTTGTCCCACCTGCGTGCTCCCTTGATGTGGTGTTCTCCCCCTTCCCCTAGGGATAGGGCTTCCTGAGAGCCAAACTGCAGTGACTGCTATTTCTCTTCTGGGTCTAGCCACCCAGTGGACCTACTAGGCTATGGTTTGGTACTGGGGAGTGTCTGCAAAGAGTCCTGTGATGTGATCCATCTTCAGGTCTCTCAGCTGTGGATACCATACCAGCACCTGATCCAGTGGAGGCAGCAGAGGAGTGAAATAGATTCTGTGAGGGTCCTTGATGGTAGTTTTGCTTAATGTGCTGGTTTTGTGTTGGTTGGCTTTAGCAGGGAGGTGCTGCTTTTAAGACCGCATCAGCCGTGGTAGTATAGGGAGGATATGAGCTTACCCCAGGGTCTCCTGGATATGTATTAGGATTTCTCAGGTGGTGGGCAGGGCCATAGAGCTCCCAAGAGATTATGTCTTTTGTCTTCAGCTACCAGGGTGGGTAGAAAAGACCATCAGGTGGGGGCAGGGTTAGGCGTGTCTGAGCTCAGACTCTGCTTGGGCAGGGCTTGCTATAGCTGCTGTGGAGGATGGGGTTGTGGTTCCCAGGCCAATGGAGTTACATTCCCAGGGGGATTATGACTGCCTCTCCTGTGTCATACAGGTCGCCAAAGAAGTGAGGAAAAGCCAGGAGTGACAGGCCTCACCCAGCTCCCACGCAGCTCGAAAGCCAGTCTCACTCCTACTGTGGCCTCCCAACAGCAGCAAGTTTATTTCCAGGCAGCCAGTGAGCAGGCTGAGAACTTGTCTCGGGCTACAAGCCTCCCTGCTGAGAAAGCCAGCAGGGCTGTCAGGTTCCATGCCTCCCCACCTGGCCCAGTTTCTATGCTCATAGCTGCACTCCCCATACGCCCCTTCCCCGGGATTCTGTCCAGGAAACCACATTTGATCAAAACTGTTACAAAGTTCAGCTGGAAGTTTCCTTCTCCCTGTGGTCTTTCCCCAGTTCCACCAGCAGCTCTCACCAAGGACCCCTGTGAAACAAAGTCAGAAATGGCTTCCCTGGGGACCAAGAGTGCCCACAGGACTCTTCCCGCTGCTTCCTCTACCTCTCCATTTCACTTGCTCTCAATTCATCTCAGCTCTGGGTAAGGTCAAATCCTTCTCCCGTGAGCTGGACCTTCAGGTTCCCCAGGGAGGATGAGTGTTCGGGAGCAGACTTTCCCCTCTCACACTTTGGGCACTCGGGGTTCCTCAGCTGTCTCACGGAGCCTGCAGCAGCGAGCCACTTCCTTCAAAGCATCTGTGGATTCTCTCAGCTTTCCTGGTATGTCCCTGCAGTAGTTCTTGGAGCAAAAGTTCATGAAGTGAGTCTCCACATGCTGCTCTGTCCATTCGAGTGGGAGCTGCAAGTTAATCCGGCCTCCTATCTGCTGTTTTTTTAGACTCTGAACATTATTATTTTGTCCTCCCAAAAAATGCCCATGTTCCTGGGCAACATAGCAAGACCCCATCTCTAAAAATAAATAAATGTTTTTTAAAATGTCCATGTTCTAATCTTGGAAGCCTGTGACTACATTACCTTACATGACAAGGGGGGCTTAGCAGATTGAATGGATTAAGGATTCAGTGAGGGGGAGATGATCCTGGATTATCCAGGTGGGCCTCATGTGATCACAAGGATCTCTATAAGTGGAAGACAGGAGAGGCAAGTTCAGAGAAAAGTTGATGTGATAAAAGAAGGGCTGTTGCAGCAACGCCAGGGGGAGGCCAGGAGCCAAGGAATTCAGATGACCTTGAGAAGCTGAAAAAGGGACAGAAACAATTCTCTCCTAGAAGCTCCAGAAGGAATGCCTGCCAGCATTTTGATTTTAGCCCAGCAAAACTGACTTTGGACTTCTGCCCTCTAACCACTGTATGAGAATAAACGTGGGCTGCTTTAGGTCACCAAGTTTGTTACAGTAAGAATACAAAACCAACACAACCACTAAGTCTTCGAGAGTGTTTGTTGCCACGTCATAATTCATAAGCTCGAACCCATGAGATGGGTGTGTTCAGGGATAGCCCTGCAACTGAGCTGCTCCTCTTCTGCTGTGGCTTCAAGTACTTTCTCTGTGCTTCAGTTTCCTCATTTGTAAAATGGAGAGGAGGAGGATGTTAATTATAGGACCCAAATGAGTTAATCTTCTTTTAGAAAACCCTTGGCACACAGCAGTGAGATATGGATATATATAGTCATATAG
Source organism: Rhinopithecus roxellana (assembly GCF_007565055.1). Lineage (NCBI taxonomy): Eukaryota > Metazoa > Chordata > Mammalia > Primates > Cercopithecidae > Rhinopithecus > Rhinopithecus roxellana. The sequence continues at coordinate 95,957,882 of NC_044551.1, forward strand.
AGATATACATTGTGCAAGTTGTCAAAATCAAAATGGAGTCATTTATGTTAAAAAATAAAAAAACTTGGCAAATAGAACCAAGGAAGGCCATAAACAGAAGGTTCTCGTGTGTGAATACCCGATGGCAAGAACAACCACAAAAGACTCTGAAAAATCCACAACCTTGCATAAAAGCCATTGCAACCTCAAAATACTTCTGCAAGGACATCTGTCCAGCAACTGCCTGTCTGACTTCCAACTGATGTCACTCTCCTTACTAGTCCATGTGGCCAAGGATAATTATCTAAAATCAATTATGTAATCATCCTCACTTTTCCTTTTAAAACTTTTGCCCTCCTTTACCTTCCGAATATGCACTTAGTTTATTATGCATGTGTATTCCCACTGAGATCCCTATTCCTGAATAAACACCATTTTCTTTTTTCTTTTCTTTATTTTAATTAGTTTTGTTTTTTGTTTTTTGTGTGGGTTTTTTTTTGTTTGTTTGTTTTTTTGTTTTTTTTAGACAGGGCCTCACTCGGTCACCCAGGTTGGAGTGCAGTGGTGCGATCTTGGGTTACTGCAACCTCTGCCTCCCGGGCTCAAGCAATTCTCCCCCCTCAAGTAGCTAGGACTACAGGTGAGCGCCACCATCTGTAATTTTTTGTATTTGTTGTAGAGATGGGGTTTCACTATGTTGCCCAGGCTGGTCTCGAACTCCTGGACTCAAGCAATCTGCCTGCCTCGGCCTCCCAAAATGCTGGGATTACAGGCATGAGCCATCATGCCCAGCAACATCATTTTCTTTTAGAGAATCTCCCTCTCTATTATTTGGATTAACAACACATATTCATTAATACCTGTGATAGGATGGCATTTGATGGGTTTTAATGAACTCTTCCCATTTAATCAAGGTAAAGTTCAATAGGGATGGTGAAAAGGGAGATTTCCTGGCCCAAAACTACCTCCTATAAGTCCCATCCATCCTTCTCTATGTCCTTCATGTCCAGAGAGGTTGAAACATTGAACTGGTGCCTGCATGACACCTTTTGCTACTCACCCTCTTTTCCTGGCTTTCTATATCCAAAGTCCTAAAGAGACTACAATTTCTATGAGGCGGCAGCCACAGCTTCACAGGCCTTAATGAGCATCTTTGCCCATTAAGGTTCCCACTACTACCACCACTACTCCCCCACTGCCTCTGAGCCCACCTTGCCAGGAGGAAACACATGATGGCTCAGAAGCCAAGGAAAGCTGGTATTGGTGGCCAGGAGGCTGGTAGGAACCAGGGCAGCCCTATAGCACGATGTTCCAGAGCTTCTCAAGAGCTGGGGAGTATTGATGAGGCACAGACTGGCCCTCTGGAGTCCACAGGGTGAGGGAGCACATACAGTCGCAGGCATCCAGGAAGCAGAATTGTAGGGGCGTTGATGAACTTGGGCACTGTATTAGTCCATTTTCATGTTGCTGATAAAGACATAGCTGAGACTGGGCAGTTTAAAAAAGAAATAGGTTTACTGGACTTACAGTTCCCACTGTGGCTGGGGAGGCCTCACAATTATGGCAGAAGGTGGAAGGAGTGTCTCACATGGCGGCAGCAAGAAGGAGAACAAGAGCCAAGCAAAACGGGTTTTTCCTTATGGAGACTTATTCACTACCACAAGAGCAGTACGGGGGAAACCATCCCCATGATTCAATTATCTCCCACTGGGTCCCTCCCACAACATGTGGGAATTATGGAAGTAAAATTCAAGATGAGATTTGGGTGGGGACACAGAGCCAAACCATATCTGGCACCAATAAACAGATGCCATCCCATAGCTCTGTGCCAAGATTTGGTCCTTACACTGTGGATGATTGAGAAATTTAAAGGATCCCAAGTGAGAAGACAGAATAGACAGGGCAAAAATGGGGCATTTAAGGGTTCTGAGGCAGGGTTTACTTACCATATGGAATGAAAGTATTCAACTTTCCAACAAGTATGGCTGTACCAGTACATATCTGATGAACTTCAGCCTTATATAAATTTCTGTTTTGCAGTCTTCAGTGTCTAGTGGATACTGAAGATTGGCTTCACTCAACATACATTCTAATACATTTCTAGTATTTGTGTTCTTTTGTATCATAGTAACCTGTAGCTAAAAACTACATTTCCCAGACTCCTGTGCAGCTATCTTGCATTTAGGGTTCCATATATAATTCTGGCCCTCCAGTCAGCTAAACTTGCACAAGATTTTGAATCAGAACTAAATTCTGCCAGGCACAGTCGCTCACACCTGTAATCCCAGCACTTTGGGAGGCCAAGGCAGGAAGATTGCTTGAGCCTAGGAGTTCGAATCTGTAGTGATCATGCCACTGCACTCCAGCCTGAGAAATAAAACAAGACTCTGCCTCTAAAAAAATTTTTTAAAACAAGAACTAAGTTCTGAGGAGAGAGATACAGTGTGAGACACTGAAGTCCAAGTCCAAGATAATCACAAGCATACTTTGTCCTAGATTTAGTTAAAACTAACATAAGGGAATGCATTAGAATTATGAAAATAATTCTTTGAGCAAGAAATCAAGGGTAAGCCATATGGGCTTTTTCTTATTAGATACCATAGTTCCCCCTTATCCACAGTTTCACTTTCCTCAATTGCCTGCAGCCAACAGTTGTCCAAAAATATTAAATGGAAAATTCCAGAAATAAACAATCCATAAGTTTTAAATTGCACACTATTCTGAGTGGCGTGATGAAATCTCACTCACACTTGTGCTGTGTCCCAGCCAGCAGGTGAATCATCCCTTTGTCCAGCGTACCTGTGCTGTATACACTACCCGCCTGTCCATCACTCAGTAGCTTTCTGGGTTAACATCTTAAACCATCTCAGGAAGGGAGAGCATAATACAATAAAATGTCTTGAAAGAGAGAGGCCACACTTAACTTTTATTAAAGTATATTGTTATAATTATTCCATTTTATACTGTTATTATTGATCTCTTATTGTGTCTAATCTGTAAAATGAACTTTATCATAGGTATGTATGTATAGAGAAAAAAGTGTATATATACAGGATTTGGTCCTATCTGTGGTTTCAGGCATCCACTGAGGGTCTTGGAATATATTCCCGGACGATAATGTGGGATTACTGTATTCATGCAATTACAAAGACTTCATACCACCTGATGAAAGTAACTTCATCACCTATGAAAAATAACGTTTATATAAATAATAAAAATAAAAGTAACATAAAATATATTGGTCTGATTATATAAAACTTCAAGGTATTTTCTGGAGAGTAAAAATATTAAAATTCAAGTATATTTTGTCTCAATTCCCTAACCTTGAATGGTCTGTCACTAAACTATTTTTAGACTTCTCCACAAGGTGGGGCTACTTCCAAGCTATTCTGTGGCTAAGAAGGGACGCATAGGTGTTTTGGAAATGTTTCATGACAGTGTCACTCCTGTTAGCAGTCTTGGTAGGAAGGCTTATTAACTTATTAAAAGCCAACTCTCGGAATTATTGGGAAAGGAGCTGTAGTCAATATTTCCAGCATCCTTTTAGGAGCTGTAACTTCTCAGCCTCTGCTTGTCCATGCAATGATCACTCAGGAGGAGGCTTGCCCACGACATCTCCCTGGTTCTCTGGGAACTCACTGGAAAAGCCACTGTGAAGGACGTCCCCAGCTCCTTTCTCAGCTCATTCAGGCCACTCTAACACATTACCACAGACTGAGTGGCTTATAAACAACAGAAATTCATTTCTCACCGCTCAGGAGGCTGGGAAGTCCAAGATCCTCTGCTCCCTCATTCTCACACACCCCAAGCTGCTCCGAGTCTTGCAAACAGACCTTCCTAACTTTCCTCCGTCCCCTCAATTTTCCCCTCCTCCTCCCTCTTTCCTGGCTCTGACTGAATCCTCCCCCTTTCTTGCCTCACTGATTCACTGCCAGACTAGCAACTCCAATTTCTCCATTGAAGGGGGAGGGAATTTTCCAAGATCTCACACACCAGCATCCTGGGTCCCAGCCCAGGATGCGATCCAACCCCAAATGGGATCCAACTGTACCTGGGCACATCTGGACATGAGAGATGAGCAGGGGAAGTCCTCGGTGGAGGCTGGGAGGGTTCATAAGAGTTGAATTACAGGAGGGTTTTGAGGGATTTTCTTCCCTTTATCTTATTTTGGCCACTGGGAAAGAGTCTCAAACAGGAGCCCAGGGGAGAATCATGCGAAGGAGAGAAAGAGAGGCGACTCTCCCAGAAAACATTCCAGGCCCTAAACCTGGCTCAGGCCTGACCCCCGTGGGAAGAGGCTGCGTATATAAGCTCCATGGGGGACTCTGTGGGAGCTGAGTGGAACAGCAGGTGCAGCTCTGAGGCCCAAGGGGTGAAGCATCATCCCTATGGAGGGGAAAATATGGAGCACTTTCATGCACAGACACACGGTGGCTTCAAGCTTGTAACAGCACCTGCCTCCGGCCAAGAGAGAGAGACCTCACACCAGAGCCCAGCGCCCTTCACCACCACTGCAGTGGTTAATTTCATGTGTCCACTCAGTCAGGCATGGTACCCAGATATTTGGTGAAGCACTACTCTAGATGCTGCTGTGAAGACATCTTTAGATGAGATTAACATTTAGATCAGTAGGCTTCTAGTATGGGAGATTACCCACCAGAATGTGGTTGGACTTCTTCCAGTCAGTTGAAGGCCTTAATAGAACTGAAGACAGAAGGCTCCAGTAACGAGAACTCCAACTGCAGACTGTCTTTGGACTCAGGCTGCAACATCTACTCTCCGTGGTCTCCAGGCTCTGCGTGTCTATGTGTATATATGGGTGTATATATACAGTCACATACCACATAATGACATTTCAGTCAACGATGGACCACATATATGATAATGTCCCATAAGATTATAATGCCATATGTTTACCGTGCCTTTTCTATGTTTAGATAAACAAATACTTAGCATTGTGTTACAGTTGCCCACAGTACTCAGTAACCTGCTGTTCAGGTTTGTAGCCCAGGAGCAATAAGCTACACTATAAAGCCTAGGGATATGTAGGCTATAGCATCCAGGTTCGTAAATATACTCTATGATGTTCACATCATGATGAAATTGCCTAATGGCACATTTATCAGAATGTATCTCCATCATTAAGTGAATATGACTGTGTATGTGTATTTAGATATAAATACTGTATCTGTTTCTCTAGAGATTCTGTTTCTCTAGAGAACCCTGGCTAATACAACATCTGCCACCTGGTCCCACCACTCTACTCTCATCTAGCCAGCTTCCTCTGCCCTCCATTGCCTCCAAATTCCACTCAAAGTAAAAGCCAACATCTCCACGAAGGCCTTTAGAACCCCACCCCATTTACACAGACACCCTAGTTCCTTCCCCTTGCTGGACTTATCTCCTGGTCTCTCCTTGTGACTCCCTCCCACTACCTACACTCCCACCTAGGGCTTTCTGGCCCACTGCTCCCTTTGCAGCAACGGCTTCCCCTATATGTGCATATGCCCAAAGCCTACACTTCCAGCAAGTCCCTCCTTAAACATCACCTTCCTCATGAGGCCTACTCACCCACCTTATTCAAAATTTCAGTCGCCCCACCACACAGGCTTGAGGCTCCTTACCGTCTCCCTTCTTTCTTCCTATAACATGAACCATCTTCCAATACACAAACAAAATGTGTTGGTTTAATGCCATTGTCATCACCCTCAATTGGAACTTAAGCTTCCCCAGCACATGGATTTTTTAGTTTCATTCACAATGTACCCCAGACTCCTAAAGCCAAGCCTGAAACACAGTAGGGACTCAACAACTATGTGTGAAATCAATGAACCCCTCCTTGGTCCCACAACACTACCACCACCAGCCCCAGCGGCACCCCCTCATCAAAATGCCTCTAAAGAATGGTTTCTATGACTTCCATTGCATTCTTCATTCTCTCTTGAATTCACACCAACCTGGCTGTTGTCCCCTCAGCCACATGGAAACAGCTCATCGAAGCACCAGGAACTTCACGTTGCTAAAGCGTATTGATCTTTGTCTTACTGATCAACTGCATTTGGCAAAGTTGGTCCCCTCTTCTTGAAATGCCTTTTTCACTCCACCAGGACATTCCATCTCCTGACCCTGCACTGACCCGCTGGCTTCTCCTTCTAAGTCTCTCACCTCTCAGACTTCTGAGGTCATGTTGGCTCACAACCCAGGCTTCAGCCCTTCTCCATTCACTCGGACCCCCAGGTGACCCCAATGAACCTCCAGATTCTTATCTCCAACCCTAACCATTCCTCCAACTCCAGACATGGATGTCCAACTCCCTGTTCTCTGTGGATGTCTCACATTCAGGCATCAAACTCAGCATCTCTCAAATCATGTGCCATTTCCATCCCAAACCTGCTTCTCTCTGTCATCCCCCCAATTCCAGTGCTAAAGCAACCAGTCTTGTGGTCATCCTATACTCTGCTTTCTCCCATCCCCCTACACTTCTAACCTACCCTCAAACCCCACCATCTCTGCTGCAAAATACATCCCAAATCTGACCACCTCTTAGCTCATCCACCACCACCACTCTGAGCCAAGCCACCATCATCTCTCACCTAAACTATTGCAGTAGCACCAAAATAGTTTTATCTTTCCCCTTCCACTCTCCCACACAGAGACCAGAATTGTCCTTTCCGAATGGAGATCAGTTCATGTTCTTCCTCCTGGCCCCCATGATCGCCTCCATACCTCTCCTACTCCATCTCCTACCACTTTTCCTCTTTGCTCACTCCCCTCCAGACACTCGGCCTCCCTCAGCTGTTCCATTAAGATGCCAAGCAAGCTTAAGCCACAGGACCTTTGCATGCGATCTTCCCTCATCTTGGAACGGCATGTACCAGATAGCCACATGATTCTCTCAAGTCCTTCAGGTCCCTGTTCAAATGCTCCCTTAGCAGTGAGCCAACTTCTGATCCCCACAATATAAAGTAGCAAGCCCTGCCTCCCACGCACTCTCTGCAACCTTCTCCAGCTCCCTTGCTTCATTTATTTTTGCCCACAGCCTTTGACATAGTATGTACTATCCCCACTAGAATGGAAGCTAAAGAGGGAAGGGTCTTGGTCTGCTGTGTTCGCAGCTGTATTCCCAGCACCCAGAATAGCCCCTGTTTCATAGCAGGTGTTCAAAACATGTGTGTTGAGTGAAAATCCAGATGATTCAGATGTCAGTGGTCTAGGAAGCACATTTCTGGAGAAAATACACTTGATCATGAGCTCTTTAAGGTCATGCATGTGTCTTGTTCACACCTGTGCCCCAGCACCCGGCACCGCGCCTGGCTTAGAGTGGAACATTGTTAAAGAGACTAAGGAGTGGATGGGGCTGAATGCCAGTTATTCCTCGTGCCTCATACTTCCTTGTGGAGGAACTTCAGGTAGACTCACACTCCTGGCCTCTCTCCCCATCCCCTGCCTGCGGGAAGAAGCAAGGTAAGTGGATGTTTTTATTTGGAACTACGAAAGAAGCGGAATGTGCTGGCCCTCTCCCCCATCTTCCAAGCATTTGCTGTCTGACTGCTCTCATCGCTGCTACCAGGACAGCCCCTAAGAGGGAAGCTCCATCCATCCAGCTGGTGGGGATGTCTGAATGGCTGTAGACTTCTCATCAGCTTTATCAGTAATAACAGATCAATGTCTTCATCTCTATCAGTCTGACATCATCTTGATCTCTGAATCCTTCTTGGTCAAGGAGGGGAAAGAAGCGTTACAGAAAAGTAAAACTGGAGGCCACAGTTTAGATGTACCAAAGGCCATCCACCCATAACTATGTGGTCAACACTGAAGTCATCCTCATTTCCTCGAGATGCTACAAGTGCTGGCTCTAATCATAACTGAAACACAAGACGTAAGCTGTACGTCCTTGTCAGCATGATTCGGTGAAATTAAACCAATCAGCTATGGACAAATCAGCCCTAACAGGTCTACTTGCCCTAAAAAGAATGTTCATGTATAACAACCAATCAAGAAAAAGGTCAAAATACTTTCCTCATTATGCTTCATAAACACTGTGCTGCCAAGCTGCAAGGCGAGCTTCTTACCACCTGGTTTGAAGTCTCCCGGATGAAGAGCTATACTTTCTCTTATTGTATGACAATAAACTTTCAAATTTTTCCTAATTTCATCTGATTGTATTTTGGTTAAAGGGAATTATTTGTTAGACCCTCACTCCCAAGTTAGTTGTCTTTATTTTCTCTATTTGCCTCATCCCACCCCATTGCTCAGCCTTTCAGTATGTGTATACACACGTAGACACGCACATTACTGTCTGAGTGAGTAGACATATGCACCACTGCATTGCTTTCATCATCATTTTGGTTTCCTTCTGCCTTTTTGCAAGAGGCAGAGAGAAATCAGCAGGTCCCTCACTCCTGGAACAGGAAGACCACAGCAAGGACTCGTGGTGAGCTCTGCCTTCAGAGCCTCTACTGCTCCCCTTCTGCTTTCTCTTCCTTCCATTTTTTTGGTGAACTTAGAATCCCTCCACAACCTCAGTCTCTTAATTTCCCAAAAGGGGTGCATCTGGTAGATAAGGCAGCCATTCTTAAACCTGGCGGGCATTTGAACTACCTGGGATGCTCGGGAAAATACTGATTGTCAAGCCTGCTGCAAACCCACTGCATCAGAACCATTTCACAAAAGGCCTAGGAATCTGGATTTTTCTGACTCCTAGTTGATGCCGAGGCAATCTCGAGACCAGTCCCAGCAGCAGAGTGGGCACAAGTGCCCAGCTGCCTCCATGCTGGATGAAAGTGAGGGCTGAGGACACCTTCCAAATGGAGTTCATTCCTCTTCCACTGAGCTTGTGGGTGAGGGTGACCCTCCAGACAACGCCCCAACCTCCTGGTTCCCACCCAAACCTGGAGCCTGAAGTCTTTAAATGGCTGGGGCAGTGGTTCTTGAACTTTTAGTTTTCAGGAACCCCTTACACTCTTAAAAATAATCAAGGACTCCAAAGAACCTTTGTGTGGGGAGGTTACAGCTATTGATATTTACTGTACAAAAATTAAACCTGAGACATGTTTAAAACATAAGAATACACAAACACGTTCCATCAGCATCAGCGTGACGATGCTGCCCACATCACAGAGCCCCTGGGAGACAGCCGCACAGGCAAGGTAGGCTGTGTGTGCATAGCTTTGACCTCTAGGAGCATCTGAAAGGATCTGGGGTCCTGGACCATACTTTAAAAACCTCCAGGCTCTGGGAATGAGCAGAGCCCCCAGGCTTCCTGGAGGACACTGATGGAGGCATGACCAAACTCTGGATGACATCATTTCCTGTTTAACTGGAAGAAAAGAGAGTCCTCAAAAATGCCATCTACAAGGCAATCAGCTAAAGTTTTGTGGAAGCTAAAACACCAGATCCACTCCAAGCCTGCCTCTTGGCTCAATCACTCAATTTTCAGACCCAAGTGCCAGCACCACAGAGAACACCCATTATGGTCAGTAGACTACTGGCCCCCAAAGACCTCCATGACTTAATCCCCAGAACCTGTGGCATGTTCGGTTACGTTAGGTGACAGGTGGAACTAGAGTTGCTAATCAGCTGATTTTCAAACAGAGATTACCCTGGGTTATCCAGGAGAGCTCAATGTAATCATAAGGGGCCCTTAAATGTGGAAGAGACAGGGAGGAGAGGGGGTGCAGAGAAAGACATGACAGGAAGCGCGACGGAGATATGCAATGTTGCCGGCTTTGAAGGAGCCTGGAGCCAAGGTAGGCAGCCGCCTCTAAACGCTCAAAAAAGCAAAGGTGCAGATCCTACCAAGAGCCTCCAGGAAGAAAGGCAGCTATGACTGCATCTGACTGCATTTGACTTGATTTCAGCCCAGAGAGACCCATGTCTGAATTCTAACCTGCAGAACTGTTAGGTAACAAATGGGTGTTGCTTTAAGCCACTAACCTTGTGGTTTGTTACAGCTGCCAAAGGAAGTGAATACCACTGGCAAAACTGAACAGAACCTGAACACTGCCCCAACAGAGAACTCACCAGAAGAACCCTGGAGTCGGGAATTCCTTCCTGCGGGCAGAACTTGGTGTAAACAAATAAGCCAAGCAAGGAACTCACACCACAACCCAGTCAACAACAGGATGCCCATGAGAGCCCCTGACCCCCATTCACCTCCCCAACTCTGTCCACAAATGGCCCGGGCTCTGCGCCAATGACCAATCTCCAGAGGATTCACTGAAACGTCTGCTTCATTCAGGATTTTTTCAAATGGGCATTTTGGTTTCATCAGTCCTCTTTTTTCCCCCTCTGTGACTTTGCATCAGTTGTCATGAGGATGATTAAATAATTTAGCACTTAATCCCCTGCTGTACTCCTTGGCCTGGATCATGACCGCACCGAAGGAGTGACCACCAGCAAGAGACCTGGAGACATCCCCCGTAAGTGCAAAAGCTGGACACAGTCTTCAGGTCTCCTGCCAGAGGTGGAGCGGATGGGGGGAAATGCATTGTGGCTCTGAGAGGAAACACTGGGGAGTGAATATTGGAAGGATGGTGTGTGTGCATTCTGAGCTTCCCAGCAGCCCAGGGGTGGAAAGTAGTGTGTCAATTACTACAGCCTAGAATACAACATCCTCCACTTCCCTGATAACCTCCCCTCTACTGCCTCTAGGCCAATTCAAGTCATTTCAGAAATGCCTGAGCCCTTGCACCCTACAGGTTGACTGGATCAGAGAAGAACCCCTGGCCCAGCTGGACCAATCAGAGTTTCCATCCCTGAATTTGGAATTGGAGCTAAGCTAGAACCTGTCTCTTTGATGGCGGTAAATGTGAAGCTCAAACACCAGGGATTGGCTTCTCTCTCCAAAAAGACTGTGGACATAAACAAAGCCAGTCTTCAGAAAGACAGGAACAAGAATGAAGCAGACATGTCGTGTGTGCAGAGATGAGAGCCCTGGGTTATCTGCATCTGCTTCTTGCACCTTCCTGAGACCTGGCATCATCAATACCCACGCTGTAACTGCCCGAGACAACCCTGGTCCAGGCCCCTTTCACTGCTTTAGTAGGTACACATTTTTTGCAAGCAAAAGAATCCTAACCCAGATACCACTATTGTAAGGGTGGCAAGTATTTGTTAGAAAACAAAGTAAGATCTATAACCAATATTTACTTCGTTCCTCTATAGATTCCTGCGAGCAAAATCTGGGATGAACAGTCTGCATGCCTCTCGCCACCTGTCCCAGGGCTTCCCTGTTCCAAAAGACACTTGGGATCTGCTTGTCACCCATGATGCATAACTAGTAGTGCAGAGGAATTAATGCAGTTAAGTGAAACGTTCACCAGTGGGAAGCCAGAGCAAGGGAAAATTCTCCTTCCTTCCCCCTCCTCGACTGCCCTGGTTTCATGTGGCCTTATGGCAGAAGCCCACCAGACTGCTACCTGGATGCAGCCAGCTAAATAACCTCGTATTGATTCTCCCTCCTCCCCTGCTTCTCCTCACTTTTCCCTCACCCTTGCCTTCCTGGGATTGGACTCCTCATAAATTTCATAACACAAATCCTTGCCTCAGGCTCTGCTTTTTAAGGAACTCAGGGACATTCTTGGTTAAAATGAGGTCTATGGTACACTTAGACACTGAATATAGTAGAGATGAAAAAGTCCTGGCTAGTTTTCTGGTAACAGAAAATGCAATATATACTAAATTAACTGAAGCTGTAAAATAACCAGTACCCCTCCAAGCAGATTACAGTGACAGCTACTTTAGTCACATAACACTAATCGACTGCTCACAACAGAGAATGAAAATAAGATATTAGCAAATAAACCAAGTTTAAGCCTCACTACCTCTCAAATAAAAGAGAATTATGTTGTATAAGAATCTAATCTTGCCAGGCACAGTGGCTCACGCCTGTAATCCCAGCACTTTGGGAGGCTGAGGAAGGCAGATCACCTGAGGTCAGGAGTTCAAGACCAGCCTGGACAACACAGTGAAATCCCCGTCTCTACTAAAAACACAAAAAATTAGCCGGGCATGCTGGCGCACGCCTGTAATCCCAGCTACTTGGGAGGCTGAGACAGGAGAATCACTTGAACCCAGGAGGTGGAGGTTTCTGTGAGCCAAGATGATGCCACTGCACTCCAGCCTGGGCAACAGCCTCAAAAAAAAAAAAAAGAATCTAATCTTGTTTAATCTTAAACAAGATTATTCAATAGGACCCTTCAAATAATGCCTACTTTTGCCTGTAGAAAAAAAAAAGAACATAGAGTCAAAAACTAGACAAACCTGTCACATGGAAACCCAAACCAAAATAGGATCAAATTCAAAGAAGCCACTTCATGGGAAGCCGCTAGGTGGTGAGCTTTCACCATCTTTGCCTGTTGACAGGTTCACTCCGGGTTGCCTCCACTCTTATTTTGGTTGATAAGGATTTGCTATTTTGACAAACTGAAATTTACTATGCTATCATCTGAGAATTTAAGAAATCTGAAAATTCGAGAAGCAGAAAATCATAGTATCATAGATAAAATAAAAGGGGAATGAATGTCAATCACAGAGAATTCTTTGACTTGCCCAGCACTACACAAGCTTTGATGCCACTGCCCCTTTGGTCTCCCATTCTGGAGAGGGAGGCATTTGTATCACAGGATGTTTGAGGAGGGCTGTGGCTCTGTTGTACTTTAATTGGAAGGAACGTGTGTGTCTGCTGTTTACAGGAGGTGTTCTTTCAACCAAAACACTTTTTTTTTTTTTTTTTTTTTCTGGGCAACAGAGTCTGGCTCTGGTGCCCAGGCTGGAGTGAGGTGGCATGATCTCAGCTCACCGCAACCTCTGCCTCCAGGGTTCAAGTGATTCTCCTGCCTCAGCCTCCACAGTATCTGGGATTACAGGTGTGCACCACCAAGCCTGGTTAATTTTTATATTTTTAGTAGAGATGGGGTTTCACATATTGGCCAGGCTGGTCTCAAATTCCCGACCTCAAATGACCTGCCTGCCTCACTCCGCCTCCCAAAGTGCTGGGATTACAGGCATGAGCTACCTCACCCAGCCCAACTCTTTTTTTTTTTTTTTTTTGAGACAGAGTCTTACGCTGTCATCTGGGCTGGAGTGCAGTGGTGTGATCTCAGCTCACTGCAACCTCTGCCTCCCGGGTTCAAGTGATTCTCCTGCCTCAGCCTCCCAAGTAGCTGGGATTACAGGCGCCTGCCACTACACCCAGCTAATTTTTTGTATTTTTAGTAGAGACAGGGTTTCGCCATGTTGGCCAGGCTGGTCTCGAACTCCTGACCTTGTGATTCACCCGCCTCAGCCTCCCAAAGTGCTGGGATTACAGGCATGAACCACCACGCCTGGCCCCAAAAAATCTTTTAGAACAGCATTTCTGAAATGCAGCCCGGGTAGAGATGGAGGGTGTGTGGTAAGCAGGGTCACTGGAGGCCCAAGAAAAGCAGAAAGAGCCGGGTAGTGTGGAACGGGTTGCTTGCAGAATGGGAAGTGAAGTGTAGGCGTATTGTGATAACAACAGTGGGTGGCACTATTTCTTTCTAATGATTCATGTGAGGAAATATTTTACAAGAAAAAGTGCAGCTTCACAATAAGAAATCCATAAAATCATTTACTGAAGTGCTATAGAATGAAATTCTATGCAGCCATTAAACATGGTTTTGAAGAAGCATTTTAATTAAGTCGAAAGACATTTATGATATGTTGTAAAATGAAAAAAAAAAATCAAGTTCCAAAAAAGTATGATCCAATTTTGTAAAAACTAAAATTTTGTAATAAATAATTCACGTGTGCATATATGTAGAGGGAGACTATTCATAGTGATTAAAACTTCTGAGACTCAGAGGTAGGTTTACAGATTTTTTTAATGTTCTTTTTCCTTGGTTTACTTGTCTTTTTTATTTTCAATCACTAGCATTACTCTGTACCAGGTACTTCACAAATACTGACTCAATGTTCACAACAGGCCTGCAAAGTAGGTACTATTACCACCTCCGTTTTTATCGATTAAAACACTGAAGCACAGAGAGGTTAAGTGACCTACTCAAGGTCACACAGCTAATGAGTGGTGGAGCCAATTCAGACCCAGGAAGTCCGGCTCCAGCTTCTGTGCACTTAACTAATAAAACATGAGAAAAAGTAAACTAAAAGCATAAAGAAACAGCAAGGAAGGAAGGATGAAAGGAAAGAAGAGAGGGGGCAGGGATGGGAGTAGGGAAGAGACTCACAAGAGAATAATACACAGCTATTCTAAAAACTTCAAAAAATTGGGGCCGGGCGGCTGGGCGCAGTGGCTCACGCCTATAATCCCAGCACTTTGGGAGGCCGAGGCTGGTGGATCACGAGGTCAGGAGATCGAGACCATCCTGGCTAACAAGGTGAAACACCGTCTCTACTAAAAATACAAAAAAAAAATTAACTGGGCATCAGGGTGGGCGCTCGTAGTCCCAGCTACTCGGGAGGCTGAGGCAGGAGAAGGGCGTGAACCCGGGAGGTGGAGCTTGCAGTGAGCCCACATTGCGCCACTGCACTCCAACCTGGGCGACAGAGCGAAATTCCACCTCAAAAAAAAAAAAAAAAAATGGGGGTCAGGCGGGGTGGCTCACCCCTATAATCCCAACACTTCGGGAGGCCAAGGCAGGCGGATTGGCGGATTGCTTGAGGTCAAGAGTTTTAGACCAGCCTGGCCAACATGGTGAAACCCAGTCTCTACTAAAAATACAAAATTAGCTGGGCATGGTGGCACGTGCCTGTAATCCCAGCTACTCGGGAGGCTGAGACAGGAGAATCACTTGAACCCGGGAGGCAGGGATTGCAGTGAGTCAAGATTGCCTGGGCCAAGATTTGCCTGGGCAAAAAGGGTGAAACTCTGTCTCCAAAAAAAAAAGGAAAAGAAAAAATGTAACCAGAAAAAATATAACATTGAAATATTTAACCCTAAATAAATTAACTGCACAGAGCCAGAAACATGCAAGTAACACCTTTTAAATAAGAGGCAGTTTGGGTTTTTTTCTAAAATCCCTCCTGCAGGCTGCTTCCCCTCTCAGAGTACAGTAGGTGTCGGGGGCTGGATTGACTTCTTGCCAGTTGCAAGTCTTGACTTTGCCTCTCTAGAGCATGCCCCAACCTGACTGGCATGAAAGCTCTAATTTTTCTTTTTAACTAGGTAAAAGAAAACCACATTGTAAAAAGAGGGAAAGGGGAAATGCCTAAGCTGAGAATATAGCAAACCTTAAATATTAGTCTGCACTATTTAAAAAATGTCTCTCCTTCAAGACCAGAGAACTGAAAGGCAACAAATTAAGTCCATTGAGGTCTAAGGCAAAAAAAGAAAACGGTTCAGGTGGACTAAGACGGCTGCCCTGCTTAGTACTGGGTTGAGAAAGAAGACATGGGCTGAATCATTCCCTTTGGACTGAATGTCTGCTGGTCAGACAGACCCAGACCTAAGGAGCCAAGGATAGGGATTAGGGGAAAGAAAGGAAGGAAAAGTGGGAGGAGGAGGAGAAAGTGGGGGGGGGGAGGGGGAGGCACAGGGAAGAAGGGAGGAGGAAAAGGAGAAAGAGGAGGAGGAGGAGGAAGGGGAGAGGGAGATTGTATACAAGGATGAGGAAGGAGTCAGGAGGAAAGAAGAGTAATGGAGAAAGGAGGGAGGAGGTGAAGACATAACGCAGGTGTGAGGGGGAGCCTTTCATTTTCCTATGACTGAGGTTTACATGTTGAGAAAGGGAATACAAATATATCTTGAAAACCCATGTAGCCTAAAAACGAGAAGAGAACTATTTCTTTTTCACTGTCCCTCAACACAGACTTTAGGCAAAAATCTCCATCTGCGAAAGAGATAAATGTGTCTACCCCTGAAAAACAGGGTCAGGATTAAATTCTGTGAGGAAGTTTGAGTGTCATCTCTAACAAGCATGAAGCAAATCCTCCAGTACACGAAACAGAATGAACAAACTTTTAAAAAGTAATCTTCAGATAAATAAAGCTGGTACTAGACAAGAGATGAAGACAAAAACCTAAAGAGCTGCAAAGTAGCTTTGCAAACTCACAGGGAATGAGTCAAGGTTCATTTTGCCCATTGGACTTACAGTTTCCACTGTACAAGTGTATTTTAAATAGTCAAGGATTAGATTGTCTTAAAATAATATTATTCATGTCACTGCAAATGCCAAGTCTTGTTCTTCAAAATCTCACTCTTCTGCCTCAACTGACTGATTCTTCCATCTCCTCCACAAGCATCCTGATCCCACCAAGGCCTCAAACCCCAACAGAAAAACCCACCATCGCCCCAGATCACCCACAAAATCCCACAAATCACAGTTAAGAAATTCAGAAACAGATAGACCTAATAACGAGAATGAAGGAAAGCCCAGGATCTCTCTTTTCAGAATTTTTGTATCACTGTCTTGTAAAGGTCATTTGTACCTAATTTTGCTTTGACCAAAATGGATAAAAATTTTAACCTGATTTCTTTGCACTTCCTAATTTACTAGTGATGTGCTGGGCCCTGTTTTATTTCATTTTGGTGCCAGTGGCCTAAAAACCTGACTTTAAAAGTCTAGTTTTCAGAAACTCCACTGCAAAAATACATTTTTCATATCCAGGGGATTCCCTTGTAATGGAATTGTACTTACATAACATATTTAATGAACAACTACCGAGTGATTGGTATTCCACTCTCCTCTAATGTCATTATTTCCCAATACTAAAAGGAGATCAAAAAGGTAAAAATTCACTATTGGCCATTTTTAAATCTTTATAATAAGATTTAAGTTATTAATTCACTGCGTGTATATTTCCATACAGTTACCAAGACATAATTAAAAATCCCAAGGTGAAGCTTAATCAGCCTCTCCCCTCTTAAACCAATCATCACTACAGAGACTGCTAGGCAGTGACCCAGTTACTTCTTCAGATGCCTTAATTAGTCCCAGAAACACCAAAGCTCTTTTTTGAGAAGTGGAAATCTATTTCTGTTATTCATTAACACCCTTAAAGCATATTCTGCAGCTATTAAACATAAGCCAATGAAAGGGCAATGGGAAGTCACAGACACAGGGCATGATTAACATCCTCAACGAAGAGGCAACGGGCATCCACTTTCTTCCTTAGCAATGCCCGTCCACGCGTGCTTAGCTTTCCAATGGAGAATGTAGAATTCTAACATAGATAAAATTAGGATCCAAAGTCATTATGAAGTTAATGAACAAATGTAATCATGATGCAGATGCTCAACACATTCAGAAAGGAGTTAAATACTCTGTGTTTTTATTACTGTCTCTAAATTTTCTCTTTAAGCAGGTGGAACATATTTTAAAGATAAATGAAGTGGCTTGGAGGGATTCTCATTTTTAAGGTTCTAGGTCTATGCAAGCCTGGGAAAAGGGGACTGAATACCCAAAGGTTCTGAGATTTACCAGCTTAAAAAAAATCATATATTCTACCCCACCATACTATCAATTACAAATATAATGAAATATAGATTACATAGAATTTAGAGTCATGAAAAGCTCATACAGTTAATATGTAAGTGAAATTACCCTATATGCTCAGCATTGAGTTAGACAAACACTAATCATAGGTGTTTCCTTAAGAGCTTAAGGGCATAAATAAAGTGAATCCTATATCCCATCTTCCAAAAAAGCTTCACATGCATGAGAACTACTATAAAAAGAGACTGGCTTCGTGGGTGGTTGTGGAATCAGCTTGCCTACTGTACAGTCATGGCCCACGCAATGATAAACCCAGAAATCGGTTGTAATGTGCTGGCTTCTTGAGATTAATCTGACCCAAACACACATTCCACACCCTCCCCAAGACTTCAGCAAATCCCAGGGGGCTAAGGCTGCAAGATCACCTCCAGCTGTGACCTTCCTCTGGGGGAACCAGGTGTATAATGCAGTCCATTACTCAAATTCCATGAAGTGACAAAGTGACTTGTGAAGACAGCAGACCTCCTCAGAGGTCGGAAGGAGGAAGGCAATTTCCAGGTACGCCTCAGGCATGCCTGCTGTCAGGCTGTCCTCTGCTCACCTCTGACCCGGAGGATCTTCCCATGACTCCTGCCCCGCACGCATCCCAGCTTCCACCTGCAGGCTTCCCACTGCGCATCCTCCCGCACGCCGCCATCTCTCTGCCTTTCAGTCACCCACCGGCAGGCCCTAAGATGGCGGCACTGCTATAAATCATTCCCCATGCTCACTCTGCGTCTGCCCGCAGGTCTTATCTCCTATCTCTCATGACCTAACCAGAGATCCCCCAGTCCCCAACGAGCAAAGACAATTTCCTCCCCAAAAAGGAATTTTGCCATTGAGATCATGAATTATTTACACCGACCTAGAAGAACACGATCATCATTCTGTAAAGGCCAACAGTAGATATATTCAAGAAACGTAGACCTTAGAAATTACTACTATAAGCAACTTAAAGTCTTACCATGCAAAATAACCTGTCTATGAAGAACAAAGATAAAAGAGTAGAATCCTGTTATAAAATGGCTTATTATGCATTTCTGATATGAAAAGATACCTAAACCCTGACACAACTACTTACACTCAAAGTCTGACATGACACAGAAAATAAGGTTATCTTATTCTTCAGTAGTATTGCTATAAAGGAGTCATACCACAGGTCAACTAGTCTCTTCTGCTCATAAGCTTAAATGGAAGGAGAAACCACAAATTGGCTGGAGATGAATGACCTCAATTTGAGAGCTCTTCACCCACCTCTTCCCTTGGTTCTCAGCACAGATGCTCAGATTGCTGCTCACCTAATTTGTCTACTGCCATTACCGTATTTGCCTATAAAATTTCTTCTGCCTGTGTGGCTAGCTGTTCACCTGCTTAGGTTCACTGGGAACAGCTGCTTGCGTTCATTACCACAATCCGTCTCCAGCAGGATCCATCCATCACACATGAGTTTCAGCAAACAAGAATCCACACAAGCCAGAAGACCTGTTCCAGGAGCTCAGAGTGACAAGCTTGTCACAGACAGGACCTGGGGTGGCTGATAGAGCCCAATTTGAGACTACACCCCACATTGACCCTTCCCATGCATTTCATGCCAAATAACCACATGCGTTTTGGGGCTGAGTTGGTTTTCATTTCTCATTTCATTTGTGTAGGTTTTTCAGCAGTGCTTGGCAAACTTGTCTTCCCAATGAGGAGGCTGAGAACCAGTGCCCTATTTTCAGTGTCTTAAGTCTCCCACGTTGTCACACACAGTGCACCACATATACAGCAGTGGCCAGTTACAGACAACGCCCTGATGTCCAAACCCTCAAAGTCAGCCCTCAGGATAACTGTGACGAAAGCAAAGTTAATCTTTAGCTCTTTTCTTCCATCCTTGTATCCTCTTTCTCCCTCCTGTTTCCCTCCTTCCATTGCATGAGCTTCCATGTCACGAGAGTAGCGACTGACTTAGGCCTACATGGCCTGAATCTCGATTGTGTGGGGCCTGAGGCCTATGCAAACTGAGGGGTCCATATTAAGAAAGAGAATAGAAAATTATGAACACAAAACCAAGTATTAAAGTGAATATTTAGAAAGAAAAAACAAAATACAACAAATTACAAATTTTTTTAAACAACAACACAAAATCCAGGTTTAAAAAAAGCAGCAAAATGTTTTAGTTAACTTCCTGAAGGACTTCCATATCAAATATACAGATGATATGGACAGATAATACATATAGATTATATAGATACACAGGTATGATTTGGGCCACAAACTTTTTGGCCCTCTCTTTATTCAACAACTTGGTAATATTTTCCAGAGCGAATACAAAAATAATTTAGTCCTTCCTTCAGCAGAGTTGACTGGAACCTGACTTTTATAATGGAGAGATGGAATGCAAAAAACACACAAACGCACTTCACAGAGAGGTGCATGGCTGTTTGCAGTACAGTTTACAGATTTGTACCCTACAAACACAGGAATTCTGATAAAGCCTATTATATACAATTCCTACCATAAAGGAAGAAATGTCTGGTGTGTTTACAGCTGTATCACCGCATTATCAGAAATAGCCTTGACGGGAGAAAATTTCTGTTTTTGGTTGACAAGACTCCAATTTGCCACTTTGGGTACATCTGATGATTAAAGGTGTCTCTCATACACTGGCTTTCTGGCTTTCTGGCTCGTGCATTTCAAAAGTAGTCTCTCCTCCACGGAGCACGTGCTTCCATGCCCCACCTCCTAACACTATTGCACTGGGCATTACATTTCAACAAGAATTTTGGAGGGACACAACATTTAAACCACAACATTTTCCCCCCAGCCCCCCAGAATTCATGTCTTTCCCACATAAAGAATACATTCATTCCACCCCAATAGTCCCAAAAGAACTCTGAACTGGTTCCAACTTCCACTTTAAAGTCTAAGTCCAAAGTCTCATATCAATAGCATCTAAATCAGAAGTGGGTGATATTCAAGGTATAATTCATGTGAACCTATGAAATCAAAGAAGTTATGTGCTTCCAAAATACAATTTTGGACAGACACAGGATAGACATCCCCCCTCCAAAAAGGAGTAATAGGAAAGAAGAAAGAAGTGACACGATGTGACCAAGTCCAAAGTTCAACAGGGCAAACAACATTAAACCTTAAGGCCGACTCCATCTCCCACCTTCTGGTCACTCTGGGGCAGAGGTTGGACCCCCAAGGTTCTGGACAGTCTGGCCCCACGGCTTTGCTGGGCACGCCCACAGGGCAGCTCTCACAGTTGGAGTCTTGTGCCTGCAGCTCTCTTAGGCTGGTGTTGCACACTGATGGCTCTATAATTCAGGGATCTCAGGGGCAGCCCCAATCTCACAGCTTCAAGAGATATTGCCCTAATGTAGGCTCCTTGTGGTGGTCCCAACCCCACTGTTCTGCCAGACATTGACCTACTGGGGACTCTCTGTGGTGGTCCCACCCCTGCAGCAGTTCTCTGCCCAGACTTCAATGCTCTCCAGGGTATCCTTTGAAATCTAGATGGAGACAGCCATTCCCCCACAGCTCATGCACTCTGTGTGCCTGCGGAGTTAGCATGAGGATACCACCAAGGTTTACCACTTGTTTCTTTTGGAGGGGTGGCCCTAGTGGAGCCACATCCATGGTGTTCTCTCCTGAACATGTTTTCTCACTTTTTACAGGCTAAGAATTTTCCAACTTTCTAGGTTCGGCTTCACTTTTGATTATAAATTCCATTTTTAATTTATTTCTCTCTTTTCATATTTTATTATAAGAGTCAAGAGAAGCCACACCACATCCTCAACATTTGGATTAGAGGTTTCTTTCATTAAATATTCTACCTTTCACAAAACACTATGACACAAAAACAATTCAGCCAGGTTCTTTGCCACTTTATAATAAGGATGGCCTTTCCTCCAGTTTCCAGTAACATATTCCTCATTTCCATCTGAGACCTCATCAAATGACCTTTACTGTTCATATTTCTACCAACATTCTGCAGTCAAATCTCTACTCCTGAGCTATACCCCCTCTACCAACATTCTGATCACAACCACTTAAGCAATCTCTAGAAAGATACAGGCTTTTTCTACAGCTCTCCTCTTCTACACCCTCACCAGAATTACCCTTTATTTCCATTCATGGTAATGCAGACTTTTTCTAGCCTGCTCCTCCAAACTCTTCCAGCCTCTGCCCATTTCCCTGTTCTAAAGCTGCTTCCACATTTTCAGGTATTTGTTACAGCAGCACCCCACTTCTGGTACCAATTTCTGTCTTCGTTCATTTGGGCTACTGTAACAAAATACCTTAGATTGGATAATTTATAAATAATAAAAATATATTTCTAACAATTCTCCTTTTTTTTTCTTTTGAGACAGAGCCTCACTCTGTCACCCAGGTTGGAGTGCCATGGCTTGATCTTGGCTCACTGCAACCTCCACCTCCCAGGTTTAAGCAATTCTCCTGCCTCAGTATCCCATGTAACTGGGACTACAGGTATGTGCCACCATGCCCAGCTAATTTTTGTATTTTTAGTAGAGATGGGGTTTCATCATGTTGGCCAGGCTGGTCTTGAACTCCTGATCTCAGGTGAACGGTACTCACCTTGGCCTCCCAAAGTGCTGGGATTACAGGCGTGAGCCACCATCCCTGGCCTATTTCTCGCAATTCTAGAGGCTGGAAAGTCCAAGATCAAGATGCTGGCAGGTTTAGTGTCTGGCGAGGGCTCACTCTCTATTCCATCCATGGCACTTCGTTGCTGCACCTCACATAGTGGAAGGGCTGATGGGACTAACAGACTTCCTTAAGCCCTTTATAAGGACATTACTCCCATTTATGAGAGCAGAGCCCTTGCAAGCTAATAATTTCTTAAAGGCCCCACCTCTTAATACTATTCCACTGAGGATTAAGTTTCAACATGAATTTGGGAGGGACACAGACATTCAAACCATAGAACTTTACTTTTGCAGATTTTACAAAAACACATGCACATTGGCCCTTCCCATGTAAGTGAAGGGCCCTGAAAGCCAAGCTTAAATAGCTCCAGTGTAAACCCAACTCTAGGCTACCCATTCTGAGTTGGGAAAGTGAATAACTTTTATTAAGTACCTTATCTCACCTTGTATTTTACATTTACTGACTCATTTTATTCTAAACATTATCTTATGAGGAAAGTAACAGCTCCATTTTATAAATTAAAATGTCTAGCATATTCTGAGAGGATAACAAAAATTGTCCAAAAAACTCTTGAAATGATTATTTCTAGTAAGGGAGCTAGTGGGCAGGGCTGGGATAAATACATGCTTTTAATTGCACACACAGTCATACTGCTTGAGAATTTCTTTTCTTTTTTCCCCATGGCCATTGATTTCCTTTTTTTTTTTTTTTTTTTTCTTGAGACAGGGTCTCACTCTGTTACCCAGGCTGGAGTGCAGTGGCTCAATCTCAGCTCACTGCAACCTCTGCCTCCCAGGTTCAAGTGATTCTCCTGCCTCAGCCTCCCACGTACCTGGGACTACAGGCATACACCCAGCTAATTTTTGTACTTTTAGTAGAGACGGGGTTTAGTAATGTTGGCCAGACTGGTCTCAAGCTCCTGACCTCAAGTGATCTGCCCTCCTTGGCCTCCCAGTGTGCTGGGATTATAGGCATGAGCCACAGTGACCAGCCTGCCATTAATTACTTTTTAAATTTTTATTTTACTGTAGTAAGAATATTTAACATGAGATCTACCCTCTCAACAAATGTTCAAGTATACATTATTGCAAACTATAGGTACAACATTGTACAACAGATCTCTAGGGCTTACTCATCCTGTTTAACTGAAACTGCGTGCCCATTAATTAACAACTCCCCACTTTCTGCTCCCCCAGCCCCTGGGCATTATCATTCCACTCCTTGCGTCTATGAATTTGAGTATTTTAGATACCTCACCTAAGTGGAATCATACATTATTTGTCTAGGACTGGCTTATTTTACTTAACTTCTTCAAGGTTGTTGCATATTACAGAATTTCCTTCATTTTAAAACTGAATAGTATTCCACTGTATGTACATAGCACATTTTCTTTATCCATTCATCTGTTGATGGACATTTAGGCTGTTTCCACATCTTAGCTATTGTAAATAGTGCTGCAATAAATATGAGAACACTACTATCTCTTTGGGATCCTGATTTCAGTTCTTTTGGATAAATATCCAGAAATGAGGGGTGGCTGGATCATCTGGTAGTTGTATTGGTTAATTTTTTCAGAACCTCCATACTGTCTCCGGTAGCAACTGCAGCATTCTGCATTTCTACCAACAGCGTGCAAGGGCTCCGGGATTTCCCCGTCTTTCTAGTACTCGCCCTCTGTTGCTGCTATTGTTTTATGATAGCCATTTTGACAGGTGTGTGGGAATACCTCATTGAGGTTTTGACTTTTAGATTAAAACACAATTTATCACGTATTTTAAAGGAAAAAAGAATTCACACTAACAGAGAAATTACTGATAATAGGTTCATGCATCATCATACTGTTATGGGTTGAACTGTGTCCCCTCAAAATATATTTGGAAACCCTAACCACTCCCAAAGTACTTCAAGGTGTGGCCTTCTTTGGAAATAGGGTCTTTGCAGATTTAGCCAAGTTAAGATGAGGTTACTAGGGTGGGCTCTATCCAGTCTGACTGGTGTCCTTCTGAAAAGAGGAAAGTTGGACAGAGACAAGCACAGAGGGAGGGCAATGTGAGGACACAGGGAGAAAACAGCCATGTGACTGGAGTGACGCAGCTGGGAGCCAAGGAACACCTGGGGCCGCCAGAAGCTGGGACCAAGGCCCGGAAAAAGCCTTCAGAGTGAGGACGGCCCTTGCCAACACCTGGATTTCAGGCTCCTAGCCTCTGAACTGTGAGAAAGTAACTTTCTGTTGCTCTATGGCACCCAGTTTGTGAAAATTTAGTGCTGCAGCCCTAGAAAATGAATGTGTTTCTCTCATGACTAGTTAGGATGAGTTTGTTTTGTTTTGTTTTGTTTTTTTGATACGGAGTCTCACTCTGTCACCCAAGCTGGAGTGCAGGGGCGTGATCTCGGCTCACTGCAAGCTCCGCCTCCCAGGTTCACACCATTCTCCTGCCTCAGCCTCCCGAGTAGCTGGGACTACAGGCGCCCGCCACCTCGCCCGGCTAGTTTTTTGTATTTTTAGTAGAGATGGGGTTTCACCCTGTTAGCCAAGATGGTCTCGATCTCCTGACCTCGTGATCCGCCCGCCTCGGCCTCCCAAGGTGCTGGGATTACAGGCTTGAGCCACCGCGCCCGGCCGAGTATTTTTTTAATGTTTGTTGGCTGCCTGTATGCCTTCTTTTGAGAAGTGCTTGTTCATGTCCTCTGCCCACATTTTAATGGCATTACTTGTGAAATACCATCTCATACCCATCAGAATGGCTTTTGTTAAAAAGCCAAAAAAAAAGAAAAAAAGAAAAAAAAAAAGACACATCCTGGCAAGGCTGCAGGGAAAAGGGAATGCTTATTAGAATGGGAATGTAAATTAGGCCAGCCACTGTGTAAAGTCGTCTGGAGATTTCTCAGAGAACTAAGAAGTGAGCTACCATTCAACCCAGCAATCCCATTACTGAGTATATACCCAAAGGAAAATACATCAATCAACCAAAAAGACACATGCACTGGTATGTTCACTGCAGCACGGATTCACAATAGCAAAGACAATGAATCAACCCAGGTGCCCATCAGTGGTGAACTGGATAAAGAAAATATGGTACATACACTCCATGGAATACTACATAGCCATTAAAAAGAAAGCAAGCATGTCCTTTGCAGCAACATGGATACAGCTGGAGGCCATTATCCTAAGCAAACTAACACAAAAACAGAAAACCAAATATTGCATGTTCTCACTTATAAGTAAGAGTTAAACATTGGGTACGCATGAACGTAAAGATGGGAACAACGGACACGGAGGACTACTCGGCGGGAGACAGAAGGAGAGTACAAGCACTGAAAAACTATTTATTGGGTAACATGCTCAGTACCTGGGTGAAGGATTCATTCATACTCCAAGCCTCAGCATCACACAATATACCTCTGTAACAAACCTGCACCTACCTCCTAATTCTAAAATAAAAGTTGGAAAAAAAGAAAAGTAATACAATTATCTTCCCTTGAGATACTTAGTTTTTTTGTTTGTTTGTTTGTTTGTTTTGAGACGGAGTCGGAGTCTCGCTCTGTCACTCAGGCTGGGGTACAGTGATGCGATCTCGGCTCACTGCCAACTCTTCCTCCCGGGTTCACGCCATTCTCCTGCCTCAGCCTCCTGAGTAGCTGGGACTACAGGCGCCCGCCACAACACCCGGCTAATTTTTTGTATTTTTAGTAGAGACGGGGTTTCACCGTGTTAGCCAGGATGGTCTCGATCTCCTGACCTCGTGATCCGCCCACCTCAGCCTCCCAAAGTGCTGGGATTACAGGCATAAGCCACTGTGCCCGGCCTAGATGAAAGGGATGACTTTAGTTTGGTAAAATTTGAAGCAAAAGAGAAGCTGAGGCGCCAATCACACTCTATACAGATAGCTAAGCACATTGTGTAAAGCAGATGCTGCCCACCACTCAGCCCATTAGACAGTTCATGCACCATCAAAGCCAGAATCAAGAACAAGCCCAATAGTGATCCAACTCTCTGCTGGTGTGAATTTTCTTTTTTTTTAAAGACAGAGTCTTGCTCTGTCACCAGGTTGGAGTGCAGTGGCGCAATCTAGGCTCACTGCAAGCTCCGCCTCCCAGGTTCACACCATTCTCCTGCCTCAGCCTCCCGAGTAGCCGGGATTACAGGCGCCCGCCACCACGCCCAGCTAATTTTTGTATTTTTAGTAGAGATGGTGTTCCACCATGTTGTCAGGATGGTCTCAATCTCCTGATCTCGTGATCCGCCCACCTCGGCCTCCCAAAGTGTTGGGATTACAGGCGTGAGCCACCGTGCCAGGCCAGGAATTTTAATATCTTTGGCTATTTGTACAATACTGAAGAAAATCATTTAGAAAAAAACAATTCAGATGCATATTTCTAGTGAAGTGCATATGTGTATCTTTTCACGGGTGCACATCTGAACAGATCATTATGTTTGGGGAGTTTTTTGGCTATCTGATGTTTTTATGTTTTTTCTAAGGTTAAAAATTAATCCCATAAATGTACTTTTAAAGATGACAATATCAAAAAGTTGGAAAAATTTTGAGGCTGAGTTTACATAATTCTAAAACCAGATCAACTTGACTAAATTTAGTAACTTCAATGAGAAAAAAAAAAATGAAGTTTATTTATTTGGTTTGTCTGGCAAAACAACATGTGCTTAAATAGTATTTTGTAAACAATGTCTTATCACCAAGATATTACCATTATAAATATAGAACCATATTATCAAATACAGATACACACACACACAGTAGCTGAAAAAATCTACAAGTATTTGTGTTTAGCAGACCAGAGTTCCCACTAATGCCAGAAATTTGCAATGTCTAATAGAAGAATTTGAGTTTACTTTTTTAAAAGGATTTTCCTTACTTTAATTAATTTTAGGATCTACTTCTTGATATAATCTTTCAACTGTACTTATTTTTTATTGATAAATATATTTATATTTGTTCAGAAAAGCCGCTTTTGCAGAAATCAAAGAACAACTGTAAGTTGTGCTTATAAGAACAAAATCATTTTAAAGAAAATACAATTATAATTGTAATTGAAAACTGAGCAATAGATGTCTTTTTTGATAAACAAAAGAAGGTACAACTTAAAGCTCCAGTTGCTACAGCACCTGGAACTTTTGAAGCAAAAGGTTTTGTTTTTAATGACTAGCATTTTTATAGCATTTCTGATTGTCACCTAATAATAGAAATACATCATTCTTGTCATTTTTCATTTTGTCTTAATAGCAGTAAATTAATCTAACTGATCTATTTCTATAAATTATATTCTTGCTATTAATTATAAATCTGAAGAAGAAAATATCAGAGCTACATATAAAATTCTTAAAAATGTTTCCATTTGATAATAAATATTCCCTTACCAAAAAAGTTTGGGCCTGGGAGAATTTCATTTCTTGTTTTTTGATTGTGAAGAAAATGCCTGTGCATTTTTCATCCTGTATTGATTTGAATAATAGAGATTCACTTATAATGTGAGCAGTACTTTGACTTCTTTGGTAGGTAAGACCTAATGGCAAATTAAAAGCCACTTAAGAGATTACCATTAGCCCTGGTCAGAAAGAAGACAAATTAGTCCTTCCTCCCTCTCACCTCTCTCTCATACTCCATTCATGACTTCTGAGGCAGAGAGTAGTTCCAAAGATGGTCACAAAAACATCCCATCCAACATGCTGGTCCTTCAGTGTGAGCTTGATATTCTTCCCATAGAGAAGTGGGGTCTCCACAGTGGAGGAGAGACTGTCACTGCTTTGACAAATAGATTACAGCAGAAGTGACTTCCAAGGCTGGAAAGTGATGCAACCAAGCCTTGCTCTCTGGAATACTCTCTTTGAAGCTTTCAGCCACCATGAAAGCAGCCCGCTGCCCTGAGGCCGCCCTGCTGGGAGCAGGCCCAAAGTGACCCATGTGAAGACACCACGTGGAGCTGTCTGAGATTATACAAAGAGAGAGAGGTGCTGGATCAGCCCCAGCTATTCCAGCCTCCCAAGCCCCGCAGGAGAGACCTCCACGCCAGAACCACCCATCTCATCCCTTCCCCAGTTTTCTGACCTACAGAAATCGGAAGAGAGAATACCATGATCATTGCTATTTCAAGCTACTAACTTTGGGAGTAATCTGCTGTGCAGCAATGACATCAAGAACAAGCTCCAACTTTCTGGAACTTTCTCTTTCACTTGAAAAGAAATACTTCGAATATAGCTGCTTCGTGTCTGTTTAACTATCTTTTATTGTGAAACAGGGCCACCAAATCTAGGTCAAGAGTCCTCCTGGCCCAGCTGTTCCTTATCTGAAAGAGAAAAAGAGAGGAGAACCCTGGGAAATGTCAGGCCACGTGGAGAGCAAAGGGAGAGCTCAGTTACAGCCACCTTTCTCTGATGAGCTGCGGGCTAGCTAATTAAAGGCTTTTGCTGCCTAAACCAGAGAGGGGAAAGAAGGTAAAAGGCATGAGTATCAAACAACAGAATTGTTTTGAAATCCAAGCAATGTGGAGTCAGAAAGGCCGAGGAGTTAAGGCACCAGGAGTCCTTCTCTATTCCCTTTTTCCTATTAATAATGCATCTTGCGTTGCAAAAGTTATCACTACCCAATGGCAGCAGCACACTGTGGTACGAAGGTCTGGGTTTCATCACTGCACTTACAAGCTGTTTGACTTTGGACAAGCCACTTAACTTCTTTGAGCCTCTGCATTTTCATCATTGAAATGAAACAACCACACTTACTCAGTGAGGTGAAAGCAAACTGCACAGGTATGTGGCATGCCTAGCACAGGGCAGGCCTTCAGAAATGATGACTACCTTCCCATCTTTCTTTTCTAGTATTGGTTCTGCTGCTCGTTAGCTGTGTGACTTTAGGAAACTGACTTAATCTCTCTGAGCTTTGGTTTAACTGTGAAATGATAGGTTGATCTAAATAGCCTCTCAATCTCCTTTATTACTTTCTTCCTTAGATTTCTGCAATCACCTCCTAACTTGTCTCTCCCTCTCTTGTCCCATCCTGTCCCAAACCATCCTGCACATGCTTCCAGGGTCACCGTGGTACTCAGTAACGCAGCTGAGATTTCAAGGATAAGTCCCAAAACTCAGCACACAAGCCTCTTCATGGTGGGACTTGAAAGTCCCTCTGCAGCCTCAGCCTCAACATCCTTCTATGACTCTCCGCCACTCCAGCTGCATCAAACCACTCAGTAGCCCACCAGTGGCAAGCCCTCTATTCCTTTGCCAGCCTCTTCCCCTTCGCCACATTGTTACCTTCCATTTTATCATCTAGTCTCAACTCAAGCATCACCTTCCAGAAAGCCCTCTTTTGACTCTCCCAGGCAGGAGTCTGTTCTCCAGCTTTCTGTGACAAAAACAGTCCAGTGAATGCTTCCAACCTAGAACTTAACATAATCATTGAAATGACCTGTTTCTTCCAGCTCAGTTTTAACCTCCCTGAGGGCAGGGTTTTGTCCATCTTTCATCTCATTATCCTCAACATTACAGGAGCACAATAAGAAAGGTTTGTTGGACACAGAATGCTGAGCAAACAACATACTTGAACGCTGTTGTGCCTGTGTCCAGAAATTCACACCACTTCAGCTCCTTGAGGGGTTCACAGACTTTGGACATCCTAAACTTGCGTCAGCTGATGAGGAAAATCTTCAAACTGCAGCACCTGTGTTTCCTTTTACGTCATCCTTGCACAATCGATTGATAAGTTTTGGTAAAAGACTTTTTGGAAGACCAAAAATGTGATGTTTTATTTTTCTTCCTTATATGCTGGAGTTTGCATCTTAAATTCACATCCAGAATCAGCTTTGTGTGTTAAAGGACAAAACTCCATGAACAAAAGCACACAGGTAATTTTCTAGCATGGAAGAGGCTGAAAATGAGTCTGGAGGGGAAACGGAAAAACAGGGCAGGAGGGGTGTCCCACACCCGAGAGCTGGACAGGGCTGGCAGGATGAAGGAGGCAGCCAGAAGGCAAAACCAGCAGGGACAAGGGACTCAGCCTCGTGGGGATCACTCCCAGGGAAGCTTATTCCATTCCTCAAGTCCTGATTCCTGCAGCCCCTGTTCCAAACCCACCCCCCTTGCAGACCCACACCTTTCGTCTTGCTTCTTTCCCTCCCCACACCTCTCCACACCCAACCCTGGCGTTGTGTTCCCATCACCCACTATTCAAAAAGACGAAGTGGGCAAGAGTCCGGGCCTTCGCTCTGAATGACTTGAGTTTCAGTTCAACCCTGACATATACTTGCTCCGTGCCCTTGAGCCAACCTTGAGCTTTAACCTCTTTGAGCCTCAATTTTCCCACCTGTAAAATCCAGTTTACATACCAGCACAAGGCTATAATAGGTATTAACTGAGATGATCTTGACAAACTGCTTAGCACAGTAGGGTAATCAGCTCAGGCCACCATAACAAAATCCCACAGATTTGGTGCTTAAACACCAGAAATTTGCTTTCTCACAGTTCTGGAGGCCACAAGTCCAAGATCCAGGTTTGGTTTCTTCTGACGCCTCTCTCCTTGGCTTGTAGATGGCTACCTTCTCGCTGGGTCCTCACGTGGTCACCCCTCGGTCTCTGTGTGTCTGGGTTCTAATCTCTTCTTACAGGGACACCGATCATATTGGATTAGAGCCCACACATATGAACCTCATTTGACCTTAACTACCTCTTCAACGGCCCTATCTCCAAATACATTCCAAGGTACTGGGGATTTAGGAATTCAATGTACAAACTTGGAAAGGGCATAATTCAGCCCATAACACATAGTAAGCATTTAAGCTGTGGTACCTACCAAAACCTGCCTTGTCAGTTACAATGCTGATGTCCTTTTACTAAACTCTAAGTGCTGTGGGCTGACAGGAGGGCTTGGTCTTTTTTATTCTCTCTTATTGGTGATCCCCCAGGCTCTATTTGGTCCTCGGCTCTGGCTGCAGCATCATCTCCTCCTGCCTTCTGCTGCTGTCTCCACAATGGGCTCCACTCTGAGCCTCCAATGGCCTTGGGTCTTCTCAGCGATCATTTCTTCTGGCTGGACGGATCTGTTCCTCCTCTAGCCTCTCCTGGTCTCTTTCTGGCTGTGGACCAGGCCTTTCATGGCCTCTCCATGGCCCCATAAGGCTGTCAGCTCCACCCAGGCGAGGACTCTTGTCTGTTTCTTCCCTGACATATCCTCAGCCCCAACACAGTTCCTGGTACTTAGTCAATCTTCCTTTGGGGAACACTGCCAGAGCCAGCAATGATGCCATTCTCCAAGCTAGGCCTTGCCTGGTTTCTGTGTAATGAACAATCAGATGGACATCTCCGGATACCACTGCACCACTGGCTCTTTCATTGTGTAGCCAACAGGTGAAACAGTGTTCAGAAATGATCCACAGAGCTTTCAGCCTTCCAAGAGTATGACTTTATTTTTTTTTTCCAAGGTCCAAGCAGTCCAGAAAAGTCACACCCACTCCCTGGGGTGGATGCAGAGCTGAGGCCACATCTCCACAGCCAAGCCCTGCTGGCCCAATGTGGAAGCTGCTTCAAAAAAGAAAGATGTTCTCATATTCTGACTCTTGGTGTTACCTCCTCAGAGGAGAAATGATGACCTATGGGAGTCTGATCATAATTCTATTATCTCATAATTCTATTACCCCATCTGGGATAGGTACAATGGCAGGCTTTCTCTATTAAATAGATATTAAAATAGCATAAGCTTTGCATAGATTCCTCACAAGAATCTGACAATTATCACATGTGTACTCTCCTTTCTCAATACACTGACTCCATCTCCTGGAAGGCAGGCCACTGATCTTGCTGTAGGATACCCAAAAACAGTGGGCAGCAGTCACAATTTGTTCATCTCATTTGGTCCTCACGAAAAAGAGCGGAAGCATCATTAATTGTGTAATGAATGTTAGGAGAGCTCCAGGGTCCTAAAGGGGAATTTGAAAAAAAAGGTCTGCCAGAGAGCACGCAGTATGTAGGCCAGGTGCAGTGGCTCAGGCCTGTAATCCCAGAATTTTGGGAGGCCGAGGTGAGCAGTTCACCTGAGGTCAGAAGTTCGAGACCAGTCTGGCCAACAGGGCAAAAACCCGTCTCTACTAAAAACACAAAAGTTAGCCAGGTGTGGCAGCACATGCCTATAATCCCAACTACTCGGGAGGCTGAGACAGGAAAATCACTTGAACCCAGGAGTCAGAGGTTGCAGTGAGCCAAGATCGCGCCATTGTACTCCAGCCTGGGCAATAAAGGGAGAATCCGTCTTAAAAAAAAAAAAAAAGAAAGAAAGAAAAGAAAGGCATGCAGTATGTATTTTAGAAGGAAGGAAAGAAGGAAAAAGAAGATGAGGGAGGGAGAGGGAAAGAGGAAGAAATGAGAGAGGGAAAGAAGATGGAAGGGAGAGAGGAGGGAAAGAGGAATAAATGAGGGAGGGAGGAAGGGAGGGAGGGAGAGAGGGAAGAAGAGATGAATGAAGGAAGAAAGGAGGAGGGTGGCCAGGTGCGGTGGCTCAGGCCTGGTAATTCCAGCACTTTGGGAGGCCGAGGCAGGTGGGTCACTTGAGCCCAGGAGTTCAAGACCAGCCTGGGCAACATGGTGAAACCCTGTCTCTACTAAAAATACAAAAAATCAGTAGGGCTTGGTGGCAGGCACCTGTAATCCCAGCTACTCAGGAGGCTGTGGTATGAGAATCACAGGAGAATCGAGAATTGCTTGAATCCTTGGAGGCAGAGGTTGCAGATTGTACTACTGAACTCCAGCCTGGGCAACATAGCAAGACTGTGTCTCAAAAAAAAAAAACAAAACAAAAAAAAAAAAAAAAAAAAAACAAAAGAGGGAGGGCGAAGGCGGAGAAGAAAGGAAAAATGGAGGAAGAAAAGAAGAAAGGAAAGGTCATATTCCCCAGAGCCTTTCCACAGTACTTCAAACATAGTAGGTACTTAATAAGTATTTACTGAATTCAACTGAACTCCCCAGGTATCTGTAATACCATTTTCTCAACTCCAGCTTCACTTTCTAAGCATTTTCTCTAGAGAGAGATAAATAGAAAAAGAAAGCATTCATTCCACCAGTTCTATGCCCTTCACCCCACTCATGGGGCCTGGCCCGTGGCAGGGCCTGCCCCTGCAAGGACAGGACAAACTGATCCATGCCCTGTCTCAAAGCTGGTTTCCTGGCAGGACTGTAACTCAACAGTCTGGGAAATACAAATATCCCTAGCAGGTAACTTACTCTTGAGTTGAAGCCGTTGGTTTTTATTCATAAACAAAGTAATGAGTGAGCAGTTGCTGACTCTTTTTTTTTTTTGTCTGTTAAAAGGAAGACCATTAAGAAGTAAAGCCAAATGCAAACAGAACAGAGGTATAAATAAACAGGTGCTCTGGTGAGTGCCAGGAAAGAGCTTAGCGTGACTAAAGGAGAAAATGTAACAGGTAAACTTCCTCCTAGCATTTCTTATGCAGCAGGAACCAATTCCTCAAAATAGCCATACTCACTGTATCCTTTTCCCAATACTGAGACATGCCTCAGCCACACCATTACCAGGCACCTGGGGGAAACACAAGGGACCCTGTCTTCCTGTGAGAATAGAACGTTCTGTGAAAGTCACATTTCAGGGATGCAACAATTTCTACACCTTCTATTTGCTTGAGGGTCTATTTGCTTCTATCTTTTCTAAATAATATAACCACAAAAATCCATATTTACAGAATGGATAATAAATTATTAGGGCTACCAAAATCCTTTCCAAATCAATCTTGGACTAGGGGCACTAACGTGCCAATGATGAGGGTTAAGAAAATCAAGCAGTACAGGAAACAGAGGGCTGAGCCATAGGTTTGTTTCATGGTTGCTGGTCTTCACTTTGATCTGCACCTGCTCATTTACCACCTTCCACCATACTTCCAACTTAAGTAAAATGGGGATTGCTTACTTAGCTGAGGAGAGCAAGAGTTGTAAAACAGTGTTAACAAACATGTGACCCGAGTGAATAGAAAACAGAAAACATTTGCCAAAGGATGCTAAGTGTGTCTTAGAAGGAGAATGTTGTGCAAACATTTCTGAGGTCACTATTCTTTATAATTTTTTTCTAACTATAAATTATGTATGTATAAAATCTGTATATTCATTATAGAAATGTTAAAAATAAAGAAAATTAAAATCCTCTTTAATGCCACTAGCCAGAGATAATCAGTCTCAATATTTTGGTGTATGTCCTTTTATTCTGCTTTCTATAGATATCTATATACCGCTTTTATTTTCATAAAATTGGAACCTATTGCTTCAATAATTTACTTTTTTCACTGATTAACTGTAAACATTTTCCCATGTTATTAAACATTTTCCAGTAACACTTGGAGGGAGGGGAGAGGTCTTTATAAATGTAATAGGTAAAAAGAGGTACATCAATTTAATTTCCTAGTTTACAATGGGAAGTTAAATAAGAGATATTTCATAATTTTCAAAGTTCTTTAAGTTCAACTTGAACAGACCAAGAGAAAATTAGAGGCAAAGAGCATAGCGCTGAAACCTGAAAGCAAGCATAATTAATAAAATATAAGAACCCAGATGAAAGTGAATAGCCATGCTTTATATCCTTCAAGGGGAAAACTCGGTAAATGTATGTAAGATTGCATTATATATGGATTTAAAATTAAGACATATAAAAAAGTCATTGGTTTATTGGTATTAGAAATAACAATGTCATCTGTCATTTTAGGGTCACCATTTTCTTTGACAGAAAATGAGAACAGTCACTTGAAATACTAAAAAGAGCTAATGAGTATGTCTTCAATAAACACAAAATATAGTGAAAATTCCAAGTATTTATGACGTAAATTATATGAAAATAAGAATATTAATATATGTCTACCATAAAGGGATGCACACAAGAATAAAAGCCAATTTTGAGCAAGGTAAATATTTACAGAGAGGAGGAAAATGCTGAAGTATTATTTGCATAATGTAGATACATTGCTCTTAATTCAGTAAGTATAAATTTGTATCTTTAAAATCATGACAAAGTGCATATTGTATCGATTAGCATAATAGTTATATGACTATAGTGTACCCTGATGAAAATATATATGAATGCAATCGTCCTTGAAGATAAATGCAAAAACAAGTACTGTACTTGGATGATTCTTCATTCCACAATATTCACTTGAAAAAAAAGAAAAGCCAGACTAATGAAATGAAAGCTGATTTAACTGTACAGCGTGAGTTTCCAGCTGCACCCGCTCCGATGCGCACCGAGGCAAATATAAGAGACAGAAAGAACCCACCCAGAGGGGCTTTCTCTGCACACCATACCCCTCCCTCTCTCCAGGGGAACTAAACATTCGCTTTTGTCCAAACACAAAGGATAATGAGAGCTGGAAACAGCCAACAAACGACAGACACAAAAGCGACCTTTGTCACACCTGGATATCTCTAATGCTCGCTATGGGACAATAGGTGGCTCAGGTCCACGTCGCAGACAACCTATGGCCTTTATAGCATCAAGAGGAAAAGGAGGAAGTCCCTGAACTTAGTGCGTTCTGCATTTTGGGGTGCCCTGGTGGGCGTGATTGACAACTACCACCTGGAGAAAAAAACGTGTAAAACTCCAGAAACAGCAGTCCCAGCCCCAAAAGGTCAAGAACGTGCTTTGGGCCCCCAAGCTCTGAAAACCCCGAAACAGAAGCCGAGCCCCTCCCTGGCCGCTGCAGCCAACCTCGGAAACCAGAGAGCCCCGAGCCGCTCGGCCGCGCATGCGCCGCGGCGGCACTGACTGGGCGTGGAGGCCGCGTGGCCAGAGCGCGCACAGTACCAGCTTGTCCATGGCGTTGCGCTGCGGCGCTCCGCAGAGACTCGTAGCGCGCTGGCCGCGGTCCTCAGGTGCAGGGAGGACCCCGCCGCCGCCACCGCCGCAGCCGCCGCTCCCTGCCCTCGGCTGCTCCCCGGAGTCCGTTCAGTCCGCCCGGCTCGCCGGCTGTTTGCTGCTCCTGCCGTTGCCATGGCGACGGGCAATGCTTCGCTTGGGCCTGGCCCCCGCCCCTAGCGCGGCGCGGCGGCGCTTCCCGGGCTCCGGCTCTCGAGCCATTTGCACCCTCGCGAGCTCGGAGCCAGCTCCAGTTCAGGGGAAGCCCAGAGCTTCCGGCCTGCAACGGGATCCCAGATGCCGTTTCTTGACTATTTTCCATTAGGTTTCTCTTAGCTCTTCCCTGATTGTTTAGCATTTGTTTGAATGCGGAATTTTGAGTGTTTCTAGCTTTAGGAGGAAAAAATAATTCAACATGAAATTTGGAAGATTTCGACATTAATTCGCACAGTCTTGATTATTAGTCTTAGATTGTAAGTTTTAGATTCTTCTCATTGCTTCCGTATCTGGTACCTTCACAGCTGTTTCTCCAGCTAAGACCTCAATAGAAACGTTTAACTTTGAGTTTTAATCTATAGATGATAAAGATAACTTTCTAAATACTGTACACCCATCAGAATAATACCTCATTGGCATGTATGAATTCCAAGGAACTTTGCCTTAAAGCACCTTCGAAAGAAATTTGAATAGAAATATTTCATAATCTGCAAAATCTCATCTGGGCCAGCACTGTCCAATAGAAATATAATGCCCGACACATGTGAAAGTTTATGTTTTCAGGAGCCACATTTTAAAAAGTAAAAGAAGCAGGTGAAATTAATTTTAATATTACGTTTCAGTTTCTTCATTCATTAATGAATAAAGTCATTACTATGTTTCAGCCAAAATATTATTTCATTATGCTACCAATATAAAAATTACCCATGAGACATTTTACATTCTTTTATCATACTAGTCCTTGAAATCTGATGTGTATTTTACACGTACAGCACATCTCAGTTTGGACTAGCCACATTTCAAGTGCTCAATGGCCAGTGTGACTGGTGGCTACTATATTGGTCAGAGCAGATCCACTAGGCCATTGCTTTCCAACCTTTTTGGCACCAGGGATTGGTTTCGTGGAAGACAATTTTTCCACAGATGGGACAGGGGGTGGTTTCCAGATGATTCAAGCACATCACATTTATTGTGCACTTTATTTCTATTACTATTACATTGTAATATATAATGAAATAATGATACAACTCACCATAATGTAGAATCAGTGGGAACCCTGATCTTGTTTTCCTGCAACTAGATGGTCCCATCTAGGGGTGATGGGAAACAGTGACAGATCATCAGGCATTAGATTCGCATAGGAGTGTGCAACCTAGATCTTTCCCATGGGTGGTTCACAATAGCGTTGGTGTTCCGTAAGACTCTAATGCCCTGGCTGATCTGACAGGAGGCGGAGCTCAGGCGGTAATGTGAGCCATGGGGAGTGCCTGTAAATACAGATGAAGCTTCTTTGGCTTATCTGCTTCTCACCTCCTGCAATGAAGTCTGGCTCCTTAACAGACCATGGACCTGGGTTGGGAACCCCTGCACTAGACTATGAACTCTAGGAAGAACAACCCCAGATCTCCATGAGGTGGGGAGGATTGCATTTGCTCATCAGGCCTACTAAATATCTGATTAACTTTTTTTTTTTTTTTTTTTTGAGACAGAGTTTCGCTCTTGTTGCCCAGGCTGGAGTGCAATGGCACAATCTCAGCTCACTACAACTTCCACCTCCCAAGTTCAAGTGATTCTCCTGCCTCAGCCTCCCACGTAGCTGAGATTACAGGCGCCCACCACCATGCCTGGCTAATTTTTAGTGGAGATGGGGTTTCATCATGTTGGTCAGGCTAGTCTCGAACTACTGACCCCAGGTGATCTGCCTGCCTCCACCTCCCAAGGTGCTGGGATTACAAGCGTGAGCCACCATGCCCAGCGTTTTTTTTTTTTTTTTTTTTTTTTCGGTTGAGACAGAGTCTCTCTTTGTCACCCAGGCTGGAGTGCAGTGACACGATCTTGGCTCACTGCAATCTCCACCTCCCAAGTTCAAGTGATTCTCCTGCTTCAGTCTCCTGAGTAGCTGGGATTACAGACGCATGCCACAAAGCCAGGCTAATTTTTATATTTTTAGTAGAGATGGGGTTTCACCATGTTGGCCAGACTGGTCTCGAACTCCTGACCTCAGGTGATCCCCCCCACCTCTGCCTCCCAAAATGCTTGGATTACAGGCGTGAGCCACTGCGATGGACCCTGATTAACTCTTGAACAAGTGATCCCATTCTTAGCAGAGGGGGCAAAAATCCTTAAGTGGCAAAAACGCTCTTCAAAAACTGAGAAAAGTAGAAAGACATTCCAGCCATTTGCTTTTGTAGGCAGTTTGTGTAACTTTGCCCCGTGACAGGTCTCGTGTTAGCCTGAAGAGGAAGCCAGCCTGGGACTCAAGGTTGCTGGGCTCCTTGCTGCTGTCAGGGAATGCACAGTGTCATTGTCCTGCCTCCCTCACTAGAATATCATCAGAGTTCAGTGTAACCCTCATTATCACCTTAGAAGCTTTTAGAACCAAGCCCTCAAGAAAACAGTGTTTGTTTTAACAGAGATAAAAACTGCTTGGTCAAAGTAGTCAAAGTATGCAGCTTCAGGGGAAAAGTCTGTCCATGGAGGGCAGGTGTAAGAAGGGGACATGTGAGCTAATACTTGTCTAGGTAATTTTGTGTATTAGCTCATTTTATCTTAAAACATCCTGTAATTTGGCCATTATCATCAGTGCCCCCACCTGTTACAGATGAGACACAGAGAGAGATGAAGTGACCTCCCCGAGGCTACATAAGCAGAAGAGTAGAAGGAGCTGGGAGTCCTGACAATTTGGTTCCACCTGGTGCCTCTGGACTCTATTGAGGTGACAGACAGTAGTGAAGGTGAGGAGGGGGGTTGACGGAGGGCCATCTTCAGGGAAGCTTCTGTGTCGGGCGCTTCTGTGCCGACACGGGTCTTTCTGATTTCAGAAAGAAACCGGGGGTAAAACTGGGCTAATACAATCTTACAGTTCCCTGATCTGTGTCCTTTTAGGCAAAATGTGACCTACACTTTTTTGTCTTTGATGTTCCCTTTCTGCTAAAAGTCCTTCGCTCCCAGAAAGATGTGTGCTGTTTAGGATCCCCAAGCTAGAGTGGACTTTCTTGGGTCTGGCCTGGGTTTCTGAGCTTCCCCAGCCATCCTGGTCTACCATTAATACTTATCGACTCCCTCCCCCGGGCACTACCCCCATAAGACCCCCTTGTGGCTTTCCTGCTAATATTATAGATTAATTTCTGCAGTGAGAAATTGTTGGTCAGAACAAGATAGCTGGTTCAGGTGGCTCTCACACCCTTCCTACAGTCATACTCATAAACTTGACCTTCTGGAAATGGAGTCAGCTCAGTGATGGGAACCTTGAGTGAGATGACTGGCTGGTGGGGAAGGAGCTTGCAGGCTCCTTTGATCTTGGCTGTCCAGACCATGGCTGGAAATGATCCTACCATTGAAAGAATTAGACTAAACTGCTTCAGGAAATAATTCCATTTCTTTCTTTTCCTAAAAACGAATTTTTTTCTTTATTATTATTTTTTTTAAGATGGAATCTTGCTCTGTGGCCCAGGCTGGAGTGCAGTGGTACAATCTCGGCTCAGTGCAACCTCTGCCTTCTGGGTTCAAGGAGTTCTCCTGTCTCAGCCTCCCAAGTAGCTGGGACTACAGGCATGTGCCACCACACCCAGCTAATTTTTGTATTTTTAGTAGAGACGGGGTTTGGCCAGGCTGCTCTTGAACTCCTGACCTCAAGTGATCCACCTGCCTTGGCCTCCCAAAGTGCTGGAATTACAGGCCTGAGCCACCATGCCCAGCCTTCTAAGAAAGTTTTAAAGTAAGCCTCAAT
This sequence comes from Rhinopithecus roxellana, assembly GCF_007565055.1. Classification (NCBI taxonomy): domain Eukaryota; kingdom Metazoa; phylum Chordata; class Mammalia; order Primates; family Cercopithecidae; genus Rhinopithecus; species Rhinopithecus roxellana. The sequence continues at coordinate 95,997,763 of NC_044551.1, forward strand.
CTAAAACCTCCACTCAACTGGTCTTTTAACAAGAGATTTATCCTTGGTGCCTTCATTGCCTAGCACACAGTAGGTGCTCAGAAACAACTCTTGAATTTTAGAAGACTAAATAATTGGACACATGAGATTTCTTTCTTGTCCACCCACATAGACATGAAGACTAATCACAGAGAAGCATAAAATTTTAGATCTAAGAATAACCAATTGAGATTGTTTTATTTTATAGAAAAGAGTATCACTTTATGAAGCTAGGTGCAGTGGCTCATGCCTGTAATCCCAGCACTTTGGGAGGCTGAGGTGGGCAGACCACGAGGTCAGGAGTTGGAAACCAGCCTGGCCAACATGAGGAAACTATACCTCTACTAAAAACACGAAAATTAGTCAGGTGTGATGGCGCACACCTATGATCCCAGCTACTCAGGAGACTAAGGCAGGAGAATTGCTTGAACCCAGGAGGTGGAGGTCGCAGTGAGCCGAGATCGTGCCATTGCACTCCAGCCTGGGCAATAGAGCAGTACTAAGTCTCAGAAAAAAAAAAACGAAAAGAACGAAAAGAAAAGAAAAGATGATCATTTTATTAAAAAGAAAACAAAGACTGACTAACTGGAGGCCCCATAGCTATTTATTGACTGAAACAGGACTAGAAACCAAGTTTTCTTTTTGTGCTGTGTTTTAATACATTTTAAGGCTTTACAATCATACATTTCATTCTCTAGGTCTGATTTTCAGGATTACGGAGCTTTAAAGTGCTCTCTTAGCTCCTTGGCCCTCCATGCAATTCATCATTTTTCCCATTATTACAATCATATAATAGTGACCTCTTTCTATTTTGCAAAAGAGAGACAGAGATTACTAAATAAAATTTTGTTGACTGTTTTACTTTCATAATTTTGGGGGAAAACTTTTGTTGCCTGTCATAAACTGTGGGCTAGCAAGTGTCAACATACAATGAAGGAATTAATCAGTTCAAAAATCAATATTAATTCACGTGATCAACTTGGCAGCGGCAGAAGTCACTGTTTGTTGGCTCATCCATCCACGTTTCAGTGTCTTTGCCTGCCTCTAGCAGAGCAGAGCAACAGGAAACTGTCAATATTTCCCAGTCACCCTTACAGCTGTGGGTGCTGTGACATGATTCTGGCTTAAATGACAGTCTACTAGGCCCCCTGGGAATCCTTTTGCTTTCCTGATGAAAGAGGCAGACCCAGCTGTCTCTTTCACACCTTCTTCCAGCTGGAACTTGGCCCTGATGCCTGGAACTGTTGCAGTCAGCTGTATTATAACCATGAGGGCAAAACCATTCAAATTACAGAAATGATAGCCTTGACATCTCTAAATCTCTAAACCAGCAATAACAGGTGCCTGTCCCAAACCCACTTGTTACATGGGGAAACTGAACCCCTGTCTATTTAAAGCGTTGGCAATTGTGTTTTCTCTTGCCCAAAACTAAAAACATTCCTAATCAATACAGCAACTATCAACTATTCTCAGGTATTTTTGTGGGTCAATTTTATTTTACAAATATAAGACTTTTAAGTTGTATAAGCAGAGGTTCATTTCACCACCATCCCAACCTTACAGGAGGACGGGTGGCATGAGTTAAACAAGCAGTGAATAAAATCTCAAATTGGTTTGGCTCAAGTCCACCCAAGGACAGATGCTGGGTGAGTGGCATCTCTTCCCCTCCATGACTGCCCCCAGCTCCCTAGGTGTCCAGAATCCCACTGTCTGCTTTGGAGGTAAGGGATAAGATGGCTTTCAAGTGTCCTTGGATGCTGAATCAGGAATGTCTACTCCATGTCAATAAGATAAGCTTGCAAAGTCTCCAGGCACAGGAAGGCGTCAGTGTTGTATGAGCAGATGCCCAGGCATTGGCCCTCCTTGGGATGCTTTGCCTGATGGTGATGAGCAGGGCTGCAGGCAGGCTCCCCTCCCCATTCACAGATGCTCCTTTAAGGATCTGTGGCTGATGATGAACAGCACTCACTCTTTGCAGGCACCCTTTTCTTGCTGGTCATTGTGGTCCACAAGTTCACGGGTAGTATCCTCAGGTTCCTTTAGCCACTTGGCCGCTCAGTCTGCTACTCCCAGTCTCTCCCAGCCCTGTTTTCCTGCTGATAACAGCTAAGAACTCCATGACATGTGCCATGGCATCCAGGCTGCTACTGCCATGCTGCCTTCCACAGATGAGTGGTTCCAAAAGGCACTATGGTGGGTATTTGTCCTCTTTGACTGATGGCCATCCACATCTCCTTCTGCACTTGGAGAATTTCCTCCCAAGCAGAGCCCTCCATCCCTCATAGAAACTAAAAGTACCAAGTGCGTGCTTTCCTAGGCACACTTACGCCTAGGGCATCATCATGTGACCCAGACATGACTAATCAAATGCACCCACCTTGGACTTGAATCAGGACCCCAAAACACGGGACAGTAGAGAGTATTTTCTGACCAAGGTGGCAGTAGCAACAGTGGCATTGAGTTTGCAAGGACAGCTGGGGCAGCAGTAGCCTCTAAGTCGCATGTCCAGGAGCCAGTATGGGTTGTAGCAATGTCCTCAGCACACTGGTTTCATGGCAGGATGTCTGACTGTGCTCTTGGGTGTAAATGACACATCCACCTGGCTGTTTTCTAAGCCTCATCATTCAGTGTTATCAACTATTCTGAGCTGCCTGTTATCCTTTTAATAAATTCTTTTTTTTTTTTTTTTTTTTTTTTTTTTTTTTGCTTCAATCAGTGATGGTCAATCTCTATTGTTTGCAATTAAGAATCCTGATGCATTTGCTTTTGGCAATTTCATTGTAAAATCTTTGCCCACACCTCTGTACTGAATGGTATTGCCTAGATTTTCTTCTAGGGTTTTTATGGTTAGGGGTTTTACATTTAAGTCTTTAATCCATCTTGAGTTAATTTTTATATAAGGTGTAAGGAAGAGGTCCAGTTTCAGTTTTCTGCATATGGCTAGCCAGCTTTCCCAGCACCATTCATTACATAGGAAATTCTTTCCCCATTGCTTGTTTTTGTCAGGCTCGTTGAAAATCAGTGGTTGTAGATATGTGGTCTTATTTCTGAGATCTCTATTCTGTTCCATTGGTATATGTGTCTATTCTGGTACCAGTACCACGCTGTTTTGCTTACTGTAGACTTGTAGTATAGTTTGAAGTCAGGTAGCATGATGCCTCCAGCTCTGTTCTTTTTGCTTAGGATTGTCTTGGTTATACAGGCTCTTTTTTGATTCCATATGAATTTTAAAGTAGTTTTATCTAATTCTGTAAAGAGTGTCAATGGTAGTTTGATGGAAATAGCATTGAATCTATAAATTACTTTGGGCAGCATGGCCATTTTTATTATATTGATTCTTCCTGTCTAAAAGGATGGAATTTTTTCCATTTGTTTGTGTCCTCTCTTATTTCCTTGAGCAGTGGTTTGTAGTTCTCCTTGTAGAGGTCCTTCACATCCCTTGTTAGCTGTATTCCTAGGTATTTTATTTTCTTGGTATCAATCGTGAATGGGAGTTCATTCACGATTTGGCTCTCTGCTTGCCTATTATTGGTGTATAGGAATGCTTCTGATTTTTGCACATTGATTTTGTATCCTGAGACTTTGCTGAAGTTGCTTATCAGCTTAAGGAGTTTTTGAGATCATGTCGTTTGCAGGGACATGGATGAAGCTAGAAACCATCATTCTCAGCAAACTAACACAGGAACAGAGAACCAAACACTGGGTGTTCTCTCTCCTAACTGAGAGTGAACAATGAGAACACATGGACACAGGGAGGGGAACAACACACACCCAGGCCTGTCGGGGGGTGGGGAGGGAGAGCATCAGGATAAATGGCTAATGTATGTGGGGCTTAATACCTAGGTGACAGGTTGATAGGTGCAGCAAACTGCCGTGGCACATGCTTACCTATGTAACAAAACCTGCACATTCTGCACCTGTATCCCAGAACTTAAAATAAAATAAAATTTAATTTAAAAAAAAGAAGAATCCTGATGGATACAGCCGCACATTTGATACTGCAAGACTGTTAAGCAGTGTGTTTGTGTAATGTACTTTATAAAAGTTTGGGAATGCTAATTAACAAAATGAATTATGAAAATAGAGAAGGAGAGATGTAAGGTAGCATAGTATACATAACCTTCTCAGAACTGGGAAGCAAATTTTAAACGTTATGCTCTTCAAAGGGAGTCTGTTTGAAGTGAAGAGGAAGATGGTTTCCTAGTTCCTAGCCTTGTTTTCCAGTCACAAAGGTGTATTATTATTTAGGGTTTGGCCAGGGAAACAGATTCATTAAGATATATATGTATGCATACATGTATGTGGGCATGCACACACACACATATATGCAAACCCATTTACATCTATATGCAAACTGTATATATTTTATATGTGAGGAGATCTATTTCAAGGAATTGGCTTACATGATTGTGTGGGTTGGCAAGTTGGAAATCTGTAGAGCAGGCTGGAAACTTGTGCGGGAGCTGAAGCTGCAGCCCACAGGCAATATTGCTGCTTCTTCAGGGAGATTCCGTTTTTATCTTAAAGACTTTAGACAATGACTGCTTGCTGACAGCATTCTGCTACAAAACAAACATGAGAGAGATAGATTTTAAAGTGCTGTTATTTGTAAAATATTATTAATAAAAATGCTTTTATAATTAAAACTTAGACTCCAGCAAAAATAAAATCTTATGACACAGAAAGCTAAGCACAGACGATGAATCCTTTTTTTATCCATCTGAGAAAATATAAAACTGCCACAGAAGGATTAAGCTAAAAGGGATCCTACCAAAAAGAAAACCTAAAGGCTTTTCCACTGGCCCTTCTATTTGTAGAATCATGGCTTACCAAAATATTTCTATCTAAAATGGAGAAAATACTACCAACAAAAAGTGTCTGGACCTCAATATCTAATAGTAAAATTTTAACAAGCAGTTTTGGGTTTGCAATTACAGTAAATGCTAACCATGTAATACCTATAATAAAATTGCATTTACTTCTGCCAAGGTGCAATGTTCTAATAAAAATAATAAAGCTGGGTGGGTGGGGTGGCTCACACCTGTAATCCCAGCACTTTGTGAAGCCAAAATGGGAAGACTGCCTGAGCCCAGGAGTTCAAGACCAGCCTGGGCAACATAGTGAGACCTCGTCTCTACAAAAAAAATTTTTTTAATTAGCCAGGTGTAGTGTTTCATGCCTGTGGTCCTAGCTACCTGGGAGGCTGAGGTGGGAGGATCACTTGAGCCCAGGAGGTCGAGGCTACAGTGAGCCATGATCACATCCTTCCCCTCCAGCCTGGGCAACAGAGCAAGACCCTGCCTAAAAAAACAAAAATAAAAACAATAATAATAATAAAGCTTCATAAAGTGGATTTGCTGTTTTATCAAAACAATATTTTCCACCTATATCAGAATGTAGCCAATTCATTCTTAAATGGTTGGGAAAAAATTAATAGTGAAAAATAATCTGTCCAAGAAATGGCTGCTTTCTGGCACTTGGATGACCTTACTAATACTTTTTAATATTGAAGTGTTAAAGCAGTTTCTCAGTCAATTGAAAAAAACATGTGTCAAAGTTTTATTCTGAATCCTCCACAGAGAAGAAGCATCCAATTCAAAGATGTCCCTTTTGTTAGACATCTTAGAAAAAAAGAAAATAGTAAAAAAGAAGCAACTAAAGAAAAGTTTTCCAAACTTGGAAATAAGAAAGAAGGAAGCTTGTGTGACTTTTGAGTCTTAGAATGGAGCATTATTCATTTTTCCATTCAAAGATGGTTCAATTATTTCGGGGAATGTACTTTTGAATGAGTATTTATCATGGGCTAGGTCACAGACTCCGTGAAGTTATAGGGTAACTCGTAGATTTCTGTTCAGTAAACATGAAAATGATGTCTGTCTGGGCACAAAGATAATCATGGATGTGGTACTCTGTGCCTGTAGTGACTCAGGAGGCTGAGGTGGGAAGATCATCTGACCTCAGAAGTTCAAGGCCCACCTAGGCAACATGGTGAGATCTCATTTCAAAATACACACACACACACACACACACACACACACACATATAATCACAAGAGTTACTATTTTATTGTCATGGGGGACATTAACCAGTTTGATAGCCAACTTTGCATTCTTCACTGATAATAAATACTTCAGAATGTCCTCTAATTCTTAAGCCAGATAAATCTCTCGTTAATGAGTTGAAAAAACGTTGACATATGCCGTTTTATATTTATATGAAAATCATGCTTTAAAATTTTTTAATGATACTTTGATAGGATATGGTATCAGCTATGCCTAGTGACATCAAACTTCTCAAAAGGACAGATGGTCAGTTGGGTGGGTAGGTAGATAACTTTCCAGATGGATTACTTAACCTTCTTCAAGTGTGTCAGACTACTGCTCAGAAATGCTAATTTCTTCCCAAAAGGAGTTATAAATTGTGGCAAAAAATTTTTATAGCAGACCTTGTTTGGGACAGTTTTCTTTCTCAGTTGCCATTTTGAATTTGGAAAACATTATGTATACCATCTACCACCAATTGACAAAAATAGCCATAGAATTACACTCTATCACAGGATTACACTGGGGGAGGAATATCAGAAAGAAAATATGCCAGAGAATTCCTAAAATTGGGCACTTGAAAAATGTTTTCTGCCAATGAAGAGGAGGCTTTGTCACATGCCTCTACATGCTTCCTAATCTATAGTCTCCTTTCTGAGAACACAAGCCAGAAAGGGAAAGTGAATTTCAAAACGCCTCATCTTTGTCAAGCTGCTTTGATGAAAAGTAACAGAAACCCGTTCAAATTGTCTGAAGGAAAGAGAATGAGGTACAGGGAAGATGCGGGAAGAATCAGAAGAAAGAGTGGGAGGAATAGCTTAAAGTCCGGCCAGAAGCATCCAGCCAGCACCTCTCAGTGGCCCCGGCATGACCTGCTCCTAACCCCTGCTTCTCTCTGCATAACTCTCCCTGCAGACCTTGGCTTCCCCATGCACACAGTAGAAGGTTGCTACACCATGACATCCAAGTTTTAAAATCCTTCGTTCGAACACCCACAAGAGACGGACAGGCAAGTGTGTCTTAACCCCAATTCTTGGAGGGAATCTTGGGGCTACTGTTCACCTTGCTCCAATCAGCCCTGAACACTGAAGTCGACAGGACCAAGGGACCTGTCCCTGTGAGACGGAAGAAGTTATCGGAGAAGGAAGGGCGTGGAATAAGGTGCTGTCTTGGTCTGCTCAAGCTGCTATAACAAACTACCATAGACTAGGTGGCTTCAACAACAGACATTTATTTTCTGATAGCTTTTTAGGCTGGAAGTCCAAGATCAGGATGCCAGCACGGAAGCTTTCTGTTGAGGGCTCACTTCCTGCCTTGCAGACAGCCACCTCCTCACTGTATCTTCACTTGGTGTTTCCTCAGTGCATGTGCATGTAGAGGGATCGAGCTCTCTCTCTTTCTTCCTCTTCTTATCATGCCACCAGTCCTATCAGATTAGGACCCCATGCTTATGACCTCACTTAACCTGAATTACTTCCTAGAAGCCCTATCTTTAAACACAGTCACGTCGGGGGTATGACTTCAACAGAGAAATTTCGGGGGACCTATTTCATTTCCTAGCAAGTGTCTCCTACAAGCTGAAAGGGACAACTTCAAGAATACAGAAACTTTCTTCCCACTCTTTCAGCCTCCATCTCATGCCATAATTTTTCATTAATTTCTGTATTCATCCATTCATCAATCAAACAATGCCAGATAACACTAGGGAAAAAAGATGAATGAGACACCCTCCTTGCCCTTGTGGATCTCCCTGGCCAGACAGAGAGTAAGATCTGTAAATACCAAAGAAACAGTACAACACTATATGCATTTAGAGGAGGTATGTACGAAGTTTTCTGGGTCCACAGAAGAAGAGGCCACTGAATATAACAGGAACTCAAGGAACTCCTGACCAAAGGGATCTTTGAGTGGCCGTAACACTGAAGAAGACCTACTTCCCCCTGTACAATGGTTTAGTCTCTTCAGTACTTTTTTGTTATCGTTAGATTTTCTCCTGGGCAAATTGTGAAACCTCTTTTTCCAGAGTTGCTAAAATAGGGATGCTTGCTGTCTGGAATCCATATTCCTTAAAGCCTTTTACTCTCAACAAAGAACATTTGTAGAGCCCACTAGATTCCTTAAACAAGTAAAGAAATTTTTAGTTCGAGAAATATGACCATTCTCTTTAATGGCCAAACATACTAGATCTTCAGATTTCTCTCAAACCAGTTCTTTATTGGATCCATCAAACAATTAAAGTGCCATCACCACATTTTTTTTAATCCATTCTACTCTTAGATTAAGATCGTCGGCCGGGCACAGTGGCTCAAGCCTGTAATCCCAACACTTTGGGAGGCCGAGACGGGCGGATCACGAGGTCAGGAGATCAAGACCATCCTGGCTAACCCGCTGAAACCCCGTCTCTACTAAAAAAAATACAAGAAAACTAGTGGGGCGAGGTGGCGAGCACCTGTAGTCCCAGCTACTTGGGAGGCTGAGGCAGGAGAATGGCGTGAACCCGGGAGGAGGAGCTTGCAGTGAGCTGAGATCTGGCCACTGCACTCCAGGCTGGGTGACAGAGCGAGACTCCGCCTCAGGAAAAAAAAAAAAAAAAAAAAAAAAAAAAAAAAAAAAAAAAGATCGTCAAGGTCAGTCTGGATAGAAACTTTTTTTTTGAGACAGAGTCTCGCTCTGTTGCCCATGGTAGAGTGCAGTATGGCACTATTTTGGTTCACTGCAACCTCTGCCTCCCGGGTTCAAGTGATTCTCCTGCCTCAGCCTCCCAAGTAGCTGAGATTACAGGCATCCACCACCATGCCTGGCTAAGTTTTGTGATTTTAGTGAAGACGGGGGTTCACCACGTTGGTCAGGCTGGTCTTGAACTCCTGATCTCAGGTGATCTGCCCACTTCAGCCTCCCAAAGTGCTGGGATCACAGGCGTGAGCCACTGCGCCCAGCCAGAAACATTTTTTTTAAGTAATTGAAAATAGATGATATTTAAGATATATGAAGACTTAAATAAAATTAATATTTATTTAATATGATTTTTAAAATTTAAATGAATCTCAACTTACATCACTTGCCATTACTGTTAGTGAGATAATCATTCTTCATTCTCTCAGGTTTTTCTCACCAGGATAAGAATGGTGTAACAAGACCTTTGGGAAACCCTTTTCTACTGGGGTGACCCTACAAGCCCCCTGTTTTTAGGTAAACTTGGGAATAGACCACCTTAAGACTCTAGATGCACAAAGTCTCATAATTTCGACTCCTTAAAACTGGATGTTTTCAATAACAAAAACAAGAATTGGTCTCCAATGTGTCTTTTTGCTGTTTGTAAAGAAGGAGTTTGCTAAGTAAATGGATGGTGTATTCAAAATTTATATTTGAAGGAAAAAAATTTAGCCTGTTGAATCTTCCTATAAGTAATTAATTTTTTAAATATTTGTAGGCACTCCAGAGAACCATGTATTCATAAATCATTAATAAGTTAATTGGAAAGCATTCTTACGCATTCATCAAATCTGATTCCCTGAGGACTCCTGCTAGGCAATGCTTTGCTATCCTAGGCCTAATTGCCGTGTATATTTAAAAGTAATAAACACTGTACTTAAAAAAAATCTGAAGTTTCATTCATTTGTCTGAATTAGTGAGAGATGCAGATATGTGTGTCTGTGTGCATGCAGCATGTGTGTGTGTGCGTGTGTGTGTAAATATTTGAAAATCCCTCTCAGTTTTCCTTATCTGAATTGCCCTCCCCTCTCCCTAGCAGTTTGACAGGAGTGAAAGTGGAATGCCACCCATAGTTGACCAGGCCAGGTAAGCCCTAGCTTGCCTTTAGGACAGTTTTGAGAAGGATAAATTCAAGCAGGCAAGACCTTGTCTGTTCTGCCAGGAGGCTGAATCATGCAAATTGCATTCTCAGATTAAGCAACTAGAAGGAGGAATGGGCCTGGCAAACTCAACATAACACATTCAACTCCACCCCAGTTTCACTCTGAAGGCACCTTTTTTTGGTAGTATTTGAGGAAGAGCGACTAAAGAAGTGTTTTTCTTTCTGTTTTATTTATTCTTATCTATTTAATTATCATTCTTTGATATCATAAGTAAAGATAGCCCCATCTAAATTTTCTCAAAACTGTCATTTATTGAGTGGCACCAATGTTTGGGAAAATTCATGGCCAGCTATCAAGCATGCTGTGCTCTTTTTAGTTTTCACTTCTCCAAAATGTTCATTTATTTTCCTCTAAATCATTGCAAGGATGGGTGTGTACATTTTACAACATGAATAACCAGTAGTGAGAGTCAAACTCCTGGAAAATTCATTGACTTGGTTCAGGTTGAACAATGGATCCTCTACCTGATCATTCATTATGAAAACACAGTGATGGCCGGGCGCGGTGGCTCAAGCCTGTAATCCCAGCACTTTGGGAGGCCGAGGCGGGAGGATCACGACGTCAGGAGATCGAGACTATCCCAGCTAACACGGTGAAACCCCGTTTCTACTGAAAATACAAAAAAATTAGCCGGGCGAGGTGGCGGGCGCCTGTAGTCCCAGCTACTTGGGTGGCTGAGGCAGGAAAATGGCGTGAACCTGGGAGGCGGAGCTTGCAGTGAGCTGAGATTGCGCCCCTGCACCCCAGCCTTAGCGACAGAGCAAGACTCCGTCTCAAAAAATACAAACAAACAAACAAACAAAGAAAACAGTGATGATATTACTCTTTTCAAAACTAGTCTTCATTAAATGGATTTTTAAAGAGTTTTGGGTTCTAAGAAACTGGATTCTGTGTCCACAAATAACTTTTTTTTTTTTTTTTGAGACAGAGTCTCACTCTGTCACCCAGGCTGGAGTGCAATGGCATGATCTTGGTTCACTGCAACCTCTGCCTCTCACGTTTAAGCAATTCTCCTGCCTCAGCCTCCTGAGTAGCTGGGATCACAGGCACCCACCACCATGCCCCACTGATTTTTGCATTTTTAGTAGAGATGAGGTTTCACCATGTTGGCCAGGCTGGTCTCAAACTCCTGGCCTCAAGTGATCTGCCCACCTTGGCCTCCCAAAGTGCTGGGATTACAGGCATGAGCCATCACACCTAGCCACCAATAACAATTTTATTAATATCTTTATTAATGTCAAATGACGTATGTCCCTTAAAATGTGGCAATATCTGTTTTCCATACTCCACGGGCAGAAAGTACTAGGATGTACAAGAAGGTATTGTGTTCTCAGTGTACTGTAGCATGATTTCAGTTTTCTTAGAGCTGTACCACAATAGGGGATGCCATGAAGAGGGTTAATATTCAAGCTACTTTGGGTGTGCATATTTTAACAAGATGTGATTTAAAACTCTGGGAAGCACAGATGGTTGATCAAGTGCAAGAACTGTGATAGATGGAAGATCATATATGAATGCTAAGCCCAATTACAAACAACAAATGCCACTGGGATTAGCACCCACAATGTTGTCACTTTGGTCATTCTGCAGCAAGAAGTTAATGGCAGGTGACATTACAATTCAACAATATATCAATCAGTTTTGTGACTCATCCTCTCCACGTTCTTTCCTCCTTTTGGCAGAGTTTAGGAGTATAGAGTGTGGGGAGTTCATTAGCATCTCCCCACTCATTCTAGGGGTACTTTCCAAGACCCTTCCCCATTGAAGTCAAGTATTATGGTCATTAGCCAACTAGGAAAGCCATAGCTAGCCCTTGCAGTTGTTGGATTGCACAGTTACCATCTCTCCTTTCTGGACATCCCACCTCCTTTTTACATTTAGCCTGCTACACTCCCTGCCTATGGAGCCCCCTGCAGGTCCTGTCCTTTTCCAGACCTTGAAGTAACTAGAAGGAGAATGTATTAGTCTGTTTTTATGCTGCTGATAATGAGACAATATTGTAAAATTATGGAGACCGTGATTTTGTCCCCATGCTATGTACATTGAAGTCTCTCCAGAAACCTGTATAGGAGGAGGGAAGGTAAAGAGAGAGGAGAGGACACATGAAAAGATGCTCAACATCATTAGTCATTAGTGAAATGCAAATCAGAACCACGAGAAGACAACACTTCACACCCACTAGGACAGCTGAAATGAAAGACAGACAACAAGTGTGGGTAAAGATGTAGAGAAATTAGAACTCTCATTCATTGCTGGTGGAAATGTAAAATTTGTGCAGCAACTTTGGCAAGCAGTCTAGTAGTTCCCCAAAATGCTAAACATAGAGTTACCATGTGACCCAGCTATTCTACTCTTTAAGTATAGACCCAAGAGAAATTAAAATAATATGTTCAAACAAAAACTTGGATGCAGTGTTTGTAGCAGCATTATTCATAAGGCAAAATGTGGAAATATAACTAAATTGCTGAATAATATTCCACTGTATGGAAATACCATGTTATCAACCCAACTGATGGATGGACAAACAAAATATGATTTGTTCACATGATGGAATATTACTTGGCAACAAAAAGGAATGAAGTACTGATACATACTACAGCATGGATGAACCTTAAAAATACAATACTGAGTGGAAGAAGCCATTCACAAAAGACCACATATTATATGATTCAGTTTATATGAATTGTCCAGGGTAGACAAATCCACAGAAACAGGAAGTACATTAATGGTTGCCTAGGGCTAAGGGCGGGGGGCAGATAGAGAGTGACTCCCAATGAAAAGAGGTTCCTTTCTGTGGTATTAAAAATATTGTAATATTTGGCCCGGCATGGTGGTTCATGCCTGTAATCACAGCACTTTGGGAGGCCGAGGCAGGAGGATCACTTGAGCCCATGAGTTTGAGACAAGCCTGGGCAGCATGGCAAAACCATGTCTCTACAAAAAACACAAAACTTAGCCAGATGTGGTGGCGCATCTCAGCTACTTGGGAGGCTGAGGCAGGAGTATCGCGTGAGCCCAGGAGGCAGAAGTTGCAGTGAACTGAGATCATGCCACTGCACTCCAGCCTGGGCGATGGGAGTGAAACCCTGCCTCAAAAAAAAAAAAAAAATTGAAAAATTGAAAAATTAGATTGTGGTGACAGCTGCACAACTGCATGAATATACTCAAAAATCCTTGGACTGTGCACTTTACATGGGTATATTGTATCATATTTGAAATATAAGTATCAGTAAAGTTGTAAAAGAGAGAGAGAGACGGAAACGCGTTCCATGTGACTTACGGTTAAGTTAAACACGTTCTTGAATGTAAACTAATTGAGAAATAACACCCCCCAACAGACGTAAGTCTAGTAAGAGCAGCCTTTTCTAGGAGCAACACATTTCCCAGTTTCTCCCACTGTGGGAATTAAACCTTTGAATTTGATAGATAGGAGGGAACCACCCCATTCAGAAAATTATCCATAACAATACTTACGGATTTGGTCAGAATGACTGAATTCACACCACGGGATGAACACTAAATGTAGTTTACAATATGGTTGATTTAAACGTAATTATACTCCCCAAAGGATAATGACACAGAGGAGAAGGAGGAAGTGGACTTAAAGTTAGTAATTTCTGCCTTCTCCACGAGGAACCCTGTGGAGGTAAGATGATGTCTCTGTTCTGGTCCAGCCAGATGTTTCCTTGCCCTAATTCGTCCTGGTTCCACTTGGTGCTGCTCTAAACCCCACAGAGCTCTGGTCTCAGTCTGATCAGTCCTCAGATGTCCCTTTCTTGCTGCAGAACCCCTGTTATTTGCAGAAATTTCTCTTCCTCTGCATGAACCTTACTTATCCTCTGCGACTTAATCAGCAGCATGCCTAAAACAATATGGACCCCAAAAGGATCTGACATTAATTTCTTACTGCCCTTGAGGTGGCTTCAGTTTCTCTGTAGGCATTACCTCCTATTCTACCCTTCTACTGGAACCTCAGCTGGCCACAGAGGGCCCTTCTGTCTGTGTAGGTCCTGCATTCTACCCCCATGTTGGAGCCCGTGATATTTCTCTATTTGGGGCAGGGAGAATGACGTAGCTCAACTTGCCTCCAAATCAGTGACTGGGATCTCCCTTAGATGTCCCTGAAAAGAACACTGGCACAGCACTTGACCCTGAATGGTGATTGTATGGGGTGCCCTCTGGTACTTGGCATAGAGAGGACAATTAGAGTACTGTGTGAGGCTCTTTTTTATCCTTTCCCCCATCCTCTTTTTCTCTCTGATGGCACTTTGGACCCCTGGTTCTTCAGAGTCACCAGGTTTGACCTGGACTCCGCAGGAGATGAGGTCCTACATAGGAAATTCACATCCTGACAGCTCAGATTTCTCTTTTGTCTCAAGTCTTTGGGGTGGGAGCAGAGAGCTGAACACAGTCTTATTAGTCAGAAGGAAGGGGAAGGAGTTTAGTAGGCCAAGGAACTAACGGGGCAATCATACCTATCACCCCCAAAGTGTAGATAGAGCAAACAGTTGGGGTCAAGACAACATATTCTGCTTCATAACTGCCTAAATGCTGATGGCAAGAAATTTTAACTGAGCCGAGTGATTCCACCACAAATTCATGCTTTCCATCTCACAGCTGGGTTCTGAATGCTTCTTGACAATCATTTTCCTAATCACTCCATGATTTCCTTTCCATTCCTCTCTGCAGCTGTTATAAACCTTCCAACTTGTCTCAGCTCCCCACCTCCACCCCTGCCCTGCTCTCTCCTCACCGCGGATGTCACCTTCAGTGAGAAGAAGACACTGTGGGCTGCCACTCCAGCAGCAGCCCAGCCCTTCCTTCAGCCCCAAATCCCTTCCTTCTGCTCTGATTTGGGTCACTTTCTCCTCTGGTCTCTCTTAGTTAAAGATCCTGAACATCACCAAGAATCAGCCCTCCACCCTTTATAGGATAAACAGGTTTATGCAAAGATGAAGATTCAAATCCTGGCACCACCACCACCAGCTTGGGAGCCCTGGGCAAGTGATAACCTCTTAGTTTCACCATCGATAAAATGGAAGTAATAAGAGTACCTACCTCACATGGTAGCTGTAAGGATTTCATTAATTTTTCTGGGTAAAGAATTTAAGACATTGTCTGGCACAGTATAATCCCTATGTAAGTGTTCACGAGTATTATTGTGCTGTGTGTTTGTTAATGTGCATTACATTATGTGTGTGTGTATATATACATATATATATATTTTTTTTTTTTGAGACGGAGTCGTTTTGTTTTGTTTTGTTTTGTTTTGTTTTGTTTTGTTTTGTTTTGTTTGAGACGGAGTGTTGCTCTGTCTCCCAGGCTAGAGTGTGGTGGCACAATCTTGGCTCACTACACCCTCTGCCTCCCAGGTTCAAGCAATTCTCTGCCTCAGCCTCCTGAGTAACTGAGATTACAGGCATCCACCACCATGCCCAGCTAAGTTTTGTATTTTTAGTAAAGATGGGGCTTCACCACGTTGGTTAGGCTGGTCTTGAACTCTTTACCTCGTGATCCACCTGCCTTGGCCTCCTAAAGTGCTGGGATTACAGGCGTGAGCCACCACACCTGGCCACATTATGTATAATGTGTGTTAGTATAAATAATGGTTATTGTGAGCTGTGAATCTTCAAAAGGGGAATGCCATATCACTGCTGCCAAATCCCTGTTATCCAGGAGCACCTACTGACACTTCCCGGAGGCAGTGTTCTACCGTACACCTGCCTGAAATCAATGCCTTCTTCCTTGCCTGCTCTTCCACCAAACTCCTACCTAGTGGACTGTCATTCAGCCTCTTACTCCTGCCCCCAGACTCTCTCCTTACCCCTGTAATCTGGGCACCACTTTCATAACTCTATGAAGGACACATTCCTTATATGACTCCTAAAGAACAAACCCATGAGACTGGATCCTTTTCCTACCTGACCACCACAGACTTGGCCACATTCATTACCACCTCCTTTCAACTCTTTTTAACCTTGACTCCTGGGACATCACTCTCCTCTCGTTCTTCATCACCCTAAGCATATTGTCTCCTTCATCAGCCTCATTATTCCCCTCAACCCTAGAATGCAGCTTCTGCTCAGTGCCTGCTCACCACCCCCCCATCCCTCCACCATCACTCTCTGGGTCTGGTGACCTTACAGGCCAGTATCTTCAGGACAGTCCTAGTCTACACCTGTTGTCCGCCTTTCCCTCCCCAAAGTGTCTCATGTTGTACAACAAGTTACAGAGCCACTGTCTCTGCGAGAGAGGTCTTCCACCTTTGCAGCTTCAGCAGCACCTCTAGGCAGCAGTGATGGTGGCCAAGGGGCTGGGACAGTCCACTTCCGTGCCCCTTCCACTCACCAATGCAGGCGATTGACATTTTCTTCATCTCATGTAAGGAGCTATGTAAATGTAGCCCCTTTGCCCTACTTCCAGTCAGATGGCTGCCCTCAAACCCCGCCTTTATAGATAAACTGGCACTGCCACTGAATACAAAGGACTCCCAATCTATCTGTCCATTCCTTACTTCTACCCTAAGCCTCAGACTAGCATATTCAGCTTCCCGATGGACAGTGCCAATCAATATTCCCCAGACACCTGAAACCCAACAAGGGCAAAACTGAAGTTGATGTCATCCCCCTCCACTTGATTCTCCCCTACTTCCTGTGTCTGCTTACAGCTTATACCAGCTATATTATACCCTCCTCACACCCCCACCAAAGGCAGACGGCCACGCCTGCAGCACAGGATGATTTGTGCCCTAGCCCGTTTGTCTATTCGCACTCAGCTAGAGCAGATCAACACATTTTTAGACCCCCAAGCGAGAAACCTCTCCCAAATCTTCTCAAGTCTTCTCTCAATGCCACATCTTAGGACCAAGCCCTACAGTTGGCCTGCGTCCCTTGAATTTGCTTTTATTTGCATTGCCACCACTATTGTCTCTTCTTCCATATCTGTCATTAATTCTTAACCCAATCTGACTTCTGCCCTTCTACTCTACTGAAAAGGTCTTTGCCAACAGCCTTCCGGCTGCTAAACCCTATGGGTTCTTTTCCACCCTTTTCTACTCCACCTCTTGCAGTTTTAATTCCCTTGACCACATTCATAATCCTGAAATAGTTTCTTCAACTTCCAAGCCTCCATATTCCTCTGAGACAGGAGGAAGAGCCGTGTGGAGGGTGAGATATTTGTTGTGAGCACGTTGAGTGTGAGTGGTGTATCAGACATCCAAGAGGATGTGTTCTATAGGTGGTCGGCATATGGATCTGAATATATGCTGTCCAATATGGTAGCTAACAGTTACATGTTGCTATTTAAATGTAAATCAATTAAAATGAAATAAAATGTAAAATGCAGACCGCTCTACCAAGTTTCACAACTCAAAAGTGGAGATGGCCTCCTTAGCTCCCCTGCTCCCTTAGGCCCCCACATGCAGTGAGTCACCAAGTCAGGCTCCCTTAAATGTCTTTATTATTAGATTCATGCCACTTGATGTGGCCAGTGGGGCCCTTCCTGAGCTGGCCTCAGCACCTTCCTCTCTCTCCTCCCCAGCCACACCCCACTTGATCTCTATACCCAGTGACAGGCTTTCTTTTGCTGTTCCTCCCCTCACCCAACCTCTTGTCCTGGTTGAATTCTACTTGTATTTTAAGGCTCATCTTCTCCTCTAGTGAGTTTTCATTGTAACCTCAAAATTAGATTTTGTGCCCCTTTTCGTGCCCTTATAATGCCCAAATTGTCCAATCACTGGAGAGTTCACACCATACTGAAATACGCTCTTTTATTTTCTCTGTCCCCAGGACCAGCTGTATCTACAGTACCTAGAACCATGCCTGGCATAGAGTGGGCACCCAATACATATTTGATAGATGAAGTAAGGAATGAATGAATGAAAAGTAAATGAATGAATGAAAAAAACTAAACAGTAGGTGTTATCATGGAAAACTGTTAACATCATTAGTAATTATGGATCCTCGAGAAAATAACAAAAGATAGAATGGATTACAAATTTGCTTCGGTGGCACCCAAGTGATACTAATTACAGTTATTTACGTTACATTAAATCTTACTTTTTATGCCGAATTACCATGCAGTAGAAGTAAGGATTATGTATATCATAAAATGTGTCAGATCAACTTGGTTGAGTTTTATTTTGTTATAATGGTGAATTATGCACATATGCTTAGACTACATCAATCATTGATGATGTCTGTTGTCTGTTCTCACCCTTGGACAAGTTTATTTTCTCTATTCCTCATTCCATAGCATGTCCAACATTGAGAGCATTATGAAAATAAGCAACAGGCAAAGAAATGGGTGATCACTTCTGACCCCGTAGAATACAAAGCAATTATGAGCCGATTGTAATTCTGATGCTGTTGATTTGTTATTCATCATTGTAATGCACCTGACAGCAGCACAGGCTTTCACAGGCACCATTTTATGTAATCATCTCTTCCACTCTGAAAGTAATTACAGCTCTCAGAAAGAGTTTTAGTGATTTGTTCTAGATTTGTTCTAATAAATGGCAATGGCAGGTAAAGAGCCCATGTTTAAGACAGGTTAGGCAGAACTAGTACTCGAAGTCAATTACATTTGAAATTACACTTACTAATGCTTGTAAAATGTGTTATCATACATATCTCATTCAACCAATAATGATTGGGGTATTTTACCCCCTTTTTGCAGATAAGGCAACTGTATTAGCCTGTTTTCACGCTGCTGATAAAGACCTACCCAAGACTGGGCAATTTACAAAAGAAAGAGGTTTATTGGACTTACAATTCAACGTTGCTGGGGAGGCCTCTCAATCATGGTGGAAGGTGAAAGTTATGTCTCACATGGTGGCAGACAAGAGAAGAGAACTTACACAGGGAAATTCCCGTTTTTAAGACCATCAGATCTCGTGAGACTTATTCACTATCATGAGAACACACAGGAGAGACCTGCCCGCATGATTCAAGTACCTCTCACCGGGTCCCTCCCACACACATGGGAATTCGAGATGAGATTTGGGTAGGGGACACAGCCAGACCATATCAGCAACTAAGGCTCAGAGCGGTTGGGTAATTTGCTCAAGGTCTCAAGGATGATAAATGATGACTTTTGAACATGCGTTCTTTGGCTCAAGAACCCATGTGTTTTTTGTTTTCTTCTATTTCACTTAGTTTATGCTTAATGGCCTATGTTTTATCAGGAAGGTGTGAATAAAGACATCTCCTAGCCAGGAGGTGCTAGGGCTGAAGATTTGAGGGAAAGAAGTGGAAAAGGTTTCAAACAGCTGCTTTGAGTGTCTGCTAATGGCAGGTTATGGAAGCCCAATCAATGTTGAGGGTCTAGTAAGGGTAGGTTCTGGAAGCCTGACATTGGTGTCTTGGAGCTCTCTCCCTGGGACTCCAGTGCTTGTGGTGCTGTAGAGTCAACTATTGGCACGCAGTCAGCAATCCCAGCTGAGCCTTGCCTTGCAGCCATCCCTACTGAGGTGCTAGACTTACAAGGGAAGCTATCCTGGACCCTCCAGACCAGCCCATCTGCCATCTGAATACAACCACCCCACCTCAGCCAGCACTACATGGAACAGAACAATGAAGCAGCTGACCCCTGCCCAAACTCCTCACCCACAAAAGCACAAAGCAGACTAAAAATGGCCATTGTTTTAAGCTGGTAAGTTTTGGGGTAATTTGACACATGGCAATCGATAACCGGAATATACTACAAGTTCATTTTATAGCTTCCTTCTCTTCATGGTGCCAAACAAATCATAGCCAATAGCCAGGCTAACAACCAGTCACAAGAAAACAAACTCTCCTCTCTTGCACACGGCAATTCACACACAGAAACGATTACAGTGATTTTGCATTTCTTACAAATAGCCTATCCATGGACCGATTCGAAATGTTACCCATAAAACCATTTTTTCCTTTGCAAGTTATAAACACTGATAAAAAGGAAACGTGTCCTCTCCGTGCAGCCTGAGTCGATAGGACAGACATTCTTTTGATCATTTTACCATTTTCATGTTTGACACACAACAGCTTTTTCACTGTTCAACCCAAATTTGAAAAGGAAACAAGATAACATCTGTTTCCTTCACCGTCTTTCCACGCATTTCATAGCACCCAGATATATAGGTGCTTTGCTCACAGGGATCACGATATTCAAGTTCACCTTCTGATGATTCTAAGATGAAGATGGCATTTGCTATAGATCCCTCTCACAGGGTTGGCCGGGAATGCAGACCAGCTAAGTAGGGAGTGGGAAGCAATTACTCTAACCTCAGTGGACAAAACAGTTACCCAGACTGCACAATTAGCAGAGCACAAACGCTGCAGCTGTTTGCAAAGGCACCCGCAGTATTTCTGACATGGCAAATCACGCTGGTGATGTCACACTCTTTTCTTAAACAAAAGTGAAATGTGAGAAGGTGAAAATACAAGACTGCTGGAAGATGTTTCTCCTTGTTTGGGGACTGCATTCGCAAATGACTCTTGTCCAGGATCCTGGGTTTTTCCCAGGTCTTTGAAGGTCTACATTCCTTTAGAATCCTTCACTAAACCTAACAGTTGGCTTCCTAAGTTCCCGGTTATCTCACCGCTCTGTCATGCAAGTCACTGAGCAGGGAAAGTGACTCATAGGCTCTAAAGAAAACCTAATTCATTGAATTAAACATTGGAAAGAATCGAAGTGAGTCACTGTATCCTTCGCTCGGTCTTTAGGCAGCACCACACCTCAATCATTCCAGCCAGAAGGGAGGTAATCATATTTTTAAAAAGCTGCTTGGAGAAGGATTATTTACAACAATAATAAATCCCATTTCTATATATACCTATATTCCAAAAACAACAGCAAAAGCACTGCAAAATTGAACCCCAAAATACAAACTGAAGAGCAGAAATATGCAAAGCCTTGAGCCTAGCTCACACCGCTTCTGCACAAACTAGAAAAAGGTGGCCCCCGGGTTGAAGGAATTAGGAAAAAGCACCGGCTTGGGGCAGCAGCTGCTGAGAGCCAGTGTTTGGGGCCTGGTAAGTAAGCAAATGGTCTGGATCTCCGTCACCCCTCTGCCCTGCCCTCCAGCCCTTCCCCCAACCACCTCCACCACTGCTTTTGTGCAGAGAACAAATTCCAGGACCATGTGCAGTGGCGCGAGAAGAAGGAAATGGAATTTTTTATGACTCCCCCTCCAGTCTTCCTTGTAAAATCTTTTTTCCCTACTTTTGACCCTGTTGTTTCTTATTGCTAACACTTGGAAACACTGATTTTTTTTTATTTGCCACCTTGTACTAACAGTTGCAGGCTGACAGTTCATGCGTTTTTATCCCACCAGGTACCCAGCAGGTGCTGGAGAACCATTACAAAAAGAAGGAATAACTCTCAGAAGGAATGAGCCCAGCCTCCAGCTCTAACATCTAATGCTGTCCTTGCTTTAAACTGAAAGGAAGAGTGTGACCTCACCTCTCCTGGGGAAAAACAACAGGCCTGTAGACAAGTTGCTCTGCAGAGCAAAATTCCAGGCAGAAAAGGGGCATCCTTGAGCACACGGGCTTCTGCAGCTGTGAGATCTGGGGCCCGCGCTGGTGCTATCACCCTTGCACTTGGCCTCTTGTTTAGGTGCCTTTCCAGAGCGCTCTCCCTCTCCTAGTAGCACATTAGAGGGACCATCAAGAAGAGGAGCATCATTTCTTACCCCTCAGAGCCCTCTCCCAGACAACGAAGGGGCTGCCCTTCCAGGCCCGGGGGCACAGCCCCATTTCCTCTTGGGGAGAAGATCAGATTCACAGCACAGCCACCAAAACCACTTCCCCAGGACAGACCTTCCCAACCTAGCCCCAGCCTGGCCCTAGCCTGGCATTCTCGGCATCCCAACAAGCTAGAGACAGCTGCCCTGTGAACCCCTTCACTGAGAGGAGAGACCAAGCAGGAGGTCAGAAATGGAAAGTCCGAGGGCCAGTTCACTCGGTCCACGTGGTGTCTTTTGCTGTTGTTGTTGCTGTTCTTGTTAGCTGTTAACATTTAATGGTATGATCCCATTTATATGAAATATCCATAGAAACAGGCAGATTGGCAGCTACCACGGGCTGGGGTTTAGAGAGAATAGGAAGTGGCCTATGTAATGGGAATGGGACTTCCTTTTGCAGTGAAGAAAATGTTTGGAACTAGATAGTGATGGTAGTTGTACAAACTTGTCGGTGTACCAGATGCCAGTGAATCACTCACTTTAAAATGATGACTTTTAGGCCAGGCGCGGTGGCTCATGCCTGTAATCCCAGCACTTTGGGAGGCCGAGGTAGGTGGATCACTTGAGGTCAGGAGTTCGAGACCATCCTGGCCAACATAGTGAAGCCCCATCTCTATTAAATACACAAAAATTAGCCAGGCATGGTGGCAGACACCTGTAATCCCAGCTACTCAGGAGGCCAAGGCAGGAGAATTCCTTGAACCTGGGAGGCAGAGGTTGCAGTGAGCTGAGATCAGCCACTGCATTCCAGCCTGGGCAACAGAGTGAGACTCCATCTCAAAAAAAAAAAAAAAAGGATTAGTTTCATCCTATGTTAATTTCACCTCCTTTTTTTAAGTAAATAAATAGCAACAAAAAAAAAGGTCAGACATTTCTCCTATTAGATTCCTAGCTTCTCTTGAGAAACTGGAAGATCTGGCCATGTCCACCTAATCCCCGCGATGTGGCAGCTGCCTGTGAGGAAGGGGCATTTGCTGTCTGGGTTGCGCCTCACCCACATCCTCATCTGAGCTTGTGACCCTTGCTCCTACACACAAGGAAGCCACTTACTTTCCCCAGAGAGTAAACAGAGTCCCCACTGAGCTGCCATCTTCAGATGAGTGGGAGGCGAGAGCATGACTCAGGGTCTGAGTACACAGCCGGGGTGGACAGCCGGGGTGGAACAAATATGAAGAGGCCACAAGCCAGGGGTCAGGGGAGTCAGAGCCAGGATGAGGACCCGGGTGTTCCTAATTGCGCTGCATCTCCTTCCCCACCAGCCCGCTCCGACCTCTAACCTACCTCGTTTCCTTTCCCAGCTTTTACTACTGACTTTCTGTGTGTGTAAGTTTCCTGGGGCTTTTATTACAAATTCCCACAAACTGGGCAGCAGAGACAACAGAACTGTATTGTCTCACAGCTCTGCAGACTGGAAATCCAAGATCAAGGTATCAGCAGGGCTGTGCTCCCTCTAAGGGCTCCAGGGGAGAATGCTTCCTGGCCCCTCCAAGTTTTTGGTGATCCAAGTGTTCCTTGACTTCAGGCAGAATCACCCCAATCTCTGCCTCCCCCTTCTCCCATCTGTCTCTGTCTCAAACCTCCCTCTCTAGTCTCTCACAAGGACATCAGTCATTGGATATAGAGCTGACCCTAAAACCAGGATGTTCATATTTGAGATCTTTAACTTAATTGTATCTGCAAAGACCCTATCTCCAAATAAGATCACACTCATGGGTACCAGGGGTTAGAACTTGGACATATTTTGGGTAGACACCATTCAACCTACTATACTCTGTATCGATTTGCTTACTGTGTGACTCATGTTATGTGTCATGAGAGTAGAAACTCTGCCCGTTTGTTTCCATGTTGGAAACCCATCGCCTAGAACAATGCCACACACATGAGGAAGCGTGTGTGAGATGATGTCTGACTCAAGCCAAGTCAGCAATCAAAGGAAGGTACAAAACCAATCCAGCACATGAAAGGCAGGGACGACTATCAGATGAACCCAAGGATGAGGGTCACCAGATACACAAGGAGGAACTGGGGTAAGAGGAGAAGTGGTCCCACGTGAGTAAGAAGTTTGACATTGAAATCGCAGCATCTGAGCTGATGGAGGTTCCTGGCGTGATTACTCAAGGCCGTGGAACTGGTCTGCAGTGGTGTTGGATTCTGCACCAAGTAGGGGCTGGACAAGGAAACTTCAGAAAGGGTTAAGCCTACCTTCTACTCCTGCTGGGGCTGCCACTGTGTTTGTCACAGTCCCAGCCTGGGTTTTTAACTCACTAGGGAGTGATACCCAAGGCAAGGGCCAAGTGACTGCTTCAGAGTCACCTGGGGGATGTGACTTAAAAATGCGTCTTCTTGGGCCTCAGCCCAGACCTGCTGAATCAGAATCCCAGGGATTCTGAGAACACTAAAGTTTGAAAACCAATAAAATGCAGTATTTAAATGATGACCACAATTGCAGGGAACATCCCACATTCTTTGCTATTTGCTCTGTTCACTGCCTTCAGCTCAGGTAGCTAATTGGTGAGCCTGCCCAGTTTCTTGCCTATTTTTCCTACTGTCACTAGAGTTCAAATACATCAGGGATGGCACTATTTCTGTCCTCTAAAGCCTTGAGGGGTTTCTCCATTGTCTGGAGAATAGATACTGTTGGTTGTGCACACAACAGCTGTTCCTCCTTTATTTGGTACTAACAGAACCCCAGTTTCATTCAGACCTTGAGGAGAAATATGATCATGGAAGGGGCCCTACCCCTACACAGGAAACTGTGATGAGTTCCAGTCAGTCACGCTAATGCCCTTGTCATTTGCCAGCCATGGGTTCCAAGGTAAGCAGGTGACCCAGTTCTGTCCAATGGGACGTGAGAGGCACCTGCTGGGGGCTTCTGGGAAAGATTCTCGACCCTGATAAGAAAGAGACACAAGAAAGGAAAAATCCCCCACTTTCCCCCTCTTGCAGGAGATGCCTGTAGTTCCCAGCATCAAATCCCTTAGCCCACCTTAATTTCAGCTGCAGTGGTGATGGACATTCTGAGTCACAGTGATTTTTATTCCTTCTGTTACACCCCACTGGTGAGGGAGAGATTCCCACCAGAGGGTAATGGGGATAGCTAAGCACTCGATCCCCGACACCCAACACTGGACAGATGTGCTCGCCAGCAGTTTATCAATCACACACACTCACAGCCTGTGGAAGACACTACAGCACACTCCACACTAAGCAGGGCCCAGGGAACAGAGGGCACTTGGGAACAGAATGAACAAGCAGGGGCTGTGGGAAGGCCATTTTTGTAGCATCAAGAGGATGAGGCACCCCTGAGTCCCATGGGAGAATGCGCTTGGCTTATCTGAATAATTCCCTGGTCTGGCAGGGAACTGAATCCTGTATTCAGGATAAAAATAAGGAGGAACTGTGGCTGGTCGCAGTGATAAGGAGGATTGTTTGGCTAGGGGATCTTATCTGTAGGAGCAGAGTGGAGGGGAGTTTGCTCTCCTACTGTCAGGTCTTGAGGCAGCACGTAGTACTGAACCTTCACTTCAGACCACCATAATTCAGGCATCTTCAGGGGCTCAGACTCACCTTGAGCCGGCAGTGCACTACCCCAAGCCCACACTGAGCACCCTGATTTTTTGCCTTTGAAGTTTTTCTCCTGGCACTGCCCCACTGCCATGCCAAACACCTGCATTCAAAACCCTCCAAGCCGCTAGGGAACAGGGGCACTGGGAGAAGGCTCCGGGAGCATCATCTTCAGGTGAACAATTCTGACCACGTTCTGTGTGATTCCCAGCGACCATGGCACCTACCTCCACAGTGAGCCCTTACACTGCCTTTTCCTCCCTTCCTGCCTCATGCTCCCCAGTTGCTCACTTACTCCCACTTCTGGACCAGCTCCCAAATTATATATCAGGCTCTGCTTTCAGGGGAACCCAAAATAAGACACTCTTCCTATATTTGGGCACAATTTTATGAGGAAATGATGTCTTGTGGCTTTGAGAGGATGAAGCTGAGGATGAAAGTCAGTGTGCTGGGGATGGTGGAATGGAAGCATGGAAAGAACTAGGAGGCCTTGGTGACATCCCAAAGAGGCTGGATTCCCCTCACCTGCCGGCTCCTTCCTCTGTGTTTGTTGGGACAGCAGGAAGAGAGATGATAGACCCCGTGCCATCATCGAGGGCACCTTCCCTGGAGCACCCTAAGTGATCCCAGTGGTGTTCCACGGCCTCCATGCCAGTAGGAAGCAAAAGAAACGCTTTCATGTTGGGCCAGTGAGCGATGCCAGGAGTCTCAGCTGGATGTGTCAACTGTCGTTATCATTCCAGTCTCGCTGGAAACCTGCAGGAGAGGAGAACACTGAAGTCCTCATGTGCCATCCTATGCCAAGGCCGATCCCAAATTACCATATATGATGAATGCAAGTATTTGTCACATCTCAGGGCATTCTCCTTCCATCTTCTTGTCTTCAGCTGCCACCTGAATTTCACTAGCATCATTCCAGCCACAGGATTGTGGGGGAAATTCTTTGTCATAGTTGCACAAGCACAGTTATAGCCATTAGCGTTGGAGTTTCTCATGACAACAGCCTCTAAAAATGAGCCATATCCAAGCATCTCAGCAGAGTGTCAGCAACAGCCATGCAACTGACCTGAGGCTTCGCATGAAATATATAAAATGTGGATAAGACATGGGTTCTGAAAGTCCAGTTCCCCAGTCCTCTCTGTGCTCAGCAAGAATGTGACTGATTAAAGATCTATTTTTACTCTTTGGAAGACACTAATTAGCATTCAGTTTGATTTACCTCAGTTAGGCAAAATCATTGTTTAATGAGGCACCTTCATAAGTTAGATGGCTCATGCTACCCTCTGATATGATTTGTCTCTGTGTCCCCACCCAAATCTCACTTTGAATTGTAATCCCCATAATCCCCACGTATCAAGGGCAGAACCCCGGTGGAGGTAATTGGATCATGAGGGCAGTTTCCTCCATGCTGTTCTCGTGATAATGAGTGAGTCTGGTGAGATCTGATGGTTTTGTAAGCGTCTGGCATTTCCCCTGCTTGCACTTCTTTCTGCCACCTTGTGAAGAAAGTGCCTGCTTCCTCTTCATCTTCCACCATGATTGTAAGTTTCCTGAAGCCTCCCCAGCCATGCTGAACTGTGAGTCAATTAAACCTCTTTATTTACAAATTACCCAGTCTTGGGTATGTCTTTATTAGCAGCGTGAGAATGGACTAACACACCCACCCAGAGGAATGAACAAACATGCCCCACAAAGCCTGTCAGGGGAGGCGGGAGAAGGATCTCCTGAATGTTTGTAGTGATTTCCTTGCATGAACTATTTGTGCGTGTTGTCAGGTTTTGCCTTGCTCTCTCTTGTGCCCCAACAACAGCTACAAAAGTTCTAGACGCTTCTTGACACATGCTGGATTGTCCCGATTTGCTGTCCTATAGAACTCACTGAGCATCTCCCCTGAGCTGAACCCAGGGTACAATGACCAATAAGGCTCACCTTCAGCATCCAAGCTGTCTGGCCTTGAGTAAGATATAGCTCCTCTGTGTCTCAGTGACCTCCTGTGATAAATGAGGATATAACACCCAACTTCGAGGCATCTGACTCGTGCCATCATGGAGGGCCCACACTACAAAGCTGCAAAGTGCCTTATGTTCTTGCCAAAGTTCAATGCTCTTCTGTTGCCATCTTGAAATTCTTAATAATTTGAACAAGGGGTCCAACATGTTCCTTTATTCACTGGGCCTTACAAATTGCATAAGCTAGACAGAGTTTTATAAGGATTAGGTAGGGGAATGTACTTAAACAAGCTTCACACAGAAGAAGGACTTTAAAACGGCATAACCGGCTGGGCGCAGTGGCTCATGCCTATAATCCCAGCACTTTGTGAGGCCAAAGCAAGCAGATCTCTTGAGTCTAGGAGTTAGAGACAAGCCTGGGCAACATGGCCAAACCCCATCTCTACAAAAAATTTAAAACTTAGCCTGGTGTGGTGGCACATGCCTGTAGTTCCAGCTATTTGGGAGGCTGAGGTGGGAGGATTGCTTGAACCTGGGAGGTTGAGACTATAGTGAGCCACGATTACACCATTGCACTCCAGCCTTGGCGACAGAGCAAGACTCTGTTTCAAAAAATAAATACATAAAATAAAAATAAATAAATAAAGACAACGGTATCATCACCCTGATTAGGTAGTTAAATCCAAAAAAATGTATTTTCTTACCCATCTAAGCTAAATACTATAACTTAAATTCTGTCTCCCACCCATCTAATCTAAATACTGTAATTTAAATTCTGCTTAACTTTCTTTAGTGAATGTTATGCGTCCATCTCAGACCTCAGCTTTGAATCTTAATTTCCAAATAGTTGACATGATTTGTTTTATTTTCTCCCTGTCACTTTTGTCAAAAGTTGATCCTCTCCACAACAGCTCCTGTTGACTTGAGAACTGTATGCGTAATGTCCTTTGGTCAATACTAATAAATATTCGATCTGTTGTGTCATTCACCTTTCTTCCATGAATTGACCGATTTTATCAAAAGGCTGATAGAAATAAACCATACACAAGGGAAAAATATTGGGTTACAAACAGAAATTTTTTTCTTATCTCCCCAAACTGATAACCTTTGATATATGTCCACAATCCCTTATCCATAATTGTGTCATTTATAAAGCTCTAAAAATTTGGAAATAAACTTGCAGCAAATATATTTTGTGACAAAACCAAACCTAAAATTGATATGGAGCCATTTGTAGTCTTTTATAATCAGGCTGTGCATATTACATCACATCCCTCGTATATACTGAATTATCTTTCTAAAATTAAAAACAATTCTGAGCTGGGCATGCTGGCTTACACCTATAATCCCAGCACCTTGGGAGGCCAAGGCAGGAGGATCACTTGAGGGCAGAAGTTCAATACCAGTCTGAGCAACATAGTGAGACTCCATCTCCACAAAACAATTTTAAAATTAGCAGGGCATGGTGGCACGTGTCTGTTGTCCCAGCCATTCCAGCGGCTGAGGCAGGAGGATCACTTAAGCCCGGGAGGTGGAGGTTGCAGTGAGCCATCGTCGTGCCAGTGCACTCCAGCCTGGGCAACATAGTGAAACCCAAAAGAAAGAAAGAGTGAAAGAAAGAAAGAAAGAAAGATAGAAATGAAGAAAGAAAGAAAGAAAGAAAGAAAGAAAGAAAGAAAGAAAGAAAGAAAGAAAGAAGAAGAAGAAGGAAGGAAGGAAGGAAGGAAAGGAAGGAAGGAAGGAAGGAAGGAAGGAAGGAAGGAAGGAAGGAAGGAAGGAAGGAAGGAAGGAAGAAGAAGGAAAGAGAGAGAGAGAGAGAGAGAGAGAAAGGAAGGAAGGAAGGAAGGGGGAGAGAGAGAGAAAGAAAGAAAGAGAGAGAGAGAGAGGGAGGGAGGGAGGGAGGGAGGGAAGGAAGGAAGGAAGGAAGGAAGGAAAAGGAGAGAAAGACAGAACAGAGAGAGAAAGAAAGAATGAATGAGAGAAAGAAAGAAGAGAGAAAGAAAGAAAGAGAAAGAAAGAAAGAAGGAAGGAAGGAAGAAGGAAGAAAGAAAGAAAGAAAGAAAGAAAGAAAGAAAGAAAGAAAGAAAGAAAGAAAGAAAGAAAGAAAGAAAGAAAGAAAGAAAGAAAAGAAAGAAAGAAAGAAGGGAGGGAAGGAAGGAAGAAGGGAAGGAAGGAAGAAAGGAAGGAAGGAATTCTGAATTCTGAATTTTGGAACACATCCAATGCCAAGTTTTGGATAAGGGACTGTGGTCCTATGTCAGGCCCACGCTACCCCTTTCAGAGCTCACTCCCCAACTAGCGAAGCAAAGCATTAAAGACAAGCCCTGGGCCAAGCGCAGTGTCTCACATCCGTAATCCCAGCACTTTGGGATACCGAGGCGGGCGGATCACCTGAAGTCAGGAGTTCGAGCCCATCCTGGCCAACATGGCAAAACCCCATCTCTGCTAAAAAATAGAGAAAAAATTAGCCGGGCATGGTGATGGGCACCTGTAATTCCAGCTACTTGGGAGGCTGTGGTAGAAAAATCACTTGGACCTGGGAGGCAGAGGTTGCAGTGAGTCAAGACTGGGCCATTGCACTCCAGCTTGGGCAACAAGAACAAAACTCTCTCTCAAAATAAAAAAAGGAAAAAAAAAAAGGCCCTGGAATTCAAACAGATATGTGTGCACCATGTTCACAGCAGCATTACTCACAACAGCCAAAAGGTAGAAACAATCCACGTCATCAACACGTGAACACACGAATATACACAAAATGTTGCATATACACATACAATGGAATATTATTCAGCCTTAAAAAGTAATGAAATTCTGACACATGGTACCCATGGATAACCTTGAAGACATCGTGCTTAGTGAAATAAGCCATTCACAAAATAACAAATACTGTATGAATCACTCTATGAGGTCCCTTGAGAGGTCAAATTCATAGAGATAGAAAGTAGCACGAGGGTTGCTAGGGAGAATGGGGAAATGGGGAATTCATGCTTAATGGACACAGAGTCTCAGTTTGGAAAGATGAAAATGTTCTGGAGATAAATGGAGGTGAAGGTTGCACAGCAATGTGAATACACTTCATGCCACTGAACTGTTCATTTTACAGTGCCTCAAATGGTAACTTTTATGTTATGTGTAACTTATATTTTTCTTTTTCTTTCTTTCTCTTTCCTTTTTTTTTTTGGAGGCAGAATCTCTCTCTGTTGCCCCGCCTCGAGTGCAGCAGCACAATCTAGGCCTCACTGCCACCTCCACCTACCAGGTTCAAGCAATTCTCCTGCCTCAGCCTCCTGAGTAGCTGGGATTACAGGTGTTCACCACCACACTTGGCTAATTTTTGTGTATTTTTAGGAGAGATGGGGTTTCACCATGTTGGCCACAATGGTCTCAATCTCCTGACCTTGTGATCCGCCCGCCTTGGCTTCCCAAAGTGCTGGGATTACAGGCGTGAGCCACCGCACCCGGCCCCACATTTTTCTTAATGGCAGGCCCTAGAATATCAGTCCTCTGAGTGCTGAATTCCCCCCTCCACCTGTTCTACTTCTCTGTTACTGGCCACCCTAAACTGAGCATCACTCTCCATCACCACCAGCAACTGCCCCCACTGAAGCCCTCTAGCCAGAAACATCAGTTCACCCCTCTCCTGGCCTAGTATTCACCTGGCTTCACTTCCTAGAGTCTCAGACTGATATACTGGCAACAAACCCACTTCTAGCAAGGCACTAAAGCATACCCAGGTGTCCTATCCCTGCAGGCATCCCAAGCCCAGGACCGCCTGCACCACAGGCCAGTTTCCAGCTCCTGGCCACCTCCCTTACACCGTTGAGAGGTGTTAACATGAAGGAACAAGAAGCTAGATCTTCATCTAGTTGATCCACATCCCCTGTGGATTAGCTTCTTATGGCTGCTATATCAAATTACCACAGATTTCATGGCTTAGCACAACATAAATATATTTTCCTCGAGTCCAAAATCAATTTCTCTGGAGTAAAATTAAGGTGTTGGCAGGTCTGTGTTCTTTCTGGAGTCTCTAGACAAGAATCTCTTTCCTTTGCCATCTGGCTGTTAGAGGACACTTGTATTCCTTAACTTGTGGCCCTCTCCTCCATCTTCAAAGCATATCACTTCCACCTCTGTTTCCATCATCACATGACCTCCTCTCTCCCACTCTGACTCCTCCTGCATACATCTGTCTTGCAAGGACCCTTGTGATTACGTCAAGCCCACCACATAATCCAGGACAATCGCCCCATATCAAGACTCTTAATCACATCTGCAAAGTCCCTTTGCCATGAAAAGGAACATAGTGACAGGTTCCACAGATTTCACAGGTTCCAGGGACGTACTGGGGGAGGAGGGGATTTATTCAGCCTGCTACACCTTAATTGTCAGGCTAGAGCCTCACAAGCAAAATATGAGTTCTGAAGGGCTAGTGTAAAGTGACAAAGTACTTCTTGCTGTTAGTTGCAGGAGAGATAAAAGGTGAGTACCGACCCACCTCTGAGAGAGAGCCAAAATTCAAGTTGGAAAATGGTCCAGATACATCACCAAAGCAAGGAAGGCCTTAAGTGGGTATCAGAACCTGAGTGCCGAGACAAGGCACAGATCTCGGTTTCTGAAAACATGGCAAACAAAATAACCTAAATATCCTCTCACTGTCCATCATTACAAATGCTGAATAAAATATGACAAATATCTTTTTAATTAATAGCCAAGCTGCTAAGCAAGGAAGGGATAGCCCCAGGGCCAAAACCAATAAGGGAACAGAAAGCCAGCCTGGTAACTACGACCTGATGCTGGGGTTGCTCTGTGGGAACTGGAGAGGTGGCAAGTTTTTGTAACCAGGGAATTAATGTTTTAATTGCTACACATGAACAGTAGAGAAGGTTTTGGGTCTGTCCCAGGTAAAGAATTGGAACTGAGGACCATAGGGCAGTATAGGAAAAAGAAATGCCCATTAGCTCATGGAAATGATAAGGAAATGTCTTGTTTCTGCCTGAACCTGAAAAAGAGTGTTAAGAATTTCCCTACAATTTTTAAATTATGGTCTTGTCCTCATGATGACTTGAGGTTCTAATTTTGCACTGTGTGACCTCAGAAACTCAAAAACCAAGAAATCAATTAAGGTTAAAAATGGTATTTTGTTTCTCTAAAAGTATTCTTGTTGCTCTACTATTCTTC
The DNA here is from genome assembly GCF_007565055.1 of Rhinopithecus roxellana. NCBI lineage: Eukaryota > Metazoa > Chordata > Mammalia > Primates > Cercopithecidae > Rhinopithecus > Rhinopithecus roxellana. The sequence goes on from NC_044551.1 coordinate 96,030,113, forward strand.
CTCCTCAGATCAATATCATCTTTTGCTTTGGGGAGAAAAAGTGGATGTAGCATAAAATAATAAAATGTAAAAGTGTTACAATATATAAATGTCCTAAGACACAGCAGACACAATTGCCTGTGAATAAAACACTCTTAATTGGAAAGGACAGATTTCTTATAGAAAAATAATTTTGCTTTGAATTCCAAAAGAAGTTTCCTTGGAAACATGTTTACAAACATTAGCCACAGAGCTTAAGGAAGAGATTAAAAACCCTACTGGCTGGGAGGAAGGCACTTGGACAAAGGGAGGTAGCAGGGAATAAGGGAAATATAACCAAAGGCCCACGAAGGGAATTAAAACCTTAGGAGATAAGTGGCATGGGTGGTAGACACATTCACCATGACCACCATCCCACAGATTGATCTGAGGCAGTGTTTGCAATAAGAACTGTTGATATATAAGTATTATAGTATACCACTCTTTGTGTAAAGGACAAAATATCCAGGAACAGTTTTGCTTTGAGGTATAATTATGCTATTTCAGGTGACTCAGCTGGAGTCACCAGCTTTATTCCAATATCTTAGTTCTCTCTTATGTCTGCCCTTTACTTACCTTCCTACCTCAACCCAGGCACCCTATGTATAAGAACCCCACCACTCTTCTTCACACTAAGCTCAGGCACAATTGCTATCACCTCCCATTTTCATTGGTTACTCCTTTAAAAAGGTTGTAGTCTACTAAAACGTAAAGTAATTAGAAAAATTTAACAGACATTAATTCCATGACAAAAACTACAGAATATGGCTAAGATACAATAAAGAATATCTAAATAGATTAAGAGGTATACCATGTTCATGAATTGAAAGATTCAATATTGTTAAGATGTTCATTCACCTCAAATTGATTTACAGATTCAACACAATCCCAGTGAAAATCTAAACAGCCGTTTTTGGAAATTAGAGATTGATGTAAAACTTATTGTAAGTTTTACATGGAAATCCAAATGACTTAGAACAGGTAAGAAACTATATTAGTTTGAGACCTTCCAAAAACAGATGTCAACAGATTTGATGCACAAGAGATGTATTGAAAGAACTGCCTGTGAAAGATAAAAGGAGGTCAGGTGCAGTAGCTCATGCCTGTAATCCCAACACTTTGGGAGGCCAAGGCGGGTAGATCACCTGAAGTCAGGAGTTTGAGAACAGCCTGGCCAACATGGTGAAACCCCGTCTCTACTAAATACAAAAAGTTAGCTGGGTATGGTGGTGGACACCTGTAATCCCAGCTAATTGGGAGGCTGAGGCAGGAGAATCGCTTGAACCTGGGAGGTGGAGTTTGCAGTGAGCTGAGATAACACTATTGCACTCCAGACTGGGCAACAAGAGTGAAACTCCATCTCAAAAAAAAAAAAAAATTAATTAATTAATTAAAGGAGAGGTAGCAGGAGCAGTCAGAGAGAGAATTTAGACCATGATACAAGTCTGACAACCGTGAAAGGAGAAAGTGAAGGAAGGACTGACTAGAAAGAGCCTGATACAAAAGTAATGTTCTGCCAGGGTGTTTTCAAGTCAAATTGCCCTTTAAAGGAATCCTGCCTTGGGCAAGATGGCCTATTTAAAATAACCCCACCATAATCAGTCATTGGCTGGGAGCAGACTGGAGAAGAGTGGCCTGGTGTGAATGCCCTGGTGGATATGTGGTTAGCTTCTGGAGGCTGTCAATCAGCCATACTCTTCATGGAAGATTCCCTTGAAGGACAGAGCCTGAGCAGGTCATCTCCATGGCTGCCAAAACAATTTTTATAAAGAAGAAAAAAGTTGAAGGACTCAGACTACCTCGTTTCATGACTTACTATAAAGCCACACTAATCAAAGAGAGTGTGGTATTCACATAAAAGCAGAAGAATAAATAAAATAGGAGAGAGCCCACTTGTAGGGTCAAATGGTTTTTGACAAGGGTTCCAAGGTAATTCAATGAAGAAAGAACAGTCTTTTCAACAAACACTACTGGAACAAGTAAACACAGTATCCATACGAGAAAAAAATGTACACCCTCCATCTTGTACCACACCTAAAGTGGGAGTACACCTGGAAAGTCACAAAAATTAATTCATGCATCTAAAACTAAAAGCTAAGGCTCTTAGATTTCCATAATATTTGGAGAAAATATTATGACTTTGGTGCAGGCAAGGATTCTTTAAGCAAGTAATAGAAATCACTAACTATAAAAAAAAATGGATAAACTGTGCTTCATTAAAATTTAAAATTTCCACTTTTTGAAAAATACCACTACAAAAATGAAAAGTCAAACCACTGGGTGAAGATATTCATAACATATACAGCTGACAAATATTTTGCCTTGAAAAAATGCAAACAACTGTTACAACTATTAATAAATAATAAGAAAACAAGGCAACTAGAAAATGCGCAAAAGATTTAAACAGACACATCACAAGTGTATATATACAAATTGTCAATAAACACATGAAAATATGTTCAATATCACTAATCATCAGAAAAATGTAAATTAAATCCACAGTGAAATGCTACTACACACTAGAATGACTACAATTAAGAAGACTGGTTGATAGCACCAAGTGCTAGCATGGGTGTAGAGCAGCTAAAACTCTTATACATTGCTGGAGGAAGTGTAAAACATCATGGTCACTTTGAAAAACAGTTTATTATGAAGTTAAACATATTTATTATACTTATCATGTATGATCGAACTCCTAGGTATTTGCTTAAGATAAAGAAAAACATATGTCCCCAAAATGACTTATACATAAACATTCATAGCAGCTTTACTCATAATAACCAAAACCTGGAAACGACTGTCCCTCAAAAGATGAATGAATACACAAATAGTGGTATGTTTGTGCAATAGAATACAATAAAAATAAGCAAATATGCCCTACCACATGTACGGATCTCAAAAACATTATATTAAACAAAACGACCCAGACTCAAAAGAATATATACTGTATGGTTTCGTTTATGAATTTCTACAACAGGAAAAACTAATATACAGATCAGTGGTTTGGTTGGGTGACAGGGAGGAATGATTAGCTGCATAGAGAATAAGGGACAGTTCTGGGTGAGGAAATCGACTGATTATCTGATTAAAATGGTGATTACTAGAGCGGATACATTTGTTAAAATTCATCAAACTAGACACTTCTTGTGCATTTTTATTATATATAAATTACTTCTCAATAAAGTTGGATATATTTTTATTTTTAACAAAAGAGTGAAGGCCAAGCACGGTGTCTCATGCCTGTAGTCCCGGCTGCTTGGGAGGCTGAGGTGGGAAGATCACTTGAGTTTGGGAGGTTGAGGCTGCAGTGAACCATGATCACTCCACTGCTCTCAGCCTGGGTAACAGTGAGACCATGTCTCAAAAAAAAGCACAGAGCTCTCTATCCAAGGTGCACAGGGAGTTTGAAGTGCTGGAATCCAAGTCTGCAGCAGAGGGAAGGAGCTGCCCCAGAGTGTCCCTCTGAGAGTTCCACTTGGGAGAGGCAGCAGCCATCTACTGGCTGATGTGGAAGAAGCCACAGAGCTTGTAGCTTCTCATTTGTATTACAGTAGCATCCACGTTTACCATTGCAGTTTCCTTTTTTTTTTTTTTGAGACGGAGTTTCGCTCTTGATGCCCAGGGATAGAGTGCTGTGGCGTGATCACCACTCACTGCAACCTCCACCTTCCAGTTTCAAGTGATTCTCCTGCCTCAGCCTCCCAAGTAGCTGGCATTACAGGTACCCACCACCACACCTGGCTTATTTTTTTGTATTTTTAGTAGAGACGGGGTTTCATCATGTTGGCCAGGCTGATCTCGAACTCCTGACCTTGTGATCCGCCCGCCTCGGCCTCCCAAAGTGCTGGGATTACAGGCATAAGCCGCACCCGGCCAACCATTGTATTTCCTAATATTACACCTTTATTTGATATTTTGTACTCTGATTGTAATTTTTTTTTTGAAATTTACTAAATATTAGTTTTACCAACTTTCTAAAAAGGAACGCATTCATTCAACAAATATTAGTTGAGTATCTATTATATGCCAGTCTCCATTCTAAGAACTAGGAATACAGCAATGGGGAAAGAAAGAAAGTAATAATTATTAAAATGCTCTCTATAATGCATTAGATGATATTAAATACTAAGGAGAAAAATCAGGGAAGAATAATAAGGAACTAGGGAGGAGGAGGCAGGGGAGGAGTCTCAAATTCATACAGGGTGCTGAGAAGTGACTCATGACGAAAGACCTGCAGGAGATGAGAAGTTGATCCAAGCAGATAACAGAGGGAAGAGCATTCCAGGCCAAGGGAAGAGCAAGGGCAAAGGCCCTGAGGTGGGAGTACACCTGGAGAGTTCAAGGACAGCAAAGGGGTCTATGTAGCTGTAGGCCGGTGAACAAGGCAGAGTTGTGGAAGACGAGGTCAGATACGAAGAGGAGAGCTAGAGGGTCATGACGAAGATTTGACATTTATTCTGAGGTGAGCTAGAGAGCTATTAAAGGGTTTGGAGAAGAGGAGGAAAATGATCCGACCAGCCCATTAACAAGAGCACAGGCCGATGTGTTAGGACTAGACTGGAGAAGACAGGTTGAAGCAGGGAGCCCAGTCAGAGAGAAGTTGGTGCCTCGGGTCAGGATGGGAGCAGTGGATGTGGGGAGAAGTGGTTGGATTCTGATATGAAGATAGAACCAATGATATTTGCTGGTGGGTCACACACTGGGTAGGAGAGAAAAATGTGGCCTCAAGAATGACTTGGCCGGGTGCAATGGTTCATGCCTGTAATCCCGGCACTTTGGGAGGCCAAGGTGGGTGGATCACCTGAGGTCAGGAGTTCAAGATCACCCTGGTCAACATGGTGAAACCCCATTTCTACTAAAAATACAAAAATTAGCTGGGCGTGGTGGCACACGCCTGTAATCCCAGCTACTAAGGAGGCTGAAGCAGGAGAATCGCTTGAACTCAGGAGGTGGAGGTTGCAGTGAGCCGAGATCACACCACTTCACTCCAGCCTGGGTAACAGAGCAAGACAGAGCAAGACTCTGTCTAAAAAAAAAAAAAAAAAAAAACAAAAACAAAAACCGAGAAATACCCAAGATTTTTTTATTTCAGTAACTACAAGGATGGAGTTGCAGTAACTAGAGGGATGGAGACTAAGATGAGGAAGACTACAAAAAGAGCAGATAAGACAGTGTGACGATTCCTCAAGGAATACTATTTGACCCAGCCATCCCATTTCTGGGTATATACCCAAAAGATTATAAATCATGCCGCTACAAAGACACATGCACACGTATGTTTATTGCGGCACTATTCACAATAGCAAAGACTTGGAACCAACCCAAATGTCCATCAAAGACAGACTGGATTAAGAAAATGTGGCACATATACATCATGGAATACTATGCAGCCATAAAAAAGGATGAGTTCATGTCCTTTGTAGGGACATGGATGCAGCTGGAAACCATCATTCGCAGCAAACTATCACAAGAACAGAAAACCAAACATTGCGTGTTCTCACTCATAGGTGGGAATTGAACAATGAGAACACTTGGACACAGGAAGGGGAACATCACACACTGGGGCCTGCTGTGGGATGGGGGGAGGGGAGAAGGATTGAGTTAGGAGATATACCTAATGTAAATGACGAGTTAATGGGTACAGCACAACAACATGGCACATGTATACATATGTAACAAACCTGCATGTTCTGCACATGTACCCTAGAACTTAAAGTATAATAAAAAAAAAAAAAAAGAGCAGATATAGAGGGAAGATTAGAACCTCAGTTTTGAACAGGTTACATTTGAGACAACTATTTGACTTCCAAATGGAGAGAGTGAGTAGGCAGTAGGACATTGTTATCACAGGAGAGGACAGCTCCGTGCATGTTATTGGCCCTGAAGACCTGCCAGTGGGACAATATCATCAACAGTGACCTTGGTGATCCTGACCCTGTGTGGGCCTAGGCTAATGTGTAAATTTGTGACTTCGTTTTTAACAAAAAAGTTTAAAAAGTAAAAAAAAAAAAAAAAATTGGTCAGGAGCGGTGGCTCATGCTTATAATCCCAGCCCTTTGGGATTTGGTAGGCCGAGGCAGGCAGATCACCTGAGGTCAAGAATTCGAGATCAGCCTGGCCGACATGGTGAAACTCTGTCTCTACTGAAAATACAAAAATTAGCTGGATGTGGTGGTGAGTGCCTGTAATCCCAGCTACTCAGGAGGCTGATGCTGGAGAATCACTTGAAACCGGACGCCAGAGGTTGCAGTGAGCCGACATTGCGCCACTGCACTCCAGCCTGAGCAAAAGAGCGAAACTCTGTCTCAAAAAAAAAAACAAAAAAGTAAAAAAATTAAAATTGTAAAACTGGAAAAACTCTTCTAGAATAAGGATATAAAGAAAAAATATTTTTGGACAGCTGTGCAATCTGTTTAAAGCTAAGTAGTTATTACAAATAAGTCTAAAAGTTTATAAATTTAAAAAGTGACAGTAAGCTAACATTAATTTATTATTGAAGAAATAAAACCTTTTGTAACTATGGTGTAGCCTAAGTGTACAATGTTTAAAAGTCTACAGTCGTGTACAGTAAGGTCCTAGGCCTTCACATTCATTCCTCACTCACTCACTGACTCAGCCAGCACAATTTCCAGTTCTGCAAACTCCATTCATGCTCTGTATATGTGGACCATTTTTCATCTTTTATACTGTATTTTTACTGTACCTTTTCTGTGTTTAGATACACAAATACTTACTATTGTGTTACAATTGCCTATGGTATTCAGTACAGTAACATGCTGTACGGGTTTGTAGCCTAAGGAGCAATAGGCTATACCACATAGCCTAGGTGTATAGTAGGCTATTTCATCTAGGTTTGCGTAAGTACACTCCGTAATGTTTGCATAACAATGAAATTGCCTAACGACACATTTCCCATAATGTATCCCCATGGTTAAGCAACCCATCACTGTATATATATTCTGTTGGTTCTGTTTCTACTGAGGACCCTGACTAATGCATCAAGCAAGTGCAATGAAGTGAGAGAGAAGGGACAGAGGTGTTTACAACCAACTGAAAGTGCAATTTCAGCAGGATAAGGAGGGACGTGAAAACCCAAGAGAGATCAGGTAAATTACTAGGGGTAAGCTCAGTGGATTGTGATCCCCTTGGGCTTGAAGGATTGCTGGAGGGGGGCATTATAGGGAGTTACAAAGTCAATTGTAAACACTTTCCAATTAACATTACACCGCATTAATACTGAAACAGCTGTTTCCATTTTTCTCCAGATTTGCAAAGGTAAGATTGCTGCTACAAAAACCCAGCAGACAGCACCACTCTCCCCTCTTGGAACCCAGGCAGAAGGCAGCCTCAGAAGGTTGGGGTGGGAGGTGGGAGGGGAATGGGCTGCCTTCAGCAATAGTGACAGTGCAGATGTGGAGTAAGAAGGGCCCAGGAGAGCCACTCACACACCAGCAAGCATTGTGGAGATCCAGAAACTTTCCCAAAGCCCTGCAAGGGCCAAGCAGTAACCGAGAATTCCATCAGGGTGCCTGCCAGGGGTCACCTGGACTGGAACAGGGGGATGCATAGGCCAGGGGTGATAGCCCAGGGATGGGAGCCAGAAGGATGTTGTGGCTGGGTATCCAGGCAGCAGGGCAGAGGCCCAGGCTCCCTGGGAGTGCCCAGTGTGCAGAGAAAGAAGAGACCAAGCATGAGGACACACAGCTCCTCCCAGGCCAGCTCAGAGCACAGGCTGCTTGAGGACAATGCCTCCATGTTCCAGAAGCTTCTCCCTGCCCCAGGGACTTCTCTGGGTGGAGAAGGATTTCTCAGGGACTTCTAATGAGAGGAGAAATCATGAAGGTGGGAAACTTTCATGAGAACTTCAAACTTTAAAATGAGTGAGAAATTTACTCAAAAGAGGCTTTTGTCTTTAAACAGAAAATACAAAATTACCTTGAGTGGCAAGATTGCTTTTCCGGGTGAAAACAGAGAATGACTGTTATGGAGATTTGTTTCCACTGAGAGGAAAGGCTCATATAACAAATTCCAGAAATCTGGTTAGCCTTCTGCATTTCTGAGTGGTGACGCTAAATTCTCATTGCTCTACATGCAAATGAAGCCATGCTATATAAAACAGCTCTTCATGTTGACAGAACTATAAAATAATATTGGAATAGGAAGAGGCCTCAGGTCATCTAATTTAGTGGTTCTCAACTAAGAGTGATTTTGCCCCCCAGGAAATATTTGGCCCCACCTAGAGACGTTTTTCATTGCCACAACTTGGGAGGTGCTGCTGGGATCTAGTGAATGGAGGCCAGGGATGCAGCTAAACATTCCCCAGTGCATAGGACAGCCCCCCTGAACAAAGAATTCTGGGGTCCCCAGTGTCAATAGTGCCAAGGTTGACAGATCCTAGTCAAATCCAAAATTCTACCTGGGCACGCAGTTCTTCAGAGAACTCCCTCCTGGCTCAGCCAGCTTCGGCTTCAGAATTTCCAAGGTAATATGGAATATTATACAACCATAAAAAAATCATGAAACCATGTCCTTTGCAGAAACTTGTATGCAGCTGGAGGCCATTACATTAAGTGAATTAACACAGAAACAGAAAATAAAATACCACATGTTCTCACTTATAAGTGGGAAGTAAACAGTGGGTACATATGGACATAAAGATGAAAACAGTAGACACAGGACTACAAAAGTGGGGAGGAAAGAAGGGGGAGAAGGATTGAAAAACTACCTATTGAGTACTATGTTCACTATTTGGCTGATGGGGTCAATAGAAGCCCAAACCCTAGCATTACACAATACACCCAGGTAACAAACCTGCACATGTACCCTCTGAATCTAAAATAATTAAAGGGAAAAAATAATTTCCAAGGTAATTTGCCCACTGACTAAGTCACGGAGGCAAGATTTTTGATTTTTTCCGAGCTCTGCCTTAGCCCAGAGTCTGTGCTGCGTCTTTTTTTTTTTTTGAGACGGAGTCTCGCTCTGTCTCCCAGGCTGGAGTGCAGTGGCCCGCGATCTCGGCTCACTGCAAGCTCCGCCTCCCAGGTTCACGCTATTCTCCTGCCTCAGCCTCCTGAGTAGCTGGGACTACAGGCGCCCGCCACCACGTCCGGCTAATTTTTATTTTTTATTTTTATTTTTTGTATTTTTAGTAGAGACGGGGTTTCACGGTGTTAGCCAAGATGGTCTCGATCTCCTGAGCTTGTGATCCACCCGCCTCGGCCTCCCAAAGTGCTGGGATTACAGGCGTGAGCCACCGCGCCCTGCCGAATCTGTGCTTCTTAAACCACTCTGTCATATTCCAACGTCAGTCAAAACAGGGACATTGCACTTGTGGTATTCTGAATGCCCAGATGGTGGGATGTGAAGAGTTGCCCTGCAAGATCCCCTTTCCAAAACTCTCTCTCCCACTAACTTGCCACAGCACCTGCACCCCATCACTATGAAACCACCCGTGGATGATGGCTTCCTCGCTTGAGGAGCATCCTATGAAAATGCAGGCACGCCATACAGATTTGAAAAAAATTACTCTACGGTACAGTCTAAGACTGATACTGCCTGTTGACCTTGGGTAAGTTACTTGACCTCCTTGTGCCTCACTGTTCTCATCTGTAAAATAGGAATAATAATTATGCCTACCTAGTGAAGGCATGAAGATTCAATGAACGATTATACGTAAAACACCAAGAATACTGGTTGACACACAGTTGGTACAATTTGTGGTTGTTGTTAACTGTGTTTTCTAGCAATCATAGGGGAAATCTGTATGGCCCTTTAAAAAACCCGGCTGAAACCCAAGCTTTAAAAAAAAATTAGTGACTACAAAAGTGCAGCTTCTGCAGTTTCTTTTCAAGTTAGACAAACTATTCAAAACTGAACAAGCATTAATAAGAAGTTGAAGAGTGGAAGGTGGTGAGTGACGGACTACTAACTTGGTTGCCAAGGAAACTCCAGGTTAGACAAAAAGATTGTTGTGGAGGTTGACGTGGACTCAGAGAGTAACCCATGGAACTTCTTTCCTTCTTTTCCCTTAGCCATAAGAGGAAACCAAGCAAAGAGATGAACTGGGAGTTTGAGAGCTAACCCATGGGCTTGGGAGAAAGCCTCATGTTTCAGCAGAAAGCCTGCTCCTCTCTGACAGTGCTTGGCAAGTCTAATGAGGACAGCCAAGAGGATAAGGTAGACATTGCCCTGATCAGCAGCAAACACACCCTCAGGTCAAGAAGAAGCGGAAAGCAACACATCTGGTGGAGATTGTCCGTGGGCCTTTGGACGCCTAAGTGTAAAGTGGGAGAAAAATAAATATTTCTCCTAAGAAGAAGAAAGAAAAAGAGTGTAGGATGAGCCTTAAGAAAGGGCTGTGTGAGCACCTAGATGTTGATATTTCTAGAAAATTACTTCCCTATCATCTTACAGATTTGCTCTGGATTTTTTGTCATGGTAAAATACACATAGCATAAAATTTACAATTTTAAAGCATGCAACTCAATGGCATTATTGCATTCAAGGTGTTGTGCAACCATCATCACTCTCTAATTCCAGAAGGTGTTCATCGCCCCGCAAAGAAGTCCCATTAGCAGTCACTATCCATCCCCCAGTTCCCTAACTACCATTAATCTATTTTCTGTCTCTACGGATTCGCCTACTCTGCATATTTCATATAAATGGGATCACACAACACGTGGCTTGTATCTGACTTCTTTCACTCAGCGTGTTTTCCAGGTTCCTCCATGTTGTAACCTGCATTAGAACTTTAGCCTTTTTATGGCCAGATAATGTTCCATTGTATGGATATATCACATTTTCTTTTTCCATTCAGTTGTTGATGGACAATTGGGTTATTTCCACCTTTTGGCTATTGTAAAGAGTGCTGGCATAAATATTTTGTACAAGTTTCTGTTTCAACACCTCATTTTGACTCTTTTGTATATATACCTGGACTGGAATTACTGACGTGTATGGTGACTCCATTTAACTTATTGAGGAACCACAATCTATTTTCCACAGCAGCTGCAACATTGGAATTGTTATGGATTTTTGCCAACTGAATTAGGAAGAAATAGTAATACTTAGAGCTATAAGGAAGCATTGCCGTTGGTCCCTTTGCAAAGCAATCTGGCAGTGTGAGGAACGGTGTAGTTTCATAGAAAAAGGATGGAACTCAAATCCAATATACCTGGGGTCCAATATCTAGTTCTGCCAATTACTAGTTGGCAAAACAATTAACCTTCCCTAACCTCAGTTTCTTCTTCTGTAAATGGGGTTATTCTTCTGCTTCATAGCATTATGGTAAAGATTGAAGAGTTTTGCCAAAATACCTGGCACCTGATAGGCACCCTATAAGTTCTAGCTATTGTTATTATAATGTATACCGTTTCGGAAAGTATCAAGAGACTGAAAAGTCCTGTCATTTAACTGGAAAATTCTGCCCTTGACAACCTATATGAAGAAAATCAAGTCTACCATTTCTACTAAGGAAAAAAATCCTTCAAAATATATGCCATATTATAAATAAGTCAATAGTACCATTCTTAAGCAAGAAGGAAATGAAGAAAACCAGTTCTTCAGCACCTGCTGTGCCCTGGGTTCTGGGTTAACTTCTTGACATATTCACTCATTAAACACGCATTTATTGAGCCTGTATTACTTACTATTTACTGAACTAGGCCCTGGTGATACAGCACTGAGCAACAGAGACACAGTTGTGAAAGAAAAATAAATTTAGGGGCCCCCAAATCACTAAGCTAAAGAGAAAAGTCAAGCTGGGAACTGCTTAGGGCCAACCTGCCTCCTATTCTATTCAGTCACCCCTCTGCTCACTGAGATCAATGCATATCTGATTGCCTTCTTTAAAGAGGCTAATCAGAAACTCCACAGAATGCAACCATTTGTCTATTATCTACCTATGACCTGGAAGCCCTCTCCCCTGCTTCGAGTCTTCCTACCTTTCCTTCAAGTTGTCCTGCCTTTCCAGACCGAACCGGTGTTCATCTTGCACATGTTGATCCATCGATGTCTCATATCTCCCTAGGATGGATAAAACCGAACTGTACTCTGATCACCTTGAGCACATGTTGTCAGGATCTCCTGAGGCTGTGCCATGGGCGCACATCCTCAAACTTGGCAAAAAAAAAAAAGTTCTAAATTCACTGAGACCTGTCTCAGATTTTTGGATTTCACACAGTCCCTGCCCTCAGGAAGCTTATATTCTAGCAGGAAAGAAAGCCGTAAAACAATTAATAGTAATAGCTAACATTTACTGAGCACATGCTTTGTGCCAAGCCTATTTTAAGTCAGGTGTTGGCAAACTATGAGCCATGAGCCAGATCTGGCCCACCACCTGTTTTTATAAATAAAATTGTATTGGAGTACCACCATACCCACTCATTTATGTATTACTGTCCATGTTTGCTTTTGCACTATGAAGCAGAGCTGAGTAATTGAGACAGAGACCACATGGCCCACAAAACCTAAAGTATTTACCATTTGGTCCTTTACAGGAAAAGTATACTAAACCTCTGCTCTAAGCACAACAGGAGTTGTCCTTAGACATAGGTACAATACTCTTATTATGTTCATTTTGCACATGAAAAGACAGACACAGACAGACAAAGTCACTTGTTCAAAGTCACACACGTAGAAAATGAAACAAATCTATAGTTTAGTCTGGCTATAAAACTCATGCTTTACAATCTATACTATTCTGCCTACCCAAACGAATACAGGGTCATTTCATGTCAACTGTAAAAAGTGTTATGCAAAAGAAGAGTATGTAGCACCTCACTGAGTTGTGCAACCGAGGCTAAGATTTAGGATTTAAAGGGTCAGGAAGAGTTGGGGTGGAAATGGGACACGTTCCAGGTGTAGGGAACAGTGAATGAAGGACTTGAGACAGGGAAGGGCTGGCCCATTCCAGGAAAAGTGTGTCTGGAGACAGATGGGCCTATGGGAGAGGCAGGAAGTAGATGATGCGAGGTTGGGTGGGCCAGGTTGAAGATTTTGAACCTTACTCTAAGACCAGTAATGAGCCATTGAAGGGTCTTATTCAAGAACATACTAATATTAGATTTGCCTTTTTTCAAAGGCGGCTCTGGACAGCGTGGAGACAAGCTTGGGATATGGGAACTAAGAGAGGGAGAGACTCATTAGAAACGATTGCCAAAATCCTGATGAGAGACAGTGCTGGTTTGACCAGGGCTAGGACAGGAGAGAGAAGAGACAGATTCAGAAGGGGAATGGAGCAGAATCAGTAAGATGTGGCGCCTGACTGGCTATGGTGGTGAGAGGGAAAGGGGTCACGGTTAGGCATCCAAGTTTCTGGCTTGGGTACTCAGTATGTATTGCTTCTGGCATATTGTTCTGGGTTTTGAAGTGTAACAATGGAATCTGCTGTAGCTAGTTTGCGAAAAAAGAGAGTTATAAAGGGATATGGAGAATCTTTGTTAGAAAGAGTCTTTGTTAGAAAGTTTCACCAGGGAACAACTCTCTGGTGAAAACAGCAAGGAGACTCCAGAACATGGCTGCCGCTGCTCACACCTGTGTCAACAAGATGGAGGTGCTCCGCCCTACCTTTCCAGCTCCACTGAGAAGCAAAGGCCCTGGTGCATCTGATTGGTTGGATTGGTGGATTCTAGGTCACATGACTGCATCCTAGCAGTAAGGAAGGCTGGGAAATGTAGTTCGTTTTTGGGGGGGATTTTTGGTTTGCATGTTGGGGAAAAATCAAATGTGGAGAAGATGTTCTAGAGATTCTGGGCTGCTTCAGGGCTGGGTGCGGTGCCTCATGCCTGTAATCCCAGCACTTTGGGAGGCCAAGGCGGGCCAATCACTTGAGGCCAGGAGTTGGAGACCAGCCTGGCCAACATGGCAAAACACTGCCTCCGCTAAAAATACAAAATTTAGCTGGGCGTGGCCGTGCATGCCTGTAATCCCAGCTACTCAGGAGGCTGAGGCATGAGAATCTCTTGAACCCTGGAGGGGGAGGTTAAGTGAGCCAAGATAGCACCACTGTACTCCAGCCTGGGCTGCTTCAAAGGGCACATACCTGCTATAGCAGATAGCAGGGAATTAAGGTAAGGGTTAGGTGTTAGAGTCAGCTGAGATCACAGCTGAAATCACTTAGAAGGAAAACACCAAAGGTAGAGCCAGTTTGAGAAGGGAAATAAATAGGGGTTTATTTCTGGACCCACTGAATGAGCAGTGCCCATGATATCCAGGAGGCAGCTGGAGAGATCTCGTTTAATCCTCAAAGCAAACTATGAAATCTACGTTAAAATCTACTTGCTCTAATGTCACATAAGAAGAATGTGGAAAAAATAGGACATGAATCCACGATATTTTGGCTCCAGTAGTCACAGTTTTTCCTGTCTCATAAACACTGTCTTCCAACTTCATTATCGTCCTTTTAACCTCTGCCTGTCTTTGGTTAATATAATTAATACTTTTAATTCTATTTGTATTCTATTTTTATTACTCCCAACTTGACAAACACCATGGAACTCTCACCATTTGTCCCTGTCAAACACAAAGTCACCACAGCTCTCTGAAAGTCATGCTGAGATCACAGGTTTTGCACTCCATCCTTTCTGCTTAACTGGACTGGGGCAATGTGCCCCGTGAGAAGATGCGTTCTAAATTGTGGTTTTCAAAACAAAGCTGGAGTGGGCAATGTTTCTCTCGGCACTACCCTTTAAATCACCACCAAAATGTACTCAGCCTTCCAGAGGAATTGGCCTAACAGCCTCATTCATGCTCAAGGAAGAGTCTATCATATTCCAACAAGCTTTTCTGTAGAAATGTCATGTTGATTGTACAGTTTATATAAAAATGCACAGGACTTAATTTAAACCAAAACAATTTTGGAAAAAAAAGAACAAAATTGGAGGACTTATTTTACCTGGATTACAAGACTTACTATAAAGCTACAGTCATCTACACAGTGTAGTATTGGCGAAGGATAATCATAAGATGAATAGAAGAGACCCAGAAATAGATGCACACATATATGATCAATTAATATTCAACAAAGGTCCCAACGTGATTCAGTCTTTTCAACAAATGTTGCTTAACCAACTGATATCCATAAAGAAAAAAAAAGAACCTCCACATTTACCTCACACCACACACGAAAGCTAACTCCACAAAGGATCTTAAACCACAATGTAGGAGCGAAAACTATAAAACATCAAGGAAAAAACAGGAGAAATTCTTTGTGATCTTAGAAATAGACAAAAAATTCTTAGGATACAGAAAAGCACCAACAATGAAAGAAAATATTAATGAAATGGACTTCATCAAATTGAAAGTTCTTGTTCTTTGAAAGATACTGTTAAGACCATAAAAAGACAAACAATACACCAGGAACTAATTATTGTAAAAATCTAGTGGTTTTTCTTCTTATGGTTGAGCTGTAAACTATAGTAGATACATATACATCTGACAATGGACTTATATTAAGAATGTATAGCTATGTTTACAACTCAATCATGAGACAAACCACTTGATTTTTTTTGTAATTTGCGAAAGACCTCAACCAGCTTCACTAGAGAGGATACACAAACGGTCCACAAGCACATGAAGGGATTCTCAACATCATTAGTCATCAGGAAAATGCAGATTAAAAGCACAATGAGCTAGCATCACACACCCACTAAAATGGCTAAAATTAAAGAGACAGGCAGTACCATGCTGGCAAAAAAGTGGAGCAACTGGGGTTGTAAAATTGTGCTTTGGAAAATAGTTTGGCGGTTTCTTTAAAAGTGAAACATATACTTAACATATGACCCAGAAATTCTGCTTCTAGATATCTACCCAAGAAAAATGAAAACATATGTACTCAAAAGATTTGTATATAAATGCTCAAGCAGCTTTCTTCAGAAAAAAAATGTGTTACATCCATGTACTAAAATATATCCCCAGCAATGTAAAGGAATGATATACTGGCACATGCAATAACATAGATAAGCTGTGAAAATGTTATTATTAGTGTTTCAGTCTTTTTTTCATGATGCCCCTAAACCAAACAAAACACATAAAAGTTCAGTTTATTAACTTGTTAGGCCCAAACGGCCTCAAAATAGTGGTTCCTGTGGCATCCAACACATCTGTGTTTCCCTTGAAACTTTAAAATATCCATGATGCACCATGAATTTGCTGTAGCATCCCAGAGTACCCCGGCAGAGTCTGAGAACCATGGGGCTAAATTAATCTAGTGACTGAGAAAAGAACAATGGTTGCCTGAAGTTGGGGGAAAGGAATGTTAGGGAACTTTCCAGGATGATGGAATTTATCTAAAGTTTGATTGCGGTGCCGGTTACATTTTTGCATACATTTGTCAAAACTCATAAAAGTGTATTCCTAAAATGGATGCATTTTATTAGCTGTTAGATGTAGATACCTCAACAAGGTTGACTTAAAGGCCAGCACTTCGAGAGGCTGAGGCGGGAGGATAGTTTCAGCCCAAAACTTGGAGACCAGCCTGGGCAACATAGGGAGAACCCTGTCTCTATCAAAATAAAAATAAAAAAATAGCCAGGCATGGTGGGGCACACCTGTAGTCCCAGCTGCTCACGAGGCTGAGCTGGGAGAATCACTTGAGCCCGATAAATGACTACCATTTATCGTGCCACTGCACTCCAGCCTTGGCAAAAGAGTGAGACCCTGGCCGGGCGCAGTGGCCCAAGCCTGTTATCTCAGCACTTTAGGAGCCTGAGGCAGGTGGATCATCTGAGGTCGGGATTCAAGACCAGCCTGACCAACTTGCAGAAACCCCATCTCTACTAAAAATACAAAATTAGTCAGGCATGGTGGCACATGCCTGTAATCCCAGCTACTCAAGAGGCTGAGGCAGGAGAATCACTTGAACCCGGGTGGCAGGGGTTGCGGTTAGCCAAGATCGTGCCATTGCACTCTAGCCTTGGCAACAAGAGTGAAACTCCATCTCAACAAAAAAAAAAAAAAAAAAAAAGAGACCCTGTCTCGAAAAATAAAGGTAAATTTAAAAATAAATAATATCCAAATATATCTATTCTGGGTATGAAAACATATCTCCTCCTGCATACTCACATATCCCCTCACATACACAGTCATGCCCACTCCTTTTTCTGCTTGTTCATAGAATTGCTGCATTATACTTAGTTATTTTGTGAATGGCCCCACTAGCTGACTCTTAGACTTGATCATTACCTCCTTTCTTTCCCTGTCTCTTGTCCACTCCTGACAATTGAAGATGCTTTCATCATTTATTTCCCCTGTCCCCCACACCTCCCCAACATCCGGATATGAGGGAATGCTGTGAACCCAAGTTGAACAGCAAGAAAGAAGCCACAAGAACTTAAAAGGCACTTGTAGGCATGAACCACCATTAGAAATGAAGAATGTGGTGTCTGGGTATACAATGGCTTGCATAGAGTACATGCTTGCTAAGTGTCTGTTCACCTGGGTTTACTGAATTTGCTGAGACTTTAAGTTTTCTCAGATACACTTTCGTTATTATTGAGTAATAATTTGAACCTACCTCCTGTATAGCCTATATAACTACCATTTATTGAGCATCTGCTTTTCTGATAGACACTACAATTAACACTTTTAGTTTTCTGTCATGAAATCACCCCAACTCTGTGAGATGAATATTATTATCTTCATTTACAGATCAGGAAACTGAGGCTCACAGCTGTTAAGCACATGGATCTGTTGCACAGGTACTAAGTGGAGGTGCTGTGATTTCTGTTCCAGTCTGTCTACTCGAACAGTTCATTGTCGTTACTATGCCTCTCTGGCTAACCACGTGCCTCTGATCTGAGTATTATAAAAGAGTAGAACCTTATTATGGGAATCTGAACCTCATGATATGTCAGACTAAAATACAAGGAAGGATGTAGTTTGTTTAAAAAAAAAAAAATACATGTGAGAAAAAGCTGCTGGGAAGATTCTTTCTCATAGTTTTTCATCGTAAACTCTAGGAAAACAAAATACAAGAATCATTTCTCTCTATAGTACCAATAGTCATCAAAATTTATGTTGGGTGATTTTCCCCCCTTATTTTCCTTAAGGTTTGTGCTTTACCCTTTAACAAATGTTTGCAACAAATTTTCTCCAGCTAAAACTTGTTTCATCTTTGGGACATTTCCTACAAGCAATAGTTTTGTCTTATCTTGGGATCCAGAGCTGGAAGGGGCTCAGACACCTGCGGCTTTACCTTCCTTCCTTGCAGCAGGTAATTCTTTGCCTGGATGAACTGACTTCAAGCTGCTTTTAAAGCCCCCAGAAGGCACTAGCATTCTAGGCTCGGAGATGCTTTCTCAGAGCCAGGAAGCTCTTCTTGAGTCTGACATCAATCTCACATTTTGCAGTTTTAGCTTGCCTCCACTTTTTTGTCCTTCTGTAGTTGATCCAAGTCTCTTTCACCCGGGATTAAATCGCAGGTACTCTGCCTGGGTGCCCCTTGATGCCTCGTTGATGCCTTTGTTCAGGTGCCTTTCATCTCTGGAGATGCCCACTGGCTACCCAGGGCCACCTGATGACTCCCACAACAACCTTGGTATTCAGGATCACGGCCTCAGCCTCCTCTGAGGGGAGTCCTTTTATAACTAGAGTGACCATCTGTCCTGTCTGCTGGTCCAGTGCTGGTGGAGGCCTATTGTCCACACAATTATTAAGAGTGCCCCCTTTCTTTTACCCTCAACGGTGCCTTGGTTTGCTTAATAAATAATACAATCCCCTTATTTGTAGGTTATGAAGCATCAGGGTGATTTCCCTGAACCTTCCAGCTGTAGGTGCCCCACATGAATGATCAGAGACTAGAGAGAGTGATTCAGCACAGAGTGCTCAAGAGCTGCACTGGGCAATGTGGTCATCAATAACCATACGTGGCTACTGAGCTGCATATGTATAGCTAGTCCTAATGGAGATGAGCTGAATGTGTAAAATGCACTCCAGATTTCAAATACTTAGTACAAAAAACTATGTAAAAGGGCGTGTTAATAATTTTTATATTGATTAGCTGGGCATGGTGGTGCACACCTGTGGTCCCAGCTGCTTGGGAGGCTGAGACAAGAAGATCATTTGAGCCCAGGAGGTCAGGGCTGTAGTGAGGTATGATCGAGCCACTGCACTCCAGCCTTGGCAACAGAGCAAGACCCTGTCTCAAAATAATAATAATAATAATAATTTTTATTTTGAAATAACATTTTTGGTGTGTCTGGGTAAATATTACATATTTACTTTGTTTTATTTTGTTTTTTTGTTGAGATGAGGTGCCCAGGCTGGAGTGCAGTGGCACTATCTCAGCTCACTGCAACCTCTCCCACCTGGGTTCAAGCGATCCTCTGGTCTCAACATCCCAAGTTGCTGGGATTACAATTGTGTGCCACCACTCCTGGCTAATTTTTGTATTTTTGGTAGGGATGGGGTTTTGCCATGTTAGCCAGGCTGATTTCAAATGCCTGACCTCAATGATCCACCTGCCTCAGCCTCCCAAAGTGCTGGGATTACAGGCGTGAGCCACCATGCCCAGCTTATTTATTTATTTTTGAGACAGGATCTCACTCTGCCACCCAGGCTGGAGTGCAGTGGTGCAGTCTCGGCTTACTGCAGCCGCAACCTCCCAAGCTCAAATGATCTTCCCACCTAAGCCTCCCAAGTAGCTGAGACTGTTGGCAAGTGCCACCACACTTGGCTAATTTTTAAATGTTTTTGTAGATACAAGGTCTTGCTATATTGACCAGGCTGATCTTGAACTCCTGGGCTCAAGGGATCTTCCTGCCTCAGCCTCCCAACGTGTTGAGATTACAGGCAAGAGGCACCTCTTGTGCCTAATATATTTATTAAAATCTATATGTAATTAAAATTAAAAATCTATTATTAAAATTATTTTACTTCTTTAAATATGGCTACTAGAAGAAGTGATGTTACACACGTGGCCTGCATTCTGATTCTATTGGATGGTGCTGCTCCAGATGCAATAATTCATTCCCAGGAGTGTTCCCACTACTAACTCTTCCTTTCCTTCCACAAACCAACATTGGGCTGCCAAAGGGCAGATAGTAACACTTTTAAGTATTGCTCCACCTGGGCCAGGCGCGATGGTTCACACCTGTAATCCCAGCACTTTGAGAGGCCGAGGTGGGCGGATCACGAGGTCAGGAGTTTGAGACCAGCCTGACCAACATGGTGAAACCTTGTCTCTACTAAAAATACAAAAATTAGCCAGGCGTGGTAGCACATGCCTGTAATCCCAGCTACTCATGGGGCTGAGGGAGGAGAATCGCTTGAACCCAGGAGGCAGAGGTTGCAGTGAGCCAAGATCATGCCACTGCACTCCAGCCTGGGAGACAGAACGAGACTCCGTCTCAAAAATAAATAAATAAATAAAATAAAAGTGAAAATAAATAGAGGCAGAAATGGAGAAAAGAGGAGGGAAAAGGTGGGAAAAAGAAAGAAAGAGACAGAAACAGCAGAGAGGTACAGAGGAAGAGAGTGTGCAGGTCCTGGGAACACACAAGGAGTGAGTGGCTTGGGCCATAGCTTGTTACCTGCTGAGCTTTCCAGACAAGCTATCACCACAAGTCATTGAAATCTCACCTACTTTTCAATCCCCATCAACTGCTTTAATGTGTAAGAATGTGTAGCCACAGTCTCCAACAATCACACTGTCTCATCAAGAGCCAGGGCTCTCTTATAACAGTTGCAATCTGGAATGCACACTAAATGATGGGGTCTTCAGGAGAGTTTTGGGTTTATGATCAAAGCCAGATATCACCTAACTCCACCTAGCCTGTGAGGACAGGCTTCCTAACGTCCCACTCCAAAGGAAATTCCTCTCCATTCCTTGGTGGTAATAGTGTTACATCTTCCTTGGCATCATAGCATTTCTACCTTCCCACTTTTCTAAGAATCTGAGAAGGGCATAGAGGTTTGAGCGAGAGGTCCTCCCATGCCTCTGAAAAGGGATGCCACATGTCCTCCAAGAATTTGATCTTAGCATCTGAGACAAATGGTAAATTAAAATGTAACCCCAAAGCAGAACCCCTCCCCATCAAATACTTGGATCTGATTTTTCAGGCTGGACGGGCTTGGATTTGCCATGTAATCTACAATGGGGCAGGTTGTTGGTACAGCTCACTCCCTTGAACCCCACGAGGCCAATATGTGGCCTCACAGCCCAGACTTTCAGAGAGGGTGAGATCGTCCCTGCCACACAAATTAGCACATTCTCTTTTATGCCCTTGCAAACCCAGCATTCTTGTCTCAAGACACTCTATGCCTCTCCAAAGATAAAGCTCTTTGATCCAGCCCCTTCGTATGTCCTATAAACCCTCAGAGTTTTCTTCATTAATTCTCACTCTGCTGGCTCTGAAGAGAGAGGGCTCAGACCCTGGCACATGTGTTACCCAGAATGGGAGCTCAAACAGTGGGTTTGGGTTCAGCTCTGCCCCTTGTCCTCTCTCTGCTTTCCCCAGCAGTGCTGGGGGCAGATTTCTCCTAAAGTACCTGAAGGCAAACATAATTTGCCAGCACAGAAGTCAGTTTTCTTTGGAGGACCTCCCAGCCTAATCCACATGAAAGTGATCACCTCCTTCTATCATGATGGCTTTGGCCCCACTTCCACAATAAGTGACGCACTTACCATGCTCTGGCTCTGCTCCAGCACACTGGCTTCTTTCATGGTTGACTTTCCACTTACAGAGGGTCTCCCACATTAACAGACAGTGCTTCTTCAGTGTTCCCAAATTTCCAACACATACTCATCTTTGGGATTCAAGATTGAAAAATAGGAATTCTTAGGAATCTTCAGGCATTCTTAAATGCATAAGCTATTAAATAGTTTTTCTTTTTTTTTTTATTTTTTGAGAAAGAGTCTCACTCTGTCACTCAAGTTGGAGTACACTGGCACAATTTTGACTCACTGTGGCCTCTACCTCCTGAGCTCAAGCAATCCTCCTGCCTCAGCCTCCCAAACTGCTGGGATTATAGACATGAGTCACCACACCCAATCTAATCTATTACATAATTTTCTTTTTTTTTTTTGAGACAGAGTCTTGCTCTGTTGCCCAGGCTGGAGTGCAGTGGCGCCATCTCGGTTCACTGCAAGCTCCGCCTCCTGGGTTCATGCCATTCTCCCGAGTAGCTGGGACTACAGGCGCCCACCACCACGCCAGGCTAATTTTCTGTATTTTTTAGAAGAGATGGGGTTTCACCGTGTTAACCAGGATGGTCTCGATCTCCTGACCTCATGATCTGCCCGCCTCGGCCTCCCAAAGTGCTGGGATTACAGGCGTGAGCCACCGCGCCCGGCCTTATTACATAATTTTCATAACATCTTGTTTATGTGTTTTAAAATCACAATGAGTGACTACAATAAAAAAAAGAGTTCAATATAAGCTTTTTTTTTTTTTTTTTTTTTTTTTTCTCCAGACTGGGTCTTGCTCTGTTACCCAAGCTGGAGTGCAGTGGTGCAGTCTCGGCTCACTGCAACCTCCACTTCCTGGGTCCAAGCAATTCTCATGCCTCAGTCTCCCAAGTAGCTGGGATCACAGGCAGTGCCACCATGCCTGGCTAATTTTTGTATTTTTACATAGTAAAGACGCGTAGAGATGGGTTTTCACCATGTTGGCCAGGATGGTCTTGAACTCCTGACCTCAAGTGATCCATCTGCTTCAGCCTCCCAAAGTGCTGGGATTACAGGCATGAGCCACCATGCCCAACCAGCTCATTTCTTTTTTTAATGATGAAAATATATTGTCAGTTTCACAAAGAATTGTAACCTACAGCAATATTCAATCACTGAAAGACACCAGCAAACACTATTGGATGGTATTTGAATAATATTATATTCAGATCTACTAGCAAGGTTTACAACACCACTCTCAGGTGTCAAAATTGCAGTGTGAGGGTGAATTTTGTTTCAAAGTTAATTTTTCTTGTAACCCACTCATAGAATTTACATAAAGTACACTATACGTATGAACTTATTTGTATTTATTTTAGTTGCAAAAATGACTTGCTGTTATCAGGAGACAGGACCATGAACACACATACAACAGCTACAAGTAACACTGACTAATTAAATTGTGATCACTTTAGGAAGGTATGCATCATATTATATAATTTTAAACACAAGGTAAAACTAAATATTTATGTAAGTGGAAGAACACAAATTTAGGAAAGTGATGACTTTGGATTAGGGACAAGCCCAGCGAACTGTGCGGGGGAACAAATGGAAACTTCACTATTATCCACAATCATCTGTCTCTTATTTTTTAAAAAATACAAAGCAAAATCAACAATGTCGGCATTTATTATTTCTGGAGGTATTATGTGTACACTGATTTAGGTTTCTAATCTGTACCTTTCTGTGTATTTTTAATTCCTAAGCAGTTTTTAAGAAATAAGAGAATAATGCAGTCTGAATTCTTGGACTGTTGTCTGACTGGCATCTCAGGAAAAGTAATCACAGACCTCTGGTCTGCAGAATCCCTTAGTGACCCCCGAAAATGGTCGTGCACACACATTCATGCACACACACAACACGGGCACAAACAGGACACAAGGGATCTTTCAGTCACTTGTTGAGCCCGGGTAAGTACACAAGGAACTTAAGATCTCAGAGCTCCACCAGGCCTTCCTGAAGGAAAACAACTTCATAAAGTGTTCACAATGCGGGGACTGACCGCTGCTCTGAACCCCCATCTCAGAGGAGGGCAAGGCATGTCTTGGGCATCACAGACGGCAAATGGACAAGGGAAAATCTCAGACCTCCATGGGCAGGGTCCCCTGGACATTCTTAGAGGCAGACTAGCAAAAGTTCCTCTTAGAATTAATTTCACGAAAGCCTTGAATCTCATTCTATGAATTAAACATTACGCTAGAAACTTGAGATATGTTAAATGAAAATAAAAGGTATTATCCTTGGCCCCACGGTGCTAACTTTCTAGCACGGTATGTACACACAGACAACAGATCCTGGCATGTGTCACTGGTAACTATTAACTTAGGTAGAAATGTAGGTAACTTGTTACAAGAACAAGAGACAATGAGAAAGCCTTCTTGGAGAAAGTGACTCTTGAGCTGGACTTTCACAGGATATGATTTCTCCTGATAAGAGAAGGGAAGAAGCCAGGTGCAGTAGCTTAAGCATGTAATCTTAGCAGTTTGGGAGACCAAGGCAGAAGGATTACTTGAGGCTAGAAGTTCAAAACCAGCCTAGGCAGCATAGCAAGACCCTGTGCCTACAAAATATTTTTTAAAAAATTAGCCAAGCACAGCGGCATATACCTGTAATCCCAGCTATTTGGGAGGCTGAAGGGGGAGGATCACTTGAGCCCAAGAGTCCAAGGCAACAGTGAACTATGATTGCACCACTACACTCCAACTGGGATAAGAGAGCAAGATCTTGTCACTTAAAAAAAAATTTAAGGGAAGAGAGAACATTCTAGACAGAAAGACAAACCCACAACAAATCTCAGAGGCATAAAGTATATCACTGGAGAACAGGGTAGCAAAAAAATGCTGAAAACATGGGCAGGGTCAACACGTGAGTGTACTTACTGCTGTATCCGTCAGGATGGGCCAGAGTGTGCTGCAATGGTAACAAAGTTCTTAGAACTCTGTGACTTAGCCCTGTAAAGGTTTATTTCTCGCTCACAAAAAGTCTAAGACAGCAGGCTGTCTCCTCCTCCCTCCATAGCCTCTAGGTAAGATCTTTTCTTGCCTCGTCCAGTTTCTGGTGGCCCCAGATGTTCCTGGGCTCTCAGCATCATGCCAATCTCTGCCTCCGTCTTCACACAGCCTTCTCTCCTCTGTGTCTATCTGTGTCCAGATTTTTCTCTTCATATAAGGACATCGGTCATAGTAGATTAGAGCCCACCCCAATGTCCTCATTTTGCCTTGATGATATCTGCAAAGACTATTTCCAAATAAGGCCACACTCACAGGTGTGAGGAGTTAGGATTTCAACATAACTTTTAAGGAGACACACACACACAGCCTACAAGGTCGCCATGGCAGGACAGGAGAGAGCTCGGGGAAAACACAGGATGTTTTAAGGGTCAGGCGTAGAAATGGCTTCCATCACTTTTGTCTCTCTCCTATTGGCCAGAACCTGGTCAGTTGGTCTCAGTCTAATGCGAGAGAAAGGGAGTGTAGAGGAGCATGTGAATGTCTAGTAAGTATCCACGGTGTTCTCTGGGACTTCCATGTTTAGGAGGCTTCAGCCTTTGTCCCTCAGGCAACAGGATGCCAAAAGTGTGGGGAGGGAGAGGAGAGGAGCAGGTAAAGTGAGCAGCAGTCGGTCGTGGCTGACGGGTTAGACAGGAGCAGTCCAGGAGGTCGGATGGGTGAAGACGCCATCGAAGTGACACAGAGGGTGATGAAGACCTGCACCCAGGCTGGATTAGTAAGAAGAGAGAGGGTGCAATCACTTTGAGGAAATTTTCAGAGAACCAGACAGAGAGAAAAGAGAAAGAATCATTTTTCTGTCTTACAATCCATTTACATCAGAATATTAAAGAGTTTGAGCTGAAGGAATGCATTCAGCTTTGAAGAAACTCTTCCAAATAGTTCACAACGTTTCCAAATGTTCAAAACGAGATCATTCTGCTAAAATTGTCTATTATAGTAGATACCACTGAAGTAAGTTCAGAGTTGCGCATAATGAAACCTGGAGAGGCGATGAAGGAGCAAAGTCAAACCAGAAATCTCTCTTTGAGGACTTTCCTTGTTTTGCAAGGGGATCACAGAGAAAAGCACACATTTTGGGAAAATATCCTGGAGGCTGCATGTTTCCACTTTGATGCCATTTCTGCAAGATCATGCCAAAAGTTCAGCACTACTCCTGGGGCAGTAAAAGGAACAAGCCCCAGGGATGGCAAAGTCCACACCAGATGCAAGCTAGAAGGGGCGGCTTCCCACGGACACGTTTGAGTTCTGTGTTCTCAGGGATAACTTGCCCCAGCATACCCATGCCCTGCAAGATAAACAGCTCTCCAGGAGCGGGGAGTCCTGCCTTTCAGGCACCCTGGCCACGTCCCTTCCTGGGGAACACGTACATTGAGAATGTCTAATCTTTTGGCTTCCCTGGGCCACACTGGAAGAAAAAGAACTTGGCTGCGGTCACACATAAAATACATAACACAGCTGGATGCAGTGGCTCACGCCTGTAGTCCCAACACTTTGAGAGGCCCAGGTGGGTGGATCATCTGAGGTCAGGAGTTTGAGACCAGCCTGGCCCACATGGTGAAACCCCATCTGTACTACAAACACAAAAATTAGCCGGGCATGGCAATGTGTGCCTGCAATCCCAGCTACTTGGGAGGCTGTGGCAGGAGAATTGCTTGAACCTGGGAGGAAGACGTTACAGTGAGCTGAGATCATGCCACTGCACTTCAGCCTGAGTAAGAAAGTAAGACTTTGGAAAAAACAAACAAACAAACAAAAAACACACACACTAACAATAGCTGATGAGCTATAAAAAAAAAAAAACACACACACACAAAAAAGTCTCATAATGTTTTAAGAAAGCTTACAAATTTGTGTTAGGCCACATTCAAAGCCATCCTGGGCCTCATGCAGACTGCAGGCCACAGGCTGGACAAGCTTCATGTACATGTATTTGCTTCCCATTCTACTGTCCTGTTCAAAAGGAATCAACCTGTACTTTATTCCTATAAGGAGTTTTGAAACACAAGGCTGAAAGGGATCGATTTGTTCAAGAGGAGCCCCTAGCCCCCTGAAGGGCGGCAAGGCTGACGATCCCTTCCAGGAAGAAAGCTTTCCAGGCAATAGGCAGGACACCGCTGTGCTGCAGAGGCCTGAGGGCTCCGTGTGGCGGAGAGCTCAGCTCTGCGTGTAGTGGGTTCATGCTGGGATGCACATTCTTTGTCGCTCAGTCAAGCTGTAACCCAGAAAGTTAGCATTTGCTTCAGTGTGACACGGACCATATTGCGACCATTCCCTCTCTTTTCCCGCTGCTGCCTGGAGGATCTGACCTCTGCTTAGGGAGACAAGCACTCACACCCTCCACTTAGCTCATGAAACCCCATGTTCTAAATTCACAAGGCATCCCCGAGTCAGAGCAGCCGGCCAAGTTTGGGAACTTGAACAACGTACTCTTCGTACATCGGAAATGCTGTTTAGAAGCTGGGTGGCTCACACCTGTAATCCCAACACTTTGGGAGGCCAAGGTGGAAGGATTGCTTAAGACCAAGAGTTCAAGACCAGCCTGGGCAACATAGTTAGACTCCATTTCTACAAAACAATCTTGTAAAAAAATTAACTAAGTGTGGTGGTGCACGCCTGTAGTCCCAGCTGGTCAGGAGGCTGAGATGGGAGGATCACTTTGGCCCAGAAGGTCAAGGCTGCTGTGAGCTGTGAGTGCAGCCTGGGTGACAGAATGACACCCTATCTCTAAAAAAGTTAAATGACGTTTCAGCCAGAATGCCTTGCTCTTTTTCCTTCTCTTTTTCCTCCCCGCGTCTCCCATTTAAATCTTCCTTCTCACTCTCCTTTGGCTCAAGTGGATCCCACTGTCCAGAGCACAGTGGAAGGTCAGGGACAATTTTAAAGAGTGTTTGATGGGCACGGTGGCTCACGCCTGGAATCCCGACATTTTAGGAGGCCGAGGTGGGGGATCACCTGAGGTCAGGAGTTCAAGACCAGCCTGGTCAACATGGTGAAACCTCATCTCTACTAAAAATACAAAAATTAGCCGGGCATGGTAGTGGGCGCCTGTAATCCCACCTACTCAGGAGGCTGAGGCAAGAGAATCACTTGAACCCGGGAGGCGAAGGTTGCAGTGAGCTGAGACTGTGCCACTGCACTCCATCCTGGGTGACAGAGTGAGACTCCTGTCTCAACAACAACAAAAAAAGAAAGTTGATTGGGGTATTTTGAGGGAGCAACACCTCTAAGGTGTAAAGAAAGCAAGGCAAGTGATCGCACCATTGCACTCCAGCCTCGAGGAAAAGAGCAAAAACTCCGCTCTTTATGTGTTTATTAAAATAATATTTAAATACATATTTACATACTTAACATAAATTCTAAAATTATTTAAATGATATTTAAATAAATATTATTTGTTTATACATAAATAATACTTATAAGTGGGAGCTAAACAATGTGTACTCATGGACACAGAGTGTGGAATCATATACACTGGAGACCCAGGAGGGCATCAGGCAGGTGAGGGATGAGAAATTACTTACTCAGGGCAATGTACATTATTTGAGTGATGGTTACACTAAAAACCCAGACATCACCACTACTCAATATATCCATGTAACAAAACTGCACTTGTACCCCTACATTTATACAATTTTTTTTTTAACATGGAGTCTTGCTCTGTCGCCCAGGCTCGAGTGCAGTAGCGCAATCTCAGCTCACTGCCACCTCCACCTCCCAGATTCAAGTGATTCTCCTGCTCTCAGCCACCCGAGTAGCTGGGATTACAGATGCATTCCACCACGCCCGGCTAATTTTTTGTGTTTTTAGTAGAGACAGGATTTCATCGTGTTAGCCAGGATGGTCTCGATCTCCCGACCTCGTGACCCGCCTACCTCGGCCTCCCAAAGTGCTGGGATTACAGGCGTGAGCCACAGCACCAGCAATTTATACCTTTTTTTTTTTTTTTTTTTTTTTTTTTTTTTTTTTAGAATACAGTATTATCAGATCAAAGACAAATGAGGAGGAAAGTAGGATGGTAATCATTCCCCTCTAGAAAGCAAATTCCACTCTCCCCTCTTAGATCCTGGACCTTTCAAGGGTAAGGACTCTGATCTCCATTCTCTCAGACACCACAATGTACCTTGTGAGTACTTTTTACGTGGCTTGTGACTAACTGAATGCTTTCTGTACACCTCAGGTGATTTGCACACAGTTAACTGAAGACCAACAAAGGAAAGCTCATGTATCATGGAGCTCCACCCCGTGTGATCTGCTGGAGAGCGCGGTTGTATAGGTGTTTTTCTGTCTAGCAGGGATTGTTGGAACAGATTGGAAATGCCCCGCTAGGGTCTGCTAGCCTTCCCTAGCTGCAGAAGTTGTTAACATATTTTAATCACCCACATACACATGCAAGGTTAATGATCTTTATGATCTCTTTTGACTTGAAATTCACCTGCTTAAAACTCCTCAGGGGCTCCTGATTTAATTCCTGAGAATATCCAAAATCCTGAAATCTTCAAAGTTTTACATCAGCAGTTCTCAAACATTCTAACCTCAGAACGTGTTTAGACTCATGAAAGATATTTAAGACCTCAAAGGGTTTTTGTGTATGTGAGTTATATCTGTCAACATCTACCATATTAGAAATTTAAACTGAGAACATTTTCTTTCTAATTATGAATTCGTTTTAAAATAACAATAATAAAACAATGTTTTTGACAGGGTCTCACTGTGTCACCCAGGCTGGAGTGCACCATGGCTCACTGCAACCTTGACCTCCTGGGCTCAAGCGATCCTCCTGCCTCAACCACCTGAAGTGCTGGGATTACAGTCATGAGCCACCACACCCGGCCATCAAACAATTTTTTGGTTTTTTTGGTTTTTTTTGAGACAGGATCTTGCTCTGTCACCCAGACTGTAGTGCAGGGGCACAATCACGGCTCACTGTAGCCTCGACCTCCAAAGTTCAAGCCCAAGGGATCCTCCCACCTAAGCCCCACCCCACACCCTCAAGTAGCTTGGACTACAGATGCACACCACCACACCCGGCTAATTTTTGTATTTTTTGTAGAAACAGGGTTTCACCCCATTGCCCAGGCTGGTCTCAAACTCCTGGGCTGAAGTAATCCGCCCACCTCAGCCTCCCAAAATGCCGGGATTACAGATATGAGCCACTGCACCTGGCCATATAACAGTTTTTAATTTAATAGTGTTTATTGTTTAAACAACAATAAAACTTTTGTTAATATAATTAACATAAATAAATATAATTAACATATGTAACATAACAAATATAATTAACATATATAATATAAATATAATATTTTGTTAACATAATCAACTTAAATAAATGTAATTAACATAAATATTATTGATGCAAATAACCCATTTATGAAATCTAACTCTATTTTTCAAAGCACACAATTTTTAGTGAAAAGAGTGGTATTTTATATTTTTGCAAATCTCTTCATGTCTGACTTAACAGAAAACAACCAGATTCTCACGTCTACATTCAAACTGCTGTGATAAGTTATGTCAGTACATCTAGAGAAAACCTGGCTTCTCACAGATACGCAGTTGGAAAAGAGAAGAATGCTTAACAGGCATTTCAGATAATGGTGAATATTCTCTTTTGATATTACACCAAATCTCAGCACATAGTCATTTCTTAAAGGTTAGTTGCAATGTTGAATCTGAAACCATACTAGTAACCTTTTCAGACTCAATTATATTAAAATTCACAAAATTGTCTTGTCCTTTGTCCTTTGAATGGGTCTGTCATGCATACATGATTTTCTATCATCATGTCATTTGGAAAATATTGGATCACTGAGTTAAGCGGATCTTCCAAATGTTGTCACAGTACACTTTTACATTATCAAAAAAATTAAATCACATTCATTAAATCACCCCCATCTCATCAGAAAAGTCTTCAAGTATTAGAGAACCATGCAAGTTAAGCACAACAGATACAAGTTTTCCAAAATTCTAGTTTTCATTTGGAAACTCAAATTGTATTATTGGCCATAAATAATAATTACTGTATTTCTTGAAGAGACAGCTCCCTTGGTTCATTTTTTGAAAAAATACCTGGCAGGTGTCCAAGTCTGAAGAGTCATAGTTCGATTGTCTGCCATCACTCTTTCAAGGAAAGCTGGCGTTCCGTGAAGAAAGGGCTAGTGGGGCTTGCAACTCAATCGCAACTCAACTGCTTTTCCCTGAGAAAACTGCTGGAGTTTGGTATGCAGCCAAGCACTCGATGCATCCAAATTTTTTAAAGTATACTCAAGACAAGAGATTTAATAAATTAGTAATTGTTTTACAACTTCGTCAACATCCTTAAATGAAACTGGATTTTTTTTCTGCAAATGCAGGTGGTGAAGAATAAAATGACACCTGGTACAGCCTTGATGTGGGCTAAAGCCCCATCATTTTTACTTACATCTGTTTTGCATTTTAACAGTGAAATGTCAAAATGATACAAAAAGCAAGTACCGTCTTAGTAGTAGTATGAAAAACTGATTCAACTTCTCATGCTACCTGAAAGAGTCTCAGGCAAAACTAGGGTTCCCTGGTCTATGCTTTGAAAACTGCAGCCCTCCATGCTCTGACTTCTGCCTGCCTGTTGGCCCCCTCCTCATTCAGTGATTTAACTTGGGCTCCCCTAGAAGCAGACCAAGAGACAAGAATTCAAGAGCAAGTAGTTGATTTGCTAAGTGACCCCAGGAAGCACTGGGAGGGGAGTGTGACTGTGGCATGAAGAAGAGAAGGAAACCAATGCATGATGTGTTTTTTCATGAGCAGGTTACCCCTGCAGACAACTGGAGCTCAGTCCTGCAGGAGATGAAGTAGGATGGCCACAAGATTATGTGACTCAAGGGGTGAGGGAGCTGGGGCATTTATCCTCCCACACTCGTTGCCACTGGCTATGGGCTGCTTGTGGAGACCTCCCCTATCCCTCATTCACTGTGACTTGGGGTCTTCCCACATGCTGTTCCTTCTACTTGGAACCATCTTGTGCCCAACTCTTTGCCTGGCCAATGCCCACTCATTCTTTAGGTATCAGGACAAGTGTCACCTTTAGAGAGACTGTCCTTCATCCCCACCATTCTAAAACAGATTCCCCTGGCACAGTCATTAAAAGCACACAGTTTTTCTTCTCAGAGAGCCCTCCTACAGTTTGTAATTCTTATATTTTTGTTATTATTTATTTACTGACTTTCTTCCCACTAACCCAGCATGTCTGTAGCATAAGGATGGGGACTGTGTCCATGATTTGTTTTCCACTCTTGCATCTCCAGCACCTGGAACATGCCGGGCACACAGTGGACACTCAACAAACACGTATCGAGAGGATGGATGGGTGATAAGTATGAAAGTACATACAAGGCACATAGCTAGACTTTCCAGTGGTGATTCAAAGCAAGTAATTGAGGTAATCATTCTAGAAAGTTCAAGCACTCTGATGACTATCCTCCTTAATAGCTGAATATTGGTTCAAAGTGCCTGACGGAATCACAGCCTTGGCCTGTGTGGGGTCGCAGCTGGATGGCAGAGTGTCATGGCTCAACTGCAGCCCCCATTGCCTCCCTCTGCCCCTGGTACACTGCAGGTCCTATTTCCCCTACGAGGACACCAATCCCATATGGGCATGTGAACATATGATCCTAGAATGAGAAGAAAAGGAAATACCAGAGAAAGATGTTCAATGTGTCCTTCCAAATTCTAACACACACCATCGTAGGCCATGAAACTGTGCCTCACATGGGAAGCAACAGCAAAATCCAAATGAAGAATGAATGAATGAATGAATGAATGAATGAATGATGCATAAGAACAAGCACAGGACGGTGGAAGGAACTTTCCTCTCTAGATTTCACGCATATTGCATTTTATTTTTCCACAGCAAGCCACTGTCTAAGACTTTTGTTTGTTTGTTTCTGGTACTGCTTATTTGCAATGCCAGACAAATAGAAAAACCCAAAAGAAAAACTTAACAGAAAGCTTACAAATCATCTCATAACACATGATTAGGGGTTTTTGTCTATTATAATTTTCAAATACATTGCCGGTAGAGTAGAAATTTTTATAATAAAATCTAATTCCCTGATGTGACACTTTACAAGAACCGAGCTCCGTGATGGACAGTAGCGTTGGCAAAGCCTTCTCTAGGGTTGTTAAATCTACTGCTGGGAAAATGCTAATTCCCCAAAACCTTTTTCAAGCTCAGGCCTATAGGAGACTCCATGCCAAATTTATATGCCCAGGTGCATGATTTCATATGTGCTTTGAATAATGGTATCTGTGCTCAGAAAATCAAACAGAATTAGGAAAAGCAATTGCCTGCAGGGATTTTCATTTTGTATTAGTGACATGAGATCATTCATGTGTCATGCCGTTTTAACAATTCAGCACTGTAGAATCAGAAATCTTTCCTCAAATCCACTGTAGAATGTAAAGTGTTCATTTTCTTCCTACTACATGAAGTGAAGGAAACAGTTGTACTGAAATGCAGATAGTATCAAGGTAAATGTGGTGGCCATTTACCCAGTGAAAAATACGTGGATTCTTTTTTTCTTCCAGAAGAGAGACAATATTTGATTTTAATTATGGTACAGTGTTGGAGATGTTGGTTCCAGGTCAAGGAAGCCAAGTAGCTAAAACAAAATACACTGAAGCATCGCAGGTCAAAGAGAAGTAAACTCACACATAAAAATGGGAATGGAAATACAATAAATGACCGCACATAACCTATGCTATTCACTCATTGCAGAACTGACGTTGCTTCTCTCATAAACCTCAAAGCCTGCTTTCAGGTTTCATCAAATATCTGGGGCTCCAATATCCCAGGAATGGTTTCCTCAGGCAGGCCATAGATTGCAAAGCATCCCATCCCCAAGGGGAGAAACCAGAAAGGTGTAGCTGCTAGCCAAAAGGAAGCCCCGGACCACTCTGTGTGCCATTATCTTTCATGGTCCTTGGGTTTAAGTTTGCACCTGGCTGCCCAGGACCTGCTGAGAGATGAATAGGTAAGCTCACATCTGGAAATCACAGGGCAAGATGTCACGAGGCTCTCTAAAGGGAGGCTACAGAATGTTAATAGGTGGGAGAGGCCCCTTAAAAGAGCTTTTACAGCATCCCTGAGACTTGCTGCCCTTGTAGAGTAACACCCTGGCATCTGCTTAATGTACACTTAAGTCTTTACAAGCTCAGGCTCCCAATCACAATTGACAGCATCCTTCCACTTCTACTAAAAGCCTGACATTTGGTACCTCAGTCCTCCTTCCTTCTCATTGTACTCCCCTGTGGCTTCCTTCCACATGAGTCCCCTGATGCTAGTATCCCCACAGCCTGACTCACCTCACTCCTGTGTGCTCTCAGAAGCCAGCTTGCCCATCGATGGGGCGGCAGCTGGATCTGCCACGGCCACTAGGAACTCGGAGACCCAAGGGGAGGAAACTCCATTTTATAAACTTATAACCTCAGCCCAGAAATATTTCCAAGCCCCAAAGGGCTAATTTGCCCCTCTTCCCACCTCCGCAATCAGCAGACTTTCAGCTCTTTTAAGTATTAGGAAAAGAACCAAAATAGTCTCCAAAGGCTGACACCTCCTGGTGGAAGCCTTGGCACAGATGCTCACAGAACAACTCACAGCCTCACCAATAGCTCAGATACGGGTGCCTGCCACACACCAAGCTCTGTGGTGAGCTTTTAATACGTACTGACTGATACAGCCTCACAGCAATATTATGGGTCAAATTAACTGTTCTAATGCATGCCCATTTTAAAGATGAGGAAATAGAGGATGAGAAAGGTTGAGAACTTGCATAAATAGCACGGCCAGAAAGTGGCAGAGCTTGGATTCCAAGCAGGATGGTTGGCCTCTGGAACCCGGGTGCCAAAGTCAACACAGGGTCAAAGGATGATGAGATAGGAGAACAAAGCCTTCAGATTTCTGGTTTATACTCAACTATTATTTCTTTTTAAGAAAAGCTCCAATTCCTATTTCAATCACTTATTTAAATGAGTAAGCATGTATTAAGCGCTTAGGGTTTGGGGTTTAAAGGCTTCACAAAATTAATCAAACATTTATAAGTAAGTATGCTGTATTCAGTGAGCCGCGGTGGCTCACGCCTGTAATCCCGGCACTTTGAGAGGCCGAGGTGGGCAGATCACAAGGTCAGGAGATCGAGACCATCCTGGCTAACATGTGAAACTCCGTCTCTACTAAAAATACGAAAAGAAATTAGCCGGGCATGGTGGCGGGCACCTGTAGTCCCAGCTACTCGGAAGGCTGAGGCGGGAGAATGGTGTGAACCCCGGAGGCGGAGCTTGCAGTGAGTCAAGATCATGCCACTGCACTCCAGCCTGGGTGACAGAGCAAGCCTCTGTCTCTAAATAAATAAATAAATAAATAAATGTAAATATACTGTATTCTAGGACCATAAATGAGACGTTGGATTCAGAAAGGTGCTATCTGTGAACTGTGGAAACTTCCCACTTCTCAAGAACGTACAATTACTGATGGTACCTTGAAACTGCACCACAAGGATCCCTGCCACCATCCCTCACTCTTGAATGTGTAATACACTTGCTTGTTGAGGTGACTACCAGGGCCTAATCACCATTCTTAAAGCAATGTAATTAGTCATGAGTAATGAGGGTCTAAGTTGGGGTGCTGCCTAGTTAGAAAGAAATGTTTTTGAAAAAAAATTGCAAAAGAACATATTGCGTAATTGGATATTAGGGATAAAGGAGATAATCCAATTTCAAGTCAACAGATATTGGCCAGGTGCAGGGGCTCACGCCTGCAATCCCAACACTTTGGGAAGCCAACGTGTGGGATCGCTTGAGCCCAGGACTTA
The DNA here is from genome assembly GCF_007565055.1 of Rhinopithecus roxellana. Lineage (NCBI taxonomy): Eukaryota > Metazoa > Chordata > Mammalia > Primates > Cercopithecidae > Rhinopithecus > Rhinopithecus roxellana. The sequence goes on from NC_044551.1 coordinate 96,065,650, forward strand.
GAGACCAGCCTAGGCAACATATGAGACCCCATCTCTACAGAAAGTTTGAAAAAAAAAATTAGCTGGTTGTGGTGGGTTTGCGCCGTAGTCCCAGATATTCAGGAAGCTGAGGTGGAAAGATCTCTTGAGCCCAGGAGTTCAAGGCTGCAGTGAGCCATGATTGTGCCACTGCATTCTGGCCTTGGCAACAGAGTGACACCTTGTCTCAAAAAACAAGACAAACACACACACACACACACAAATATTTATTGAGCATTTTCTTCATGCAATGACTTATACAAGGATCATCTAGAGATGTCCCTGACCTCAAGGTGCTTACATAAGAATTTAGAGAGTAAGGAGATAAGATAAGCAAACAAATAATACTACAAATTAGATTCATCATGTTGTGACAGTTGCACGGGGGAACACTAGGAGGGAGGGTCTCATACAGTTTGGGGCTAACAAATGATATTTTAGGAACCTTTATGGGCATGGAAGGGATGATGGGCATGCAAATCTCTCACTGCCCTCCCCTTGGCCCAGACTGAAGTTGGAAGTTCAAGTCCACACCCACCGTCACTGGAGGCTGGTGGAACCATTTTGGAACTCGACCGGAATTCTCTGCTGTTTCTGGCTCCATCCAACCACTTCTGTCTGGGAGCCCTGGAGTCACAAGGAAAGGGTATGGATTGCTACCAGAGAGTGTTCGGGTGCTTACAGAAACCCAGGGAAACAGCCTCATGTTAGAGAAGCATCCCCAGGAATGTGAGATGAAGAGGGATGCTGAGCGTGACATCCATGGGAATGTAAACAGAACACTAATCTAGAAGAGAGGGCAAGTAGGAGTAAGAAAACATCAGTTCCTAAATGACTTACCCAATTCCCACGCAGATTACTTGGTGAAAAGACTGCTGCGTTAGTAGGAGGTTTAAGAGATTAGGCATACCTAGCCAGGCGGGGTGGCTCACACCTGTAATCCCAGTACTTTGGGAGGCCAAGGTGGGCAGATCACGAGGTCAGGAGTTGGAGACAAGCCTGGCCAACATGGTGAAACCCCGTCTCTACTAAAAATACAAAAATGAGCCAGGCGTGGTGGTGGACACCTGTAATCCCAGCTACTCAAGAGGCTGAGGCAGAGAATCGCTTGAACCCGGGAGGTGGAGGTTTCAGTGAGCTGAGATCGTGCCATTGCACTCCAGCCTGGGCAACAAGAACGAAACTCCATCACAAAAAAAAAAAAAAAAAATAGAGAGAGAGAGAGAGATTAGGCATATCCTTTGTGTTCCTGGCTGATGCTCTCACACGAGTTCTGTTCTAATACATTCACGGAAGTTTCTATGTTACATTCAGACAGATGACATTCATCTCCTGCAACAGTCAAGAGAATGTCCAAATTCTTCATTTTATTTGATTATGATTATTTTAAAGAGACCATTGACAGGGGCTTTGGAATCTTCTAAATGTACAAAGGTAACAGCAAATACAGGAATTGATGGTCTCTATGTCTCACCTTTCGTTTCTAATTTTCTTCCTGGAAAAAAAAAAAAAGCTTCCAGGAATTAGTGTCTAGTGTATGATAATTATGTGCCTGTTTTGTAGAAGGTAGAATCTGCAGGTCACATCTTTTATGTTGTGATGAATACTATTTAAATGGCTTGATGTGGTCAATTAATGTACAATGCAATTTTTGTGTATCAATCAGTTTTCCAAATTATGATGTTATAATATCATCAACTTAGAATTCTCATGTAAGAGTCAGCAAAATATGTTTGGGTCTACAGTTCCTCAGAGTGCACGTGAAAACATTATTAAACCTGAGTTATTGAGCTTACGGGCTACATTTTCATCTAAATTAATACAATTCAGCCTGAAGGCATAAGAACGCATTAAACCAGAGCTCTGAGGAGAAATGGCTAATTCCAGGACTGGAGCAAGAAAGTACAGCATGAGCCTGCAACAGCCTGTTTTGCCAAAAAGTAAGGAAAGTAAGGATATGATCAAAAGGACATAGGATCCTGTATAAAGGGGCTCCTACCTGGCCAAATAGGGGACACTTTGAGCATCAAAATATAAACAAAAATAATGCATCCTGGCCGGGCACAGTGGCTTACACATCTAATCCCAGCACTTTGGGAGGCTGAGGCGGGTGGATCACCTGAGGTCAGGAGTTCGAGACCAGCCTGGCCAACGTGGCAAAACCACGTCTCTACTAAAAATACAAAAATTAGCCGGGCGTGGTGGCAAGTGCCTGTAGTCCCAGTTACTCGGGAGGCTGAGGCAGGAAAATGGCTGGAACCCGGGGGGCAGAGGCTACAGTGAGCCGAGATTGTGCCACTGCACTCCAGCCTGGGTGACAGAGCAAGACGCCGCCTTAAAAAAAAAATGCATCCTATCCTGGCACCCATTGAATCAAATAAGAATGGGAAAATCAAATAAGAATGGGAAAGTCCATACTGATTGAAAAAATAAATGGGAGGAAAAACAGAACACGCTCTCTCAGAGTAAAATGCGAACTAATAAATGTAGAAAAAACAGAAGTAGAAAATCACTCTTTTATGACCATCCTGGTAATAATTGCTTCAAGTAAGAATTATCAATGGCTGTGAAAAGCAGAGTAAGTGTGTGACAAACAATAGGATATTTCTATATTCTCAAAGCATTTCCCGGCAGATCGCTTATAAATTACAAAGGAGAACATAATGATTTCTAGGGAAGAAACCTGACAGACGTCACCCTAATCAACGGATCAAAGTTAACATCACCAACGATATAGGACAGACGGACATGACTACCATGCCTTCAGATGTGATATGACGGGACGAGCACAATGTCACTCACATGGTGTTTTGTCCAAAATGCATAACCTGAATGGGATCATGAGCAAACATCAGAAAAAATCAAACTGAGGCCTTAGCACCCCCTCCAGTCATGTTGTTCTATGAGTCTACAATATTTCTTTTGATGAAGGTAACAGCACCACCTCAGGATTTCCTACTGGTATGACCATGCTGTAATCCCAGCACTTTGGGAGGCTGAGGTGGGTGGATCATCTGAGGTCAGGAGTTCAAGACCAGCCTGGCCAACATGCTGAAACCCCGTCTCTACTAAAAATACAAAAATTAGCCAGCCATGGTGGTGCACGCCTGTAATTCCAGCTACTTGGGAGGTTGAGGCAGGAGAATCGCTTGAACCTGGGAGACGGAGGTTGTAGTGAGCTGAGATCATGCCACTGCACTCCAGCCTGGGTGACAGAGTGAGACCTCGTCTCAAAAAAAAACAAAGGAAAAACAAACAAACAAAAAAAAAACTGAGGGACAGTGAAGGGCAGCTAGCAAATAACTGGCCTGTAATTTTTTTAAAGCGATAACATGAAGAATAAAAAAGCTGACAAACTGTTCCAGATTAAAGATAAGTAAAAAATCATTATCACTAAAGGCAATTTGAGCTTTTGATTTGGCTCAGGATTGTGGGGAAAGGAGGTGGGGTGGGGAAAAGAGGTGGAGGACACGAATTGCCACAAAATCATTGAAACAATTGGTGAGATCTAAACACAGACTCTAGTAGATAATTACATTGTATGAATGTTAAATTTGCTGGGTCCCATATTTGTTCTGTGGCTATATAACAGACCCTCCTTGTTCTTAGGAGTATACTCTGGAGCATTTATAAAGGGACACGATATCTGCAACTATCTCTCAAATGGTTCAGAAAAAGCAAATGTGGCAAAATGTTAACAATGGTCAATCTTAGCAAAATACATACTAATGTTCTTTGTACTATTTTGGCAATTCTTCCAAACATTTGAAATTATTAAATGACCCCTTAGCACCCCCTCCAGTCATGTTGCTCTATGTGTCTACAGTATTTCTTTTGATGATGGTAACAACACCATCTCAGGATTTCCTACTGGTATGACCACTGCCTTACAGATTTTACACTAATATATCTCTTGGCATTTTCACCACAATGCAGGGAGCCAATACCTATTGTCCCAATTTTACTAATAAGAAAAATGGAGGCTTAGAAAGGCCAAATAATAATATGTTAGATTAGATGGCTGCTCAGTCTATGTTCACCCCCATCCTCAATCTCCATGAGAGAAATATACTTCCCCTATTCCATATTTGTTGGGTGAGGGCCATGGGACTAAATTTGGGGGAAGGAATGTTAGTGGACCAGGCAAGAGAAGTTTGAAATGTGATTGTCTTTTTGGTTGTGCTTACCCCTTGGTGCTTCTGCCATGATTACAAGAAAAACGTGTCTTGTGGAGTAGGCCTGAACCTACCAACAGCTTAAAGCCAAGCCAGCTGAGCCCAGCCTGGATCAACCAACACAAGCCAACCCATGAATGCATGTTATTAGCTGCTACTGAGTTTAGGGGCCATTTGTTATATAAAACTTTACAGTGGCAGGCCAGGTGCAGTGGCTCATGCCTGTAATCCCAGCACTTTGGGAGGCCAAGGTGGGTGGATCACCTGAGGTCAGGAGTCCAAGACCAGCCTGGCCAACATTACGAAACCCTATCTCTACTAAAAATACAAAAAAATTAGCTAGGTGTGGTGGCAGGCACCTGTAATCCCAGCTACAGGTGCTGAGGCAGGAGAATCGCTTGAATCCAGGAGGTGGAGGTTACAGTGAGCCAAGATCGCACCGTTGAACTCCAGCCTGGGCAACAAGAGAAAAACTCTGTCTCAAACAACAAAACAAAACAAAACAAAAACTTTACAGTGGCAATAAACAACTGATACAACTAACATGTCTGAAATCACAAAGATAGTAAGAATTGGAGCCAGTTGGGAGCGGTGGCTCACACCTGTAATCACAGCACTTTGGGAAGCCAAGGCAGGAGCATCACTTGCATCCAGGAGTTCAAGACCAGCCTGGGCAACATAGCAAGACCCCATCTCTATAAATAAAAAATAAAATATTAGCCAGGTATGATGGCACACACTTGTAATACCAGCTACTCAGGAGGCTTAGATGGGAGGAGCACTTGAACCCAGAAGGTCGAGGCTACAGGGAGCTGTGATCACGCCACTACACTCCAGCTGGGTGACAGGGCAAGGCCTGGTCTCAAAAAAAAAAAAAAAAAAAAAAATAGGAGCCAGGAAGCCATGCTGTCATGGTGCCTTATGCCACTCCTCCATCAAAGAGTACTTCCAAACATGTATAGCCTTCTTATTCACAATGATGACTCATGACTGTAAACTCCTAACACATCTCCTGAATCATAGAATAAAAGCAATTACAGCAGCAAATACAAATCTGTCTTATTTTATTTTACAGTAAATTGATAATCACGGCGTATTTAATTAACCTTTCTGTTTACTGTCCTGGTCATATGGATACTACTATTTTTCAACTTTAATAATTATCAAAATAGTCAGTAGACACAGATTTTAAGTGTCATGGAGTGGAGGTATTGCTTGAATAATCACAAGTCTCTAATGTCAGATGAAAAAATCAATTCTGTAAAAATTGGGATGAATTTCCTAGCAAGGGTTTTTACTCCTCTGTGCCCTAAGACAGAACAGAATAAATTCTGCTGGATATTTTGAGTCTCTGGTTTTAGTCTTCCACAGAATCCAAAATGAAAAAACACACCTGTTCTCAAATCTTACATTCAAAGCAAATTTTCCAATTTAAATCTAAAGGTAAGTTTGTTTGCTCATTTTTCCCAATGACTAAAGATATTCTTATGTTTTTGCTAACACATTGAAATGTTTTTTCTTATACTAACAAAGAAATTATTTTCAGCCAAGGAGTCTTTTTTAAAGTAACATTTAGTTGAAGAGTAAATCCTATAATAAAAATGCATCTAGGCGGCCGGGTGCGGTGGCTCATACCTATAATTCCAGCACTTTGGGAAGCCGAGGCAGGTGGATCACCTGAGGTCAGGAGTTCAAGACCAGCCTGGCCAACATGATGAAACCACATCTCTACTAAAATACAAAAAATTAGCAGGGCATGTTGGTAAGCACCTGTAATTCCAGCTACCTGGGAGACTGAGGCAGGAGAATCGCTTGAACCCAGGAAGCAGAGGTTGCAGTGAGCCAAGATTATGCCACTGCACTCCAACCAGGGCAACAAGAGCAAAACTCCGTCTCAAAAAATATATATATATAAATACATCTAAGCATCTAGAATTGTAGCACAACGGTTATGGCTTGGCTTGTAACTATTAATTCCGTTATGCAACACTTCCTGGATCATTAATAGATCTACTCTGAGCAAATTTCTGGTAAAAGAAACGGCCACTGTTAATTCTTTTGTGACAGTGCTCTCAACTTTCATTCAGGTCAGATGCAGCCAGCAAAAAAGAAGGAGAAGAAGATGTTAAACATTGAAAGATTATAAAGTTAATTGCTCAATCAACAATATGTTGTTGCATGTATGCCTTGTGTGGGAAATTTTACACTATGAGAACTTGGTTTTTTGACTCATTTAAAACCTCCTATAAATATACATAAAAGTGAACTCCCTAAAACATACCCTTATTTTCTAAAGCCTGAGTTTTTTTTCCCTTGCCATACAAGCAAGGCAGATTATTTGCAGAAACTGACATTAAAAATAGCTCTGCAGTGGCTCAAGCCTGTAATCCCAGCACTTTGGGAGGCCGAGACGGGCGGATCACGAGTTCAGGAGATCGAGACCATCCTGGCAAAAACGGTGAAACCCCGTCTCTACTAAAAAAATACAAAAAACTAGCCGGGCGAGGTGGCGGGCGCCTGTAGTCCCAGCTACTCGGGAGGCTGAGGCAGGAGAATGGCGTAAACCCGGGAGGCGGAGCTTGCAGAGCGAGACTCCGTCTCAAAAAAAAAAAAAACAAAAAATAGCTCTGGTGATATTGTCTACATAGCAGAAGATTCTCTTTTTGTTTCATACTCTCATTAACGAGACAAGGCAAAAAGTGTGTGAATGAAAGAGTGAGAAAACAAACACTCTAAAACAATAGAATGCGAAAGCTTTCCCACTGGCTCATGAAGATGTCAATAAAGCAGACATTTGAGCTAACTTCATAATGATGAAGCTTTGGTAACAGTGATTAAACAAACGTAATTCCTTTTTAGGGAGTAGATGGCATAGTCTCCTCTTATGCTCTCATGAGAAATAGATGTTCTTCTGCCATCTTTACTGGATAAAAGAGATCCCTGTTCAAAAGCCTAAAACAAAGCAATGAATCAGGAGCTGGGAATTTCCAAAGAGGAAAGATGTCCCATTGCTTCTCATTCTTAATTTGTCTTTGCAGCGTATGCAAGAAGCTATTCTTAGATAAGAAAAAAAAGGAATAATGGCAGCAATTTTGACTTCATGACAAGGCTCTGGTCCCATTAAATGGCCTCCAGTTTTTTCTAGTATGACACAGGTCATTTATATTTTTATAAGAAGAGAAGTCAGCGCTTGATTTTACAACTACTGAAGTGGAATAATAGTTAGCAAATGTTGAAACTTTAAATGAGATGTAAACCGTATCAGAAGTGGCGAGGCAGCAAATGTGCATCTGTGGCCTGCCTCATGAAGCAAGAAGAGAGCCTCATTAAAAACTCAGAACACACATAAATTATCCCACAATGGTGTAAAACGCATTAGAAAAAATTCATCAACAAACCGGTGGAATTAATGTTGTGCAGATTAATTTCAAAGTCCTTCAACATCAAAAACATCATAAAAACATGTTTAAGAGGAAGAATCCATTATGCCATCTGGAATTCAGATTTCTGGTTGCAAACCAATTGGTATCATGAATTAATCTTTTCAGTAGACATAATCTGGTATGATCAATAAATCACAAAATATGAGGTAGTTGTTACGTATGTAATATAGAAAACAGACCCGCATCCATAATGTTCTGGTTATGGTAAACCTAAATTATCTGAAAAGGAATATACATGAAATATAAATTTGTAGACATTTTATCACTGCAATAAGTAATGCATATTGCATTTGTTAAATACTATTGATATGTGAAGTTTAAGCCTATATTCTTAACATTTTTAAGGTTCTTTCCCCTTTTTGAGTTGGGATTGAAGAGCGGTGAGACACTGCACTCCACTTGTTTGAAGAGGCAAGATGGCCTTATCCACACTTCTAAGAATAGACGTTCTTTTCTGAGCACTTACTCTATGCCAGGCAGTAGGCTTAGATGGCAGAGCCAGGATTTGAACTGAGCAGTCTTACTCCGTAGCTCATTCACTTAACTAGAATTTGATGCTTCCCAAACACACATCTAGAAAGTGTGATTTCAAAACTTTTCTCCCCCAAACCCCGTAACACTCATCGGCTCTAGCTGGCGGTGACTTTGAAGTCTTACCCCTATCTGTGCCCTAAGAGACCTCTAGATGCCTGGGGTAAGAAAGGAAGCAGAATGTTGGAGGATGGCTGTGCTGCCCTTCCTCTCTTCCCTCCTCATGGTTCTAGGGTGGGCACTGTGTCTGGAACTCCAGAGAGTAACCATTGCCACACTCCCAGTGAGACTCAAACTGGCTTCTTCTTATCTGGGCCAACGGAAGAGGGGACCTCATCTCCTTCCACGTTTCCTGGCCAGCAAGGATAGAGGCACGTATCTCCAGGAGGGAGCAAGGTCTTCCAGTGACCCTCACTGGGGGTTCATCTAACCATAGAGAGCCTGCACAGCTTATCTTTCCTGCCCTCACTTTCCCAGAGTAGCAATCTCCTCATGACTTCACTCAAGTGGCATTATCTTCTTTCTGAAAGAAGTTTGGACAGAAAGAAATAAAGCACCTCTCTGATTTATTGAAGCTGGTTTGCCAACATTGTTTATGCCACTGGTTATTTCGTTGCCAGGTTGAACATCACCTATACTCAAAGTTCAAGAGGATGGTTTCAAAAACTAGCTGACATAGATAGGAAACTGAATGTCAGATTGAAGTGGCTACATTGCTCTACACAGTGCTAAAAGAGCTTCCGTGTTACTGCTTTGCAGAAGGCATCATCATATCAAATACCAATGTACTCTCTTTAACCAGAGTAGGTGGCAGCCTAAGTAATTATTACTAAAGCCTGAAGTTCCTTAACTGGAAAATGTCTTTCGTACATCAATTAGAGACAGGTTTGAAAGGCAATTCCCCTTAGTCAGTGCTACTACCTTGATTTAGCTCTACACTAAGTATAAATTATTAGTCACTCATTATATACTACTAAGAAAGAAGGGGAGAGGAAAGAGAAATACAGTGTCTGCAGTGGAGAAAGAGAATACTCTATAGACAACTAATTTCTTGAGTAATTTCTTTAAATTACTCTATTATTTTCTTGTTGGGTATTTTTGTTTGTTTATTTGTTTTTTGTTTGTTTGTTTGAGCAGTCTTGCTCTGTCACCCAGGCTGGAGTGCACTGGCGCAATCTCAGCTCACTGCAACCTCTGCCTCCTGGGTTCAAGCGATTCTCCTGCCTCAGCCTCCTAAGTAGCTGGGATGACAGGTGTGCACCACCATACCCAGCTAATTTTTGTCTTTTTAGTAGAAACAGGGTTTCACCATGTTGGTCAGGCTGGTTTTGAACTCCTGACCTCAAGTGATCTGCCCACCTTTGGCCTCCCAAAGTGTTGGGATTACAGGCGTGAGCCACCGCACCCAGAAAAAATTACTTTATTACTGAATATAAGCTCAATAAACATTAAAACTGAATGGAAAATTGAAGATGGGGAGAGGAGAAGGGAAAATGGAAACTAACTATGTTTACTTCTTGATTTTACAAAAGGCAGGTAAACGGTACTATGACAACAAACTAGAAATAGAAGGAAACTTTCTCAACCTGATAAAGAGTATCTGTGAAAATCCCACAGCTAGCATCACATTAAATGGAAGAAAAACTGAAAACTCTAAGACTAGAAATGAGACAAAGATCTTTGCCCTCACCATTTCTATTCAACATTGTACTGGAGGTTCTAGCCAGAGAAAGTAAAGGAAAGAAAAAGAAACAAAAGGCATCCAGATTGGAAAGCAAGAAGTAAAATGCTCTCTATTTGCAGAGGACATGATCTTATATATATAAAATTCAAAAAGATCCTCTACAAAACTATTAGAACTAATAAGTTTAGAATTGTCTCAGGATACAAGATCAATACACAAAAAGCAATTGTATTTTTATACAATAGTAAGGAATAATCCAAAAATATATCAAGAAGACTATGTACAACAGCACAAAAAAAAAAAAGAATACTCAAGAAGATGTACAAAAAAAGAAGTGCAAAACTTAACTATACATCTAAATAATGAAAAGACATCCTATGTTCATAGACCAAAACTTTTCAGTTAAGATGACAGTACTCCCCAAATTGATCCACAGATTCAATGCAATTCCTATCAAAATCCCAGCTGTATCTTTTGCAGAAATTGACAAAATAACCCTAAAATTCATATGGAAATGCAAGAGACCCAGAATACCTAAACAACGATGAAAAAGAAAAAGTTGGAGGACACACACTTCCTAATCTGAAAGCTTACAACAGAACTACAGTAATAAAGACATTGTTGTACTGGCATAAGGAGAGGGATATAGATCCATAGAATAGAACTGAACCAAAAATAAATCCTTACATTTATGGTCAGTTTATTTTTGACAAAGATTAAAAGATAATTCAATGTGGAAAGAATAGTCTATTCAACAGTTACCTCTGGGACAACTGAATATTCACATGCGAGAAAGTGAAGCTGAATCCCTATCTCACACCACACACACTAATTAATTAAAAATAAATCAGAACTAAATGTGAAAGCTAAAGCTCTAAAACTTCCAAAGGAAGCATAGAAATAAATCTTTGTGACCTTGGATTAGGCAATGACTTCTTAGATACAAACCAAAAGCTCAAGCAATAAAAGACAAAATGGATAAATTGGACTATTTCAAAATTTTAAACTTTCATGACACTATCAAGAAAGTGAAAAGACGATGGACAGAATGGGAGGAAATATTTTCAAACTATGTATTTGAGAAGGAATTTCTATCCAGAATATATAAAGAATTCTTAGAAACTAACAATTAAGAGACAAATAAAACAATTTAAATGGGCAAAGGATTTAAACAAACATTTCTTCCCCAAAAAATATACAAATGGTCAACAAACACATGAAGGGATTCTTAAAGTCATTAGTTAAAAGAGAAATGCAAATCAAAACTACAATGAGATACCACTCCACATCCTGTAAGAAGACTAACATTTAAAACACAAAAACTAGGCCAGGCGCAGTGGCTCACACATGTAATCCCAGCACTTTGGGAGGCCGAAGTGGGTGGATCACTTGAGGTCAGGAGTTCAGACTAGCCTGGCCAACAGGGTGAAACCCCATCTCTACTAAAAATACAAAAATTAGCCAGGCATGGTGGTACATGCCTGTAATTCCAGCTACTTGGGAGGCTGAGGCAGGAGAATTGCTTGAACCCAAGAGGCAGAGGTTGCAGTGAGCCAAGATCGCACCATTGCACTCCAACCTGGGTAAAGAAGTGAGACTCTATCTAAAAAAAAGAAAAGAAAAAAGACAATAGCTAGTGTTTGTGAATATGTAGAAAAATTGAAAGACTCATTTTTTGCTGCTGGGCACGTAAAATGGTGCAGCTGTTTTGGAAAATAGTTTGGCAATCCCTAGAATTGCTAAACACAGAGTTACCATATGACTCAGCAATTCCATTCCTAGGAATCCAAGGGAACTGAAAACATGTTCACACAAAAACTTGCACACAAATGTTAACAGCAGGATTATTCATAATAACCCCCAAAAGTGGAAAAAACCTAAATGCTTATCTACTGATGAATAGATTAAAAATAGAGTATTATTTGGTAATAAAAAAAGCATGAAGTAGTGATACATGCTACAATATAAATGAACCTTGAAAAACATTTTGCTAAGTGAAACAAGCCTGTTACAAATGATCACAAATTATATGATTCCATTTATGTGAATCAACACGTAGACAGAAAGTAGATAAGGGGTTGCCTGGGGATGAGGGAGGAAGGAAGGAATGAACATGGGGAATCACTGTTAATACGTAGGGGGTTCCTCTTCAGAAATGTTGATGTGATGAAATGTTCTAAAATTAGGTTATGGTGATGGTCACATGGCTGTGAATATGATAAAACATGGTACCTTATAAATGGAAGGGTTTTATAGTAGATAAAATATATCTCAATGGATCTTTTTGAAAAAAACATACTTTAGCATAGGATCTATCAGGAAAAAGACATCCACTTGTCATACACTTGATTTTCAATTTCTTTTTTTTTTTTTTTTTTTTTTTTTTTTTTTTTTTTGAGATAGGATCTGATTCTGTCACCCAGACTGGAGTACAGTGGTGCAGTCTTGGCCCACTGCAGCCTCCACCTCCCGGGCTCAGGTGATCCTCCCACCTCAGCCTCCTGAATAGCTGAGTCTACAGGTGTGCATCACCACATCCATCTAATTTTTGTATTTTTTGTAGAGATGGGGTTTCACCATGTTGCTCAGGCTGGTCTCGAACTCCTGAGCTCAAGTGATCCACCCCTCTCAACCTTCCAAAACGCTGGAATTACAGGTGTGAGTCACTGCACCTGGCCTTGGATTTTCAAAATTTGATTAAGTTATCGTGGTAACCATTGTGAGTTGGCTACCCAAGAACCATTCTCCTCTTGTCTCTGGGAGCCAAATCCCAATTTTGTCGAGGTAAGAGGCAACAATGTGCCTAAGGGCTGAGTATTGATTACCCTAACTCCAAACCCATCATGATATCCTCATCTACCTTTGACAGTGACTCATTCAGGAGTGGCAGGTGTTCCAGTCCTGGCCAATGACACAAAAGAGGAGTCTTCTGCTAAAACTCTTAGCAAGTTAAAAAGTCCTGGATAAAAAACGAACATCCCAGGCCAGATGTAGTGGTGCACACCTGTAATCCTAGTACTTTGGGAGGCTGAGGAGGGAGGATTGCTTAAGGCTAGGAATTTGAGACTGCAGTGAATTCTGATCACAGCAGTGCATTCCAGGCTGGATGACAGAGACAGAAGAAGGAAAGAAAAGAAAGAGAGGGAGGGAGGAAGAAAGGGAGGAAGGGAGGGAGTGAGGGAGAGAGGGAGGGAAGAAGAAAGGGAGGGAGGGAGGGAGGGAGGGAGGAAGGAAGGAAGGAAGGAAGGAAGGAAGGAAGGAAGGAAGGAAGGAAGGAAGGAAGGAAGGAAAGAAAGAAAGAAAGAAAGAAAGAAAGAAAGAAAAGCTAGCTCTCTCTATTCCCTGATTTTAGACTTTATTTTGGGGGAAGTAATGCTTGGGGGTACATGAGTCATGTGATAATCTTGAGGACAAGGAAGCTGCCTTGAGCTACATCCCTAAAACAACCTGTTACCAGACCTCTTATTTATTTTTAAATAAACCTCCCTGTTTAAGCCACATTCTGTCAAAGAGGCTGTTTACTGCAACTGAAAGCATGCTCGTTAATATATTTTCTCTTAAATGGGCTTATTTGTGAATATTCACAAAATTACATGCTCAGTCGTATATCAAGGTTTGTCTTTAGAAGATAAAATTGATCTAGACTTTTTCAGAAGACAGGCCTAGCACTGAGTCAGTTAACGGTGCAAGAAGAAAGCACTGTGCTCGATAGGAGAAACAGCCTTCTATATGTAAAGTGGACCAGAGGTTGATCAGCCTTTGTTAGGAAGGCTGATGGGGATCCCCTGTCCAGGAGGCAGGACAAGCCTTTGATGGGGCCTGCACTAGAGAGTTTGAAATTCTATGTTGTTTTCTTTTCTTTCTTTTTCTTTTTCTCTTTTCTTTTTTGAGACAAAAGTCTCCCTCTGTCACCCAGGCAAGAGTGTAGTGGCACGATCTTGGCTCACTACAACCTCTGCCTCCCAAGTTCAAGTGATTCTCCTGCCTCAGTTTTCCAGGTAGCTGGGCCTACAAGCGTGCATCACCACACCCAGCTAATTTTTAATTTTTAATGGAGACAGGGTTTCACCATGTTGGTCAGGCTGATCTCAAACTCCTGATTTCAAGTAATCTGCACACCTCAGTCTCCCAAAGTGCTAGGATTACAGGTGTGAGTCACCACAACCCGCCTTGTCTAATTCTTCATGAAAATTTGAACAATATCCTGGCATCCACCATTTAAGAGAATTTGGTAAGTTATATGCAAAGTGAATAAGAAAGAAATCATACTAGAAAAGCAAACGTAGTAATTCTGAAAGAAAACTATCATTTTTCATCTTTAAATTGTTTATCTTAATAGTCCAAGAAATGTGTGAAAATACCTACAATTGTTAATGCTATAATGAAACTTCTTTATAAACCTGTAGGCGTCAGATTTACACTTGTCTCATAATTGTTATGCAATTCTTTATAAGTGTAATTGTTTTAAGTGCTGTGATTTGACCTAAATAAATGCAAAATGTTGATATGGAATAGCAAGGCAACCTCAAATTGTTTTTAGTGATAGAATTAATGCCACAGAGGCAGGTTTAACTGCTGTGGTTGTTGTTATTTTATGTTCAAATTTTATAATTAAAGACAGTTGGCAATCCAGTTCCAGAACAACAATGTGAGCATCATGAATGCACTCACCAATGCAACCATCAAAATGGATGAAAATTATTTTTTATAAAACAGGCTAGGCCAGGCGCGGTAGCTCATGCCTGTAATCCCAGCACTTTGGGAGGCTGAGGCAGGCGGATCACAAGGTCAGGAGATCGAGCCCATCCTAGCAAACACGGTGAAACCCCATCTCTACCTAAAATACAAAAATTAGCTGGGTGCGGTTGTGCACGCCTGCAGTCCCGGCTACTCAGGAGGCTGAGGCAGGAGAATCACTTGAACCCAGGAGGCAGAGGTTGAAGTGAGCTGAGATCACGACATTGCGCTCCAGCCTGGTGACATAGTGAGACTCTGTCTCAAAAAAATTAGTAATAATAAAATGGGCTGGGCATGGCGGCTCATGTCTGTAATACCAGCACTCTGGGAGGCCAAGCCAGGAGTATCACTTGGGGTCAGGAGTTTGTGACCAGCCTGGGCAGCATAACAAGACCCCAACTCTACAAAACAAAAACAAAAGGCAGGTGCGGTGGCATGTGTCTGTAGTCCCAGCTGAAGTGAGAGGATCGCCTGAGCCCAGGAGTTTGAGGCTGAGCTGCCATGAGCTATGATTACGCCACTGCACTCCAGCCTGGGCAATAGAGTGAGAGTCTATTTCTTTCTTTTTTTTTTTTGTTTTTTTTTTTTTTCTTTGAGACAGAGTCTCTCTTTGTCGCCCAGGCTGGAGTGCAGTGGCATGATCTCGGCTTACTACAACCTCCGCCTCCTGGTTTCAAGCAATTCTCCTGCCTCGGCCTCCAGAGTATCTGGGATTACAGGCATGCGCCACCACGCCCAGTTAATTTTTGTATTTTTAGTAGAGACAGGGTTTCGCCATGTTGGCCAGGTTGGTCTCGAACTCCTGACCTCAGGTGATCCCCCTTGCCTCGGCCTCCCAAAGTGCCGGTATTACAGGCGTGAGCCACCATGCCTGGCCTGCCAGACCCTATTTCTAAACAAATTTGTTTTATTTAAAACAAAAACTAAAACCCAGCCATTTAAAGTTTTAGGAAATTCTCCAAAGGAAATGAAGAACCAGGTATTCAGTGTCCTAAATCTGGGTAAGAACAGCAAGAATCAGTGGCACTGAAGTCACTCTCCACTCCCTCTGTCCTGCTCAGCATGATGGAAGCTCTGTTCCAGGTGGGTGTGGCCAAGAAGACGGGACTCACTCTCAACTCTCAATCAGTGGCTACAATGTCTCCCTGGGAGGCTTAAGCCAATAGCATTTCTCATTCCTGCCTCCAGGTCTTGTTGCAAATCCTGAATTCCAAGCATGGCTGAGAGTTCCTGAGCTCCTTTTCTCCACTAAGCCCCACTTCATAGGCAGGGCAGAGGCTCCACCTTGAGTGCAACAGGCTGAGAACATAAGAGTCCCACTTTCCTTCACCCCAATTTGCTCATGGGTCAGAGGTCCACACCCAAAAAGGCAAACTGAGAAGATCAGAGGCTCACAGCCCCAACCAGGCCCAGCAGCCCATCCCTAAAGCAGCAGGTCACTCGGAAGCACACCACTGCCCCTGCTGTCTGCTCTGGAGTCATTGTTCAGAGATTTCCCCGAAGAGGAGAGGCAGGCTGTAAAACAGCTCTGAAGCTTTCCCCCAGAACACTGACTTTTTAAAAACCGGCTGGTGGGGAAGCTGAAACCTAAGGATACTCTCAAAAACAAATGGAGGACTTGGTGGTAAGCAATTAAGAGGAGACTGGTAGCTCCATGAAAGAGAAAAGCTACACCAGAGCCAGCTAGTTTCCCAGAGAAAATCTGGAAAAGAGACAGTTAATAACAGCACTCCCGGGGGAGGAAGAAACTCCAAAGACTGGCCTCAAAAACCATCCCTGAAAAGAGATCCACATTTAATTGGATCCAACTGTGGAGCAATTTATGCCCCAAAGCATTGTAAAAACCGAGAGCAATCAGCCAGCTATTAGTGGAATCTAACGAATGGATGTGATACCAACAGAGACAGACAACTGAGAAATCAGGAGAAACGACAGTCAAAGAGATCCCTAACAAAACTACTGTTCAACCCAGGGTGACTTTGTACATGACCAAGGCTCTGCTCTCTGACATCAAAGACTTCTCACAGCAGCGAAAGTAGACTTTACTAAAAAGGTTTGGCCAAGACACTAAACAAATAGACAAGCAAACAGCAACAATAAGCCTTGAAGTTGGAAGAAGTCAATATCCAGAATTACTACAAGACATTGTAAGATACAATGAATTTCTCTGAGTTCCTCTTCAGAAATTTAGCCTGCTAACTTCCTTGTCTTTTGTTCTCAAACTCAACTTTCCTGTTCCTCCTTGCCCCTAGTTACTGTAAACAGCCTACCCCCTTCCCATCAGCTCCAATCAATAACTCACATCTGTTTCCTTCATTACCTGAACCCATTGTTACCCCAAAACTACACATCTCACACACTCCAGCTCTGTACCTCGTATCCCCTCCTGTTCTATATTTAGAAAAATACGTACCAGTAACCAATCGAGTCAGTTTAGATTGTACAGTCTGACCCCAGCCCATGGGGGAGGAACACAGAGGTAGGGATTGCCTTAAGGATATAAAAACCCCCTAGTCTTTGTTCCCTGTGCTCTTGCAATCTTGATTGACACAAGTGGCGCCCTTCTGCAGAAGTAAATTGCCTTGCTAAGAGACTTAAACTAAGGAAGGTACACTTTTTTAAGGGTTTACCCTTAAGAAGAGAACATACTGCTTATGCACTTCTTTCTTGTCACCAAGCCAATAATATAATTACGTAAATTTCTTACAATGACACCATTGACTGATGAGCAATGGAAGGGGAATTCTTGAATAAAAGTAAATAAAAATCTGAGATGGTATGGAATCTATGGGAGCTCGTTCACACAGGATTCAGAACTTCTCCCTCTTGGTTCACACTGCATGTCTGGAAACAAGCTGCCCTTTTCAGGGAAGAGAAATTAACTCCATACACTTTTGATCAGTTCAAAGGCAGATTGGGCTGGGCGAGGTGGCTCACACCTGTAATCCCAGCACTTTGGGAGGCCAAGGCGGGTGGATTCACCTGAGGTCGGGAGTTCAAGACCAGCCTGATCAACACAGAGAAACTCCATCTCTACTAAAAATACAAAATTAGCTAGGCATGGTGGTGCATGCCTGTAGTCCCAGCTACTCGGGAGGCTGAGGCAAGAGAATAGCTTGAACCCAGGAGGCAGAAGTTGCAGTGAGCCAAGATTGCGCTGAGCTGAGATTGCACCATTGTACTCAAACCTAGGCAACAATAGCAAAACTCCATCTCAAAAAAAGAAAAGGCAGACTGTGCCCTGAAACTCTTGTTTTAGAGAAAAGGAGGCAAGAGATTCATTCCCTTTTAGAATGTTGAATGGCAATGTTGAATGGCCTTGATGGGCACCCTAACCTCAGCAGAGCTTTGACAGTTGGATGGAAATTATCACATTTCTTCCAGATTAGACATAACCAAAATCCCTTCTCAGAGTCATTGGTAAGGAATTTGCTTAATAACTGAACCTGTGGTCTCTGGGCTGCCTGCCAACGGCAGGACTAAATAAAGACAAGGATGCAGACACAGGCAGGCATAAGAGAAGATACTGTGTCCCTGACTTTATTGTTCCGCCTTTTTTTTCTTCATCTCTTCCTATTCTCCTTTCTTGTCTATTTATAGCAAACAAAATTATCCCTTAAATCTGAGTGCAACACACATGAATGCATGGCTTAAGCAGATATTATGTAAATGATTACAGAATAATAAAATTAGATGTCCAAAGCAAAGTATTTCCATTACCATCAACCCATGGCAAGGTTCCCTATTCTATTTTTAAGCAGCTTCAAATCTACTTGTGATCTTTTATCACAATTTCACTTTTATAACAACTTTCCTGGTTTATAGAATGTTTGCCATCTTTATGTTTCCTATACAGAAGAAAACAAAATATCCCACTATATCTATTTCTATAGCAAGATTTTGTAGGAAATGTTGCCTATCAAGGAATATCCTTTCAATTTTCACTTACATGGAAAATCAAACTGCTCTTCAGACCTACTAAAACTCTCTTTACAATTTCCAGTCTATTTCAAGCTTCGTTTGAAAAAGTGACTTTTTGTAGAGACCAGAGAAAACCTAATTCTGCCTTTTTTTTTTCTGCTTTTTTTGGGGAGGAGGGTACAGAGTCTCACTCTGTGGCCCCAGCTGGAGTGCAATGGCCCAATCTAAGCTCACTGCAGCCTCTGTCTCCCAAGTTCAAGAGATTCTCCTGCCTCAATCTCCCAAGTAGCTGGAACTACAGGGATGTGCCGCCACGTCTGGCTAGTTTTTGTATTTTTAGTAGAGACGGGGTTTCACCATGTGGGCCAGGCTGGTCTTGAGCTTCTGACCTCAGGCGATCCACCTGCCTCAGTCTCCCAAAGTGCTGGGGTTACAGGCGTGAGCCTTTGCGCTCAGCCAAAACCAAAAAAACCTGACTCTGATTTTCAAATAAAAGTACCACGAATAATAAAATTTGGGCATATTTAGGAAGCATTTGAAAGTTTTGATTGGAGAAACTGTTGATCAATCTTCACATTACCGCTCAATTTTCTCTAGTTCTCTAGTTTCATTAGTTTCTTATTTATTTCCACTGAAATTCCCACTGTTTCTTATTTTTCTGTGGTAGATTAAATCTACAAATGGAGATAAACATTTTTATTTATCTAGTTGGTGCTTACTGTACTTTCTGTATCTGGGGAACCATGTATCTCACCAATTCTAGTAAATTCTCCAGCTGTCATTTATTTCTCTATATGTTTCATTTACTTCCTTCTCTCCATTCACTCCTTCAGGAAATAAGTGAAACTGACTCAGTTTATCCACCATATCTCTTTTTGTTTTGCTTTGCATAAAAACACAATTCTTTATTAGAGTAAGTATATTTACTAAACTATTTTAACATAGTTCATGAATTAACATAGTTTAGAAATGATCAATTGCAAATTAAGGACCTTGCTGACCATACTTACTTCTTAGGCTTTATCATTTCCTAATTTTTAAGTAAACTTTACTGTGGTACAACGTACACAACAAACTTCACAAATTTTAAGAGGAAGTGGATAAATTCTGTCAAATATATTTATCCATGTAATCAATGCCCCATTTAAAACATAGAATATCTCCTTAGAAAGTTTCCTGTGCTCATTTTCAGTCAATCAACACCCCACCGCCACACCCTAGTCAACCCCTGATCTGATTTCTAAGAACTTCATTGTATAAATAGAAACATACAGGCTTTCCTCTTTCACCTCCAGTTTCTCTTACTCAGGATAACATGGGAAAAGATTCATCCATGTTGATGCACGAATCAGTAGTTTGTTCCTTTTTATGGCTGTAAATTGGTATTCCATTGTATGAATACACTGCAATTTGTTTATCCACATACATTCTATGTATTATTCCATACATATAAGCAATCTAAATTGTTACATTTTAAAATTGCATATATTCAATATAAGATGATATAGAAAAAATATTGGTAACTTCTAAGTGGCTTCTCTTACTCAAGTCTTCAGCACTTGAGTAAGAGATCCTTACTGCCAAGATCAACCTTCCGTTCACCTGAAAGTCTTCTATTACGTTTTGCTCTCATCCCCTGCAGGAAGCAATCCCTCTTGCTTCCCAGTTTTTACTTCACATGATACACCACTTTCTATTTTTGTTATGGTTACTTACATATATATCTAATATCAACTAGTAGACTCTAAGCTGCTTGAAGTCAGGATCCAAGTGATGTTTAGCTTTGCCTGGTCCACAGCACTTAGCAAATGGCTGGCTTGTGGGAAGGGCTCAAAGCACGGCAGCTGAGTAGGTAAATAAACAGGTGAATTCCTGTATTCCAAAGTAGCTTCAGGGGCTCCCCGCTTTGTAGTTTGTCATGCAAACTCTTCCACAAGGAGCTCCAACCTAGCTTTCCAACTGCAGTCTCATGATTTTTCCTACATAATACCTCTCCTTCAGTTAAATTCTTCTTTGCTAACTTCCATCATTTTATCTATTATATTATTCCAGTCTGGTAGAAAACACACACGTACACGCACACACACCCGCACACACACCCCTATCTTTATTTTCCCCACCTCCTGAACGAGAGTTACAGTTTCAAGATACCTGTTTCCAGGGACCCCCACCACCGCCCCCACCACCATCCACCACCTTGATCAGCAGGGACCATAAAATAAGCAGTTGTAGATGGTGCCCAGTAGGGGGAGGCGTGCCCATAAATCTTCCACTAAATCCGAGGCCTTTCTGAAGCCCAGGAGATTTTAAAGAAGCTACATGTTTACAAAAACATCTTCTAGGTTAAAGAAATAAACAAGAGTTCAGCTAACTCCTTCCTCTGATTACAAACTGAGTAATCTCTGCTCACCAAAGCACTATAATTTAAACACAAATAACAAAGACAAAACCATATGACCATTTTTAATCTCTAAGGACCTCACTCTATTTGCATCCTCATTTTTTTTTAATCCATAAAAATCTATTCACAGATTGAACGTTAAATCTGTGTTGTTGAATCAGGAATTAGTAATGGAAAGCTGGACGTCTTGCCCTCCAGATGCAGAGATTAGTTCAAAAGAAAAACATCTGTACTGCCTACTTCTCTTCCATCTCCACCCACTTCTCAGCACCATTTAGGTTTTAAAAATGTTTTGTTATGGTCTACCAAATGGCAGTCATTTTTTATGTACTAAGTTTAAGACACCATGGGATTTGATTTGACTCAATGTTAATCATTGAGTCAGGCTGATCACAAACCAAAAGTGAACAGTCATCATGAAACAAACTGTGTCACACCACAGGAAACAAAATGGTAGCCCCACCCGTTCTCACACGGGCAGATAGATTTCGCAGAGAATTAGTAAAGCTCAGGGCTTCGTAAGCTTAAAAATTCATGACGCTGGAAGAGATCATTCCATTTCATAAGTGAGAAAAGTAAAATCTAGAGAGATCAAAGTGGCTTTCTCAAGAGACTCAAGTTAGTGATGAAGCAGAGACTAGAGTCCAGTGTTTGGATCTGTTACATCTCGGATGATCTTCGTCTACAAACACTATTCATTGCACTTCCTTGGCAGTGTCAGCAAGAGATGATATCTTAAAAGGATAGTTTTTGTGCCCAGTTCCTTTAGGGATATACGAAGAAGGCAATGCAAACACCAGGTCAACTTGAAGAAAGCCTCTCTAAGCAGCCAGTCAGACTTGAAGTTTCATACAACCGCCACACTGGCACTGTTTAAACAAGTTCTTGTAAAAAGAATCTTCGAGGAAGAAAGCAAAATCCATCCATGATGAATATTGCATGTGTTAGCACCCATCCTATACATCTCTTCCGCAATTATTTGTTGGGTGGAGTATGCAACAAGAGTGTGTTATTATATTAGTCAGTTACTTGTCCCTTGAATCTAGAGATAACACCTACAGCTCCCATTGCATTGGAGAGAGGACGGAAATGCTAAAAGCCGTGTTAAAATGACAGTGTTTAATAACAATGACACTTGAGGTTTGTAACGTTTTTCATGGTGGATCTCAAAGCATTTGGCAAATGGCCATGACATTTCAACACAGTATTATTCTGAAGAAGCATCATTGTGATTTCCTTTTGATAAGTCAGAGGAAGAAAGATAATTGCCTGTGAAAATCTATCTAGCAAGTGGGATTTTTAGCCCTAACATTTTTATTTTTAATTATGCCTAATTTTGTACATTAGGTAAAAACTTGTTGGGAATACATTTAATTCTAATTAAATAGATAAAGTGATCTGATTTAGGATCTAAACTCAAAAGTCCTGTGCTCATTCTGAGGCAGCGGTTACTCTTCTGGCTTCCTGACATAAAATTCATACAAACAACCCTCATAAAACATCATCTGAAATTCCAGGAGTGGAATGTGTGAGGCAACCTAACACGGAATAGAGCAACTTCAAAAGAAAAAAATACAGAAGCTAAGATTCTCTTCCCGGAACTATCACGATTAAAAATTAATCCAGGAATTCAGGTTCGGGATGAGGTAGGAGGATGGGTGGGAGGGAATTAGAAAGAAAGGAGAAGCAGACAAAGACTGTTTAAATATTTATGATTCTTATTTGAAATCAGAGACAGATTCCCTACTTGCAAGACTTGAAGTGTCATTATAATTAAGTACTTCAGATATTTTATATTGTATTTGATGAGTTTTGACTTCAAAGGAACTTAGGGGCAAAGTCTCAGCCAACACAGAGCATTCACTGCAGCCCCTCCCGAAGCATTCAAAGTCATCACAGAGGCTTCAGCCTAGTCCGTCTCAGAAAAGCACAATATCCTAGGAATGCAACAATTTCTCAACTCCAAAGTGGTCAATGGGATGCAAGTGGAACTTGTTGGATAGGGCCTCTGGAAAAGTTCCTAAAAGAGGGCTGACTCAGCTATGAGGTGAGCTCTTTCATGGTTCCACCCATGTCTCCTCCTTCCTGCCTGAAATGTGGACATGACGGCTGGTGTTCCAGCAGCCATTTTGTATCTTGAGACAGACTTTGAGGAAAAAAGCCACACTCTGAGCGGGGTAGAAGAAAGACAAAAAGAACCTACATACCTGATGACCAAGTTGATGTCACGCCCACTCAGAATTGCCTAATTTGGGATTTTTTTTTACCTAATAGGAAGTCTCTTACTTGAGTTTTTCATTATTTATTCACTGATACATCCAACTCAGTAGATTTTAGGACTCTACTTTCTCTAAAACTGTCTTTGATTCTTGAGGAAGCATAGTCAGTACTGTTTTCCTTGGCTTTCTAAGATAGGTCCACCAAATCCTCCACGTTAAGTAACTCTAGAGGACCCTTCTTATATTGTGGGCCATGAGACACTCTCATTTAGATGACAGTGTGAATAGCATCCTCTGGATCCTCTGGTCCCAGCTCACCCACTTTCATAGAATTTCTGCTTGCCTTCGACTTTCTTGGAGTTACATCCTCAGGGAAACAAGTAAAAACGTTATTTTAGTTTCAAATATTGATTAAACAATCTTTAATACAATCTATAATATTACAAGTTTGTTAAGGGCTAATTTAAACTAGATTTCTCAAACTTCCAACCCATGGATCACTTTGGCAGATAAATTAATGTCATGAACATCTATAATGCTTCTTTCCACAGCACAAAAAAAAAAAAAAAAAGAAGAGAAGAGAAGAAAGAAAGAAGCTATAAAGAAAAGAAGGGAAAAGTTACCACAAAAGAATAGAATAGAACAGAACAGAATAGAATATGTGCTATTGATCATAAAACAAGAATTAATAAAGGAAAATTATTTCCCATTGAAATAAAACAATAACATAGGTAATAATGATTAACAACATTTTTTTTTTTAAGACGGAGTCTTGTTCTGTCACCCAGGCTGGAGTGTAGTGGCATGATCTTGGCTCACTGCAAGCTCCGCCTCCCAGGTCTATGCCATTCTCCTGCCTCAGCCTCCCAAGTAGATGGGACTTCAGGCGCCCACCACCACGCCCGGCTAATTTTTTGTATTTTTAGTAGTGACGAGTTTTCACCATGTTAGCCAGGATGGTCTCGATCTCCTGACCTTATGATCTGCCCGCCTCGGCCTCCCAAAGTGCTGGAATTACAGGCGTGAGCCACTGTGCCTGGCCAACAACATTTTTAACATTGGTAATGATACATAACATTTGTTGTGACACAGATTTCTCTAGGCAGTCATTGTTCCAAGCCCTTTTTTCAAGTCCTCTACATGTATTAACTCAGTAGTGGTCTGTGACCTGTTAGGAACCAGGCTGCACAGCCAGAGATGAGTGGTGGTGAGCGAGCATTACCCCCTGAGTTCTGCCTCCTGTCAGATCAGCGGTGGCATTTGATTCTCATGGGAGCATGAACCCTATTGCAAATTGTGCATAAAAGGAATCTAGGTTATATGCTCCTTATGAGAATCAATGCCTGATGGTCTAAGGTGGAACAGTTTCATCCCAAAACCATTCCCTCCACCTTACCCTACACCTCGGAAAGATTATCTTCCTTGAAACCGGTCCCTGGTGCCCAGAAGGTTGGGGACTGCTATATTAACTCATTCAATCCTCATAACAAGCCTCTGAAGTAGGTTGTTATGATTATTATTTTTATTATTATACTATTGGACAAATGAAGAAACAGAGGTACAGAAAGCTTAAGTGACTTGCCAAAGTCTCACAGTTGGTTAGCAGTGGAATCAGAATGTAAATTCAGGTCTATCTGACCCCCTCCTCACGGCCAAACATATACCATTAACTACCACAACATACTGTCCCAATAGTTTATAACAAGCAACATCATACTATAAACACTATGATTAGGAAATCTAGACTACAGACTCCAAAAGGGAAGGACTATTTGTATTTTGTTCACGGCTCTATGCTCAGTGCCTAGAGCACTATTTGGCATGTAATTAGCACTCAAGTAATTATTCAATGAATGAAGAAATGAATGAGTGAATGGATATAGAAAACATTACAGTACTCCCAGGTACAAGGGATCTATGTTTTAAGAATTGCCTTTTGGGGTTTCCATGAGCAGCAGACCCATCCAAGGAGAAACACATTCGTAATAAAGATTTGTAGGATGTGTGATCTTCAGATACTAACATCATTAACATTCAAACATCTGCCAGAAATCATTATGATACCTTCCAGCAAAAGTTTATAAAGTGCTCTCATTTGCACTATCTCATTTAATCCTCATAACCACCCTATGAGGATTTATTTTCACTTTGCTGTTGAGAAAACAGTCTTTAGCAACTGCCAGAATCCAGGCTTACATCCTCTCACCCATTCCCGCACTGTGGGCGTTCACCCTAGAGAGTCTTGCCAGTCATGGGGTTAGATGCCCCCTGACCACTGACATTTCACTGCCCCATCCCCTTCATGGCCGTGGGCCTGCATTCACAGCTATCCTTAGCCTACAACCTAACTTCTGATCTTGGTGTTCTAGGTAACTACTGTGGAGTGCAAACTTAACAGCATAAACAATTTGTTGTTATGATCTCCCATGGTTCTGGAGGTTGGCTGGGATCAGCTGAGTGGTTCTTGCACAAAGCCTCCCATGTGGTTGCAGCCTGATATTACATCAGCTGAGACTGTGTTCATCTGAAGGCTCAACTGGGCTGGATGTCCTATAAGGCCCATTCACATGGCCAGCAGTGGATGATGGCTCAGAAGGGCTGTTGACATACATGAGCCTCTCCCTGTGGCTTGAGCTTCTCATACAGGGTGTTTCACTCCAGTGGAGCATCCTAGGAGTGGGTGTTTCAAAGCTCAGGAAGCAGAAGCTGCCAGGCCAGTGAAGGCTTGGCTCAGAACTGTTACAATGATATTTCCACTGTATCCTATTTATCAAAGCAACCATTGGCCTACCCAGATTCCAGGGTGTGGAGAAACAAATTCCCCCTCCTGATGGGTGAGTGGGAAGGTCGTCTTCCTGAAAAGGATGTGGGATGGGAGATGTTGCTGCAGCCATCTTTGGAAAATATGACCTGCCACACTCAGCTTCATAATTAACCTGCAACTTATAAGCTACATGCTTGCGGATAAATTTCCATTTCCACACTGTTATTCTATGCTTAACTGGGCACAGAACAATGTTCAGTTTATGTTTTTAACTGTTGCCAAGGTTACATTTGGGGCCGAACTGTTATTAGCTCATATCCTTTAATACCTCCCAAGGCTATTCTAATTCAAACAGGTATTTTAGCTCAGTGATAAGAGAGTTCATGGGGTCCAGGGCATGGGTGAAGCTGCCACCATTTTATTTACATTCACAAGAGTTACTTGTACTTCCGGCCAGTTCCAGCCTCTCAAAGAGGACCATGCAAAAATATAAAAACAGATCCGTTCAAATTCATCACAACAATGAAAACTTTTTTAAAGTCCACAGCTACCTCTCTTTAGCACCCACGTGCCAATCAAATTAGACTTCTCACCCTGGCCTTATTCTGTTTTCTGAATTATTTATTTATTTATTTATTTATTTGAGACAGAGTCTTGCTCTGCAGCCA
This sequence comes from Rhinopithecus roxellana, assembly GCF_007565055.1. Lineage (NCBI taxonomy): Eukaryota > Metazoa > Chordata > Mammalia > Primates > Cercopithecidae > Rhinopithecus > Rhinopithecus roxellana. Next base: position 96,092,211 of record NC_044551.1, read on the forward strand.
GGCTGGAGTGCAATGGCGTGAGCTTGGCTCACTGCAACCTCCGCCTCCGGCGTTCAAGTGATTCTCCTGCCTCAGTCTGCCAAGTAGCTGGGGCTACAGGCATGCACCACCATGCCCAGCTAATTTTTGTATTTTTAGTAGAGACTGGAGTTTCACCATGTTGGTCAGGATGGTCAGGATCTCTTGACCTTGTGATCTGCCCACCTCAGCCTCCCAAAGTGGTGAGATTACAGGCATGAGCCACAACATCCAGCCTATTCTGTTTTCTTGATGCCCACATCCTCCCATCCTAATTGGATTTCACTCCTACATCCTCTTCCATTGAAATATTACTTCTTTCATGGCAAACTCAAATTCCTCTGGATCGCCTTTCCTAATGAATGTCCCTGCTAAATGAGTGTGACTTCACTCTTCTTTGAGCCTCTGTAACTCTTGCCTGACACCTCTTCCAACTCTCACCTTTTTTACTTGGAGTAACAGTCCTATTTGGGCTTGTCTCTCTACTTCCCTCCCTGTACCTTTGCATCCACTCCCTGCATAACTCAGCCCAACACCTCCACACAACAGGTGCTCCATGAATGTGCATCAAAGTGGATCGAACCTCCAGGAATGCCATTCTCATCATATTGTCATTTCCTCTGATAGCCTGGGCTGATAAAGATCTCACTCACCCTTGGGGAACTGTCTTCATTGACATTCATCCACTCCTTAACTCAACCAAAATGGACTGGATAAAGTCCAAGTGTTAAGCCAAAAGAATGTTTGAACATAACCCTGGATTCAAGTTAAATCATCTCACTTCTACCAGCAAAATTATCTTGCCAAAGGAAACAGGCATCACATGCCACATGTTTCCTCCAATTCTGGCTCCTTAAAGACCAAAAGAGATGTTCCCTGGAGGTGGACCCACGGCTGTCCACAAAGACCAGAATGTAGCTTCAGCGGGAGGAGCCAGGCTTTCCCATCTTCTCCCCAGCATGTCCTCAGCAGACAGACCTTGGGTTGCCTCTTAAATACTGCTTCTTTTGCTCCCATTCACAAATATGGGGACTTTTTTGGTGACCCTTCCTGATTCTGCTTTTGTAACTGTAATAGATTCATTGTCTGATGTGCAGGGCAAATCAATACACCGAGACACCCGGCTACAGCAGAGAAAGAGGTTTAATCGTAGGGCTGCCAAAGGAGGAGATGGGAAGAGACCTCAAATCTGTCTCCCTCAAGGAGTTTGGGGCTAGGATTTCTAAGGGTTTTGGGTTTTGGAGTGGGCTGAAGTGTGAGGACCACTGATTGGTTCAAGAGTTGGGGGGGTGGGTGAAGTCATGGGACCAGGAAGTGGAGAAACTATTCCATTCCTTTGTGGGGGTCCTCAAACTGGGTGATGTGAGCTGTTTTTGCTGGAATTCAGGATATGGAAAACATCTTAGGCAATTCTTAAACAAATGCCTTATAAGTCTAACTTCAGAAATCCTGTCTAGAAGAACAGCAGGGACTCAGATGATCAGGATCCAGTGCTCCACGGTGCTCAGTGACAAGGAAGCGGGCCACAGTGGGGCCTGACTCATGCTTAATTACAACTCTATTTCTGTCCAGAATTCTTGCTAAGCCTATGAGGACAGCTTCACTTTTGCTGTGTCCACACTGGGCTGGGCAACTCCCCCATGCTCCTCATGGGGCTCCTAACCCATCCCACCCTCTGGGAGAGGACCCCAAGAGGAGTTCCAGCCCCTTCATGGACTTGTCAGTCAAGGTTCTCCAGAAAAACAGAACCAATACTACAAGCATCGACAAATAAGAGGGGATTGACTGCGGGAATTGGCTCGCATAATTATGGAGGTCGAGAAGTCCCACAGTCTGCCATCCACAAGCTGGAGAACCAGGAGAGCCAGGGGTGGGATTCAGGGTGAGTCTGAAGGCCTGAGAACCAGGAATCCAAAGTCTGAAAACCAGAGAATATGGAGGTCCCAGCTCCAGAAGGACAGAAAATACAAAAAAAAGTAGATTAATTATCCTGTCTGTGACTTTTTGTTCCTTCAGGGCCCTCAGTAAATTGAATAATGCCGTCTGCACTGGTGAGGATGATCTGCCTTACTCTGTCGACTGCTTCAAATGCTGCTCTCTTCCAGAAACACCTCAGGGACACACCCATATTCTATCAGCTTTGTGGATATCCCTTTAGCTGGTCAAGTTGACACGTAAAATTATCCGTCATAATGGAAGACGAACAGAAATGTCCCATGCAAGGTGGGACTAGTATTTAAATGTATAAAGGCCAGTTACTTAGAAGCTTTGTGCCTTCATTTCCTCAAGTGCAAACGGGGATAATAATGGCCCCTCTTCCATTGGTCCTTGAGAGCACCCCCTGAAATAATTCACTAAGGCATCACAACAGTTCCTGATGCACAGAATGCAGACCATAAATGCTATGCCTTCCTGTTGCTAAAAGTATTATTGTCAGCTGGGCATGGTAGCTCATGCCTGTAATCCCAGCACTTTGAGAAGCCAAGGTGGGCGGATCACTTGAGGTCAGGAGTTTGACACCAGCCTGGCCAACGTGATGAAACCCCGTCTCTACTAAAAATACAGAAATTAGCCAAGCATGGTGGCGGGCACCTGTAATTCCAGCTACTCAGGAGGCTGAGGCAGGAGAATCACTTGAACCTGGGAGGCGGAGGTTGCAGTGAGCCGAGATCACGCCATTGCACTCCAGCCTGGGTGACAAGAGTGAAACTCCATTGCAAAAATAAACAAATAAACAAAAGTATTGTTGTCTGGGGTCATGTTTCTCAAAGGCAGATCCTGACACAAGGAAAGGTGTGATTTTAGGCAAAGTCCCGGGGGGACAGCTTCACCCTAATCCCACAGGGTATCTCAGGAGTGTGGGGCTACCTGGGGGAAAGAATCCCCTAGTACTCTCTGCTCTTCATTGACAGGCAAATATATTACCAGAGTCCAAAGGCAGTCCTCCAGGAAGAGTGGCAGGTGTCGGAGGAGAGACAAGCAGGAGAATAGGGGGAACCTGGGAGGATCTGGAGAGCCCTGTGGTATGCATCACAGTTGTACCTGCCAAACCTCTCTGAAGATTTCATTCTCTGACTGGCCTTTTCACTCTACGGTCTCCATTCTCTGTTCTACATCCTAGCCCCTTGTACCATCTACAGCCTGTTCATCCATTCGGCAATTATTTATTGAGTCCTACTATATGTCCAGTACCATGCTAGGGCCTGGGAATATATTCCTGAATAAAAGGCAAAAATGCATATGCCCTCATGGAAATATTCAGTGGTGGCAAATTTTACCAGTTTCTAAAGGAGATCTGGCTTTTAGAAATAGCCAAAAGTCAGAGAAGATGCAATTAATTCCATAATAGCAATTTTCACCCAAAGTAAGTTGCCCTTATGAATTGATAAGACTGATTTTCTCCTAGACCTATTAAAGGAGAAAATTATTGCCTATTTTTCCCAGGCAATAATTTTCAGAAGACTTCTTAAAAATTACACATTTTTGGGCCGGGCGAGGTGGCTCATGCCTGTAATCCCAGCACTTTGGGAGGCCAAGACGGGTGGATCACAAGGTCAGGAGATCGAGACCATCCCGGCTAACACAGTGAAACCCCATCTCTACTGAAAATACAAAAAGTTAGCTGGGCGTGGTGGTGGGCGCCTGTAGTCCCAGCTACTCAGGAGGCTGAGGCAGGAGAATGGCGTGAACCTGGGAGGCAGAGTTTGCAGTGAGCCAAGATTGTGCCACTGCACTCCAGCCTGGGGGACAGAGCAAGACTCCATCTCAAAAAAAAAAAAAAAAAAATTGCACATTTTTTCATTACATGGGTAAATAATCACACTACCAAACCTGCAAAATGGAAGAAAGTAAATTAATTACCTATAATTCCACTGGCTTTCCACAGCTACTGTTAGCATTTGGGGGTATTTTCGTCCTGTCTAATCTTTGTGTCTACTTTATATTTTTTCTAAATTAGAAAGCATTTATGTATACTCATGTATTTCTTTCTCACTCTATATTTTACCTTAGTCTCACAGTTTTTGCAAAGAATATTCTAATGACCATAGAATATGGCATTCTTTACTTACTCATTCTCTATTATTAGCCCTTTGAGTTGTTGGCAACCTTTTCACTATTAATTGTTGAATTGACTAATTCAGAAAACAATTCCAAAAGGGGAGTTTCAATTATGTATGAGGCAGTGAAACCATAATTGAAATGAGTACAACTGATTCCCAGGGAACCCTTTTGAAGGATGACTCTGATCTGGATATATCAGGTTTATCAGATTCGTTCCAAAACACCCATAGTCTGCAGTTTCGTGTTTTCCATGCTTGAGGAGTTATTTCTAAGTTTACCAGGCAGGCTTTAAAAGAGGGATTCCCGGGGGGAGGGATAACATTAGGAGATATACCTAACGTAAATGACGAGTGAATGGGTGCAGCACACCAACATGGCTAATGTATACATACGTAACAAACCTGCACATTGTGCACATGTGCCCTAGAACTTAAAGTATAATAAAAAAAAAAAGAAAAGTGAGAACAAATCAAACCCAAAAGTAGTACAAGGAAAGAAATAATAATAAAGATCAAAGCAGAAATAAATAAAATTGAGACTAAAAATGCAAAATATTAAAAAAAAAAAAAAAAGAGGGATTCCCGGAATTTGTTTTTTGTCTCCACCCAACAGCAGCATCCAAGCAATCTCCTCAATCTCCCCTACAGTGCTCCACAGCACCCCTTCACAGAGGAGGAGGGAGAGGCCAGTGCTATCCTGCGATTTGCCAATGTTGTTCCTGCCATGGCTTCAGCTGACCCCTGAAGGGCCCTTGAGGCACTTTTCCCGGAAGGCCCCCTAGGTCTAGTTGTCACTGGTTTTTCGGAAGGCTCTCCAAGGCCTCCGACATCTGTTAGACATGACCCGAGACAAAGACAGCTGGGAAAACCCACAAGGAAGGAAATCCCACTGTGAAAGGAGCTGCCTCCGAGTTCCTTTGAAAGCCATAGTTAACTATTGTTCTATCACAAAAGCTCAAGTTGAAAGCTGCTGCTGATTCCGGGGTCAGTCTCTTAGCCCCTGGCGGAGTTAGCGGGAGGGAAGGGACACAGAAGTGCCTGTGTCCCCAGGATGGCTGCCAGTGGCTGACGGAGCAGCTGAAGGGCTGCTGCCAAGAGCCAGGGCTCCCTCCTAGAGAGGGCCTGGTCCCAGCAGACCACGCGACAGACAAAGACAATGGGTCATTAGCTCTCTGTGGCTTCTCCCTGCCCGGCATTGGCATTTACTGCACGTCCCACACTCATGGGTCTGAAACTCCCTGGAAACTGTAGTAAATTGTAGTGAAAACTTTCCAACAGCCACCTGCACACACTCCCGGACTGGATGAATAAGCAGAGAGTCCGACTTCCTTATCTTCCCTCTTGTAAGGCTTAAAAAAAAAAAAGGAACACATTTTAAAAGTCTGTGAACTGTTCAAAATTGAGCACACGCTTTCTGGCTGGACACCTTCTCATTTTCTTTGGCAGATATTTGACATCAACGTGCAGAGCACTTTGGATGAAGAGAGCAAGCATTTGGTGGGAAAGAAATGGCCTTCACATGACAAGTGACATGGTCCCTGGAGCGGGCCACCAGGACAGAGGGTCACGCCTGCGTGTTGGCATCAAGGACGGTCCAGTTAGCACTCTGTAGGATTAAAACTGGGAATGACCTCTTGCTTGGTGGGTTCAGCCTAATGTTTTGTGTTTTTACTCTGGGTTGAGAGGGAGGACAATTCCTTAAAAAGCACCCCCTAAAAAGAGACAAGGGAAATAATGTTGAAACAAACACTAACGCACAAAGCTTTTCTACACCATCATGGGTAGAATTCTGAGACTAACATAACATTAACACCTCCTTTAAGGAAATAGGCCAAAGAAACCCTCAAAGGACCTTGTGATAAGACAGTCTAATCTGTAAGCTGAAGACCACCCTACGGGGAAGGAGGCACACTAAAGCTGGCTTCCTTGTGGCCACAGCAATGGGCTGGTGTGTGCTATGAAGGGTTTGGATCAGAGCTGGGCATTCAGAATATAGCAAACTGCAAAACCACCATAACAGTTAGTAGGGAAGAGTCTCAGAAGTCTCAGTATGGAAGAGTCTGCCTTGACATGCAGCTGATATCTAGAAGGCACGGTCTGGTGAAATCACAGCAAATGGCTGCTGCTCCAGAGCCTCCTAGTGCTCTTCTTTCCTCCCACCACAACCCTCCCAGTGCTCGAAGCCAAGATGGGCAGCTTCAGGGGCCAGCCTGGCACCAGCCCACCTGTGGGAGCACCAGAGAGTTCACAGAGACTGCCACACCTGAGCCCTGTCCCTGTGCATCTCCCCATCCAGGGAGTGCCCAGAGAACAGCACGGGTTGGGACGCGCCCAGTGCCGGAGGTTGCCAGGGCAGTGTTCTGCCGAGGTATCCTCAAGAGGTCACTTGTGGCAAACGCAGCCCCAACAGTTTACTATGCAGCCATTATTGTATATCAAGATGGAGCCAAGATCCCAAGGTCCTTCAAATCCATCAAGAAGACTGGGCGCAGTGGCTCACCCCTGTAATCCTAACACTTTGGGAGGTCAATGAGGGCGGATCACTTGAGGCCAGGGGTTTAGGACCAGACTGGCCAATGTGGCAAAACCCTGTCTCTACCAAAAATACAAAAAAAACCTAGCTGGGCGTGGTGGTACACAGCTGTAGTCCCAGCTCCTTGGGAGGCTGAGGCAGGAGGATTGCTTGAACCTGGGAAGTGGAGGTTGCAATGAGCCAAGATTGCACCACTGAACGCCAGCCTGGACAAAAGAGTGAGACTCCTCAAAAAAAAAAAAAAAAAAAAAAAAAAATTCCACCAAGAACTGGATCTTCCAATGAGGGGCTTGTTGGAAATTTTCCCGTCCTCTATTAGGCTTTTTTCAACAGGCATGAAGTCTCAACTGTGTTGGGGTTCTTTGACCAAAGAAGCTATGGGAGAGACAATGCTTATACAGAAGTGCCAAGCTCAGGGTTACATGTTTTATGCCCTATTTTAAAAGTGAAAATTTTTCCCATGTCTGCAACAAGATTACCAAGTGACAGTGACCAGTAAGAGCTAAATAGGCTTCTATCACAATTTGTCAATTGTAGTTTTTTTTCCTGAAAGTTCTGCATTTCTACCATATTTCTTCTTTTGACAATAATCAGACATATTGTCATATTGCCACCAAAAGTATTTACTTCAGATTGGAAATTCTCAGACTATATCTTCAATGAGAGAACTGTGAAGAAGGTGAAACCCTGCCCCAGTCCACTAAGACACTAAGCTCCCTCTCTGTCCTGAGAAATATTACCTATGTGCTTTTTTATTTTTGTTTTTTAGAGACAGGGTCTTGCTCAGTTGCCTAGGCCAGAGTGTGCAGTGGTGTGATGACCATAACTCACTGTAACCTACAACTCCTGACCTTAAGGGGCTTCCCAAGTAGCTAGGACTACAGGTGTGCACCACCACACCCAGTTATTATTATTATTATTATTATTATTGTTTTTGTTGTTAAAGAGATGGGCTCTCATTATGTTGCCCAGGCTTGTCTTGAACTCCTGACCTCACCATCCCATCTCAGCCTCCCAAAGCACTGGGATTACAGGTGTAAGCCACCATGTACATCCTTTATTACTTTTGACAAAGACCTGAATTCAAATCAGATTATTACTCTTTAATATGCCAACATCTGTTATATCATTAAATTATAGTGTTCTGGGTAAAATCTTTACCTACAGATCTCCGGAGGGGGAAAGGCTGTCAGTTCACCAAAGTCCATTAGTCTTTAAATAAAATAGATGTAAGCTGACCCTAGACCAGTCATAAACACATGGCAAAATGTAACACTGAGCAGAAACTCTTGCCTTGATCTGAAAGTAGCTGGCTGTGAGATAGAACAGGTTTCTATTATCTCACAAGGGTATAGCTTAGTGCAGGTTCAATTTACCTAATTTAAGTGTCTTATGATTGTTGCAATACAACTAGTTTCTTCATTTTATCTTCATGTATTGCGATTCCAGAGAGTGACCTTTTACATAGGAGTGAGTGGTCCCGTCCATCTGTTCATCTTTTAGTAACATGAAAGATCTTCAGATATTTGTCAGCTCCAAGGCAGACTTGGAATAGCCTACCAGAATCATCCTGAGTTTGGCTGAGATGACCAGGCCTTTATACTCTCAAATGAATCTGTATATGGGCTACCCCAGGAGTGGGTGTGACCTTGGGCAGAATGAAGCCATTCCTGAGGAGGGTGACAGCTGAAGGTTATAGTGCTCCTGGCAGCTGGAGCAACAAATCTTTCATTGAAGGGAGGCTTGGGGATGGTGCAACACAGAGTCCACCACAAATATACAGTCCTGTGGAGAGATACACACAAGTGCAGAGGATGGTATAATACACTGTGATGGGAATAGGGTAGAGTTACAGGACTCTATCAGCACATCTACGAAACTTATTGTACACAATTTGGGGGTTGAGGGAAGATTCGGGACAAAGTCTCCTGTAACTCGGTTGTGAATGGCATAGGGGGCTGCAGAGGAAAACACATGCATAAAGGGCCAGAGTGTAAATAGCTTGGTGTGATGGAAAACATGGGGGGCCAGGCCCAGTGGCTCACACCTGTAATCCCAGCACTTTGGGAAGCCAAGGCAAGTGGATCTCCTGATGTCAGCAGTTCGAGACCAGCCTGACCAACCTGGTGAAATCCCATCTCTACTAAAAATACAAAAATTGGCCAGGCGCAGTGGCTCACACCTGTAATCCCAGCACTTTGGGAGGCTGAGGTGGGTGATTGCCTGAGATCAGGAGTTCGAGACCAGTCTGGCCAACATGGTGAAACCCTATCTCTATTAAAAATACAAAAATTAGCCAGGCATTGTGGCAGGCACCTGTATTCCCAGCTACTCAGGAGGCTGAGGCAGGAGAATTGCTTGAACCCGGGAGGGAGAGGTTGCAGTGAGCTGAGATTTCACCATTGCACTCCAGTCTGGACGACAAGAGCAAGACTCCGTCTCAAAAAACAAACAAAAAAAAAAAAATTACCTGGGCTTTGTGGCATGCTTTGTAATCCCAGCTACTTGGGAGACTGAGGCAGGAGAATCACTTGAACCCAGGAGGTGAAGGTTGCAGTGAGCCGAGATTGCACCACTGAACTCCAGCCTGGGTGACGGAGTGAAACTCCATTTCCAAAAAAAAAAGGAAAATGTGGACCCAATGTTGTCGGCTGTATTGAAGATCAAGACTATCAGTAAGGAGTTACTGAGGGACTCTAATCGAGATGAAAAAAAAAGCACTTAGGAAAGACTGCAATCATAGCAGTATGGTGAAGAGATTGGAGGGCAAACTCGAGGGGAAGAGTAACACTTTTGAGTGTTGCAGTAACTCAGGTGAAAGTGAGGGTAATATGTGGGGATGGAAAGATGTAAACAGATCAAATAAATATATTCAAGTGGTAAAATCAAGAGAATGAGATGATGGACTGGATGTAGGAGGTGTAGCTGAGGGAGGGGGTGGGATGGTGGCCAGAAGTCTGGGTGGATGACCATGGCATTCATTGAAATGGAGGTTTTGGGGGAAAAAGAGTGGGGAAAGATGACCAAAAAAAAACTCAGTTTTGGATACATTGATTCGAGTTTTGTTTCAGTTGTCCACTAAGCAGCTGCCATGTGTGTCTGAGGCTCAGGAGTGATTCCTGCCTTAAAAATGCAGGCTGAAGGTCACTAGCATCTATATGGGAAAAGAAGTCCTAGGCATGGATGGAATCTCCTACAAATTTCTGTGAACAGTGAGAAGAGACGGTGTCTAGGATTACTAGAACTATAAGAAACACTGCGATTTAAGGAATGGTTGTAGAGAGAGGAGACAAGCCTCTCTGAAGACTAGGGCATGTTAGGAAGAAAACCAAGGTTTAGGATCACAAGCCAAGAGAAGGGAGTAATAATTAAGGAAGGTTGGTAAACCATACTGAAGTTTGTGGGAGCTCCACAAATCTTTCCGTTTTCCCTAATTGCACTCTGAGCTGATTAGGAGATAAACACAGGAGTAGGCCATTGGAGAACTGGCCACCGCCTTCATTACTGATGAAATTGATCACGAAGGCTATGGCAGAGGTATGCGGCAGTAACGAACTCCCCAGTTGTGAAACCTGGACTCCTTCCTTGCTGAGGCACAGGCAGTGCTGGAACCCTGTGAGGCCTCTCACTCGGGGGCCTGGAGGAGGAGAAGGGCAGAATGCCAGCTCTGCACAACAGCTGCTCCCAAGAGGAAAAGAGGGAGAGGCAAGACCATACCTGCCCCATTCCTCCTCCCAAAGCCACCATTCAGGTAATTCAACCCGCATGGAGGGAGACACTGGGATTAGAGAACAAGCGGCTCTCTCACCTCTCCCATTCACACAAGAAAATCAAGGACTGGAGAGTGTCTGTTAGTTGGTGCTGCTGGTAGTAAAATCCCTGGAGTGGCAGTGGGAGAAGCCAGACTGCAGCAGGCTAGAGAGAGAATGGGAGGTGAGGCATGGAGACAACCAGGCCATAGAGCGCTTGCAAGGAGTGCTGCTGTGACGGCTACTCCAGGGGTTAGAGCTACTGTCTGCAAAGTGTAATTTCCTTTCATTAGCATATGTTAGGATAATCCAGGCTTGAGGAGCTGAAATAAGGTCCTGATGAACTTCCTAGGGAAAGACACATGAAATAAAGCCATGAAAATGTGTTTCGTGGGACCTGGGGCCAGTAGACTAAGAAGGAAACTACCTGCAGTTGGTTCACGGAATGTTGAAGGAGAGTTGAGACAGCAGTGGGGCCTACGCATGTGAGTTTCTACTCAAGATGATTCACTGCGTCACACTCAAAAAAAAATGGAGAAGGAGGCCGGGCGCAGTGGCTCATGCCTGTAATCCCAGCACTTGGGAGGCCGAGGTGGGTGGATCACCTGCGATTAGGAGTTCGAGACCAGCCTGACCAACACAGAGAAACCCCATCTCTACTGAAAATACAAAATTAGCTGGGCATGGTGGTGCACAGCTGTAATCCCAGCTATTGGGGAGGCTGAAGCAGGAGAATCGCTTGAACTCGGGAGGTGGAGGTTTCAGTGAGCTGAGATCGTGCCATTGCACTCTAGCCTGGGCAACAGAGTAAAATTCCATCTCAAAAAAAAAAAAAAAAAAGGAGAAGGAGGACACAGAGCCCTTCAGAAAGAATTTAAACCAACCAAACAAACAAGCGAATCAAACCCCCAACTAAATTAAAGAAAGACCATGTACCAATCAAAACGCTGTGCTGACAAACAGACCCCCACATTTCAGTGGCTTAACAAACTAACAGTCTATTTTATTTATGTCCTGTCTATTGCAGGATGGGTAGCTGTGTTCCATCTTGCAGCTCCAAGCTAGTTCATGTGGGCTCCAAGGCTGATGTGGATGGGGAAGGAGAACAGAGGCTCACACATGGGTGTACATATCCCAAGGAACAGAATATAGTCACATGGCCCCACCTCACTGCAAGGAAATATGGGAGTTGTAGTCTGTGGGCCTTTGAAGAGGAGAAACATGGGCACTGGTGAGCACCAGCAGAACCTATCGCAGTAGGCATTAAAGAGGTTTAGAGCCGTGGGAACCACATGATGGCCGCACATCCCTGCAAGCCACATTCCTTGAAACCACGTAAATCACCATGTAAGTAAATCACTTTACTTATATAGAAGCTACATTTCATTTAAGTAGGGTGATTCCTCACAGACCTTGAAGAAGTTTTTATTTTCTTCCTTTTTGAGATGGAGTCTCGCTCTTGTCGCCCAGGCTGGAGCGCAGTGGTGCAATCTCAGCTCACAGCAACCTCTGCCTCCCAGGTTCAAGCAATTCTCCTGCCTCAGCCTCCCAATTAGCTGGGATTTCAGGTGCCCACCACCATACCTGGCTAATTTTTGTATTTTTAGTAGAGAAGGGGTTTCACCATGTTGGCCAGGCTGGCCTCGAACTCCTGACCTCAGGTGATCCACCTGCCTCAGCCTCCCAAAGTGCTGGGATTACAGGTGTGAACCACTGCAACCGACAAAGGGGTTTTCTTCAATAGGCACAAATGTTTAGAGATAAATACTACTAAAATGGAGATTATGATCCACTGCAGAAAATCATTAACATAGTCCCTAGCACAGGGCTCAATAAGTATCTGTTGATCAATTGAGCTGATGCCTGAGAAGTCTTGACCTTTCACAGAGAGAGAGAAAACAACACATGCAAAGATGGCAAAAGGCTTTTTCCCTCCAAAGGCTGTAATGCTCCGGTTTTGCTCCCTGGGTCAGGTTCTCCCATAGCCTGTATTTTTGGCTGCTGGTTTGGAGGCAAAAACCAGGGGCAAAGAAAAGAGATGCTTAGACAAGCAGACTGGTACAGCTGCATTAAGCCAAGCCACTACAAAGTCTTGGTTCGGTAGATTTGACTTTGCTCTTTCCTTTCTTTTCAGAGGGGAACATTAGGAAAGGCATGTGGCTTGCAGAGATGCACTCCCCACTGGTGCGGTTCCCATGGCTCTAAACTCCAGTGCCTGCTAATGTGGGAAACCTATTTAAGACATTCTGTTGCATAATTGGAGGAAAAGTGTAAGCCATCTTGAGGGAAGCAATCACTTGACTAACATTCCTACTTTAAAATAAATGACAAAAACCAGATTTTGCAATTTCAACAGACATTTATTGAACATTTACTAACTCTGCAAAGTATTATGCCAGATACAGTAAAGGGCATAAAAAATAAATGGGCTAATCCCAGTTCTCAAATAGCTAGTGGGAAAGTCAGTCACTTAAGCATCTTATTAGATTATAAGGGAAAATGATTCTGAATAGAGTAATGAGAAAAGTTGCATGGAGTTGGGGAGGGAGGGGTGCTCATCTCAGACCATTGAGAACAAAGGCCCCATGGTGGTCACAGCGTTGGTAGAAGACTGTGGGACTGGGGTGCTCCTTGGCTGTCCCCACAGGCCCTATATATGCAAGTGGAAGAGGTCCCCACCTGCCTGGGTCAGAGCATTCAAGGGGTGTTTCTGCCCAGATCCTACACCAGGTGTGGCTTAAATCCTTGCAACTGTAGGGTGCCTGGGGACATCCTCAGACATTCTGCTTGAAGCAGGCTTCAAATAAAGGTCCCCAGGAGATTCTGAGGTACAGGGCATCAGCCAGGAGGATCTTTCATGTCCACACCCAGGAGTATGAAGATTATTTTATTTTATTTTATTTTATTTTTATTTTTATTTTTTGAGATGGAACCTCACTCTGTCACCCAGGCTGGGCATGATCTCGGCTCACTGCAACCTCTGCCCCCTGGGTTCAAGCGATTCTCTTGCCTCAGCCTCCCAAGTAGCTGGGATTACAGGCACCCGCCATCATGCCCGGCTAATTTTTATATTCTTAGTAGAGATGGGTTTCACCATGATGGTCAGGCTGGTCTTGAACTCCTGACCTCAAGTGATCCTCCCACCTCAGCCTCCCAAAGTGCTGGAATTAAGGCGTGAGCCATCACACCTAGCCATGACCATTTTAAAGGGCAAGAAATGAATTAAACATTTTTGAGAAAGAGAGGCAAAATCCAACCTGTCCTTTGGGAAGTTCTTTGGGCTTGTGGTCAAAGGAGGGATGGTTAGGGTGCACCTGCAACATGGGGAAGGCCCAGAGGAATAGCCCTTCCCTGAGAGACAGATACCCTCTATCCCACCCCCATGCGATTCTCCCCAGATTTCCCTAGTCTCAGGCACCTGTGGAGACAAATGATGTCACATGGTCATGAATCTCACCTTTCACTGGCTGGTTAACTCACCACAACAATGCAGCATCCCAAATTCTTGTAAAGCAGTGCTCTGCCCAAAATACTCATATACTATTTGCACATGTTGTCTAATTGAAATCTCAGAACAACTATATGAGGTAGGAAATGCTGTTATCCTCATTTCACAGATGAGGAAGCTGAGGAGAAAGTTCTTGTATTTACACAAATACAATAGCTAAGTTGGAATTTGAACCTGATTCAGATTCCAGAGCCATACTCTTAATTACCATGCTGCACAGCCTCTCAAGGTTTTGATAAACATGGAGAGCCCTAGATGCTTGAAAGACAAGGTAAGCCCATGGCATAAAGAAAGATCAGTGGGAGAAACTGTGCTGTGGTCTGTCTTTCCCTTCACAATTCAGTCCACTTGGTGTGTCTGTCTATCCATCTGTCTGTATATCATCTAACCACCTACCCATACATCCACCCATACATCCATCTATCCACCCATCCATCCTTCCATCCAACCATCCATCCATCCATCCATCCATCCATCCAACCATCCATCTCAACTTTCAGAAAAGAACTCAAGGCAAAAGATAAACAGAGAACTAAAAACTTTAAAAATAGGGATAAAAGAATAAAAGGCACATAATGAAGGGAAATAGATTATTGTAAAACTGATGCAAAAAAGCACATACTTAATTCTGAGCATCTTGACTTCCAAGGTATAAAAAGAAACATGGTGAGTTACATAGTTTGCATTCACTTATAAAAGCATGGCCATCTGTCAGGAGAGACAAACTTTTCTACTACCAAAGCTTAAAAGAGCTAACACATGGGTCTTTACTTAATAAAGGAAAATTAAATAACATAAGGCCAGCATCCTCAAATGCAGATGAGTCCCAATAAAGGCAGAGCACCTAATGTTAAATCTTCATTATTCCTGTAGGATTCAAGAGTAGTATAATCTGGATGTGCTCTGTCTAGGGGAGTTTCTAGAGTCCCTGATTGAGGAGGCCCAGCAACGTGTGACTTCTGCTTCCCCGTGGTTCAGTAGTCTCACCTTCACCTTACCATTGATTTCTCCTTCATTCTGCCTATCTCAGGAAAGAGAACCATCAGAGGGTGCCAATTAGATTATGTCGGAGAGAGTAGAAGAGACAGAAATGCAAGACAACCAGGGGCCCAAGAAGATATTACCAACATGGGGACTGGGATGGAGGGAAGTGAGTGAATGAAAGAACATGGCTTTGGAGTAGTATCAAATGCCAGTCCTACCACCAGGGAAAAACCACGACATATTTCAAGCAATAGACATTAGTTCCTTGTCTTGCTTCTCCAAGGTTGTGAAGAACTGGGAAGAGCTGAGCAGGGAAGAGTTATGCTAAAGGACACAGCTGGAGCTTCCCTCTGCAGGTGGGAGGTACCTTCCTGAGTTTCTTCTCAGAAAAGAATCTTTGTACCGAAGAGCAGGACGGAAGGGAGGTGGAGGTAATATCTCCCACACAGGAAGATGCAACTGCTGGCTATTGTGTGAAGGCTATTGTAACATGAGATAGGTCATGTGTTCACAGCCAAAGAGAAGTGTTATCCAGGTGCATTTCACCTGCCAACAGTGAGCAGTTGTTAGAGGCTTTTCCTGAACCCTAAAAGTTGACTTGATCCCCTCTCTTTGGGGACTCCTTTTTGGGAGAAGTTGCAGGTTTCCAGCTATCATCCCTGTTTTTCCTCTTGTTATTCCTGGGTTTGAGAACTGGTATTCCAGCCATTGGATGACAATGTGGATGCCTGTTTTCTCCTTCTGTGGGGAGAGTCAATTGCTAGCATTCACTTCCTATGGCATCTCCACCAGCCATTCTTTCTTTGCATTGCTACCGTCATTGGCCTACACAGACCTTTACAACTAGTCTAGTGCTCCACAGTCTTGCTCACACCATGGCACACAAAGGAAATAACATGATTTATTCAACCCACCGGGCTTATCCAGGCTGGAGGCAAATGGCTGTGGTCACTCCATACCCCCCCAACCCCTGCCCCAGACTGCACTGGTAGGTGCAAGGATCCAATTAAGTTGACCTGCTTGCAGTCCAACCTAGGCACACCAGTTGGAAGCTCTGATCTGGAACACAGAAATAGCTGCTTCATTTTTTCCCCCATCATCGGTCTCTTGCTTCAATCCACATTGCGCACATTGGCCAGGCTAATTTTCCCCAATTCAGCCTTTTCATTATGTTGTTTTACTGCTCACCTCACAGGCAGTGGCTCCCCACCACCTATTGGAGTTTTAAAGTTATTGACCTGGCAGTCAATATGTCCCCCAGTGTTGCCCCCATTTGTCTTTCCCAGGATTGTCAGGTGCAGACCAGAACTCGCTGCCTCCTCCACATGTACGCTTCTGCCTTTAGCATGGTGCTCTCCTGTCGGGCCTATTCTCCATTCTTGCCTACGGTACATCAAGATCGAGATCGTACCATGTCTCCTCTAGGATGCTGTCCAATAACTTAGAAGGGATTTTGTTTTCACCTCTTTTCCAACCTTGTAGGCCACTATTCTCCAAGTCCCTTCCAGTCTCTCAACATTCAATGAAAAGCCAGGCTTGAATAGTCCAATAGATTCAGGAAATGCTGCAACATATATTCCCTTCTTCTTGGGGATGCAAAACACGTATCTGCTTAAAAGGAATTTATTTCATTCATTTTAGCCCTGAGTTGTTCAAACTTATTTCAGCACAGAACTCTTTAACAATAACAGTTATTAACTTCCCGTGGAATTGGTTCTACAAAGCAGACTTTGGAAACATACAGTTGGAACCTTGCATGTCATATCCAAATAGGCTCTAGTCTCAAATTTAGGTAGCTCTTTCAAATTTCCAGGTAGTAAAAGCTAATTAAATCTGATCATGGAACTAGAAAATCTGACCTTCCTATAAATAGTCTCTTTTCCCGCCACACTCAATACTGAAAGAGAAAAGGGACAATGGTGGTACCCCTCACCCTGCATGACCTTATTGTCGGCTCTGTGTTTGGAACCCTGGAAGAAAGAAGTTTGCTGGGATGAATTTGAGTAGTCAATTCAAGTAATAATAGCAATAATAATATTAGTCAATATCATGCACTAGAAAGTGCAGCACATTGTAAATCCTTAGTTTGCATGAGTTTTTTCAATCCCCAACACAGCACTGTCAGGTAATCACTATTTTTATCTCTGTGTTACAGATAAGGAAACTGCACAGAGGGATGAAGTAACTTTCCCAAGGATGCATATCTAGAGAGTAGCAGAGCCAGCACTCAGGTACCAATCAACAGAGTCTTGCTCAGAACCACAATGTTATGTTACCTCTTCAAGAAAACCAAAGTCCTTTGCCATAGGTTGTTTGTTTGTCTGTTTGTTTTTGAGACAGTGTTACTCTGTCACCCAGGCTGGAGTACAGTGGCATGATCTTGGCTCATTCCTGCCTCAACCTCCCAGGCTCATGCAATCCACCTACCTCAGCCTCCTGAGTTGCTAGGACTACAGGAGCACACCACTACACCCGGCTAATTCTTTTAGTTTTTGTAGAGATGGGGTCTCGCTGTGTTGCCCAGGCTGATCTCAAACTCCCGGGCTCAATGAATCCTCTGGCTTTGGCCCCCCAAAGTGCTGGGATTGCAGGCATAAACCACCTCACGTGGCCCAAAAGCATATATTTGAAGGGTGTGTAAGGTCAAATGACACAGCGATAGATTGATCTAATGCATTTTTTTTTCTAATTTTGAGAAAGCATCCCGCTTTGTTGTCCAGGCTGGAATAGAGTGGCATGATCTTGGCTCACTGCAATTTCCACCTTCTGGGTTCAGGTGATTCTCCTGCCTCAGCCTTCTGGGACTACAGGCATGAGCCACCATACCTGGCTAATTTTTGTATTTTTAGTAGAGACGAGGTTTCACCATGTTGTCCAGGCTGGTCTCAAACTCCCGACCTCAGGTGATCTGCCCACCTAGACCTCCTAAAGTGCTGGGATTATAGGCATGAGCCACCACGTCCAGCCTAATGCATTCTTTATGAAACTCTGCCTAAATATTTACTGATGTCTATGCTCAGAAGTCCACTTTTTCTTTATTCCACACAGACAGTTTATCTCCAAGTTTATTTAAAAGATCACATTGTACTTATTCTTTGTACTGTGAGTCTTGGTCTTTGGCCAAAAGCAATACAATTCTGACCTACGAAGTCTTCCTTCATTACCCCAGTGCAAGAAGGGTTTCCCCCTCTCTGAGTTTCCTTGACATTTATTGTGTCTTCTACTCATTTCAATGTATAGAATGTATATTCTGTTTTGTAATCATAATTGTCTTGCCAAGTGACTGGGTCTTATCTTTCCAACTATGTCTTGTCACTTAGAGCTCCATGCACAGTGTCATGCTCAGAGAGGTGCTGAGTGTCTGTTGACTGGTTTATTACCCCCAAATGCTGGAGCCACTACATGATTGCACTGGATGTCCTCCTTTAGCCCACTGTATCTGCTCTCTGCCTTCCTCCACCTCGCTGTGTCCTCAGGAGGATGACTGCTGTGGGCCCATCCACAGGCTCCCTTCCTTTCTGACTCCCGGTGGTGCCACTAGTGGGAGACACCAGCAGGAGAAGTGATAGTGGGAGGACAGAGAGGTCAGTATTCATTCCCCTGGTTTTCTCTCTTGCAAGCTCTGGGTTGTCAGGATGAAACCACTGCATCAAGAGACATCCCTAGCTGTTTAGTAGCCTCATAGTCCACAATCTCCAGGAACGTCCATGCTTCCTCAGGTTTTGTTACAATCCTCTCCTGCCATTCTGCAACTTCTTCGGCACTGGGCTGAAGAGTGAGTGTAACCGCCAGCTACACAGCCTGCATAAGACCGCAGAGCTCAGTGGATACAACCGGCACATACCTCTCCTTTAGGAAAGCGTGTAAAAGATCCCTTCACCCTTTCTGGCTGTTGGAGAGGTAGCACCCTACAATGCAGCTGAACAAGGACAGCATCTACCAAGGGAGATTTTTCAGCTGACCCTGTGGGGCCTGGCAGTTGAGGATGGTGAGGCTCATGGTTGTTTTGTTGTTGGTATATTATTTTGGCTAGTGGGAGGAATCCCGTGTGAGAGCCTGTGCTACTGTGGCAGCCTGTTTCTGGCCAGTTTGACCTTTTTATCACTTATTGTAGGGCCTGAGAATGTTCTGAGATTCCCTGACATTCTACTGCTTTGTTTTGAATTAGCCAGAGCTGTAATCTATCATTCTGGACCTTTATATATACACTCATACAGTTTTTGTGAAATATAATTTATATGCCAAACAATTCACTCATTTAAAGTGTACAGTTCACAGGGTTGTGCAGCTGTCACTACAATCTATTCCTTTTTTTTTTTTTTTTTTTTTTTTTTTTGAGATGGAGTCTTGTTCTGCTGCCCAGGCTGGAGTACAGTGGCATGATCTCGGCTCACTGTGACCTCCACCTCGCAGGTTCAAGTGATTCTCCTGCCTCAGCCTCCCAAGTAGCTGGAATTACAGGTGCCTGCCACCATGCCTGACTAAATTTTGTATTTTTAGTAGAGACAGGGTTTCACCATGTCGGCCAGGCTGGTCTCAAACTCCTGACTTCAAGTGATCCACCCGCCTTGGCCTCCCAAAGTGCTGGGATTACAGGTGTGAGCCACCACTATCTTAGAACATTTTTACTTCCCATAAAAGAAGCTCTGATTTAGTGTCACTCTCCTTTCCTCCCTTTGCCAGCTCTGGCAACCACCAATCTACTTTCTACTTCTGTGGATTTCCTTATTTTAGATACTTCATATAAACAAAATCATACATGATGTGACCTTTTGTATCTGGCTTCTTTCACTTAGTGCAATGTTTTCATAGTTCATTCATGTTGTAGATGTATCAATTATTTATCCTTTTCATGGTTGAATAATATTCCATTATATGAATATACAACATTTTCTTTATACAATCATCAGCAGAATGACATTTGGGTTATTTCCATTTTTTGGCTATTATGAAGAATGCTACTAAGAACATTTGTGGCTGGGCACGGTGGCTCACACCTATAATCCCAGCACTTTGTGGGGGTCAAGGTGGGCAGATTGCTTTGAGCCCAGCAGTTTGAGACCAGCCTGGGTAATGTAGTATAACTCCGTCTCTAAAAAAAAAAAAATGTATACAAAAACTTAGCTGTGTGTGGTGGTGCGTGCCTGTAGTCCCAGCTACTCAGGAGAACGAGGTGGGAGGAGCAATTGAGCCCAGGAGTGTAAGCCACGATTGTGCCACTTCACTCCAGTCTGGGTGACAGAGTGACACCCCACTTCAAAAAACCAAAATCCAAAAAAACAAAGAACATTTTGTGTACAAAGGTTTTTGTGTGGACATATGTATGTTTTCATTTCTCTTGAATAAATACCTAAGAGTGGATAACTAGGTCATATGCCAACTCTATGTTTAACTTTTGGAGAACTTCCAAACTGTTTTCTAAAGTAGTTGTACTGTTTTACATTCCTGACAGCAATTAATGAGGGTTTCAATCTCTCCACAGCCTTGTCACTTGCTATTGGCTGTCCTTATTTTAGCCATTCCAGTAGGCGTGAAGTGGTATCTCATGCTGGCTGGGTTTGCATTGCCCAGGAGGCTAGTAATGCTGAGTATCCTTTCATGTACTTATTGGCCATTTGTACACAAGCTTTATGCTGACATTTCCCTAGTCAAGACTTTAGGAGCCTGCTGGATTTCAGAATTCCAACACTTTCTGAAGTTCATAGACACTCTTCAATATATCTGCTGCAAAAATACTATGATTCAACCTAAATGGGATAAACTGTATATGGCCTCAGGTGATGTTAAGTCAGTTTTTGACACCCAAAGTGTTACCAAAAAATGTTGGTTTTCAGAACTTTTGGATTTTAGGAATATAAGGAAGGGATTGAGCACCTGTACATGCTCCTGGGTTCCAGTTAAGGCTGTGCTATGGGCAGCCATCCAGATGTGCCACGCTGCCCCTTCATGAGCCCCATAAGCATGGCTCTCTCTAGCGTGATCCCTCAGGGACCATCCCCAGGGTCCAACAGGGAGCAGAGTACAAAGACAGGGGCCCAGGCACCTTTCCTCCCTGATCTGACTTTGCATGGTGCCTCACTGAAGACCTGAGTGGCATTCTCAGCTTAGTCCCACAGTTGCCTCAGGCTAGCTGATGTCACCTTGCTTGTCCAGAGCTAGAAGTGCAGCTAGTGGTGTTTTCAGGAGAGGGAGGAAGTGGGGGTGCAGGGAGGGTTGTGATGCATAGAGTCAGGGTGGGTATTAATCCCTGCAATTACTCCCGGATATCCCCATTGCACTTTCCAGAATCTTTAACTCTAGTTATAGAAACACAGAAAAGTGAAGAATTCGATTCATGCTGAAATTTGGCAAGTCAACAGTGTGCAAGGCAATCAGGGCTAGGAGCAGGGCTATTCAAATGCTTGATCATGGTCACATAAGTTGCTCTTTGTCCATGACTCCCCCTTCCTGGCTTGCCCTCAGCTGGCCCATGGGCCATCCTTGAGAAGCAAAGGTGATGGTTCACTAGCTGTCTCCACCCCGCCAACCGTGAGCTACATGAACTCTGTCCCAGGATGTGGGGAGGAGCTCTCTGCCCTCTCCCCAACTCTGCTCCAAAGACACAGCCATTTGCTCATTAAGAGTCTGTGGCCTGGAACCATTCCCTGGAACTGATCTCCTTTCCAGTGTGGTGCTTACAGCTATAGAACCCCATATGATCTCAGAAAAAGAGAGGTGATTAGAAGGAGGTAAGTAAAGGGGATGGGTATTGATATAGTTTGGCTGTGTCCCCACCCAAATTTCATCTTGAATTGCAGTTCCCATAATTCCCACGTGTGATGGGAGGGAACTGGTGGGAGGTAATTGAATCATGGGGGTGTTTCCCCTACGCTATTCTCTTGATAGTAAGTTCTCACGAGATCTGATGGTTTTATAAGGGGCTTCCCCCTTCTCATGGCTCTCATGCTTCTCTCTCCTGCTGCCTTGTGAAGAGGGACGTGCTTGCTTCCCCTTCTGCTATGATCGTAAGTTTCCTGAGGCCTCCCAGCTCTGTGGAACTGTGAGTCAATTTAACCTCTTTCCTTTATAAATTACCCAGTCCAGGATATTTCTTCACAGCAGCGTGAGACTGGACTAATACCCAGGTTAGAACAAGGGCAGTGCCCCGTCTCCCTGCTCCCCATGCCCATTCCCTCCACCCCCACACTTTCCCTGCTGCCCAGTTGCTCCACACCTTTCAGTGTTGAGTTCAGTCTTGAGGTGCTTTCTTACCCCTTGATGAAGGGAGGTAGGGATGGAGGAGGAGGCACATAAGAGTTATGTGATATAACTAATGACTGCAAGTGTGATTTTCCTTGGGAACCTGGCTTTCCTGAAGGTAGGAGCCAGACAGGCAAGATTTACTTCTCTAGTTCCAGTTCACTTGTCCAGGATCACATAGCTAGTCAGTGTCAGAGCTGGGACTGAAAACCACTTCTTACTGGCGCTTTTTTTCCCTCCATGACAATGTCTACCCTTGTGTCTCTAGAAGAAGGTAGTTAACTGCACTGGTTTTGAAAACAAATCCAATCCACTCACCAGGTTTCCTTGTTGCTTTGTGCAGCCATGATTTTGCTGAGGCCACAAAATAAATAAACAGAAAGTAAAAATAGGCTGAAGAGGAGGTGCTCTTTAAGAAGTGATTTTCGAGCTGTGCCTGCATTATTTTCTCTTGGTCCCTGAGAACTGGCAGACGGATGGGAGGAGGAGGAAGGTCCATGGGCAGGTCCCCTCACCTTGTGAGGGAAGAAGTCCTCTGGGGTGTAGTTGCAGACCCCGTTGGGTTGGCTGTGGGGTGATTAGCAATGATGGGACCAATCCCACTGCCTTGGTGTTACCTTCGCCTGGGGGTATCCCTGCTCTTCCAGCCCTGGGCAGGGGTCCCATCACTTGGTGTGGTGGTTCTTGAGCATCTTACTGGGACTTCTCCCCTGGGAGATGGCAGTAACTGGTTTCCAGAGAAAGCCCCATGGCCATCTTTTACAAAACTTTTTACAAACTTCTGCTTTATCTCTGAACATTCTAATGAGTCCACGTATCTTTTTTTTTGAGATGGAGTCTCGCTCTGTCGCCCAGGCTGGAGTGCAGTGGCCGGATCTTGGCTCACTGCAAGCTCCGCCTTCCAGGTTCACGCCATTCTCCTGCCTCAGCCTCCCCAGCAGCTGGGACTACAGGCGCCTGCCACCTCGCCTGGCTAGTTTTTTTGTATTTTTTAGTAGAGATGGGGTTTCACCGGGTTAGCCAGGATGGTCTCGATCTCCTGACCTCGTGATCCGCCCGTCTTGGCCTCCCAAAGTGCTGGGATTACAGGCTTGAGCCACCGCGCCCGGCCCTAAGTCCACGTATCTACTTTCAACCTAAAATCACTTAGAATCTTCCCATACAACAATGCACATCTGCAACCACATTATTATGAAAAGGCAGACTCCTTACAGAGCACCTGCTGAGATTCCTGTACCTCACCAACCAGATCCACTGTTCATCCCCCACACCCAACCTCCCCCAGCTGCAGTGGCGTCCCCTATATTCTCCAAATAGCAGTGCATGCTCCTGCTCAGGGCCTTTGCATTTGCTGTTTCGCCTCCCTTAAGTCCTCTTCCCCCAGATGTACACTCTCTCTCTCTCTCTCTCTTTTTTTTTTTTTTTTTTTTTTTTTGAGACAGAGTCTTGCTCTGTTGCCCAGGCTGGACTACAGTGGTGTGATCTCAGCCCACTGCAACCTCCGATTCCCAGGTTCAAGCAATTCTCCTGCCTCAGCCTCCCATGTAGCTGGGATTACAAACATGTGCCACCGCACCTGGCTAGTTTTTGTGTTTTTAGTAGAGATGGGGTTTCACCATGTTAACCAGGCTGGTCTCGAACTCCTGACCTCAGGTGATCCACCTGCCTTGGCCTCCCAAAGTGCTGGGATTACAGGCGTAAGCCACCATGCCTCGCCCAGATGTACACCCTCATTGTCTCATCTCTTTCCAATCTTTGCTCAAGAGTCGCATCAAATGTTGCACTGCTTCGTCCCTCAGACTTCACCTCTTTTCCTGTCTTATTCTTCTCCATTGCACTTA
Source organism: Rhinopithecus roxellana (assembly GCF_007565055.1). Taxonomy (NCBI): domain Eukaryota; kingdom Metazoa; phylum Chordata; class Mammalia; order Primates; family Cercopithecidae; genus Rhinopithecus; species Rhinopithecus roxellana. Next base: position 96,116,144 of record NC_044551.1, read on the forward strand.
TTGTCATTTGGCCATGATGCATTTTACTCATTTGCTAATTGTCTGTCATACCTATCCCACTCTATGAAAAAGTAAGTTCTGTGAGGGCAAGAATGTTGGCTGGTTTTGTTCACTAGTGCTTAAAACAGCATCTTCCATATAGTAGGCGTTCAGTACATGTTTACTGCATGAATAAATCAAGACTTCTAGAACAGTCTAAAACTGGACATAGAGCCTTTAGATGACTACCTGTATGCAATAGGAGGCCTTCAGTAATTAATCAGTGAGCCTCGAATATAAAAACCCTCATTACTGTTGCAAATGCACTAGGGAAGACCTTGCTCAGGTTCTATACTAGACAGAAGCAGTAAGACCATCTCTAGGCACAATCAAAGTCAAAGTCAGTGCTTTTTGCTTTTTTTTTTTTTTTTTTTTTTTGAGATGGGGTCTCGCTCTGTCACCCTGGCTGGATTGCAAAGGTTCAATCAGAGCTCACTGCAGCCTCTAACTCCTGGCTGGCCTCAAGCTATCCTCTTGCCCTCTCAAAGTGTTGAGATTATAGGCATGAGCCACTGTGCCCTGCCAGTACTTTTTTTTATTGGTGCCTTCCATCACTCTTTTCTTTCTTTTATCCCTCATTACTTTGGACCAATGCTCGGCTAATCCACTAATCTTCTCTATGAGGTATTAAGTGATAAAGGCTTAAGGTGTTAGCATTCCCAGGAGTATATATCCTTTAAAGCGAAATCTGGAAGACCAAAAGTTGGCCAGAATCAGAATGAATGAATCTCACCAGGTAGAATTTCAGATTCTGCAGATTTCAGGCTAGAGGCTCAATTTGGAATTCTTTGAATTACTGGCCAAGAACAGCAAGTCAGCTGTTTTTACGCAACAAGCCTGAAAAATTGATTAGCTGGAAGTCAAGGCAGCAAATACAGACATTGTCACTTCTCCTATATATCTCTCATTTATATGCTAGTAATAATAAAACCTTCCTTGCAACTTCCAAATTTCAGCTCATTCAAAGCCAAATTTAACTTTTATCTTTTTTTTCCCCCTGAATTGCTGGGTTTTCCTGCTACCAGATCAAGATCTTCATCAATTCCAACCCAACATCCACGGAAGCAAAAGCATGTGTCCACACACATACACGCGTGCACACACACACACATGCATGCACACACACACACCCTCTAATGCTCCCGAATTCCCTCCCCTGGTCCTTTCCTAGGCACATTCCTCCTAATTCCCTCTTCTACCTCTCACCCAGTCCTCCTGCTTGATTTGTATATTCAGAGCCATTCCAATGACTGGAAAAACCACTGGTGGGAAGAGCCCAAAAGACTCTTTACCAAGCTACCCTGATGACAAGCTGACAATTCTCGAGGCCCCATGCCTGTGAATAGGGCTTCAGAGGTTCAGGAGAAGCGATGAAATTTGAGCTGAATTTTGAAGGTTGTGTAGGATCAACAGCAGCTGTCACAAAACCCTGTTTAGATCTCCCCTCCACATGCTCAGAGAGCAAAAGGGAAAAACCTGTGTGCGGCCTCTTTCTCTTACTGTAATCTGGGTGAGCCTGCAAGCAAGTCCCACACTCAGACACAAATCTGCTATATGGTGTTCTTCGAACTGACTCTCCCTAAGACAGAACTGGTCAATATCTGAGTCCCAACCCTAGAGAGCTCCTTTTGCCCAAATCCACACCATTCCCCAGACATGGCGATTCCCAATACCCTTGGCAGTCATTACCACTCAGCCACATTCCCTTTCAGGCCAACTCCCATCCCCAGAACTTGCCTCCACCCAAGAATCCTCCAACACGAGTCAGCCTTTTCCAGTTGTCACTTCTCAGGCACCAACACTAAGATACTGCCGATCTTTCTGTAGCTGCATTTCATCCCGTCTGTCTCTCTGTCCTAAGCAGTTTTGACTTTTTCAAATGCTTGACCTTTCTCCACCATTTTGGCAGCAGAGAGGAGCCCTGTATTCACTATCCACATAGCAGGGTTATTATGGGAGGGGTGCAAAGAGTAAAAAATAAGTTGGCACTTGGCTTCTGAATATTAAGAGACACTTTGGAATCCATGGCAGAAGGAATAATTGGGGGGAAAACGTTGGATATTAGGAGCTGAGTTTCCTCTGGAACACAAAGTTTACGTCAAAAAAACCCAACAGATTCGGAAGAAAGCATGACAAAACTGGAGTGAGATTTTCTTTCTAGAGACGACATAAATATTCTTCAATTTGGGGGAAAGGAGATGGATAGTGTCAAACCCTGATGAGCCTCTGAGAAAAGAGCTTGTACCCAGACAGGCTTGAGGGATTGGAGAGCAGAGATCTCAGTCTTGTTTTCTTTTCTTTTCTTTCTTTTCTTTTCTTTTCTTTTTTTTTTTTTTTTGAGAAGGAGTCTCACTCTGTCACCAGGCTGGAGTGCAGTGGTGCGATCTAGGCTCACTGCAACCTCTGCCTCCCGAGTTCAAGTGATTCTCCTGCCTCAGCCTCCTGAGTAGCTGGGATCACAGGCACGCACCACTACGCCCAGCTAATTTTTGTATTTTTAGTAGAGACACAATGTTGGCCAGGAGGTCTCCATCTCCTGACCTCGTGATCCACCCGCCTCGGCCTCCCAAAGTGCTGGGATTACAGGCATGAGCCACCATGCCCAGTCCTAGTCTTGTTTTCTGAGACTGGTTGAGGAGGGAGCCTTGCTGGTGGTTGTGGGGAGGTCTGAGCACTCCAGTGAGCAGCTGATTATTTCCCTGGGTGGCTGGGAATAGCTCAGGAGTGGCACTGACTGCCAGCCAACCTCCAGAGTTCCCATGGTTGGGAAAGAAGTAATAGCAGAAGGCAAGGCCGGAGCAATTCCTGCAAGCCAGGCAGGATGCCAGGGTGGAGGGACACATCTATACACCAATGCCAGCATAAATCCACAATGATCAAGGACCAGGTACCTCTCTGTTGCCACCTGGAGCGAAAGCCTCTGGGAGCTTGGCTACAATCTTGGGGAGAAGATAGGCGGAAGGAGGAACATCTAATTGACAAAGAAAACCCCAAGAGATTGAGTTTTCACTAAACTAAAACTAAGCTTTCTGCCATAGGGCCAATGGGAGTTGGAGACAGAAATTAACTGAGGGGAAAATCAAAGGAATGTTGTCAGTAGGTGTGAGCTGATGGCCTGTGAAATTTGGACCCACTGCATTATTTTTTTGGATACACTGCCCATGCAATTCTTTAATAACTTTTAAAATAAACTTTTATTTTAGGATAGACTGACATTTACAGAAATACAGAGTTCCCATATACCCCACACCAAGTTTCTTTTATTATTAGCATCTTTTATTCATATGGTACATTTCTCACAATTTAAGAAGCAATGTTGGTTTATTACTATTGACTAAAGTCCATATGTTTTTCAGATTTTCTTAGTTTTTACCTAATGTTCTTTTGTGGTTCCAGGATTCCATCAAGAACACTATATTGCATTTAGTCATCCTGTCTCCTCAGGCTCCTCTTGGTTGTGACAGTTTTCCAGACTTTCCTTATTTTTGATGACCTGGGCAGTTTGGGGGAGTACTGGCCTGGTTGTTTCTAGAATGTCCCTCAGCTGGGATTCATCTACTGCTGTTCACATGATTGGATTGGAGTTATGGGTTTTTGAGAGGAAGACCACAGAGGTAAAATGCTGGTCTCATCACATCATATCAAGGGTACATAGCATCAACATGCCTTCCTGCTTCTGCTGTTCACCTTGATTACCTGGCTGAGGTAGTGTTTGTCACATTTCTCCACTGTAAACTTACTCTTTTCCCCCTCCTTTCCCTTTTGTATTCTTTGGAAGGAAGTTACTATGTGCAGTCCACGGTTTAGGAGAGAGTTCTAGTCCATTTCATGGAGGGCACAGTATCTACATAAATTATTTAGAATTGTTCCCAATGTATTTAGTTAATCCAATTGACTTACTTTTAAAAATACTATATTATATATTACTTAATCCCACTTATTTGCTTAATCATTTATTTTCATCACTATGGACTCATGGATACTTTATTTTATACTTTTAGTTATAATCACATTCTGCTTTATTTTCTTGCTCAAATCGTTTCAGCTTTGGCCACTGGGAGCGCTTTCAATTAGCTCCTGTGTCCCTTTGAGGTACCCCCACTACTGCTGATGTTGATTAAAACTTTTTATTTTCATGGGTGGAGCAAATTCCTTACCTTTTGGCACAAGGTGCTCCAGGCACACCTTGAATATTTCCTGTTCCAGTCCTAGAATCAGCCATTTCCTCAAGGAGCTCTGGTTCCTTTTATTGGAGAATGGTATTAGAAGCAAGATCAGAGCGCTAGGTGTATTTGTTGCTACAGTGTTGTGTCTAGGCCCACTCAGCTGACAAAGCAAGGAGATACAAGTATGTGTACTACCCTGTATCTACAAATCTCTGTACAGACCCATTATATATACATGAATACATAATATAGATATAGACCCCAAACATGAGTCCATACCTATGTCTCCAACTCTAATTCTGTACCACAAGGATCACACTAGCCTCTTCCTGGCTGTAACCTCCCACTCCAACGGTGAAGAGTTGATGGCCACCATCCACCATTTACATTTGTCTATTTCCAGTATACTCGTGTGGTGGTTTCACCACCCAGTTGCTTTTCATATCTCTTGCTTCCGTCTGTTTCCCCCGGCACTGGATCCTTTCACTCTCCTTGTAGCCAGGGCATAGGCGTTTTGAACTAGAATATTCGTCCAGCGCTGATTTGACACGGATCTTCTGCAAAGGAACATTTTTTTTGGCCTCCCCAGACCTCGTCATCTTCCCCATTCATTCTGACGGAGTAAGGACTGAGGAGCCGTGAACCCGAGGTTCACCAGCCTAAAGTCCCCTGGGAGATGGGGATACACCGAGAGGAATCCCATCTTACAGTAGAGCTGTGTACCCGTAGGAGTATCGTGGACTCCAGGACTGGAATAGATAACCTGTTTTCAGGCCCTCTCTGTTCACTCAACAACTATTAAGAAGCCCCCTCCCCGAGCCAGGGCCGGCGCTGCGTCCACGAGGGAGGCACCCGCCCCGGCCCGCGTCACCCCGCCCTGCGGGCTAGACGACGAAACGCCTCGGCGCTCAGGGGACAGCGCTCCGGTGCAGGAGCCAGGGCCCCAGTGGGGGGCGCAATGCCGGGCCTGGGAAGGTCCGCTCGGGCTCGTCAGAGCTTTCCTGCTCCTTTCAAGGCTTGCAGCTGCCTGGGTGAGGGAGACCGAACCAAACCCAACGTTCCCGCAGCCCTCCTGCCGGGCCTGCAGGCTCCCGGCAGCCCGACACGGCACCGCCCCTCCCGCCCCTCCCCCAGGCTCCGCCCACCGCCGAGCCCACGCTCGGCCCCTGACGAGGTTCGCCGGAAATTCCCGAAGCCCCTCTTTTTTTTTCCTTCCTCTCCGTTCCCCTGCTCTCCCTTTTCCTTTCACCCGGGTTCCCTGGGCCGTGATTTCCCCCTCCCCCTCCTTCCTTCCCCATTGAAATCAAGATGGAGGCTCGCGGCAGTCGCCGGCGCCCGTGATCCCGGAGCTTTCGCCGGCCACGGGCCCCCGCCCTCGCGACTGCGCGTCCGGGCGGCGCGCACTGCTGCCAGCGCTCGGGCCGGCGCCCCGGAGGCCGTGGCTCCGCGCCCCCGCCCCTCGGCCAGCTCTCGGCTCCCGGGCGGAGTCCTCGTCTATGTGGGCGCGCTCCTTGGGCCGAGCCGCTGCCGCCGCCCCCCGCCGCCCCGGGGCTCTGCGTCCGCGCGCCGGGCGCGGGCAGCTGGGTGCTCGGCGCCGCCAGGCCCGGCGCAGAGCGGGCGGCACGCGGCGCTAGGGGCGCGGGGCCCGAGGCGGGCGCGGCCGCGGGCGCCGCCGCAGCCATGAGCGGCAGCAGCGGCGGCGCCGCCGCCCCCGCCGCGTCCTCCGGTCCCGCCGCGGCGGCCAGCGCGGCTGGCTCGGGCTGCGGGGGCGGTGCCGGCGAGGGGGCCGAGGAGGCGGCCAAGGACCTGGCCGACATCGCGGCCTTCTTCCGATCCGGTGAGTGCAACAGCGGCGGGCCAGCCAAGGGGCTCTGCCCCAAGCGTTCGGCCGACCCGCCGCGGAGCTGCAGAGCTCCGGCCACCACGCGCCGGTGCCCACCCGTCCGTCGGGGCCCGCACGCTCTCGCCTGGGGCCACTGCTTCCACGCGCCGGGACTGTCCGCCCCACATCCGCGTGTCCCGCTGCCCGCGCAGCCCGGCGCGCGACAGCTTGGCCCGAACGCCACCACTTCGCCTTCCCTGCACCCGCCCCTCGTTCTAGGGCAGAATCCCCCGGTCTCCCGCTCCCGGCAGCCGCGGCTTCGCGGGCTGGGGCGCCGGCTCTTTGTCTCTTTCGCTGGAGGACCGAGGAGGCGGCGGCGGAGATGGCGTGGGCGGAGGCTCTTACCCCGGAGACCGAGCGGACTGAGCCGGGGCCGGTCCAGGACGGGAAATTGGTCTCTGATCTGTGCCTGTTTGTGCCTGATTTGTACCTGGACCCTCCTCGATCCCTTTAGCAGCCGGGTTTCTTTGCTTGGCCCGCTAGCCTGTCATCTCCCCAGCCTCGGTCTACACTTCTGTGAAACGGGGCAGTCACGGCATTCACTGCCCAGGGAATGGGGACGGTGGCCGAGCTGAAGCCGGGAGGCGCGGTGAGCCATTGTCTCCGGGGACGACCCGGGAGGGTCAGCTGGGAACGTGGCCCCGGGGGGGGCGGTGCGGGACTGGGGCTCGCGGGGCACTGCGTGGGTGGCGTGGAGGTGGAGGCGTGCCAGGTGGCCCCGAGTCCACCCCGGCGTGGAGGAGGTGGCCTCGGGAGAGGCGCGGTGGCGACCGGTCCGTGGGAGGGGCGCCGGGTTTGCTGCGCAGGGGGCGTGACAGGGCGTCCCCGGTACCCCAGCGGCGGCGCCTCCTCCCGCCCCGGCCCAGATCCCGCGCGAGCCGGGCCCGCGTCCCCGTGTCCCGCGTCCCCGCGCCCAGTCCCGTCTGCTCGCGCGTCGGCTGAGCAGCAGCAGCGGGAGGCGGCGGCGGCGGCGGCGGCGGCGGCCGCCGCCTCGGAGCCCGCAGCCCAGAGCGCTATCCTTAGCGGGCCGGGTGCGGGGCAGGGAGGATGCAGACTCTGCGTTGGAGAGCGGAGGAGGGCGGGCCAGGTCGGGGCCTGGAGAGGCGGGCGGGGGTGCTGGTGGCGGCCCCGGGGAGGACGGCAGGGCTGGGGACACCGACGGGCCGGGGGAGCGGCCCTGCACTGGGGGACGCGCGGGAGGTCGGCGGCTCACGCTTTTCCGTGGCCTCTTTGAAAATCACCTCCCTAGATTCGGTGAGATCAGTTCCACAATCGGGGTCACAAGGAGCAATTGCAGCGGGAGGGCGATGGTGAGAGTGAGAAGTTAGCAGTGCTGATAGATACCTGGTTTAGTACTGTTTTCCCTTGGTTGTCTTGATCTTTGCTAGGCGGGGTTATTTTTGATTCATTTTAGAAGATTGGTTGTGGCTAGGAGTGACACAGCCGACTGTCCAGTGTTAGCTTGGGGTTAATCTACTCCCAGTGCTCACTCTCCTTGTGAGGTCCCTGCAGAAAGCAAAGGTTAGGAAAACATGAGCTCCTTCTAAAGAAAGCCACCCTCCCCCCCCCCACCTTTTTTTTGTTTTTTTTGGTGCGACTGGCCAGGTAGAGCAGCCCCGTCTTACCTTTTAATAGCAGAACTGGGACGTATTCCATTCATGCCCTGAAGCTAAAGTCTAGCCTGTCTTCTTTTTCTCTCTACCACCTGTCACAGAATAATAGATTCTGTGCAGAATTCAGCTCCTCTACAGCTGTTAGAAAGGCTCTTCTGCGTTGGAGATGGATTTTTTGGTGCTTGTGAGACCAGGCTTTTTTACATCTCTATTATGCATAGTAGAAAAATCACTTCTGCTGCTGCTAAGAGCCCTCCCTAAAAGACACGGAAGATTTGCTGCCTGTCGGCGTGGCTCTCTCCAGGAGTTGTCGTCTGCTCTTGGCTTTGCTTAGGCCTGTGCTGACCCCGCCGCTGGGGCTCGTGTTCATGTTCCGTTTGGGTCAGAACCAGGTAATGTTGCTCACTGGCTTGTTCCTTTCTTCCGCCCTCCGAAATGACAAACTTAACTTTTAGTTGTTTCACTTAGAACCAGGAGCCAGGGCAGAACTTAAGTAGGTATCATCAGATGCAGCGTCCCATTCCGGGGATAGCCTGGAACGTCGTTTTAAAGGTGAAATCTCCTTTGGGCAGCTCTGAGTCCCTGACCTAGATCTTGGCTCTAGCATCTAGGCCAACGATGTCTAGCAGGGGTCAGAGAGGGGCCATTCTGTTGGATGAGTGGGTGTGGGAGTGGGGTTTGAACGGTCAGAGCTGACCAGGCAAGGAAGCTGAGGAGAATGCAGTCAAATCCATCAGAAATCTGGGTTTCTTTTCTAAGACGCAGAAATATGGGAAAATAGGTTCTCATTGACTGGGGAGGACAGATCAGGGTGTGTTTTTGAGCCTGGTACTGAAAGTGCCAACCTGACTTAGACAAAGGCTTTCCATTGGTTGCCTTTCCTTTCTCAGCCCTGAAACTGTTTGCGTGGCTGCCTGATTTTCTTTCTTTTTTTAAATTCCTTCTTGTTGCCCGCATTCGACTTTGTCTTTGTAGCCACAGATTGAAAACTAATACCAGTGGTTGGATGAAGAAAGAGAAGACTTTAATAGAACTTTTAAACAATTAAGGGAAGTTCAGAAATAGAGTGAATAGTCCTGTGATTTCTCTATTACTGCAAATGCTCACATAGAGGTGCTGTCACCTGGCAGGGTTTGGAGCTGGGCTCAGGGAACAGGACTGCTGCCCTGGAGAGGGGTCCAGGAGATGACCTTGAGGCTGTTCCCCTTTGCCTGTGGACTCTGGCTTTCTCTGAGTCCTCAGTGCCTAATCCTTGTTCTCTGCTTTTCTTTGGGTAGTTCAGGGCTCCAGAGCCCTGGTGCCCTTCTCCTCTGCTGAGCATCCACCCAGGGTCACCTCACCCAAGGTCTCATTTCTTATGCTGTCATTCTGTTCTCTGCTCAGGACCTTGGCACTCCCTATTCGTTTTGACCATCCTGATCACCTATTTATAGACCTGGCATGAAGCAGGCAGGCCAATTAGTGTTCAAGTGGATTGAGTTGTAATAATGTGAGTCAGGTCCTGGTGCTTATGTGTTAAAGAGCAGTAAGAGATTTTCTGCAGGTGTTAGTGAATTTTGAACTTCTCTTTTCTCCTTTGCACAGAGCTCAGCACAGTAAAACCAATTTCAATGCAAAAGCAAAAAAAAAAAAAAAAAAAAAAAAAAGAACACCACAAAAATGAGCTAGTCTTGTTTTAATTTTATTTTTACAGATGAGGACTCAGCCTTAGGGAGGTTTCATGACTTGCCCCCCAGACTGGAACTTGGGTAGAGACAGAGGCAGGGCCCTGGTCCCTGGTGCTGTTTCCTGGTCGCCTCTCGTAGCCAGGACGTTGCTTACATTAGTTCTCAACCCCACTGGGACCAATCATTTTTATTGCCAATCTATTTTGGGGCTCTGTTCTCGTGGCAATAAATCATTCTTTCAGAGCTCCCTATTTAACCTTGCGAGAGAGAGTGTGTGTGTGGTGGGGGTGCTTACATAAATGCATTATTTTTAACCTGCCTGGCACTCTTTAGGTTGGCGTTAAATGAATATCTGGAGAATAAAGGTTTGTGGTTATTCTGAAGCATCACGTCCTGTTGTGCTTGGTTTCTTTCATTATTAAACCTTGTTCTGGACTCCTGCAGCCCCGCCCCGCTCCTTCCAGGGAACATGTGAAGAAAATCAAGTCTGTTAGTGAGGGAGAAGCACACATGCCTGTGTATGTTTTGATATGGTTTCCTCAAGGAGTATGGAGGGAAGCTTTTCTTTACATTTATGCCTTTAACACCGCTGAGGTGGTTGGCCCGGGGCGGGCTGTGCTACTTCTGTTGGTATTCAGAAGCCTGGCAGCTTTGGTGGTTGTGAGCACCGATAATGATTGTATTACAAAGTGGGTCCTTGTTACCCTCAATATTTTGAAAACGGAAACTGAAGGAAATGTAATTTGATAGTGAATGTTAGTTTCTCCTTTTTGGGTGGCACAGTCAGTTTTAGAGGAAAGCAAGGAGATTTCTAAAATTCCTATAAGTGACTTTCGAGAAATCAAAGAAGTGCAGTAAAGTCATTATTGAAAGAAGTTTTCATTGAGACTTTGTAAACGGACGTATTGATGTGGGGTATTGTATTTTTTCCCTTCGCAATTTAACTAAGATTCAAATGAAAATTTAAAGAAGCCATTTCCACCATTTAAATGATTAACCAAGATTTAAATGAAGTCGGTGGTGGTGTTCAAAACGCAGCATGTGGTTTAAATATGTTTCCTAAATGTATGCTGAAAATAGGTAATTTCAGTGGTCTTTTTTGACCTTTTAAATGTTATGATAAATTCGAGATTCTTTCTGAACTGTGAGTGAAAGATGTGTTTGAAGCTGTCATAATCTAAGTCAGCTGTATTCAATATTTACTTTAAGTTTATTTACTTGACTATCGAGAAAATAAAATTGTATCTCATATCCTTGGCAGAATTTCAGAGAAAAGTCTAATTCTTAATCAATAGCCACACTTTACTGCCTGGTAAACTCACTGATGTTGATAGGGGTGAGCTGTGTTTTACTACAAAAAGCAGTGATAACACCCCACCCCCCATTCCTCCTAAATTCTATAATGAATTGGCTTTTATTTCCTTAAGTGCATTGTTTTGACAAAATTTTAAAAAACTGACAGGAAATAGTATCAACTCCCTGGATAGTGAAGACTTGGATTTGTGGGAGAATCCCAGTGTATTCTGGTGGAAAGTGGGTGCTCTGACCTCGTCCTCCCATTTCTTCTAAGTACTCAGCTGAGTCGACTTGGTCAAACTGACAAGGGTGATGGTGTGGTTGGCCTGGTGGATGGAGATGCTGTGTTTTGAATCTTCTCAGCCTCATTTTAATTGATGGGCTGCAGGGACCAGGCTGGGTCTTCAGCTGGAGCAAGGGGTAAGCGGGTTAGATGTGCAGCCACAGGGTTCTCTTCATCCTTTTCTAGTTCAGCTTACGTGCTGTTCAGTGGGCCACTGGGAGAGGGAATGAACAGGGAGACTTCCCAGTGACCCTTGCACTTAGGAATTCTGGCTGCTGTTACTCAGCGGGAGCTGTTCTGGGAATTCCTATTGCTGTGCCTCTGAACTGAGGGGAAGGGAGCACAGAGGAGTGGGCAGAGGCCTGCGGGGCCCTGCGTGTGCTGCTGGCTTCCTGCTGGACCCCTGGTCTCCTCCCCCTGTGCCCACAGAACAGGACTTTGCTCTCACTGCCAAGGTGCCCAGCTCCCTGCCAGTTTGTAAATCTCAAAGGGAGATACCTGGCTAGACTCTACAGTGGGGACTCCCAGCTTTTTGATGTTACTGAGCCTTTTGTGCAGACAGTCTTGCTTATGGGGAATCTTGCTCTCACGTTTAATGGTTAACAAGTGCATAAACACTCATTTTCACTTCTCATTCATTCATGGAAACACTTAATTTGCTTACTGAATAGTTGTGTTGTTACCTTAATTTCCTCTTTTCTGTCCCCTCTCCACATAAGGAAGCCCCTTGAAACCCAAATTACTAACCACCTGCCCCCTGGGAAAGGTTGTATGTGGGGAGAGAGAGCAAGCCAGAGTGAGGCTACGAGCCGGGGGGCGGAGGGCATTGACCTCTGAGATTTCTCCCTGTGCCATTTGATGGCAGAGGGGCTGTGGACATGTAAAACCTCATTTTGGTGATGAACATACTTGAGTTTTAGATTACTGACTCTTTAATTAGCCACATGTCTACTCTTGTCTGGTGGAGGAGGATTGCAAAGTAGTCTAGAGCTGGTGTTTTGGAGGCATCTTCCTATTTGGGCTTTGTCATAAATGAATGCATTTTAGCAGTTACACTGACAGAGAAAGCTTTCATGAAAACTTAGTGAACCCAAAGACTGGATTCCAGGTCTAGGGTACTTTGGCTTTGCAGCGTCCACGTGAGTTGATCAGGCTTGTTTTCTTACAGTCTGTAGCCCTGCTATGGACAGGGATGGATTGCAGGAGGTTTCTCTTGGGGAGGGGTTTCAGTGAGCGGCAGCATATTTGTCCTTGCCACTCTGTGGGCCCCCTTTCCTGAAAGGAGGGAGAGTTAGTGCTGCTCTATTACTGCCTCGCTGCGGGGAACGCCAAGGGTCCCATTGCTGTCTGTCTGTTGTTGTTAGCATTGAAACTGTGTAGGTGTGGATAGATCAGAAACTATAGTACAGCCATTCCATTAATGTTGAGTGAAAGAAGACAGTCTTAAAATGCTGCATGCTGTATGAGTTTGTTTATATGACATTGGCAAGAAGATAGAACCGTAGTAACAGAAGCAGATGGTCATTGATTGCCAGGAGTTGGGGGGGTGGAGGAGTATGGCTACAAGGAGGCAGGAGGCAGGTGAAGGATGGGGAACTGATTTGTATTCTGGTTGTGGCGGCTGCATATGTTAAAATTCACAGACCTTTACATACGCGCACACACACACACACACACACACACACAGTTTAACTGCGTGTTATTTTAAAATGTGACATTAAAAAAAGACTAATAATAAACTGAGAGAAAATCTATTAAATCAAAGGATTATGTATATGTAGTTAATAAAGGGCTCCCTCAAATCAAGTAAGACAAGACAATCTAGAAAGAAAATAGGCAAACAATTCAAAGAAGTATGAATGGCCAAAAAATACATATTCAGCCTCACTCGTATTCGAGGAAATGCAGATAGAACCAGTGATACCAACAAAAGCCAAAGCTCATATAAGTAATTATTCTCTAAGTAAACTTGAACAAAATTGAGTTAACTTGGAAAGATTTTATATTGATTTGAAAGATAGTAATACTTGCTTTCATACTTTGCTATGTAGGACCTAGCTTCTTATAATTGCCGGGGTAGTCTAGGGTAACGTTAAAAATAGGGGGAAATAAAGATTCGTTCCTGGGATTCTGTAATACGTGTTAACTTGGAAATCCATCTGGTGTATACGTCAGATTTGCTGACTTAAAAGACAATAATCTTTAGCTATGGACAGTTACCATTTTTGCTACTTCAAAATTTCCCACTCCTGTGATTTGTGCTGCTGTCCAGATAGAAGATGACAAGTGGCCCATGCAGGATGATCTTCAGCACCTCACAGTTCCTGGTGCGAAAGAAGATGCTTCATCTGGAGGGCTTCATTCCTACATGAGTATCTATAGGAGCTCATTTGCCCTTTGTTCTTAGGCATTCTTGTATGTAATTGACAGCTACCTATTTCACAGTATTGACAATTAATAAATGAATTTGTGAAGTGTTAGCCCCACCTACTTTTAAGACTCATAACCATAAAATAAAGCTATGCGTGAACTTGAGAAAAACACAATTCAAATTTAAACGTGTAATCCTAAAATGTTTTTAGGTAGGGTTTGTTGGTGTCTGGTTTTTCATACTGTGTGTGTGTGTGTGTGTGTGTATGTATGTATGTATGTATGTATATCTCTTGGAAAGTCATAAAATGCCCCACTTTGGAATTCTGTGGAATAGGTGATTTCAGTGCAAGAATGAATGAATATATTGGAGACTAATACTTGAAATCTGTTTTCAAAGAACTCATGTTTCCTAGTATATGTGAAAGGACATGTATAAATGACATGAATGCTCAGGCAAAATGTTTAGATTGTAATTTGAAAATGATGCATATGAGAAGTCATTAAGATGTTGGTCAAAACAGTGTGTGTATAAATTGATCCCCATTGTTTATTCATTTTGCTCTACTTCCTCTTACATTGACCCATCCACTTTTTCAAGTTCACAATGATTCTTTATTGCTGCTGCCATTGAAGGACGCCACTGATACCTGTGAGAGGGCACTCTTTGGCATTTGCATTCTGGAAGTTTTGCATTTTCTTATTTGTGTTTACTTTTTTTTTTTTTTTGAGACGGAGTCTCGCTCTGTTGCCCAGGATGGAGTGCAGTGGCACGATCTCGGCTCACTGCAAGCTCCACCTCCCGGGTTCACGCCATTCTCCTGCCTCAGCCTCCCAAGTAGCTGTGACTACAGGCGCCTACCACCACGTCCGGCTGATTTTTTGTATTTTTAGTAGAGATGGGGTTTCACCATGTTAGCCAAGATGGTCTACATCACCTGACCTTGTGATCCGCCCACCTCGGCCTCCCAAAGTGCAGGGATTACAGGCTTGAGCCACCGCTCGCCCGGCCATTGTGTTTACTTTTTTAGTTCATCCTTGTTCCGCATGACAGATACGCCAGGGCCTGCAGGAATAGCCTAAAACATTCTGTTGTTTTTTGGATAACTGTATTAGTTTAAATTTTAAGTGATAATGACCGAAAACTACAATTTCTCTATTTTTTATCCTGAAGCTACCACACAGATATTGAAAAACAATGCTTTGACTGGAGTGTTACAAATATTTCCACCTAACTAGCTTTACACAATAAAATCTCTAAAGTGTAAATTGCCCAATATTTTGACATCTAAATAACTGGAAAAAATCCCTCATTAGTCTAATAGTAAACAAATAGATTTCTCATTTGTAGGTAGCTTTTTAAAAAATTTAAATTCATGATTATGAGAAATTCTTCCCAGCATTCACTGCCCTTTTCAGTACCAGAGTGATGAAAGCTGGCATGCAAAGGAGCATTCCTAGCTCAGAAAAACAAAAACAAAACACACAAGAGAAAACAAACCCAGATTGCACAGGGGCAGGATGTATTTCACAGTTTTTTTTGGTGTGTTTTTTTTGAGATGGAGTCTCCCTCTGTCGCCCAGGCTGGAGTGCAGTGGTGCAGTCTTGGCTCACTGCAACCTCTACCTCCTGGGTTCAGGCAGTTCTCTGCCTCAGCCTCCCGAGTAGCTGGGATTGCAGGCGCCCGCCACCATGCCCAGCTAATTTTTTTTGTATTTTTAGTAGAGATGGGATTTCACCATCTTGGCCAGGCTAGTCTTGAATTCCTGACCTTGTGATCCACCTGTCTCCAGGTTCCCAAAGTGCTGGAATTACAGGAGTGAGCCACTGCGCCCGGCTGTATTTCACGCTTTTTAAGAGTCACTTCACCTCCATTTACATTTTGTTGCACTTATCCTAATATGCCTTGGGTCCAGGAACCCGGAGAACGGGCACTAATTTGTTGGTTTCAGGCTGTACCTTTTACTCACGTGCCAATCAGCGCATCCTGATGGGTTGCCCATAGGAGAGCCGCTCTTCATGGCAGGGGCTTCACTGTAGAGTCATTTAGTGCCAGAATTTTGTTAGTTGGTCGGTATACATACTACTTTTCCAATATTTAATTGCAGAATTTGCAGGATTCATTGTTAGGCCTTTCTCTCATACCTCATGGCATTGTTTATTAGGTCCAGCTTCAGCTCTGCTGGAGGCTGAATTCTCATAAGGTTCAGCCTGTTTGTGAGATGGAACTGTCCACTGAACCAAAGAGCTGGAAACCTTTGAACGCCTTGCAAGGTTGAGGTGAAATCACATAGATTTTTGGTGATAACCTGCACAGTGGACATGGAGCCTTTGGAAAGTAGGATGGCAGCCTCACAACAGCCTGCCACTGGCCATGCTTGCCACACTCTTGCTATCCTCTAAATCTTTAACAGCAGCTGCCAGGGAGCAGCATGAGAGGCCAGGACCCCTGTCACCGGGGATGAGATAGCACCTTTGGAATTGTGTTCCATAGGAAAGTAAAATAAGCGCATCTGCAAAGTAGTAACCTGCTTGCGATATCATAGGATGAGATTTAAGATACTGTGTTTATTTCCTTTTCTCCCAAAGCTGTAAGTGCCATCCTGTCCTCTAAGAAACCCTGGTAAAATCTTCCTCTTCACTGTTATCTCTGTACTGCCACCACTGGGTTTACCACCTGAGGGCCTGTACTTTGCCAGGCACTGTGCAGAGTGTTTTATGTACTTTTCCTTGTATAGATGCAGCTCCCCCTCCTTCAGCAGGTGAATGCCGTTCCTGGGTTGTGGATGAGGATGTCTGCTTCTGGTAGGGCAAGTGACCTGCCTGCCCCATTTGACTCTGTTTGTGAGGGCTTGAGTTGGAATTTAAGCCCAGGGCTGGCAGATTACAAAGCCCCCTCCATGCCCCTTCCCTCTCTAATGGAGGGAGAGAGTAGATGTGACCCCTACTCTATACAGCATCCCACAGCCTCCTGGATTTTCATTTTAAAATCCTGAAAGTTGAATTTGTGTATACTCGTGTGTTGAGGATCAAAGCTATAATTTACAAGTCTCACACCAAATAAAAGTTGAGTGAAAGATTCCAGGCTATAGCAAGTATTTTTCTCATGTTGGTTTGGGCCCTGTAATTTAGTTTCTGTGCCTTTCCTCTTCTCACCTAATTAAAACCCATGTTACCTTTTACATAAATAACCCTAGCAGTCCCAGCTTTCCAATGCAGGCATGTTGGCTCTGTTGAGTTTTACAGGCTCCCCCTGCTCACGGTCTGGGGAGAAATCCTGATTGAAATCTTGGCCCTCTGTTTTCTTGGCTGTCTGGACTTGGACTCAAGCGCTGGATAGGAAATCTCCGTGGCCATTAACTTGGGGGTGGGGAGTACGGGAAGGGCGGGGAGAGGCTGGCCGGGGAGAGAGGTTTCTCAGCCCTTGCTGTGTGTGACACCTTAGAACACTACTAGGGCTTCCTTTCTAACTTAGGAAAGGAACGGGGCCAGGGAGTGAGAGGGGCAGGAGGGCGCCACTGAGCTGCTTTTTTGGGGTCGGTTTTATACAGTGGGTGTGGTCACTCCTGGTTTTACTATATATAGCTGTTTCGTTGCAGCCACTCATTTTTTTGCTGTTATTCATCAAAATGTGCATGTAGATGATATTTAGTCAGGGGAAGCAGGGTCATTTCCTTCCCACTGCCTTAGGCACGTGTCCTAGGCCGTTCTGTGTGTGGGTTGCGTTCTCATTAGCCATACCTCATGTGGTCCCCTCACAGTCAATGGCATGATTTTATGGGATGCCCGCTCAGGTTTATGCCTACATAAAATTTCGGAGCTGTTGTTTTCCAGCATCATTTCCACACTGGGAATATGCTCTGTTTTTCTGTGTGACTCCACGTTTACTGTGGGGTTTTAATATTTCAGTCAGGATGATTGAAATGCTGGTCTCTTGAAGGTAGACATTGTATAATCAGAAGGTAGATTGCACTCTAAACATTTACAAGTCACTTCCTCCTAGTTTGCCCTACGAGTTTCTCAAACTTTCAAGCTTTTACATTTTTATGTAATTCTTACCTTTAGAAGATTTCTAGAATTAAAAGGATTGGCCTTTAAGACCCTGGATTGCTTTTGACCTGCTGTTGTAGTATATCTTTTATTTTAAACTAGTAAAGGTGATACAAAGCTTAGGTCCGAATTAACTTAGTTGAATTGTGATTTTGCTGTTTATTTTTATTTTTATTTTTAGTTTTTTGAGACAAGAGTCTCCCTCTGTCGCCCAGGCTGGAGTGCAGTGGCGCAGTCTTGGCTCACTGCAAGCTCCGCCTCCCGGGTTCACACCATTCTCCTGCCTCAGCCTCCCGAGTAGCTGGGACTACAGGCGCCCGCCACCATGCCTGGCTTATTTTTTTGTAGTTTTTGTAGAGATGGGATTTCACCGTATTAGCCAGGTTGGTCTTGATCTCCTGACCTTGTGATCCGCCTGCCTCGGCCTCCCAAAGTGCTGGGATTACAGGCGTGAGCCACCGCGCCTGGCCTTTGCTGTGTAGTTTTTGGTCATTTAGTTGGTCCATGTATTAATTGTGGATTGCATCCAAAGTTATTTCGGAGGGGGTAAACTTTACTTTGAGAAACCAGAGCTCGTCATGCTCAAAGAAGCAAGAACAGTCTCAGATCGCACTTGTAAGTATTTCACCACTTCTGCTTTGTCTTCCTCTGTCTCTCTTTCTGCATATAGATAATTTACATATTACCTTGTTTCTGAACCATTTGAGAGTAGGTTACAAATACGATGATGTCCCTTACCTCTAAATGGTTCAGTATGTATTTTCTAAGAGTGAGAACATGCTCTTACATAGTGATCATAATCAGGAAATTAGTTTTGATACAATATCATGATCTAAATCACTAACACCTTTTTACCAATTGTCTTTACCAATTGTCCTTTTTGGCAGTTAAAAAAAATTATGGTCTAGGACCTCATTCAGGACCATGTTACGTTTAGTTTGTTGTGTCTCTTCCGTTTCCTTGAATTCGGAGCATCTCCTCAGCCTGTCTGTCTTGTTACCCTGATAGTTTTGACAATTACAGGGTGGTTATTTTAAAGACTGCCCCCCAGTTTGGGTTGCCTGATTCTCATGAGTAGATTCAGGCCGTGCATTTTTGGCAGAAAGGCTGCATCCTTTTTGGAGCATCGTGTCTGGGAACATGGGATACCCACTGTCCCACTGTGCTGATGTGCACGTTGATCACTTGGTTCAGGTGATGACTAGCAGGTCTCTCCACCTTATTTGTCCCTTTGTCATTGGTTAGCATTTTGTGGGGAGTTAAGTTAAGGCTGTTCCTCTCCTTCCTTTCATTTGCTAGTTGTAGCATCCATTGATGATCTTCGCCTGAATCAGTTGTTAATATGATGGTTGCGAAATGTTGACTTTTTTTTCTAACTTTGTAATCCTTTTTGTATTTAGTTGACTTTGTACTGCAAGGAAGAGCTTTTCTTCTCTTCCACTTATTTATTTATATAAGTATGGCCTCAGGAATTCCTGTTTTATGCGATGAGCTATAATCCTTTACTGTCATTTAGTTGGATGCTCTAATTACCTAAGATTTGGCTAATGGGAGCCCCTTCATCCTGGCTCTTTTACCTTTTGTGACCTGTCTCCATCATTTTTTGGAGCAGTTTCTTACTTTCTGGCACAATAAACTGTTCCAGGTGCACCTTGCACTTTCCTTGC
Source organism: Rhinopithecus roxellana (assembly GCF_007565055.1). NCBI lineage: Eukaryota > Metazoa > Chordata > Mammalia > Primates > Cercopithecidae > Rhinopithecus > Rhinopithecus roxellana. The sequence continues at coordinate 96,135,177 of NC_044551.1, forward strand.
CCCAGTGCTGGGATCAGCCATTTCTCCAAGGAGCTCTTGGAGAAATGGTTCATTTTAGTAGAGAATGGTATTTAGAAACACGATCTAGGCACTAAGCGTGTTCATTGCTGCAGAGTTGTCATGCTTTTAGGGCCTCTCAGTAGACAGAGCTAAGAAGTGTATGCGCGTTTGTGTGTGTATGTACACATACACATAGACGTTAATTACACGTGCACACGTCCTCTCGGTAATAAAAACCATGTGTTTATACTCAGTGTCTCCAATTCCAGTACAGTACCGCAGAGTGCATTTTAGTGTTTCCTCTTCCATATTTGTAATTCCCTTCTCTGACAGTGAAAATCCTGGCTCCTGTTATCCTCTGTACCTTTACTTACTCACTCAATCCTCAATATGCAGAACCTAATTTCAGAATGCTAACCCATACCACGGTGATAAATGAACCTCCACCCCCAAGTTTAAACTGTTCAAATCAGCAGTTAGTGGTCAGCTTCTGTTCAGCTCAGTGCCTTGTCAGTTAGTCATCCAAACAAAACAGATGAAGTAATGCTCTGCAGTTCCCCAGGGGCATGTTTAAGAAAAGAGCTGCCAGACTCCATCAACAGCTTACTTTCTGGTGATGTCGAAGCAGAAAATTGAAAAATCAGGAGTCGCCAGAAAAGAAGGGGAGATGAATTTTGTACAGTTTATACAAAGGACACCTGTTGTGGGAAAAACAGTTGGTCATCTTCATCTCAGCGTACAAACTGCCAAAGAGAAGAAATAAAAGGGAAAGCGGTGAGCCAGTGAGAATGGCTGTGTAGAGGAGGTGGGCCAGGCGGGCCTTTCTCAGGGATCCACTGCATTCTACAAGTAGGAGAAGAAGCTGAGTTCATGTGTTGGAGTAAGCTGTGAGTCATGACTTGAAAGACTGTTGCTTACTGCCCTTCATTGACTAAATATTTCTTCCCAGAAACCACCTGCAGTGAATTCAAGGCCGCTATGTTTCAGCCTCAGTGCGGGATTTCTGGGAACTGAGTTTATGTGCACTCAGTCCCAGAAATCATGGAATGGTGGGTGAGATCTTATGATTTCATTTGCTGTTCTATGTTTTTCTTCTCTCTCTCTCTCTCTCTCTCTCTCTCTGTCTCGCCCGCTCCCCCGCCCCGTCTTGCTCTCTCTCCCTGTCTCCCTCTCTCTCCCTGTCTCCCTCTCTCTCTCTGTCTCTCCCTGTCTCTCTCTCCCCCCGTCTCTCCCTTTCTCTCTTTCCTTTGAGACAGGGTCTTGTTCTTGCCCAGGCTGGAGTGCAGTGGTATGGTCTCGGCTCACTGCGGTCTCCACCTTCTGGGCTCAAGTTCCTGTCTCAGCCTCCTAAGTAGCTGGGACTTGGAGCATGTGCCACCACACCCAGCTAATTTTTGTATCTTTTTTTGTACAGATGGGGTTCTGCCGTGTTGCTTAGGCTGGTCTTGAACTCCTGGACTCAAGCAATCCACCTACCTCAGTCTCTCAAAGGGCTGAGATTATACACCTGAGCCACTGCACCCTGCCTGTTCTTTGTTTTTCTACATTAAATGATGACATGGATATTAGGTCCCTGACTTGGGGAGACAGTCTCAGTTTCATATATTAAGTTCTGTACTGCCCATAAACATCCTCCTGCTTGTTAGATTGTGTTCTGGAAAATTTGGCCTCTGTATTTCTAGCAACACTTCCTATGATTACACATTTTAGCAAGAAAAAAATCATAATTTGCTTATTAATATTTTAATGGAGAAAGGCTTTTGATATTAGAAAATCTGGGAGTAGGCCAGGCGCTATGGCTCACACCTGTAATCCCAGCACTTTAGGAGCCCAAGGCAGGCAGATCACGAGGTCAAGAGATCGAGACCATCCTGGCCAACATGGTGAAACCTGTCTCTACTAAAAATACAAAAATTAGCTGGGCGTGGTGGTGTGCGCCTGCAGTCCCAGCTACTCGGGAGGCTGAGGCAGAAGAATCGCTTGTACCCGGGAGGTGGAGGGTGCAGTGAGCTGAGATCACACCACTGCACTACAGCCTGGCGACAGCGAGATTCAGTCTCAAAAAAAAAAAAAAAAATCTGGGAGTAAAAAGTCATGACTAGGGGTAGTGAGAATGACTGCTAATAGGTCAGACATTCTGGGGAAAGTTTTTGAGCCAATGGAGATGTTTTGGAATTAGATAGCGATGAGGCTGGAAACGGTGATTTCTTCCTGTAATCCCAGCACTTTGGGAAGCCAAGGTGGGAGGATTTCTTGAGCCCAGCGGTTTGAGAACAGTCTGGGCAACATAGTGAGATTCAGTATCTACCAAAAATTTAAAAATTCGCTGGGCTTGGTGGCGTGCGCCTGTAGTCTCAGCTGTTCAAGAGGCTGAGGTGGGAGGATTGCTTGAGCCCAGGTGTTTGAGGCTGTAGTGAGCCATGATTGTGCTACTGCACTCTAGCCTGGGCAGCAGAATGATGACACCTGTTTCTTAAATAAATAAATAAATAAAAATAAAGAACAAAAAGCCACTTAATTTTCTTACCCCTTACAAAGTAGGCAGTGATAACATTATACCTCAGGAAATGGAACTTAGAGAGGTTTTTTAACTTGCCCCAGATCAGGTGGCTATAGGGACAAGGTTACTATGTGCACAGTGGGTTCTGCCGGAGGCGGAATCCACCTGTGCTGGGTCTCCTACTCTGATGTGCATCTCACATGGAGGAATTTGACTCAATTTTTTTCTACTCCCATTCCCCCTTCTTTTGGTGTTAGAAAAAATGAAATCACCCCTATTTGAAGGAGGGGATTGTGGATAAGATTTGACCAGGTTTCAGTTGTGATTTGATGGCATATTTGGAAATTTTGTGGAAAACCCTAGGTTAACTTTTCAGGAAGTTGCAGTCAAAAAAAAAAAAAAAAAAAAAGAGAGAGAGAGACTTTGTTTCCCTATAGATTGTTTCAGTCCTGGTGGTGTCTTTTGAGATAGTAAAGAGCATAACTGAAAAAGTGGAAACTGATAATACTTTAGTTTTTATTGTTTTTTAAACATTCTGGGAAAGTCGAAGGGAGAGGCAACTTTTCTGCTATGCTTCTGCTGAAAATGATATTAACATTAAAAGTCAGTGTCAATGTTTTTCTGCTAGTGTGAGCTTTATGTTCTTTTTTTTTTCTTTTTTTTGAGATGGAGTATTGCTCTGTCGCCAGGCTGGAGTGCAGTGGCATGATCTTGGCTCACTGCAATCTCTGCCTCCTGGATTCAAGCGATACTCCTGCCTCAGGGTCCCAAGTAGCTGGGATCACAGGCATGCGCCACCACGCCCAGCTCATTTATTTTTGTATTTTTAGTAGAGACAGGGTTTTACCACGTTGTCCATGATGGTCTCGATCTCTTGACCTCGTGATCTGCCCGCCTCGGCCTCCTAAAGTGCTGGGATTACAGGCATGAGCCACCGCGTCTGGCCAAGCTTTATATCCTTGAATTTTGGAGTCACCTCTGCTCACCAGCATACAGACCGAGACATAGAGTATGTTGTTAGACTTTAAAACAGAAACGGCATTAATTTGCATAAAATCGCATATGCTCTGTTGCAATAATTTTCATTGTGCCTGTTTTAGAATTGAGTTGACACTTCATACAGAGTATTCCAGCTCAATTAAAAAAGAGACATCGCAGAAAGAAGAATTTGTGTGGCTTTGAAATTTATTTTGGGCACAGTCCCTGAAAGAAATGAGCTTCTAAGGACTTTTGTTCTTTGTAGTGTTTTGAAACCCTCTCCCCATTATATACATTAAGAACGCATGGAGCAGGTTGGGGTTGGTCTGCTGTGTAGAATGCCTGCAAAGGGACCAGAAGTCTGTCGGAACAAGAGTCTCTTAGTGCAATGCCTCCCGCCGGGTGGTGACCTTTTCATGATGTTTGGACTGCCATCTTTGTTTCCCAGTTTCAAATGCCTAGCTCAGAATTACTTAGTGCTTGAAGTAGTTTTCATCTTCAAAGGACTTTATGGACATTATTTAATATACATGACACTGTGTAATGAATGAGCTGTTTATCCCTTGAGTAATGTCAACATGCCAGGTGCCATACATCTGGAGAAGACAAAAATAATACTCTGTCCAGTGGGAGTTTATAGTCTAAAGAGGTGAGATGATTAGGCAGATTCTCTCTTTTGGCCTCTTTTAAAAATGTGCTGGGGAATAATATAGAAATTAAAATTATAAAAGATGATCAACTAGCTCAAGTCTACCTAATTGAAATTGCCCTCAAGGTGAAAATGAAATTTGAGATGCTCTTAAAAAGACATCATGTATTAGCTCCCATTTATCACACATTTACTGGTACACAGCCTATTTTACTTGTGTTACAGGTGAGGAATTTAGTGAAGACTAGTGCAGAATTCTCAGATCTCCTTCCCTGCTTGTCCCTTTCTCCCACTGAAGCTCCTCTTTTTGTTTGCATGGTCTAGAATGGCACTTTGTAACCAAGGCCACATGTGAGGCCCAAACACACATTGATTATTTTTGTTGAGATGGAGTCTCACTCTGTTGCCCAGGCTGGAGTGCAGTGGTGTAATCTTGGCTCACTGTACCTTCTGCCTCCTGGGTTCAAGTGATTCTCCTGCCTTAGTCTCCTTGCAACTGGGATTACAGGCATGTGCCACTACACCCGGCTAATTTTTGTAGAGATGGGGTTTCACCATGTTGGCCGGGCTGGTCTTGAACTCCTGACCTCCAGTGATCTGCCTGCCTTGGCCTCCCAAAGTGCTGGGATTACAGGTATGAGCCACCGCGCCTGGCTCAAACACACGTTTCTTAGTTGTAGATCAGCCTGTCCTTTGTAGCTGCGCAGACCTCCTGGGAAACTTGGACTTCTTGCCCCTGTTGGCCTGTTCAGCCCCCATCGCACACCCAGCTCTGTGTTCTATGCTCTATGTACCTGTACCTCTTTGTCTTTGCTGTTCCTTCCTCTTTCTGGCTTCCTTTCCTAACTTAGCTCAAGCATCCTTTCCTTTGGAAAATTGCACTTGACCATCCTGTCCTAGCCTCTTGAGGCCCGTTGGTGTTGGCATGGCACCTTGTGAGAACTGGATTCTGGACTGGTTCCTTTGGGTTGTAATTGTTCCTTCGCTTGTGAGTTTGAGTTGCTGGGACCTCTGACCCCAGCGCCAGCCCAGAGCAGGCCCCAGGTAGAAGTGCAGTAGATGCTTGTTGTGATTTATGCCTGTGGTTCCTTAACTCAGATTGTATCAGAATTTCCTGGAAAGTTTTCTTTAAAAATATAGAATCCCTAGAGATTCTGATTTAGTGGTTCTAGATTAAGCTCCTAGAATATGTATTTTGAAAAAACTCTACTTGTGATTTGTTTTGAGACGGTCTCTCACTCTGTCACCCAGGCTGGAGTTCAGTGGCATGATCATGGCTCACTGCAGCCTTCACCTTCTGGGCTCAGGTGATCCACCCACCTCAGCCTCCTGAGTAGCTGGGACCGCAGGTGCATACCACTATGCCTGGCTGGTTTTTTGTAGAGATGGGGTCTTGCCATGTAGGCCAGACAGGTCTCAAACTCCTGGACTGAAGCCATCTGCCTGTCTTGGCCTCCTGAAGTGCTGGGATTACAGGTGTGTGCCACCATGCCTGGTCTCTACTGGTAATTTAGATGCAGAGCTAGGTTTAGGAACCATTGAGTTATGCCAAGGCACAGTATTAGTTGTGGGTTATGGAATCATGGCCAATTTGGAGTAAGGTGTAAGTGCCATTTGCAGAATCATTCCATTCACGTTTCTGGAGAGAGTGGAGAAAATGAATGCAGTCCCTTTACGATGAGGATGTGCTCCGTGAAGGAGAAGATCCTGGCTCGTGGAGGAGCTTCCTGCTCTGTGAACATACTGAAGGCACAACTGGCCCTTCAAACTCCCATTTGAAGTCACTGTGTTGCCATAGAGATATTGTGTAGTGTTGAAGGAGATTAGATTTCCATGTCGTAAATTATCAGAACAGATGGCTTGTAATTTAACACTCTCCTAGCCCATATTCTTTGTACTGACACTTGAGAACATTGAAGATATCAGTTTTTACTTTGTTCTTTTACCTATAAAAATGGCAGAGTTCATATTGAGTAAGATCTACAGTGGGTATTGTATATGCCACATACACAGTGTGATATGTGAAAGCATTTTAGGAGTGGCTTCCTTAACTTTGCTAGTATAATTTGTTACTTTTTCCCCTTAGTTCCCTGGATAGATAGAATAAAAAGCCTGTCTTATTATTTTGATAGCACTGGTCAGGGATAATTTTTATCTCCTGGCTTGATAATAATCATATAATATTCCTTTGCAAGTGCAGTTCTGCTTGCACATATTATATGATCATGTAGATTTAGGCAGCATAGTCACTTCCAAGGTGTTTTTATATGTCATCAACCACTAAAGGGTATTTTTTTTTTTTTTTCTTTTCTTTTGAGATGGTGTCTCTCTCTGTTGCCCATGCTGGAATGCAGTGGCATGAGTCAATGCTAGAAAATTTTTTATAAAAGTGCTAGGTAATTATATCAGAAAGGATCTGAAAAACAGTCTTATCAGAAGGGCTTAGAGCCATTACAGGAGTGAGGGACATAGTGTGGAAATAAGCTATAATTTCCTTGATGAGCATGTTGATACTACAAGACAAGGTTGGCTCAACCTCCTGGTAAGTGTCCTGCAGCAGAATGGGCTAGCTCCAGTTTCAATACATTGGAATCAGATTGCTTGGGTATTGAGTTGCATGGCTTCAGGAGAGGCTGTTTGGTTCTGGGAAGCCACATGTCATGGTAGTGAGGTGAGACTGATGGTAGTAATTGTTCAGGAATCCGATTTTCCTTGAGGGCAGAAAGGCTCTGTTGTACCAAGCTCAGGATCGTGTTTTCCTGAGATTGCTTCAGGCAGATTTAAACAATGGCCTCTTAACCTACTGGATTTAAAGAGTAAGTAGTTTTCCATGATCTTATTTCTCATTAGTAGGGAAATGTAAACTTTTACCTTTGGTCAAAATTTTGTTCCTGTCAGCTGACCCACTGGTGTCATTATGATTGTTTTTTTCCTTGTAGTGTTGCCTTGTCAGTTACTCTTGCCAGACGAATTTTATCGTTGGAGTATCTGCATGTCTAAGTCCAATTCAGCTCTTTACATAGAGGCCCCATGCCCTGAAGTGTTGCTGTCATTTTGCCTGTTTAGTTACTTTACAAACACTAATGGTATGTAAGGCCCCTGAGAACCCTGGGTCTGGAACAGGCACAGGCCACAGAACAGATGGCCCTTGCCAGGTGGTCCTTGGGTGCACAGTGGCTGTGGAGCTGCTGTCTCTCAACAAAGGAAGGAAGGGCACTCTCAGGGAAATCAAATGGATCAAAGCTGTTCCTCTACACGTGTTACCCCTTTAAGCTTCCCAGTAGCTCTACTTTTATTTTTATTTTATTTCAACTTTTAGTTTAGATACAGGGGATATACGAGCAGATTTGTTATGTGAGAATATTGCTTGATGCTAAGGTTTGGAATATGCATCCTGTCACCCAGGTAGTGAGCATAGTACCTGATGTGTAGTTTTTAAACCCACGCCCGTACCCTCTGGTAGTCCACAGTGTCTAGTGTTCCCATATTTATGTCCTTACTGTTATCTCCCACTTATAAGTGGGAACATGCAGTATTTGGTTTTCTGCTCGTGTGTTAATTAAGATTATGGCCTCCAGTTCCATCCATGTTCTGCAAAAGACATGATTTCATTCTTTTTTATCGATGCATAGTATTCCATGGTGTATATGTACCACATTTTCTTTATCCAGTCTACCACTGGTGGGCACGTGGGTTGATTTCATGTCTTTGCTGTTGTGAATAGTGCAGCTGTATTTTTATTTTATTCTTCCTGTTGACCCTCTGTCTTTCCTTCTGAGGCTCCGTGTCTCTGTGGACCCTTCAAAGGGACTTTCCTTTGTTTAGGAGAGTGACTCACCCTGAGGTCATTCTCAACCTTTCCTTGGGAAGGGATGCAGCCCTTCGCAGACAGAGCTGCATCTGCCCAGAAGTACGCTTTTTCACAAAGGGCCCTGGACCCCAGGTGCCCTCCTGCACAGTAAGCTGTACTGGTGGTGTCATTCTTAGCCTTGTGGGTCTGGGTTTCCCAGCCTGGGATGGTAGGTGGGTGCTAGGCCCACATGGACTGCACCCAGACCTGCTGACGTGGGCTGCACCCAGACCTGCTGAGGGAATGAATGCCTTTCTTCTGTAAGTGGACTCCTCATCATTCTGTTTTACTCCTCTTTTTCTCATTTCTTCCTTTCTCCTGCGTTTCTCTTGTCTTTCATTCTTCTTTGACCACTTAAGAGTGACGGTGCCACTTGTGGCCATTGCCCATTGCTGAACTGTGCTGGAGGCAGTCAGAGATGAGTCTGATTTCTGGGGCGAGAGTTTAGGGGGATGCTCCCAGTGGAGAGTCTGTTGGATTCTGCGTTAGCACCTCACTACAGACTTCAGCTGGGGGTAAGCCGTGCCTTGGAGGCACCCCCTTTTTCTGCCCCAAGGCCCTGGGTCTGAGCCTATCTTCTTCTGCATGTTCCCTTCCTGTCTCTCAGGTGTCCTGTCACTTGGTGGGGTCTCTTGACATTTAATTCTCTTTCTACTTGATCCCAATCCCCTTTAAGCACTGTTTTGTCTAATTTAAAATTCGCATTTTATGATGATCTTAATAAATTTGGCTTAGCAAATAAGTGTGATGCTTCTTAATTTGGGGGTAATTTAATCCCTTTTTGTAAACTGTGGTATATTATTTCTTAAAAATCGATTTGGCTCAGTTGCCCTGGCATCACATGATTTCTTCTTGACGTTTTCTTTTCTGAGCCGCAGTTCGTGTTGAGGTTAACGCCTACTCATCCCTCTGCCCTGAGTGCTCAGCACATAGTCAGTGCTTAGTAAATGTTCACCAAAAGCAAGAACAAGCACTTGCTACATCCCCAAGTCCAGTGGCCGTTTTCCCTGTCTTGTCTCAGGAGGCTGGTGTGAGGTGGTAACTATTGAGCCAGCAAACCTGGGCTAGAGGCTGGGCCATTTTAGGGCGTAATGTCTGCTCCAGTAGAAATTTGGGAGAGGGGAAAAAGGAGAAAGGGAGACAGTAGATTCTTATGGATGTGGTGTGCGTGTCTGGAATATGGGCATAGGCGGCAGTAGAGAAGGGAGGTCTCAGTAAAAGCAGCTGCCCCTGTTTGTTGGGCTGTGTTCACTTGGCTGCTGTCGATCTAACTGCTGTTCACTGTTAATAATTAGTCCTCAAGCACCCATTCTTGGGCTTAACTTCTGTGCAATTCCTCAGTCTCCAGATTGACCAGGCTCCCGGTGGACCCTAAGTAATATTTTCTGACCCTAAGTAATATTTTCTGACCGATCACTGGGTTTGATCAGTCAGTGGAGGGTGAAGAAACATCCATTATCAGCTTTCCTTTGAGATTTAAGATCTAGTTGCCTCTGGTGTTTCTATTCTGTGTTAATGAGTTGATTTCTGTTTCCTAATGAGTAGGCCGTGGAACAGTAACTCTGGGGGGAAGATGGCATTGGTAAGATTTGCTAAGCTCTTTCTTCGGTATATTTTTACAGGAGTCTGTTCATGAGTCAGTTAAGAATGTTTCAGGTCTTGCCTTGTCTCCCCATTTCCATAATTCACTTCCATTTTTAGGACTTCTCCCCAGCGTCAAAACTTTATTTACACGAATCTGAAAGCAGGCTGCAGGGCTGTTTGAAATCAACACACGTCAATATGAGGCCAACCCAGTTTTTCATAAATAGGTCAGATTGTTTCTGTAAAGTAGGATTCCAAAAACAGTCTTGTTAAAGCAAAAGTATTTTAGGAAAAGATACCCATTGTTTAAACCTTAAACCTGTCACTAGGGCTTGGGATAATACTGGCACTAGAAAATGCTAATTTCTGGGGCCTGCCTTGGAAGAAGTGAGACTTGCCCCAGACATTATGAAGAGAAAGCTTGTGGGCCACATGAACTAAGGCCCAGGGATAGGCATGAGTCAGAGGCTGGGCGAGGGCCTCTAAGGAGCTCTTGGTGCCCTTGAAGAGGAGCTTGGTTCTGGGTGGGTGCACCATGAAGAGCTGTTACTGGCAGCATTCACCCCCCTGCCCCCCACCACCAGTGGAGCAAGTACCCTTGCTTTACCTAAGTACTGAACATTCATTTCTTAGTAGAGATTGACTTAAATCTGTAAGTTTTTTTTTTTTTAATTGGTGATTGTGCTTTTTAATCCATATGTCAGAATCATCTGATAATTGTGTGATACTGAGGAGGTATTTAAGCCATAGCAAAGCAGGAACGGAAGAGATGGGGTTTACAAGGTAGTTCTTCAGATGTGTCTGAAATTAGTACCCTTAAGAATGTTACTAATTTCTGGCATGATTCTTGGAAAAGTTTCTAGAACAATTGGAAAAGAAACCAGAATAGCTGTGAAAAATGGTGGTGTTTGCAGGTGTAAATACTCACAGCCTCGCACTCAAGTGTGTCATCCTGAAATCAGTGAAATGCTTCACTGATTTCATGAACCTTATCATCCATGAGAACTGGCTATGCCATGTGTTTAATTCATGACCGAGCTTTATGTGCTATTCACACAGCCTAATACCAGACATTCACTTGAAGAAAAGTTTATCCTGAAATCCCCCAAATAGGGAGGTCCCACATAGGTGAACTAAGTAGGCTCTCTATAAGTACATTACTCATCATATTTTTAAAATAGGAGATTCCCAGGTGAATCTGGCTGTTTGGCCAACAGATTGAGACTTCCACAGCCTGATAGAAATCGGTTTGTTTCTCCTTGTACTGTAGTTGATTTTCAGGAGGATTGATGTCCAATTTATTGTTTCTCTGCAGCAGAATGACTTGTATGGCTCTGGGTGCTGTTTTCTAGTGCTGTGTTTGTGGTGCATGTCTTCTTCCTGTTTCTTCTGATTCTGAGTTCTGCCCTTTTTAGCTAGCATTCAGTTGGTCTGGCTTTATTTGGCTTCTTTGACTTGTGAGTGCCATGGGTTGTGAGTTATGCTATCATTTGTGGTTTAAACATTTCAGTTTATGTTACTATATGTCCATCTGTGTGGCCATCTTCTCATTTTAATTACCCGTCCATGTTTCAGCTTGCTTTCTGGAAAAACCTGTGTTGAAGTGCAAATGTGTCTTTGGAAGTGTCTCCGAGAAACCCAAGGTCTGTCTGACGTTCCGCTCCTGGCGGCAGACCATAGTCTCTGTCCACGGGGTGGGAAGAGAACTGGGAAACAGGGAGGCCCTGCCCACTGTCCTACCTGCAATTTGGACTTTGCACGTGGAGTCACTACTTAGAGGATTAGTTTTTTGACTACTGCTGTTTGATTTTTGCTTTTTAATTGGGTTATTTGAGGTGAATGCATGGTTTAAGTTTCTTGTTCTTTGTGTTGGACAGAATTAAAGGGAAATTTGAGACATCCTGGTCTACTTTTGTTCAACTCCATTATATTCTTTCTTAATGGGCAGTAAGACTGTCTTTTTTTTTTTTTTTTTTTTTTTAACTTTTCTCTTTTTTAGGTGGAAGGTTTCCCATTTTTATTTTTACATCATGCTCTTCCTCATACAGTTTTCAATAGTACACGAGTCATATTTTTAAGAAACTGTCTCTGTATTTCTTTTGCTTTTGTAGGACTATGTCATTTCTGATTATCATTTCTGATTATGCCTGCCGCTCTCCCCTTTGACACAGGTATTATTTATAGTGACTGAAAGATGAAAAATTTCAAAGATGGAAAATTTGGGTTACTGCTCTGTCTTTACCATCGAGTCCTAGGAAATAACTTGCCCAGTTTCATAAATTCTTAGACGTTGGTTTCTCTTGTGGGTGACTGTCAAGTCTTTGGTGTCCTTTGCTCTATTCACCTGCACCACTTGAGTTGTTATTCATCAAACACATGTCTGTGACATGAAGTATAACTTGTTCACCCTTACTTTGTGCAGTGGTGGTTATAAAATTGTTTTAAACCTCTTAATTATGGTTTCTTATGTTAGAATCACTGTGAGTTCTTAAAAAAAAGGATCACCCACTGATAGATTCAAATCTACCTTTGGAAAGTTAAAGTGATAAGCACTTAATGGCATTTTGGGATTCTTGATAATATCTGTAAGTTGATTGTACTTGAAGCATACAGTTGTGTTGTGACCATCTGTAGAGTGATGAGGTAGTTAGGCAGAGCATTTTAGAAAGGCTTTATTACTAAAAGTGGTAGCTAGTTTTCATAGGCAAAAGGGACAGTCTTTTAGAAAAGTGGGGTTCCAGGTGATTTAATGGAAAGCCAATGAAGTTGGGGAGAGGGAGATGGAAAAGGTGAAAGAAGGTCTGAAGTCAGGCTGCTTTTGGCAGGCACCAAAGGAATTGCCTTATGGAGCTCATCTGTAATCCTGGGATGCATTTTCTGTATTTTATCCAAACCAGCGATTTCTGTTATAACATGTTTGGAAAGCCTTTTTTCTTTTTTGTTAAGTTTCCTACTAGACATATAAAAGAGACTAACAAAAAAGTTCTTTGTGAGAGCTTTAGAATATAGATAATATCTGGCTTTTTTCTTTCGTATTAAAAAATTCAATGGCGAGATTGTAGTAGTTTGTATATACTGTAGTTAGAAAAGTTTGGTTTTGTTTAAAATTTTTGTACATTTGCTTTTGGTAATCCTTAGCAAGTTGCTTGAACCCTTCACCCTTCAGTGTAACTTTTATAATAAACAATCTTTGATTCTTATTCGTGCATCGAACATTTGCTGAGAACCTGCTATGTGCTAAACAGTCACTAAAAGTAAAGCTTCTCTCTCTTTTTTTTTTTTTTGGAGACAGCCTTGCTTTGTCGCCTACCCTGGAGTACAGTGGTGCAGTCTTGGCTCACTGCAACGTCCACCTCCTGGGTTCAGGTGATTCTCCTGTGCCAGCCTCCCGAGTAGCTGGTATTACAGGCATGCTCTACTATGCCTGGCTAATTTTTTGTACTTTAGTTGAGATGGGGTTTCACCATGTTGGCCTGGGTGGTCTGGAACTCCTGACCTCAGTGATCCTCCCACAGTGGCTTCCCAAAGTGCTGGGATTACATGAGTGAACCTCTCCACCTGGCTCGAGATGTAATATATTCTCTTGAAAGATAGTATTACGTATAGGGAAATATATTTATCACTTTAACTATTTACATTGAAAATAGTAGAACAAAAATGTAAGTACCTATTTGTTTTTAGCTTAATGTACAATTTCAGTGTTAGATGAAATGAAGATGGAATAGTAAGTGTATAAATAATGAAAAATTACTGAAAACTTGACTCTGTTTTAGCATTCCGAATCTTAAATTATGTTCCTTGCCCTAAAATCAAATATCACGAAGATATTTTGGGTGAACAGTTGGAAATTGTTACGGTCCTAGAGTATTAAAGATACCAAGAACGTTCAGAAGATCCAACCAAGCCTGACTTGCCCAAGAAAATAAGTAAATCATTTAGTTTGTCACTTCAGTTTGCATGACCACAAAGAATTGTACACGCAGTGAATTACTACATTGTTGTAGAAGAAACAAAATATTTTATAGTAGTTTGCCAAAAATATCATGCCATTATGAGAAAAACCTGTTGACTAAGTCGGTCTTTGGTCACAGTAAATAATCACTGCTTTTGACCAAAACTGCAGGAATGTAAATCTACGGTTTTCAGTGTTTGAAAGACTTTAAAATTGCACCATGTAAGGTAATGCTGGCTAACTAAACTTTATAACATTTGAATGTAGACCATAAGGTGATGAGCCGGAGGTCAAAATGAGATAGCTGTAAATTATTTGGGCTAATGAAGGACAAAGGTAGAGTATAGCCAAAAACTATTCTTATGTAGTCTTATCACTGGCAGAGGTACAGATTTATATCACCCACAGAGGTGTGGGTAGGTTGCTTCAGAAGTAATTTTTTGGTAAACCATTAAGTAATAGAGTATCTGAAACTGGACTGTGTTTAAGGACTACTTAGTTGCTGTTGCTGGGTATTATTCAGTCTTAAGCTTCTTTCCTGGTTATAAAATTAAAAAGTAAGAAAGCGACGGGGGGGATGAGGGAATGGGGCTTGTCGGTGGTTAGTAGGTATGTGGACCTAGAGTAGCCTTTCAGCCAGTTTGGGTTGTGAAATACTGCTGAGTGCTTATAGGGCCAAGTTCTGTAGTTGCGGAAGATTATGTATACATGCTCTCTTTTCCATTTTGCAAAAGTGAGCAAAGATATCCTTGTATGCAAGGTGTCATAATCCCGTTCCTCTAACTTATGTTTTGAAATAATTACACCTGCAGAAAAGTTGAGTAGTGCATTGAGCATCTAAATACCCTTTCCTTCGCTTCAGTGTTAGCTTTTTGCCAATCTGTTCTCTCTCTTTCTTTTACATTCGTTAGGACGCTAATAAGCACAGCAGCATTACCAAGCTGTGAGTTACTTTTGCTTGAAGTCAGTGTCAGTTAGGTTTTAGAAAGATTGTGCATATTTTTGTTTTAGTTTGTCTTGAGGGCTGATTTTGGGCTTAAAAATACCTCTGTAACTGAATGGCCAAGCAGTACTTGCCCGTGAGAAGCAGAAAATGCAGCAGACTTAGGAGTAGAAATGCATGAACAAATCTAGCATCTTGGTTGAAATTGACTAAAGTTCCAAAATAACTAAACAGTATCACAGAGAGTAGTGACAGGCAGACTCATCCCAGAAGCAGTGGCTCCTGTCTTCTGAGTGACAGTCACTCTCATGTGGCAGTCAGAGTGTTGACTAGGCACACAGAATAAAGCCCCTAATGTTGACGAGCTGGCTTAATGGAGTGGGACAGGTTAACAACAGATGATTAAACCAAAACACAACTCTAACCAGGCAGAAACACATTTGGTCACAATAACGGGGGATGATATCAAACCGGAGTGTTGTGGCTACGCAGTGAAGTGCAGAATTAGAGGTGGAGCCTTCATAGCTTCACTGAGGTGGAAGGCTGTTTCAAGACCGTTGGATTCAGTTAAGCAAATGAGTTGTAGAATGGGGGTAAGCTGAGGGATAAGTAATCCCATCCTTTACGGAACATATTTTTTGGAGGTGGAACTGGAGACAGCAAATTACAGTATACAGAATGACATAGGTGCTATCTTGAGGCAGGTGTCATATCCTTGAGCCTGCTGAGAGATCACAGAGGACTCTGGAAGAGCTGGCCTTTGAGTGGTGTGAAAGATCAGCGGTGGAGCGAAGAGTCACTTAAGCCCGCAATTTAGGGTATTGGGAGGAATGGGGCGGTCCCCCGACCAGCCCCTCTGATGGCTTCTAAACCTTTGCAAGCAGCAAAATATTTTTTAGAAATGCTTGTTTGGGGCGAAGTTGATCACTTTGCATAAGTAATTATGAGAACTGTTACGGTTGGGATGGTGAGACCTCTTCCTCCCCTTCCCCTCAGCCCCTAGGAGATCCAGGAGTATAAATCACTGAACAGTCATCTCACATACTAACATTGTATGTTCCTTTTTTTTTTTTTCGGGGGGGAGGCATTCGTTTTTTTGAGACAGAGACAGGCTGGAATGCGGTGGCAAGATCTAGGCTGATTGCAACCTCCACCTCCCAGGTTCAAGCGATTCTCCTGCCTCAGCCTCCCGAGTAGCTGGGACTACAGGCATGCGCCACCATGCCCGACTAATTTTTTGTATTTTCAGTAGAGACAGGCTTTCACCATGTTGGTCAGGCTGGTCTCCAACTCCTGACCTCAGGTGATCTGCCCGCCTCAGCCTCCCAAAGTGCTGGGCTTACAGGTGTGAGTCACCGTGCCTGGCCAGGTATGTTCTTAAGTGTTCTGTGAGCTGCTGTTAAAAATCACCTTGTCTTCATTTACAGATGCAATAAGCCCCACTTTTTTTTGTTTGTTTGCTTGTTTGTGTTTTTGTTTTTGTTTTCCCCTAGGAGGCTACGGGCAATTAGGAATAATTAGATAAGGATTGTGGGCACCCTTCATTTCAGTAAGAATGGAATCGAAGAGCTCTACGCTTAGGACAGATTAAGAGACCAACTTCACCCACTTAGGCTGATATTGTCATTTCGGTTTTCAGTGTTTGCTTATTGCTAATTAAAAGCAATAACACGGATAGAAGAGCACAGAGATTTGCTTTGTTTTCCACATGTAAATTAGAAGCGTCTGCCTCTGTGACTGTTATTCTCCTGTAGTGGTCAGTATAAATGTAGCGCCACATGCTGTCTGTATGTCTTGGCTGTTCTCTTGAAATACCCAGTAATGCTGTCCAAATGGCCAGCAGCGAGCACCAGCCGCTGCAAGTCTGCTTCCGCAAGGCTATCGTAGGAAAGTAAGACAGAGAAATATGTCTGCTGATGTGTCAGGTCACTAAAGTATAGATTCTTTGTGTACTGTTTAGAAAGATCCACCTGGTAGAGCTGCTGATTTATGGAGAAATGAGCGCTAGTTGCCTTCCACCCGTGTGGCTGTAACCCTCTGTGGCTGTGGTTGTTAACAGTCCCCACGTTGAGCAGCATGCAGAGTTTGCCCTACACTTCCAGAGCCTGACTTAGTTAAGGCACTTTTGGTTGCTGGAGCAAAAAAGGAAATTTATTTTCAGAGTGAAGAATCCTCTGAGCTAACCCGAGGGAAGGTGGTATAACCCCACCTCACCCCAAGAGGAACTGCTGCGAGTGGGAACAGGCAAGCCCCAGCAAAGCTGCTCCAAGTTTGTTGCTGTTTCCTGTTTCTCCCTAGGGGTCGGCTTTATGCCCGCCCGCTTCTCAATCTACCCAGTCAACTTTCTCTCACCTTCCTAGTTGAGACAGGATTGATGAGCAGCCCTGAAAAGTTTCACATTTCCGATGGTCACGTTACGGGTCAGGCCATCTGGTCAGCTGTCGTCAGGGACATACACAACAACACACACAAGGCTGTGGGCCTGAACCCTTGCCCCAGAGAAGATTCTGCTACCGAGTTTATGGCCCCAGTTAAGAAGATGTTCTTTGATCGCTTTTTGTGACATTCCCTCTATAGGTAGAGGTCAGAACGCCAAATAAATAATGGTATCTAGAGTCAGGGATTTTAGTTCACAGTCAAGACCTATGAATTTTGGTAGGAAATAAACGAATTATATCTTTATTTTCATGGATCTCCAATAAAGTGCGGCATTTCTTTCAATTGTGAATGTAGTTCTAGTAGTATCTGTGACTTTTCACCTGTGGATACTGCAGATATTTTTAATTGACGTTAATTATTACAGATCTCTCGAAATATTGTTCCTGCTCATCACTTCAAAACTATAGTAGTTACTAGAATGACTGCTAGATCTTTCCATTTAATGTGTGGTAAAGATGCACATATTACTTTAAAATGTTTTGATCATTACTATTTTTTTTAGAGGTAATTGGTTTTCTGTTTAAGTCTATGCACTTAAAAACAGTGTTCTGAGAAGAGCTCCGTAAGTTTCACCAGATTGCCACTAGTTAGAAATATACTACTCCCCCCAAATTGCTGGTTGGAATTGAGATTACAGTTTTCTCTTTATGGCTGTCAGGATTTAAATTTTTCTTTTTTACTTTAAGTTTTGGGATACATGTGCGGAATGTGCAGGTTTGTTACATAGGTATGCATGTGCAGGATTCAAATGCTTTCTAAAAGACGTGTTCTAATTCCTTTCCAGTTTTTTCCACTCCTTCGAACTTTTGTCCCTTTTAACAATTCCTACTTCCTTTTATGTTTTAATATCTAGTACTAGATTACATTTTTTTTGTTTGCTGCTTGCTGCATAAATTATACATTCTTTAGAGCTAAAGATTCTGGATTATTATAGTATTGAAAGTTAGAGATATGTCTAGATATAAAATTAGATCTCGGAACATAACCCCAGATGGGGAAGCACCATATATTTTGCAAGCTTGTGTTTCTCTAGGTTAGAAATGATGAGACTCAAAAGAAAGCTTACTTATATCTACCTGAGCTTATATTTTCACATTGAAAATTACACAAATATTTGGGAAACTCCCCTGTATAATAATGTAGCCTATGTCTAGCATAGAATACTATACATGCGTTTAGTAAGAGCTCCGCAAAATCTATGGGAGTCATGAAAATAGACGGGATACCTAGACCGCTAATGTGCTGGGTTGGGGAGATACACCTTATGAAAGAAAAGTTCACAAAGTGTCACGTTACAGTAAAAGTATTTCCCGTCCAGCGGGATCGTTAACACAGACCTTGGAGGAGGGGGTGGGAATTTAGAGAGACAAGAGACACAAGAAAGGGAGACAAGACAGTATCCTGATCAAGTCTCGTTTAATGGCGGCGGTGCAATGCCTTATATAGGCTGGCAGGGAAGAGGAAGTGCGGCAGAACCCGCGGGGAGGAGAATAATGAGAGACGTCACCAGGCGCATGCTCGGTAGACTTAGTCTTTCCCAGGCGCGGGAAGTTATCTAGGCGCGCGGGAAAAGTTCGCGCGCGCGGGAGAAGTTGATGATGAAGAACCAGGAAGTGCGCCATCTTGTCTCCGCAATGCGGAGCTTAAGCAACAGAGGCCGCGGCAATTTCCGGGCATCACGGCTCCGGACATATTTCTTTTGCATCAATACTGATTTGTGAAGAATATCTGGAGGTTAATGCATTTGAGAATACCAAATATCAACCATAATTATTATCATAAAAATACATTCTATGCTAATTCCTTAGAAAAGCCAGGTAGGGTGGCGTATGTCTGCAATTCCAGCACTTTGGGAAGCTGAGGTGGGAAGATCACTTGAGCCGAGGAGGAGTTCAAGGCCATCCTGGGCAACAAAGTGAGACTCACCCTGTCTCAGTTAAAACCAAATTCAGTTCATTCTTTTTTTTTTCCTTTTTTTTTTTTTTTTTTTTTTTTGAGACGGAGTCTCGCTCTGTCGCCCAGGCTGGAGTGCAGTGGCCAGATCTCAGCTCTGTCGCCCAGGCTGGAGTGCAGTGGCCAGATCTCAGCTCACTGCAAGCCCCGCCTCCCGGGTTTATGCCATTCTCCTGCCTCAGCCTCCCGAGTAGCTGGGACTACAGGCGCCCGCCACTTTGCCCAGCTAGTTTTTTGTGTTTTTTAGTAGAGACGGGGTTTCACCGTGTTAGCCAGGATGGTCTCGATCTCCTAACCTCGTGATCCGCCCGTCTCGGCCTCCCAAAGTGCTGGGATTACAGGCTTGAGCCACCGTGCCCGGCCCCTTTTTTTTCTTTTTAAAGACAGAGTCAGGCTGGGCACGGTGGCTCACGCCTGTAATCCCAGCACTTTGGGAGGCTGAGGTGGGCGGATCACGAGGCTAGGAGATCGAGATCATCCTGGCTAACACGGTGAAACCACATCTCTACTAAAAATGCAAAAAATTAGCGGGAGTGGTGGCAGGCGCCTGTAGTCCCAGCTACTCGGGAGGCTGAGGCAGGAGAATGGCGTGAACCCGGGAGGCGGAGCTTACAGTGAGTAGAGATCGCGTCACTGCACCCCAGCCTGGGTGACACAGCGAGACTCCATCTTAAAGAAAGAAAAAAAGACAGGGTCTTGCTCTGTTGCCTAGGCTGGAGGCACAATCACTGCTCACTGCAGCCTCGACTTTCTGGGCTCAGGCAATCCTCCTACCTCAGCCTCCTGAGTACCTGGGATTACAGCTGTGTGCCACCACACCTGACTAATTTTTTGTATTTTTTTGTTTCGATGGAGTTTCACCAAGTTGCCCTGGCCGGTCTTGAACTCCCACCCACTTGGCCTCCCAAAGTGCTGGGATTAGAGGCGAGAGCCACCATGCCCAGCCTCAGTTCATTCTTTTAAAGATGATTTTAAAATTTAGAAACATGAACTTTTCAAAAGTAACATTTTTTGCTTAGTATTAAGTAAATGGAAAGAGCCAAAACATTTCATTTTTCTTGTGTAAATCACCGTCACTTGAAAATGTGGTTTTGTCTTTTCTTTATGACCATTAAATATTTTGTGCACATATTACAGGATTGATAATATTATAATAGATTCATTTTAGAAAACACTTGACCAGTAAATTTAGTTTTTATAAGCCTATTCTTAGGTAAGCACAAATAACCTGTTTTCAAACACTGTGTGTCCAGCTTTCCATACTGTAATTGGGTTCCATGGACTCTGCCCTGAGGTTTGAGCGCCCAGGGCACTTATGGGTTGACAGTGTTGAGCGTACAGTTGCGCCCCAGGAGGGCAGGTGCTTTATTCTGGAATATACTTGAGTGTTGAAAACAGATTGTTATTTATGTTACATACATGAAAAAACTCTTATAAGCCACCACTTTTAAGTTTTGCTTTTAGTGGCTTATATTTCACAAGTTTAAAGGGCACTTTAAAATTTTTTTAGTAATCGCCGGGATATGAGCAGATGTTATGAAAATCTTCTTATGGGAATTTTCAAACATAGAGGTCTTTTTAGTGGCACGCACTTCTGGGACTTGTGTGAATTTCATGATAATTCTTGGTATCTCTGACTGCTCTGAAACACACCATACTGGGTTTGTACTATTCTTGCTGGAGCTCCTGTTTTGGAACCTGGGTATCTCCGAAAGTATAGCCCAGGATTCCTGTACTTTTAAGCCTGCTGCCTGTGGTTTATGACCAGATAGGAAATTAGAGAGAGAAAAAAAACTAACAGGGTAGAGAGAGAATGTTGCTGGACTGACTGGCTTCCATCCCTTGCTGGGTCCCAGAGTCCAGGATCCCTTGGAGAGGAAGAACCACTCCTCCTGTCTCCTGCCCAGAGGTCTCCCACTTCTCATCAGTCTCTGGGCTTGGGTGCCTAGGAGTTTCCCTTCTGCCTGTCTTGAGGGCTGAGTATATGGACTGCAGGAAGAAGGGGCCGCTTTGCATCTTCATGCAAATGCAGGACTTTCTCTGGAATTTCCACAGGCCCATTATTGCAGATTAAACAGAAAAGCAAAATCAGTTCTCACCATACCATGGCTTGGCTCTGTTTCTAATGCACTGCAAGTATTTTATCAACATTGTCTACATTTTTGTTTGATTATTTTATATTTATTCACCATTTAATTTAATATTACTGATACTGTTTGTTATGCGTTTGGCTTTTTTGTTTGTTTTTAACAAATACTCTTGTACTCATGGTTTTCCTTGTTCATGGAGGAATTCATTTTGCCACTTCTCTTAACCATTCTTCCCTAAAAATACTCTGTTAGGGCAGAGATTCCATTTGGCCTTTATTACTTTGGAATTGCCAAACAGAAGCAGCAGAAACAGAGTTGTACGTGTGGTCCTACACCACAAGGAGTTTTAAGAGAGGTCATTTGTAGGTGATAGTTGTCGACACAGGAAGGCTTTCAATTAAAAAAGAGGAGAAAATGAGTAATATTCAAATTTACTGGCATAGAGATGTTTGCACAGATTCAGTGTGAGAGATGTAGGTTGTTAATCTTGTGCTCTGGCCACATGTTAAGAACTCTCTTACGGTATGGATAAAAAGCCCTGTCCCTGCCGGGTATTAGAAAGGTGACAGGTGTTGCTGTCAAACACTGATGCTTTGATATCTTCACGTTTCTTATTGATAGGCTGACCACATAATTTATTGTCTAAACAGAGATGGTTTTGAGAGTGAAAGAGGGTGTTACCAGTAATTATTCTAGAACAGTAGGGGTAAACTGAGACTGTCTGTCAAGCTGGGATGTGTGATGACTCGACCTACTGACTGACCACAGTTTCATTATTTCAGTACATAGAGGGTGAAAGTCATGTGAAGATATTTGACTCCCAGTGGTCATTTTTTGTGGCTCACGCCTAAGCTGGATAAAATGATGTTTGATTCAGTCCAGGATACATAAAGGCATGGACAGTTGGCCAAGAAGAGTGGTCACAGGGTGCTGCTGAGTCAGCAGCTCCTGTCAGTGGTGGTCTGTTTGAAAACAGACCTACAGCACATTTGAAGAAGCCCCTCCCTGTAGCCTGGAGTGGCTGAATCGCTCATTTTGTGTGTGAGCTAAGTGTGACTTGAGCCATGAATCAGGATTTGTCAGCCCCCAGGACCTGGCTTGCGTCCTACCCTTCTTTACAAGAGCTCAGAAGGGGGTCTTTGTACTCCCCCCACCCCCACAGAAGCCCGGACCGGAGGGTGGTGAGAAAGCCTTTGTCACCGCCTTCCCGTTTCGAGTGAGGGAAGAGTTTTGGTCACAGTCCCCTCCTGCTGCAGGCCAGCACGTTGTTGACTCGTCGTGCCACCCACCCTGCTTTGGCCCCACCCCCACCTTTGTGGGACTGGTGTCTCAGAATGGAGAGAGAAATCCTGTTTAGCAGTTAGGTGCCCTGTGAATTCTTTACCATATGCTAGACTCAAACTTATGGTGAAGTTAGAGGAATAGTTTTGTATTTGTTCTTAATTACTCTGTAATACTACGTTACAATTTTAAAACTATTTTGAACTAAAAACATATTCTTTTTACTTTTTCTGCCTTCAGAATTCTTCAGTAATATAAAGATTTAAATAAAAACAAATCAACAAAACCTTTTCTTTCTTAAAATCTGGATTTTTTTTTTTTTTTTTGGTACAGGGTCTCACTCTGTTGCCCAATTTGGGGCAGTAGCACAATCACGGCTCACTGCAGCCGTGAACTCCCAGGCTGAAGTGATCCTTCTGCCTCAGCCAGGCATGCATCACCAAGCCAGGCATGCATCACCAAGCCCAGCTCAGGTTTTGATTTTTTTTTTTGGTAGAGGTGTAATTTCATTGTTTTGCCCAGGCTGATCTCGAACTCCTGGGCTCAAGCCGTCCTCCCACTGTGCTGGAATTATAGGCATGAGCCACCACACCCAGCCTCAATCTGGAATTTTACACATATTTTAAGTTCATTTGATTTTTGAACATGTATTGGCTAAATTAATGATTAACTGTCTGGGCACGGTGACTCAGGTGTGTAATCCCAGCACTCTGGGAGGCCGAGGTGGGTGGATCACCTGAGGTCAGGAGCCCGAGACTAGCCTGGCCAACGTGGCGAAACCTCATCTCTACTAAAAAATACAAAAAAATTAGCTGGGCATGGTGGCACGCACCTATAATCCCAGCTACTCGGGAGGCTGAGGCTGGAGAATTGCTTGAATGCGGGAGGCAGAGGTTGCAGTGAGCTGAGATCACGCCATTGCACTCCAGGCTGGGTGACAGAGCGGGACTCCTGTCTCCAAAAAAAAAGATTAACTGTAATATAGATGTGGTAATGCCTGTGCATTATATTCCCTCGTTTCCTGGCACAACCTCTTAAAGTAACCTAGATCAAAAGCTGGTCACATGCTGATATTTTCAATCTGTGTGGCCTGAATTTCCAAACCGAATATTAGATGCTGCCTGGAGCTTCCTATTCTCATTGGATTAAAAAGGATTATTTTGAAGGGAATGGGACAAAAGAAGATAACTGACTTTACAACTTTTTAAAAAAACTATGCTGAGTATTGTGTGAAAGGAAAGCTGCTAGTATTTTTAAATAAATAAGGATTGCTTGCCTTCTAAAGAGTATTACCTAAATTGTTCCTTTGTAAGAATCTCATTTTTAACTTAAAAAAAAAAAAAAAAAAAAAGAAAGGCAGACCATGTTGTTAGAAGTGTCTGATCTTTGAATATGAACATACAGGCCAGACACAATGGCTCATACCTGTCATCCCAGCGAGTTGAGAGGCCGAGGTGGGAAGATAGCTTGAGGCCAGGAATTTGAGACCAGTCTGGGCAACATAGCAAGATCCTATTTCTACAAAAAAAAAAAAAAAAAAAAAGTAAACTGGGCGTGGTGGCATGCAGTTGCATCCTAGCTACTCAGGAGGCTGAGGCGGGAGGATCTCTTGAGCCCAGGAGTTTGAAGCTGCAGTGAGCTCTGATTTCATCACTACTTCCGCCTGGGTGACAGAGTGAGTGGCCCCGTGTTCCCCCAGTGCCCCCCCCCCCCACACACAAAAAAGAAAATATAGGTAGGTAGGTAGGTAGGTAGGCAGTTTTAATTTTCTTTTGAAATTTATGATTTGAGTTGGCTTATTTTCTGTATATACTAAAATACTTAATTTTGTCTAGGGAAATCCTTCAGAAAAAAGGTGTAAAGAACATGCAAGAAAATTGTGTTCATAAACTTTCACATTTAGAATTTTCCTTGTTTCTATTATATGGATTATAAAAAATAACAATGGAATACTACAATAATTTTTTTTGTTTCATTCTTCTATTAGCTGTATTTCTTAGGCTCTTACCTTTTTGTAGGACATACAGCTAACATTGCAGACTTAAAAAGAAATGACGTCTTATTTAAGGGATATATAATGAATGTTGGTAATTTCTACAGATACCATATTATTCTTGGATGCCTTAAAGTGTGTTAGAGAACCATAGAAAGGAAATGTCCTTTCAGATACTGGCCTGCTTGAAATTGTTAGTGCTTCTCTAAAGTTTTTGGTATTTGTGGAGACTAAAATTCTGGTGGGCTGCTTCACCCCTGCCCAGACAAATCTGTAGAGCTACTTACGTGTCACCATCATCTGTTGTTTGCTGCCTCGGGGGTCCCTGGCACTGTCTGTTAGAACTTCACAGCCATTCTGTGGTCTGCCCAGTCTCAGAATCTGTGATGGCCCTTGTGCCAGCTTGCACATAGCTGTGGGCAGGTCTGTGAGTGGATGTGGAGTGTTTCTGGGGGGCGCAGTCTGTGAGATGGCATGTGGGACCACTCACACAGGACCGGTGTCTATGGTTGCCCCTCTGATGAAATCAGAGCTCACTGCAGCTTCAAACTCCTGGGCTTAAGAGATCCTCCCGCCTCAGCCTCCTGAGTATCTAGGATGCAGCTGCACTGCAGAAATCCATTGAGGGCCATTTCAGCTTCCTGAAAACGCTGGCTGCCTGGCTGCTTGACTTACAGACCAATGTCAGGGGTCTGTAAAAGTGGATTAGAGGATTGAGTGGATGGCCGGAGAAAGTTCAGAGTCTTGAGTGGATGGGCGGAGAAAGAAGAGTAAGTCTGAAAACTGCATGGTGGCTACGCCCCTTCCGGCTTGGGCTCTTTCACATCCCCACTTGCCCTCACTGTTCCTTTTCTGGTAGTTTCCACACTCTGGACTGATGTGGGTCCCAAATTCTAGGTCTGACCTCATAGAACTCTCCAGAATATTCATTACTCTGTTTTTAATCTCCTCCTCCCCACCCCCGTCCTCCCTGACTTGTATTTAAGAAGTTAATATTTTGAATATGAACATGACTTCCCACGTATCATTGAATTTCATGTTATTACCTTCAGTTCTTCCTGTTCAGATCTTCGGATGGCATTTTTTTTTTTCTTTTCATCCAACATTAGTAATGATGTCTCTGAGCTGTGTGGCCTGAAGATTTGATAAATGAGGCTTCTCTGTGTTATTCCTCAGGAGCTGGTCCCTCTGGAAAGTGGGAGGGACCCCAGCTCTGTTGTCAGGCTCAGGGAGAGAGAGCGCACGTCCTCCTGTTTGGTAGAACTGCCTATTCTGTTGGTTTCCTCTTAGCTGAGAGAGCATCTTGGTTCCCTGGATCTTAGTGTTAGTCTTTGGCTCACTCTTTAGAGATGCTTCCACCTTGGGACAAATTTATATCTGATAGAAATTGTTGTCAGAGTGTAGGTGGAATAGCAAAGTTTTAGAAATGATTGCCTTATCAAATACAATGCAAGTTTCTTCTTGTCCATAGACATAGCTAAAAATCTTGTGATAATATACACATGATTCAATGACAGTATCAATTCTATGCCTTAATTTTGTTGAGGATTAAAGTGTTAAAAATTAGTGGGAAATTTACATGTAGGAGCTTGGTCTGTAAGAAAATGCCATTAATTATTACACTTGCTGTTCTTTTTCTCTGATTAAATCTCATGATTTGCTTTTCTTTCTAAGACATTATCTATTGGAACATTCACCAGCATTTAAGAATTCACTTAATTTCTCCTGACAGGTGAAGTGCTCCCTAGAGATGAATTTGGAGTTCTGATGATTTTTAAAAATCCTTCTCTGATTTTCCAGAGATTTCCTAAGGAAAATTGGACCAAATACAGTGGAGACCTCCCCCCCCCCCCCCGACTTTGCGGTGCACTTTGTTCTAGAGCAAGGGTGGCAGCTGCAGGCATTTGCCTGCCTCTGCCTCCAGCCCTGGCCATAGCGCATCATCCTTTGTGCTTCCTTTCCTCTCCGCAGGCCTCCGGGCAGCACCAGGTAGACAGCAGTGCATCTCTAGGATGGGTCCAGCTGCTCCATGGTCTGGGTAGGTGGGATCTTCGTTAGGGTTCAGAAGGACGCCTGTTCCTCCCGGCTTCCTGGGGGCTAACTCCTTATCACAGCTAGGTTTGTTCTGGGTGGGCTGGACTTTTACAGAGGCTACAGTCTTAGTGAGGCTTTCACTTGTTTCCCTCTGTTGAAAGGCTCTGAACTGCAGTTCAGTGGGACGTATGTTGTGCCCTTGGGAGTCATTTTTTGTGACTTCTCTCCATCAGCAAGATTGTGATGTAAGCGGGGGCTTTTCTCTCCCCTTCCTTTAATAATAGGTGTGCAGTAAACATGTATGTTTACATAATGAAAAAATATGTCCTTGGAAACTTACTGTTTTAAATTGAAAACAATAAACTCCCTTCCCCCCGTAAGAAAAGCCCTAAAGAAACTCTAAGTAATTAAAAAGAGAAAAAACAAAAAATAATTTAACATTGCTGTCTAACCATCAGAGTCTCATTTTTTTCCCCTCCATAATGGGATTGGTTTCAGACTTGGATCAAAAACTGGAACAAAACTTTCTGTGTTGTTTCTGCCCGTCCGGTTTGCTGAGGAGGGAAGGCACCGGGCTGCAGTTACTACTTGCCGGCTGCTCCTCGCTGCCCCTTTGGGATCTCTAGAGGTTGTCTATTGGTGTTCTGGGATCCTGAGAGATGCTGACAACTGTTAACCTTTGGCAGACAGTGACTGTTTTACTTCGATTTTATTTTCGTGGTAACTGTTTTTTAAAAAAAAATTAGGCCGGGCGCGGTTGCTCAAGCCTGTAGTCCCAGCACTTTGGGAGGCCGAGACGGGCGGATCACGAGGTCAGGAGATCGAGACCATCCTGGCTAACACGGTGAAACCCCGTCTCTACTAAAAATACAAAAAACTAGCTGGGCAAAGTGGCAGGCGCCTGTAGTCCCAGCTACTCAGGAGGCTGAGGCAGGAGAATGGCGTGAACCCGGGAGGCGGAGCTTGCAGTGAGCTGAGATCTGGCCACTGCACTCCAGCCCGGGCGACAGAGCGAGATTCTGTCTCAAAAAAAAAAAATAATAATAATAAATTACCCAAGAGGACATGGCTTCTAAGGGAAGGATGGATCCCAGACTTTAAAAAATACAGTTCTTATTTTGGCTCTCTGACGTGTGGCTCCAGGGTTTCTCTAGGAGGACTGCTGGTGGACCTTGACTTCAGAGCTCCTAGGCCAGATGAGCAGCCATGCCAGAGAATGCTGTGTGTTCGGATGGTTGGGTGCCATGTCTCTTGAAAGTCCAGCCGGCTAGTGACGAAACGCCTTGCAGAATTCATCCTGTGGGGATTTAGAAATGTTTTTTTAAAAGAGCTTTGCTGCTCAGCTTAGCAACAGCAGTTCTGTTTTGAGAGCCAAAGGGAGCACTGTGCGCTGTTTGTGTATCCTCTCAGCAAATCACAGCGGGAAGCTGCTGAAATGATGTGTCCCAGGGCTGCAAGGCCACCTTGTCCCATGGCCTCTGCACAGCCGTGGGATCACAGCTTCCCTTCTGCAATGTGCCCGGCACTCTACTAAAGGCACTTGGCAATGTTATTGAGACTTTGAACATATGTTTTTAGAAAATAATACTTAGCAAACTATAAAGCTCCAGTGGACTGGAACAGTGTTTGCATTTGCTTTGTATTAGCCTCTAGTGCAATTCAGGACTTCATTGCTACGGACGAGTCTAATTTCCCTTGCTAACTGTTTATGTCCTCATATGAACACCACGTATTCTTAGAGGAAAGAGCGTATCTCAGCATCTTTTAAATGCTTCTGATATAAAATCTTATTGTAAAATACTTGTTCTAGTATGTTTCTTTCCAGTACATAGCCTATGTAGTTAGTTCTTGGTGTTTCAGAAAAAAATGAAGTTAGGTTCGTGGGTGTGAGGGCGGGTGCCTCTTGGGTCCAGTGCAGGTGCTGGTTGGCGCCCTACAGCCACTGCTGTGCTTCCTTCCTGGCATCTGTACTCTAATGCACGCGGGCAGTCCTACTGCTCATTAATCACGTTTAGTGTTCTCACTCCTAACCCACAATTGGGCTCCTCCTTGGAGCAGCATACTTGGTGCCAGGCTTGGGTGGACGTCACCAATACCTCCTTATTCGGGTCCATCTCAGTCATCCATGACTCATGGACTGTTTTAGGATTTCCCTAAAACTTATGTGGACTGCCACATCTCAAAGGAATTTTAGTTATTTTCAGTGATTTTCTATCCTGAATATCTGGGCCTTTCTACTTCTCCCATAAAATTTGCCCCCTGCCCCACCCCGTTCTCTCTCTCTTTTCCTTCTTGTTTTTTATAAAGGCTAATAGTGGGTGTTCCCACCCTTGAAGCCAGAACAGTGAAAGTTCTGGAGGATTACAGAAGCACTTGGTCCTATTTTTTTTCACCCAAATTGAATCCTGAAAACTCCTGATGCGGACTGAACGGTGAATCCTTAACAACATGAATGGCACAGTTCTTCCTGGGCCTAACTGGGCTGGGCACCCTTTGCATAGCTGTGGTGAAAAACGTGCCCAGCATAGTTGTTACACATGGCAGCCGCAGCACGTCTGCTGGCTCTGAGTGGGCTCCCAGGCCCAGTTTGGCCACACAGGCACTGGAGCTGGCTGGGTCCCGTGCCACCTGCCCCTGCCTGCACTTAGGCAGAGATGGCTTCTGGCTGAAGAGCAGGGAGAAACTGGGGTGGCTCTTCTCAGGCCAGATGCCTAGGAAAGGGTGGGGAGGGCTAAAGGATGAGTGAAAATGACTAGGAGGAAACAGGGAAAAAGGCCAAGTTGCTAGGAAGGTGGGGGGTGAGTGACATTCACACTTGGCTTGCCCCTCTTACAAATGGATTGATTTCTCTCATTTGTAAAGTGAAATGGACAGATGTGGGTCCTTGGTGACTCATGAGAGCTTCTCAAACCTTACCCAAGGGACAGTCTAGTTATGGATGGTGGACATGGGGTGGGGTGAGGAGTGTGGAGTTTTTCATCTTCCAGTGGGAGAAGACTGTTTTGCAATTTAGAGTACCTCTGCCAGTGAAGAACTGTGGAAAAGGCTGATTCCTAGTTGTGCCCTAGTAAATGTTTTCAGAGTCTTTTTCTAGGCAGCTGGGGACCAGAGTGTTTTGAATAGCTTGTTAAACAGACTTTTAAGAGGTATACCCAATTAGCACTACTGAGTAGTATTTAGATGTTGACTAGATTCATGGGACTATGCTGGAA
Organism: Rhinopithecus roxellana; assembly: GCF_007565055.1. NCBI lineage: Eukaryota > Metazoa > Chordata > Mammalia > Primates > Cercopithecidae > Rhinopithecus > Rhinopithecus roxellana. The sequence continues at coordinate 96,164,635 of NC_044551.1, forward strand.
AATAAATTGCAAACTCAAGTGTGACATTTGAAACTAGCTTTTGGTCCTTAAAACCACTTTGCCTGAACTGGAGACAGCCAGTTTCTCCCTTCTTTTTCTGGCCTGGTCACCAGGCTTTTGAGGTCTAGGCTGGCCTTCCCAACACTCAAACGTATTCCTTTTATAGAAATAAAAGTACCTGGCCTCTATGATGCATAACTATGAGTCATCCAGTGGATATTGAAGAACTCCAAAAACATGCTTCAAGATAGTTTTTCCACTTTGTTCCAGAGCACAGTCTAAATTTGGACTCATTGGAAATGGAAGTGAAAGGCCCCAATGGAACCCTTCTGGTTGCTGCCTTCTTTGAGTTGCTGTCGGGAGTGGGCAGGGACAGACAGCCTTACCTTGCACAGAGGCACTGGGTTTCTTACATTCATTTCTGAGTGAGTCGGCCTCTCATTTGCACATTAGTGACCAATTTATTCCCTCCCTCCCTCCCTCCCTCCCTCCCTCCCTCCCTCCCTTCCTTCCTTCCTTCTTTCCTTCCTTCCTCTCTCTCTCTTTCTTTCTTTCTCTTTCTTTCTCTCTCTCTCTGTCTTTCTCTTTCTCTCTTTCTTCTTTCTGATTCTTTTGAAGTGGAGTCTTACTCTGTCGCCCAGGCTGGAGTGCAGAGGTACGATCTTGTCTCACTGCAACCTCTGTCCCCCTGGTTCAAGCGATTCTCTTGCCTCAGCCTCCCGAGTAGCTGGGATTATAGGTGCGTGCCACCATGCCTGGCTGATTTTTGTATTTTTAGTAGAAACGGGGTTTCATCATGTTGGCCAGGCTTGTCTCGAACTCCTGATTTCAGGTGATCCATCCGTCTCAGGCTCACAAAGTGCTGGGATTAAATTAAAGGCGTGAGCCACCACGCCCGGCTAGTGATCAATTTCTAATGATTGAGACTCTTGAGCACAATGCCACATGATTTTGTCATGCTAGTGTGAACCAATCTCCTTTTCCCATGGTGGATAATGTTAATGTTTAGTAATACGTGTGCAAATTATATAGGGCTTGAGGGCTTGGTTGGTAATACCAAGATATGTAAACGTGGGGAAGTCTTGTGATGAAAAAGTTACTTGTCCAGAGCAGCCTAAAGTGACGAACCAGAACCTGATGCTAGGATTTTAGGGAATGTCGGTTTTGGTCTCTCTTACGTGCCTAATTATAGTGTTGACTGCAATAAGTTGATAAGTACTAAAATGTATTATATTTTCCCCCCACTCCACTATTTCAGAATGCAGTATATAGCGTTAGCAAGTACTGCAGATCTAATGCCCAGCCAACAGTTAACGGGAGATAAAGATTTTTACAAAAAAGCGGAAGTTGCTAGATGGTTTTTGTTGTTTTGTGTTTTTGATGGTTGGGACTCTCAGGTACAAAGAAAATTGTCAGTCTTTCTGTATTACTGAGAAATTGTAAACATCTGTGTTGTGGGCTTTGTTTATTTTTATTCCCTGCAGTCCTTAACATGATAATCTGCCCCATAATTGACTCTCAGTCAGAGAGTACCTTTCACTCTGTTTTTGAAAATCACTGTACCAAGGAGTGTGTCTGACAGTCCCAGGCCATCCTATTTAAGTAAGTTCTATTTCTTCTGTTTGTAAATTTTTGAACTTAAGAGAAAAAGCGAATATTTCTAACAAGATTTGACCTGTGGATTTTTAAGTAGATACCACATAAAAAGTCCAGTTAAGTAAAAGGTGATATGAATGTTTATTTTATGTGGAGTACTTTAAGTGATTATTGTTATTTAGGTTTTGTGTTCTGTGGCGTTTCCTCATCATTAAAGTAATGTATTTGTTTACAAAACAGTGACAAAATGAGACATATGGGAGGGGAGAAAGGAATTATTAACATAATAGGAGAAAGGGCTTTCTTACAGGGATAAATGTGTTTTGTCACTGAAGTTTTTATTTGTTCTGTCACTGAGCCAATCTTTATTGAGTTAGAAGCAGACTGCTCTATTAAATTTGCTGATGGGAAACCTGGATGTCTTTGCTTTTCTCCTTGCCAGCCGAGGAGTTAGATTAGAACGTCTTCAAGATGGGCTGTAACTTTTGAATAGTGAACACAGATTTTATAATATCCACTGGTGTTTTATTCATCACATCTGCCAGTTTACCCAAAATTAAAATTTTGAAAACCATTTTTTGTGGAAAGGACAAATCGTGTACTTGTTGGAGTTCTGGGCTGAATATTTTGTGATGTGGTTTTCAAGTGATCTTAGAATAATTATGATGCCAGCTAACTGTCCTTGAGTGCCAACGCTGCCATGTACTGTTCTCATTGCCTGTATTACTTATTTAATAAATGTAATATTTTCTCCATTTTACAGATGAGGAAACTGAGGTACAGAGAGATTGGTTAAGTAGCCCAAAGTACAGAGTTAGTTAAGGGATGGGGTGGTTTAAACCTAGTTCTTGCCTATTCTCTTAACCACTTAGCTATAACTGTTGTTAACTAAGTAATAGAGTAGACATGAGTATAATGTAACACAATTTGTCTTTTATATGACATGAAATTAGCCCCATGGGTTTACTTTCAATGCCTTATACATACTAAAGTTATGAAAAGTGTTTCTACTTTTGAATGATTTTTCTTTCCTTATTTTCATTGTTTTCCCCTGCACCATTGCTGATAACCTTACAAATAAGGTTTGTAAAAGACAGGAGGAAGATAAGCATGCCAGTCTTAAGTTTTGGTTCTATGCAGTTTTCCTCTTTGACCCATTGGTGCTTTTCAGCTTTCCCACTATAATTCCTCATTAATTTCCAGGTTTGTCCCGTGCATCAAATTCTATGGTTTTTAGTGTAGTTTTCCTGCCTTTTAACCTGGGAACTTTTGGGTGGGGAGAATATGGTGATGTAGTTCAAGTCAAAATACTAGAATATGAATATTTTCAGAAGCCCGTACACTTGTGTGCACATTAACCATATTTTTAGCAGTTGAGCTTTGGTGCATTGTAGTGATAATGTTTTTCCATGAGTAATTCTTGAATGTTGGTCTTGGGTTTTTACCACAGATGTTACAGGTTTGGCCATGGCTCTATATAGAAAAACTCATACAAATTGCCAGTTTGGTATGTGCATTAAGGAATTACATTGCTTTTTAATTGTATTTATTTCTATTTTTAATATTTGAGCTTTAAAATATTGTAGTAGTATTGTTAAAATGTGTTTATATGTTATCCTACACTAAGCCTAAGCTTTAATGAGGATATTGGTACATGACTGTCCTGTACTTGGAGCGTTTGTCCACTTTTGAATACATGTAAAACTTTGATGCTTCTGTCCCCATGGTTTGATGAAGTACCTAATACCTTGAGTGTGATACTTATTATCACATTTTGAATGAAATTACTAGCTTAAATACAAGTGAAAAGGTTTTGAAATTTTCATCACCTTTGAAACACCCGTTATTTCTGTAGAATTGGATTGTGGGGTGTGGAAAAAAAGGGATTAATCCCCCCCCACATACAAATATAGCAGTTCCTTTTTATCACAAAGTAAATGTGTGGCTTGGGAGAATGTGTTGGATAATTATCTTCTTAAGTTGTACATATATGACCAAGGCACTGGGTAAATTCACATGTGAGTGTAGTTTATTTTCATGCCCTTAGGAACGTATTTAGTACTGTTTCTGCCAGTCTAAGCCTTAAAAGGGACTGTAGCTCATTAGGGATTGCTGAGAGCTGAGGAGCTGCTGTTCTGAACGTCTTCGTTTTATTTTCACTTTTTTTTTCAAGATGGGGTGGGGTCTTGCCATGTTGCCCAGGCTGGAATGAGGTGGCCTGATCATAACCTACTGCAGCCTTGACATCCTGGGCTCAACCTGTCTCAGCCTCCCCAGTAGCTGGAACTATAGGCACAACCCACCATGCCCAGCTAATTTTTAATTTTTTGTAGAGATGGGGTCTTGCTGTGTTGTCCAGGCTGGACTCAAACTCATGGGCTCAAACACTCCTCCCGCCTGGACTTCCCAAAGTGCTGGGATTACAGGTGTGATGCCTACCATGCCTGGCATATCTTAAGAAGATCATTCATATCTAGCACAGGCAGTTGACCTTTTTTTAGTCAACAGAGCTGGTTTGTACAGGAGAGTGTAAGGGGATCTATGGAGATGGAAAGTTACAGGTTCCATCTAGTAGAGGTTAGTAGTTTTTGAATAGCGGGAGAGAAATCTATTCTAAAGGAATTGCTTCCTCAATCCCCACTGGCCACTGCTCATGCGGTGCCAGGCAACAGGGTGGACTACAGGGGCAGGCAGTCCAGCTGCAGCCATTCAGTGAGCAGGAGTCTTTGTGCAGGCAAGGCTGAAGCAATGGCAGAGCTAACAGCAAACTCAGACAATCTGAAAAAGAGAAAAAATCCAGAAAAATCAACCACATATGCAAATACTGAAAACTATTTTTGGTGAACCCCTTTGTGCATAAGAGATCATTTACAAAATATGTGTGTGCGAGATAAGTCTATTCCTGTAAAGAAATCTGAGTCAGTCTGAGGAGAGTGCAGTTGGCACCGTGGAAGCATCATGCTTGTGGCCGTTCCTGCCTGTTTAAATAATTCAGGCCCATGAGATGTCTGTATAAAGAATGCTTTAAGTTGTCTTCTCCGACTGCCCCTTATTCACTTAAAGACAGACTCCTATGACCGGGGCAATGACTTGTGGAGCTTCTAGTCCTTTGCAGATACCAAGCTGTCCTGTCTTAGAAGACCTGACTAAATTTTAAAAAATTCCACCTCAGGAAGAAGTGAATGGCTGTTCTGATCTCCTCAGAAGTATCTCAGGACAAATTTACATACACACCCCTTCATCTGACACCTGTGGCTTTTACAAAGAAAGCCAGATAATGGGTAGTCATTTAGTCAGTTCATATCCACACAAGCACTTCTAGGATTTCCCTCATGCGTTAGGTAACGAGACCCTCCCCTGAGATTGAGATGTGTATATAATTAATAACTAGCCCAGCATGTTCTCCAAAGGGGCAGCGGCAGGAGGAATACCACAGCCTCTGCTGTGACCCGCCCAGTGTCTCTTTATTCTCCATGCAGTCCTCAGTGGGAGAGACATGGGACACGTGGCTCACAGTACGTTGACCAGCGGCCACTGTTCATTGCATGGCTGGGTCTGGTTCCCACCTAGTGGGTCAAGGCTGGTATATTAAAGCTCTGATGTTATGTCTCAAAAAGACCAATTTGACCTAGTTGGAGCGTGTATATATAAATTTGTATGTGTGTATAGCATTCTATATTCACAAATGTGTAAGTGATTTTTCTAGGAATTAATGAGAAGTAAAGGCCAGGCACAGGGGCTTTACCTGTAATCCCAGTGCTTTGGGAGGCTGAGGCAGGAGGATTGCTTGGGGTCAGGAGTTTAAGACCAGCCTGGGTAGCATAGCTAGACTCTCTCTCTACAAAAAAATGAAAACATTTAGCTGGCCACGATGGCACGTGCCTTTAGTCCCAGCTATGTCACTCCATACACTCCAGCCTGGGTGACAGAGCAAGATCCTGTTTCTTTCAAAAAAAAAAAAAAAAAAAAAAAAAAGTAGTAGTAGTAGTACATCTTTTACTTCTGCTTTTAGAATGAGCACAACAAACTGTCCACTTATTTTCATCATTAACATACGGAATGTAATTTATGATATTTTCTTAGAGAAGATTAAAATCATAGGTAAACTGAATAGGGAAGTTAATTCTGATACTAAAGTTGACAGTAATCAGAACTTAGAGAAGTGAGCCACAGCCAGTCAGGAAAACTGCAGACTGGAAAAGATGATTATTAGTAAAGAGTTCTTGTGGTTCTTAATTGTCTTCATGAACCTAGTGGCTCTGCTCCTTCACCAGAAAACTCTAATTTTGTTGATTAACCTTTTTGTATTCAGTAACAACTCTAAATGGCTCATTTGTTGTTTAATGTTTTCTATTTTTCTTTTTTATGCCAAACAAATTAGGAGATGCTGACATATTAAAGATGTGAAGAAAAATAAAAGGAATTCAGAAAGAATGATATCTCTAATATCCAGGAGACAATGTAGTTGCATCAATTGTGTTGTAAAGAAGAATATATCTAGCATTAGTAATGGCAATGGCAGTAATGATGACAATAATAAAGATTGCGTTGAGCTATATGTACATTATCTCATGCCGGTATAAAAGAAGTGCCCCCAGCAACTTCTTGGATGCCAAGGAGGTTTCCAAATTATTTGTTTTACAAACTCTTACTTTATTCCTCTCCTTCTCCTTCTCCTCCTCCTTCTCCCCCTCCTCCTCTTCCTCCTCCTCCTCCTCCTCCTCCTCCTCCTCCTCCTCCTCATCTTTTTTTCCCCAAGAACAGAGTCTTGCTCTGTCACGCATGGTGGGGTGCAGAGGCTAATCTTGGCCCACTACAACTTCTACCTCCTGTGCTTCAGTGATCCTCGCACCTTAGCCTCCTGAGTAGCTGGGACTATAGGTGTATGTCCACCTGTAGTGGATGCACGCCCAGCTAATTCTTTAAATTTTTTGTAGAGACAAGGTCTTACTATATTGCCCAGGTTGGTCTCCAGTCCCTGGGCTCAAGTGATCCTCTGACTTCGGCCTCTCAGCATATTTTTAAGAATGAGAGGGATGCTATTAATACTACCAGTATGCTGGGATAACAGGTGCTTATAAGGCAGTTGATAAAAAGAATATAATGGGACCCTACTTTTTCACTAAACAAATGTCTTTGAACATTTACAGGTCAAGAACACAAGAGAGGAAGGTCTGCTTAACAAGTGAAGTATATCAACTTACTGACTTACTCTGGGTTGCTATTAAATTGTATTAAAATTCTATGTAGACATTACCCAGCCTCAGAGTTGAATTTGGAATGCCCTTAAAATAAAAAAATTCTTAAATCTTTAGTGTGGTATCTATTAATTTTTATGATGATTTACAAGTTAGAAATGATTACTTTGCAAGTCATAGTTTATTTTGAAGATAAAAAGAGTGATTATAGTTAAGGAAAAATGCCATATATGGCATTGTTCTTTTCTTAACAGCTTGTGAAATTTGGAAAACTGGATATTTTAGAAAGCTTTCTCCTGTTGGCTGGAATGAAGTGGAGACCCTGCTGGGAAGAAACTCAGATATGTCGATAATTACTCTAATTATGAGAGTTCAGATTTGGAAAATTGTCTGAAAATCTGTGTTGCCATGCAGTTTCTGATAGTAATAATTTTGAATTAATATTTATTGTGTGATGCATATTTTTGATAAAAATGTTTTAATGCAGTTATTAAAATATGTAGTAGAGTAATACTGAAGCAATGTATCGTGATACAAAAGGATATTCACTATAAATAAGTACATCAGGCAATTAAGAAACAGCATTATTATTTGTTTTCATTTTTTGTTTTAGGAAAAATGTACCTGTGGGCACACATATACAGATAAAATTCTGCAAGGATATTTTACTAAATTTAAATGCTTATTTGAGGATTAATGGAATTTAATTTTATCCCCTTGTAACTAATAAATTGACCATATTTTCTGTTCAGTTTTACTTTAAAAATATGAAAACATAAACATTAACCTGTTTCTTTTTATAGAAGTGCTGGTGTGTATTCTGAAGCTGACTTTTTTTTATGTTCAAGATAGTGTTTTCAAGTAATGGAATCATTCCGTCATCTCACTCTTAGGGTCAAAAATAAAGGGTCTATATGTCCTCTAGAAAATGTTTTGTAACCAGTTAGGCAGCCATGTGGTTGGCAAATGTTACAACAGTTCAGATCCATTTTTTTTTTTTAGATCTCTGCAAAGTCAGCTGTTAGAGAGTATCTCATTGGACACTTCCTTTGATTATTTCCACATACATATGTGGAAATTTATGTGGAACTGGAGAATAAGACCTCACATACATTCTTACAGCCTCCAAAAATATTACACGTGATGGCAATGATGATGAGGATGCTGACCTTACTGTAGATAACAGTGGCCGTTTGCTGTGTGTTCGTGTGCCTGGTGCAGACTCTGCCCCCAAGTCCTTATCTGCTCCTTTCACTAGACTTAGTAGTCTGTCTTATCTTCTGGTAGTTTCTCAGTATTCTCAGCAAGGCAGCTCGTTCCATCAACAGTTCTCCTGGCCTGTCCAAACCCTCCATGCAGTGAGTCTTCTTCAGGTTCAGGGACGTAGACATAGCTTCTGTCCACTTAAATGTTGAACATCCCTGCATTGTCAAAACCGGCAAGTATGGTACCCATTACTCGGTACCTGTCCACCTATAGAAGTTCCTTTAAAAAAAGAGCTGTCTGTTTACTACTTCATGGCATGTAGTTTTATACATTGACCTGATTCATATTATTTTGTCTTACAACTTGATGTCTAAATATATAAGGAGGTGGGAGGAGATTGTTTTCTTTTGTATTTCTGCTCTCTTTTTCTCTGTAAAGTTTTTAAATAGAAGTAAAGTACATAAGGCTCGTATTATGTGATCTCTTGTTGGCAGTATAAAAGGTTTCATAGGCTGGGCGCGGTGGCTCAAGCCTGTAATCCCAGCACTTTGGGAGGCCGAGACGGGCGGATCACGAGGTCAGGAGGTCGAGACCATCCGGGCTAACACGGTGAAACCGCGTCTCTACTAAAAAATACAAAAAACTAGCCGGGCGAGGTGGCAGGCGCCTGTAGTCCCAGCTACTTGGGAGGCTGAGGCAGGAGAATGGTGTGAACCCAGGAGACGGAGCTTGCAGTGAGCTGAGATCCGGCCACTGCACTCCAGCCTGGGCGACAGAGTGAGACTCCAGTCTCAAAAAAAAAAAAAAAAAAAAAAAAAAGTTTCATAATCATTGTTTTCTTTCTTTCTTGTTATACAGGTGCTCCATTAGGTGAAGAGGTGGAGAAGGGTGAAGGATTTAAGGACTTGATTTGTTTTTAAGTTAAATATTAAGTTGCTAGATATCTCTAGATATCTAGCTAGTAACTTGGCTTTCGAAATTCAGTGAAATCCCTGTTTTAAGGGAGGGATGTTATTCCAGGAATTCTGCTGAAATAAGCAGTATACAGAGGCATATCTCTGAATATTTAGTCATTGCCAGTGGGAAAGTTGGCAATGCTAAATAATTTGTGGTATATTTAATAGAGGAATAGTGTATAGCCTTTGTAGATAATGATTTAGATCTGTATTTATTTTTACAGAAAGGTAACCACATGCACACATATATGCATCCATCTTTTTATGTTGAAGTAATTTCGGACTTAAAACTAGTTACAAAAATTACACAGAAATTTCTATATACCTTTCACTCAGATATCTTACATATTAATATTTTGTTGTTTGTTACACCACTTATACCCTTCTTTCTGTATTTGTATGTGTATCACCTAAACTTTTTTTCTGAAACATTTATAATTAAGGCAGACATAATACTTCTTTTACCTTTAAATATTTTAGTGTATTTTTTTTTTTAATCAAGGACATTCTCTTCCGGCAGTAAAATGATCATAATTGGGAATACCGCATTCATTCAATGCTGTTTTCTAATTTGCAGACTTTATTCCGATCTTGCCAGTTGCCCATTAATGTTCTTTATTTCATGCGGTATCCGTTCCAGGAGCACATGTTGCATTTAGTTGCAGCCCTCTTTAATCTTTTTTAGTCTGGAAAAGCTATTCAGTCTGTCAGTCAGGACCTTCACAGTTTTGAAGAATATAATCTAGTTAATTCTAGCTAGTTTGTTGAAGACCCTTAATTTGGATTTGTGTGGTATTTCCTTGTGATGTGAGTGGGAATACTACAGAAGGGTGGTACTGTGCTCTGTGCATTTTGTCAGGCAAGCTCTTGATATGCCTGTCCTGTGGCTGATGACATTACCTTTGATCACATAGTTAAGATGGTGACCCCCAATTCCATTGTCAAATTGATAACTCTTTTCTTTGTAATGAAGTGTCTTGGGATTTTCTGTGAAAGTATGTAAATATCTTACTCCTCATCACATTTTTACCCATTAATTTTGTACTCATTCATGGCTTTTGCCTGAACCAGTTGTTAGTGTGGTGTTCGTCAAATGGTAATTTTTACATTCTTCCACTTATTCCACTTTTGTAGTTTGAGTCCTACTGTAAGGAAGAACTTTCCCTTCGCATTTACTTAATTGTTCAGAACAGGCTCATAGGTCCTTATTTGATTCTGCTGATTGTGATCTTTCATTATCAAGATTGATTGGAATGCTCCGATTGTTCCCGGCTGGCCAGCGCGGACAGTTCAGGCTGTGCCTGGTCCTGTCTTTTCCGAGCCTTTGCTTATTTTTTTTTTGTCTGTTCTGTTTCATTGTGGGGGTGGGGAGGGGCGCAGTTGTGGATTGTTTTACTAGATTTTATCCAGATTTTTCTCCATATCTGTATTTGTATAAATTTTAAAAACTGAGCATTATTTAAGTGTTTATGATGGTTGCCTTTGGGTTGTGGAATTACTGATTATTCTAATTTGTTTTTCTGGAAAAAAAATTAGCCATCTAGCACATATATTGCTTATATCAAGGAAGAAAGGCTTTTTAAAAACCTTGCAAAGATTTGTTGTGAGGCTACGCACGGTGGCTGACACCTGTAATCCCACCACTTTGGAAGGCTGAGGCGGGGTGGATCACCTGAGATCAGGAGTTTGAGACCGTCCTGGCCAACATGGTGAAATCCCGTCTCTACTAAAAATACAAACATTATCTGGGCGTAGTGGCGTGTGCCTGTGATCCCAGCTACTCGGGAGGCTGAGACAGGAGAATCGCTTGAATCCGGGAGGTAGAGGTTGCAGTGAGCTGAGATCACACCACTGCACTCCAGCCTGGTCAACAGAGCTAGACTCTGTCTCAAAAAAGAAAAAAAAAAAATTTGTTGTGAGTGGTGGAAATCACATGCCTCTAAACCTGACTGAGATTATCTTGTGTTTTGCGCCTGTCATTTGAGAGCATTCATGTTTTCCAGCACACATCATATGTGAAATGGAGCACTGCCGCTAAATGCTGATCTAATGACTTGAAATAATTACTCTACCTTTAGAAGTTGGGAAGTCATGATAACCTGTGCTCTCCCCTTTTCTTAAGGCAGATGAGGCACCTGTTGCCTGCGAAGTTAGGTGACTTGCCCAAAGTCGCAGAGTTAATTGAGTAGATAGATGTTCTGGCTCGGAGTCCAATGTTCTTAGAAAATTCTTAATAATGTTTTGTTTGTTTGTTAACTGCCTTCTAATGACCAGATACCAAATGAAGTTGTTTTTTTTTGTTTGTTTGTTTTTGAGACGGAGTCTCGCTCTGTCGCCCAGGCTGGAGTGCAGTGGCATAATCTCGGCTCACTGCAAGCTCCGCCTCCCGAGTTCACACCATTCTCCTGCCTCAGCCTCCCGAGTAGCGGGGACTACAGACTCCCGCCACCACGCCTGGCTGATTTTTGTATTTTTAGTGGAGATGGGGGTTTCACCTTGTTAGCCAGGGTGGTCTTGATCTCCTGACCTTGTGATCCGTCCACCTTGGCCTCCCAAAGTGCTGGGATTACAGGCGTGAGCCACCGCCCCCAGCTCTGAATGAGGTTTTAAAGAGCCTTTAGCTTTAATGGGCATATACCATTCGATGGGTCATATTCCAAAGCTTTATATCCAAAAGTTATCAAAGGCCATTTGGCCATGCTTGATGGTTAACAACTTCACGTGAGTCTAAATTGATTTCTTGGTAGACCATAGCTGTGAAGTGCTGTGATTAGTCTACTGCCTGGTGTTCAATGTGTAATTACACTGTTATTCTATACTTGTAAAAAACATAGTTGGATTGAAAGAATGGGGGCCTGATAATTTTGTGCTGACTGTTTAAACTTGTGAACTTTCTCTGGAATGAAGACATGCCTGCCAGAAGAAAGAAAACTACTTGGGCACGACTAAGTGCTATCTGTAGATTGCCAAGGAAGTTTTCCCCGCCCCTCTGATTCGCTGTGAGTCCCCTGGCCTGTCCCCTCTGAGCACCAAATACTGATTTATTGTGCCTGCTGTGGTGGTAATTACATAAAGGTTGTATTGAGGTGCTTCCTGTCTGTCTTGTCCCTAGCTCCTTCCTCAGCCCCAGTCGCAGAGCCTTTCTCACAGCAGGAGTGCAGGAAGGATGAGAATGCCCATCACCCTGTTCAGCCTATCTTGTGGACATGGGTCTTCTCTTGATCTTTATCCTTCTTTTTTCTTCTTATTTTTAAATATTTCAAAACTGATTTTTATTTTATTTATTTATTTATTTATTATTTATTTATTTATTTATTTTGAGACGGAGTCTCGCCCCGTCGCCCAGGCTGGAGTGCAGTGGCCGGATCTCAGCTCACTGCAAGCTCTGCCTCGCGGGTTCACACCATTCTCCTGCCTCAGCCTCCCGAGTAGCTGGGACTACAGGCGCCCGCCACCTTGCCCGGCTAGTTTTTTGTGTTTTTTAGTAGAGACGGGGTTTCACCGTATTAGCCAGGATGGTCTCAATCTCCTGACCTCGTGATCCGCCCGTCTTGGCCTCCCAAAGTGCTGGGACTACAGGCTTGAGCCACCGCACCCGGCCTATTTTTAATTTTTTTATTTTTTGAGGTGGAGTCTCGCTCTGTCGCCCAGGCTGGAGTGCAGTGGCCGGATTTCAGCTCACTGCAAGCTCCACCTCCTGGGTTTATGCCATTCTCCTGCCTCAGCCTCCCGAGTAGCTGGAACTACAGGCGCCCGCCACCCCGCCCAGCTAGTTTTTTGTATTTTTTAGTAGAGACGGGGTTTCACCATGTTAGCCAGGATGGTCTCGATCTCCTGACCTTGTGATCCACTCATCTCGGCCTCCCAAAGTGCTGGGATTACAGGCTTGAGCCACCGCGCCCAGCCTCAAGACTGATTTTTAAAGCAGTCATATCACTAGTCAGGGCTTTTGGTTGCAAGCAGTCAAAACTGTCTCTAGCCAATGATAATCATCTCATATGGCAACAGTAGTATTTATTTGCCAAGAACTGTGAAGGGTCTGAGCTTCTTTACTCTATTTGCAAGCTAGGTTAACCTTCCTTAGTTTGCTGGCAAAAGACATGAGACTCCTGGGTAAGACATGAGACTCTGGGTAGTAATAAAGAGGACTTTATTACTCACAGTGGTACCAGTAGTCATGATATCAGCATTTGTTTTTTGCACCAGTTCTTCAAGCCCTGATTCTCACAGGGTGACTTGCAGAAGGCCAGTTGTGCACATACAGTGGGTTGCATTACAGGAAAGGAACCCTGAATATGAGGTACCCCAATCTCTTATACTGGACTGCAAGCATGCCTGCTTTTTGTTCTTAAGGGAGATGCTGTCTCTGTCTTCCAAGTCTGTAAGCATACCTGCTCTTTTCTCTGAAGGAAGACACTATCTCTGAGTCTATTTACTATAAAATATCCTTGTAATGATAGTCCAGAACAAAGGTACTCGTTGCCTCTGCTTAAATCATGTACAGAATTGCAAGAGACCCATGGAGAATTATCTACCAACAATATGCATCATAGAAATTTAGAAAACAGAAGAAGATAAGTCTCTACAGTCCTATCACTCTTACTGTTAAGGTTTTTGAAATATATAGAGTTTTAGCCATAAATATAATTGATTTCATATAGCATGTATTTTATAAAAATTGGTTTGTACTGTACATTCTGTCTTGTGATGTGATGTTTTTCACCTGCCACTGTACCATACCCATTTCCCTCTCTCTGCTGCCTGTGTTCTTGATGTGGCGAAGCGTCTTTGCCCAGTCTTCTGTTCCCTTGCGCCCTGCTCTCTGCCTAGCATTTAATTGTGCTAAGTATAGAATCAGAGTTTTAGAGATTGAAGAGCAGAGATTTCAGATCATCTGGTCCAACCTTTTCATTTAACATGTGTGTTAACTTTCTCCTTTAATATAATTACATTTCACTGAGACCTTGTGGAACCAACAAGAAAACCTTAATATGGAACTGCAGTGGTGGGAATTTGGGGCATTGGAAGAAGTTGGGTTGGCAGCATTGCTTGGGTGATTCCCTTGCTAGCATTGGGCTGTAAGTGTGAGGGCCTTTGCATTAGACTGACTGGGCTCTGTAAACCTCAGCCTCATTCTTAGAACCTCTTGAGCCCCTTGATATTGCCCAGCCAAGTTCATAGTGACTGTAGGGGCTGAACTTCAAGGGCCACTTTTGCTTATAGCCATCACCTGAGAGCCCCTCCTGAATCAGACTGGCCACATGGGGCCAAATGGCCTTGGGAAGTACTTGCCCCAAAGAGAGTTTTAAAAATTATTCTGTCAATCTGACTCAATTCCTTATAAATAGTAGCTAGATAGTTCGTTTCCAGGCATATATTTTCTTGGAGTTTATTAAAAACAATGGAAATATCTTATCTTAAAAGTACCTCTTGGGACTGGGCACGGTAGCTCACGCCTGTAATCCCAGCACTTTGGAAGGCTGAGGTGGGCAAGTCACCTGAGGTCAGGAGTATAAGACCAATCTTGCCAACATGGTAAAACCCCGTCTCTACAAAAATACAAGAAGTAGCCGGGCATGATGGCAGGTACCTGTAATCCCAGCTACTCGGGAGGCTGAAGCAGGAGAATTGCTTGAAGCCACTGCATCCCAGCCTAGGCAACAGAGTGGGACTCAAAAAAAAGCACTTCCCTAACACTGCAACTCAAGGTGTTAAGTATTCATATTTCTAGATTCCATTGAAAGCAGTTGTGAAGTATTCATATTAATGGAATTTGCCTTGCTTAAAAAACTTCAGGACCATGAGATTTTGGATTATTAATGCAGAACTGCTAAATGGTTTTTTGAATAGTAGCTTTCTTTCAAAAGCCACAAAACTGCGTAATCTTGCTTTCAAGAAAATATTCTTTGTTGAATGATTTAAGCTTATTAGTTCTTGGAAAATTTTTAAGGATGTACTGCCTTCAAACAGTAAAACAAGTTGCAGTGTTTTGTACTGAGAAGAAACTGTTGTTACTAAGGATCAGCTCTGCTCCTGGTGTCCGTGGGCTTATGGAGAGGATGGCAGAGAAGCTTGTTGGGCCTGTGGCATTCTGCATCCTCATGACCATCTCCTTTTTCTGTTCCCTGCCCCCTCCCCTTTCTTTCCCCCTCCCCTTTTATCCTAAAGCAGAGGATTTATAGAATGATGGCATTTACTACCAAAGCTTTGCTGGTCTTGAAGCGAGCCTAATTTCCAGGTGGCGTCTTGAGAGTTATCTTGTCCTGGGTCCAACCATTGCCAGACCTTGGTTTCTTCAGTTGAACGTAAGGCTGTACCTGTTCCAAGACAGGGAGTTGGGGAGGAGAGGTCAGGGCCAGGTCTGTTAGAATGAGCCGAAACAGACTTAAAAGAGAGAACGTAGACAGCATTCTCTCTGTGGAGTGTTCAAGGCCAACGGTTGTGATTAGGAGGCCTGGCTGAAGTAGCGTCACCAGCTCTCTACTGACTATACCAGGGTTGTGTGATCTTAGTGTCCGGGCCACTAGACAGCGGTTCACACTTGGGCTTCTGCCCTGCAAGAGAGTGGGAGAACCAACCAGGACAGCAGTGTCCTCAGGGTGCCAGGCATTATATACTAGGCGCTTGGCCTACTGTGCCATTCAGCCAGGTGACCGTGCTCTGGCTGGCCTTCCCCTCCCTGCCATCCATTATGTGCCTCCATCCTTCTCAGGGCCTTTCCCTTCCCCATGAATCCCCACCCTGAGGTCGTGCTTCAGTACCGCCTGCTCAAAAGAGAAGGCTTCCTACCCACGCCCGTGATGTAAGTCCCCCCAGATGCTTTCCACCATCCTGTCCCTTGTCTGTAATTGCACTTGTCACTTGAACGGAATCCTAATTGTGCTGATTACATGTTTAATTTTGGTCTCCCCTGTAAGACAGGCATGCTTTTTGAAGGCAGGGACCGAATGTCATTCACATCTGTGCTCCCAGGGTCTAATACATGATGGTGCATTGTAAGTATTCAGTACGTACTTGTTGAATAAATGGATTGGGTTTGGCATTTTCCCCCATTGGACCTGGATTGACCTGGAAATTGGTGGACTGAGCCTGCAAGTAGAGGTTAAAGGACCTCACAACTGTAGAGTGGCTGGTGAAGGCAGATATAAGTGCAGTAAGGGAAGGAGTCGTTACTGTTGTTTTGTTCGTAGTGCAGACTAAAGCTACTTACGGAAATATACGACTCCTACTCTTAGTTTCTGCTTTGGTGTGGTTACTGCTGTTGTCTAGCATAAGCATATAAACAAATCACTGCCTTAGTGAGTTAATTTTTCTTCTCTTTTGTTAAACAGCTGAGTTTTTGCTGTTTTCAAAGTTAGCCAAAAATTCCATTTTCATGTTTAAATGATTTAGAAAAATCATTTTTCTTTCAAAAATAACAGTATATAAAAATAAAACATTCTTGGCTGGGCGCGGTGGCTCACGCCTGTAACCCAGCACTTTGGGAGGCCAAGGCAGGCGGATCACCTGAGGTCGGGAGTTCGAGACCAAACTGACCAACATGGAGAAACTCCATCTCTACTAAAAATAGGAAAATTAGCCGGGCGTGGTGCCACGTTCCTGTAATCCCAGCTACTCGGGAGGCTGAGGCAGGAGAATTGCTTGAACCTGGGAGTCGGAGGTTGTGGCAAGCTGAGATCTTATCACTGCACTCCAGCCTAGGCAACAAGAGCGAAACTCTGTCTCAAAATACATACATACATACATACATACATACACAAACATTCTTATCTATTTTTTTAGAGTAATTTAAGAAGATTCTGCTTCTTGTTTCACCTTATAACAAAAGTACAATACGAGTTAAAATCACACCTTGGTTATAGCAGCTTTTTAAAAAAATTTAAAACACACTTTTAAATATGCATTCCAACACTATGTTGATTACAGATAAATACATAGCATTTTTAGTGAAATACTTTGCTAAGGTTATATCATCCGGTTTTAAGAGCATTTGACAGCGTTGATTGTTAACTTTGAGGATTACATGTAGTTATTCTGATAACAGAAACTTTTCCAGGTGGGTAGGAGGCAAGCCATGTTCTAAGATGATCCTTTATCTGGATAAAAGGAGAGATTTTAAAAATTACTTCACTTAGATTTACTTGGAAATATTAATGAATTTGTTCTGCTCATTCGTTAACTCTGAATAAATTGCTCATTTTTTAAAAACTATGTTGTCGGTGAGTCACAGGCCTACATTTATATAAAAACAAAAATACGGAAATGATTAAAAATCTGGGCCCCAGGAAATAGGTGGACCTGAATGGCAGTCACATTTACTTGGCTTTGACAGTTTAAAAAAAAAAAGGTGAAAATTAAAGTTCTGTTATCTACTTGTGAAAGTAGCATATAGCACACAGATAACCCAGCATTACTAGGCAGTTCTAAGGACCCATAACAGGCTTGTCCAACCCATGGCCCAACACAAATTCATAAACTTTCTTAAAATATGGATTTTTTTGTGATTTTTTGTTTGTTTGTTTTTTTTAGCTCATCGGCTATCGTTAGTGTTGGTGTATTTTATGTGTGGCCCAAGACAATTCCTCTTCTTCCAGTGTGGCCCAGGGAAGCCAAAAGATTGGGCACTCCTGGCCTACTCTGAGCAGGTTGAAGTGATTTTCAATACTGTAGCTCATGTTGTGATTACCAGTATCTCCATTCGATACGGTTTGGCTGTGTCCAAACCCAAATCTCATCTTGAATTGGAGCTCTCATAATTCCCACGTGTTGTGAGAGGGACCTGGTGGGAGATAACCGAACCTTTGGGGTGGTTTACCCCATACTGTTCTTGTGGTGGTGAATAAGTCTCATGAGATCTGATGATTTTATAAGTGGTTTCCCCTTTTGCTTGGTTCTCATTGTCTCTTGTCTGCCGCCAAGACGTCTGTGACTGACCCTTTCCTGTACTCTGTACAAGGGGCCTCTCTCCCCTGGCAGTGAGACGTGCCTTTCACCTTCCGCCCTAATTGTGAGGCCTCCCCAGCCACGTGGAACTGTGAGTCCATTAAACCTCTTTTTCTTTATAAATTACCCAGTCTCTTGTATGTCTTTATCAGTCACGTGAAAAAGGACTAACACACCATTCTGGTCATTTATAATTTTTATTTATGCTTTTACTTACAATTTTTAAGATCCACTCAGTCAGCCTACAGTCATGAGAAATGATAAGCTGTTATCGTTTGAGCCATGAGAAGTTTTATGGTGGCTCGTTTTGTAGTAATTAGATACCTGATACATCAGGTATATTCATAACTTTTTATAACATGGAGTAACCAGGTTTGATTATTCTGTTTATGTATATTTGGCACTGAATAATTTAGTTATTTCCCAAACTCTAATCTGTTCCTAAAAAATAATGGCTTACTGCATTAAGGATTTTTCCAAGGAATGTCCCATAGGCTGTAACAGGCAATTTGAAAAGAGAGATTCCAGAAGGCTTTGAGTCCTGGCAGCGTTCCTATAGTATGTGTTGAAATAAGTCTGTAGCATCCCAAGGTGATGACTTTTTGGTGTCTTAAAAATAAAGCAGCTTCATTCCTTGTGTTCAGAAACATTTCCCCCCAAGGACTACAAAAGCCTTACAAAACATCATCATCATTCTTACAGTATTTTTAGAATTAAGTAGGAAGGTAAATTTTTTTACAGACCATGTTTTCTGGTCAGCTATTTCTGGTTTTGTACTTAATAATGAAATAAGCATATTAAGACAAAGATCTTATATTCACCTGTAAGTTTTATGGAAATGACCTTTTTATATTCTTAGAATAAAAAGTAACAAATTCTAAGAAACAGTCTTTTAAAAAAAGTGTGCAGTAACTGTCCAGTGTGGCGTTCAGTGCCCTCAAGTATGGGAATCGAGCCCTTGACGGGTGTCTGTGACTGACCCTTTCCTGTACTCTGTACAAGGGGGCCTCGCTCTCCTGGCAGTCACCTGCCCCTTGCTAGGTACTGAAGCTGTATAAAGTCTAGTCCTTTTCTCAGCAGACCTGGGAAGGGGTGGGGGTGGGCTGATGGCTTATTAGAGAAACACAGCAGGAACAGCATGTAAAATTCAAGGGGGATAGTGAACTCTTGTTGATTGTACCCTCAAACCTGGTAGATTTTTCCTTTTTATTTTTCTCTTATCGTTACGTTGCACCTCAGAAGATGCCTGGTACTTTTAAGTAAAGCAACAAATGTAGGAGGAACTGAACTGCTCTTTTCAGGATCCTGATGGATGTCTCAAATGTTTCTAGACCTTGATAATCAAGTACTTGAGCCTGTCAATAGCCTAGACTTTTTAAAAGCTGTTGATGCTTTTTATTTCTTGGGAAATGCTTGTTTTGAGTTGTGTGTCTTGTTTTAAGCCAAACAAGTGCCATCTGTGGTTGTGCTGCTGGTACATTTCTCCTTGACCTCACAATAAAATGCTGATTTTGAAAGCACCAGCCTGTCTTTTTACTGCACAGGTAATCTGGGAGAGTAGTGGAGGGTGCACGGGGAAGGAGTTCTGCACTGCCAGCCTCATGGATGCGAGAGAGAAAGGGGAGTGGGTTGTGCTGCTAGTACATTTCTCCTTGACCTCACAATAAAGTGCTGATTTTGAAAGCACCAGCCTGTCTTTGGACTGCACAGGTAATCTGGGAGAGGAGTGGAGGGTGCACAGGGAAGGAATTCTGCACTGCCAGCCTCATGGATATGAGAGAGAAAGGGGAGTTCTTTTCCTTGGTAGATGGTCACGGAGGAGGAAGAGTGTGAACTTGCTCCTTTTGTTCTGCAGGTTGTCTTGGTCTGTCTTTATGATCGTGGGCAGCTTAGGGACAAGCAAGGTCCTGGCACCCCTGGTTGAGTGAATGGACCACATACTAACATTGTACGGTCAATGTTGGTCTCTAGGCCATATGGGAATGTGTACTCACGTACGGTGGAAAAATAGCTAATTAAGTAGAGATTTCAAGAAACAAAGGATTTGAGGAAGATATTGCCCAAAATAAGGCGATTGTGTATTATCCTATGAAGTCCTGCAGCCTGTCTCTCATTAAAAATGCTGTTCAGATTTTGGGGAACGGAGACGAAGTAACAGATACAGTGTAACATGGAGAGTTAACCTAAGGATATAGGAGCTTAGAGCAGTGACCCTGACCTGGGCGAGTGCCTTCCCCTCTTTGCCTCCATTTCCTCACTGTAAAATGCAGGTAACAATAGTACTCATTCACAGGGCTGTTCTGATGACCCAGTGATTTAATATTTGTAAAGAGCCTAGAACAGGGCCTGCCACCATGTATACACTTTAGTAATAATATTAATCAGGGGCATTTATAGGTGTGTAGAAGTCTGGGATGCGTGGTGTCACCCTTTCTTCAGGGTTCCTCTTCCAAGCTCTTTTTCTTGCTCTGTTTCCACTGTGGCTGCCGTAGAGACAGAGGCCAGTATTTGTGGTGCAAAGGGGAGTGCCCACGGATTCAGGAGGGCACAGGATTTTATTGTCTTAAATCATTAACTATTGCCAGAAAAATCCACAGAACATCGTTGTGTAACTGCAGCTGCAGGAAGTGTCTGCTTTCTGGCCTCAGCGCCAGGGAGGTGGAGTTACTGAGCACATCCACCGCATGCTTCCTAGGCTGTTTCTTTTGTGGATTGCAGATTCTTTGGAAAATAGAACATGTGATCCAGAGAAAAGAATAAAATAAGAATAAAGAATAAGATAATTGTCCCCATAACAGAGCAGCTGACACTTTCATTCAGAAGTACCTGAAACAGGGAAGAGTAACTCCTCAGCATTTGACGTCACAGTACAAGTCAATATGCTGTTCATGAGGTTAGATTCAAAATGAAGGTCTATTTTGTATCTGAAGTTCCTTGGCCAGGGACAGGATAAAAGCCCCTGGCAAAAATAGGAATTATCCAGCTGTAGTTACAATTAAATTTAATTCATAAAAGCTACATATCATACTTCATAATAACATTCATTTTTATTATCTGACCACTGTGTTATTAACACAAAATATAAGAATTATTGGTATTCCAGAAGATACCAGTTGGTTTCATACTAATGAAAACATACATGCATACAAATGCTTTTATACAGATGTTTTTCAATTTATTTAGAGACAGAGTCTCATGCTGTCACCCAGGCTGGAGTGCAGTGGTGCGCTCTTGGCTCACTACAACTGCTGCCTTCTGTGTTTAAGCGATTCTCATGCCTCAGCCTCCCGAATAGCTGGAATTACAGGCGCATGCCACCACACCCGGCTAATTTTTGTATTTTAGTAAATAAGGGGTTTCGCCATGTTGGCCAGGCTGGTCTCAAACTGCTGACCTCAAGTGATCTGCCTGCCCCAGTCTCCCAAATTGTTGGGATTATAGGTGTGGGCCACTGTGCCCAGCCAAGTGTTTTTCATTTTAAAATGTACTTTTTATTTATTTTTATTTCTGAGATGGTTTCTCACTCTGTTGCCCAGACCAGAGTGCAGTGACGCGATCTCAGCTCACTGCAACCTCTTCCTCCCTGGCACAAGTGATCCTTCTACCTCAGCCTCCTGAGTATGTGGGACCACAGCATCGCACCACCCACACGTGGCTAATTTTTTCTATTTGTGGTAAAGACAGGTCTCACTATATTGCCCGGGCTGGTCTTGAACTCCTGGTCTCAAACAGTCCACTTGCCTGGGCCTCCCAAAATGTTGGGATTATAGGCATGAGCCACTGCACCTGGTCTAAAATGTACTTTTTTAGAAAAAGAAACTTCTTTTTAAAAAACTAAGCATACTGCTTAATTCCTCTAGATTCTTGGTCTCGTCTTGAGGACTTTGCATCCTCTGAACTCAACTCGTGGTCAGATTCTCCAGATGTTTCTTATCCTCGAAAGTTTAACTCAACCTCCTTCTCCCCGTGAGCCTCTAAGGTCCCAGCAGCCCCTTTCTCAGGTCCCACTGCCCTTCTATTCTGGCGTGTGCCTAACCTGACAGTTGCTGCCTTGCTCCTGAAATTTGTCATTCCATTTCGATGGTGCCTGTGTGTAACCTGTGCATGACTGCAGTATATATTCGTTATCTGGGTGAAACAGAGAGTACAGATCGGTGTATAGTATCTTACAGCCATTTCATTATCTGCTATTTCCGTGTGCTGCCAAAAAAGAGAATAAAGCTTCCTAGGATATAAGTACTACTGCTGTTTTGGTGCATGTCCAGTTAGGCTTTTCTCTTTTTGTTTGTGTACCTCTAACTCCATATAAGCGTATATAATCATGTTACATATTTTTAAAAGGGATCATTTTGCAATGCAATTTTATCACTAGTTTTTTCTCTGTCAAGGGATGTATAAAAATGGATCACAAATCTAAACTTAATACTATAAAACTTAGGAGAAAATCTTTGTGATCTTGGATTAAACAAAGATTTGTTAGATAAGATACAGAAAGTATGAACAACAGAAGAAAAAAGTCTACAGTTTAAACTTTTTTATATTCAGTTTTGCTTTTCGAAACATGCCTTTAAGGAAATGGTCTAGGTATTGTGGCTCACACCTGTAATCCTAGTACTTTGAGAGGCTGAGGTGGGAGGTTGGCTTGAGGCTAGCAGGACCAGCCTGGGCAACATAGCAAGACTCTGTCTCTACACACACACAGCCAGGCATCATGATAGCATGCACCTGTAGTCCTGGCTGCTTGGTAGGCTCATGTGGGAGGATTGCTTTAGCCCAGGAGTTCAAGGTTACAGTGAACTGTGATCGTGCCACTCTACTCCACTCCACCCTGGGCAATAGAGCAAGACCTTGTCTCGGAGAGAGTGAGAGAATGAAAATACAAGCCACAGACCAAGACAAAATATTTGTAAATCATATATCCAATAAAGGCTTTTTAATCCAGAATATATGCAGAACTTTTATAACACAATAACACAACCAAATTAAAAATTGAGCATGAGATTTAAATAGACACTCAACAAAGAAGGGCAAATAAGCACATCAGAAGATGTTCAATATCATTAGTCACTAGGAAAGTACAAATTTAAATCACAATGAAATACCACTACTCACTTAGAATGGCTGTAATGAAAAAATTGACATTGCCAAGTGTTGACGAGGGTGTAGAGAAACTGGAACCCTCATATATTGGGAATATAAAGTTGTACAGTCACTTTGGAAAACAGTTTGCAGTTTCTTAAAAGTTTAAACATAGGTTTATCATTTGAACCAGCAGTTTTACTCCTAGGTATCTCATTTCAAGCGAAATGGAAACGTGTCTACACAAAGACCTTTCTACGAATGTTTAGCAGTATTACTCCTAATAGCCAAAAATGGAATAATCTAAATGTCTAAATGTCCACCACCTGGAATGGATAAACAAGATGTGGTATATCATCATCATCATATCCAGATGGTTAAATACTCCTCAGCAATAAGGAACAAATTTCTGACACATGCCACAACCTGAGTGAACCTCACTGACTGCATGCTAAGTGAAAGAAGCCAGACACAAAATACTACATATTGCATGATGCCATTTCTATGAAATTTCTAGAAAAGGCAAAATTAGGCAAAAAAGCATTTCAGTGGTTGCCTTGGGGTATGGGCCAGTGAGAGGATTGACTGCAAAGGGAACATTTCAGAGTGACGAAAGTGTTAAACCAAACTAAAGCCTGAAGATGTCTCTGTGCTTTGAGTCCTTATGTAAGCAACTGTAATCTAACTTAGTATGTAAACTAACAGAAAGTCAAACTGAAGAGTATACTTTTGTGACAAATAGCTGAGTCTCAGCCAATCAAAGCAGCTGGGCTTCAGTTAGTCACAAGGGGTCAGTTCGTCAGACCTTGTTCAAATAAGGCAAAGGCTGAGCTTTAACCATTGGAGCTGTTTCTGTACCTCACTTCTATTTTCTGTTCATAAGTGTTGCCTACCTGAAGTGGAACTCTCTGAACCCTCTGCTGGTTCTAAGGGTTGCCTCATTCTCGAATCATCCTTTGCTCAGTTAAACTCTGTTATAAAGTTTGTTTGTAAAACTGGATTGTAAAACTGGATTGTGTTGTTGTAAAACTGGATTGTGATGCTGGTTGCACAATTATAAATTTACTACAGTCCATGTAAAATGGGTGAATATTTTAAAAATAGTGCACCAAAATTTATTCAACAGGTCACAGTTTACAAAAACCCTTTGCCATTTTCTGTTTCATCTGGTCCTAAGAGGTAGATTACACTCCTGTTTTCCACAAGAGGAAACTGAGGGCTACTGCTGGTAACTTACAGGTCTCGGAGCCAGTAGGTCCCATTCTCATGTTCTGACCATAGAACTCTGTCTGCTAAAATGAGTAAATTTTATGGTATGTAAATTATACCTCAAAATACCTCATGACGTTGTAAAGACCATATTGTGAACATCCTTTATGTCTGGAACTATATTTGCCATCATTTCTTAAAATTCATATTGGAACATTTTAGACATACATAGAAGTAGAAAGAATGGGTGATGCCACCCGTGAGCTCTTCAGCAGTCACCATCTGTGGCCTGTCACGTGTCATGTCTCTACTCCCTCAATTACTTTGAGGCAAGTCCCAGTTACTAATACATTCTTTCTCCTGTAAATAGTTCAGGGTAATGTCATTCTGTTTTAAATGATCGCTTGCTCTTCCATGCTTGCATCATCCTGGGTTAAAGCAGTGGTGGATACTGGGTCACTTGGGCTAACTCTTCTATATGGCCTTGGGGGTGCTGCTGCAGACACCCTGTTAGCTGGCTCTCCCAAGCAGCCATTGTTAGTTGAGCTCCGTGGTCTAAAGGAACCTGTGTTGTTTGAGGTTGTGCAGCATGCTTTTATTGTATTTTATTTTTTAAATTAAATGCTTTAAAATATTCCAAGAAAAAAAAATTAACAAAATTCACAGTATTGGCCCTCAAGGCAGTATTTTTAAATTGTCAGGAGATTTTATCAGACTCAGATCTTCTGGTGAGAGGAATTTAGGAGGCTTCTGCACAGAGGGACAGAGCAAGTGGCAGAGCATTGCAGTCCCCCAGAGGGGGGTCCCCAGGGTGTTGGCTGCTCCCTTTCTCCCTGTGTGCCGAGCTCCCTGTGTGTGGGCCTAGCATCCAGCTTGCAGCGTGGACCAAGCAGGGTCCTGGTGCCATGGGAGCCCTGGTTGCTGGAGGAGCCCGGCTGGGGAGTAGAGGGTCACAACTAGGGCAGCGTGTGCGGGGTATGGGGCCCCAGGTGGGGCCAGGGGGAGTCAGATGGAGGAGCAATCGGGCCCTTTGATCGAGTTTTGAAGGAGTACAAGTAGATGGTAGATGAACAGGGAAGTTCTGTGTAGAAGGTTGGAAGTGTGAAATGGCATGAAATTAAACTACTGGTTACGTTTGAGGACAGCTTCCTGTTGACAGATGTAGAAACTGAGTCTAGGGAAGCTTTGGCTTGTCTGAGGCCACCGAGGTAATTGTTCAGTGACCCCAGCCAAGAGTAGGGGTGTCCAGCTTTCCCCAGGCTCCACACCCTCTGCTCTGACCCCCATGGGGAACCTGTTTGCAGCCAGCCGTTTTGTGGCCTGTGTTTAGCTTCTTGCTGTCCAGGTGCACTTTTAACTTATGGGAGTGTCTGTCAGAGCACATTTAGAGGTCTCTCTTTTCCAGATCTGTGGAGACAATTGAGAGGAGGTTATTTTGCAGCATTTGTTTCTTCTAAATCTCCTTTCAAACCACTTTTGAAAGTGTTATTTTGTTGTTGTTGTTGTTTTACGATTGTTTTGGGGAAAAACCATGAAAGAAAAAGGAAATAAATTTTCATTTCAACACGAAACATAGATATCACCCTTATTTTTCATCAGTTATTGTAGTGGTATGTTTTTAAAGTGCAGCTTGCTCTGTTCAGCCTTATTGTCTGTCAGTTCTGTGTACATTAAAATTAAAATTGAATTCAGCAGAAATGAAGTGGATGTCAGAGGATGACACATACACAAAAAGTCCATCCGTCCTTATCTTATCCTACCCTCCACTCCCTTCCTCCTTTCACCCTTCTCCTCTCTGCCCTCTTTCTTCCTTCCTTTCTTTCCATCTTCCCCACGCCTGCCCTTGTAAGTTTGCCATGAGCCGCTAGATTACTTAGGTCTACTTCCTTGACATTTTTGGGAATTGCTGAGGTTTACTGGAGACCACTTGAAGCCGTACCAACTGCAAATAATAATCATAATAAAAGTCACATTAACATTATTTTTAGACCTTTTAACTTTACCTTCTTTTGACTTTCCAATTAGAACAGTAAGTTATAGTTAGACCAATGATTCATATATTTAACAACTGCCAACATCATTTCCTCAAAAAGAAGAGAATCAGAGTTGGGTTTCTAGTATCTCAGAAAGAATCATCATCTCAAAGATTTGATGTAAAAAGTTTAGCTATTAACATATAATAATTTGGGCCGGCAAAATGCTTAATATGAATGAGTAATTTAGGCCTGTTTATAAGCAAACCTGGTATAAAGCCCATATTTTGAAATGGCTTGCTAACTATAAATGGACCAACATAAGCAGTCATTATTGTAAATGTGCCCCTGCTGTGAATTAACCTGTAATAAAACATACTTATACAATAATTTAAAATATGAAACAGTAAAATATTTTGCCATGTGTGCTTGAAGGTATATATTAGAACAAGAATCTACCAGTTAGAGTGTATACATAGAGCTTTCCTGAGCATACTGTTGGTTTTTTTCTTTGTAAATTTAAGATCTGTTCTTTAGAAATTAATAAGAACAATCTTTTTGTCACGTATGTTTTCTCTTGGCTAGATCTGCATACAGAGAGCAACAGTTTCTTCTTAAGAAACAGAATGTGGAAATCTTTTTAGTATTCTGATCAAGTAGTACTATGAAGAAAAAAATTATCAATGAAATAAAAGCTATAAAGAGAAATACAGTAGATTAAATTAGTGGGGATAGATGCCATGGCTCACATCTGTAATCCCATCAACTTTGAGAGGCCAAAGTAGAAGGATCACTTGAGCTCCGGAGTTCAAGACCAGCCCAGGCAACATAGTGTGACCCCATCTCTACAAAAACAAAACAAAACCAAAAAAATTAGCCAGGTGTGGTGGCATGCACCTGCGGTCCCAGCTACTTGGGAGGCTGAGGTTGGAGGATCATTTGAGCTTGGGAGTTTGAGGCTACAGTTAACTATGATTCTGTCACTGCACTGTAGCCTGGGTGACAGAGTGAGACATTGTCTCAAAAAAGAAAAAAAAAAGGCAAATTAATACTTTAATGGTTAAAATGTGTTATTTATAGTTTGTAGAGTGCTCAGGAAGGACAGAGTTATAAATAGGTGCCATGGACCAGCTTCTATCCCTATAAGGAGCAACAGGCAGGTTTCTGAGGACCAAAAAGATTTCCAGCTCACCCAAGTATGTTGCTTTGGTGCCTGGGCTGGTGGCTCCCTCAGAAATCACACCCCAGTGCAGCTCCCCAGGGCTCCTCTGGAACCTTCGGGGAACTCCAGCCAACTTCTCTGAACCTTGTTTCAGTGTCTGAACCAGACTCACATACCTGCTCAAACGTGCAGATGCTGCTTTCATTGAACCTCAGATGTCTCAGGCACGTAGGGTGTTTTCAATTTCAGACACCTAAAATGAGATATCTGAAATTTAAATGTTAACCTGTGCCAAAAAAAAAATAGCAGGAGTGCCTGAGGAAGGACTGCGGTGGGTGGGTGGGTAAGAACTTTTGTGTGTGTGTGTGTGTGTGTGTGTGTGCGTGTGTGTTTTAGTAGAGACAGGGTTTCAACGTGTTAGCCAGGATGGTCTTGATCTCCTGACCTCGTGATCCACCCGCCTCGGTGTCCCAAAGTGCTGGGATTACAGGCATGAGCCACCGCGCCCGGCCTAGGGTGGGTAAGAATTGTTGGCATTATTGAAGAAAAAGGAAAGAGCTGTGTCCTCCGCATCCTCAAAACGGAGAACAAAGCAAATTACCCTATCCTGACCAGTGTACATCAGGTCTACTGATTGATTATAGCCAGGAAGTTAGGGTTTGGCACTTCATTGCTTAAGTTTGTAATTTACACATTGCATTTGAATTTGCTTTGCATCAACTTTTGAGAAAGTGGTTCTCATAGCTTATATTTGTATGGTACACATACTTGTTCATTTATTTTCTAGCAATCAGGAGATCAAATAGGGTAGCCTGTACTTTCTTCATGTTTGCCTGATGAAAACACTGTACTGTTAGTTAAGACTCATGGCCGGATCTGATTTGTAATTTCTTGTTTCTGACCAAGAAGAGTTCAGTTGCTGTTGAACAACACAGACGAAGTACATTAGGGGAATTCAGAGCAAGTGCAAGGTTCTTCCTGCTCCTAGAGGTTTGTGTACTCTTTACAAACAACCTTGCAAACACTGAGGATAGGAGGGAAATAAGTCTGCTTTGCACTTAGAGCGCAAAAGGATTTCTTTGGATGGAATGAAGGAGAAGGAAAGTACAATTTTTTTCCTCCTTCTCCTCCCTCTTCTTTTTTCATTCTTCTTCCCCCTTCTCTCTTAAAAAATTATTTATTTCTAAATTATCAGGTTAATATATGTAAACTAATATATTTATATATAAATGACATACTATATTAATATATAAATATATAAAATTATTTATAAGATATGCATTATATATATATATATTAACCTGATAATTAACTCTAGCTGCTAGCAGAGGTGAGCAGGCTACTTTCACATGCCTGACTCGCTAGTTAGATATTAAGCTGATGCACAAGTTAGCTGTGCTTGTTTCTAACCCATTTATGCCAAGTACACCTTTACTATCAACATGTAATTTAATTAAATATTGTCTGAGTATTTTCAGATATGAGTGGGGAAAGTATTTCTGTAAAGGCTAAATTGAATGATGTGTTAAAGGTGATCTGTTTAAAATAAGCTGTCATATTAAACATGGGAGAGAATTGTAAGGTCAGGGAAAATTTTGTAAACGTCTATGAGCATTCTGACGTTACTTTCTTGCAGATTGTGTCTGTATTCTAACTCCACTTTAATAAGGTTGAATGCCAGAATTGGAGTATTAGGGTTTATTCAAGTAAGACAATGAAGAGCTTCTGTCCAGGGATTCATACTTTATTCATAAAAAGACCATGGTACTGGCCCAGGGCAGGAGACTGACCGCGAGGGACAGGGCTGTTCCAGTGGCACTCAGCAATGTGCCTGTATTGAGCGGGAGGATGAAAGAAAACCATATTTAATTGCGCTTTCTAACGACTCTCTGCTTTAACTGACTTAGTTAAAAATTACCTTACCAAACTACGAGTGATCCCCTTGAGAAAGAGAGCTTCATGCAGTCAGGCAAGCCGCAGTCAGGGCTGTCACTGCTTGGGTTTAACTGTCATGTGCTCCTGCTGGAAATCGATCCGATTCCTTATTCTTTAAATTACACCCAAGTGGAAAGCTAGAGAAGGGCTGGGTGGACTGGCCATCTTGAAGGCTGAAATTGGTAGCATCAGTTGCTCTCTGCTACCCTGACAGATCTGTAAGCCGTGGTGTTCATGGTTAGAGACAAAACCCTTCAGGCCCCATGGAAGGGGATGCCATGGGTCACCTAGGGAGGGCCGCTGGAGAATTCCTCTCTTCACAGGCAGAGAACCGAGGCTGTTTGTCCAAGACTCACAGATGTTGGACGACACACTGAAAAGCTCAAATTCCAGTGTTGAGAACTCAGTAGGTGTTTCCTTACCTCCTGTTTTCTGAAAGGATGCAGGGTCTTCTCAGTTTGGAAATACAGGTGAGTCTGACCAACACACAGTTTTTTGCAAAGGTTAGGGGAAAACAAATCTGTTATTTAAAATCTACCAGATGTTATTAGCATCTACCGTAGCTCACCAGAAAGTTTGAAAGAGCATAGCAGAATGGGTGCAGACCTATTAGAGTACAAATCAGAAATCAATTTCATTGTCACTTCAGTTCACCTAATTATTTTTTAATGGATGAATGAAACCGAGTGTTATATTTCACTTTGATGATACAGGACCTCATTGATCTGTCTGTGACATCAGTCAATGTATGTGTGTAGACAAGTGTGGGTTCTATTTATTTCTGACAAAGGTGAAAAACACCTTAGGTCATGAAACACATCCTACCTTAAATCATTTGAACTCATTGATTTCAAATCAGTAGTTAAGATGTTATTTTTTCCTTTTACAGTTTAAAAAAATTGTGTTAAATGAAGTGCCTTTAAAAACTTGACTTGGAGGAAGAAAGTAAAATGATGAGAAATTTATTTTGTATGAGAAGTAAATCTTTTCTGTATTTGGTTTTTACCATGTGTAATTTATAAAGGAAGCTAGAATGTCTATCTAGTTCAGTAATAAGAATGGGGAAATGAATTTAGACCAAAAAAAGCAGCCTAGATTTTCTGTACTTCTGTACTGATAAAGATGATTTGGAGCTTATCTTCTTCACAACGGTTTTAGGTGAAAGAAAAACCCCTAAGAAACCTACCAAAAAGCACGCATCGTGTTTTTATATGATGCTAATTAAGAGATGGTTGAATTGTGGCAGTTGCTTCTACTACATTTCTTTCACAAACGTTCTTTTGCAGTGACTTTGTTATTCGTGTCAGCCAATGCACACTGTTAGTGTTTATTGGTGTATAATGACAAATCTTGATTGTGATCTGGAAACCTGTCACAGTTTATTATGATTTTTGTATCTTACTAGTGAATATGCTAGTGATAAAAACTTGATTTTTTTCCTTCAGCTTTTTTTATTCAGACCGACCTTCTTTTATATATGGCCTTGAGAACTTCCGCAAACTTTGGTTTTTCATCCATGAAATGGCTTTAGACGAAATGATTCCTTAAGTCTCTTTACCTCCAAGATTTAACGATTCCACAAAGTTTGAGATCTTTTAGCTCCAAGATCTAATGATTCCATGAAGTGTGAGATCTTTTAGCACCAAGATTTAATGATTCCACGAAGTATGAGATCTTTTAGCGCCAAGATTAATGATTCCATGAAATGTGAGATCTTGTAGCTCCAAGATCCAGTGATTCCACGAAGTGTGAGATCTTACTTGTATGTACAAATCTATTTGCAATTGCTCCAATGGCCCGGGTTAAGTTCTACTACTCCAAAGTGCCTAGAAATCGAGAAACTGTAAAACTAGTTTTTTTTCTTCTAAATAGACAACTGAATTTTGACAGTAGAAGCTAGTTTTGAGAGTCGGTCACTTATTTATATTGATTATTTAAAAAATTTTCTTTAGAGATTAAGAACTCATGTTCTGGAATCAAATTTGAATTCCATCCCCTCCACTTAATCAAGCCATTTGATCTTAGCTCTGCTACTTACCTTATCTGTGCTTCAGTTTTCTTATCTGTAAATTAGGAGTAATCATGGTATCTATTTCTTAGCGTTCTTGTGAGGATTCAGTGAGATAATCCGTGCAAAGCTTGGCTCACAGCAAGAGCTTAACAAGGGTTGACTCTTCAGATTGTGATGGGGACTTACTCTTTTCATGGTAGTAGCAAGCCTGCACAGCCATCTTTCCTTCCATAAGTTTAAGAGTTCTTTGCATCTGCCCATATCACTAGTTTTATGATCTGGAAATGCTGCAGATTCCGTTTTCTTTTAGGTAGTTTATGAATGGGTTTGGCTGTATTAGACTTGAATTTGTCTCAGGACCAGCCATAAAATTCACACTTGTCCAACCATTGTTGTTAGTTTTGCCTGCCCATTTATTTATACACTTATTTGAAAAAAGACATGGTGTTTCAAACAACAAGGTGGTTTTTCTCTTCTTTTTTGTATTTGCTTCACCTTCTTGGATTGTTGGAGTTGGTGTTGCGTATCTGTCCAACCATTCCAAAAGAGCTGAATGGTCATTGAGTTGATTGTGTCTTAGAAATAACTTGTGGTCTCTTCTCATAATACTGACATCAAGGTGTCGTATTTCAGTGCATACCATAAACATCTGTACTGTGGATTGGAGTCATACCTCTTGGTTCTTACAGACTCTGTGTATCGTATTATTGCCAGTGTCATTCCATTTGGCCTGTGGCAGGACGGGAGCAGTATTATAAAAGCATGTTTATCGTTTAACATGATTCATGGTTCCGGGGAAACTGCCTCCAAGGGTCCTGAACAGTTGTTTTTCCTGTTTACCATGACTGGCCTATTTGCCTTGCTCGTCAAATCCTTGTAATAGCCTCATATGGTAGATAGCCAGACCAAGGTCTCCTCGTTAGGAAGGGGAGCTAACGTTGGAATCCAGCAGCCTGGCCAGAGCCAGGCTCTTAACTGCTCTGCCACCTCTTAGAAATCTCCTACAGGTTGAGGAGGCGTGCTGGGAACAGCCCGGCTTAAGACAGCAGGACCAAGTGGCCTGGTATGTGGGCAGAGGCCCAGATCATGCATTCCTCCTCCAGCATGATGTCCCATGCGTCACCGAGTTCTCTGATTACCGGTCTTTTACATACTTCATTCCTCCCATTGTTTACTAAAGGATGTTTGTTACTAAGCATACCTGGAGCCAGGAATTAACTAAACAACAGAACCTACAGTGTCCTGAGAGCCACTGTACAGCATGTGGTCATTCTACCCAGGCCATTCATGCCGACTCTCTGAGGTGTCCTAGCTCTGTCCTGTTAAACCATTACCAGGAGACTTCACAGAAAGGAAATGCCATCCCTACAGCTACAGCTTCTTTCTGGGCCCCTTTCTTGCCCTCATTCTTGGCACTAGTCCCCAGGAGAGTGAGAGCTGTTACATTGAAATGACCATAAAGCTTTTCTTCTCCCTCCTGCTGTCCCCCACGAGCCCAGGTATGAAGTATACAGAAGGTTGGGAATTAAGATTCTGGGGCTTTCCCATGCCAGCCACCACAGCTGCAGTCTGCTCAGTTACAGGCACTCAGTTATTAAAATTAGATTTCTGATTTATAGGAAGATTGTCTTGATCAATGATGACAAGGTTATACATGACTAAATTAATGAGAAAATGGTTAGGATAAGTCCCGGGCAGCTATGTGAAGGTGAGTATCATTCTAGAAGTGTGTGTGGCACTTGCTGCAGCCCTGTGTGGCTGTCCTGGCACTCGGTCCCCGGTGTCAGGGCCTCTGGTGTGTGATTGTCGCAGCACGTGTGGGGCTGTGTGAGCATTCGCAGCCTGACCCATGGCTTGCATAAAGTTATAGGAAAGTGTCTCTGCCTTTTATTCCATATTGCCAGTAGTAATCAGTCCAACGTTTGAGAAAATAGTAAAAGAATAACATGTGGTTGAAATCAAGCATTTACAAACATTCAGTAACTTTTTGAAAGAAGACTCTGCTTTTCTGACTAAATAAATACAAGTGTTATTAATGGTTTTTCATATACCTAGAGTTCATGTGTGTGTTGTGGGGAGGGTCTCGTTTACCTTCCCAAAACAGGTTGGATTTTAAAATGCAACTTTTGCAAAGTAAGTAAGATTCAGCACAGGGGCATGTTTTTATCTCTACACTTTGTCATCTGTATCAGCAAGCAGTTAAGTGGCACAGACCCGCCTGGATCCCCCCTTGGCAGGTTGTCAGGATGAATTAGTGAAGTCGTAGGTTCAAAGAGCTTAGGGTGGTTCCTGGACAGAGGGAGTGTCTAATGATTGCTAAAGTAATATTCTTAATTTTATTATGAAATAATAATAATCGACATAGAAGGCTGATACTAAGACCACAGAAGAAGTAGTTGCAATGTTTATGTCATTTAATTTGAAAAAACTCTTAACTTTTCCAACAATTAGCATCCAAGGACTTGAACTGAGTCTAAGAGTCAGCTCTACTGTAAAATTGATATTGAAATACAAACAAAACCAAAAAACCCCAAAACCTAACGACATAATAAGAGTAGTTTGTAGCTGAAAAGAAAATCTCAGGCAAGTCTTAACGGGCAGGCGGGCCCTGGGCGAGACTACGCTCAGGTGCTGGAGCATGGGCACCTGCCCACAGCTGTGCAGGTCCTGTGGCTCCTGTGGCTCCTGTGGCTCCTCACAAGAAGCCAAGGGTAGGCAGATGAAGGTCACGCAGCCGGGGCTACACTTGGCTGCTGTGGGGGCTCCACGGCCACTGCCCCCCTACATTCGATGGGGCACCGATTCCTGGTTGAAACATGGCAGATGCAGTTTCCAAAGGCCGTGGACTTCCCGATCGCAGTAAACTCCAGTGAAGAGGACTGGGATGTGGAAGTGAAGGCTGTGGACTTCCCGATCGCAGTAAACTCCGGTGAAGAGGACTGGGATGTGGAAGTGGGATCCTTATGCCGCTGACAGTGCCAGCAACAACCCTTCTCCGGCTTTGCGAATTTGAAGCCTCTTACTAGGGAAGCTGTTGCTCTGCACCTTCTTGTTTTAGTTTACAAGATTTAGGACAAGTGCCTCGGTTTCTGATGCTGTCAGAGACTTGATCAGGGTGAAATCTGGTAGCTCAGTTTGGCAGTGTGACATGGGTGAATGTTTGTGAGATGGAAAAGTACTACTAGACTTTAGCAGAGCCAGTGGCATAAGAACTAAGTTTAAGGCCAAGTGCTTTGTGTGTGTATGTGAAGTGGAGAGGGATGAGGATGATTTGCTTTCTTTTTCTGTGTATTTTTTGTTGTTGTTTACTCTGCAAAAGCCTGACCAGATCATTGTTTTCCTTACCCCCGCCCACAGTGGAGTAGGAAAGCTCCGTTTAGATCCTTGCCCCTTACTTTTGCGTCTGCAAACCTTGCTTTCCTTGTTGAAAATACTCAGCCAGACAGTCTTTGTGTCCTATTTCAGTGCTGATAAAAGATCTGTTGCTTTCTAAAGCATGCCTATCTTACCAACCTGTGTGGGAATGCTGCCCACGTGTTTGGATGGCTCTATCAGAGCCTGAGGCTGTTTCTGACCGGAGTCGTAGGGGACCCTCCAGGTTTGTGGATTCCCAGTTTTAGTATAGTGTCTTCACCACCAGTCCCATTATCAGTAGGACAGTACTGCGAGTGGCGACGTGGGCCGGGTCTTCTGCTGCGATGAGGGATCACCTGTGTTAGCGTCACCTGGAATACCTGTGAAAATGCAGAATCCTCAATACCACCTGAGGCATCAGTATCTTTGGGATAGGGTTCAGGGTTCGCTCTGATTCCAGGATGTTTACGTGAGGACTAACATTAAAGAACCATTTCTAGAGGAAGTAAAATAGATCAGTATTTTTCAAGCAGCAGGTGGTGCCCAGCAGTTTTTTTTTTTAAAGCTAAAAGATGCCCTAAAATAGTACAGAAATATCAGAGTTCATTGCACATATCATGAGTGATTTTGTGAGTCTCTAAAGTCAGTATGTATAACACAAGTGTTCATGTACAGGCATACTTTTTTTTTTTTGCACTTTTTTCTATTGTACAGATACTATGGGTTCCTCCTCCTCCTCCTCCTCCTCCTCCTCCTCCTCCTCCTCCTCCTCCTTCTTCTTCTTCTTTCTTCCTCCTCCTCCTTTTCTTTCTTTCTCTTTCTTTCTTTCTTTCTCTCTCTCTCTCTCTCTCTCTCTTTCTTTCTTCTTTCTTCTTTCTTCTTCTTCTTCTCCTCTTTTTTTAAACAAATTGAAGGTTTCTGGCAACCCTGTGTTGAGCAAGTCTATCCATGACATTTTTCCAACAGCATGTCCTTGCTTTGTATCTCTGTATCAGATTTTGGTAATTCTCACAGTATTTCAAACATTTTCATTGTTATATATTATGGTGATCTCTGGTCAGTGATCTTTGATGTTTTTAGTCCAAAACAATTGTTTTGGAGCACTGTGGACCACACCTGTATATGGTGGCAAACTTAATCAGTAAATGTGTGTGTTCTGACTGCTCTGTTGACCAGCTGTTACCCTGCCTCTCTCTCTCTCTCCTCAGGCCTCCCTAGTTTTGAGACACAGCAATATTGAAATTAGGCCAATTAATAAATCCAACCATGGCCTCTAAGTGTTCAAGTGAAAGTAACAGTTGCATATCTCTCACGTTAAATCAAAAGCTAGAAATGATTAAACCTAGTGAAGAAGGCATGTTGAAAGCTGAGACAGGCCAAAAGCTGGGCCTCTTGTGCCAAACAGCCAAGTTATGAATGTGAAGGAAATTAAAAGTGCTACTCCAGTGAACACACAAATGATAAGAAATCAAAACAGCCTGTTGCTGACGTGGATAAAGTTTTAGTGGTCGGATAGAAGATCCAGCCAGCCACAGCATTCCCTTTAGGCAAAGCCTAATCCAGAGTAAGGCCTCAGCAAATTCTAATAGAGGTGAGGAAGCTGCAGAAGAAAAGTTGGAAGCTAGCAGAGGTTAGTTCCTGAGATTGAAGGAAGGAAGCCATCTCCATAACAAAGTGCAGGATGAAGCAGCAACTGCTGATGTGGAAGCTACAGCAAGTTCTCCAGAAGATCTTGCAAAGATCAGATTTTCAGTGTGGACGAAACAGCCTTCTGTTGGGAGAAGATGCCATCTAGGACTTCCACAGCTAGAGAGGAGAAATCAACGTCTGGTTTTAAAACTTCAGAGGACAGGCGACTTTCTTGTTAGGGGCTAATGCAGCTGTGGACTTGAAGTTGAAGCCAATGCTCATTGACCGTTCTGAAATTGCTAGAGCCCTTAAGAATTATGCTCAATCGACTCTGCCTATGCTCTGTACGTTGAACAACAAAGACTGGATGATAGCCCATCTTTTGACAGCATGGTTTACTGTTTTAAGTCCTCTCTTGAGACCTATTGCTCGGGAAAAAAGGTTTTTTTTTTTTTTTTCCCCCGTGAAATACTGATGCTCATTGACGATACACCTAGTCACCCAAGAGCTCTTGTAGAGGTGTATAAGAATAATGTTGGTTTCGAGCCTGCCAACACAACATCCATTCTGCAGCCCATGGATCAAAAAGTAATTTTGACTTCTGAGTCTTATCATTTACAAAATACATTTTGTAAGGCTGTGACTGACATAGATAGTGATTCTTCTGGTAGATCTGGACACAGTACACTGGAAACCTTCTGGAAAGGTCACCATTCTGGATGTCATGAGGAACATTTGTGATTCATGGGAGGAGGTCAAAACAGCATAAACAGGCGTTCTGAAGAAGTTGATTCCGGTCTCATGCATGACTTCAAAGGGTTCAGCACTATAGTGGAGGAAGTAACTACAAAAATGGTGGAAATGGCAAGAGAACCAGAGCTAGAAGTGGAGCCTGAAAATGAGACTGAATGACTGCAGTCTCATGATTACACTCCTCAGGGATGAAGAGTTGCTTCTTATGAATGAGCAAAGAAAGTGGTTTCTTGAGATGGAATCTACACTTGGTGAAGATGTTGTGAACTTTGTTGAAATGACAACAAAGGATTTCCAACATGCCACAAACTCAGTTGACAAAGCAGTGGCAGGGTTTGAGAAGCTTGACTCTAATTTTGAAAGAAGTTCTGCTGTGGATAAAATGCTGTCAAACAGCATCACATGCTACAGAGAAGTCTTTCATCACAGGAAGAGTCGATAGATGCAGCTGCATCAGTGTCTTATTTTAAGAAATTGCCGCAGCCACCCCAGCCTTCAGCAGCCACCACCCTGAGCAGTCAGCGGCCATCCACATCGTGGCAAGACCCGCCACCAGCAAAAAGATTACGACTGTCTGAAGGCTCAGATGATAACACTTTTTTTTTTAAGCAATAAAATATTTTTAAATTAAGGTATATTCATCTTTAAAGACATAAATACTACTGCACATTTAATAAACTGCAGTGTAGGGTAAACATACTGTGTAACGTATAGTGTAAACATAATTTTTATATGTACTAGGAAACCAAGAAAGTTGTGTGACTCGCTTTATTGCAGTTGTCTGGAACCAAACCCACAAGCAATATCTCTGACATACCTCAGTATTGAGTTGCATTGTAAAAAGTATTTCTTAATGTGGGTTAAGGTCAAAAAAGTTTCAAACCCAGTAGGATAGATGATGTCTTAGTTCCTTTTTCTTGCAACCTCCTTTTGTGTTGTTTTGGATCCTTAGCTCAGACCCCCAGCCAGTAAATCATCTGCTCTGAGACAAACACCAAGAATAAAAGATTCTGGGAAGCTTTTAACTTGTCCTAAGCAGTGTCTTGGAAACAGTAAAATGCAGCCCCTTCCAGACCTCCTTTCTCAGTATCTTTGGGGCGGGGCACTGGAACCTGCATTTTGAGTAACTGTTCCATAGGATTCTGATGCAGGTATTTATGGGACCACCTTTTAAGAAATACATGTGAAGTTTTAAACCTTGTAACAATTCTCTGAGGGGCATCTCCTCTCCCTCCCACTTTCCCCCATTTCCAAATAAGAATGCTGAAGCCCCAGTTAATTAGACTCTGTGACTTCCATAACATCGCAGAGATGTTAAGGGGAGGGCTTGGTAGGGCAACACGAGGCCGCCATTCCTCTTGCCCTTCCTATTCGGAGAGAATCAGATGGCATGCAATGTGGACGATGTAAGTTTCTGATTGAGGGCATCTCCCGGATCGAAAATAAATAGGATTGTTCAAAATGATAGTGTTGGAATCCTGGGCATGAAGTCTTTTGTCTCTGGGATAGCCTTTGAGACCTGCTCCTTCCGTGAGTGCAGCTGACAAAGAGGCAAGCAAGAGGACAGGTAGCCGTGTCTGCTGCATATGACTTGTAGTCCCAGCTCTGCCACAGCTTTGGAATCTTGGGCAGTGGCAGAGGGTTATGTGACAGCGTCTATCCCCAAGAGTTCTTCCAGATTTTAAGTTCTGTGATTCTATCTTTTGGATAAACAGTATTTCCAGTCTCTTACCTTGACAGAGATACTAAGTGGGTCAACAAAATGTATGCAGATCTTTTGAGTTCCTCCAGAAAAACAATGTAAACAGAATCATTTGTTGGCACCCTGCAGTTCAGCTCAGATTTTGTGTGGGACACAGCAAGTCTCAGTGTGCACTTTGAGAGCTCCTTCCGGAGCAGGCCCTCCTTCCCCATAGGAGGCTGGTGTCAGTTGCATCACAGCCATTTCGGCTGTGTCCTATTCGTCAAGGGAAGCATTGGGAACGGGGAGGTGGAGCAACTAGCCTAGGTGACTCTGTTTGGCTTCGAGTTAATCTTATTATGTAAAGAAACAGAGAAGGATTTACTTTCAAAACCCCTTCTGATGGTGTGTAGGTGGGAAGCCATATCCAGTGAGATTTGCGAGAACAAGAGGAAATGGCCAAGTTTCCGGGAAGCAGGGCTGCTGTGTGCAGCTGTGTGTTCTGTGGCCCTACACAGGCACTTTGTTTTTAATTTGGAGGTCATCCTCTCCCTTTGGCACATGTGCTTCCTCTGTTTGTAAATGTGTAATATTTTATGCTCAAATTCCTATCTAATTTTAGTCTTAATCTAAGTCGGATTATAGAGGTACATATTGTCTTACTGTTATTTTACTGGTATTCAGTGTTTGATATCCCCAAAGTCTTGACTTGGATTCACAAGTGATTACATTTGTTACACTTGTCTTCATATCCAGGAGGTACATAGTTAGAGACAGAACCCACATTTGGCCTGAAAATAGTATTAATAGAAGTAAATGTTTTTCAAGCAGAGATTGCAGCCATATTTTTTGATATATGCCACTAAATCATGTTTTATTATGAGAATATTATGTTTAATTTTATTTAATGTTAAGGTGTTTATCCATTTTTCATTTCTTGATTTTTTAATGGAAGAACACGTTGTTATTATTATTATTCTTTTGTTTGTTTTCAGAAAGTATGTGAAGCCAGAACCCTACCTTGTCTGCAGGTTAACCTTATACATACTGTTTAAGTAGAAATTTCTGCATTTGTCTTTCAAAAATAATTTTTAATAATTTTAATTAAATTCTAAAATAGTTTACAATATAAGTTGTAAGCTGTTTTCAAATTTAGGTTACTCTTGGAGTAAGGAAGAACTCTTAGCTGAGAAGATATAGTTAAGTCTGAGTTTCTGAGTGAGCACAGAATTAAGTGAAGAAAGAATATACTAAAAGATTCACTGAAGGTGACATAGTCTGTAATATTAGCACCATCTCAGACACTTACTTTGTATATATTTTAAAGCATGGAGACTAGCTTGGAAAGGCTGGATGGTTGTTTGCTTTCATGAATGAGTTATAAGAGATAGTCCTAAGTTGCTTGCAGGCATCCAAAACAAATATTAGTAAATACAGCTTTAAAGAAAAGGCAAAGTGGAAGGACTCAGTGGCTAAAACATAGTTCAGCTGCCAGAAATGATTGTCTTTAGTTGTTTTTGGAGGACTTAACCCTAGTGGATCTAGGCATGGAAGTTGAGTTATAGACATGGGAGAATAATGGAGAACTGAGAAACAGGACATACCACCAATTTTTAAATGAAAGAGAAAAAAGTAGGATACCAGAATGCGTAGGTTAAGATATGTGACATTATGTTAAATACACAATAGATGTTTTTAGTATCATGTGTAAAAATTAAAGGCTGTTTGGTCTTTGAATGCTTCACCTTCCTGAGCCTTCGTTCCTTGCTCCTGAGAATGCACGGGGTTGCGCCACCTCGTGTCTGATGTAGAACTCCTGAGCAGTTTC
The DNA here is from genome assembly GCF_007565055.1 of Rhinopithecus roxellana. Taxonomy (NCBI): domain Eukaryota; kingdom Metazoa; phylum Chordata; class Mammalia; order Primates; family Cercopithecidae; genus Rhinopithecus; species Rhinopithecus roxellana. Next base: position 96,205,148 of record NC_044551.1, read on the forward strand.
CGTGATTTTACAAAGCCTGATGGAGATGATGTGTTGCTTGTGACAGGACCCTACAGCCCTAAAACATAGCCTTCCCTCAAGTTTATCTGAATCGTAGAGAATCAGTGTAGAGTTATTGGCAGTAACACCCTGATCAGAAACATTAATTGGCTCTTGTGTGGATTGGGGTGAGATGAGTGCTGTAGACAGGAGGGAGGAGGTTTGGTATACTTCTGAGAAAAAAATAAAAAGCAGATGGAATTAAATCTGTGGAACCCAAAACTAATCTAGGTGCTTGTATTATTTTTGCCTAACAAATTACCACAAACATAGCAGCTTAAAACACTCATTTCTTACCCCACAGTTTCTGTAGGTCAGGTGTCTGGATAGTTGGATTCTCTGTTCTGAGTCTTACAAGGCCATCGGGACTGCATTCCCACCTGAAGCGTGGGGTCCTGTTCAGGTCCCTTCAGGGTGTTGGCAGAAGCCACTTCACTGTGGTTGTAAGACTGAGGTCCCAGGGTTCTTGCTGGCTGTTGGCAGGGGTCACTCTTTTCTAGAGGCCACTCTCAGGTCCTTGCCGCACGGCCTGCTGCACCCTATGGCAGTTTGCTCTTCTGAGGCCAGCAGGTCGTCTCTCTGACACTGCACCTGCTTTTAAAGGCCTCCCCTGATGAGTCAGGCCCACCAGGGAAGTCTGCCTTTTGATGGACACAGAGTCAACTCATTAGTAATCTAATCATGGGCATGCTATCCCATCATATTCACTGCTCCCACCCCCCACCCCCAAAAGGATGATACAAGGGGCATAACACTGGGGGCGGGCAAATGTCCTAGGGCTATCTAAGAATTCTGCCTGCCACTGTGTTAGATACTTGCAGGTTGAACTAATGAATGAAAGCAAGGGAGGAAGGAAAGAAAGGGAAATAAATTAAAAGTCAGCTTTGAGTTCTGCCATGGCAAGGCTGATGCTTCCTGTTCCTTTCCTTCTTCCTGTGCATTTGACTGAGTGGGGGTGGGAGGTTGGAGGGACCGTAAGTGACTTCAGGGAGGCACCTGGTTATTGCTGGGGCTCACCCAGGAGAGGCAAGGAGGTGGGCTGAGCATACGCAGTGCAGATGAGATGGGCTCCTCCTGATGAGATGGGCTCCTCCTGGTGGGGTGGGTCTTCATGGGACCAGCATGGAAGATTCCAGTCCTTCCACTCAGGTTATTTGATGATGATGATGATGATGATGATGATGTTGTTGATGTTCCCGACTGCCTGTCTGATTGGTGTCACCAGGTTAGAGGAAGGGAACTTCTAGTCCTTTCTTCTGGAGAACCCCACAGCCTTGCCAGCCCTGCTAGTGCAGCTGTTTCTAGAAGACCTTGTGGAGGTTGAAAACCAGGGTGTTGCTAGTTTCATGCAGCATTCTGGCTGTGGACAAGACTTAACCCGAGAGTGGTGTGGAGCGTGGACAACAAACAGAATAATTTTACTTACGGAGCCTCAAGTTCTAATAAACCAGGAATCTGAATGCTATTTTTGAAACTAAGAGTGGCTAGATAGAAGGGTTTATAAAAGTAGTTTTCTTTTGCACAATACTGTTTTATTCCAAATTATGCATTTATAAGAGGCTGTAAGACATGGAATTTCTAATAATCACAACGTTATAGTTTAACATTGTCCCCGAAGCTTGGAGAAGCATTGCATCTTCACTTACGTGACTAACCTGTCTAGTCAATTGCCTTGGTTACCCAGCACCCTGAAAGGCTCCACCCTGAAGTGGAGGTGCTGGGTGGAGTGTTTCCACAACTTCCCAGCGTTCGGAGACGTGGAAGGCACAAGTGGCCGATGGCCGGGAAGTTGGAAGAAGGGGAGGAAAGTGGTTTCTGCAGCTCTCCTCCTGTCTTTTGCATTGCCCTGTGCTTAAAGTAGGAGTCCAGGAGTGAGGAACACAATCCGAAGACAAGCATCCTCAAAACAGGGAAAAACATCATAGGAAAGCTTTTCATAAACCCACAACTGCTGGGGCGTGGAGAGTTGAGGCACGTGAGACAGCTTTGGGGAAAACATGCAGAAATAGGAAACACGGTGTTGTCTTAACAACTCTGTCAGCCAGGTTTGTCTTGTTCTGCGCCCACAGTCCTTGAGGTATTTCAAGCATTTGGTCATTCTACCCTTGATAGCCTTCAGGAAGTGCACGGATGCCAGCCACTCCCGCTGTATCACAAATGCTAAGGGACCTCACTCCAAGGCTACCACTTGGAAGGTTAGAATGAGGATATTTTCTCTCAGTCATAGAAGGAGGAGAAAGTGGAGAAACTTGATGTTTGTGATAAAGGACAGGGACCTCCTTTTGTGCCGTGGGAAATTGAATCCTTGGGTAGCTTGTTGGTTACAGTGTAACTCTAGACTTCTGATGGACCGCCTCATTTGTGGTTGTCATACTGAAGATCTGTTTTACTAAGTGGCGTACTCCAGTTTTTTATTTAATGCAGTCAGCTGGAGAGTACTTTCTTAGTTATCTGTCGTGTTCTCAGAACTTTGTTCCCCTAAGATTTGTAGGACATGGCAAATAAAAGATACCACCCTTTGAGGAATTTGGTTAGGAAGGAAGACCTGAGTTTAGGAGATACATGTAGAGCCCCAGAGTGTTTTTCACTAAGTACAAGTAGGCAAATTATGTTGTGTTAGATACGATGCCATTGCATGGGGAGGGTTTAAGTCATCTGATAAGGACTCTAACTCTTAGGTTGTTTATTAATGCAGATATAAAATTTAGGGAAACAACTTTAGTATTGTTCTTTAGTCTTAATGGAAAGGTATGGTATAAGAGTTTTTCAGTGTAATGAAAAAGTCTCTTATGAGTAAAATTAGCATCTAGTTTTGCTAGTAGCATACTTGTTATATATTTGATATTCACAATGAGGACAGCTTGTCATTAATGCTTAGCCAAGTATTCCATTAATAGATGCCTATCAGCATTTGTATCTGAACTTTTGGGGGGATTCAGAGGGAGGGTGTGGGGGCCTGTGTGGAGAGGAGGCCAGGGAGCTGGGCTGTTCAGGGTTTCTCCTGGCCAATTTCCTAGTGGAGGAAACTGCACCTCCACTTCCAATAAAGGAAAAAAGAAAAACAGATTTGTTTTTATTACTGCCTGGTTGGGCTTGGGGGAAATGATATTTGTGTATTTTAATGCAATATTCCACACCTGGAGCTCTAATTCTGATGTGTTTTATGGGGCACAGAATGGACAGAAATCCATTCCTGATACCTGTGACAAAGAGAAAACCAACCAGAGCTGGAGACTGTTCCCTGCCAGGTGTTCCCAGCATTCTAAACTGCATGGGTGAGCTTAAGCTATTTTGGAAACGGACAAAATGAACTTCTGCAGCCACAGACATGTGAGCCTTTGGTTGACAAAAGTATGTCATGCATTTCGGAGTGCATATTAGGAATCAGGACAGATGGCTTGGGAGTGTCACACAGAAAGTGCACAGCATAACCGCAGCAGCACATGACTGAATTTCCTGGGTGCAAAAGTATTGAGGACTGAAAAAAGTCACTCAGTAGCCCATCTTGTGTTTTGGATGCAATTCTTTGAACTTCTAGAGTAGCAGACTCCATCAGGGAGGCCACATGTGGATTTAAGCAGATAATTTGTATAGGCACAAATCATATCATTTTGACTAAGTTTTTTGGAATGAAATTGATATCTGCTTTATCACCACTTGTATCTATTAGACTATTTTGGCTTTATACAACCTTACTAGGTAGAAAAAAAGGCTTTCTCTTACTAAGGTTGTTTGAATAGGCTGAGGCAGGAGAATCACTTGAATCCAAGTGGCGGAGGTTGCAGTGAGCTGAGATCATGCCACTGCACTCCAGCCTGGGTGACAGAGTGAGACTCCATCTCAAAAAAAAGAAAAGAAAAAAAAGAAAAAAGAATATACCAAATTCATAGAGTCAAACCATCCTGATCTCAGGCCGGGATAACCAAAATGAGGCAGAGAATTTTAGGTATGTGTTCATAAAATGAAAGAGACTTAAAATTTAGGAGTGTTTATTGAAGCTCAGACTTTCCTTCTTATCTCAAACATCCCTCATAGTATTTACATTTGTAATATTGATTATGATATATAGATTTATTTAAAATTAAAAATAGGTTTAAGATAAAATGAAAACACACTAGGGTATGTTTGATCTAGAACAGGAGTTGGGAAACTTTTTGTAAATAGCTGGATAAATAGTTTAGTCTCTGTCTCAGCTACTGAGCCCTGCCGTTGTAGTGGGAAAGCGGCCACCTCGTAGCATGGACACGGTACACATAAGATGGTGTGGCTGCCTTCCAGTGAAACTTCACTTACAAATGCTGACAGAGCGGAGTTGGCCTGCAGGCCCTCCTTTGCCACCTGCAGTACTGTTGTAAGGCCTGGAGGAGAGGGGATCTTTTTTCTCTACTGCTAGTCAATGAAGTGAAACTGTTACACATGAGCAGTCTCTAGAATCTGTCCTGGGAGTTTAATTGAGAGTTGGGGTTATATAATTTGACCATGTTGGAATAGCCCAGGTAATAATGCCTTTTTTGATAGGTTACCCTGTACCATTAGGAAGACAGCGTTCAAGACTGGGTCCAGCTGGTTCTTCTCTTTGGTGACAGCAGTGGTGACTCTGTTGGGCCCAGCTCCCCTGTTTATGATATATTGTGTAACACTCATTGTAGTGTCCTGAGGTGTGATTAACACATGCTGAAAACACTAAAATAGTGGTGTAACTCACAAAGAAGAAATGAAAGGAAATATGATTTATAAATATTTATTTAAATGTAGGAATGGTTAGGTATGACTGCTGAAACAGTGGTACTGAAATGCAGGTCTGCTTTGAGAGTATCATCTCTAAACCACTCAGCTGCCGCCTTCTTTGAGTCCATCTTGCTGTGAAAAGAGAATTAAAGAGGCACAAACTCCTTCTCTAAGCACCAACAGGTCCTAATGAAGGATTTGTGACCAGTCTGCAGATCACACTTTGAACTCCAGAAGATGTAACGTTTGCCAGCGCTTGCACGTAGAATCCCCTCACGCAGGAGGTCCTTAGAGGGGTCCTGTTGGCGACTCAGATATTGAGCCACTTTGCCACTGGTGACATGATTTTCTGAAGAGGTGGATAGTTTTTGGTACACTTCCAAACTGAAGTAGAGATTTCCTCCACTTGTGTGATAGTTCCTCTCCTGAAAAATGTTGTGTATAAACCTGTGCCCCAAAATGCATGAAATGGAGTTGGGTCTATGCTCAGGATTTTTGCTTACTGGAGAATATCTGGAAATTGGAAAGTCAGGCAAGATGTTTTGTGTGTGTGTGTGTGTGTGTGTGTGTGTGTGTGTGTGTTGATGAGAGGAGGCTGTCACACACAATGTCTGCCCCCCATCATTGTGACAACTGCAGATGCCCCCACAGATTTCCAAATATAAAATGAAACAGAGGAGCATGCAGGTGAGGATCTGGGAAGAGTGGTTACACGTGGGGATCATCCTTTCCTGTGATCTCATTGTGCGGATGAACTGCAGAGGGATGATAAAAGCAGCTGAACTCTCTCCTGTGCATCCTCAGAACTTCTGACTTGTTTTCCATGAGTCTCTTCTCATATATGTATATATTCATCTCTTCCTTTTTGCCCCCCTCCCTTAATACGGCCCCATTTTATTTGATCATTTCTCTTTTGTATTCATTCTCTAGGGTAGATTTTCTCCTCTTGCTGTTTCTTTATTATTATTATTATTATACTTTAAGTTCTAGGGTACATGTGCATAATGTGCAGGTTTGTTACATATGTATACTTGTGCCATGTTGGTGTGCTGCACCCATCAACTCGTCAGCACCCATCAACCAGTCGTTTACATCAGGTATAACGCCCAATGCAATCCCTCCCCCCTTTGCTGTTTCAACATTTTGGTGAGTCTTAATCATTTTGTAAGGTGTGTTGAAAATAATTTATACCAATCGTAACTAAAGCACTGGAAATGTGTAGTGTGCTGTTTCTAATATTACTGACTTGCTTATTGATTGTTTTTTGAGCCGGAAAGTGATGGAGTTATGGCCCCCGCACATCTTACTTCTGCGACTGGGGCTACCGTTAGTGCCCTTCACATGGGGTTATTGGAGGATTAAATTTGCAAGTTAGTGCCTGCAGATTACTTGCCAATGCCTAGTTCTTGTGTTTAGTTATTTACATGGTAGACATTACAAAGAAAGGAAAAAGAATTCTTGTCTTTGTTTACTCTTTTAACAATCCAAAGGTTTAGGAATTTACTTTGCTTTAACAACTCTCTCGGTCCTCTGGTGACCCTCTTATACTCAGTGTTGCTGAAAAAGTCTATTTAAAAATAATGGCACCTACCGCATCCATTTTTCCGTCTTTAGACCAGACTCTCTGATGGTTGGTGGATTTTAGTATTAAAGCTTTTAAATTTAAATTTAAATTTAGATTTTAGTATTAAAGTATTAAAGTGGAAGGGGTGTGACTGCTGTTGTATCTGAAACAAGAGTTAAGGTTATATTTTATGAAGCAGTTTTGGCTTCAACAGATGTTGGCTACTCACTTTTATGGATTTCACATTGAGTAGTAATGAGTCATAATCACTACTTAATTTTCCCAAACCAGAGGGAATATGTATTTTATTCTTGGACCCTCCAGACTGTCAATGAAGAGAGAAAACCTTTCTTCGGAATCAAGTTGAAAACCTGTTGTTAACACCTCTTTCTGGGCCTTCCTTGCTCTCCTTAGCAAGTTCATTGCTAGGGCCTGCCACTTCCCATCTTCTCTGCCTTGAGGCATAGAGTCATTTCCCAGTCTCATTCTCACCTTTGTGAGTTTATTTAATAATGTTATTAGAACATACAAAGTATGCAAGAATAAAATGTGTCATGATGACACAGTTACTTAAAACTTTTATTATTCAAAGTTATAGAAAGTTATATATTTTATTGTAGACTCTTAGTAGGTGAACCTTTCTGATCTTGGGGATTTCTTACATTTCCTTGGAGAGTTTTATGTAGGCATAAGCCAGTGACTTTTTTTTTTCCTGATTGTTTTCTCATACTATCATAGGCCATTTGCGGGGAATAAAACAAATACTCGTTGGGAGTCTGTATGTAGAAGATCATTCAGGCAAAAATTCTGGTCTTAAAGGTGTTACAGTCTACTGGAGAACATAAGGACTTAGTTACAACTGCAGCCACAGCCTCCACCAGCCCCTGTGATAAAGGCATGCATATGTTATCTCACTTAATCCTTTTGACAGCCCGTGGAGGGTAAGTCTTGTTATCTTCATTTTATAATGCTGGAGACTGAAGATGAGAGACCTGTGGTTGCCTAAGGTCATATAGCTGGTAGGGGCAGAGTTTGTGTTTTTGCCACAGTTCTTAATAGCATATTTCTGCCATATGGGGCTTCTCCCGGATCCTTGAGTGAGGCAGGCCCTCCTGCCATAGCCTCCGTTCCTTCTGCCTGCAATGAATACACCTTCCATACCACTCCCCCCAACCCCTCCAGTTAAGTTCTAATCATCATTTAAATTTCGTCTTTGGTGGTCTTAGGCGTTACTGTTACAGACAGGCATTTTCTGGCCCCTGCACCCTCTGTAATGCTCAGCTTTATACTTGGTTATGTTTGTGGTGTTCGTTGCTCTATTTGTCTGGTGTCCTGGACTCTAAGCTCCGCGAGGGCAGGAATTGTCTGGCATCATTACTGCACATGACGCCTGGTGGATGTACACATTTATTAAATGAATAAATGAATGGATGTTCATACTTTTGTCCACCATGTTTTATGCTAAATACATACAGAGTAGATATTGAGAGAGGCTCTAAGAGAGAGATGTGTATCCTTTGAGCTATGGATGACAAACTTAAAAAATTGCCCATGAAGTTAGAAAAGAATTGAGTATATATTTTTAATATATGTGTTAATATATACACATATTGTCAAAATACATGATATTGGCATTTTAAAGAGGATAAAAATATTTAAAACATAGAGTTTCTAATATGTTTTTCTGTATGTTGGAGGATCAACTGGTATCCAGGACCCACTACACTTGGAGCTGGGGTTGCCGGGGCAGGCCCTGTGGGAATACATGTAACTAAACAAGCTCCATGGCCACAGTGGAACCAGACTGCAGTTGATCAAAGCATGGTCGAGGGTGGGATGTGCTGGACTCATGCAAGGATGGGTGAGTGAGTGCGCGTCAAGATGAAGGATCACTGGGGGAGAGGTGGGGAGGAGGTTCACTGGAAGTCTGGGACTCAGCTGTGATTGAGGTCAGATACCTAGTTCAGGGGATAAGACCATATCATCTTGAAATGATGGGCTGCCTGAAGGGTCTTAAAGAATCATGGGTACGGTGGCTCACGCTTTTAATCCCAGCACTTTGGGAAGCCAGGGCAGGTGGATCACTTGAGCCCAGGAGTTTGAGACCAGCCTAGACAACATGGTGAGACCCCGTCTCTTAAAAAAAAAAAAAAAAATTTGCCTGGCATGGTGGTGTGTGTCTGTAGTCCCAGCTACTTGGGAGGCTGAAGTGGGAGGATTGCTTGAGCCTGGGAGGCAGAGGTTGCAGTGAGCCAATATGGCGCCACTGCACTCCAGCCTGGGTGACAGAATGAGACCCTGTCTCAAAAGAAGAAAAAGGAATCATGTAACTACCCCCACCTCCCCCGCCTTCTCCTTTAGCAAATATTTTTCCTTCCTTTCTTCCTTCTCTTTTTATTATTAATACATACCAAAACATGTATTTCTTATTGTGTCACAGTGGCACACTGAATCTAAAGTGATCCTCCTACCTCAGCCTCCTACAGGCATGGGACTCCAGGCGGGTACCACCATGCCTGGCTAATTAAAAATATTTTTTTGTAGCTAATGAGATCTCCCTATGTTGCCCAGGCTATTTTTTGTTTTGTTTTGGTTTTGTATTTTTTGTCTGTGTGTTTTGTTTTTTGTTTGTTTTGAGTCTGACTTTGCCATCCAGGTTAGAGTGGAGTAGCACAATTAGAGCTGACTGCAGACTCAGGAGGTTGCATACCAACCACACCCAACTACATTAAAATTTTTTTGTGTGCGGAGACAGGGTCTCACTGTTGCCCAGGCTAGTCTCAAACTCCTGGCTTCAAGTGATCCTCTCACTCGGGTCTCCCAAGGTGCTGAGATAGGCGTGAACCACCATGTCTGGCCTTGGTTAAGCTTTTTTATCCTATACCAGAGACATCTAAAAGATTTATTCCCTGTCGTCATTATTGCCAATGAGGTTCCTGTACAAAGACAATGTTGACTACTTTAGGCCCATAGGGAAATACTGGTAGTTTCAGAGTAGAATGAATGGCAGAGGATAAAAAAGTACAATTCAGTGGTGATAGTTGGACAAGCTGGGCAGTGGATGGGGTGCCAGGCAGTGGAGACCTTAGAAGCTTGTGGCAAGACCAGTGAGTTGAGGAAGTGCTGCTGCTTTTGCTAATCTGTGGGTAGGGTGGTAGCTGCCCTGGCATTTTTAACATTTCCTGTTGTTGAGAGATGGGTTAATAATGCGAGTGAGAGGTCTGATGCTTGCCAGAAGCAGATAGCCCCATGAGCAGGTTTTGCAGTCTCAGTAGGTACCTGTCTGAGGGAAGGTTTAACACCACAGTTGAGTTGGGGGAAATGTTTTGTGATCTGTATTTACAGAAGCAATATTAAAAAATTCAGATTTGGTGTAGTAAAGGAGTAAAATAGTGGAAATTGTTTCTGTTCCTACGTTACATATACAAGTAAAGGGAAGCCTTGTAATGCTTTAAGGATTGCAGATTGTGATGCAAAATGTATTAGCCTATTTCACAGAAGCAAATATGTCAGTCAATTAAGAGAAATGCCTAAATTGCCATGTCAGATCATTTCACAGAGGTGTGGAACATTTAAAAAGTATTTTATTTGCAAAAAGTATCTGAAATGACTTATTTTAAAGTTTTCATCTAATCTTCAAAACTAGATTATTTTCAAGGAATGTCTTTAGTCCAGAATGTTGATCAGAAAAAATTGTTTTAAATTAAAATGTATTATTTTTTCTTTTAAAATGTTATTTTATTAAAAAAGTATATAACAGGGGTTCTGCTTTGCCCTAAATTATAGTCTAGTAATTTGGAAATTTTGATCTAAATATTAGCGGAAGCTTTAAGAACATTTGTTCTCTTAATACCCTGACTATAGGGCCAGGCGCGGTGGCTCACGCCTGTAATCCCAGCACTTTGGGAGGCCGAGGTGGGTGGATCATGAGGTCAGGAGATAGAGACCATCCTGGCTAACGCGGTGAAACCCCATCTCTACTAAAAATACAAAAAAATTAGCTGGGTGTGGTGGCGGGCGCCTGTAGTCCCAGCTACTCGGGAGGCTGAGGCAAGAGAATGGCGTGAACCTGGGAGGTAGAGCTTGCAGTGAGCCGAGATCGCACCACCGCACTCCAGGCTGGGCGACAGAGCAAGACTCCGTCTCAAAAAAAAAAAAAAAAAAAAAAAAAAGAAAGAAAGAAAACAAACCAAAGTAAAAACTTGTTACCCTATACATCCTGGCATAACTTATTCAAAATATAAGGGAAACCTAGGAAGTGTGTTTTGCTATTTATAAAATATTTCTTTACAGTTTTTTTAATGCTTCAGAAGTATATTCTAAGCATTGTAATAGTCAACTTCTTTAATACAAACTAATATAAATTCCAGAAATAAAATTGATGAGATCCAAACAAAACTTTAGGCTCTGGGTTGAGTACAGTAAGTAAATAGCATGAAGTCAGAAGACCTGGGTTTGATAATTGCTTCCCGGCTGTATTGTCTCTAGTAAGTCTTCTAGTTTCACGTTTGATGCTGTAGTCTCTGGTTTCTAAAGTGTAGACAATAAATATGTCTGTTATACAGGATGGGTTTAGGCATGAAGTGAGTTAATAAAGTTTGGGAAAATAGTTTGAAAACTGCAAAGGTCTGTATTAAATGTTTGCTGTTACAGTTACAACTACTAGCTTTTAATGGCGGGATTTTGGTTGTTCTGCTAGGTCTGCAGGTGGTTGAATTGGACACAGAATGGAACTACACTAGACAGATGAGATCTACCGTGCCCTTACACGCATTTGAATTTATAAGCATGCATTTGGGAAACAGTTCATGGGAAAATTGGCACAAGTTTTTGGGTAGGAGATACAGGTTTTTGTGGTTTCACTGACAAAACTGTACATTTTAATTTTTATTTAAAAGCAATTTTTTTTTTTTATTAGAGTTAGGATCTCACTGTGTTGACCAGTCTGGTCTCAAACTCCTGGCCTTAAGCGATCTCCTCCCATCTTGGCCTCCCAAAGTGCCTGGATTACAGGAGTGAGCCACCATGACCCAGCCCTATAAAACTGTACATTTTCGATGAAACATAAAACTTATAATTGTAGATTCAACCAACTCACATAGTTGGTTAGATAGATCACCTACTTAACAAATAATTTGTTTGCGGTAGAAACCAAGCTTGTGTTACTGCGCTGTTGATTTCTGAGAGTGAAAGTCCAGTGACCTGGAATTGTGGTTTGGCCTGTGAGGATGCAGTGAAATAAAGCCTCCCCACCCCACTCTTAGAACATCACAGGTCCCCAGAAAGGAAAAATATGGTGATTAAAGTTTTTTCTTCAAATGTGTTAAACATTTTAGTGTTTTCATTTTTTCTATACAATGATAAAAATATTTTTTGAAAAACTTGTCCTGATTATTAAATCTTAAACATTCCTTCTTCAGGGCTTAGCCTTACAGTAAACTACTTGCCAAACTGAAGGTAATGAATACTTAAGTAACTATCTTTCTTCTCAGTACACCAAACGTAACTGTTGGGTTCAGAAATGATTTACTTAGGATATATGCACTTATTTTTCTAGAGGAGTACTGGACCAAGGTATTAAACATTGTTACCATTTTAGTTACTATCGTATATACCAAAACTGTGTGGTTTTAGGAGAGAAGAAGTAATACCTACTCAAAATGGTTTTTCCCTCATTCAATATATATATGTTTTAAATAACCAGTTACTCTTTTGTGTGGACTTATTTCCAAATAGCCTGTTTTGTGTAGCAGCTTTATTGAGGTATAATTCACATAGCATACAATTTCCCCATTTAAGGTATACAGTTCTGTGGCTTTTAGTATATTCATCTACAGAGTTGTGCAGCCATCACTGCAGCCAGTTTAGAACATTTTCAGCACCAGAAAGAAACCCCGCAGCCCTTAGCCTTCACCCCTCCAGCCTCCCCATTCCTTCCAGTCCCAAACAACTACCAGGTGACTTTCTGTCTCAGTGGCTTTGCCTATGAAACCACCAGTTTTTATAACCTGAGAGCGGTATCCACAGGGAAGCGTCTCAGCCTCTCCTGTGGCACTCTGTGATAACCTGCTGCACCTTTGTAAGCCTCTGAGAGAGGAATGGGGCCTGCCTGCTTGTCAGCATCAGAGAGTTATTCTCCCCTTTAAAGGAAGCAAGAGTTATTTTGCTTCGGTAGTACAGGCTGAGTATCCCTTATCCAAAATGCTTGGGACCAGAGGGGTTATGAATTTCAGATTTTTCTTTAAGGTTTTGAAATATGTGCAAATACTCCCTGTTGAGTATCCCAGATCCGAAAATCAGAAATCCGAAATGCTCCAGTGAGCATTTTCTCTAAGTGTCATGTCGACACTCAAAGTATTTCAGACTTTGGAGCATTTTAGATTTTGGGCTTTTGGATTTGGGACATTCAACGTGTAACTTGGTGTTAATGCGATTGTCAGTACAGTGATTAAGAATTACAGGGGACAGTGATACTGTGGGGCTGTTGTGAGTGTCATGTGACGGGGCCCATAAGAAATGGCTTGCATGTTACCTTGAACACCAGAGAATCTGGATTAGTGAAGGCAGGATGACTTGGCATGTGTGCCTGCTTGCTTTGGTGGCACGCTGGAGATGTTTGTGTATATATACGTGGCGTGTGCACACCTGCTGCCGACAGCAGTTGTTGGGTGGAAATCAACAGTTGTAGCCTTGACACAGATGGAAGTGAACGTGAATACAGTTGAGTATGAGGCATAAAACCCTCTACATTGACCAGCATGGTGTTTAAAATGCCTTGACTTAATGCCCAGGCTCAGCCATTTTCTCTACCTCTAAGTAGATCCTTTGATTGATAGATTCTTAGTTGGCCAATAATATTGATCAAGATTTGATAGCTAGGTTTTGAAAAGAGAAACAGGTTACAAGCTGAGCCCAAAATTGCTTGGTTTTAATTTAGAGGTTGCTACTATTTGAGGTAGAATTCATGACTCATCAAATTTTCTTCTTTCCTCTAACATTTAGCATTATTATTCTTTGTTGGACAGATTTACCTTAAGAATGTTATTCTGAGCAGCTATGTAGTCATTGCCCATATCCTGCCTTTTATCCACCAGAACATGTAGGAATTTCCCTTTTTTGTGTGTGTGAATTTAAGTGATTATAATATTTAGATGACATTAGAGCTAAAAAGTGAAATTTACACATGAGAAAGTAAAGTTTATGTCAGTTCTCTTGAAACAGTGTATGTGTAGTTGATTTTAGTAGGAATAAAAGTTAGAAAAATGCACAGATTTTGTTTTTGGAGGGATATGGTCCTGGAGGTGATGACTACTGCATGCTGGGAGGGACTTCCTGCAGCTAAGTGAAGAGAAGCATTCCAGTGTTTTCTTTGATGCAGATTTGAATGTGGTCATTAATTTGCTCATTATTTTAAAACATTTATACTGTCAATGATAGGGTTTTTTCCCTACTGCATGGTATGGTGTTAAGTAAACTCGAAGCCAAATATCTGCTGTCTCGTTTTTGTGCCAGAGCATTCGCAGCCTCCAGGGCTCCACCAGCCCACGTGGGCCCTCCTGGGTCGCTGTGGGCCCCGTGCACCGCCTGCAATGGATTCCTGCAGCTTGTGCACGGGACACCCGAGGAGATAAGGGGTATGAATCTTTCTCCTTTATGTTCCATGTGCATTTAATAGCAGACAATATTAAAGATAAATCAGTGTTAACGTAAGTTTTCATATTTCATCTTTTTTCTTTAAATAATTCGTAAAGTGCTACTTTAAATTAAAATCTTACAATGTAGGATCCTATTGGATGGCTCTTTTTAAATAGAAAAGTTTGGAAAAGCCCTGGCGGGGGGTGCAAATAAAATGTTTTCCACTTGGTCTAAAAGAGTGTTGTGCAGAGTTAAGACAAACCTGATTTTACATCCCACATCTTTGCCACCTGGCTGGCTGCCTTGTCAACTGTGTAGGTTAATTAATCCTTGCAAATCTCCATTTTCTTATGGAAAATAAGTATAAAAACAGGTACTTCGTTGGACTAAGGGAGTTGCCAGCTTGTGGTATCACTGCAGTGAATGGTGACGCTGATGAGGCTTGTCCTGTTGGACTTATTTTTCCATACACGATGGTAAGAGGTTACGTATAACCTAAGATTGTTGGCTCTAGGCTTGAGATATGCCCAGGGTGTTTTATATATGCAGTCAATCAACAGAGTTCAAAATATTGAAACATTCAAATATTAAAATACCAGGAATAATTTCAGAAGATAGAAGTGGTATTCTGATCTGTTATGCTAAAATATTTCTTTTTGATAGAAAGTCTAAAAATTACTTTGTAATTTTCTATCCTGGTTAGCAGTAAGGACTCAACCTCCCACCCCCTCCCCATTCTCAGTGCTTATATAAGTGTTCTTGAAAATGTAGTTATTCTTTTTCTATACTTAGTTGAAATGTATAGAATGAGAATTAAATGCAGTGAATCAAATCTGCAGTGTCAGGTTTCTTGTTTCCTTGGTCTCTTTACTAACAGAAATACGCAAGCGCAGCAACATGGGAGAACTAGCGTTCATCTCCCCACCCTCACAAACCCCTAGAGGTGTCATTCACGTAATGACTTGCATTCACTGGGCACTCCATTCGGAACTGATTCCCTATTTGATCCTCGCTGACCTCATCAGATGCTACTGCTCCACCTTACAGGTAGGGATTCTGAGGCATGGAGTGTTAACAGCCTGCCCAAGGTCACCTAGTTGCAGAACTGAATTCTGATCAGCTTGAGCCAACTCTTAAAAACCCACGTTCTTTCCACTATTGTCTGCGTTCTCGTTGCATGGAGGGATGATACAGGAATATGAATGACTTTATGAGATTTAGAACAGAAGCGCAAAATTCAGTTCAGCGATGAGGAATGGATAGGGAACTGTGTAGGATGTGAAAGGAGAACATTTGTTTTTGATCAGTAGCAAAGGCTTCATGAAGTTTGAGATGCCTTTAAAGACAGACGGATGCTTTCACAGGAGGGAACCGCCATGGGAGGAGAAGGAGTATTTTCTTGATTTAAAAGTATTCGTACCTAATTTAGAAGTTGTTTCAGGGTACCCTGTTTTTCTCACGTAGAACATCCCCTCGGTTTCCCTGTCTCTTCAGCGGTTCTTTCCTAGATTAGCTTTTGCCTGACTTTCCTTCCTTTGCAACCTCAGTTTTTTTTTGATTGTATGTCTAGTCTGTGACTAATAAGTTTTGAAATAGTAATAAAAAGAGTTAATGGGACTCATACTGGTTTGTGGAATGAGGCTTGAGAAACTAAGTGAAGCCTAAAGTTTATTTCCTTTTATGAACACAGTGTGCTTACATTGGTTTATTTTAACATAAACTATTTCTGAAAATGGAGTCAGTTATTATCTACTAAATGCAATTTGGTAGGGAGATTTCTTTCAAATCATGAGCTTCACAGTGGGGATAAAGGAAGAAAAGGGGGTTCTCAGTGGTGAAAAGATTGGGAAGGACTGATGTACTTATGTCTGTGAAAATCACTGTAAAATTTGAGCTAAGCTGTTACCCTGAAGCTATTTTCCTGTTCTTTTACATAACAGCAGATTTTCATTCTTCTCTTCTTTCCCTTGTGGTGAACAGTTGCATTTAAGCATTATCAGCATTATCAGCATTAAAAACATATTTGGGATGAAATCTAAGCCAAGCATCTGTTAACCAGTCAGCCACTTTCCAAAACCCTTTCAGCGGCAGGGTGTGGGCATCATTCCATGGGGTGCGAGTCTGCCATCGGAAGACTTGCTGCCTTCTCCAGAGAGCTGGCATCCTTTTGTGGATTTTCAGACAATACTTCTATTTCACTGAAGGTGAAAAAGTTCTAAACAAGACCTCAGTTGTCAATATTTGATAACATTTTGCAAGTCTACTAATTGGTTTGTATTTAAAAGGATGTGAAATTTGGGTGTTTCCCCCCCACCCCTTTTTTAACTATTGAAATGGTATTCATTAAAACTGTTGGCAAAATGTGTTCTGGAATTAATATGGTAAAAGGTAGAAGTTTACATTGTTTTCTTTTGAATCGTGAAATAAGTTTTTAGGAGAAGTTCATGGGTCCCTAGAGTGAGTCATTAAAATACTGGTGAGGTTTTTTAGGGAAATAGCATCGTATGTCAGTATGTTGAAAGAAACAAAAATGCCACTTGGATTTTTTAATTTATTTATCAGTATTAGAATTAAGGCTTTTAAAATTCTACTGACTTTGTTTTTGGTGAAGACTTGCTAAAACAATTTGAGAGTTTTCTTCGAAGAAGCATGTTTTCCAGATACCTTTTTTTCCATATGAGCTACAAGTATAGACATTTTGGGGGGCCTGCCTCATTTATATTCAAGTTTATAGTTATTGTGTCCTAGGGGTATCATAAATCTGCCTGATGATTTCATGATAGGAAATTGAATGATACTGATTTGGGGAAATGAGGTAGAAATTATGGGTGAGGCAGAAGCTTCTGTAATCTTTTAGTAATTGTTTGGTATGATCATACAATTTGTACGTAGTAAAGCAAGCTAGTGAATTAAGCTTTCCGTTATCAGATGCTATGGGAGCAGTCTGAGAAGGGAGTAATAGAGTCAGCTGTTGGTTCCTGCTTAAGACTAAAACATGTGCTTTAAAAATGTTCTTAAAACCTTTTATTTAATTGAAACTTGATTCCTACTGTAGGCTAAATTTTATATTGTTTTGGATATAGAGGCATTGCCAGCTCTAAAACTCTGATTTTAGGATGCTTCATATTTTATGTTATTTAAAATAGCACAATTTTCAAGAAGGCAAAACAGTAGCAATTCCAACATGGATTTGTTCACTTTGGGTTCTTGTTTCTTCTGTCTTCCCCCAGACACTCTATAATTGGATTTGCTTCTAGGTTTACATGTTAGGATATACCAGTTAGATTAGCAGTACAGCCTGTCAGTGCCAAAGATGTGGGACAAATTATATTCCATTGCAAGCTTGGAACTTTTTTTTTTTTTTTTGGTAGCAGTTCAGTACACTTGAATGCTATGATTTTTGAAATTAAAAGTAAATTATATTATTCCAACGACACTGTAAATATTAATTACACTGATCATAGTCACTAATGGTGTTTGCCATGTGCCAGGCACTGGTCAAAACCCTTGCCTGTATCAACTCTCATCCTTCCTACAGTGCTAGTAGGTGTGCATGTTATTTTACAGAGGTGGAGACTGAGATACGGAAAAGTTAAGTAACTTACTCAAGGCCACATACCCGCCAGGTGGCAGAGACAGGCCTGGAATCCAAGCAGGGAGGCCTTGCTTCTGTGCTCTTAGCCTCTGGGCTACTGCTGCTCTACTTCGTGCTTTCCGTTGACTAACAGAAAGCTCTTTTCTGCATCTTTACTGTGGCCTCAGATATGAATGTAGGTATTATATGTATATAATAAAGACATGCTAAATCATCTTAACCTACACATCTGAGCGCAGAATAAAGATCATTTATGTAAAACAAAAAGATACCAATCTTATACAAATCAGGGGTCTTGTCAATTCTTATGATTGAAATGTTGTTAAAATTGATAGACTTTTTTCTTTGGGGATCCTCACAAGAAGAAAACAGTGTTTCCTGCCAGGCATAAAGGAGTTTCTGGTTTTGTATCCATACTGTTTCACAAATGACTGTCAGGAGGAAAAGATGGTCACATGCTGCCCACTGCCGCCTTTTGAGACAAGGTCTCACTGTGTCGCCCAGGCTGGAGTACAGTGGCAGGATCATGGGTCATCGTAGCCTCCACCTGCTGTGCTCAAGCAGTCCTCCCACCTCAGCCTCCCAAATAGCTGGGACTACAGGCGTGCCACCATGCCTGCCTAATTCTTTTAAAACATTTTTTACAGAGATGAGATCTCACTGTGTTGTTCAGGCTATTTGGGCCTTTTGATTTATTATTTGATTGCTCAAAGTCAGCCAGCCCTTATATTCCCACTCTACTCTGCATTGTTGGAAGATAAACCAGAATGGGAAACACAGGCCCTGCCTTCTCTAAATCCCTCTCTACTCCGGAAGGTAAATTGCAGGTGAGCTTTGGGACGCCTTGCTCTGGCAGACGGAGCAGACACACGCAATGGTTGGCGGCCCAGCCAGGGAGTCCCTTCTCTCACAGCCACATCTGCAAAGACAGCAGGGCTTGGTGGGAGACTTTATCAGGTCCCACAGTGTGAAGAGCTCAGGAGGAGCTCAGTCTTGTGTTGAAGCCAGCGAAGAATTCCAGGCACTCCCACTCCTGCCATGGCTCTTTCCTGCTGTTTCTGTGTCCCCTCTCCGGCTCCTGGGATTTTGGGTGTGTCAATGTCCTGGTCCCTGCCTCTGCTGTTAATCCCCTCTCCCTCTCCATTCATGTGTATCTTGCCTTTTTTCTCAATGTTTTGCTCGCAACTTAGACATGAAATGCTCTTTAAAAAGTTAAATTTAAACTTGATTAAAGATTATATTCCTTATTGCAAGTAAAATCCCACCCCTCCCCCCAGTTCAGTTGTTTCTAGCTTGGAGTCCTTGGCTGATCCTTATGTCTACGGTACTTGGTTAAGTTTCCATGTATCTGTTATAATGGTAACTTTTATTATGAGAGTCTCTTCAAATAATTAGAAAATGATTTTTGGAAAGGTATACGTCAAATAGAGGTCATAATGACAAAACGTAATATAATGAATGTAATATTCTGGATTTTAAAAAAATTATTCCATAGGAGGATATAAGCCAAACGAGTTTTTCTCCAGCATTTGTTTTCCTCATACATTCATAAGGCAAACATATGGGATGGAAATAATTAGGTGCATTAAAAGATCATATTGACTTTCTGTGTTGGCATTTTTTCTTTAATTGTGTACATTTTTCATGAGTTTTTGTCTAGTATGATCCATTTTTGGTATAGGCATGCCAGTAGCCTAAAGCTTTTAATTCATCAAAGAGAGGGTATTTCTAGAAAAATAGCAAAGGCCTCATAGGAGTCCACCACTTGCTGTTCAGCAAACTAGCTAGTACAATAACAGGGCCATATGCAGGGCCATGCGTGGCAGAAGAGCTTCTCTTAGGGAGGAGTGACTCAGGTCCTGCAACCAGGACCTGCTTGGCTGTACAGCTCAGCGACCGAGGGGAGGCAATTTAGCATTTTACACTTCGGGTGCATTGCTTAAAATAAGGAAAATAAAACATTATGGAACATTTTGAGGTCTTTGGGTAGTACACTTTAACCTAGGGATTGATCTTTTAGGTTCATGAAGGGAGATCTTAATAACTTAAAATTATAATCTGTTTTTCACAAAGATATTTACAAGGTTGTGTTGTATTTTGCATTTGAAGTTGCCAGTTTGGGGAATGCACTTTTAAGTTGTAATTTCCTGTTTCATGCATAGGATTTCTGATTGATGGTTCGGCACTGTCTGCTGTAAATGGGGCAAACGTCATGGAAGAGGCTATCTTTGAAGCTATAGAGAATGTAGAAATTAGATGCTTGCTTTTGAGACTATTAAAGATACTGGGTTTTCATAGTAGTATGTAGAATACTTAGAAGCACCTTATGGCCAATTTTTCCAAATTGGTTATTCACATTCTAGAACATGATTTTTCTGTAGAATTGTTATCTGTATGGCTAGGCTCTCAGGCCAGCCCTAGAAATTGTCTTGTCCTATAATTTTGCTGAACTGCAGTACTAAGAATGTCAGAGAAAATAAGCATTAATTATTAAAATAAATTTGAAATTCTGCTGAGCTTATGGGACCATGTTTGACTCCTCACCACAGCCCATAGTGGCAAGAAGCGGCACCTGGGAACTCCACGTTCCACTCCTTGCCATCAGCCTGGGTTGCAGCGGGTCCTTGGTGTATTCAGGTGGAATCAGTGAGGATTGGGTCAGGCTCATACAGGGAGGTTGCAGTTACTGGAGCAGGGAGCACAGGGTAAATGAGGTTTCAGGTCTGTGAGAGGCATAGGCAGAGGGGGTGCGCTGCAAGGGCAGCTGGGGGAGGTATAGCCCCAGGAAGAGTCTGAGATAGGCCCAGGTGGATGCAGCTCCAAGTTAAGTACTTGAACATCAGGAGCTGTGCATCCACAATTCTCTACAGCAAACACTAAAATATTACTGACAGACTTGGGGAAAGCCAGCCAGTTTTTTGAGTCGATGAAAAGATAGCTTTTGCCGTGATCAACTTCTCTAATATTGTTCCTGTGTACGGGTTTCACTGTTCTCAACTTTGAACATCCACTCGCCGTTCTGTGGTATGCCCATTTATCCCTAGTATTTAAATTAGGTTATTGTGAAAGCTCCTTTGCACCTGTTGAAAATGCTGGCACAGTTTCTCCATTAGTAAACCCTAGAAATCTGAGCTCTCTTTCACTGAAGTTTCTTATTTCAACTGGGACGTTCTTCTTGAATGTGTGTGATAGGATCAGTGTACAGTTTTCAAATGGTTCAGTCTTTTTCTGCAACCACAAAGTTTCTTATTCAGGGGAGTGCTTGCAGTTCTCTTCATTCCCCTCCTCCACTTTTGGATTAAGAAAAGAAAGGCTTATATTATTTTTGAGGCAGCTGCTAACAAAAACCTTGTTTTCTTGAGAGCTGTGCTTGTCATTGCTTAAAGATAGTGTATGTCAGACCAAGCTGGTGACAGTTCTACGCTACTGAATTGGAGATGCCTCGGCGTGGAGAGTCTTGTCTGCAGATCAGTGGCCTTTGCAATAGACACACTCTTCCTGACCATTTCTGCTGCCCTGAGTGGACTGATTGTGAGGCTGTCTCCTCCTGTGCACACAGAGGTCCCTGAGAAGAACATGGGGCACATGGAGGGCAGGCATAGATATTCTGGCCAGTGCCACAGATCCAGGATAGCTGGTGACCCCTGGTGTGCTGCCATCATTTCCGGCCAGGAATTTGACCTTCCCAAAGCACGGTTTGCCAGGTGATGTCCATTCCAGGTAAATGATACAGGCAATGGAATTCGATGCCTATTTCGGGTGTTGAATATTTTTGATGTCTATTCCATTTAGGACAAGATTGAATCCTCCTAGGTTAGAGTGTACATTCAGCATTGCTTATTATTCT
Organism: Rhinopithecus roxellana; assembly: GCF_007565055.1. Classification (NCBI taxonomy): domain Eukaryota; kingdom Metazoa; phylum Chordata; class Mammalia; order Primates; family Cercopithecidae; genus Rhinopithecus; species Rhinopithecus roxellana. The sequence continues at coordinate 96,226,556 of NC_044551.1, forward strand.
GGAAGTAACTCCCAGTTAATGATATAAGGGGAAAAACAGTCATTATCCACTCCCTTGATTTACTTAAATCCCTGATAAATTTTACTTCCCCTCTCACCTTAAACCATTTCTTCTATCTGATAAACAGTTACAGTTTCGTTGTATGCTTTGAAACAATTTAAATCAGAAGGTGAAAGTTCAAAATAAACAATGCCTTTTAAAGATAGAAAATAAAACATAATTTTAGGATCAACAGTATTAAAGTTCTGCTACTTCATTTCTCTTAAATTTACTAGCCGTCAAACTAGGGGGAACTCCGGGGTTTAATTCAGGGCCGGAGGTACATGTATTTGTGGAACTTTGTTAATATTTTAAAATACGAAGTCTGTGAATAACGTCACATAACCTCTTTACTGGAACTTGGAAAGTGCAGCCAGGAACGGGCTTCACTTTCCCTGTCTCTGCTCTTGGTCACTTCTCAGGCAGATCCTGTGGCTGTCACTTCTCTTTTGGATATTGGAACAGTCAGTGCTGTAGGCATTAAGAGCCCAAGCCAGTCTCAACCAGAATGTCACTCTTTCACCCACTGGAAGACCTCTTCTTCCCAGCTCAGGCCTGCCCCTTTTCTGTGGGCCAGCCTCCGGGAAGGGGCTGTATTTCTTCCGCTTCCCTCTCCAGTCACCCTTCGCCTCCTGTTCCCTGTGGCTTCTCCATCTTGGGGCTAGGGATAAGGAAGAAGGAAAAGGGTAACACTCTTTTGACTCAGCCATTCCCTGCCGTTCTCTTGTGCTCTGCTTCTGTCTCTGCACCCGTCTCTGGTTCTTCAGAGACACCCCCCACACCACCTCCTGCAATGTTCTTGGCATGGCCGGTGTCCACTCCTGGCCACCTTTACCACTCGCCTTCACAGTGCACCCCGAAGGTGCTCCCCTCTCCGCCCTGCTGGATGAGTCCCTTTGCCTTGCGGGCAGTCCTCCTGGCTTTACTCCTTGGTGTTCCTATGTCCACACCAGCAGTGTGCGTCCTCCCAAACTACAGGTAGCAGGCCACTGCTGTCTGTCCCACCCCCCTACCCTTCCCCACAGCTCAACCTGCTGAGCAAGGACTGGCACCTGCATTGTGCAGGCCTGGTGGCCTCTCAGTGAGCTTTCTCCACATGCGTCGGTGTTAGCCTGTGTGGTCCCTTCCCTCTACTGCCCTCGGCTGGAGCATGGGCCAAGTCGAGACATGGAAATGTCCTGTCACTGTCACAGCTGGGTATTGTATGCTGTAATCCATTGTTGTGATGTGTGGATGTAAACTTCAGAATTAGGGGCAAATTAGCCTGAACTATGAAACAGGTTAATATGCATTTCAGTTATTTCCAAATGTAGAAATATACTTTTAAATGAGGGTTTCAGCTTTAAATGAAGTCTTACTAATTCGTATATCCTATTATGGTAAGATATAAAAGTATTTTAAGGAATATGTTCTTTTAGATTAACTCAAGACTTGAAGTGATGTTGAAGAAACTCTGGATCATTTGAACCCTGTTTGGGAAAATTTAGTGAATTTTATGGTAGATTTCTTATAGGACACATACATATTTGATTGGTATATGCCATATAAGATTTTGCATTATATTGCACTTAAAATACGTGTTAATTTTGTTTTAGGATGTTATAGTCTGTGCTAAGAAGAGCATGCTATTTTGACAGTAAAGTCGATGAATTGGAATACATGGGCTTAGATACATAAATTAAATATAGAGAGGGAAGCAGAAGAAATGTAGACCACTAGGCGGGGCACGGTGGCTCACACCTGTAATCCTAGCACTTTGAGAGGCCGAGGCAGGCAGATCACGAGGTCAGGAGTTCAAGATCAGCCTGGCCAATATGGTGAAACCCCATCTCTACTAAAAATACAGAAATTAGCCATGCATAGTGGCATGTGCCTGTAGTCCCAGCTACTTGGGAGGCTGAGGCAGAATAATGGCTTGAACCTGGGAGGTGGAGGTTGCAGTGAGCCGAGATTGCGCCACTGCACGCCACCCTGGGCGACAGAACGAGACTCTGCCTCAAAAAAAAAAAAAAAGTATAGACCACTGCCCCTTTCTTGTGGCTCGGTTATTGGCTACCATTTTGCCTTGTTTTTAGCTTATGAGTGTGGGAAGTTTCAATGGGTCTTGTACTTCATGGTATATTAGGAAATCATAGAGTTAGGAGTTGGTAATGCACCAAGTTAAAATCATCAAAATTAGATTTTGAAGGAATCATGCTTTAATGTTATATTACCTTTCCACTTAAAACATTGCAAATGGAATGTCAAACCTTAGGCATTAGGTAACTGAACTCTTACAGCAAACCCTTTTGTTCAGACAGTTGCTCTTGCGAAGTGTGTTGAATGCATTTTAGTAACATCCACTGCCAATTTGAAGTGACATTGAGTAGATTAGGAAAGTAAAATAAAGTGATTTGATCCATTCATTACTTGAATGGTTAATTTTATGTTGAGTGTGTGGATTAAATACATCCGGGGCCCCAGGCAGTGTCCCTGCACCTGCTGCGGTAGGTGAGGAGGACAAGGCCTGCCTGGAACAGAAGGCAGCTCGGGGCCTGGGAGTCAGTTTCCTGAGGGGAGCCCCTTGCAAGCGCTGTCCACGAAGGGGCCCCCAACTGCTGCCCACCTTTCTTGTTCATCCTCCCTCATTGTCAGGAACTGCTACACTGGGCTCTGCTTTGGAACAGGTCATCAGAGCTGACATTGGTGGACACTACTGGTGTGCCAGAGTGGTGCTCAGTGCTTTACAGACTTCTCCTGAAATCCTCAGAGCAAGCCCACGAATAAGAAATTCTGAGCCCCGTTTGATGGACAATGGCTCCAAAGCTCTAAGGAGGGTATTAACTTGGACATGGCACTTCTGGGGTTTGATTCCAAGCCTGGCTGACTTCCTGAAGGTGGTGATCTCTCTCACCAGACTGAGAGCCCTCAAAAAAGATTTGCTGAGCTTCTGTCCAGGTGAGGTACTATGCTCAACACGGGGGTCCAGGTGAGCTAGATGTACATAGTTCCTGCCCGAGGTGCCCATAGGTTGAGAATAGATGGGCAGTCTTGGCAGTGCTAACCTTGGCTGGAGACAGGCTGACTTGTCGGTTTTGCGGATGTGTGGCTTTTCCTGTGAAGGAAAACAGTGGAAATGTACAAGAGAAACAGAAATGGAGTCTTGTTGGTAAACAGACTTGGAAAGGTTGAGAATGATTTCTGATTTAGTTGATTTCTGAGTTCCAGAGCCATCCTGAAATTCCGTATTGCGGGAGGTTGTCCGTAGGAAGCTGATGGCAGCCAGTCAGTGGTTAGGCTTACCCATTTGCTACTACCCACCACTCCAGGCAAATGCCAGTTTACAGAGTGAGTGGAGTGGGGTCGGGAGGGAGGCACCATCGTTGCTTCAGCTTGAAAGATAGCTGAACTTTCTGGACTTTCGAGGAGTGAATTGCCAATGGAGAATGGGTTCGCGTGGTTCAGGCTTCGTTTGTTCCTTTATGTAAGTTTAATTTGCATGTGTTGAGGTTAAGCAGCTGGTCCGACCCCTTGGCATAAATACTTTGTCGGATGGTGAGATTGAGAGCAGCTATAAAGGGCAGGCATGTTTACTTGCAGGACACATTTTGTGAGCAGGTTTCTTGGTGATAACGTCATTCTGAGCTGATGCTTGCCTTGCTGGTTTAACAGAATTATGTAAAAATGAGCAGAACAGCATTCTGGACCCGGTGACAGCCCTGCATGAGGATTGATTTAAAAACCTGCATCCTCAAGCTGCCTGACACCCAGAGCAGCTTCATTTTATGGTGGGAGAGAACATGGTGACAAGGTATAAATCACCCACCCTCAGAATGGAAAGCTGGAGTGATCTGGAATGAGAATGCATGTTCTGCTGATTTTCATACCAAGTTCATAAAAAGACCAGTTTTCCCCCTTTCCACTTTAGCAATTATCCTGTTAAACAGTGTGCTTGAAAAGGCACAGGGAAATGACAAATATGAATTTGTTAGAGAAGTCCAGGCTGCTTTATTGTCTCATCTTTTGGAGCAGGTTTTATTTTTGACACAAGGGAGAAATAAGGGCAGTTTACACCAAAAGAAACTGCAGCCCTCTGTAGCGCCGCTCTGTGAGGTGTTTAAACCGGCGAGCAGTTGCTCCTCCTGCAGTTCATCTTTGCACAAAGGAGATGATGTAATCCCTTTAGCTGCTGGCCACGTGGCCAGCATGCCGTCACTGTCTTCACGGATACCTCTGAGCCACCTCTGCGCTGCCAGCACTTGATCGGCTCAGAGTGACTGTGCGTTTGTAATTAAATTGCATTTTCCTGGCATGCCTGCTCCCCCTGGCCAGGGCTGTCCCTCATCTGGGTAGGCCTGTTAATGAGGGCAGTGTGTGGCTGGCTTTACAGCTGAATTGCAGTGGTAGCTTTTATGCAGAAAAATGACCAGAGTAGCCTCTTGTACAGCGCTATGGAGCCTCTCTGTATGCCCACAAATTAGCACTGGGGGAGGAGATGCTCTGTTGCCATTAGCAACCACTTGCCTATTTATTAGAGGAGTAAAATACCCAAAGCTTGGGCTTTTCCCTCCCTTCCCCTGCTTTCTCATGAGTTGTGAGGGCACCCGAGCCTGTACACTCGAGAGGGATGGAGAGGCTGTACTGTGTTCAGCTGTGGGTACATAGAAGCACATCCTTTTCAAGGAAAACTGAATCCTCCTAGTGGTGCTGTTTTTTGGTTGTGCCTTTCTCTGTGGTCACCATTGCATCCTGTTTGATTTAGGGCAGTTTGATTTAATAGCTGCCATGGATAGTGCCCAGATTTGCTCAGCTGAGTTAAACACTTTGCATGCATTTTGACACTGAATTCTCCAGCAGCCTTTTGAAATACATGGCTTACCAGGAGGAGGCTGCAGCCAGGAGAGGTGAAATGGCTTGCTCAGGCCCTTCCATGTCAGAAAAGGGAACACACAGAAGACAGAGGAAGGGTGAGGGGAACCCTTTGAATTTGATCCCTGTTATTTTTTTCTTTAAAGAAAACATGAGATTTGGGGTGAGGGGTGTGAGCCCTCAGCCACTGAGGCTTGATGAGGCCAGGACGGCTTTCTGCTCTTGGGCCTGGCTTTCCTGAGGATGGTATTATCGTGATCAGGTGCTACTACGTGTCAGATATAAGAAGTTACAAGGTTTCCTTGGTTTCATAGTTGATGATTTTAAAAGTGAAACTGTCTTGATTGTATTAGTAGAACCTCTTAGGAACACAAAGGAATGGCCCAGGCTTCCAGCCCCATGCCTCTAGGGACCTCTCCCTTAAGCTGTGTCCCTACTGATTTTGATCAGCACACACGGGCAGCATGTAACCTGACAGAGCCTGACTCCTATAAAATTAAAAATCATAGCACCCAAATCCCAGATTCTTAAACTACCATGGTCTTTGTAGAATTTGGAGATGGAGTGAATTGGAGATGGCAAGGAGCACTTGTTGGTGCTGCCACCATTGTGCTGGGCCTGTGCATCTGTTCCTTCCTCTCCACTAGCCACCTGCAGCCTTGGGGCACCAGAGGCTGGGCAGCCTCTTTGTAAAGGCCCCTCTTTCTCCCTCTGGATGGCGTAGGCTCCTCACTGACTGGGTGTAGGGAGAGAAGAGGTGGGGCGTCTTTTCATTTATTGAGCCTTCACCCTTGCTCACCTCAAAGCTACCCTGGGAGGTTGGAACAGCTGGGGCCTTGAATTCACCTGCAGAGGGAAGGTGTGAGGATGGGGTTGGCTTAATTAACAGATGCAGCAGGTGTCAACAGAAGCCATGGGATCAGGAACAGATCATTTGAGAAAGACTGCATCTGTTTTCTTTCTACAACCTGAGAGGAGGCTGAGGTAGAGGTGACTGGATGTGACTACATTTGACCAACTTTTGAAATGACAGTGGAGCCTTACCAGATGGTTTTGAAAGAGACAACTTAAAAAAAAAAAAAGCCCTTCCAAAGTTGTGGTACCTTCTTAACCAGATGCTGTAAAATACATGACATTGAAACAATAATCAGTTTGGCTTTGTTTATACTTGTTTACAGAAGAAAAAGCTTACTTTCTTACTGTAAACTCACCGTGGCAATTTTGTGCCTTGTTCAAGATTTTTGTCTCATTAAAAATTAAGCATCTTTTATGTAAGATTCTTTGCAGACACTTCGGTATGTCAAGGCCTTTGCTTTACATGCCATGTCTGTTGATAGATCCAGTTGCTTTTCCTTCCTGATAATTCTACATCGATTCCTCTCTCACTGTCTCTCCAGCTGTGGCCTCACCGAGCACCTGGCCACCATACTAGACTTCCTGTCCTGCAGACTTGCCACCTTCTTGGTGATTTTCAGGGTGGCTGCTCAACCGTGTTTGCTGTTAGGTGCCCACTGAGAGGCAGGCCTTGTAACTGGCCTGCCACGGGATGTCAGAGTGGCAGGCATGCCCCAGAGGTTGAACTCACATTCTATAACAGGTCTCACCTGTATCCTCGAGGAACTTCATCTGTGTCCTTTTTCAGTGGTACCTGTGCTTTCTGTTGCTGCTTCTCTTAAAAAGAACAAAAGATGGCAGGAGAGCCCAGGAAACGATTAAAACCATCCCTGAGACATCTCCTTTCAAACTGACCTTTCTAGATCTGAAGTACTCCCTTTAAATGGGGTTACTTGCATATAAACCAGGAATATAGGTGTTTATTTTTAAACCAGAGGGCATCATCCTTCTGGAGCAGCCTGGCCCCGGGCTTTCTGCAGCTCACTGACAGGGGAGCAGAGGGACAAGGTTGTGCAGCCTTCTTGCCTTGGCCAGCCTCCCTAGGTGCCATTCATTGGGGGAGAGGTTGAGGGGAGTGGAAGGAGGCAAACCATGGGGGAGTTGACCCCAGGGCAGACCCAGCAAGACGGGCTTGTATACTTGGGACTCCTGGACTTGCAGTAGCGCCATGCACACTGCTATCATTTCGCCTCACTGGGGCAGCCTGGCCCCAAAATTACAATTAGCCATTCATTTAACCAGGGAAATAGCTTCTGTATCAGCACAATTTTTAGTCACTGATGCAAGTGACTCTGGTCGTATCACTGTTACTCCAGCAATAGTCAAGACAAACTTTGCTCAAGAAAAGGAAATGCTGATTTCAAGGAGGACAGGAGCTCTGCACTTGCCATGTGCACCATGGTCTTCTGGGTATGGGAAGAAAATAGAAAAATCTTTTAAGAAATACTTATTTATGGCTTATTTTTAAATGCCTATTTAGGGGTAGGTGTTACTACATACATACTATACTAGTACAGTATAGTACCTGTGTAATTTAGGATTGAGGCTACGTAGTGAAATTCTTTAGTGATAGTATTTTATTTATTTATTTATTTTTGAGACATCTCTCACCCTATCACCCAGGTTGGAGTGCAGTGGCATGATCTCGGTGCACTGCACCCTCTGCCTCCTGGGCTCAAGTGATCTTCCTGCCTCAGCCTCTTGAGTAGCTGGGACCACAGGCATGTACACCGATGCCCGGCTGATTTTTTTTTGTGCAGACAGGGTTTCGCCATGTTGCCCAGGCTGGTCTTGAACTCCTGAGCTCTGGTGATCTGCCCGCCTCGGCCTCTCAGAGTGCTGGGATTGGTTACGGGCATGAACCACCACACCTGGCCAGTGATGGGATTCTTGATCAACAGTGTTTGAAGAGTGTGCCCTTAAAGTGGTCGTTCTCAAAGTGTGGTCCCAGGAACCCCTTGGGCTCCCTAAGACCTTTGTAGGGAATCTCTGAGTTAAAACTATTTTCACAACAGGCAAACTAAGTCTTAGCTAGCTATTTCTCACTCTCATTCTTTCCAAAGTGTATGCTGAAGTCTTCCAGAGGCTGCCTGACATGTGACATCACAACAGATCAAAGACAAACATATGTGAGAGTTTAGATGAGTTCTCTTAAACCACACATTAAAGGGAATCTCCAGAGTGTGAAACAGTGCTGGCCTTCTTTCTGATTTTTTTTTTTTTTTTGGGAAAAAGTATTTTATGTTAATATGTAATGAATTTATTATTACTTAGAAGAAATTATTTTAAAAATTTCTCTCAGATTTAATTTCTAATATGGTAAATACCCATATGAGATATCTAGATATTAGGTTGACAGAATAGTAAAGTAAGTAATAAATACAACCCACGTAAAGCAAAAGTTTACAGAAAGAAAAGGTTACTTTCTTACTGTAAACTTGTGGCAGTTTTGTGCCTTGTTCAAGATTTTGTGTTATTAAAAATTAAGCATCTTTTATGTAAGACTCTTTGCAGACACTTCAGTATGTCAAGGCCTTTGCTTTATATGCCATGTCTGTTGATAGATCCAGTTGCTTTTCCTTCAGTAGTTCCCCGCCCCCGCCCCCCCAAGATGGAGTCTTGCTCTGTCACCCAGGCTGGAGTGCAGTGGCATGATCTCGGCTCACTGTAACCTCCGCCACTCAGGTTCAAGCAATTCTCCTGCCTCAGCCTCCCGAGCAGCTGGGATTACAGGCGCCTGGCTAAATTTTGTGTTTTTAGTAGAGACGGGGTTTCATCATGTTGGGCAGGCTGGTTTCGAACTCCGGGATCCTCAGTAGTTTTTAAGAGGTATAAAGAAGTCTTGGGCCTCAAACCCTCAGGAACTACTTGCTCCGTGGAGGACCGTGATCGCCTTGTCTGGGTAGTGCATTCTAGCAATGTGCCGTATGAGGTGCCTGGAAAGGAAGGATGCAGGAAGGGGGGAGTCCTGTGGATGGCCAGGCCATCTTTCTACCATTGGTCTTGGCTCTGTCCTCCCTTGAGAAAGGCAGGAAGGTTTTTGGTCTCCACCCTCCTCCTCCTGTTTCTTCTCCAGCCACACCAGTAGCATAAGTGGGTTATTGTATATTAAACAGGCTTTGGTGGGCTCCTCTCAGGCCCTAATACCAACCTGTAGCATTATTTCTATGGGAAAAAAAAAGTTTTAAAATTGAGAAACAACAGTCTTCTTAGCAAAGTTTTGGAACCCAGACCACTTGGAGGTTGGAGACTGAGTGTATGGGCAGGTATCCCCAGCGGTTCCTTTTTGGCACTTACTTGTAGTGAATCTTAAATGGGAGGCACTATTAGAGGAATTCAGTTAAGACAGAAATAGAAAGGGAAACAATGGGGTATCCTGTTCTTTCAGTCTCACACTTTTAAAGCAAAATATGAAAATCTAGTTTGCTGTTTTATTAGTTCAGAGAGTTTAGACTCCAAAATTGATTTCAGATTAATCTCTTGTCCACTAATATGCCTGTTTTTGTATTCTTCTTCAACTCATTTGGTAAAAGGTAGCAGCAAATGGTTGGATCCTTAAATACATAGACTGGTTTGACGGACAATACACGCTTTAAAGAGGATGTGGAGTACAATCATTTGGGAAAACAGTTTGATATTAACTCATAAACTTGGGCAAGTGTGTAAACACTAAGCCAGCTGTTTAACCCTGACATATCTCTAGGCCTAGAGATACATTGGCAGTGAGTTCTGGGGGAGCGGACGGGGCTGTTCATGGCAGCGTTATTTATAATAGCAAAAATGAGAGACAAAACAATTGTTCACTTACAAGATTGCCAAAATAAATTCATGTTGTAGTCATCGAATGGAACACTATGCAACAGTGAAACTGTATTAAATAAAACTCAGCACGCACATCAGTGTAGATGAGTCACGCAGACTGGAGGCAAGTCATGGGAGAACGCAAGTACAGTTCCAGCATCCCTTCTCTGAAACGCTGGGCACCAGCAGTGTTTTGGATTTCGGATATTTTTGGATTTTGGAATATTTGCATATACAAAATGAGAGATCTCGAGGATGAAACTCAAGACCAAACACAGAATTCATTTATGTTTTGTATATACCTTATACATATAGCCTGAAGGTAATTTTATATAATATTTTAAATAATTTTGTACATAAAGTTTTGATGTGCTTTGATTGAGACCTGTCACGTTACATCAGGTGTGGAATTTTCCACTTGTGGTAGGGTCATGTCGGTGTTCAAAGACTTTAGGAATTGGGAGCATATCTGATTTTCTGATTAGAGGTGTTCAACCTGTAGCATGATTGCATTTATATAAAGCTCGAAAAAGGCAACACAGCAATATATTGTATACTAATAGATTAGGTTTATAAATGGCAAAACTGTAAAGAAAAGTAAGGCATGAATGACATACTAGTCTGTTCTTGTGTTGCTATAAAGAAATATTGGAGACTGGGTAATTTATAAGGAGAAAGAGGTTGATTTGGGCTCATTGTTCTGCAGGCTGTGAGGGAAGCACTGTGCCAGGATCTGCTTTTGGTGAGGGCCTCAGGAAGCTTCCACTTGTGGCTGAAGGTGAAGGGGGAGCCAGTGTCTCACATGGTGAAAGAGAAGAGAGAGAAGTGGGAGGTGCTACTCCCTTTTAAACAGCCAGGTTTCACGTGAACCAAGTGAGAACTCACAAAGACAGCACTAAGACATTCATGAGGGATCCGCCCCCGTGACTCAAACACCTCCCCCACGCCCCACCTCCAGCATGGGAGGTCAAATTTCAACATGAGATTTGGAGGGAACAGAACATCCAAACTATATCAAATGTTATGCGGAAAGTCCGCATAGTGGTTATGTCTAGAGCCAGGGAGGTGTGTATGATCAGGGAGGGGCATGGGGGAGGCTTCTTGGGTAGTGTCAGTGTTCTGATTCTTAAACTGGGTAGTGGTTTCAAACATACTGTAATAAATACACACACCTTCTTACAGGTCACACCAATTCTCTTGCAAGTCTGGGGCCTATTTTGCTGAGACTTTCATTTTAGTAACTGAAAGAATTAGAAGGTTTGATTAAAAAGCCTTTTTGTTTTCCCATAAAGTGAGTAATTGAATATTTAAAACCATCAGGCCCCTTAGAAGTTATTTGCTATAATGGCAACCGCCCCTTCTCCTCCTGTGTGGAGGTTTTGAAGGTGGTACAGTGTTTTGGTTGCAGAGTTGACTGATGTCATACTGTGAGCTTTCACAAAACCATCTGGCCTGACTTTTGCAAGAATAAAGAAGGAAAACTTAGTGTGACTTTTCATCACTTTAAACAAATGAGTTCAGCCTGTAGCATAGTGGGCCAGGGGTGTGGCACTAAGGGCAGTGTGTGTACAAAGGCCGGCATCTTTGTCTGTGTGTCCAATCACTGTTCCCTGTGGTGTTTGCCTCTGTGTCAAAGTAGAGTGGGAAGATCCTGTTTATTTTTGATCATCTGTTAAAATGCGAGATGTTTGCCTATTGAAAAGGGAGCCCAAAGGTGGAAGCCGAAGATGGGAGGAGAGTGAGGTCTGTGCCTCTGCCGACCTCTTGCTGTCCAGTCACGGCTTTCCTGGCAAGAGCACAGGCGCCCTCTTGCCCTCTGGACACCAGACAGGCTTCCACAGGCATCTCCACCGAATCCAGGGGCCACTAGCAAGGCCGAGGCCCCAGCTGCAAAGCAGTTGTGATAACATTCACTCTCACCTGTCCCACCTCCATCCTTCAAGGGAGACACGGAATTCTTAGCACAAGTAACAAGATGGCAGAAAGGGAAGACTCAGGTTATTGAAGCTTTTGTTGCCACCATTTGGGAGAGAGATAGTAGTCTCTTCCAAAAAAAAAAGAATTTGCTCATGTGACTTTTTGGCTCATGTGTTTCCATTTCTGGTTGTTTCCTGACTGGCCCTTTTCCACAGCCAGGAGCAAGGCTGAGCAGGACCCTGAGACTGCTCAGGTGCCTGTGGGGTGGGGAAGGGGGACAGACGGGGCATGAGAAAGATCTTCCAGAGTGGCCTGACTTTCCCATTGCCTTATAGTTCCTTGAATTATTTATAGTCCACCTGGGAGAAGTTATGGAGAAATTATTTATAGTCAGGTTAATTTACCATGATTGTGTGGATTTTTAAAAATATGTCTATTTGTTAGTGGCTTGTAACAATAATTACATGTCTCAGTCTGTTCTTTTAGTTTTAAGTAAAGATGTCTATCTTTATAGAATACAATAATTTTAGGTAAATGGGCAAAAATTCCCAAAATTCAGTTATTTAAAGCACTTATCAAACTTGTATAGCTGAGTAAGCTTCAGATATTAATACTATAATACTGTGACAACTGCTACTGATAGCATTTATTAGTGAGTTCTGTGAGCTATGATTCTTAAGCTGTCCATTTCACAGGTGAGGAAGCGAAGGTATGGAGCGACTAGGTACCTGCCCACAGTCACCCGCCTGGGAGGTGGCTAACCCAGGCTCCTAACTAGACACGTAAGCAACTCTTGACACAAAATTTCGTTTTGAGTTGTGGCACCATTGTGGCTTGCAGCTGATCTACTTAAAACTTGTAATGCTAGTGAAGTGCAGCTTTGCCTGTCCCTGCAGTGAGCGTGCTCCTGAATTCTCTCCACACCTCGTCTCTATGTGTGTAGCTCGCTTTTAAGGTGGCTTCTTGAACCCTATGTCATCTCCTCTGCTGGATCCCAGCTCCTGGGGCAGCAGGCGCCCTGAGGTCTCCCTGCAGGGTACTGGAACGATGCTGTAGGGGCAGAGAGTTGTCTGGTGAGTGAGTGCCACACACCTTATTTAAATGTCCTTACTGCACTGCCGTTTTAATCACTATACTGGGTTTAATTTGGAAAACGATGTTCCCTGTGCTTTCTAGTAGATAAGATACTGAGATGTCCTGTTGGGAATGTAGCAATTAGGAGATTGGAACAAGGAAAACAGATTCCATAGCCTACAAGACGTTCAGCTTTGCAGTCTTTTAGGGTCTTACCCCACCCAGATTGGGCACTGCAGGGCAGGTGTCTAAAGTTACAAAACTGCAGAAGAGCTTGGTCTGCCTCTTGCCTTCTACCTCCCCAGTATTTATTGGGGGCTCCCGGTAACAAGCAGGAGGAGGCCCTGTGGCCCCAGCACCAGCCCAGTTGCCTCTAGCCATCCCAGCCTCCTGCACCGCAGCAGTGGCCCAGGGGGATAATGTAGTGAGATGGTCACACAGTTGGAGCTCCTTCTGTGGGAACTTTTTGTGATCACTGAATTAGCTGTGCCCTGTCATTTCAAGACGGCGGAAGCAGATGAGGGCTGCTGCCCTGCTGGGTGGTGGGCTCCGGGGCACTGCTGCACAGTCCTCTGAGCCTGTGCTGGCTTCGAGTTGCTAAACACCAACCGCCCCTGGGGTAATCCAAGGGAGGAAACGCCACCAGGCCACAGGTGAGCTGGTCATTTCCTCAAGCTCACTTGGGTCTCCAAGCAGTGATTTCCTCCTGAGGCTTCCCTCTGCAGCTCCTGGAGGGTCCTCACACCTTCGGTCTTCCTTAGTGTGTGTGTTTGCATCATTCTCTTGACCAGTGAATGTGCTTGAATATGTATACAGATGCCAGGAGAGAGGTGAGTCCATCCCAGCAAATCTGTTTCTATGTCAAAAGTTGTTTTCCCATCAGTATATTTAGATTATTTGGCTTAATAAACACATGTTTAACTAGAATTAAAAAAAAAAAAAAAAAAAACACCACTCTGCTTTTGTCTGTATGCAGAAGGGAATTTGAGGGGAAAGAGGTAGGAGGAGAAGAATTGAAATGAATTTCTCTTTTGTCTTTGTTTTCTGCGTTAGCAGGTGCATTACTTTTCTTAACCCTCTGTAATTTCTTAAATTTCTCATTAGCAATTCAGTAGGAGGATAAATGATAGGGGGTTATCTACCAGAATTCTTTTTCTGCTTGGGAAAAGAGGGTGTAGGGCAGGACAGCAGCACCTGAGTTAATATGAGCAAAAGCCAGGGGTTGCCAGCATCAGTATAATCCTGAGAGAGTTGTATAGGTATGGCCTCCGGGCTAACACATACTTGTTGAGCAGCCAAATCTTTCTACAACAAATAGAAGGATCTGGAAGAAAACTTCCAAATTAACTATAGATTGCATTCTGAATTAAGCCTAAAAACAAATTACAAAGTGCTAGTTTTTTGGTTTTTTTTTTTTTTTTTTTTTTTTTTTTTTTTTTTTTTTGAGTTGTCTTAACAGTAACAGGATTGCAGGATTGCTCCTACTGGGTTTCTTAGGCTGCTACAAGGCTGTCCTGGCCTCTACGGGTCAATAAACATCTAAAGAGCAGGACTTGACTGGCCTCTGATCGGATGAATCCTCAGAGCATCAGATGTATTGCAAATTACATTCAGAGAAAAAGGAACAAAGCTGTCAAAGTAGATTAACTGAAGTAACTTAGGCAAGGCAGTTTATATGTGGATTTCTAATATTAGAACATCACAATATTAATCTTTGAACATGCTACTTACATTATTATTCACTAATGTGCTTTGTGTTTCTAATCTCTATAGCAAGTGTTTCCAACCCCTTCAGAATGGTCTGGAACACCTTTTTTATGTTAAGGACTTATTTTTAGTGTCAGCGATAGATACAGCATTTCAGTGAAAAGTAACACTCTTAAATGGATGTGTCTATTTAATCATAACAGTATCTAAATCTCTTTATACATAACAATGTATTTTGGAAGACATACTTGTCTATCAGCTCTTACTGAGTACATGGTTAAGGCTACTGGTTAGTCTAATGTGTGTTTTGTTTTAGAGTATAAGCTTCTTAAAATCAGGAACATGCCATTTAGGGGAAAAATCTCTGGAGTTTAAGAGAGTACCATGCATAAATATGTTTTTTATGAATGCCAAGCGATTAAACACAATTCTAAGCTTTATCAAGGGACTGACTGGCAGAAAGTTCTGCCAAATTCTTTGATGTTATTAAAGATTTATTTTTGTACTGAGTTTCATGTTAGAATCAAATCCATGCTTACTGAAGTGGAAATAACTTTTCAGACCTTCAGTTAAAAATTCTGATGTTCGTTTGTGGCATTTACTTTACATTATATATTAACAGGAGTAAATGAATTAACAGGATTTTTGCAGTGGGCATGGACCTAAAGTATCTTAACGTTGTGGAGAACATTAGGAGAAACTTTGGTATTTTATATGTGTAATTTAGTAACTCTGAATACTGTATGTTAAATTAGACATAATTACTGGTCACTCAGATTAATTGATAGCTTGTTTAGACACTCAACTTTGGTGTATGTCTTCCCCGGGGGTGGGAAATGAATCAACACAGAATACTGGAATAGAGGGGATTGGTAGGCATTTGTTGGTGAGCAAGGCCCCCGGATGAGGATCGTGGCTTCAGTGACTAGTACCTGCACCTACCCGTACCGCCCCTTAAACCCCTTTTTGTTTATGTGTGGAGGAAACATTCATTCAGAATCAGAACCTTTGAGTTTTAGGGTCGGCAGGAGTTAAGGCTGAGGTAGAGGATACTCATGTGGAGATAAGCTAGAATAAGCCAAATTTTAAACCCAAATCATGGTTCAGTGCTGGGAATTCAGTTCCTTTTTCTTCTGGAAACGCTTTGGTTTGGCCTACCTGTTGTATAGTGTTTGTTCTGTACCCTTCGTACTCACAGTCAGTCCCAGGCAGGATTTTGAGTAAAGTAGTACAGATGTTCTGAGGAGTTACTGTTTGTGCTGAGGCCTCATAGAGGCTTAGCTTGTGTTCGGTTAATGTGGCAGTAAATGGAGTCACGTGAGCCCTCAGTAGGCTGCCTCCAGCCAGCCTTCTGGTGCTGAGGGACCTGAGACAGCAGTGTGGGCTAACATTCAGAAGGAACAAAGGCGGATGCTCAGCTCTGAGGTGTGTGGAGTTGACTTGGCTTGCTGCTTCCATCATGCTTGGTCCGTTTACAAAATCTCATAATGAAAACATTTCAGTGTCACTTTAAATTCTTGGGGGAAAAGCCCACTGACTGCAGAGAAGCAGAGCTGTGAGGCTCTGTGTTTCCTGCTTAGAAACCACTTCCCTGGAGGCTTGAGTTTCCTTTGGTTGTGGAGGTGCTGGAACAACAAGCCTCCCAGTTCACTTCTTCCAAAGCACAGTCTCCTCTTTCCATCAGAGATGCTTGGTTTGTTTCTTTGGTTTGGGCAGGTAACTTTTAAATTACGTTGTAAAAACTTAAGGTAAAAGCCCTTTTCTCCTTTGAAATATAGATTGATAATATGTAAATGCAATTTTATGTACTAGTCAGTCACCAGATTTACTAGACAGAGAGTGAATGGAGTCACTTTAGCTTTTTTTCTTTTTTTTTTTTTTTTTTGAGATGGAGTCTCGCTCTGTCGCCCAGGCTGGAGTGCAGTGGCCAGGACCTCAGCTCACTGCAAGCTCCGCCTCCCGGGTTCACGCCATTCTCCTGCCTCAGCCTCCCGAGTAGCTGGGACTACAGGCGCCCGCCAGGTCGCCCGGCTAGTTGTTTGTATTTTTAGTAGAGACGGGGTTTCACCATGTTAGCCAGGATGGTCTTGATCTCCTGACCTCGTGATCCGCCCGTCTCGGCCTCCCAAAGTGCTGGGATTACAGGCTTGAGCCACCGCGCCCGGCCAACTTTAGCTTTTCAAAGGAGTTTTTATAGCCAGTTGCATGCGTTGGAGCTGTCGCTATTGCTCTGTGCCTAAATGGATACTCTGCCCAGAACCACGAATTGTAGAGTACCACCTGTTTGCTACCTTGAGGTTTAGCTAACTGGGTGTTAAGTTCATACTGTGCGCCATGGCAGTCTGCTCAGTGAGACTGCCATGCAGTGGGACCCAGCGTAGCCCCTTTCCTCTAGGAGCCCAGCTGCTAATAGGAACACCGAGAAGTCTTTGGATATTTTCCCTGCAGTGCGATAAGGATTTGGGGGTGTTGTGGGAGTGCATTCCGGGGGTGTCTAGTCGAGCAGTAGTGACTCCAGACTGGGGACAGGTGAAGAAGAGGTGTGTGTTGGGAGCGGGGAGGGGAAGGCATGTGTATGGAGGTTTGGTGGTGAGGTGGAGGTGTGGCTTCCCTGCAGGTGATTGCAGTTCCTGGAGTGAGCCTGGGGAGAGGGTAGTGGTGAACCAGTGAGATTGTAGAGGCAGCATACATCATCAGATCATGAGGGACTGTAGTTGAAGGCACCAAGAAACCATTGAAGAATTTTAGGGAAAATGATGAGATGTTTGTTTGAGAAACCTGCTAGGGAGAGTGGCAGAATGCATTCAAGGGAATTGCGAACATCTATTAGGAGATCGCTGGAACAGCACATGAGGGCAATGCTGGCGGAGACATGGGTGCTTCGTGGGACTGTGGAGTCCCTGCAACTCCTTGTTTCATGGAAGTAGGGGATGGGAGAGAGGATGGAGGGCAGGGAGAAGCCTGGTTCCTGGTTTGGCCATGAGGTCGATGGTTTATGAGGTAGGTACTGTACTCTGACCTACACTGTGGGGAGCAGGTTTGTGGGGATGAGCATGAAGCACGGTTGGACGTTCAGGGGGGCATGGCTATCCTATAGGCATGTGGATGCCTCTTCTTCATGGCACTTCTTTGTTCCAGTGATGGCCAGTTTCCTACCTATCAGTCAAAACCTACTGTAATAGCCCACCCCACCCCTGCTTTCTTCGCTTCCATGAATGTTTTGTGGTTTTGTTTCTCTGCATCTGTTGATGCTGCTTGCTCTGGCTGGAGTGCTCTCTGTTTTCCAGTTTGTCCAGTTTTGGACTACTTCTTCCACACTTTGCACAGATCTTTTATTTGATAGGTCATCTTCTCCTATTCTCATCCCTCTGGACCTGATTTTTCCATGCCAAATATCTGTACCACAGAACTGACCACTCGTGTTGCTTTCTTTCCCAAACAAGCTAAGGTCAACAAACGCTCTAGATTACACTTTGTATATGAGCACCCCCCAACTCCATGCAGAGCTAGTCCATGTGCACTGAGAGAGGTTTTCAGATAATTAGTTTATATCACTTCTCTGTGGTTGAGAGCCCCTCTGGCCCCAGTTCCTTATGTAGTAATCAAAAAGATAATAGAGGAAAAGGAGTAGAATTATAGCTTTATTTTCTGAAGCCTTTTACAGAATATGATTGTCATCTGCATTAAAACACATGGGGCCATTGAGTTTTTTTCTTTTTCTGAAGAAGAGTAAGAGTGCTAAAATGTGTAGAAGACTGATACAATGATTGAATAGGGTTTCTTTTAGCAGTCAACCTTCTTGATCTGATGTGTATCAAACCACTTGATATGATGATCAGATTGTAACAGTGCTATCCCTCTGGTTCATTTAATACACTCTAAATTTCTAAATGACTTTCCTGAGACACTTTGGTAAAGCAAGTCTTTGGAGCAGGTCAGCATCACAGAACCCTGTATGTGCATGTATGTGTGTGTGTATGGGTTAGGGATTGTATGTATGTAGATAAGGGTGGGGTAACTCCAGTTCCAGAATACAGCCTCAGAGGCATCCCTGACAGGCTTTACAAGGACATGCACAGACAGGTAGACGAATGTGTTCTTTATTCTGGCATTAGGCAAATAGGATCAGTTTTCTCTGTGCATAGCTCTGTGCTCGTCCCTGGGGTTCCAAACATGAATGGCATACCTGGGCACATGGTTTCTTTTTTGACTTATGAGATTGTAAGAAATAGAGTCCCTTTTATAATACTACTACTTTTTGACTATCAAAATATTCCCTTCCATTGGTCTATTAGTTATACTTTTAAATTAACTTCCATTGCACAGTTAATACATAATTAAAACATCAAACCTTAAGAGTTCTACAGATTGTTTCATTTACATTAAAATATATATATTTGTTTAAAAAATGTGGTTTTTCATTATGGTCTTTTTGGTTATTTTGGTTGTCTTTTGTATTTTATAAGTTACTAAAAACTATAACTTTTAAGTTGAAATTTCTTTTAACTCCCTTGAATTGATAAAAAAAAAATACTACTTTCTTTGAGGTATGCTGTTATAGGCTGTTGCTTCTAAAATCATGTGAAGGGACACATTAGCCAGTCCAACAGTTATAACCATAAAGGTTATAGGTAAAAACTGTAATGCTATACTGTGAAACCCCATCCATATTCTTGTGTGGTCTTGTCTGTGAACATGTCCATATTCTTGACGTAAGTCTTAATTCATTTTATATGCATTTTATAAGTGTGGATTGTGATATATTTATGTTAAAAATAATATTGTATTTTTTTTATTTTTATTTTTTTTTACGTATTAGAAAAAATGAGGGATATCTTCCCCCCACCCTTTAACATGTTCATAGAGGATCTAGGCTTGTTAAAATGCCTCCTTCCTATGCATCACTTCTAGATGCGTGCACAGCTAAAACCCTTGATAGCACAAACATCGTGCAGCCACGCGCGGCCGCTCCCTTTGCTGAGAGCGTAATCCTGCGGGGCTCCGCAGAGAAGTAGCCGGCACAGGGAGGGTGACGTCACCTTCCTCTGCGCATGCGCTTGCCGAGCGAGGGCGGTGCCTGCCAAGCTGATGCAGATTTATCACTCTGCTCTTTGTGTGCAGGCGTGCGCGCGCGAAGTTTCCCCTAAATTAACTAATGAGTAAAATTCGGTAATCACCACCAAGACCCGGTACTAATAGGAAGCTCCAGTTTACTATTTAACCCTCTTTTTCTGGTTGTTTAAAAATACTGGCTTATTTATTAACATTTTTGTTACTGCTGCAACCCGTGTTTTTTTTAAGTATGTAGGATTCTTTTTTTTTTTTTTTTTCAATCTCTTCCCACAGATTATTTTCCAATTTAGTAAACACTAACTTGGAATAGCTGACAGGCAAATGAAACCCCTGCGAATGGGTGAGGAGCAGTTTGTCTTGTGGGCTTGGCTGCCTTTAAAGGAGGAGACACAGCCGGTTCAGAACCGCATCAGTTCATTTTGTTCAACAGCTCAAATGGTCAAGGAGTAACCGTGTTTCTTCTAACAATGTTTACTGAAAAACTCATTTGACTAGTTTAATTTGAAGATTATGTAAAATTTCAGATTGCTAGTATCTGCCAGTAGTCCTGGGAGAAATACAGGATTTAAAAAAATAATAAAACCTACATTTTCCTTAAAAAAAAAAAAAAATGTTAAATTTGATTCATGGTTTCACTCATTTGATTCATCTTTGTGCCACTTTTGTAAAAATACCATTTTTAACATAATATGCTATATAAACTTTTGTTGCTTATTGTGAAAATATTTCTAGGGTGCTTTTTATTGTAAATAAATTGGAGAGGGGCTTGTTCTTCCTGGACTGTTTGTTATTGCTGTCTTAAATTTAATGCCACAGAGGTGACCAAGTGAGTGAGCATTCTGGTCATCAGTGACTCGCTTAGAAGGGTATTTGTCTCAGTGCAGCACCTCTTTGCAGGATCTCAGTATGAAAGATGAGTAATTGATTTGATCAGTGGGGTATTAGATAGTTGAAGTTCCAGACTGTCGATTCAGTGGAAAGATGTTTCACTGTTGAATGATAACTTGCAGAATATTTCTTGTTAGGGCAGGGAGGTTAATTTTCCATCTTATGAATATAAATCATACTATGATTGAAGGCTGAACTATACCTAACATATTTCACAAAACAAAAGTAGAAAGTACTAAGGAATTTTGGGGTTCTTGTGTATTGGTTCGGGGCAAGCTGCTGTAGAAATATATTAATTTGTTGGTTGAGTTCATTCATTGATTCATCCATCCATCTTTCTTTTTCTTTTCTTTTTTTTTCTTTGTTTGAAGACAGTGTCTCTGTCCGTCACCCAAGTGTGCAGTGGCATGATCTCGGCTCACTGCCATCTCTGCCTCCTGGATCCAAGTGATTCTTCTTTCTCAGCCTCCTGAGTAGCTGGGACTACAGGTGTGCGCCACCACTCCCAGCTAATATTTTTTGGTATTTTAGTAGATGGGGTTTCACCATTCTGCCCAGGCTGGCCTCGAACTTACGAGCTCAGGCCATCTGCCTGCCTCGGCCTCCCCATTCATCCATCTTTCTACCCAGCCATCCCACATCTGGTGAATGCCCTTTGCCTGGCCCTATCCTAGGCATCTAGGATACAGCAGGGCACAAAACAGACATGTCCTGTGGCAAATTGGCTGATCTCGAGAAAAAGAGGCAACTATTCACTTGATAAAGAATATAATGTTTATTATTAAGGAATAGAAGTGATTTGGGAGTCCAGATTTAACATTTATGCTCACACTGACATGCTGTCGAACCAAATAGTAATTTGAAAGGTGGTAACAGAATTAATTTTGGCAAGTAATAGGCTGAAACTTGTGGTTATTTTAAAATTAGTATATTAAAATCTCTAAACATTCCAGTTTGTTTTAGGGAAAAGCAGTTTTTTGTGTGTTGGCTTGAAACCAGAAAGAAAACCATCAAGCACCACCTATATATAGTTAACAACTCTCAAATCTGATTTTTTTAACCCAAGCCTGTTTTCCTCAATAGCATTCAACAAATATTAGTGTAAACATTCTGAACATAGTCATTGTAGACTTGCTTCAGAAGCGTATTTGTTGCCTGCCTTTAAGGACTCCCCTGGGAAACATCTTCTGCACCTAGAGATAAGCCTCGGCTGACTCCATTCTTGCTGTTTCACTGTTTCCCGAAGCTAGCTTTTCATTAGAGTCCATAATGGTTGCTGTATTTCAGATAGTAGCAAAATATGCTTCAAATTGTAACAGAAATCCAGTCTGTCTTTTCTGCACAGTTTAGTATGGGCTCTATATAACTTAAAAGATTATATAATTCAAAAAATGGGTACAACTAAATGTCCCCCGATTTGGGCCATTTACCCTCTGGTTATCTCCTCTCAAGTTGCTCTTCCTTGTCTAGGCTTTCTGTTAATCCTAATTTTACCAAATTTCTCTCTGTGGCACCCCCTTCCACCTGTTTAAGTAGCATTGGCAAACCCCCCTGGTGGCACTGAGAAGTAGAAACGTTGCCGATGCTTGGTCTTTGGTACAAAGATAAGGTCTGGGATCCCAGCAGGGCCTCTCCGTGGTGGTATTTGCTGTTCCTGAACCTCTCTGTGACTGGAGAAGTGTGTGCTTCCAGGGGGCGCCCACCGAGGGCAGTCATTGTTCAGTAAGTTTGGGAACCACAGCTAGATCCTTTAATGCATGAATGAAGAAAGCATTAGGAGTTGAGTCGTATCGGCTGTGTAATCTCGAATCTGTGGAATGGCACAGAAGCCATATATTT
Source organism: Rhinopithecus roxellana (assembly GCF_007565055.1). Taxonomy (NCBI): domain Eukaryota; kingdom Metazoa; phylum Chordata; class Mammalia; order Primates; family Cercopithecidae; genus Rhinopithecus; species Rhinopithecus roxellana. The sequence continues at coordinate 96,248,636 of NC_044551.1, forward strand.
TTAATTTTTTAGAACGTTTTTATAGTCCCACACTGTTTTCCTAAATAGCTCTTCAGGGCATGGAACACAGCCTGCCTTTTTGATCTGAGGAACTTTCATGGTTGGGTTCTTCCTGCTTTTTATTGAAAGTTACATATGATATATTTAATCTGGTTTTAGTATTTATACATGCTTCCTGAGTCCTTTGCTTATTGGGTGTTTTTTTTTTTTAAATGGAAATGAGATCTAAAATAATACCTAAGTGACCAGTCACCACAATAACCACAAACTCAGTTTCTTTGTGTGGTTAGTTTTATATTTTTGCCCCTTTTATATTTTCTTTTCTGTTTTCGAAGTATTAGTTGATGGTTTAAATAAAATTAATATCTTTTTCAGTGACAGTCTACAAAAATATAAACTGGTTAGAATGTATATTCTGGTCTATGCGTGGGCATGTACCTACATCATAATGAAAGTGAAGCACCTTTTCACATCAGTTTCTCATTAATTCATGTGCTTTTCTTCCTTTAGAAAGACTGAGTCTTCCTTAATTTGGGGGGAAACTGAGGGACCCATAGGTTAACGTAACTACAGCTCTGAGAAATGAAAGGTCACATGGGAGTGAGTCTGTGACTTATAGTGGGACATAGGAAATTGAGACATTCATTGAGTTCTGTGTTCTGTACCCTGCTTTCAAATCAATATGCTGTTCCTCCTGTGAGGTGGCCTGGAATATGGCAGCCCTCACTTCCATCTTCCACTCCACTGTGGGTATCAGTAAATATGTGTGATTCAGAAAGTTAGCAGTAATTGTCAAAAATGCTTTGGAATGATGACTCAAGTCACACAAGCCTCTATTGGGATGTCAGCATTGGGATCAGGACATTCTTCTTGGTGATGGCTGTGTGACTCACAAGTGGGGGCTCTGTCTCTGTAGTGTAGGAGCCAAGGCTGCAGTTGGTGGTGACATTTCTCTGTCTGAGGGCCTTGTTGTGTCCTGGTCATGACATCTGTGGGCATGGATGTGGGAATGGTAGGAAGCATGCGTTTTCTCATCTGAGCAACAGAAGGGGAATCCTCCCTTCAAATACCTGTAGATAGGGATCTACAGCTGTCACTTACTCCTTCCTGGTATTTGTCTATCATGTGATCTGTCTCCTCCTCATTTGCCCGGGTCCCATAGCACTTCGTGCTGCCTATGAACATTCCATAATCTGCCTTGTTTTGTCGGTGTTTGTCAGCTTGTCTCTGAGGGTCGCTGGCGAGCCTTAGTCCTCTTTGCATTGCAGTTGCCCCTGTGCCATCTGTATCCACGGCAACCACAGCAGATGAAGTCAGTCTTTGTAGACACATTCAGTGAGTTACAGTGACTGGCAGTGAATTGATGACTAGATTGCATCCATTCAGGAGTTTTGAAGGAACCTGAGGATGAAATTGCAGAACTCTTGGCTCAGATGTTTTGCCTTTTATAAATAGCCGCTGTTTTCAAAACTTGGTGGGTTGCCAGCACAAAGCATGGTGCATTGGAAAGGAAAATGGCCTGGTGCTGTGGAGGCCCCAGCTCGGTCGAATCTCCCCATAACTGGCTGACTAGGACCTCATGATCCTCAGCCGAATGAGTTTGCTGTGAAGTCTGTGGTGATTGTCAATGTCATCGTTAAATCTCATTAAGCTGGGTTCCTTATACACGTGGACATATTCTATGGACAGGAGTGATTTACGTTAAGAAATCAGATCACACTGCTGATTTATTCATTCTTTGTTTCTATGAATGATATGTTGCAGAGACTGAATTTTGCTATATTCCTCCCGAAGGTGTTGATTTTGTTGCTGCTTGTTTGCCTGCTTTAGCAGGCATGTAATTTGGCCCGACCCACATGTGACTACACATTCTGTGTCTCTGCAGTGGGTAGCAACTCAAATTTTGATTTAGATCTTTAAATCCTTAGCAGGGTTGCTTGGAATTCACCTGGTTTTTGTTTTAAAAGCTCCGCATTGCTTAGATGGGGCCCTGCCCTCAGGCTAACAGCCCTAATGATGGGCTGTGTGCCCAGGGTCATATCCTTTTCCAGGTGTCTCTCCCAGCTTTTGTCATTCTCTAGTGTCTGGAGAGAGTCATTTTTTATAAATGTTCCCTGAAGCAGGGCTTGCCCAGGAGTTGCTGCTCAGGACACCAAAAGTGAAATAAATGTTCATTCCTTCACTTTCAGTACTTTCCTTGCCTTCTAATTCCAAGTCTACGTCTTGCTGTGGTTGTATTACCATGCTAGCATTTGTGATGCTTTTCTTGTACCATTTTGGCAAAAACAAACACAAATGGGGATGGGGAAGTGGTGTTTTGTTTTTTCCTGGAGATTGTTCTGCTAACAATGTTAGTTACTAGTTTTGGTAGGCATCCCTGAACCTAGATTACCTCTGTTAGAGATCGCCAAGAGAAATATCCAGTTTTTATGATGAGTATGGACATTTTGGACCCCAAATTCCCACGTAGGCATTCACCCTGGTGAGCTGGGCTAGAAGCTTTTGGACTGCAAGAATTCCTTTTGCTTAGATGGATTTTGGCCTAAATTGCCTACTGCATGCTCCTTTTCTACAATATTCCCACTAGACCTTCTAAGATACTGGGAGTAGGGGCAGAGTTGGGTTTTAGTGAGAAGAGGGACCTAGGCCACCTCTGAAACTGGAGTGGCACTGGGCCATATGACCACGTTAGCCATTGACATTCCTCCAGGGGGCATGACCCAGAAAGCCTGGAAGGAGAGAGCCAGGCCCCAGCTATTTATAATCCCCTCTTTCCTTGCCACTGTGTATTTTTAACCAGACCCTGGAAGTCTGACAGAATGAGGCATTGAGCTCCCCCTAGAGGTTTTAGCATGTCACAAGCAGCAATTTTTATAAAGCAGTGTTGCTGTCTGTTTTCTTTGCTGGTGTCTACATTAATCTACATAAAAATTAAGATTTGGTAAATAAGCTGGACTGATTTCATATCCCGTCTCCTTTTGGGACCAAATCGTTATTGCTAGAAATGGCTGAGAGCCTTTTGGGGACACGAGCCTCTGGGTCTGTGTGCAAATCATATTCAACATTAAAATAGAAGATAGTTTTGTGATCACAGATGTGGAATTTAAATGTTGTCCTAAGATCATGTTTCTTAAGTTGATTTAATGGGTGTGGATAAAGCTGCTGTGTTAGCATCGGATAGAATGGTTAAGGAATTAACTGTCACTCTAGCAACCCAGTAATTTTATTTTCTCCTCTGTATTTCAGGGTTTCGAAAAAACGATGAAATGAAAGCTATGGATGTTTTGCCAATTTTGAAGGAAAAAGTTGCATACCTTTCAGGTAAAGTTTACCTTTCAACTCTGCTTTATCCAACTGCTCTGACACAATGTCAGAGTCTGACATAATAAATGAACTCACCTGCCTCGACATATAAAAACATTGGCATTTCTATGAATTTTGAACTGCTTTATTCTTGTAACAGTGTTCCTGAAAAATTAGTGCTCAAAGCATTTTCTTCCAGCTATGAGGCACATGATAAGTCAGTTAGTGTTGGTGATGAAGATACATTTGTTTCTGCCATTCAACAAAAATTTGGCTGTTCTGCCCCAATCAGTTAAGTTTAAAAACTGATCTTTAAAAACCCGATTATTTCAGCAAAAGTGGTGGGAATGTGATGGTATGTAGATGGGTCCTGAATTTCTCACTTTGGTTTCTTGTACTCTGTACCTGCCTCTGTTGCTTTGTCTTTTGGGAGGCAAGGACGCCTGTTTCTCCTTGAGATCTACTCTTTTGTGGCTCTCTGGTCATGGAGTAACTAGGACCCAGGTCGTGGATGATGAAGCCTTGGTGATTTTACCAGCTGAGTCCATTTCCCTATAGACCCAGTCTTTGAGGCCCTGGCCCACCCGCAGACAGACTCTGGGCCAGTCCCTTGGGCTTTGGGCACCTGACTGCCCTCTCTTCTGCACATAGATAGTCAGCGTTAGGCCTCTTCGGACTGTCTTCTCGGGGCCTCCCTCCCACATAAACAAAACAGCCATTGGGTATTACACCTTTTGGGCACTAGCTCACTTGTTACCAAACAAAGATTTGCAAGATTTTTCTGCTCTATCAGGAAGTTCATCTGTAGATTGTGGTCACGTGCTTTTAGATGAATTTCCTTTGAGAATTTTTATCTTTCTCAAATAGGCATTCTGTGCTGATCTGTGTATCCTCTTGAACACATACCAGTTTTAATTTATAACACTGATAGCTGCTTTGATAAGTTTTTTGTGTCCTCTGGACGTGTGGTACTGCTATATATTCAAGATGCAGCTTCCTGTGGTGTTTTTGCTAATCTTGCTTTGCTTCATGTTCAGTAATGTTTCTTGGTCCCTGTTAATATGGTTTGATTTTGTGGGAGTAAATCTAATTCATTATGTATTTGGAAGGTTCACAGAAGAGTGTAAGGAGTTCATGAAATGAAGGTGCTTTAAATTGTTGGAAATATATGGTGAAAAACAAATACTGGCTTACAGTACACTGAGTTTTAAAAGTAGCATTTATTTGCTTTTCTCTAATCATTTACTGACAAACTGCATTGTAAGGACTCATGTCAGCTTTGCGAACCCCTGATTTTGTAGTTTACAAACAGAATAATTAAAAGACTCTACTTAAAAATTAGAGGTATCTGTAAGGAAGGCTTAAAGCCGAGTCCATGTGTTTATCAGTTTTTTATTTTTAAAGTCTGGGTCTGTGATAATAGCACCTGCTCCCTCTGACCTCTCTTTGTGTTTCTGAACGTTTTGTTCCATTTTCTTTCATTAGCATGTGGAGATGGACATGTGAAGCAAGGTGGAAGGTTAACATTGGTGGGTTTTGTTTGTATTCATGCTTTTATTAGGTAATACAGAATATATTATCAGCTGACATTTTTATATAGTTTACAGTCAACACTAAAACTTTACCTTTTAACTAATCAAAGAAACAAAATCAGTCTTTTTGAGTTTGTCTTCAATGTTTAATAAAACCTTAAATTCTGCAGGGTTACATAAAGTTGGATATCTTTGGTGGGGTGGGAAGTTTTGCTTTTACAACAAATTAGTAGGAACTGTTTAAAATATTAGCGATGGTAGAGCTTCCAGCAGTGTTAGCAAAATGACGTTAGTAGATGTCACCGCACTTTTACAGTATTCCTAATTTATGACCAGAACTGGCAAGGCTGATTAGCATGAGCTCATTGCTCTTTGTTTTAGGCTTATTGTTATCTCCTTTAGGAAGGGAAAAAAAAACCCATACAATTAAGTAGAAATTGACTACTTGTTTTGTATTACATTTTTTGAAAATTACAAAGAATGAATAAACTTTCCAAAATAAAATTTATCTCTAACTCAGTTTTTTTCTGTTTTTTTTTTTTTTTTTTTTAATTGAAATCTAATTCACATACCCTAAAATCCACCTTTTTAAAACGCGGGATTCAGTGGATTTGAGTCTATCACCAGGTTGTGCAGCCATTACCACTAATTCCAGAACCTTTTCATCACCTCCCAAGAACCCCATGGCCACCTCCAATCCCCCAGCACTGGCAGTCACTAAGCTATTTTCTGCTCTGACCTCATTTAAAAAAAAAATTAGGGAATATTATGATACGTTTGTAAAAGCTCTCCATGTGAATGGCTTTTAGTGGTTAAATCTAAGTAAAATGGCAGGGGCTTTGTAAAAGTAGGCCAAAAGATGAGTGATTTTAAAAGGTACTTATTAGGTCAAGATCTCTAAAAGCCCAGTGATGAACCTGAATATTTCCGAACCTTAGTGTCTAGGTCTTCTAAAAAGTAGTGCTGATTGCACTTAAGTAAGATAGAACGTACTGGCCGGGCGTGGTGGCTCAAGCCTGTAATCCCAGCACTTTGGGAGGCCGAGACGGGCGGATCACGAGGTCAGGAGATCGAGACCATCCTGGCGAACACGGTGAAACCCCGTCTCTACTTTTTTACAAAAAACTAGCCGGGCGAGGTGGCGGGCGCCTGTAGTCCCATCTACTTGGGAGGCTGAGGCAGGAGAATGGCGTAAACCCGGGAGGCGGAGCTTGCAGTGAGCCGAGATCGCGCCACTGCACTCCAGCCTGGGCAACAGAGCGAGACTGTCTCAAAAAAAAAAAAAAAAAAAAAAAAAAAAAGATAGAACGTACTACTTCCTTCATTTAGGGTGAACTCAGTGATTAAATGTCTTACCTGACTTAGTGTTTGAAGTCAGAGAACAGTGCTGTGGTTTGACTGGATCACCTCCAAAGTTCAGATGTTGCCAATGGGATGCTGTTAAGAGGTGGGGCCTTCAAGGGGCAGTTAGGCCATGAGGGCTTCTCCCTTGTGTGGGATTAAGGCCCCTGTAAAGAGGCTTTACGCTTGCCCTTCAGCCATATGAGGATGCAGCATTCCTCTTCTGCCCGTGGAGGATGCAGCCCTCACAAGACGACCGAACCTCGTCAAAATGCCCTATAGTTTATATTTAATGGAGTTTGCGTCTAATGGCATCTTACATATAATGTCAACTATTAGTGTGGTTCCTATGCCACTAGGGTTTGAGCCTTAGAAAATCTCACAGACAACCACCAGAATTAAGGGCTCATTCTTTTTTAACTGTTTATTATGGAACATTTTAACATCAAAAGGAAAGGAAATAGTATAATGAATTTTCACGAATTCATAGCCCACTTCAGCAACTTGTTTTTCTATATTTCCGCTTAGTCTTCTCTTCACTCTGAATAATTTTGAAGTAAAATCCAGATATTATTTTATTTATAAATATTTAGTATTTATCTCTTAAATGTAAGTGTTATTTAAAAAAAAAACCCTGCAATACCAATAACAGACCTAAAAATTGAATGGTAATTATTTAATATCCCCCAAAAAACCCAATGGGTATTCAAATTTTTATGCTTGTCTCATATACATTGCAGCTGGTTGAGATGTCTGGTAAGGCTCTTTTCTTTTAACCTGTAGGTTCTTTGTGTCTTACCTCCTGATGTTTTAGCAAGCGAGGAATCCAGGTGTCTTCCTGTGGATTTTCCTGTAGTCTAGATTTTGCTGGTTCTATCACTGGGTGGTCATTTAACATGTTTCACTTCCCCCATATTTCTTGCAGACTAGGAGTTAGGTCTTGAGGCTTGATTAGACTGAGCTTTGATCTGGCAGGGAAGGGGGCAAAAATACTTAATGGGTGTGATTGTTTAGTTTCATAGGGAATTTTATTAGGAGAGTCTTATCTTGTTTTTATGGTGTTCATTGATGATTATTGCTTAGATCTAGTATTTAAGAATTGCAAGATAGTGGTATTTTCCTTATGTCCTTTCTTTAACTTGGATATCTCGTAAAGAGAGATGTCCCATCACCACTTACTTGATTGTCCTGAGAAAGACTTCATACAGGACAAGTAGGGTAAGTGATTGGTTCTTGTCCGTAAGCAGTTTTCAGGCTAATGAAAAAGGACCATTGTTTGTTTGCTTTTTTCCCCTGATAAAGACTTATTTCAAATGCATGATTTTAAATATATATGATGTTTTGATTTATTGCACATTTTCTCTCGTATGAAGTTAAAATTGTCCCATCTTTGGCCAATGGGAGCCTCTTCAGACTGCTGCTAAGTTTTGTTTGCTGATGTGAGAAGGTGTTTCAGGACTACTTGGTATAATTCCTGCCTCAGATCTGGAATCAGCCATTTCTCTAAAGAGCCCTGGTTCCTTTTAGTGGGAAACAGTACATGCTGCTAGGGATATCCACTGGGTGGGTTGTTTCTGTGTCTCTTTAGTGGACAAATCTGGGGGAAAACACACACATGCATTTTAATAAGAAATGATATCATGACTTTATATTAAAATTCATAGCTCAAATATAGGATTATAGATATTTTATTTCTTCAATTGCATATTTGTGGATATCTGTTTCATTAGTCTAAAAGTGTTAGTTCCTACCTATGTGGACATAATTACTTACTTTGTAATGCTAATGGTATTAGCACAGTATATAGCACAGACTACCAACTGTAATTTAGTATTTTTCTTGTTTTCTTGGTCCTGGGGATGTATGCCGTTAGAAATCTACAGACCTATTACTGTATTTTAAAGTCACACGAAACAGTTCCTCTCCATGTGGATATGCCATCAGCTTGAAACCTGGAATCATTTGTTTTATTTTGTAAGACTTAAAACCCCAACTTTCTTCAATTTTAAGTAAAACTTAGCATAATTCCACAGTAATAACTAAAACATAGTTTAAAGTTAAGGTCTGGTTAAAAAAAATCTAGTTTTTGTTTTTGCCTTCTCCACCCTGTGCCTCCCCGGTAGGAAAACTTTTAAAAAAAGTTTTTGGTTTAATCCTTATGCTTTTAAAATATGAGCAATTCTATTGATCTTCCCATCTGTTTTCATCTTCTTCTTCTTCCCGAGATAAACAGAAACGTAATATGCCTCATTTTCTATTCTTTGCTTGTTTTATTTCAAAGAATATTCTGGAGATCAGTATATAGCAGCACATAATAGAGTTCTCATTTCTTTTTACAGTTGTGTATTACTCTGTTTTGTGTTTGTAACAAAGTAATACACAAATGTATATATACCAGAGTAAGACACAACTTTCTCTATATATCTGTATTTGTATATATGTTTTTATATATGTGTGTCTATGTCTGTGTGTATATGTGTATGTGTATACACCATAGTTAATTCAGTCAGATGCCCATTGATGGACATTTGCTGTTGTTGTTGTTGTTGTTTTGTTTTTAGAATAGCTTTTTGGGGTGCAGTGAACATTCACTCTTATGTTGGGGGTGTTGACAGGAATGTGGGATTTGATGCCTTAAGGTTTGCTGGTACCTTAGTTCTTCATGGTCCAGTTTTGGTACTGCCTTTCCCCAGAAGAGAAGGGGAACCTTCCATTCATCTTGGGTATTCTTGTTAGCGTCCTAGCATAGTGGGAGCCGGCAGGTACTGACTGAGAGGACAGGAACTGGCAGGACTTTTCATGCAGGCTGCTGCATCTTCTCAGCCTTCAGTAGAAATACTCCATGAGCCAATTCCTGGTTCTCAGGACCAGGCAGCAAGAGGTGAGCCTAGAAGGTGCAGGGCTGGCGAGGTGCTCACCTTGGCTGCTGTTAGAGCAGGAGTTTTTAACAGAGCTGTATTACTTTTATGGCATACTTAATAGACGTTAGCCATCATTTCTCTCTTTCACAAATTATGTCTTTTAACAGAGTTGTATTACTTTATGGCACACTTAATAGACGTTAGCCATCATTTCTCTTTCACAAACTATGTCTTTCAGAGATTTCCTTGGCAGAGGCTGCTTTTTATTGTCAGTGTGAGTTAGACTGTTCCTTGGGAGTTGGGAATAGGAGGTTGGACAGTGACTAAAGAATAGTTTTCAATGGTGGTCTAATCCAGAAATTGAAACAAGGGCTATGGAGAGAAAGATAGAGTTGGTTTGTTGAAATTTACATTTTACTCCTCAAAGCAAGCATGGCTGTCTTGCAAGTTCTTTGTAAATAAGTGAAAGGTGAGCTTCTAATTCTTTTAAAGAGAAAGAGGTGATTGTGAATCTAGCTGTTTCTGTGGTCATCCTGGGCCGCATTGCTCAAGAGACCAAGTCTCCTGGAGTTTTTTTTTTTTTTTGAGACAGAGTCTCGCTCTGTCGCCCAGGTTGGAGTGCAGTGGCGTGATCTCCGCTCACTGCAAGCTCCACCACCTCCCAGGTTCATGCCATTCTCCTGCCTCAGCCTCCCTAGAAGCTGGGACTACAGGCGCCCGCCACCACACCCGGCTAATTTTTTTGTATTTTTAGTAGACATGGAGTTTCACCATGTTCGCCAGGATGGTCTCGATCTCCTGACCTCATGATCCGCTCGCCTCAGCCTCCCAAAGTGCTGGGATTACAGGCATGAGCCACCGCGCCCGACCTCCTGGAGTTTTAAGAAGAGGGAAATGAGGTCTCAGGGTTTAAGGAAATAATTGTCACACAGACATGTATAGCTATAGTGTAGGACCCTTTCAGCCTTCTTTCTGTGATCAAAATAAACCTCAGTTTCCTTAGCGTATCCATCAAGCATTTCTGCTAACTGATACCTGATAGGAGGTATTTTTAGTTAATGTTGTGTGGAATATGGAAAAATAATCCATTCAGCAAATGTTTGTTGGGTGCCAGTCTCACTGGGCATGGAGAGCATTGTGTATTCTTAAATGAGCAAATGAAACAAAGATGCCTGCCCTCATGGAGCTTATGTTCTAGTGGAGGAAACAGATAGACAAAAAGAATATGTAAATTGTATCATTTCCTAGAAGGTAAGAAGTGCCTTAGAGAAATAAGATTGGATATAGGAAAGGATGCAGGTTTATGTGAACTGAAAATAAAACACCATCATTATAAACAAAAACTGTTTTTGTTTTTTGGTATTTTTTTGTTTGTTTTGTTGTTGTTGTTTTGCTTTTTGACTAAGGCAGCATTTGGATAAGCAGATAATCAATGAGCTGTTGTTTGGTTTCAGGCATGAAATGCTTCCATACATAGACATCCTGTGATGCTGGCAGCATTTCCTGTCTTTTTCATTTCATTGTAGAAACTAAGGCACTGATTTCCCATCTATAAAATGAGGCTGACATCTGTCCCGCCTGCCTCACCATGTGGCTTAGGGTTGATAACACACACATGTGAGTGTATCTAAAAGGTGAAGTTTTTAGGAACTACAGTGCTGTTATTTTTACTAGTTTAGGAACAGGAACAGAACTTTGCATTTGTGACTTTTCTGCTTTATACCCAGATGCTATTTTCATTGGGGTACTTCCTGTGATGTTGGAAACCAACCTAAATCTTGGGGAATAGAATTAAACAGACACCTGTCTAGTTGATTTTAAGCTCCTTGAGGTTTAGTGAGCATGTTCCTCTGAACTATACTTCATCCTTTCTAAGATTTTTTCTTCATACCTCCCTGAGGAGGAGTCAGCAGAAAGTGATCATTAACCATGTTACACCATCTATTAGAAGGTGCACCCTTAGCAGGGAGATTAGCATGTGAAAAGATTCTTACTTCCTAAATGATTTTTGATAAAATTGTAAAAATATCCCAGTGAATTTTCTGAAGTTCTTTTCTAGGAAAAGGAAAAGTGACAATTTTTCCTCTGTCTTAAAATTCAGATTCAGGTGTCTATAAGCTTTTCTTAGGACATGACTCAGCGCCTAAGCGGATGAACTTGCTAGCAAGTCTTAGGATACTGCTAGCTAGTGCTACCAGCCTGGGACAAATCTTTGTAGTTGAAAGCTGGAAAAGTGTAGTAGAGACTGTCAAAACTTCTGCACAGAGCTGCCTTTAGTTCTCAGGTCTGGGGTGATCAGAATGGCCATGCGCATTGTGCACACCTACTGACTTCCCATGCAACTTTCTTAGATTGGCAGATTTTGGATTCTACTTCTCACACCCGTGGTGGAGCATGCCTTGCTTGACTTGTGAGCTACGGTGACCCAGGAGGGAGGAAAGTGTAATGTGGGTCCCTATGGAATCAAATATTAGGCTGCATTTCAAACACATTTTAAAAATGCAGAGTTGTGGTCCAGAAAAAATGTTAGATGCTAGCTTTCTCTTTACCAAAAGTGAGGGGAATGTTTTAATTTAAATAATACGTACTGTATTTTTAATAATTCAAGTTTCTATAGTATGTGTTAATCTATGATAATTTCAGTCAAGGAGATTGACTCTTTTGAAAAGAATGAAAGGTATTGGGAAATGAAAAATATTGAAGTTGTTAATCTGTTTTATCTTGGGGATAAGAGGTATTCCAAAAAATTAGAGCTATTGATATTACCCTAAAAATCATATCAGATGTTTTAGAAGATCACTTGATAATGAGCGGTACTGCTTCTCACTTTTAATAGTACTTTTCATTCATAAATGTTAGCCCTCTCAAAGGCCCAGGAGCCCGTTATTTAGTTATCCTTATAACATTTTTACTACTAAAAAAGAACGACAGCCAGTAGTTAGAAAGATCATACCATTTTTTTTTTGTCTGGGCGAAGACCTAGCGATGACAATGTTGCACAGTTCCTTCGTCTTTATTTAAGCTTTTGGAGCCTCAGTATCTTTGTAAGACTGGAGTGACAAAACCACTTAACAGAGTCATTGTAAAATCACATCAGAAAGTGTATGTAGAGCACGGGATACCCTACCTGGATTTGTTGGTACCTATGATTGTTGTTCCCATATAATACCTAAATTAATGGATTTAGAAATAATTTAAGGCGTTTCTAGATTACATGACTAAACAATATATGTGGATTGCTTTAAGTATTCCCAATCAAAATGAAGTTTCATTATTATTTAGAATGAGTACATAATTCCTCTGAAGTTATGAAAACCATATTGGTAAAATATGTTTTTAAAATACCATCATCTTCTGCTGTATGTTTTTTGGCCTTCTCTAAAAGGAAAGAATCTTCTGTTGTTTTTTTATTTGCTTGCTTGCTTTCTCATTTTACCTCTGCTGATGATTTTTGGTGCACAGAAAATAATTAAGAGTTTTGTATTGTGACTTGAATTTTGCGGTCTCCTGAAGAGAGATCATTAGAGTTCTAAAACTAAATGAAGGATCCACTTGAAAAGGCTAAATTTTCCTTCTCTGTTTTCCTGACAACCCCGAAGGAAGTAATAAAATAAATGTGACAATTTCACCACAAGTGTTTAGTGATACCAAACTGACTTCATTAGGGTTGTGTATGTTAACAAGAAATCTTTCTGCCTGCCTGTCTGTCAAAGCCACATATTCTGAGATTTGTACTCTTAGTGTGTGATAGAATGTTTCTCAAATCCTTAAGCTAATTGGCTTTAAAATTCTCATGTGGTTCTCTTACATGCATGTGTGTGGTTCCGTGTGAGAACCCGTTATTTAGATAACTAAATAATGGGTCCACGCAAAGCTGGACCAGTGAGGGTCAGGTGCCATCCGTCCCAGATTATAAAGTCATCATCAGCATAGTTTGGAGAATGTTCCTTTCGCTTTCCTTTCAAGACTTAGACTTATTTTGTTGATAGGAAAGAAAGAGCTTTGAATGCGGGGCAGTGGGGAAAAATGTCGGGGAGACTGACATAGAGGGCAGGTGTGAGGGAGGTGGTTGTCTGAGGTGAGTGAAACACATGGACGTGACAACTTTTTATTCTGTCCAAAACATAAAAACTGAAGAAAGGAGTTTTTCCCAAAACATTGGAAGAAAAAGACAAGGCTATATGTGGTACCTTCCATGTGGCCTGCAGAGCTCAGACATTTTCTCCTGCAAGACCCCCTGAAGGGATGACACGTCCTCACCGTGCCTCACGTGAAACAAGGACTTCTGCCCTGTGCAAATTTGTGTGGTTGCTTTAGGAATAATTTTGAGAGAGTGAATGAACGATAACATAGGATTTCTGTCTTATCTTGTTTCTTTCTAAGTGTGTTCCTAATGACTGTTTTTTAGGTGGTAGAGATAAACGTGGAGGTCCCATTTTAACGTTTCCAGCCCGCAGCAATCATGACAGAATACGACAGGAGGATCTCAGGAGACTCATTTCCTATCTAGCCTATATTCCCAGGTAAGTTCTGTGTGGCTTGTGCTTGTCACTGATGTCACATTTACAAGAGAGGTGGTGCTGTACTCATTAGAAATCAGCTAAATGGTAGCCTGAATTCCAGGCAAAGTAGTATAAAATGAAAATCATTATCTTTCTCCTTATAACCATTTTGTGACCATTATTGTCTAGTGTAAAACCTTTTGGGGAGCAGAGACATGAAGGCAGGTGTTTTGTTGTGAAGAGCTTTGTCTGTGTTGCCAGTGGATCTGGGATACTCAGCTGGGATTTCAGGATGTGGTGCCTGAGTTAGAAAGCCATCACTGATGATTCTAATACCGTGACACAGAGGCCTGGGTGATGAGAATTGGGTGCTGCTTTTGATAATGCATTTCTGCCTTCTTGGCAAACGTTAGTTCTTTAAAAATAGTCTGTTGATATGTGGCATGAAGTTTGTGGGGCATTAAAAATCCTTATTAGCTATATATTCGGCATAAATTTGGGAATCTCTGTCAAAATTGAGACTCCATTGGTAATGGGAATTTTTAGCATAGATGCCAAAGAACACCAAGAACAAGCAATGTTGTTTTTTCTGGAGAGTCCGAAAGTGGGGAGTCGTGAGTTACTAGTAGTTGGCCTGTGTGTATACTTGAGGAATTTAGAATCTGTTTCTGGGATTCTCTGGGAATGCATTCTATATATTACTCGAGTTTTATTTGTAGATCTAGCTGACAACTGGTGGAGGAAATTTCCTCCCTATGTTAATGTATTAGTTCTTTCTCACACTGCTATTAAGAAATGTTTGGGACTGGGTAATTTATAAAGAAAAGAGGTTTAATTGGTTTAATGGCTAGGGAGACCTCAGGAAACTTATCATCATGGCAGAAGGCAAAGGGGAAGCAGGCACATCCTCACATGGTTGGAGCGGGAGGCAGAGGGTGGGGGTAGGCGGGGAGGTGCCACACACTTTTAAACAACCAGGTCTCATGAGAACTCCATCAGGGGACAGCACTAGGGGGATGGTGCTAAACCATTAGAAACCACCCTCGTGATCCAATTACCTCCCACCAGTCCCGCCTCCAACACTGGGGATTACAGTTCAACATGAGATTTGGGTGGGGACACAGAGCCAGATCGTAACAATGAATATCTCCATTTAATTATTCCAGTTATATTCTGGAAAACATAATACCACTCTGATATAATCTAAGGATACGGTCATGCCTGGAATAGGAGATTTGGTGTGTGTTGCAGGTTGGAGGGGTGCCTGTCTACGAGGAAAGGCTGAGTCCTCTGGTGTCTGTTTTATTCCAGAAAGGCACATACTGAAGGCATTAGTGGCGGCCGTGGTAGAGTGAGAGGAGGTGTTTCCTAAGAGATTAAATGAGGACTGTGAGAGAAAACTCGGCCATAATATGGGCTAGGCTAGATAGTGACCTTAAGGGACATGTTACAAGAGAATGATGTCATTCTCAGTAACAGCATCATGGGTTTCAAGGGTTGTGGTAAAGGTAATAGATCTGCCACAACACGTGGTTCACGGCACTCTTAACCTGTATAGGTTGACACCAGCGGGACAAGGCAGCCATGCCCCTTCATAACAGGGCTGGCTGTGACTGACAGCAATCAGCTTTTGGTCTTGATAGTTTGACTTGCCGGGGAAGTTCTTGGGTTTTCTGTCAGAGTATCCTTTATGAGAAAACTATCACCGTGTGGCATCAGCGACCAAGTGAGCCCTACTTATCTGGAGTAAGTTTTCCCTTTCTTCTTCTGGTAGTTCTTGGGCAGCTGACCTGTTGAAATCTTAGAGTTGGGAAGTAGTTTAGAAGTTATTTATACTCACTATCATTTATAAATAAAAATAGAGTGTAAACTACTACTTACTAAGCTTTTGCTATGTGCTGGGTCTGTGATAATGATGGAAAAAGAAATACAAAGAGCAGTGCTTAAAAAAAAAAATCACTGCCAATCAAAATGATGCTTGTCATATAGTTTAATAAAAGCTAAAGTTGAATTTGATATTCACTCATGTGATTTTAAAAACTGACATAATTTGGATACTATATAGTGGTAACTTTGACAACTTGCTTTTTGGTCTTGAAACCCTATGTTAATAGTAAATATTAAAAATTATTCATTTTATTGATATAAAAATTGGTTCAAGCACGTTTTGGATAATCTGAATGACCCACTTAAAAAAAAAAAACAAAAACTTTTTTGTGGGAAATTGTGAGAATACACAAAAGTGGAGAGAATAAGAATAATATCATGAGCACACGTATACCCATCACCCAGCTTCAGCGTTTATCAGATTTTGCCAATCTTGGTTTTCTCTAATTATTCCCCTGATGTATTTTATAACAAATCCCAAAGATCACATCATGTCACTCAAAAATACTTGTGTGTGTAGGATGACCCTCCGGCCACTGAGTAGTCACTTCATGTCAGTGCCTAGGTTTGCGTTTGCATTAACTGCAGTCCCAAGTCACAAGAAATGCCATTTTGCTTGTCCTTGATTAATGAGCAAATAAGAGAGGTGGAATTAACATGTAAATGATTCATTTGCGAGTGATAATGGAGAAGGATTTCAGTGTAGTCCAGACTGAAAGAAGTGGCCACAAAGTGAGTCCTCTCTGGGCCCTCCCTCCCAGGGTCCTGCAGGTGCTACCCCTAGTGAGTGCATAGCAGCCCGGAGCGCTGTTTGGTTTTAATCAAATAAATTATGTGATACAGATTTTACCAATCTGTAAAAATCATCAGCAAATTACTGGTATGTGGATTTCTTTGGACCCGTGAGTTTGCTTATGTGTAGTTTGTAAGTCTGATTGTTTGTTGTAGTAGAGTGGTATGAACACAAGGCATTTCTACCCAGCTGTACATTTGTGTGTATGTCTTGGGGCCTGTGAGACCTTCAGCTGTATCCAGTGCTCCCTCATGCTTCCCAGATTTGAACGCAGCCCTCCGGCCATTCCTCAGCTAGACAGTCACAGGGCTGGTGTCATCTGTGAAGGGAGAACATGGGCCTCGGAATCAGACTGACTGTGACCTGGGACACTTCATTTTCATTGCTTTCTTGATCTGAAAATGTGATAATGACCTGTACATTTTGGGATCATTGTGAGTATTGAGTAAAATTACTCCTGTAATCGTGCATGGTGCTTGACATGCAGTAGCTTGCTCAGATATAGTGCGATGATTTTCTGATTTCATATTCACCCTTCTATTTTCCTTTAATTACTTTCCTTTTGACATGATTTCTAGAGGCAGATCACATTGTTTTCTTCTGCATGCCTTCTAGATTGTCTGTGTCCCGCACAGTTCAGCCTAAACGTGACCTGAGCAGCTGTGAGGAGTTTGAGTATTATTGCTGGGGTCGCCACTCCCTGCCCCCCCCCCCTTTTTTTAAAAAACAAACAAACAATTGTAGTAGCAAGGTGAGTTCACAAGATTCATTCGCAGTGAGACTTTCCACTAAAAGTGTGCAGGAGAAATCAGAAGCAGCAGCAGTCCTTGCTGCCGTCATTGCAAGTCCTGCACAGCGACATTAATCTCGGAATGTCTCAAGGTGGCTGTTCTCTTATTACTTGAATTGTATTGAATACTAATTATGTTCTAGAACCTTCTGCCTTCTTTAGAATGATTTATAGTTGTTAAATATTAATAGATAAACCACTCTTACTCTTTGTTGTCCACTAATGAAATGATATGAAGATTTTTAATTGATTCATAAATACTCATACAAGAAGATACTTTCTTCATCTAGGGTCCTGTGTTGAGAAGGGACCTTAATTTTATGTAAATTTTCTTTATCTCACAGATAAACATGAGGCTCTTTGGTAAAAATGCTAAAATAACTGGTTAATAAGTCACATTTCCCAAAGAACAGTGCCTCTTAGGTGGTGGAAGCGCTTAGGGCCTTTTTCCTGTAGGCAGCTGTTTATTAGGCGCTTATAAATAGGACTCCATAGGACTCGGGTTTGAGGATGTTTACAAGTCACTGCTGTCTTCATGGTGACTGGTTTTTAACTTGATAAAAACAGATGGATTGAAATGCTGTACACTCCCAGCCCAGTTCATATGCCATTTTCACTACTTAGGAAGCCGCTTGGTGGGAGCAGTTTGATCACGGAGGAAGGTGAATGGTTAATCCTCCTGTCAACTGTGCAAGCTCAGCATAGCTTTTGGTTTTGTTGTTCTGTTGTTAAGCCTGGAGTCATTCAGGATTCCTTTTAAGCTACTTTCAAGTAGAGGGGCTTTGTAGTTCATGTGCATACTGTGTAAGGCCATGTTAAGAGAAAGAAAGGCTTCAAGGGAATTTATCTTGATATGGTGAAGACTGATGGTTACAGTGCAGTCTACCAAATAGCAACTAGTAATAAAACAAGCAAAACGTATTGCCACCGTTTTACAATCTCCTGTCTTTGGTGTACCTCTGGAGTAGCATGCCTTACAGGGCAACAGGCTTCCTTTGCAGAGCTCTTGGCCTCCAGGCACCTGCCTCTTCCTGCTTAGGCTGCCCTCACCCCATTGCCTCCGGCGCCCTGGAGTTTCTGTGGAATGGAATCTGGCCGGACTGCAAACCCCATTAGAGCCCAAGAAAGTCTAGAATGCTTAATTTCTATGACAGGAGACTTTAGGAGACATTTCTGGGAGTCCCATTTGCCTCTAGGTTTCATGAAGGAGGTCAGAAAACAAGTGATGTTTCTGCCTGTGATGTTACCTGGATTGTAACCCAGGACCTAATTGGGATGTGGAGGAGAAGTGATGGCATGAGAGGTATTTGAACTCATTTTAATTTACATCCCTATGGGATAGTTATTAGAAGTTCATCACATCATTCCTAATCAGTTTTCAACATTTGGGTGATAAACTAGGCTGCTGGATCTGTCTGTTTTCTCCTCCTGGCTTTAAACACTGTGTTCCTCTGACTGTGAGCCACCCTCTGATTGGGTCCTACTGCTGGACTCTAACCATACAGCCATTTTTTGGGGGGTGTTTATGCGATACACCCTCTTACTGATGTAGATGTCGTATATACTTTGCATTTGTAAAACATGGAAAACTAGTTACTCTGATAGTCTGAATCAAGATATAGAAGGGAATGGGGTGTGTAAGTGTGAGTTAATTGGGAGGGGGGAAGGGGGGCAAGATTGGGGAGTGAGCCTATGTAACAGCATGAAATTGGTTTTAATTTTGAATTAATTTTGTTTGCATTACTTAATGATAGCAATTAGTTTTCCAGGTTTTTAATTTAGGCTAGTTTTTTTTTGGGGGGAGGAGGGAGGTAATTATCCAAAGCAGAAAAATGTCAAATGTCTTTTCTACCCTAAGGTACATTTATGTTTGGGGAAAACCACATATGCGTATTGAGTACCATAAGGTCCTAGGTATATTTCCAAAAAAGACCTTGCAGGCACTCGTTGCCTGGTTACTGTCTGTTGCAGGCATCAACAGCCTGCGTGGACTGTCAGAGACCCCTCTGTAAGTTAACAGTGAGAGTTGCAGTTGTTCCTTAGCTGTGGGGCCATTTGGAAGCTTGTATCACTGAAGTTGTAACCAAGTGAGACTAAGTATTTTTTTTCACCTGTTTTTAAGGACACCTTGACTCTTGTTGCTCATTCTTTATTGCGGATTTGCATTTTATGTGTTTTCCATGTAGCCAGTAGTTGAGATTTAATAAAATTAGAAGCTGGTACTTTTTTTTTTTTTAAGTGCAATAATGTGGAGAGGAAGAGTATAGTGACTCCTAGCACTGCCTTGATGTATGTCAGAGGCCAGCAGTGTTAGCCAGCATTGCTACCAGATAAAGGCTTAGTACAGTTGTGGAACTAGATTAAAACCACAGAGCCTGCCAGAAGGGTGCCAAGAACTCCCAGGGACGGGTGGAGGGTATTGAAAACCACTGAGACAGCTTCAGGGCCAGGGATAGGGTAAAGGGAATAAAATGGAACATAAGAAAGCTCTCACTATTGCCAGCCATGCTGGTGGGGGATCATTTTCAGCACCTGGGGTGCTGGGAGTCCTGGGGTAACTGCTGTCCACCGGTCTCAGACTGTCCCGAGTCTGGGTTTTGCAGGCTGTCAGGGTTTTGTACCTGCCCGATGCTCCTGGAGACCTTTGCCCGCCAGAGTGACTGGAGGAGTTCATGTAATCAGTTAATGCACCAAGGTCAAGAGAAATGGGCATGGTGACCGTTGTTTTCCTGAAAAGAAGACAAGATGCAAAACCATTAATAAAAAATTGAAATCTTAACAGGTTTTGCAGGTTGAACACGAAGCATGTGTAGCCTGGGTCTCTTCCTTTATGGTACAAGGGAGGGACGGGAAGGAGCTGAGCATAGTGTGCTCCCTCCCGTGCCTCTGCACACGTCTGGCAAGAGAGGGAAGCTGGGTCTGTGGCACCCAGTGGGACTCTGAGCAGACACAGTGACAAGAGATGCACCCCGTCTTCAGCCATGTTTTCTTTCTTCGCAGCGAGGAGGTCTGCAAGCGCGGCTTCACGGTGATCGTGGACATGCGCGGGTCCAAGTGGGACTCCATCAAGCCCCTGCTGAAGATCCTGCAGGAGTCCTTCCCCTGCTGCATCCACGTGGCCCTGATCATCAAGCCAGACAACTTCTGGCAGAAACAGAGGACTAATTTTGGCAGTTCTAAATTTGAGTTTGAGGTAACTTCCCCTGTGTGGCTAGACCCACTAAACAAGTTGGTGTGGTTTACTAAAAGCTGTTGAGGCTAATGATTTTTTTTTTTAAACCACGTATTAAACAGGAGCTGCATATCTTATGAACACATGATACGTAAAATTAGTTATTGCATGAAACGACAGAGCTGCGTTCATTATCCAAGTGAATTGTTTTACCCACATGGACTTAGGTTTCAGTTCCCTTGGATTGGGTGATGGGCCGTTGAGTTGTGAGGCCTTGGCAGAGAAGCTTGCTTGCTGCCTTGGGTTTCACTTGACAGACAGCTTTACCAGGCAGCACAGTGGCTTTGCATGGTTACAGATTCATTCTCCTTACCTCAGCCCTGGAGATGAGGGAATGTTACGGATAAATGCCCAACTTCGGAGTCCCTAAGTCTCAACCTGTAATGGATAATGGAGAGAATGCGTGTGTTAGGCCTTTGATTTCTGAAAATGGAGGTAGTGTGCTAAAAACTGTGCAGAGTCCTGAATTCAGTTAGGCATGGAAGATTGCCATCTTTCAGTGGTCAAAACAAAACCAAACCCTCAGCCCACTAATTATTCTCCTTCCCACTGTAACCTCCTCTCCTTAAGCTACCAAGGTTCTGACAGGGCCTTTGGTGCAGTTAGTTTAATGAGATGGTTATGGGAGGAAAGTCTTCCTGCCGGCTTGAAACTTGATTCTTGCTCCATTTGGAATAAGATTTTAATATTTTCTAATAAGAAGCTATGGTTTTTGGTTGAACGCTTCCTCTGGCAAATCTGCTCAAATGTTAGGTTTCAGTGGATGTATTCATATATTTGAAGGTAAACAGTAGTAATAATATTAAACATCAGACAGTGTTAATACTTAATCTTTAGGTTATAATGCTATACTTTTCAAAGTGTTTGCACAGGTATATTACTTGGATTTTTTAATTCTTTCGATAGTGCTCATTTTTCTATCCGATATCTGAACTTAGTTTTAAATTTGAAACTACTCCGGAGGTTTACTACACTCCATCAGAAAGATGAACCCAGTAAGCCTTTTTCTTCATAGAGAATAGGAAATAATTTCGGAGGACAGTTTATTGGGCATTAATTATTTTCTTGATGCAGAATTGAAAGTGCGTTGTATTTAATTGTAAGTGTTTTAAGTAAAAATAATGGTCTGGCAATACAATTCATACAGGTTTTTCCAGTCTAGTTTTGATCTCTCCCTCTGGGCTCTTAAAGGCACCAGTTTTTCTATGGAACTTGTTACACTGTTACCAGTCTCTCTCTGTCCCCGCCAGTGATTGCCTCTGTGGAGATTATTAAAAGTTCAGCAGGGCTGGGTGTGGTGGCTCATGCCTGTAGTCCCAGCACTTTGGGAGGCTGAGGTGGGTGGATCACGAGGTCAGGAGATCAAGACTATCCTGGCTAACACAGTGAAACCCTGTCTCTACTAATAATACAAAAAATTAGCTGGGCGTGGTGGTGGGCGCCTGTAGTCTCAGCTACTTGGGAGACTGAGGCAGGAGAATGGCGTGAACCCAGGAGGCAGAGCTTGCAGTGAGCCGAGATTGTGCCACTGCACTCCAGCCTGGGCAACAGAGCAAGACTCTGTCTCAAAAAAAAAAAAAAAAAAAAAAAGTCCAGCAAACGAGAGAGGAATGGGCCTATGGTAGGATTATAGGCAGAAGTGCTGGATCAGGAGTCATCCCTCTTTCTAGCTCTGCTGCCTTCTGCTGTTTCTTTTGCCAACCAGCATGCCAAACCAGCCCTTCTTTGTTTTCTCTTTTGGTTCTAGGTCACAACTCTTTCTCCTTCACCTTTGTCTTTGCATTTAATCATCCCCCCCCCCCATGTTTTCCTTGAGGCATATTAATATTAATCTGCTTCACACTATAATAAGGCGAGGTTAAGATTTCTTGCTGAGGCCAGGCACAGTGGCTTATGCCTATGATCCCAACACTTTGAGAGGCTAAGGGAGGAGGACTGTTTGAGGCTGGGAGTTCGAGCCCAGCCTGAGAAAGTTAGCAAGAGCCTGTCTCTATATTTTGTTTTAAAAATTAGCCAGGTGTGGCCGGGCACAGTGGCTCACACCTGTAATCCCAGCACTTTGGGAGGCCAAGGCGGGCGGATCACAAGGTCAGGAGTTCCAGACAACCTGGCCAACATGGTGAAGCCCCGTCTCTACTAAAAATACAAAAATATGCTGGGCATGGTGGCAGTCACCTGTAATCCCAGCTACTCGGGAGGCTGAGGCAGGAGAATCGCTTGAAATCGGAAGGCAGAGGTTGCAGTGAGGTGAGGTTGCGCCACTGCACTCTAGCATGGGCAACAAGAGCAAAACTCTGTCTCAAGCTTTACAGTGTGCAGTGATCGCCATACTCCACTCTGGAAGACAGAGCAAGACCCTGTCTTTTTTTTTTTTTTTTTTTTTTTAAATGGCTGGGCGTGATGTCTCACGCCTGTAATCCCAGCACTTTGAGAGGCTGAGGTGGGTGGATCATTTGAGGTCAGGAGTTCGAGACCAGTGTGACCAACACGGTGAAACCCCGTCTCTACTAAAAATACAAAAAAATTAGCCTGGTGTGGTGGTGGGCGCCTGTAGTCCCAGCTACTCAGAAGGTTGAGGCAGGAGATCGCTTGAACCTGGGAGGCAGTGGTTGCAGTGAGTTGAGATCGCACCACTGCATGCCAGTCTGGGTGACAGAGCAAGACTCCATTTCAAAAAATAATAATAATATATAAAGATTTTTGCTTAGATTGTAATTGACTAAAACTTTGTCACTGTTAAATTGCAGTGTAGTACAGATTATATACAACTCTAGGACTGTTCAGAATCACAGCAGATTATTGCAATGAATAAAACATTGCCTCTGTCCATAGCTCTGTCAAATGAGCCTCTGCCAGCTTTCTTGCCAACTCTTGAATATTTTCTAAATTTTTATAAACTCATTCATATCCCATCATCTGTTATTTGATGGGCAGTGGGGTTAGGCTTAGGCAAGATGAATGACAGGGTGGTCTGGTTGGAGCAGCATTCATCATTTAATAGGCAGCCCACATGTAATTGAATTTAGAGTGACGTTGTGCTTAAAAGGGTTTTGATGCCCATGAGCAAGACGTTTGTGTAATAGCAAGTAGTAGAAAACCTCCACAGAGTTTCTGGCTTGGATGAAAAAGAATGGGTAGAAGAATGCATTGATGTAAGTGAAATTTCCGCATTGTTTGCTCTGAACTTGCAATTTAACCTGTTTCCTGGTTTAATGTGTCTGTTATAGTGAGTTAATCTCCACCTTCTTGGAAAGAAATCTCATTTCTTTAGCTCTCATGAAATACACGATTCTACAATTTTAGGTATTCCAACTGACATACATGTGTTGCTGTAATGGATTTGTCTTTCATTGTACTGATAATGCTTCTTTCATCTACATTTATTTTTATGGGGCCAGAACCAGGTATGTTGTTTTCTATAAAAAGATTAACTTTGAAAACCTGTGACTGAGCATTGCAAATTGCATTATGTTAAAACTATATAAAATTGGTTCATCTTCTCATACATGATTTTTTTTCCCTTAAGACAAATATGGTCTCTTTAGAAGGCCTTACCAAAGTAGTTGATCCTTCTCAGCTAACTCCCGAGTTTGATGGCTGCCTGGAATACAACCACGAAGAATGGATTGAAATCCGAGTTGCTTTTGAAGACTACATTAGCAATGCAACCCACATGCTGTCTCGGCTGGAGGAACTTCAGGACATCCTAGCTAAGAAGGAGCTGCCTCAGGATTTAGAGGGGGCTCGGAATATGATCGAGGAACATTCTCAGCTGAAGAAGAAGGTGATTAAGGCCCCCATCGAGGACCTGGATTTGGAGGGACAGAAGCTGCTTCAGAGGATACAGAGCAGTGAAAGCTTTCCCAAAAAGAACTCAGGCTCAGGCAACGCGGACCTGCAGAACCTCTTGCCCAAGGTGTCCACCATGCTGGACCGGCTGCACTCGACACGGCAGCATCTCCACCAGATGTGGCATGTGAGGAAGCTGAAGCTGGACCAGTGCTTCCAGCTGAGGCTGTTTGAACAGGATGCTGAGAAGGTAAAGACGGGGAGGCTAATGCCTCAGTGGACGTGGGGGAAGCCAGTGCTGGTGGGTTCGGGTGGAAGGAAAGAGAAAAGGTGGAGAATGGTAAGGCTACACTCACCGTGTGTGCTCCAAACCAGTGAGGGTCATTTCAGAAACGGCACTGAAATCTGTTTTCCAGTTTTACTTATTGTGCAATGCAGTGCTGTTTTAGAAAATTTGAGTTCAAATTACTTATGCTTTGGTCTAGGATGCCTGTAAGATAGGAATGATACTTTCACTTAAAAGAGTGAACATTTCGGCCATGCTTGGTGGCTTACGCCTGTAATCCCAGCCCTTTGGGAGGCCGAGGTGGGCTGATTAGCTGAGGTCAGGAGTTTGAGACCAGTCTGGCCAAAATAGTGAAACCCCGTCTCTACTAAAAACACAAAAATTAGCTGGGTGTGGTGGCACACCCCTGTAATCCCAGCTACTCAGGAGGCTGAGGCAGGAGAATCGCTTGAACCCATGAGGCAGAGGTTGCAGTGAGGCCAAGATCGTGCCACTGCATTTCAGCCTGGGTGACAGAGTGAGACTCTGTCTTAAAAAAAAAAAAAAAAAAAAAAAAAGTGAAAATTTCACAGGGTTATGTTATTGACAGAACACCGTTCCAATCTATTGAGTATGTTTTTAAAATCAAGACGAGTAATGTGTTAAAAGTAACAGTTTCTGGGTAATATAGTCAGTAATGACCTCTAGTCTTATGCTTTATTCTTATGCGCCAGGCAGACCAACTGGTCAAAGTGAATCCTTATCAATTACTGGCTAATTGAATCTTAGCAATGTGAAAACTGGGCATTTATTCATAGGTATGTGTTGCAAGCCATGAACTTGGGTGAATTAATCACTAAGTTTTATTTGAGCTCACTGAATTTTATATTACATGGACAGGAGAATATTTTGTAAAGTGAAAATCCACGTTAGAATTCTTGGATGTGAAAGGACTTTTCGAAAGGTGACAATCCGGTGTTTTTGTTACCAAAGCTTTTAACGTATCTGCCAGTGTTCTTTTGTTTTAAGTAGCACCTTGTCTAAGACATTGGAATACCTTCCTTTCAATTACTAGAAAAACAGGTTACTGTCCCTGGGATTCTGGTTCAAGTCATGGTAGCAATGCTAGTTGATGACAATCATCTATATTTTCTTAAATGTTTTCATTTGCAAATGTCTTAATTGACATCCTTGTCTAAGTAACATCTATATTGAATCTTAAGGGAGATGTTATTGTTAGTTTTTCCTGCCTGTTTTATTTTTACAGTAAATTTTATGGGTTTGCAATCTGCACAGGTGTCTATGTACTTCTTGATTAAATAGTGTAATCTTTTAGTCATTGATATTTCTGTCAGTAACCTGTGGGCACAGCAGAACCCATCCAAAGACCTGTAAGTTCCTAATTTCACCCTAACAGGTCTTTAATTGAAGCTCATTGTGGCAAATTAAGTGGTTCAGTGTGGCAGGGAGACAGGACCGGGAGTCAGAGGATCAGAGTTTTTAATTAGTCCAGGGGATTAGAATAACTCTCTTTACTTATCTGCTTCTTAATTCCTTCTCTGTAAGAGGAACACATCAGATAAGATTTTCTGGTAGGTCCTGCAAGTTCAGAACTGCTGACTTGTTCTCTGAAGTAAAGACTCTTTTGAGAGAGTCAGACAGCACTTGAAGTTGTCCAGGGAAGGAAGTTGCCCTTTCTTGGTACTGCCCCATCTGTGGGCCTGTGCAGCAGTTTCTCTTTCTGGAGTGATTCCAGGTTGTCTTTTTCCTTCCGGTAGATGTTTGACTGGATCACACACAACAAAGGCCTGTTTCTAAACAGCTACACGGAGATTGGGACCAGCCACCCTCATGCCATGGAGCTCCAGACGCAGCACAATCACTTTGCCATGAACTGTATGGTAAGACACTCAGAACAGCTGGACCCTGCCACGTGACAGTGTTTTAGCAAATGGGAGGCATTTGGCAGATGCTGGGCTGGGGCTCTCAAGGGGCCCTCAGAGTGGCTGTTGATTTTAGCAGCTGACCTTCACGTGGAGGGTGTTCCCTAGGGTTCCATTGTCTCAGTATCCCACATTTTAAGTTTTAAAGAAAAATGAAAACAGGCAAACAGACGAACCAGTGAAACTTGAACCGATGACTTGGCTAGTTCACCACAGACACTTCGGATGCCAGCTCCTGTGCTCCGCCTCATAGGAGCCCATGGGGACCCCAGCAAAGCTGCTGGGAGGCACAATGGGTCCCCCGGACGGAGTGCTGTCAGTTTGCTGGCTGCTGTTACCCGCTGCTGACCTCAGGGCACTTGCTAGTTCTCTTGAGGCATGAGATTTCCTTCCGAGCTGAGCTGGAGTACTGGGGTCTGGCTCTTAGCCTTCCCTGGGATCCCCTGGTCCTCTTTAAGGTTGTTGCATCTGCTACTCTTGGCTGTCGTGACTCCATCAGGATCTTAGAGGCCAGATAGGGGGCGACTGTAGGACTACATCACAGAAACCAAAACCAAACCAAATCACTGAATTTTGAGTAGCACTTCTGTTACAGTTTTATAGTTAATATTACTAAAACTGTATGTTCTATAGAACATTTGCTTGATTCTGTAGTCTGTGAAGCTTCTAGAAATTTCCTCTTCAGGGACGAAGAGTTTTGGTTTGGACTTTAAGCCAGCCTTGTGAGGATTATCCACTCTTAAACCTTGTAACATTTGTTGTAGAGCATTAAAGCAATATGAACCAGCCTGGGCAACACAGCAAGACCCCATCTCTAAAAAAAAATTAAAAAATTAGCCGGGTGTAGTGGTGCATGCTTGTAGTCCCAGCTATTTGGGAGGCTGAGGCTGGAGGATCACTTGAGCCCAGGAGTTGCAGGCAACAGGAACGCCACTGCATTCCAGCTTGGGTGACAGAGCAAGACCTTGTCTCAAAAACAAAAATACAAATAAAGTAATATAAAGACAGGGTTTTTGTTTAAGTTAATTCAGTTAGATGCCATTTAATTAAAATATAGTTAACTAGGTGCTACAATTTAGGTAGTTTCAAAGATAAGATTTTACAATATAATTTTTAGTAATAAATGCCGTCAGAAAGTTTTAAATCTGTTCTAGAATTTAAAGTAAGAGGATTTCTGGTTTGAATCATCAAACTTGGGCATAGATAAAAATTTCTTTGTAAAAAATTGCTGTCTTTTTTTTAGAATTTTCTGAAACTTTTGGCAAGAGACCATTCAGTCATG
This sequence comes from Rhinopithecus roxellana, assembly GCF_007565055.1. NCBI lineage: Eukaryota > Metazoa > Chordata > Mammalia > Primates > Cercopithecidae > Rhinopithecus > Rhinopithecus roxellana. Next base: position 96,276,156 of record NC_044551.1, read on the forward strand.
CCACATACTTTAAAAACTAGAAATACTAAAATATGTGCTAGAAATTAACAGAAAAATATATTCTCTCTTCCCCCTTTCTTCACCTTTGTTAGTGGCAGATTTAGGACTCAAGGGAGTAGGAACCATAGTGTAGCAGACAGGAAAATGGGTTGTGGATGTAGAGGCTTTTAATTCTGAGTTTCTTATTTGCTGTGTGACCTTGGGAAGGCTGTTTAACCTCTTTGAGCCTTAGTTTCCTAGTCTGTAAACTGGGGGTAATACCTGCCTTCCATGGTGTTACATGTATATGTAAAATACAAAACATATTGCTTGACACGGAGTAAGTACTGTATAAATGTTAATTCTTACCAGTGATGTTATCAATATAATTAAAGATGCACTTAAAGCAGGTAAGAAACTTAAAAGTATGAGTTACAGCTATTTTTGGGGGGGAGTTCGAGTATATTTTCTAATTTTCTACAATATATTTCTGTTACTTTTGTAAGTCAAACTTGTAATACAGTGCATGTGGGTAGCTCGGTGCCGGGATGGTGGCGCCTGCTGGGGAGCTTTCTGGACCAGGCCTGCTCCTTGTGTTGAGTACCTCCGCGAATCCCTAGTGTCTGTGACGTTTAATAATGCAGGGCAAGGGTATTTAACCTTCAGCGCCTTCTGCTCGCTGTAGTGTTTTGCACAATTTCTGACAAAATAAGGATACTAAATACCATTATGCCAAGTTAACAGCTTTTAAAGAAAGCATATTAAGGGATACCAACAATTATGCACGTTCTACTATAACAGATATTTGTAAAAACTATGATGATAAGAATGTAGGTGTAGGTACTTTTAATTTAGGGAATTGTACGTTGCCATATTTATGTCCAGGCTATAGATTTATGTGTGCTAGAAGTGATGGAGAGATGGAAAAAGCATCGTACATAGACTAGTAAAATCTGTATTTCTATAAAAGTAATACAGGAAGCTGTAACAATCTAGGGATGGGTGAGTAGGGTCAGTGGTTGTCACAACAGAGCCATCCAAAGGGACATCTCTTCTCCAGATCCGAACAGAGCGCATCTTGTCCTTTTCCTAACAGACCTGTTGGACTGGTTTTTCTCTTTTAAAGATACAGAGAAAGCAAAATTAGCAAATCTAGTTTCTTGTCACTTTACTAGGAGGGAGGAAAAGAGAGAAAGAATGCACTTGGGAATGGGAGGCCTTGCTTTTAATTTACCGGATGCCAATTAGAGCATTAATGCCACACGAGCCAGAGAGGTCACCTCACTGAGCATGGCTTGACTGTTGCAGCCTCTTTCTGCGACTCCAGACATGCGATGTCTGTTAGCTGATTCTAGCCTTCAGATGCAGCCCGGAGATGTAACCCTGAGGCTGGAGTCCTGTGGTTCTAATTCCAGACAGAGGCAACTCCACCAAGTTCTGGTTTGGGTCAGAAATAGAGGGAAAGGATGAATAAAAGAAGATACAAAGAAAGAATGAACAAGTGAGTTCTTTCAGCCGCTGACTTGGGGGGACTGCAGGCAGCAAGGGACAGGAAGGAGGCTGTTGCGGGGTCCCTGTTCGAGGCAGTGGGAGATTGGCTCAGAGGGGTTGTGTGGGAAGCGAGCGAAGGGGGGAAAACGTAGAGGAGTTTGGATAGATCAGAAAATCAGACTGGGGCAACATTGAGAGGAGCCAAAGATGTAGCTACAATTTTGGGGGACCCACGGGGAGGGATGAGGTGGTAACACTGCACAGAAATAATAAATGCATGAACAACAGCAACTTCAGATTTGCTGAAGGTCTGAATCCCCCACCATCCACCACACCACACGATGTGCTACTGAGCCTTAAAGAACACTGGAGGTGGGAAGGGAAACTCCATAGTGAGAGCTTATTCTGCAAAAAGGGTGGGTTTTTAAAAATCCCTGTTTTTGAAATAAACTGATAGACTCAAAGATAGGAATTTTGACAGAGTAGAAAAGCTTTATTTAAAATTTGAGCATAGCATTGTTGTGTTTTTACTGCAATTCATATTCCTGAGAGAAGGTGGATCTATTTACAGAATATTTTCTGTTGGCACCAAAAAAATGACTTGGGCGTATGTAGAAAGGAGAGCTTGCTTTCGCACAAATAGCCTTTGGTTGCTAGGTATGTGTTTTTGGGTTTCTGGGTTCTAGTTAAAAACCAGAGCGCTGGGTCCCTCAGTTCTCCGTGACTGCCTGGCAGCAGGCTTGCCATCTGGACCCTGTTCAGTATTTGAAGCCAAGAAGTGAGTAATAGTATATTTGTGTGCACCCACTTGTGTATTTGATTGCTTTGTGCTGAACAATTATGCCTTTCAGCTAGTTGATTTGTAATTTTACAGTTTTAAAAATAGAAATGGAAACCAATACTTCAAGTTTATGGAAATCTAGAGAGCAAATATGTATAATATTATAAAATCAGATGATGCTCCTGGGAAAGATGTGATCACTGGTAGAAGCCTGTGTTTCAGCAGGTGGTATCTGGGCTTCTTAGAAGGGAGACTCTTACTTGCTCTCCCCTGAGGAGCCCTCTTTTCCTGCCCACTTTGCAGAACGTGTATGTAAATATAAACCGCATCATGTCGGTGGCCAATCGCCTGGTGGAGTCTGGCCACTATGCCTCGCAGCAGATCAGGCAGATCGCGAGTCAGCTGGAGCAGGAGTGGAAGGCATTTGCGGCAGCCCTGGATGAGCGGAGCACCTTGCTGGACATGTCCTCCATTTTCCACCAGAAGGCCGAAAAGGTCAGTGCCTCGAACCCCCAGCCCACGAGGTGGTAACCAGAATAGTTCTTCCTCCATGAATATTGGTGTGTGTGCGAGCACTCTTGTGTAGCACATACTGTGAGCTCCGCATGTGAGCTCTGAAGTCACTCGGCCCTGAGTTTGAATTCCAGCTCTCTTAGTCCTTGCTGTGCAACCTTAGGTAAGTGACTTAGCCTCTCTGGTTTGTTTTCTCATTTGTAAAGTAGAAATAAAAGTACCTGCTTGAGTGGACTGTTGATGTAAATGTGATGCTAGGTGCCCCACGCAGTGCCCAGCACAGTAAGCACTAAGAAGTGGCAGCTGCTCTGCTCTTCCCCTCCTCTCCTGGCTTCTTCTTTCCTCTTATCCCTTGTTGATAGTGCTTTATTACTCCAGTTGGGATGCTTTGGCAGCAAGGAACAGAACGCCCATCAGTGGTACAGACGTCAAGGGTTTACTTTTCTCACAAACTGCGAAGTTCTAAGGCATAGGCACCTCCAGTTGCACGGCTAGGGAGGGGTGGTGTCTGCCGCCCTCAGGCTTGCTGGGCCTCCCCTCACAGTCGGGGCAGCACACCTCAGCTCCACGCAGCAGCTCCTCCTCAGCCACAGCGCCCACCCTCCACAGGGATGGCTGTAGCTGTCTTTGCCTGCCAGCTTATAAGGGAAGCATTTCCAGAGGCCACGCCCCCAGCACACTTCCCCTCAGTTCCCATTGGCTGGTCTTTGGGTACACATCCATGCCTTGCTGCAAGGGGTGGAGGAAAGGGTGGATCTGGTGTTAGCCTCTTTAGGGAGGTGCTGCCAGCAAGGGTGAGGGAGGAAAATGGCTTTTTTGGGTACACAATCGACAGTGTCTTTCATAATTACAAACTTAGCTACATGGCATCTGACTTTGGCTTCATTTGCTGACAGATGTGCTGTGTCAAAATTTCTAGTTTAAGAAGTAATGGGTAATATACGTCCCCAACACTCCCCACACCTCCACTTAAGCAAACTTGCTTAAACAAACACTCTGAAAGTAGCAACATGGAAGGAATTTGCTCATGACTCAGACTTTATTATTGGAAGGTGAGCAGCGCAGTGAAGACCTTTTCAAGATGGGGAAGAGCAAAACGGTTGCTTAATTTAAAAAGGGGAAACATCAGCGTATCTTCCTCAGGGTTAATTTTTGGGGGAAAGACTGCATTCAGGGATTTGCATGGATGCTTCTTAAGGAAATAGTATCTCTTTAATCTAGAAACAGGCTCTGTTGAAGAGTGCAGAAGTAAATAAAGGAAGATAGAGGCCCCAACTTGCCTAGGATTTTGGCAGGGCAGTCAGAATGTTGCACAAGACACTAATTAGCAGTGATCTCAACTCCAGAAACCTTTAAAGTATAAAGCAAGAGAGGAAGCTGAGTGATATATAAAGAGAAGCAAACCTTCATAGTATCATGTAAAAGCTGAGCGTTTCAATGGTAGGATTTTTCTATTTTCTAACTTTATGCATTTGACTAATTTTGTGATAAAAGATAGACAAAAGCCCACACACAAAAACAACTTTTTAAAGTAACAGGAGCTCCTTCAGCATAAATAGAACCATCTTCATGACCTTGTAGCCATCTCCGATCCTTATCGTTGTACAAAATAGCAATACGCTTGATCATTTGGCAGTAAGATGATATGAATGAATTTGAAGCAGGACAAGCTGCGTGGGTGAATGTTAGATAGGCTGAAGCATAACACACAGGGAACATCTTTCGTAAACATGACGGGATTCAGAATTGTAAATAAACCCAGAGATTAATTGCTGCTGTGACCTGCCTGAAAATAATCTAGAAACATGGGTTCCATGGGGCATTTTCCTTCCAGTGTTTTATTATAAAAAATTTTAAACATACAGCAAAATTGAAAGCCTGGGGTATTCTCATCTGGATAAAATGAAAGACTGTAATTTATGGATTTGAAGGAAATGAAACTAGGCAAACACATTATCGAACAGAATTTTATAGGACGCCGCATAAACCGGAAGGGAGCCTGAAGTCTCAGTGCATATAAGGTGGCCAGAGAAGAAGCTAAATTCGAGCAAAGGGACAGTAATCTAATGAAGAAGGGGCCCAGCGTGTATTCCAGACCTTAACGAAGCAACAAGGCCTGCATGTAAACAACTGAAACGCACAGATGAGAGATTAGGACGTCTTCAGAAAGACGGTCCATACTTGCAAGTAAAAATGAATTGTGTCTCATCCCCCCACTGAAGAAAAGTAAGATCCTTGAAATTCTGATGCTTATCACTAAAGTGGTTTTCTTTTCCCAACATAGCAATCCCGAGTATAGGTCAACGTTGTTCCCTCTTTTTAAATGGTTTGCCTTCTAGTTACGCTCAAGCTGTTTTCATAAACTCAGTCTGGAAAGGACCAGAAACTTGGACATCCTAAGTAGGTTTCCATCATAGTCACCTCTTTGAATCACATCCGGAGTGTTCATGTGGAGTTTAAATCTGATTAGGGGGACATAAGGCTCAAATATGTGACCCCATGGTTAATGAGCTTACTAATGGCAGCCGCCTTCTCTGTAAGGATTACAGCTCTTAGCTGCACCGTGCAGCCCTGCCCTCTCTCTCCATGGGTGTTCTTATGCTAGTGTTTGCTGTGGCTTTATAAACATAACTCTGAAGTTAAAGCTAGATGAGAATGATTCATAGATGGTATAACTTCCATAGATGTGTCAGCCAGTGTGTCTTGTGTCCTCATCTCCAGTGAAGGTGTGGGATCACAGTATCCGTTCACAAACATGGACACACAACCACAGTGTTAATGTTGTTACTGGTAGATGTTGCGTAGGGGCTCCAGCCTTTGCTTGTCTTGGTCATGTGCTATATCCACAGCACAGACCCTTTATGTTAAGAAGCTTTCACAGCAAATACCATTAGAATTACATTTTTATAAAACAAAATGACTTGATTTTGCTATAGCTGAAAATCTCCTTTTACGGTGACCTCAGACTGCACTGCCCATTGTGATGGCCTGTCACCACGTGTGGCTATTGAAGCTACTCAGAGTTAAATAATAAGATGATAAAATCATTTAAAACATAGAATTAAATTAAAATAATAGTTGCTTATTCACCGTATTGGGAGCAACACGTGGCCAGTGGCTACTGTACTTGGCAGCACAGGTGCACATTTCTGTCCACTCGGGTAGTGCTTGTAGAGGCTTACCTACGGAGTGGGCCGCATGCCTGCCGAACACCTTCATTCATCTAGGACTAGGCCTTCTGTGCTTTGATAATAACTGAAAATAAAGTAACAGTGTTTGTATCGTTCTTTAATATTTAGAGAGCTCTTTAACACGAAATCTCATTTCATCCTTCAGTCAGCCCAGTGGAGTAGATGAGACGGTAGTATTACTGTCCTCATAAGCCGTATGGGGAACAATTTGGCCATGTTTCCAAAGCTAGAACTTTCGCTGAGGTCTATGGCTGGGTCTTTCAGTTCCTGACATAATAAGTATTTCACAATTGCATTAATATTCTTATAAAAGTTCACTTCCCATAAATATTTTTAGAATTAACATTTATAATAAACATGACATAGACGCAAGTTCTAAATCTAGGAAATTTCCATCCCTTTGTCTCCTAAGTCCAGCTTAGTGCCTGTGCTCAGCTGAGGCTCCATCAAGAGGTGGCGGTGGTGAGAGGTGGATGGGAGTGCAGTTCACTAGCTTCGAGGATCCCATCTCTGGTTGGTGGGACCCAGAACAGGCAGAAGAAATGAGCGGTTCCCAGATCGCAGGTGCCCTCTGAGCAGATGGAGAGTAGTAGAGTAGTAAATGCTTAGGAAAAGCAATCTGTTAATTATTTATCCAAGGTCTCCTCTTAAAGCTATGTATATGAATCACTGTTCCCTCCTCTGCTTGCCTCTGTTTTGCAAACTGGGTGATCCAGGCTTCCTTCATCGTTTATTCAGCAACACTTGCTTAATACCACCATTCTGCTCAGCTTCAGGATCCCCAGATCTGAAGTAGGCTCCTGATCTGAATTGACAGAGCAACATTTCATTCTCTCGCACTCTTCGGCCTTCACCCCCAGTCCACCAGATGCTTTGTATTCACATATTTTGATTTACGGAGCACTTAAAGCATCAGATACTAAGCCAGCTGCTCTGATCTCATTAGACTGCAGTAGATACCTTCTGTCCTTCTCACCTCCTAAGTGTCAGGCTCTGTGCTAGACGTGTTCCCCCAGCGTTGCAGTCCCAACCTGGGTTTCTCTGGATGGTAGCAGGTATGTGTGTATATGTGTATCAGAGTGAGGGAAGTGCAAGGTCCCCCCTCGTATGATAGCATTACCATATTAGAAGCTTTTCTATGAGGTTCTGTTATGAAGGTATCTGTTGAATTTCGACACCAAACTTGACCTCAGAATGCCTTTTCTTTGTGGAATGCCTGTTGACACCCTGTTCCCTGTTCCATGAATCTCTGAATGGGGATTGTTGTGCTGGTGCTGTTGGTTTCAGACCCTCTGGGCATTCAGCCTTTCAGAAAACAATCAGGCCTAGAGCTTGCTCTGTGTGTGTTGTGTCTTAGAAATAAAGAACAGAAAAATGATGCTGTGCAAAACCCTCTGTAAAACCATGGCTAGGATTATTTCTTTTCTTTTCTTTTCTTTTTTTGAGTCACAGTCTCGCTCTGTCGCCCAGACTGCAGTGCAGTGGTGCAGTCTCGGCTCACTGTAAGCTCCGTCTCCCGGGTTCACGCCATTCTCCTGCCTCAGCCTCCCAAGTAGCTGCGACTACAGGAACCCACCACCTCGCCAGGCTAATCTTTTGTATTTTTAGTAGAGATGGGGTTTCATTGTGTTAGCCAGGATGGTCTCAATCTCCTGACCTCGTGATCCACCTGCCTCGGCCGCCTGAAGTGCTGGGATTACAGGCGTGAGCCACTGCGCCTGGCCTTGCAAGGATTATTTCTATCACTGGGCTGTTACTAACCCAGAAAAAAGGCAGAATCCTTTGTCCACAGGTTTTTGTGTAACACACCATCCTTCCCTGGCTGTATTTTTTCAGAGAAGTATAATCAGTGCCCTCTCAGGATACTTTAAGAAATTATGAGTTAGTTCTAATTACAGAAGTATGTAAAACTTCTTGAATGTTTTTATCTTTATGGGTTGTTCCTTCAAAAATTGGAGTCGAATATACTGTAGTGATTTTGATACAGTGATATGTTAGTCTGATGCTTCTGTTCATTAAATTGTGAAGTATTATATAACTGAAATGTGTTTCCACCGTGTTCTGTCAGAAGCGTTTTGATCTTAAGAACATGTTGCAGCTCCTCTTGGTTTTGGATGTTCTGCAGTGGCCATTGTCCCGGAGCACTTAATTGCTGACTTAGACCTGATGATTTATTAATGACGATGGTTAACCTCAATCAATTTGTGTTTGAAAAACACAATAATTTAATAATTGGTATTAAATGCAATAAGGGAAGATGTTAGAGAGAAATAGAGCTCAGAAATAGTGACAGTCATCTGACCTGACCAAATTGACATTTATAGAACATGCCACCAAGAAATACTAATGCCATGTGAATTGGCCTCAAGCCCTAAGGTCTGCATAGATACTTTTCTGCACTCAGTAATAAAAGGATTTTCATAAACAGTTATTATTTGGTTGACTTGTCTATTTTAATATCCTAAAAATGAACTGAGTTTGTTCTTACTATATTTGAAGGGAATTATAGCACATTTCTTTTCTGGCCTGTCGAGTATTGCATTTCAATAGTCATCCTCTGCATTCCCTGCTAAGTAAATAGATGTGTGAGGAATAGGAGTAAAGAGGTTAAAACCAAGGGAAATGTGTTGATGTCTGTTTGGTGTAATTGAATTAGCTTTTTTAACTGGGCCTTCTGCACTTGCCTTTCACTCTTAATTGTGATGGATTTTGATAGGATCTCCCTAGGAAATTTGGCAGTGATTTCTCAGCCATTGATGCATCCCGAAGATGGGTGGCAGTGGAGGAGATTGAGCCAGGATGGGGATGGCAGCCGCAGGACTGTTGATGATCCTGGAGATGGAGGGTGGCAGTGGAGGAGATTCAACCAGGATTGGGATGGCAGCCGCAGGACTGTTGATCCTGGAGGTGGAGGGTGGCAGTGGAGGAGATTGAACCAGGATTGGGATGGAAGCCGCAGAGCTGTTCGCATGTTTTCTCATTTCCGTGCAAATTGGGAAGGATGGGAATGATGCCTCGGCCTCCTTAAGCCTTTCCTAAGATTCACAGAGAAGTTTAGGCCCTTTTTTCTTGGTCTCCTTTTAATTCTGGTGTCAATTTCCTTTTGAAACAGTAGTGGAATGGACTGGCTGCTTTTCCTTATTTCTGATAAATGATTTTTAGATATCTGGAACTTTTTCATTATATCTCAATGTAAAAGGAAAGGAGTAAGGGTGACAAGTAGCTACAAGGAGAAGGAGCATCCTGCTGTTGAACCCTAGTTAAGGGGCATGTGGGAGAGTCATCTTTCTGTCCTCCCTTGCTAGGAGTACAGGGCAGTTAGAAACGTGGATTCAAAGGTGGATTGGGAAAATTTACCAGAAAGCCCAAAACAGGGCTACATTGTTCCAGGGGCACACCCAGACCTGGGCAGCAGTCAGTTGAGGCATTCATCTGAAATGCGGATTCCTGGGACTCGCCCCAGTCCTGCTGAAACCCACTCTGGGAATGGAGTCCAGGAGTCTCATGTGAGTTGAGGATGCCATTTGAGATGGAGAGGCAACCATGTTACATTCTTAGGTTCTCCGTCAACTCCCCTAATTTTCAAAACCATGTTAAAAAATGTCCACTTTTCAATATAAATTGTCATTGATAGAAATAATCTTTTTTTTAACCTTCCAAGTATATGAGCAACGTGGATTCATGGTGTAAAGCTTGCGGTGAGGTAGACCTTCCCTCAGAGCTGCAGGACCTAGAAGATGCCATTCATCACCACCAGGGAATATATGAACATATCACTCTTGCTTACTCTGAGGTAAGTGGTCAAATTACTTACATTGCAAGGCAACATCATTTTTGCATTATAGTACACCGGAAGCTAGGAAAAAAAAGTTTTGGGTAGCCCAGAAAAAGCTTATAGATTTCGAGTTAGACTGCAGTTTAATTGTTTAGCATTTGAACCCCTGTGTGTGGGGTGGGGTGGGGCGCTAGGGGACCAGAATGGTGTGCAGGCAGGAGCCTTTCCAACAGCGCGCTTATATGCTCATCTGCTACAGTCAAGAAAAGCCTAGTCTTTTTTTCTACATGTATTGAAGAAATGTGTATTTTGTGTGCTCTTCAGTCTAATCAAACTCAGTTTAATCTTCCTGAATAAAACCTTTTAGAGAAGATGGTCTAGATTGCAAGGTACACATCTGTCTATTTTAAGAACTCTAAGTGTAGGATTTTCTTTATTACTTTAGGGTATATTACATTATTTACTTAATGAATCCCTGTTTTATTTTCTGCCACCTTCTATGCCAGACTGTGTTGTAAGGACTTTATGTAACGACTGACTTAATGCTCACATACTGTATCTGTCCTTGCTGTTACAAATGAAGAAAATGAGTCACGGAGATAAATGACTGTGCCAGGTCAGCAGCTGGTGGAACAGGATATGAGCCCAGGCAGGTGCCATGTTCTCAGTCACCACCCTCTGCCGCCTCTGTGCCAGACCACGTGGTAGCTGCTTGATGACGCAACTTTAGATGGGTTGACGAGTACCACCCTTGCCCATGCCTTGTTTATCTGGCCCTTGAGACCATCCTGCCTTTGTGATAATAGTTACGTTCCTGGAGGTGAAGGCGAGGGGCATAGAGAGGAATTGTGTGTGCTTACTTTTCTGCAAGGTTTTCTCCCTAAGAAGCATCTATATCTACAATGTTCTATGTTAATATGAAAGATTATCATAAGGCTTCTGTAAGAGTTTCAAAGCACCTGGAAGACTGCTGGGCAGTGTAGATGTTTAATAAATGCTGTCTGTGTTTAAATCTAAATCTTGATCCAAGCACATCCAAACTTGTCAAAGTTGTTGGGAAGAAACTGGCTATTTGCATTTCATTCTGACATTTCCTGTTGTGCTTCACTGCCCAACTGTCACTCTCATGTCCTTGGGCCTGGCTCTGTTGACGTCCTAGTGTCCAAGAGCCAATTAAATGGACGCATGATTTGCTGCTACAGTTTTGTATCTCATAAAGATGTTTTGGTCAATGATGGACTGCAAATAAGACAGTGGTCCTGTAAGATTATAATACTGTATTTTACTGTACTTTTTCTGTGTTTAGACACATACATACTTAACATTGTGGTACAGTTGCCGACAGTATTCAGTACAGTAACATGCTGTACAGGTTTGTAGCCTAGAGCAGTGGGCTGCTCCAGATAGCCTAGGTGTGCAGTAGGCTGCATCGTCTAGCTTTGTGAAAGTCCACATTGTGATGTTCACATAAGGATGAAATTGCCTATGATTCGTTTCTCAAAATGTGTCCCTGATACCACGTGATACCTAACTGTATATTTGCTTCAGAATCTGGGCAGGTCTTCTCTTTCCCATGGCAGTTGATATTTGTTTGTTTCTCTAGCCACCTTTGCCTAATAAGATTCAGTTTTTTTCAAGCAGCATTTCATGTTGCCTATGGAATTTAAAAAGTCAACTCTGTATTTTTTCTTAGTTTTGCACAAATGTTTCTTAACTAATTTGGTTGCCTAGTCTGTTAGAAACTATTTAAATAAGTGAGAGCCTTTTCTGTAGTAAAACTGAAAATTGAACACATTTATAATTTTTTTAATTGCATTGGCTCATGAGGATTATGTCACTTCTAAAAACCATCAAGTTCTTTCCCCTGATGTGCCATCTCTATGCATTGTCTAATTTTGACCTATAACACAGAAAGCAAATGACCCTGTTACTCACACGTGTAATGAGGCCTTCAGTCATCTGCTTATATGAATCTCTTGCTTTGGAGCTGTTCTTTGAATGCAGTGGTGGGCTTGCAGCCAGCTGTCTGCATGCCCTTGCCCTTGCCAGACCAAGATGGGATTGAATAGCCTTCATTCACAAGATGATTGGCAGGCCCTGGGAATACAGTCTTTGTGCATAACTTAAATCAGAATCACTTTGACCTAGCCAGGGTCATCCTCCAGCCAAGCTGGCTCTTTCAGTTTGCTTGTTGCTCTTGGCAGTTTTCTTTAAGTACAGCATCTCCTAATTGTTACCAGTGCATTCTGTAAAAATGGGGCATCTTGACACAGGAACTTATATTTACCTGTGGTGTAGTTTTATTTGATTTACATTGGTACTAGTATCTCAAAATAATTTGACAGGAAGTAAACAGCCTCTCAAACTGAGGTCTTAGATGGAATTTTAGCCTAAGAACATGTTTGCAACTGAGCTATAAACTCAAGGAGACAGTAATTTGAACTGGATGCACTGAAAGGATTTTCAGTAGAACAGAATGAATTATTTTGCCTCTTAAATTATTTACATTTTGAAATAGTTTCAGGGCTACAGGAAAGTGGTAGAATAGCACAGAGAACTCCTACGTTGCCTCCACCCAGATTTTCCAAGTTTTAGAATTTCGCCACATTGCTTTATCCTCTCTCCCCACTACTTCTCTCTCCAGTCAGCAAAGCACCATTGATACAACGTGACCGTCCTATCCACAGACCCTGATCCTATTTCCCCAAGTATTCCAACGATGCCCCTTTCTCTTTCCTGGTCTCGGACACTGTCCAGCAATGTGCGCTACATTTAATCGCCATGTCTTACCAATCCGTCTCCTTTAAAATGGAACATTCTTTAGTCTTTCTCTGCCTTTGTGTCTTTGACATACTTAAAGAGTACAGGCCTTTCATTCTTTGGATGGCCCTTTATTTCTGGTTGCCCCCAGTTCTCGTGGGCTGACTCAGGCTGTGCCTTTTTGGCAGTGCATGTCCTTCTCTGGGTGTCATCGCAGTGGACACAGGATACTGACCTCTCCAGCTATGAGTAGTGTTCATCTTGGCCACTTGGTCAGATTGGTGTCTGCAGGGTTTCTCCAATGCACAGTCACCATTTAAAAAATTAGTCTTTGCTGCACATTTTGTGGGCAGCTACTCTAATAGAATACCAGTCTCTGTTCCTCATCAGACTTCTCACAGCCATAGTTTCCACTGAGGATTTCTGCCCATAGCAGCTACCACTGTGATGGTGATCACCTATTTCCATTATTCCTTCTGTATTTATTAGGTGGCTTTCTACCATAAGAATGGGCTGTATTTCCTTTCTCTCTTGTTTGTTTCTATCAGTATGAATTTATGAAATCTTCCTATATCAGTCGGTTATAATTTGATACTCTGTTTTCATTCCTAAATTGTTTAGACTTGGCCAGCAGGAGCTTTTTTCTGTGTCTTTTTGATCATCCTTATTGTCCTTTGAGCACTTGTTCCTGGCTATTTTGTACTTTCCCTGCCTACCCTGGGATCACTTGTCTCACTAAGTGGGGTGGTTCCTTATAGTATTGTATGGTCTTTAGAATTTTAAAGACCTGGGTTCTCAGAGTTTTGTTTGTTTGTGAGGTGTCACTACTTCTGGGCCCTCTTAGCAGACAGCGTTAGGAAACATGAATGCCATCCATTCACCCATCCATCCATCTATCTGTGCATCCATCTGTCCACCTAACCACCCATTGTTCATCCACCCAACCACTCATCCATCTACCCAATCACCCAGCTACCCATCCATTCATCTACCTATATTTATCCTTCCATCCATCCATCCATCCACACACCCAACCACCCATTCTTCTGTCCATCCATTCAGTCACCCATCCATTCTTCCATCCAACCATCCATCCCTCCATTTATCCAATCACCCATCCATTCTCCCATCCAACCAATTACCTAACCACCCATCCATCCCTCCATCCATCCACCCTCCCAAACCCCCATCCATTTATCCATCCATCCACCTAATCACCCAGCCACCCATTCATCTGTCCATTTATCCAATCATTCATTCATTAGTGCATGCATTCATCCAGCCAATCACCCAACCATCCACCCAACTACCCATTCGTCATCCATCCATCATCCATCCTCCTGATCACCCAACCACCCATCCATCCATCCATCCATCCATCCATCCATCCATCCATCCAATTACCCATCCGTTCATCTATCCAACCACCCATCCACCCATCCATCCACCCACCCATCCATCCATCCATCCATCCATCCATCCATCCATCCATCCATCCCTCCATCCCTCCATCCCTCCATCCATCCATCCACCCAGCCACCTACATTCATCAATCTACCCATATCCATCCATCTGCCGTATCACTCAATTGCCCATCCGTTCACCCAGTCACCCAGCCACCCATCCACATCTGTCTAGTCCATCTGTCCATCTACCCAATCACCCAACCACCTGTCCATACACCCAGTCACCCAACTGTCCGTCTGTCCACCCCATCACCCAACCATCCATCCAACCACCCAGTTACCCAACCACTCGTTCATTTATCTATCTATCTATCTAACCACTTACCCACCCATTCACGCATGCACATACACGTCTATATAAAATTACTGATGTATCTGTCTGTATTAAAAATATATGTTTGCACATTTCGAATCCAATACCTCAGGGTTCTTTCCATCCTTTCCCTTTCTGAGTTTATTACTGTTCTCAGGCAGCAAGAAACCTGGCTTCTATTGTCCTTGATGTCCTTAATTTGCTCCATTTCCCAACCATTCTGTCTGGGTTCTCCACCTCCAACCCCTACCACCCACTCACTTAACCTGGCACAGTGACACCTCTGTTGGCACCTCCACCCCTCACTTCCTCAGTTTCTTCATGCCAAGAGGGAAGGTGTCAAGAAGATGGGAAGGGAAGGACTGCTTTTGTTTTTTAAGTGATTTTTATTTTATGTTCCTAAATCAGTAGTTTGCAGACTTGAGTGTCTTGGTTTAAAATGCAGCAGTACTCTACCCCAGAGATAGTGAATCTCCATTTTCAGAGGCCTTCTCTAGTGCTGCAGCGACTGATGCTGATGGTACACAGATCACATGCTGAGCAGCACTCCTGAGCTTGCTCTGAAGAGCTGGGGGTCTGCTGAGGAGGCGTCCATCTCACAGATACGGAGCACCTGCTAAGTGCTAGACATCGAGCTGGATGCCGGGTCATGTGGGGGTAGGAGTACTGTTAAGCAGGGCTTGCTTTGCTTTTCTTATTTCCTTTTCCTTGCCTCTCTCTTCTCTTATTCCCTTTCTTCTCCTCCCTTCATTTTCTCTACAATCTTTTTCTTCGAACAGTGTTTATAGTTTCTAGTCTCTGATCATATAAATTTGCTTTGGGAAAGCTTCCCAGCATTTTTTTTCCAAGACGCAAGCACCTGCTCTGCTTTGCTTTAATTAGACCTGCCCGTGTCACCCCTGTTTGTGCTTTAGCAACAGGGACGCACCTGGGCCTTCTGAACACTCACTTGCTTCAGCTTGCCAGGTCTGAGCTAATCTTGTTGGCTACAGTTGATCACAAGAGAGTGAAGCAGTGTAAACGTTGGAGATAAGTTGTAGTCATTTTTAACATTTTAAGTAAGCCAACTCAGCTACTAGTTTTTCAACAAGCTAAATTTATAAAAATGATTTTCATCTCAGTGTGCCTGTGTTGCCTCGCGAGCCTCAATGCTAAGTGTTTGGATTGCAAGGTGAGACTGCATAATAAACAGCCACGCATCCACCAAAGGGCCACTGCTGCAGCCACGGAGCACAAGCAAGGCAAAGTGCCATGGAGTGTTGGCTTGCTTGATCTCGTGTGACTTCAGGGCTTAGTTTCTGCTTCCATTTCTCAGTTTAACAAATGTGCCAACTCATTGTGTGCCTCAGCAAGGCCTCATGGGAATGAATGATTTGCTGCGTGCAAAGCTGGTTGAGCTCCTCTTTAAAGGCACTGTATCAATGGTTGATGGCAGGGTTGGGGTTATTAGCAAAGACAAAAACACACAGTAAAATGAGTCACCTGGATAGGAAACTCCTTAAAACAAAAAAACCAACTCTCTGTGATATGTGTGGAAGCTCAGTTCCCTTGCAGTAGAGCCACTTCTTTTTTTGTGGAGTGGAGTCTTGCTCTGTTGCCCAGGCTGGAATGCAGTGGTGCGATTTCAGCTCACTGCAACCTCTGCCTCCTGGGTTTAAGCGATTCCTGTGCCTCAGCCTCCCGAGCAGCTGGGATTACAGGCATGTGCCACAAGGCCTGGCTAATTTTTGTATTTTTAGTAGAGACAGGGTTTCACCATGTTGGCCAGGCTGGTCTTGAACTCCTGACTTCAAGTGATCTGCCCACCTCGGCCTCCCAAAGTACTGAGATTACAGGCATGAGCCACCGCGCCCAGCCGTCACTTCTGTCACAGTTGTATAAAGCCTCATTAAAGATCGCAGTGTTGCTGTAGTGACACGCAGTGCTGTAGTCAGCATGTGCCATAGTATCAGAGCCAACAGCCCATACAACAGCTATCTTCTTCTCACCCCAAACTCAGCTTGAGGCCTTGCAAGCACTTGAGATATAAAAGCAACAAAAGTAGAGCCCAGGTGTAGTCTGTGGAACATGCATGTGAGGCACATGTACCTGACTCACGCCAACTGGGCTGCTCCAGCCGTTTCCTGTTGTGGTCTTATTTTGGTTTTTCCTTTCCGATAATCCCAGGTTTACAGGTGTCAGAGAGTCAGACCAAGGTAAAGTGATCTGGTTTTGAATAAGAAACTGAATAGCTGAAAGAAATAGAAATCAGCGTTTGAAGGTCCATCCTGTAAGAACTTTGCCTGGAAAAGGAACCAGCTTTCTCTTTGTTCTCCCTGAAGCATGGGAAAGTATCTGTCGTTGGGAACACATGCCCTTTCAGGAGGTAATTGACCTGCACTGTTGGTAGGAGCATCTTATGTAGCCATCTGAAGACAGATTGGAACCTCCTTACTCAGAAGAGTTCAACTATTTGGCCGAGGAGTGTCAACTATTGCTGCAGAATAAGCTGGGTAGTCACCTGCTGACCCCTTTTCATTCTTTTCTGCTTTATTAGAACCTTGATATGAGAATAAGTTCAGCAAGAGTTGGAGAGGAGAGTGAAATCATTCCCAGGCTTCCTGTGGAGGTCTGTGCTCTGCAGGCCGTGGTGAGCTAAGACTGAAAAAGAATTAAAACAGTGTTGGCTTTGAGTCAGCAGAAATAGTGCAATTCATTTCATAAAAGTTTTGAAGGAACACTTTTTCTTTATTACAGGCTAAATGTCTTGGTGTATTTTGCCTATTTTTGTTGTATCTTGGGAATGCCATTTTCTAGCACGTTTTAGATCTAAAACACTGCGTTTGGACTTAATTGATATGCCTGTCACTCTTCTTCATTTGGTCTTTGGGCAGTTGTTGCTTTTGCAGTGGTAAGCAAGAATGTCTAGATGCTGCTGTCTTTCCTTAGGTCAGAGCCACGTTCATCCCTTGTGCAGGTGAAGAACATTCCTGCCGGAAACACTCAGCCCTCATCTGATTTTACAGGAAATGTAGAGATCTCAGTACCAGAAGCAAGAATAGGCAAATCTCTGAAGTTTTGTGGCTCTTTTTAAGGGTGACATGCAGAAATCCAAGTTACAAGTCTATGTGCAGTCTGATGAACAGTAAATATTCAAGAACCAGGCCATTGTTTATACACAGTTACACTTCTTTTTAAATATTAGAAACAAACATACCTTTGATATGGTAAAATTTTAAACTTTAATTACTTTTTCTGTTTTAGTTAGTACTTGCATTTTTCTGAACTCATTTGGATATCAGAGCATTTTAGTTTCTCTCTTTATAAAATGTTGATCTTTGTAACATGTAACTTTGATTGCCCTTCAAGTTCCCCAGCTGTGTATTCCAAGAAAAACAAAGAGCCGACTGAAAAATGAGCTGATCTGATTGGTTAAAAAATTATTATAGGAAAGTCCTGCTATTTGATGAGGTTGATTTCTTTTTGCAGCTGTTGTCTCTTTGTGGCTCAGAGTTTTAGTGCCTGGAAGCTAAAAACAGAGTTTTAAACAAAATGTATAACTGAAGTAAATTCACTCGCCTGGTTCTGTAGTTAAGAAACTGTAGAACTACCCCACATGCCATAAACTTACGTTACTTGTTTTAGCACTTACATTTTATGTGAATTTTTTGTCTGCTCTATGCAGTCTGTTCTTTCATTAATTTTCTCCTGGTCATTCTGTACCATTTAAAAATTATTATCTCTGTACAAAAGAACAGCAGTCTTCATAAAATAGTAGCATATTTTTCACATATTACTGTAATTACAAAGACTAAGACATTTTGCCAAAAGCGAAACTGTATATGCCATCCTTTATGTGCTTAAATAGTACTTTAATTGCCAAGTCTACAAAACCTGTACTGAAATAATATAGAATCATATTTGGAAAGGTTTATTGGAGAAATGCTATTTTTTAAAACATGGAGTTCCATGCTGTCTGGTTTTAGTGGGTACAAGAGGTGTTTTCTCGCCCAGGGTCTTTACTGCCACTGTCACTACCAACAAATGACAGTACCAGTGGTGGGACCAACAGACACTTTCATCCCCGCTTATGAGTTCTCAGAAGGTGGAGCTTTGCCTGATGAGTTGTTGTATGTTAAGATATTTGTGTATAGACATTTTCCACTGCCCTCCACCGCCATGGGCAAGTATGTCCTTCGAAATCCTGTCACGATCTCTGGCCTGGAGATATGTTAATCAGCTGCAGAGACACTTGAGGAAAGAAAGATTCCATGGAATATTGTTGCTCAGAGTACTCCATTCTCAGTTGAAGAATATTAATGGTGTCACAGGGATGCGTTTTGGAAACTTGGTGAGGGCTGGGAACTCATCTTGTCCTTTTGCATTTGGTGGTTTAAGTTGCAAAACAATGGCTTAAGATAGAAATTGGCTTTCTCCCCGTGTAAAAGAAATCCAAAGGCTGTCGTTCCAGGACTAGTGTGGTAGCTCTATTAGTAAGAGGATCTCTGGATCCTTCTGTCTTCCTGTGTTGCCTTTTTTAACAGGTAGGCTACTGTTGTTAAGATTGCCTCAGAGTCATCAGTAACTGCTGAAGCTCCAGCCATCTCATTCAAGTTCTTGGCAGCAAGGAGGAGGAACGGACAGGGGAATGAGCGCACCTGCCAGCTTAGCCCTACACAGCTTCCCTGGAATTCCCATGCAACATTTTTTACTTTTGTATATTGGCCACTCATATATGTAAGCAAGGCTGGGAAATGTGGCATTATAGCTGGAGTGCTGCTGTTTCTGACTGTAGGGGTTTGGCTATCCGGGAGGGGCAAGTGGATTTTGGGGAACAGCTGTCAGTTTCTGGCACAGTTCACCAAATCATATGTTCTGATGTACATTTTCCGACAGTATTGCAAGGAGTAAAATGTAGAGGAAACATTTGTAAGGAATTCTTTTCAAGGTTGACACAATGTGAAATGTATGACTTGGAGCAGTAGCTCTCAGTTCTGAGAGATGCAGCACTCTAATTATATCACACAAATTTTATGACACCTGCTTTATGACCCTGAAATAAAATGCATACATACTTTACCTTTGCGTATAATTTATATGTGTACATAAAAATTACATGCTACAATGTAAGTTGGAGACAAAGGTGATTTATGATAAAATGTTTTTCAGTCTATAAATGCCTAAGTGCATCTATTGTAGGTGAAAAAATTAGATATTCAGATGCTGGTCATGTATATAAAACCATTGGGAATATAGCAACTATAACTGTAGCCTGGTCATGTGGCCTCTTGGTGATGCAAGTATTGAGAATGGTTTTATTGTGGTCATGTGATATTTTGAAAGGGAAAACAGCTCCTGTAAAGTTCCAAAGAAAACCAAACACTATCTTTCTTTGATTAACATGGGTGTTGGATTTGTGGAAAGATCAGTGATGTTAACACTGAGCAAAGAGAGAAAAACCGTGTATTTGTGTGTTAAAAAGAGCCTTGCTTAGATAATCACAAAAAGCAGGACATTTCTTCACCATGTGCTAATATCCTGCTCATTTCAGAGTACCCTGCTTCTCTGAATCCACCACCCAAATCAATCCTGGTGCCTCCTCTCTTCAAAACCATTACATCAACAGTGTCCACACCAATTTCAGTGACTTCTGGGCACAAGTGAGAACCCTGCTTTAGAAGACTCTTTAAATTTTCCATTTTTGTTTTAACTGACACTAATTCAGCAGTTAATGTGGTTAGTTTTTCCCTTGTTATCTTTGGTTATGTCAGCTGAGCTTATTTCCTCTTAAGTTTTGCTGTAAGGCTGTATTAAGTGAATTTTAAACCCTGGTAAGGAATAATCAGCACTTCCAACGTCTCAAATTCAGGTATTGAAAAGTAAATGTGTTACAATCTGGCACAACTGCAGTTAGAAGAGGATTAAAGGAAGTGATTAGGAAATTCTGCAGGGTCATTTGCCACCAGGTTTTGGTTGTAAAGGCTCTCAGTTTTAGCTTTTCCCATTTACCCATTTCCTGTGTGCTCTTTTTTATTCTAAGGGCTTCTTCTAAACTGGGCTTATGTCTGTTAAAAGTGCCCCTAAACTTGCTCCTCTTCTTTTTTTTGGAGATGGAGTCTCACTGTGTTGCCCAGGCTGGAGTGCAGTGGCACGATCTCGGCTCACTGCAACTTCCACCTCCCGGAGTCAAGTCATTCTCCTGCCTCAGCCTCATGAATAGCTGGGACTACAGGTGCCCACCACCATGCCCAGCTAATTTTTGTATTTTTAGTAGAGAAGGAGTTTCACCATATTGGCCAGGATGGTCTCGATCACTTGACCTCATGATCCGCCCGCCTCGGCCTCCCAAAGTGCTGGGATTACAGGTGTGAGCCACTGCACCCGGCCTGCTTCTCTTCTTACTAGAAACCCAAGGAGGTTTTTAGATTCAGAAGTATCTAAGCAGAAGGATCATGTGAAGAGGCCCTACTTAAGACACCTGCATCTCCCACACCTGGTTACCTTATGCATCACACACACTTTGTGTTGTCTGATTGTCACTTTTTTTCCCCCCAAGAACATCTGGCATAATTAATTACTCATAAGTCTTATGAGTCACATAAATAGGAAAAACACAATGCTTTCTTTCTAAATTGCACCGTCACCTTTTCTTATTTCTTTGATTAGCCCGAATGCTTTCATTTAACTGTAGTTTGAGAATAAATTGCCATAATATGGCGCTGAAATCTTTTTTTAAATGATGGCATTTTAATTAAAACTACTTTTTAAAGTTAATGAGTCAAATAGAATGGCATTTTAAATTTTCTTTTGTGATGTTAAATTGCTCTCCAGCTATGTCAGAAAGTTTAAGTACATATTCTTTGCCTAGTACTAGCAATCTAGTGCTAGTACTAGATTTTTTTTTTAACTGAGGCTTTAAGGAACAATTTTGTTCCATTGTGATGATCTGTTGTATTCTTTCTAACATGTCTCAAGATAAAATTATTACTTTTAAATTTTAATTTGCAGATATCCCAGGAATGCAGTTTCTGTTAGTTGATTTGTGGCATTTAAGGCAAATAGTATGCCTATTCATTGAGTAGTATCTACTACAGTGTTTTGTTGTAATTAATGTTCTTTTATTTTCACCTAGTGTTTTGCATCATTTGGCTTTGTGATGTCATTGGATAGCTCATGGATTGTTTTAAATTTTATCCTATATAAAACTGCCTCTGAGTAAAACTGTGGTGTGAATGGGTATGTGTGTAATGTGTGTACATGTACATGTGTGCCTGTAGGTACACACACGTATCCAAGGACAGCATCTGTGGCACAGACCTCAGATCTTGAAGAATCACTCATGTATTTTGTGGGCAGGTGAGCCAAGATGGGAAGTCGCTCCTTGACAAGCTCCAGCGGCCCTTGACTCCTGGCAGCTCCGATTCCCTGACGGCGTCTGCCAACTATTCCAAGGCCGTGCACCATGTCCTGGATGTCATCCACGAGGTGCTGCACCACCAGCGGCAGCTTGAGAACATCTGGCAACACCGCAAGGTCCGGCTCCATCAGAGGCTGCAGCTGTGTGTTTTCCAGCAGGACGTTCAACAGGTCAGTTTCGCTTCGTGCCCTTCTGCGTGGGAAATGGCTTTTATTGAGTGGAGTTTGAATACCTCATCATATTGGGAAGATCTGTGTTTAAGGAGTGATGACTAGAAGATAAGCAGAGGAGCTTTTTTGTTGTCTGGAAGTGAAAACTGGGCTTAAGAACGCGTGTTCAGGCTGCTGTCAGCCAGTAGCTCCTGTGCGCCGAACCCAGGAGAGGATGTGAGGCCTACACTGGGAAGTGTCTGAGTTTTCTTCTAGAAACAGATCATTCTCGTTTATATTTATTTGTGGCAATAATGCTGGTGTGCTCCCAGCAATGTATTGTTACAATTTAGTTTACACTTGTGTGTTTTCCAACTACTTAAACAGTGAGGTGGTCATGCTTCACTTCCCACTTGGTAGATAGTACAGTCCCTGGTGCACAGTAGGTGCATTATAATTAGTTATCTCGTTGATGAAAAGTAGACTTTTATGACTACTCATTTCTAAGCAGTTGACATCTCTTTTGTTTTAAAGAAACAAAAGTAAGAGTAAGTCCAGTTCCCCATTGATTTGCTTCCTTATGATAGAATAAGAGTTTTAAGGATTAAAGCTATGGGAGTAAAATATGACATAGCTTTAGGGATAAATAAGATATTAGCCATGTCCTTGCCCCCAAATAGAGGGAAAGACAAGGGAATGAATGAGGTGTCACCTCTGGGGAGGAGGAATGCTGGAGAATGCAGGGCAGCCCATGGCCTCAGGAAGTTGGCTGGGAGCTGCCGTGATAAGCCTGCAGTAGAGCCACTCTCACTGTCTCAGGTGTCCATCTCCCTGAGTGGCATGTGAAGGTGAGTGAGCTTTCTGCTGAATGGTCTGGGAATTTGCAGAGTCGCCCTGTGTTCCGATGAGAATGAGATTCTCTGTATGTCATTCACCGTCATTGTCATCATTCTTCACTTCACGTGAGTCTGGTAAGTTCAAAAGACACAGAATGGGCCAGGCGCAGTGGCTCACGCCTGTAATCCCAGCACTTCGGGAGGCCGAGATGGGCAGATCACTTGACACCAGGAGTTTGAGACCAACCTGGCCAACATGGCGAAACCCTGTCTGTATTAAAAATACAAAAATTAGGCCAGGTGAGGTAACTCATGCCTGTAATCCCAGCACTTTGGGAGGCTGAGGGTGGTGGATCACCTGAGGTCAGGAGTTCGAGACCAGCCTGCCCAACATTGTGAAAACCCATCTCTACTAAAAATACAAAAATTAGCCTGGTCTGGTGGCACATGCCTATAATCCCAGCTATTTGGAAGGCTGAGGCAGGAGAATCGCTTGAACCTAGGAGGCGGAGGTTGCAGTGAGCCAAGATTGCACCATTGCACTCTAGCCTAGGTGACAGAGTGAGACTCCGTCTCAAAAAAAAAGCCTGGCATGCTGGCTCATGCTTGTAATCCCAGTTACTCAGGAGACTGAGGCAGGAGAATCACTTGAACCTGGGAGGCGGAGGTTGCAGTGAGCCAAGATCACGCCACTGCACTTAAGCCTGGGTGACAGAGCAAGACTCTATCTCAAAAAAAAAAAAGAAAAAAAAAGACCCCGAATGGCCCTGTAATTTAAAATTTTCATGCACCATGCTTTGATTCTAATTTTATTTTTTGAGTTCTCCGAAGGTTACATATACAAAGTGCTTCAGGAATGATCATTTTGTTATTATTTATGCTTCTTAACAATGTTGTTTTAGTCCAAGAAGATAATTGCGGGAGAAAGAATACAGTGCAGGAAAGAAGAAGAGGGAGCCAGTGGTGAAGAGGGATTGAGAGGACAGACATTGTGGGAATGAAATCATGAATAATCGTGTTTTTGAATTGTCCAAAAACTTCTACAAACCATGAAATGTTGGCGGTTTAAATGTAGCTGTTGAAAGCTTCCCCACATTCCTTGTATCCTTTGGGTCGAGCATAATTCCCCATCTGTGGACTGATGCACTTCTCAGGAGGGGGTCTCATTAACTCACCCGAGGAAGCAGCGGCAGGGACACCCCTTCCTTTCCCCCCACACCCCATTTCTCATGGCTCTTTTTTCTCTAACCTTATGCTTAGGTTAGAAAAGTGCACAAGGTAAGGAAGCCCTTGGAAATAGGCTGAATCTGGCCATCTAATTTGGCGCCAAATACTTAATGTGCTTGAGTTTGAAAACAGCAAACACGTAGAAAGGTAATTATGATAATTATGAGCCCAATTCTTTAAGCCAGCTTTCTTTCCCCTCTCAAACAGCATGTTGGCTTGGATGTCAGCAGGAGAAAGTGTTTTTTTGCAATACACATAATGCATACATGGTCCTGTTAGCATTCCATAGAAAATAGATACTGTTCATGAAGTTAATTATTTTTGTTGATGAATGATCTGGAATGGTTTGGACTTGTTATGTGAACAAGAAATTGCTCTGTAGGCTTTGACTTGTGAGGTAAAGAGTGAGGCTGATAAGATTAATCAGAGCAAATACTGTGACAATAGGATGTCAAAACCAAAACTGTGTTTCTGAAACTCAAGGAATTAATGACACATAGGGAAGTTTTTGCCATATTAAGTGTAGAGTAGGAGAGGCAAGTCAGGAATAAATGAAAGAAAAATAGTAGTACTTTAGAAGGACGTTACCAGCAGAAGATAAATTTGTAAACCGAAATCCATAAGAACATAGTAAACCTATTAGAGACACCACAGTGGTTTTCATTTGATTGCTTTGGGTGATGCAAAAGCACCTGTAAATACATTGAGAAAAAGGAAGAGCAAATTACTGAACAATAGGCGAGGCATGGAATGATTACAGTTTTATGCACACCACCCCAGAAGAGTAAATGCTTGTCTGTTGGAAAGTATTTGAAGGAACAAATATGTCTGTTAGTGGGCCCTGAGGAACCAAATGGGGGAGGATGACAGAGGGACTTTGGTTTGTAAAACATGGTTAATTTTGATTTTGTGGTTAATTTTTTCCCCTCTTAATAAGCAGAGGCCAATTCATAACTTCCGTGTAGAAGGCATTTCGGATGGTAGTCGGGCATGGCAGGAGAGGTGGTTGAAGCTGCTGTGTGTAGCACACTTACCGTGCTTCCAGTTTAGAGCTGGGCGGGGAGTTGGGAAGACCTGCTGAGGACTTTCCCAGATGCACATGCTGGCTGCCTTTGCCATTGTTCACTTAAAAAGAAAATGGAAATTCTTTATCACATTTCCTAATGATCAAATAATATGCATCTCTCCATTGCCTTATGTTTAGTATCAGAGTATCTGCAAAGGTTTGGTTGAATGAATGAATGAATGAATGAATGAATGAATGAATGAATAAATAGCTGTGTTACTGCCACACACTGTATTCTAGTTTAGAGTATGCTTTAGTTTTTTCTAAGAAGGTAACTTGTTTTTGCTTTGCCTGTTCAGATGGGTAGAAGTAGTCCAAAGGGGATGCCATCAGACTTGTTTTTCTGCCTCACCCATTCGGCTGGCCTGGCTCTTCTTGGATTGTTGAGATTTAGTTACTCCAGCATGTCAGGAGCAGTGAGTGGCCCCATAGGTTTGCTTTCCTGAAGCCAGATGAGTTCCCTAGAGGAAGCCCCTCAGCAGGGATGCCTTCTGCAGAGCCCCCATTTCCCCCATAGCTCTTCATGTGTGAGCGCCACCCCCTTGCAAGTGTCTCTTGGCAGTACCCTCCAGGGCCATGTTGGACCATTTTTAAAATAAAATTCTTAAAAAACTGATCAGGCAAACCTAGTCCACTCTAAATTCTTCTTGTCCAGACTTTATTCTTTTTTTCTCTTTCTAAAACACCTTAATTGAATGTGTGATGCTCTGAAAGTTTCAGGGATAAATATGTCGACAGGGTCCAAGTTCCTTTACTCAAGGAATTTATAATCTGATAAGAGTAGATTGTTTTTAGCAGATGGTTTTGTAGTCTAATAAATTTGACTGTGCCAGGCTTATCTGCAACATTCATGTCTTTGGTTATTGTGGAGTATAATTTGCTAAGGCGTAAATTTGAATCCTGCCTGTCAAGGTGCTGTCATGAGTGAGGGGTAAATAAAACTTGCGACCTCTTCTGTGGTGTCTGATTGCCTTGCAGCATATACGTTTTGATGGGGAATATCTACATTTCAGTGATTTGTGCAAATTTGGGTCTTCCTCAGAGCTTTTTCTGAATTCTCAAATGTCAAGTGTCTAACGCACAAGGAAAAATGAAAGGTCCTACAGTAGAGGGGCAAGTAGCAGGTATTATATTGAGGGCTACTAGGAACATCTTCATGGAACAGGTGGAGTTTGAGGAGCTGTTTGAAGGATGAGTAAAAGGTCGGTAGGTTGAGGAGTGGGCAATGGGAATTCCAGCGAGAGTAGGACAGAAGAGGCAGGATCCATCCAAGGAGCAGCAGGTGCCTAATGTGGATGGGGAGGTATGAGGTGACACTGGTGCCAGCAAGGTGACATGGGGCCAGGCACAGAAAACGTGGCCCCCACGACGAGGATTTTGGGCCCCTGTTGAAGGAGCTCATGCTTACCTGCACCGAATGTCGTGCATGGTGCCAGGACTGTGTGTGACATCTGAACAGCACCAAGCTCATCTTGGGGCTTTGTGGGTGCTCACTGCCGTGTATGTGTCTTTCCTGTCTCCATGCTCACAGCTGGCCTGTTGAACTTTACCCATTTCACCTCACTGAGTTTAAAGCCCAAAGGACCTCCTATTCTGTGCCTTTTAACTTGATGCTATAGGCAGTGGAGGGTAGATAGCAGGAGTGAACCTGAAGACCAGGAACCTGGTTAGGTTCCCATATGGACGCCTGATATGGTTTGGCTGTGACCCCGCCCAAATCTCATCTTGAATCGTAGCTCCCATAATTCCCACGTGTCATGGGAGGGACCCAGTGGGAGGTAATTGAATGATGGGGGCGGGTCTTTCCCATACTGTTCTCGTGATAGTGAATAAATCTTGCAAAATCTGGTGGTTTTATAAAGGGGAGTTCCCCTACACAAGCTCTCTTGCCTGCTGCCATGTAAGACGTACCTTTGCTTCTCCTTTGCCTTCTGCCATAATTGTGAGGCTTCCCTAGCCATGCTGAACTGTGACTCCATTAAACATCTTTCCTTTGTAAATGACCTAGTCTCGGGTATGTCTTTATTAGCAGCATGAGAACAGACTAATACAACACCCCTGCAAGTCATGGGTGAGTAAGTCTTGGAGAGTAAGAATGTGAGGACCACAGAGACAGCCATCAGCGTTTCATTCACTGGTGTTTCCCAAGTGTCTGGGAGAGCAGATATCAGTATTTGTTGAATGACTGAATGAGTAGTTGAAGGAATTTAAGAAATTCCCCAATTTTGCTAATTAAAGATTCTTTGTTGTTAAAAGTTGCTTCATTTATTCTAAAATGGGGGAGGGTTGGTCTTATATCTGGGAGATCTGCCTGAAGGAATGGAATCTTTGATATTGGGGAACTGGGGGTGTCCAAGGAAGGAAGTGATCATTTCAGTGCATGGGAATTTTGAAAGTGTGAGATTTCTCATGAGGATTTTGGTTATTTGAATGCAAAATGAGGGTCTTTTATGCTTAATTCCCGCTGGAGGAGGGAAGTTGGCATATGTCTAAGAGGCAGAGCAACACATACATCCCAGGTCTGTAGAGAAGTCACTTCACAGATTTGCCTCGGGTCCCAGCCTATTCCTTCAGCCTGCAAAAGCCAGCTCTGCAGGAAGCCTGACTCACGAGCTCTAGGTTTAGCATCGCCTACACTAGACCTAGCTTTTAAGTGAAGTTTGAGTTCCTGAACTCCTTTGTCATCTGCTACTTGAGTCAGGAGGGAGTTTTCTGATTACACTCGTCAGAATCATATAGCCCTAGCTGTTTAACACTTGCTTCTGTTTACACTCCCACACTCGCAGTTTCGATTGTGTCTCTTGATTAGAATGGCTACAGGATTGCCATCTTCTCTGAGTTCTCTGTTAGAATTAGAGAGTGCTGAGTAGAGGCACAGACTTGGTTTTGGATTGGGAACCACTGGGTGCAGGTAGAGGCCGCCTGCTGATCTTCCTGGTGGGTCTGGAGCCAGCTCCTAATTACCTTCTGCAGTAGTGAGCACAGAGTAGAGGGGACCGGAATCCAGCCATCACTGGAACCCCAGCCAGGAAGGAGCTGCAGATTTAACAGTGAGAGGACAAAGGCTGGGGAAAGGGCTGGCTCCCTCCCACACACCCCTCACCCAAAACATCTTCACTGTCAGTCCTTGGTGAATGCTAGACCTCAAAAGTTGCCACTCTTCTTCCCCTGGTCGCCGAAGCCCACGGATGTGTGTTGAATTCTGTGTCTGTTTCATTTCACTTTTAAATGTTGTCACACACACAATAGAATTTGGAGCTGGAGCCCCCTCATTTTCCAGGTAATAAAAGCAAGCCTTAGAAAAGTCGAGTGGCTTGGCAGAAGCGCTGAGAACCTCTTGGTGTTTTTACTGTGTCACCGCTCCGTGTCTGAGGAGGATGCTTACCTTGTGGAGCTAAGCAAAAAGTAAAATCAACATGATACTGAAGAAAGAATCTTCGAGTGGTGGTTTTAGTCACAGGGAAGGGGCTTTCCTAGAAGCTGCAATTGCCCATGACTGTGAAACAAAACAGCCACTTAAGGAGAGAGAGAGAGAGAGGCATTTAGTCCTTGAGGAGGGAATGAATGGAAAGGGGAAAGGTGAGGAGGCAAAAGGAGCTCCAGTGACCACGCTCCAGCCCCACTCAGCTGCCTCAGGCCTCCCTTTCCCTCTGCATGGCCATTAGACAGCTGGGGGTGAATGATGCGGTCTGGGGTCTTCCTGAGCTTGGCCTCCACAGGAAAGGGAAAAATAAGACCAGTGATTTCATGAGTAAAATACACCAGAGCACTAGAAAAGAAAGTGTGAGCTAGACTAACACAGGATGAGTATATGAATTCCAGTAATTTAAACTCAGTTCTTTTGTGATTTTTACTTTGTAAGTACATTTCATTAATAGCATAATATTGACTATCCTTACAGCACTTGCAAACACCAGCCTTTATAAAAATTAACATTATCTACATGAAAGTCTTCTTTTATGGCCACCTACTTATGTTTAACCGATCTGAAATGATGTTGCTTAGTCAACGAGTCATCTTTTGTTGTATATCACTGAAATGCCATTGATTTGATAGTCAAGAAAGCTCAAAATGCAATGTGTTCATTTCTCTATCAGTTTTCCCAGCGATTTAAATAAAAGACAGTGATTGAGCTGTAAGTAACTAAAATAAATGGAACCAGGTTGGTAATTTGGCTTTATAGAGAATGTGGGCTGGCAGGGAGTAAATCTATATTTTGCAACTGGAAAAAAATCTGACTTTGTATAAAAAAGAACAAATTCAGAGTATTTTAGATTTACCTTTGCTTTTCATTTGTTTTAGGTATTATTTAAATCGATTGTAGAATCAGAGGAGCTTATTTTCATGTTTGCTTGCGTAAGCTGTGACTTAGAAGGGGTTCTCATTAATGTGACTTAAAACACACTAATTCATTATGTATTGTCTCTTGGCTGGACTGGGTAGATAAAGGCCTGTAATTTGCTTATCTTTGTATGTTTTAAATGGAAAGATTTCACAAGTGTGTCTTTAAAATGTTACTTAGACCCGGTATATTGACTCAGGATCACTTGGTAATCTGAGTAATCTCCCCACCGTGGCTGCAGTTGACAGATGATTGTCCGTTTTCTCTGCGTGCTCTTTGGATCCAGAATTACCTGTAAAAACAGACTAGCTTATGTTCTTGGTTGCTTTATGTCAGACGTATTATGTAGTTTTTCAAGTAGCAATTCTAGAGATGGAACTCTAGTTTTAGAAATGTTTTAAAGGTTTTCAGACAGTATTTACAAACTGAAGTGGAATGTAGTGCGCTTGGAGTTGAGAAGACCTCCATTTGAATATCTTTTCTTGGGCAGGTTACTTACCCGAGCCTCAGTTTCTTGCTTAATAGAAATAATGATGAAAGTCTGCTCTCTTTTTATTTGTAGCCTTTATTTGTGATTCAGAATTCAGAATTTCTCAAAGATTAGAAAAGTAACACAGTGTATAATACTAACACTTCTAGTGGCATCTGGACAGCCCCCCATAATCAAATGCGTGGCTATTTCTATAGCTGAATATTCAAGGACTTGCACTTATTAAGGACTCAGTAAAGACTGTAAGTACCCTCAGGTTAGGTTTTATTGACAGATGAATTTTTAGAACCAAGTTTTGAAAGAATATTTGGAATTTCAGAGCTTTCTGTGGTTGAGATCATGGACCTGTATTGCGCCCCCGCCCAAGCAGAGTATAGAACAGCCATTCAATAAATGGAGCTGATGACAATGACGCAATGCATGACGATGACAGAAAACTATTCTAGGAAGTATTTGCAACAAACACCTCTGCATTTTAAAGGAAAAATATCATTTACGTTGGTTTTCACATTGTATGTTGTTGTGAGGTAGGCTTTGAAGTACTCTCCTATTTGATGAGGGTTTAGTATGTGTTTCTTAGTCTGTGTTGCTATAAAGGAATACCTGAGGCTGGGTCATTTCTAAAGAAAACAGGTTTATTTGGCTCACGGTTCTGCAGGCTGTACAAGAAGCATGGCACCAGCATGTGCTTCTGGGGAGGCCTCAGCCTGCTTCCACTCAACGTGGAACGCAAAGGGGAGCCGGAGCTGCATGTGCAGAACACATGGAGAGAGAGAAGCAAGAGAAAGAGGAGGGAGGTGGTGGGCTCTTTTCAACGATGAGCTCTTGCAGGAACTAAGAGTTAGAACTCACTCCCTCCGTTGAGGTGGCACCAGGCCACTGATGAGGGATCTGCCCCCATGACTGGAACACCTCCCACTAGGCCCCACTTCTGATACTGGATATCCTATTGCAGTGTGGGACTTGGTGGGGCCAAACAAACCATAGCAGAGAGAAAGAGAGAGAGAAATTTTTAAACAAATTTTTAAATAGTAATTACTTAGAAATGGGAATCCGTAAATACTCTACAAGTCCACAAATACTGAGTATTAGATAGTAGGGACCTACTACAGAAAATGATTTTACAGATAGGTTATACAGGATGGCCAGAACTCTGCAGCGAGACTCAGGGGAAGCATTGCCTGTGGCCGGTTCCTGTTACATCTAATCAAGGATTGGTAACTGTTTGCAGATTTACCCTAACTCAGTTTTGCTGAGCGTTGTGACAGCATCATTTCCTGAGAGGTTACTTACCCAATAGCCGGAACCGTTCTGCAACAAAAGTGGAGGAGCTCTTTCCTTTCTCATCTCACCTGTATGTCAGGGCAAAGGCAGTGTAGACAGGAGGATGAGCCCTGAGGCAGGCATCCTGGCTTCTAGCACACACTCGGGCTTATAAAGTCATGGAGGGCCCTGCCTGTGTCTTCGTCTGTAAGAGGATAGGGGTTGTCCCACCCCTGGTTCACTGTGAGGATGGATGGCTCACCACACGCACAGCCTTAGGTCAGGGGCTGCTTCCACGCAGGTGCTCAGATGGCGAGATGATTGCTAGTCAAATGACCATAATCATACCACCATCACGTTCAGTCTTGCAGTTAGGGCCTTGGTTTCCTTTTCATTATAAACAGGGAGTTAAGCTAAACATTCTGAACAGCTTTCCGCCTTCTGACATTCGACTTAGGTGCTGAGTGACGGTAGCTGTTTCAAGTGTGGGTGGTCCACTTTGGAACAGCCATGACCTTGGGACTGTCATTTTGTCCATTAGAGGGCACTGGTGTACTGAGGAATGAGCCTCTAAGTACACCCTCTAAACAGAGAGGAAGGTGGTGGTGGTCTCCAGCTTTGCTCTTCTGCTTCTGTGCAGAGTAGCCATGGGAAGGGATCAGCTTTTATCTTTCTCATCTGGAAGGGAAGCAGCAAGCCCCAGGCCAACCTTATTGTCAATGGAGTTGAGGCCACAGAGTAAATAGATGACAGCACTGTGTGGGAAGGGGATGGAGGTACAGCTGGCTGGGCTGGATAGATAAAGGCCTGTAATTTGCTTATCTTTGTATGTTTTAAATAGAAAGATTTCACAAGCGTGTCTTTAAAATGTTACTTAGACCAGATATATTGACTCAGGATCACTTGGTAATCTGAGTAATCTACCCATACTTAGAATCAACAGCCTCATGGGGAGTTTGGTTTTGAATATTAGCTGGGTTTCATAGCTGTCTGCAATTATTTTAATAAAGTGGAAATTATTATTGGAATTTATACATATTCCTTTGATTTATTTTCATGTTTATTGGAAATACAGTTTCACCTGGTATTTATATTTCTGTCCGAAGGAATCACTGATAAAAGAAAAATGCCCATTATAATCCTAAGTGGTTGGTTTATAGCAGCTTTTATTTCCAACTTAAAACTTCCTAAAATACTTGGAAACAGATTTCTTTCTTTTTTTAATTTTTGTTGTTGTTGTTGTTGTTGTTGTTGAGACGGAGTTTCGCTCTTGTCGCCCAGGCTGGAGTGCAATGGCACGATCTCGGCTCACTGCAACCTCTCCCTCCCACGTTCAAGCGATTCTCCTGCCTCAGCCTCCCAAGTAACTGGGATTACAGGTGTGCACCACCACGCCCAGCTAATTTTGTATTTTTAGTAGAGACAGGGTTTCACCATGTTGGCCAGGCTGGTCTCAAACTCCTGACCTCAGGTGATCCGCCCACCTTGGCCTCCCAAAGTGCTGGGATTTTAGGTGTGAGCCACTGTGCCTGGCCAGAAAAAAATTTCTGTTAATTTTAAAATACTGTATTTTGCTTCCTCTAGCCCTTTCTACTAAATAATGTTATCTTTTATTTTTTGAAATTGTGCCCTTATTTCAAGTCTCTATGGACTTTCCAGTAATCATTAGGTTTGCTGCTTACTGGTGACTTAATTTTTCTCTTTACATAAGTTGAGTAATATACAGAATATACTATATCGTTTTTAAAGCGTCTCCTTAGCCCTCCTGTAGATCTTACAGGCAAGTGAACTGTAGCAGAGGTGTCACTTATGTACCTCTAAATTCTTTTCAAGCTAGAAATATTTGATACTTCTCTTTTGCATGGTTTGGCCTCGTGCCCAGAAGCACATTCTATTAAATGTATCCATTCTCAAGGCTGAGAGGTCCAGAAGTTGTCCTTGAGACATTTCTTTAGCAGTGGAACGGACCTGTGTTTTATAATATAATAGACTGTGGGACGAACAACTCAGCAGCTGTTTGTCTGCCTCGAAATCAGGTGGCGAGTGTAGCAATACCTTACAGCACTCTTCTTTTAATCCCAAGAAAAAAAAATGTGCTAAATACATGAGTTAAAATAATATACTCACTACACTAGTTAGAGTAATGCGCTCAATCCACGAGTTAAAGTGCGCCCTGGTACGCTAGTTAAAACAATGCGCTCAATACTCGAGTTAAAGTAATGTGCACCCCATACGTTAAAACAATGTGTTAGTTAAAATAATGCACTAATTAAAACAATGAGCTCAATATGCTGATTAAAACAATGTGCTCAATACACTAGTTAAAACAATGCGCTCAATACTCTAGTTAAAACAATGTGCTCAATACACTAGTTAATGCGCTCAATACACAAGTTAAAACAATGAGCTGAATACACAAGTTAAAGTAATGCACACTCAATGGGCTAGTTAAAACAGTGCACCCATTGTGCTAGTTAAAACAATGTGTGCAATACACTAGTTAATGCTCTCAATACACAAGTTAAAACAATGAGCTGAATACACGAGTTAAAGTAATACACACTCAGTGCACTAGTTAAAACAGTGCACCCATTGTGCTAGTTAAAACAGTGTGCTCAATACACTAGTTAATGCGCTCAATACGTGAGGTAAGACAACGAGCTGAATACAGAAGTTAAAATAATGCACTCAACACTCTAGTTAAAATAATGTACTAAATACATTAGTTAAAATGGAATATGTGCAGCCTGTGCCATCAGGAGCTTGAAATGAGATGGAAGCTTGCCATGAGTTCTGGTTATAGGCAGGGATGCCGTTTGCCACACTGACATTAAGATGTTTGACATAGAGGTCATCGAATGCTCACCGCTACCCGTCACTATCACCACTGGGCAGGTAAGGAACCTGAAGCTGAGAAGGAATAAGGAACTTGCCCAAGAGCACACAGCTAAATTCTATGTCTCTGTACAGGGGGGCTGGAAATGGAGGGGTGGAAATGAGACCAGGCTCTGCCTCCACCCCCACCCCACACCTCCCACACTTCTGATCTCAGTGCCTGCCAGTTCTACAAGGGTCTGTACAGAGGACCTCGAGAGGTTTGTTAAGGTCTGCAATTTACCTGGTTTGTTAAGGTCTGCAATTTACCTGTAATACTAACTTTGCTAGACCTTGAGCAGAAAGGACCCTCTGCCAGGCCCTTAGGTGTGAAGGTCGGTGGTTTGGAGCAATGAAGAACATGTCAGGCTCTGATCCTCACCAGCTGCTGCTTTTTCTCCCCCTATATCTATGAACATGGCTGATCTCTCCACAGTACAGTTGATCAAGGGCAAGGAACCACAAGCTAAGCCCCCTTTATTTTGCCTTAGCAGAGAGCCTTGACTGGTTGGCTTCCCAGATTGCCCTCTAGACCACTGTCTTTGCTGCATGTGCCCATTTGTTCTTTAGTCCAAGGTGATTTTGATCTGCATCGTCTGAATGTTTGTGTCCCGCCAAATTCATGTTGAAATATACTCCAGAAGAGTTGGGGCTTCCGGGAGGGAATTAGGCCATGAGGGCCTCACCCTTGTGAACAGCATTAGTGCCCTTATGAAAAAGCCTGAGAGAGCTCGTTGGCCTCTTCCTCCATGTGAGGACACGTACAAGGTGCCTTCAGTGAGGAACAAGCCCTCACCAGTCACTGAGTCTCCAGGCTCCTTGATCTTGGACTTCATAGTCTCCAGACTACGAAGCCCTACATTTCTGTTGTTTATAAATTACCCAGTCCAAGGTATTTTGTTAGAGCAGACTGAATGGGCAAAGAGAGCAAAGTATGAGTGAGCCTTCAGTACTATTGCTGTGTATTAACAAGTATGTTTAAATATTTAAAATCTTCACCAGCGTTACCACATGCAAAGTATGAGTGAGCCTTCAGTACTATTGCTGTGTATTAACAAGTATGTTTAAATATTTAAAATCTTTTAAAGTTTTTAGTTTTTAGCTAAAGACAGCACTGACTTAGTTCTTTGCTAGTTATCTCCTATCCATCAAAGAGGACAAAGTGGGCATTTGATGTAGCGTAAATACAGTTGTTCCTCAGTGTCTGCATGACCGCCCACAGATACCAAAATCTGTGCATGCCTAAGTCCTGCACTTGGCCCTCTGTATGTGTGGGCTTCACATTCTGCAAATACTGTAGTTTCAGTCCACATCTGGTTGCAGATGCAGACCCTTCTGTACAGAAAGCTGACTGTACTTATTTTTTAAAACCACATAAAAGTGGACCTGTGCCCCAGCTACTCGGGAGGCTGAGGCAGGAGCATGGCTGTAAACCCGGGAGGCGGAGCTTGCAGTGAGCTGAGATCCAGCCACTGCACTCCACCCTGGGCGACGGAGCAAGACTCCGTCTCAAAAAAAAAAAAAAACAAAGTGGGCCTGTGTATTTCAAACCCGTATTGTTCATGGCTCAACTCTTGTTTGTTAGATATTGTCAGCGTTTTGTGATTTAGGTATGAGACCCAATGAACCACTCAGTGCCAACTACGAACTTTAAAACATCAGATGGTACTGCTTTGCGTTTACTTTTTCTTCAGTGTGGTGGATTTCACCTAGCAAGAACTTTCAAGTAATTAAATTCATGAAATGCTTAGCTTTTGCAGCACCTTAAAGAATAAATTATCCAAGCTCAAGACTGAGGCATGTAAGCATTAGGTTTTACTTACTGTGTTTTGAGTCTTCTAAAGAAGAGATGGGAAAAAAATGACTCTAGTTAAACTTGAATTGCCTTAGTAGTGTAGCTTTAAGCCTTGTAAAATTGCTAAGTTAAATTGGCCCTGTGTGACTTCCTAATCACTGTCGTATACAAAACCCAGTCAGTTTGGTGGCTCAGTGGTGCATAGATAAGTTGAGATTTAATTTAATCATTTTGCATGCAACGTTTATACATAGAAAGATTTACACTTTTAATGTAAGAGATGATTAAAGTCCTGATGGGAAAGCTGATGTAATTATCAGCTTGTAATTATCAAGTGTGTTAAATAAGTATCCAATTACTTCTTCCCGTTTTTTTTTTTTTCTCATTTGCTTCTTGTTTCTTACAGAGCTTTGACAACAGAAAGGGTCTTCATTGGATAACCTTAAACATTGAACATGGCAGGACATTGTTTTTATGGCATTTGTACCTGTATTTCATTGTAGGTGCTAGACTGGATCGAGAACCACGGAGAAGCATTTCTGAGCAAACATACAGGTGTGGGGAAATCTCTTCATCGGGCCAGAGCATTGCAGAAACGTCATGAAGATTTTGAAGAAGTGGCACAGGTACAACAATGGCTTCCATTATTTTATCCCGTAAATACCCGTGCGGTTGATTTTGGATTACAGTTTTAACCACATTTGAGATAAGTTAGCATTAGCTCGATGCGTTTGACACCTCAGATGAGGTAAATGCTCCGATTTCAGAGTGAAATTGTCATTGCCTTGGCAGAAACATGATTTGGTCAGTTGACCCTTTCTAACATGTGATGTTCTTGGAACAGAAATGTGGCTTGGGTGTTTTTGTCTTGTTTATTATACCAGTGTCTTTTGACTACTTTGTGAAATTCCAATTTATAGTCAGGAAATAACAGTTCCTTTTGTGTTTCTGTAATAGTAGGCTAAGCCTTACTTGTCCTGTTTGCATTTCTTTAATTGTGTGTGCTTAGGAAACAGGAGCTGGGAGTCCAGTGTGTTCCGAATGTGGGTTTTGTGGGGTTTGAGCACTGGCCGTGTGACTTTGGACGAGTTGCTTCACCTTTCTACGGGTAACTTTCTGATCTGAAAAATAGACCCAGTAATTTATTTAATAAGATTTTTCTTATAATCAACTTCTTTAAACTAGTGAGTTATGGCTTGATGATGAAGTAACACAGCAGAGATTCACAAAGGAAGTGGTGAAATGTTATGGTTGAATTCATTTAAAAATGTCCTGAATGTAGATTTATTATATAGAACAATTCTGGTGTTCTGAGAAGGAGGAACTCAGAATTTGAACCTCATGTTTACGTGGTGGAAGCGAGTCATACAGTGTAACTTCTGCAGACACAAGACCTAGCTGCAGGGGCCCTGGGTTTCAGAGTTTGTTTTAGACACGGCTGCAGTCACCTCAGGAAGCTCTTGGATCCATTGTGCGTGCAGTTTTGCAGAGTCAAGAATTTCCTCGTGACTAATTTGAAGGTCCATTCCTTAATTTTGTACAGTGATTGTGAGTAGCTCTATCCTGTTGAATGAATCCATGCTAATTGATGTGTGTGTGTGTGGTATGAAGAGCCATCATGCATTTTCACAGGCTAGTGTAAAAAAAGAAATAAAAAATACTTTTCATGCGAAGCTTTTTGCAAATGACTGTCAGAAAAGGAAGATACTCTTTCATGTTAATGTTCCTTTTTTAGATTTAAAAAGTTATGATTAAAACAGCCAGTAAAGCCCAGAAAACTCAGGTTCAAGGAAGAATCTGGTGTTGAGAGCACAGAAGATTTCTTTACTATCATTAGTAAATCTCTGGCATAGCATCCTTCCTAAGTACCTGCCCTGTGAATTCCTAAACCACCCTCGCTCTTTTCTGCTTATTCCCCTAGATTCCAGTTACCTTCCAGAGGTGTAACCTGTCACAGACTTATTATCCAGGAAGCCATTTCTGTCAACAGCTTTTCATATGTGCCACGTAATTATCTTGTCTTCCTGGATAAAAGAGTGTGTCATTTAGGAAAGCAGGAGACCTTGAGTTCATTCTCGATTTTTAGAAGAAAAGCAAATCAGTGACTCCCTGGTCATTACTTAACTCATTCATCTTTTGCAAGGAGGATAACTGCCTCCATAACACGTGGACATACAGAGTGTCCCCGCATGTGTAGCAGGCTCTAAATTCTGATTCGTGACAGCCGTTAGAGCACGCATACGAACAAAATAGGCTGTTGTTTTGCAGTAAGTTCGGTTCCTAATATAAGATGTATTGTTTCTAATCTTTTAAAATAAATTACTAGTGGAGAATTCAGGGTAAATTATTTGCTATCAAGCATTTGCTTTAGATTGGCGCATATTTACAGGGTACCAAATCTTCTCATCTGCTTATTTTTCCTTATTAAAAATACTTCTAAAATTTACCAATATGATTCCACTGCTTTCTGATTGCAAGACAGTGGAAAGTTTCATCTCTTGGATCCTCGATTTTCCTTGCTGTAAAGTGATGCCTGGCACCTACCTTCACCAAGTTGCTGTGATGACAGAATGCATGATGTAGAAATGCCTGACACTCAGCAGGCGCCCCTGGTGCTGTCTTTGCCCAGAACAGTACGATCATTCAGATTATTCAGATCTTTTGGTGAATACTAGCCTTGTGTTTACATTTCGGGACAAGAGCCACTAGAAGGCCAATGCGCCTGCCACTTTGCTCTTCCTGCAGTCTTCAGCTGCAGGACCAGTTCTTACTAAAGACGGCCAGAGGCTGCATTTGGAATCCAGTGGAAAATAATGAGACTTGGCTTTTCCTGCAATCCTCAGCGGCACTGAAAAGCAGCACCAGAGGATGTTGGAGTTGTGTCACCGCCAGGCCACTTCACCTCGCTAAAACCCTCCCACTCCTACACCACACAGAAGTGTGTGTCTGGTCAAATGCTGAGAGACACAGATAGTTGTCTGTGTTTCGCTGTGTCTGGAGAAATCCACAGCACTTCTTGGGTCCGCTGTTAGCACTTGTGGTGCTGCTGACTCTGTCCAGTGCACACGCTGCAGGGGCGGTGAGCTTGTCTCTTGGGATGCTGTGTTTTCCTTTGACTGATGAAAAGACATCCCTGGGAATTTGTGTGCCTTTTAGGTGATAATTGAAGTTACCTGGGGCTTTTAATTTGCACTGTAGATGTACTGGCCCATCATTCTTGTCATTACATTTCTGTATTAATAAAATACCTTGGAGGTTTTCAGTATGCAGACTTCATTGTCTTTTAAACCAAGCAAATGTAATGCAAGTATTTAGGCCTCAAATGCTCATTTTCCTTCTTTTTCCTATCTCTTCTAAGATCCCAAAATCCCTTATTTTCCATTGAATTCTAAGTACAGCCTCTGGTCATCTTCGGTGAGAAACAGCCCTGCAGCCAAGGATTGCAGGAAGGGCAAGGTCTTGTGCACATTTGCCTTCTGGTGGCTCTTTTTGTCTCCTTGAGTCCTACCAAGTTCTGAAGAAAAAGAGGACACCAGTTAGGTCCCCACCCTGGCCTGGCCTTACCTTATTCCCTTTAATCCCCATGGCAGGGATGACCCCCACACCACGGATCAGAAAACGGGTCCAGCGTGAGATGCCTCAGGAACAGGATAGTAGGAATTGGACAGGAGAAGCCCAGTCTCTCAGACTCTCAAACGCTCTCTGACCTGATATCCTCCCCACTTTAGTCCAGTGTCTCAGTTTCTCCCCTTGTGTGAGAAACTGCGGCTTAGGTGCCAGTTGTTTTAACAACCCCAGCTCTGCTGACTGACTTGGTGGAGAAGTTACTGCACCCCTCTGTACCTCGGTTTCCTCACCTGTGAAATGGGAATCAGGTAGTGTCCATGTCCTGCCGCTTTTGTGAGGCACAGTGTTAAGTACCAAAACGGTAGCATTTCTGATGAGTGTGGTTGATGTTAGCACAAGGAAATCTCTGTTCTCCGGTTGCAGAAGGACCTAGGGAAGGTCTCATTCCCGGGAAAACCTGGCTGGGGGTTTCAGAGGCATGAGTGCTGACGCACGCCCCACCAGCCCTGTCACCTTTTGTGCTGCCTCATGTTTTTCAAGCACAAGATGAAAAGGAAGATAAATGATGGCTGTTTCATGTCTCACATCATTTGGAAATGCACTTGTTTCTTTGGGACATTTTAAAAAATATCTTTACCTGTTGGATCAGAGGTGGGAAGGCTTTCAGAAATGTAATACTTGGCTGTTGGGAGGCTCTGTCATCTTTAGATCCACTTATCAAATATGAGAAGTTCACAATTCCAAAGCTGTAGTGGTGATCGCAGGAAAACAGGATTCAGCTGTTTAGAAATGTGTGTCTGTGGCACTCTGGGTTCTCTGTACAGCTTGCTACACCGTTAGCTTCATTCAGCATGGAGGCCCTGTTGTGCCCATGATAGAGATGCAGACACAGGGACTCCAAGGGGATACTCAGCCGGGGGTAAGCAGGGATTTCCAAGCCGTCTTCCCTGGAAGGAAGCCACCTGCAGGTGCGGCCTCTGATGGTCAGAGAACCTTTGTGGGCAAGAGCGCATTCAGACCCTCCACAGCAGAGCCCTTGGTGCTCACGGCTGACCACGGTCACAGGGGTGCCCACTCTTGTGCCCAGAGGCCCAGGTGCCAGCCCTAGGAGGGGAGGGCCTGGATGAGAGAAGCCCTGGAAAGCAGTCAGGAATTGTTCCATAGGTGAAAGTTGCTTTGTAGATCTGTCTCCTATGTGTGTGTACACATGCACATTCACACCTGTCTGTTAAAAACCATGTATTCGCACGATTAACTCCAATTCCAGCCCAGTGCCAAGAGTTCACTCAAGTTTTCTCCTTTTCTATCTTGATAACTCCCTTTTCTCAAATAAAGACACCCGGCTCCCATTGTCCCTCAGGTATTGGCTTACTTGCGTCATTCCATTCTGCTAATGTAACCAGTCTCCCAACTGGGAGTCCCTCACATTCTGCTCAGACCCTCACCGATGAGACGCCTTCCCTGTGCACCTTACATCTCTGAGAAGGATACGGGTTCACCTTGTTTCTCAAGGGAACCCAAAGCTCACTCTCTGGGCCTTCTTAGAAGGCCTGAGCTCTGTTCCTTTCCTGCCCTCACATTCCCCAGCCTTTCCCAGGGCTCTCTCCACTGGCAGACCCCTCTGCAGTAGCTTTCTTTAACAGCATCAGGGCTCTCGCATGCCTTCCTGTTGGAGGAACCCACTTACAGCCTCCGATTATTAGGAATTAAAGTGATTTTTGGAGTATTTTAGACATGTATTTATACTTTGAGCTCCTTAAAACTCTGGCTACTTTAGAGCCATTATAGTTATTATTTCCTTTTTCTGAAAAAATGTGGCCAGGCAAAGTGGTTCACGCCTATAATCCCAGTACTTTGGGAGGCCAAGGCAAGAGGATTACCTGAGCCCAGGAGTTCGAGAACAGCCTGGGTAACATTGCAAATCCCCGTCTCTCCTAAAAATACAACAATTAGCTGGGCATGGTAGCGCGTGTCTGTGGTTCTAGCTACTTGGAAGGCTAAGGTGGGAGGATTGCTTGAGACCAGGAGGTCAGGGCTACAGTGAGCTGTGATCACACCACTGTACTCCAGCCTGGGCTACAGAGCGAGACTGTCATGCAAGCTGGAAAACAAAACAGAAAAATAAAAAATATATAGCCTTAAGTAGAAGGAAGATGAGCACAGAATTACGAACAAGTAGAAATGTGTGAAAAGGGACAGCAACTTATGTTTGTTTGGAATTTAACCTTTAACTTGTACTTCGAGAGTTATCATAAAGCATTGTATCATATGAAAAGACACAGACTGGAACTCTCTGCTTGGTGATAAAACTGGAAGAAAAAGCGAAGCAGGCATTTGTTGCTGGGGGCCGTCTCCTGGCTCCACCTTGGCAAAAATCTGAAAACTCTGAGCCCCAAGACAGACAGCAGTTGCCTGCAGATAGTCCATCGCTACCTTCAGTACAAGGGTTTTGCCATGGGGTTCAAAGTTAAACAATCTAAAACAACCGTGGGAAAGGAATTCTGCGTAGAATTCCTGAAATCATCTCTCCCCATCATATTTTTCTGTTTGATTCATGTAAGTGATCAGAAATATCACAAATTGACTGTGTTGCTATGTATTACGGCGCCCAGCCTGGCTGGTTTGCTTTTCATTTACCTTCTGTTTCTCTGGGATGTTCTCTTGTGCAGAACACATACACCAATGCAGATAAATTACTAGAAGCAGCAGAACAGCTGGCTCAGACTGGGGAATGTGACCCTGAAGAGATTTATCAGGCTGCCCATCAGCTGGAAGACCGGATTCAAGATTTCGTTCGGCGTGTTGAGCAGCGAAAGATCCTACTGGACATGTCTGTGTCTTTTCACACCCATGTGAAAGAGGTAAGGCGCCAGAAGACCAAAATATAATCTGGGCCTGAAAGGGTCTTTACCTCTTTGGGAGGAACCTGAATTTGGTCATAGTGTAAGAAAGTGGACAAAGGTGGCAAGTTGTAAGATGTAGCCCATTAATGCTGAGTGTGTCTGTGTGGACAGGGAAAAGCCAGGCTTGTGCTGGCCTTCCTTGTTGTATGACGGCATGGCTGCCTTTGCTGAGGCTGCCCGTAAAGAGAAGACCCATGAGGGTTGGGAGAGACAGAGAACGTCCATTTCCGTAAGTAGGGGACCTGCGCGTTGTTGATCAGAGCTGTTGGGTTTCCTTCCTGGGTGTGAACCTGTCACATGGCTACCGTCATAATTGCCTCTGGATTTTACTAGACTTCTCTCAGATGCTGGTAAACTGAGTGTTACCTAATATTGAGTTTAAATGTGCCAGAGCCAACCTGGTACAAATAATATTAAAGCTAATGTCATAGGCATGCACCTGTTAATCAGCTCATGTCATGATAAGAAATAATGTTATTTGGTGTGTGAAAAATAGGTAGGTACTAATTATACCTCGCATATAGATGTTATTCTTGGTAGAAATCATACAAAGTTACATGAAGGAAACTACTATGTAACTTTTGAGGAAAAAAGAATTTAAAATAAAGGTTCATATTCAGGGTGACTACAAATTGAGTAGGGATGTCAACTTAACACATCTTACTTCTGTGTAAAAAAGAAAACTCCCTGCCTCACCGAGGACCTTCGCAGAGGATCCTAACATATTCTGATGCAGCTCTTGATGGATGGGAAGTGAGGGACCCTTCTGGGCAGCTGGGGATTGTGCACATGGAAAACTGTGGTCATAGGATGGGAAGAAGGATCTGGAAGAGGAGGACTACTGGGGAAAGAGGGGAGGGCGAGGCCTGGCTTGCCTCATTTCAAGGCATCAGCGCTTGGAGACCCACCAGTTCCTTTAAAGTCTCTACCAGCTCTGAGATCTTGGGCAGTTAGTCCTCAGGCCATTTGTCGCTGGAATGTTTGAACTGCAGGTTTCCCTCTGAAACCCTGTGAGGCTGTGAAGGAGTGGAGGAGAGTACGCAGCAAACTGCTGGGACCCCTGGGGTTTGCGCACAGTCCTGCCCTAGGCTGGCAGCTGGCACTCTCGGTCCTTTCTGCCAGGGGCCTGGTGCTTCTTGGTCCTGAGATGGTCATCAGGATAGAAACTGGCACAACTAGCTTCTTTTCCTGCTCGTCAGAATGCCATCACTCAAATTGCTCTTGAAAATACTTACAAAGAGGCTATTTTCTTCTGAGGAGATACATTAAGTGGACATTGTTCTGTGGCAGTTTCTAGTCATTGCTGCACGTGCCACTAGACTGTAAGTTTCCCACTTCTCTTGAACCGAGTTTGTCTCTTGCTGTCCTCCAGCCTCTGCTGGTTCCTTGCCCCAGCCTCCCTGTGGCACTGCTACCAGAGTAATTTTTCTGAAATAGAAATTTGACTAGGCCATACCCCTGCTTTTAAACTATCAGTGATTCTTCTTGTATGTGGGGAGCAGCCTGATACCTCTGCGTCCTCACAACATAGACCACGTTTTTCCTTGCAGCCTGTCTTGTGCTGTGTCCTCCTCTTCCAGGGCCCCTCCCTCTCAACACAGTATCCCTGGATTCAGGACTTTCCGGCACCTTTGAGACAAGGATGGGTGTAGTTAGCTACTCTCCCTTGCACCTTCTAGAGCTCCCTCCACATACACCTGTTAACGGCATTTGTCATGCGTGTGATTGTGTGTTACTTTACATGTTTTTACACCCTAGCTGAGAGGGAAGGAGTGGGTTAAAGTGATCTGTGGATGAAAACAGATTGTAGCATAGTTCACTAAGCCGTGACATCAACAGAACACGGGCCAGGAGCACAGCAGTCTGGATCCTTTTGAGGGCAGGGACCTGGGCAGGGGTGTCCAGTCTACAGGTTCCTCATTCAGGGCCCAGTGACCACAGCTGCCCTGGATGCCGTAGATGCCATAAGGGAGAGGCAGGAAGAGTGTCAGGCAGCTGCAAGTGGCTGAGAGGCCAAATCGAGAGGAAGGGGCGGAGGGCAGAGGGCCTCGCATCTGTGGCACGTTCCAGAGCCAGATGATTGGAGCTGGTATTTGTGTGGCATGCCTGGCCATATTCTGTAGCAGCTTAGCAGTCTGAGGTAAGGATCTAGCTTTCTTATAGGACAGAAGACTCTTCCCACCAAGCGGTATTTGTGATTTAAGTCACCTTTTCAATTTGGCAGTGGTTTTCAGAAACCAGACACTAAAGGATAAGTGGAAGGAAAGTGCTTTTTCAAAAGCTGTTCTCTACAAATAATTTAAAAAAAAAAAATTAGCCGAGTGTGGTGGCACCTGTAGTCCCATCTTTTTGGGAGGCTGAGGCAGGAGGATCACTTGAGCTCAGAAGAAGGTTGCAATGAGCAGAGGTCACACGACTGCACTCCAGCCTCGGTGACAGAGCACGACCCTGTCTCAAACACAGAAACAAAGCTCTTGTCCAGAGGCTTCGTTTGGGTTCATTGACTTTTGTAGCAGCAGCGTTTTTAAGGAAAA
Source organism: Rhinopithecus roxellana (assembly GCF_007565055.1). Classification (NCBI taxonomy): domain Eukaryota; kingdom Metazoa; phylum Chordata; class Mammalia; order Primates; family Cercopithecidae; genus Rhinopithecus; species Rhinopithecus roxellana. The sequence goes on from NC_044551.1 coordinate 96,320,867, forward strand.
ATCTTCTAATAAGAGCATCCACTTATAAGACCATGGAGTCCATATTGTCACTAGGTTTGGAAATTATTTAAAAGTAAAAATACATTTTGTTTTCATTGACTTACACAATAGGAACTGCTAGTATGTATGAGTTTGTAGACTACAGAGACCTTAAATCAGTTTTAAGGACTAAGTGGTTCACTTTTACGATTGCAAGATTTTTAGTGCAGTCTATGAAAGGCCATCTGACTAGCAGAGAAACTGGCATGTTTTCCCCGGTCTGCTCTGTCTTACTGGTGTGCACCTCACGTAACATGGGACCAAGGAGGGATTGGGGCCCAGTTAGGGAGTGCATAGCAGGACACACGGGCGCCCGTGTGATTGACATTCAGGGATGCCGCCCACAGGCTGGAATGCTGCCTGTTTCTTCCCCTCAGTGCGCCTGGACTTCATTTTTAGCCCCAGCCATTTTCTCAGTAGATTTGTCTTTCCCTGACCAGCCTGAGAATTGCCCTCAGTTCTTTCTCCATGCTCTACAAAAGCCCTGAAACACCCAGGAATCCTTGGTAGGTTCCATGCAGGAAAGAATGGTGTCTTCTGTCATTGTATTTTGAAGCTGGTTACTGAATGAAAACTGAGATAAGCTTAGAACAAGTTTAATTCGTTTAAAATGAAAAGCTAGATGGGCCAAGAAGAGGAAATCATGCTAATTTGCTAGGTGTTTGCATAAAGTCACTAAATGTATTTACATATCAGATGAACAAAAAATTGCTAAAAGAAACACTTCTGAATCTGTTCTTCTTAAGCAGATCATACAATTAAAAATTACACAGAGGAAGACAAAAAGTAGCTTGTCTTGGCTGGGCGCAGTGGCTCACGCCTGTAATCCCAGCACTTTGGGAGGCTGAGGCGGGTGGATCACGAGGTCAGGAGATCAAGACCAACCTGGCTAACACGGTGAAATCCCATCTCTACTAAAAATACAAAAATATTAGCCGGGCATGGTGGCAGGGCGCCTGTAGTCCCAGCTACTCAGGAGGCTGAGGCAGGAGAATGACGTGAACCCAGGAGGCGGAGCTGGCAGTGAGCTGAGATCATGCCATTGTACTCCAGCTTGGGCGACAGAGCGAGACTCCGTCTCAAAAAAAAAAAAAAAAAAAAAAAAAAGTAGCTTCTCTTTTTTATTTAGGCAAATTCATGAAGCTTTTTAGAAATTGCCTGCAAAAGGCTCTCCTGACAGAAGTCAGAAGTTAGTTTTCCTCACTGCCAAGTGTTCCACAGTGGCTCTCCTCCTCACTTTATCTGGAGTATAGTTGTCACAGTCTCTTTTTGCAATAAATTCCTGGTCTTCTGATGAACAAGTAATACAAACATGAGGTCATAACAACTCACTTTAAAAAGGTACGAAGTCAAGGTGATGTTTACTGAACGTTAGCTCAGGAATCTCTTTAAGAAACCCCTGGAAGAAGGTGGCTGCTGGAAGTCTTGTTGAAGACCAAGCTCTTAGGCTCCAAAAACTGAGACCTCTGGACTCTGATTCTTTTACCCCAGAGAACAGAATAGACACTTGTTCCTGAGAAGAGAGAAAAGGGGACACGTTTTACCTAGGGGACAAATATTTTCTACCTGGAGGTAGAATGCAGCAGGTGGTTGATAGAGATTTCGGCCTCAGTTTGCCCCTCAAGCCCGGATTTGAAAGTATTCCAGAACGCTGTTTTCTCTAAAAAGAATCCTGAGGTTCGTAGCCTCCTTTCAGAATACTTGTAGCCTGGTACTTTGTCCTGTTTCTGTTTTGTTGTTGAAGTATTTGAAAGGAATGCCGACTGGCCTGACATAAGTTTTGGTTTGATTCGGGGAGGATCTTTCTCCTCCTACACGTCGTCGTCCACTCTCAGTCCGCCTGCAGTGTGCGTTCCCTTCAGTCCTGTGTATGGCATTTGTCCACGTCAGTGCGGTTGATAATGCTCCTGCCGTGTGTCCTTTGTTGTTTGTTCTCCTTTCCTTTTGAATGCATTTTTCCCTGTTCATTTGTTCATTCACTTTTTTCACTCACTCATTCATTCCAAAGTGTCTCTCAAGGCAATGGTAATGTGCAGGGAGGTGATACCTAAATGACTCACCAAAAGAACATGCTTCTGCTTTTGTGTGTCTCCTACCTTTTAGACTTTAAGTTCCTTGAAGCCCAGGACCATGTCTCACTTACCTTTGTGTTTCCACTAACTCGTCTATCTCCTGGAATTGGCAGATACTCAGTGAAAGCCTATGAAATAAGTGATGTCTATTTCTAGCACATTATTCTGAGATTTAACGATAGATTTAGTGATTGAATGAAATTTCCATTTTCAAATACAGCAAAAGCATAACTATTTTCTTTCATTCCTATTCATTCAACTTCATTCTCAAAATTGGGTCCTGAGTTAACTGATAATTACTTTGAAATGTGTGGGTTATTTGAGGCAACCAAGTGGTGACATTGAGCTCTCAGCCAGAGTTTGTTTCTGGAATTGATTCAGTGCCCTTGCATTGATTTTTGTTCTCAGAAGCCAAGGTTTCCCAGGAAAAATCATTCCCACTTGAATTGGGCTGTGATTCTTGCTGGGTTTAAGTAAAGGAAGCCTCTTGGTTCTGTTTCTGCAAACTTACACACTGAACTGGGACACGTTTTTGTTTTGAGTAATGGCTGGGAAAAGAGGAACCTTTCATTTTATTCAGAAGTCAAAAACAAAGGCCTCCCAGCCACCTGGAGATGTTTTGTTACAGACACCAGCCTGGCTCTGTCTTTATGCCTAACACTTGAGCATCCAGGCTTCTTTGTGCTGGGACCATTGCTCAGCTCTGCAAGGGGAGAAGAGGGAGAAAGCCAGAGCTGCCAGCCTTCTTGCTCTGGGGCTGGGGGAGGGTTCCTGTGAAGCAGGTGCACTGTGGCTTCTTGGTGGGTGAGGCTCTTGGAGCTGCCTCTCCTCTGACCCTCAGGTCTTCACCGAGTTTGCTCCAGGAGTATATTGAAAACATACCCAGTGCTCTCTCAAGCACCCACTGCTTAAGATGGCCCAGATTTCTTTTCCTTCTTTCCCTTGCAGAGCTGGAGCCTGCATCGGGTATCTGGTGTTTAAACTAAAACAGGAAAACTGGCTAAAGGTCCACAGTGCTCACTGTGTGACTAGCTGCCCTCCGACGGGTGCTCTGATTATCAGTGGTTCCAGTGGAGAGCCTGTTACTAAGCAGGCTTGACTTCCTCCTTGGGGGCTCTCCCCAGGGGAGGTGTGGTTTTTTGCTCTACGTGGAAATGACCCTCTGCAGCCGCAGAACACAGTCGTTTTCTGAATTATCCCAGTCTCTTGTGTGCACTGGATTCCTCCAGATGACTTGTGTCTTTTGTGCAAAGTTCTCTAAAATTTGACTCCCAGCTTCCAAGCCTTTCCTTTTGCCCTTCCTGGAAGTATTTGTGCTGATGAGTCATCTGTCTTTATTTTCTAAAATGATTTGTTTTTTGTTTCTTTCATTCCTATTTCCACCCCACATACATGCACACATACATGCACACGCTTCTTAACTTAGAGGGTTATATCCCAATAAATCTGTTGTTGAAAATGCACTAATACTATCACAAAGATGAAAATTCCCAGGTTGAACCGTTGTAAGTCCATATGTTCCTCGACTTACATGTGTGATGGAGTTATGCCCAAATAAGTCCACCGTAAAGTTGAAAAATCAAAGTGAAACTATCTTAGGTTGAGGACCATTTGTTTGTACCTCCAAAGATGTCTTATCTTTAAACATACTCCCTAGCTTTTTTTTCTACTTTTTATTTTGAAGTAATTATAGAATCACAAAAAGTTGCAAAAAAAAAGAGAGAGAGAGAGAGAAATGGACAAGGAGGTCCTGTGCATCTTCACCAAGCCTCCCACAGCGGTAGCATCTTGTGTAATCTCAGTACACAAGCAAACCAGGACGCTGACTTTGCTGCAGAGCTTATTCACTTTCCACGAGGTTTAGATGTGTATGTGTGCCCGTGTGTATATGTGTGTTTAGTCCTATGCATTTTTATCATGTATAGATTTGTGGAACTGCCATCACTTTCAAGATACAGAACCATACAGAATTTTCCCATAATCAGAGGGTTCCCAGTGCTGGCTTCCTTCACCGTATCTAACCCCTGCTCCATCTCTAATCCCTGGCAACCACTTATCTGTTCTTCTCTGCTTCTATTATTTTGTTATTTCTAAAATGTTACATAAGTCATGCAGCATGTAACTTATTGAGGTGGCCTTTTTTTTTTTTTAACTCAGCATAATTTCTTTGATACACCCACTTTGTTGCATGTATCAGTAGTTCCTTCCTCTTTATTGCTGAGTAGTATTTCATGGTCTAGATACATCACAATTTATTTAACTATTTGTCCATTGGGGACATTTGAGTTATTTTCAGGTTTTGGCTATTACAGGGAAATATACGGAAATTATGAACAATCCTGTCTGGGTGTTTGCGTGAACATGGTTTTCATTTCTTTGGGGTAAATGCCCAGGAGTGCATTTGTTGGGTCCTTTGTAGGCACATGTTTAGTTTTTAAAAGATGCTGCCAAACTGTTTTCCAGAATGAGTGTACCATGGTACGTTACTACCAGAAATGTATGAGTGATCTTCAGCTTTTCAGCATCTCACAAGTCCGGGATTGCTTCAAGTTTGTCAGTGAGAATGGTTAAAATCCAACATGTGACATTTTAGAGTAGAAAGTTTAACGTATATGATCATGCCTCAGTAATTTTTGTTTAATATTGAATTATTTAGCTGCACTCTTCAGTGCATTAAACTCTCTCTATATGCTCTTAAACATTTGGTTTCTTTATTTTATTTTTCTGACATGGGTACAAATGAGTAATTAAATATGTCCACCAACCAGTGAAAGCAAGAGGAAACTAACAGCCTAGAACTGTCGACTGCATCATCAGCCCCTGTGTGACTGAGCATTAGATTTGACCTTGGCATCACTTGCCACGTACTGGCGTAGCATTATGTCTTTACGTAGACTGCAGTATCTAGTGTGGCATACTGATTTTTAAAAACAGGTGGTCTTCCCATTGGTGGGAATATCCAAAAATATAGATCTAGTCAGTTTTGTCTTTCTATAAAAATATAATCTTTATTGAAATAGTTGAGAAAATATAGTATAACAAACATACCCCCTAAATTTGCCGAGTGATCTGGGATAAGTTACTATGTAGTACCTCAACTTCCTTAGCTACAATATAGGAATAATACAGTCTCTAAGGGATGTGAGACAAATTACACATAGAAAGCACCTCAGACTGCTTTTCTTAGAGTAGCTGCTGGTCAGTGTTCTTTTTTCCTGTCTCAACCCTGATTGTAACTTGTCGATATAGATAAAATAATACAGACTTTAAAGTAAGGGGCAAATTTACAAATATCTAGGTATAATGTTGTCTCTACCTCATTAATCTCTGGGCAACAGTAACTGCTTAATCTACTTCCTGTCTTCCTCCGAGTAATAACCTTACTCTGATCCTGTTCTTAACATCAAAACCAAAAGCCTTTCGTGGGATATACACAACTCCGTCCAACTCCAGCTGCTGCCCTTCAGGACAGAGTAGACTGTTGGGAAGAACCCTTACCCATGGTTCCATTCATATTGCCAAAAATCACTTTGTACACATCACGAAGTACAAAGTATTTAGATCTTAGAGCCCAGCTAAAGTTTCAACAAAAATAAGTGACTTTTTTTCCCTCCAAATAAACATTTATAAAGCATTTGTACTGGCCAGTGGGAAAAGAGTATATTATAATATTACCTGAAAGGAAAGTCCTTCTATCAGAATAACTTAAAACACTAAATTTTTTCCTGTAAGATGATGTAAAATTGTGGTTTAAATTTATACAACTTCTATTTTTAACATCAGATCAATATTTTCAAGTAGAGAAAAGTTTTATGCCAACAGAGAGCTTAGAAGTTATTGTGGAAGACCATGCAGCACTGATATACCTGACACCTCATAGTCACCGAGTAGATGATTATCGCGTGAAGGAATTAACAATATATTATCTTCATTTGTAACGCAGTTTTTCAGTAGGGATTGATTGAAAATATAAGACTGCCTACTGACTTCAGATTTTATAGTTTCTGGCTAAGGGTCACTTCTAAATGGAGGGTTGTAAATATCTGCTTTAATTAACTGTTTGTCGATAGGACTTGATTAATGCAATGTAAAAGGTGAGACACTTCAACACAAGGTCAAGAGATGCAGTGTTAAAGGCTTAAAATGCCCAATTAGAAATAGGTGTACATGAATAGCCCTGTTTACTTAATTTTTTTTTTTTTTTTTTTTTTTTGGAGACATAATCTCACTCGTTCGCCCAGGCTGGAGTGCAGTGGTGTGATCTTGGCTCACTGCAACCTCTGTCTCCCAGGCTCAAGGAGTTCTCCTGCCTCAGCCTCCCAAGTAGCTGGGATTACGGGCACCCATCACCATTTTAGTAGAGACGGAGTTTCACCAAGTTGGCCAGGCTGGCCTCAGCCTCCTGACCTCAAGTGATCCACCCACCTCGGCCTCCCAGAGTGCTGGGATTATAGGCATGAGCCACTGCTCCCAGCCCTGTTTACTTGTTAAATTTCTGTTTTAAAGGGCATTTTATGGTTCTGTTTCTTATTTTGATACTCAGCTTCATAAACTAAATATTTTGTTATCAAAGAACCACAAGTCTTTGGTTCAGTGAGGAAAGAGGTAAACGTACCTGTATGTATTTTTGTGTGTATTTCCGACACATTTGTGCTGATTGCCGTTCTTATTGAACAGGTAGGGAGATTGGCCAACAATGTATTAGCTCGAGTTTTGCCAGGACGGCTTAAAGGCTCCGGATAATCCAGGCTTGGAGAGACTGATAAGGATTTTTGGATTTTGTTATCATTTGTTTGTTTTCCCTTCCATTTGTTGAAGTATAAAATTCAGAACCAGAAGCCCAAGGAAGGGTTGAGCTTTCTGCTTGGGAGCTGTGATGTTGGTGGACGACAAGCAGAAAGCAGACCCCATCGTCTCTCACTTTCCCTCTTGGTCTCCTCAAGGGACCACTCTCCAGACCTGGGCCAGAAGAAGCGAAAGCCCAGATGGTGAAGGCTTTGTAAGGAAAGACTTATTTAATCTTAGTACGTTTAAGCCTCTGTTCTAGGACAAATCAGATTCCTGGGTACCAAAAGAACTTGATAATTGTATCCCCATGTTGAGCATATCAGTCCAAGCAACTGTGGGAAAGTGAGGGGATGCCAGAAGCTGAAAACGCACATATGCTTTTTAAAGAAGGTGGATTTCACGCATTACTCAGAATGAGGTTAATCCTAGGCAGAGTTCTAGAGACAATTTTTAAACCGCTGGTCAAGAAAAGTGAATGAACAAGTTATTACGCATTAACTTTATTTTGTTCTCTAGTAGGTTTTTGGCTTGAGGAAGGACATGTAGTGGAATTAGTGGGTGGGCATTTGACCAGGCCTTTCAACATGTAATTTGTAGACAAGGACGGACAGTATGCGCTGTCTCTTAGCATAGTTACTAGAATTAGACTGTTTGAATGGCTATAATAAAAGAATCAGCCAAGGTTGTTAGCACGAGACCAAAACTCTCACCGTCCCACACTGGTCTCCAAGTAGAAGATGGCAGGAGGCAAGCTTCTGATAGTAAGACAGTCCTCATACCCCACAGGCACGTAAGGTAGAAGATGGCAGGAGGCAAGCTTCTGATAGTAAGACAGTCCTCATACCCCACAGGTACGTAAGGAAGTCACTTCCAGTCTAGAGCCACAGTTAGATCAGACGTCCTGACTGACAGAGGTAGTGACGGGCAATGATAGACCAGTCATCTCAGGTGGACCTGAGGTCATGCAGAACAGACTAGTTTAATCCCTGGTGTCACCAGGGGAGGAGTGCATGTATATGTGTGTGCACGCATGTGAGCATGTGTGTTTTTTCTGCATGTGTGTACACAGACATGCACATGAGCCTGTTTTTCCAGCATGTTCATGTGTGTGCACGCATGTGAGCATGTGTGTTTTTTCTGCATGTGTGTACACACATGCACGTGAGCCTGTTTTTCCTGCGTGTATATGTGTATAGGGGAAGAGAGTGCAGTCCTGCCTTTTAACTGACTGCATGTAACCTATTCAGAACTTTTACGTCTGTATGTGACATCTGGAGAGACTGCTCATCCCAATTCAGGCATCCGGAAAACTACTTTGCTGTGTTCAGCGCGATTTTTCTTAAAAATGGGCAAATTTCCAGCATATAGCAAGGACAGGCTTAGTGCCATAGCCAAAATAATTGTTGCTGCATTAAAAGCTTTGCAAGTGAGACTGTAAGTGCAGGGTTTGGTGAGTGGATGACGTCAGCAGTGCTGGAGGGAGTTTGCAGCGTCAGGTTGCAGGTTGTCTGTTCTCATGCAGAAAGCCTGTGAGTGGTTGAATTGGTTTGGAAGGTGAGTGTATCAAATCTTGACAAAGGCTTGTCAGATGTGTCAGATGATAGGATTCAGATCCCAACAGATCACAGCACAAATCAGTCACAGAAAGTTTCATTAATCAGTTTTAATATATGAGTGTTTTGAATCAGTACAGAATAAGAATCACACAGGTGGCAACAGCGTGTGTTTAACGAAGAAGTGGGCTTACATATGTTATTTGATTGAGTCCACAATGCTGTCATGCCCCCAAATAACTCCTTCCACTGTGGTGACCAGGGGAAGCCGTTGTCTTGCTTTCTGGTTGCTGTTTGGATCATGTGGGTATTGTGTTCAGCTGTCCAGCCCCTATGTCGTTTTGTTTTGCTTAATGAATATCACATCAATTTAATGTGTCCACACTGGGTAAAACTGACTTGAGGAGTGTGAGAGTAATACAAACAGGATATATTCCAGAATGATCATCTAGTAAGAACATGCCCTGGAAACCCTTAATTATAATATCCTCGAACAGATTACACTGATTATTTAATACACTCTTAAGACTTCTTAGTGCTCAACAATTGATGAAATATCATTTCTGCGGAGTCATGCTTGTGTTTAATTTTCAGCAAGCACTGGCCACAGTTCTATTTATTTCTACTAGAAACATCTCCTTGGCAAGGAAAATGCCCTTTCCATTTTCCTCTTGTGTGCGCGTGCATCTGTGTGTACGTGCACATGCATGTGAGCATGTGTTTTTTTCCTGCTTGTATATGTGTGTGCACACACATCAGCATGTGTTTTTCCTGCGTGTGTGTACACATGCACGTGAGCCTGTTTTTCCTGCATGTATATGTGTGTGCACGTATGTGAGCATGTGTGATGTGTGTTTTTCCGCATGTGTCTACAAAGACATGCACATGAGCCTGTTTTTCCTACATGTATATGTGTATACACGCATGTGAGCATGTGTGTTTTTCCTGCGTGTGTGTACACACACGTACGTGAGCCTGTTTTTCCTGCATGTATATGTCTGTGCACGTATGTGAGCATGTGTTTTTTCTGCATGTGTGTACACAGACATGCACATGAGCCTGTTTTTCCTGCGTGTTTGTGTGTATGCACATGAGCATGTTTTTCCTGCATGTTTATGTGTGTGCACTCACGTGAGCATGTTTTTCCTGTGTGTATATGTGTGTGCACGCACATGAGCATGTTTTTCCTGCGTGTGTGTGCACGCGCATGGACATATTTTTCCTGTGTGTCTATGTGTGTGTACACACATGAGCATGTGTGTTTTTCCTGCATCTTTGTGTGTGTACACATGTGAGCAGGTGTGTTTTTCCTGTGTGTATATGTGTGTACATGCACGTGAGCATGTATGTTTTTCCTGCATGTTTGTATCCGTATGAGCATGTGTGTTTTCCTGCGTTTGTGTGTATGCACGTGAGCATATGTTTTTCCTGTGTGTATATGTGTGTATGCACATGAGCATGTGTTTTTCCTGTGTGTGTGTGCATGCACATGAGCATGTATGTTTTTCCTGCGTGTTTGTGTGTACACGCACATGAGCGTGTGTTTTTCCTGTGTGTATATGTGTGTGCACGCACATGGGCGTGTGTGTTTTTCCTGCGTGTGTGTGTGCACGCATATGAGCATGTGTGTGTTTTACCCCATTATTCCACATCCGTTTCCTTGCTCCTTTTTTTAAATGTTAAAGACTTTTACTTTCAGACTCTTTTAGAGGAGTCATTTCATTAAACCTTTGGGAATCCCACGGAAGCGGCCAAGGTTAAGCTGTGCTCTTCCCTTCGGAATTGAGAGTCGTGGTGACTGCTGTCTTTAGTACATTACCGGGAAGTTTCCAAGAGGCAGTTCTACAAGATGAGCCTTTGAAGAAGCCAGTCCTGTTTTCCATCTTTTGCTTTCAACATAGGAGTTGAACTTTTATCTTTCTCCATTTAATATAAACCAAAATTCATCTTTTAAAAAGATGTTGATTTTTAACTTTTATTTTAGGTTCAGGGGCACATGTGCAGGTTATAGAGATAAACTCATGTCACAGGGGGTTGGTGTACAGATTATTTCTTCACCAAGGTACTAAGCATAGCACCCAATAGGTATTTTTTCTGATCCTTTTCCTCCTCCCAGCCTCTACCTTCAAGTAGGTCCTAGTGTCTGTTGTTTCTCTCTGTGTCCATGTATTCTCATTATTTAGCTCCCACTTGTAAGTAAGAACATGTGTAGTTGGTTTTCTGTTCGTGCATTAGTTTGCTAAGGATAACGGCCTCCAGCTCTGTCTCTGTTGTGGCAAAGGACATGCTATCCTTCTTTTTTATGACTGCACAGTATACTTTGAAAGGAGAGAATGTTGGGGGGGAGTGAGCTGGTGTCAAAGGAGCTCCAGGTCATGCTATACCCTCAGAGTTCAAGAAATGAAATGTCACCCCGAGGAAGGCAGGCAGGCTGCGGGAGCATGGACACTGTCTGCAGGTCCTTGAAGACTTTTCACGGCAAGGAGGAATTACGCTTTGGCCAGCTGCAGTGAGAGACTGTGGCTGCTCTCCAGGTGACCTGAGGATAGGGGAGCAGCATTTCCCAAGCTTGACACCCCTGGATAACAACTTTTGCTGAAGAGAGTGTCTTATCTTGTGGGGATGTTGGGCAATGGAAGGAAAATAAAAAATTCCCAAAGTCAAATTCTTCTTTTAGACTTGAAACCATTTGGTTAGTTTAAGTCCATGTTGTTTCCTCTGTGAGCTTTGGCCCCAGGTCAGTCACGTCCGTCTTCTGTCCTACTTGGGTGTCATCACCACATCCCCTGTGCCTCACCTGTACTCAGTCTCGCGCCTCTGCAGGGCGTCCACCCTCTGGTGCTGGAATGTCCATGCACTGTCCCATCTTAATGTGCATAGCTACCCTGAATATGCCCCTGTGTTTCTTCTGCTTTTTCCTCCTTTCTTACATGTAATGCATTTGCATGGATAATTACTTCATGATGCTAACTTTGATTTGTTCTCTGTTCCTCCCCACCTCCACCCCATACATCCTTCATAAATTTTCTTTGATCATATTAAGGCAGCTGTCCCCAGGGACCGGTTTTGTGGAAGACGATTTTTCCACACACCAGCGGTGGTGGTGGGGGCAGGGACGGTTTTAGGGTGAAACTGATCTGCCTCAGATCATCAGGCATTACTTAGATTCTCATCTCATAAGGAGCACACAACCTGGATCCCTCACATGCACAGTTCACAGTAGGGTTCGCACTCCTGTGAGAATCTAATGCCACTGCTGATCTGACAGGAGGCTGAACTCGGGTGTTAATGCCCACTCACCTGCTGCTCACCTCCCACTGTGCAGCCCGGCTGCTAACAAGCCACGGACCAATACTTGTCTGCAGCCCACGCTTTGGTGACCCTTGTATTAAGGGATGTTTTATTCTACCTACCGAAGAATGAAAAGGTGCTTCCCAAACTCATACTCTTCCTTAATCAAGCCTCAGGCCTGTGGACCCACAGTACAGTTCGTCATTTCAGAGAGAGGAACATGTGGCACATGGTTGAGACAGTTCCGTTTTTCTCCCTGGTTTTTATACCTGAAACTGAATCACATTTTATGTGCATAGTGATTGTACTCTGAGATTCCTCCTGCAAGTTGCCATTGAAACTCCTACTTCTGCTTCTGCCTTGCAGCAGCTCTGGGAAGCTGTGGCTTTCCTACTTCCCCTGCTGGCCCTGTGGCTCGCCCATTACCGCAAGTACCCAGATGATTGTCTTTGTCAAAAACAAGAGTAGGGAAACAGATACCAATGGCAGCAGCTTCTGTTCACCAAGTGCTTGCTGAAGTTGAATACTTCACATGTGGATTTTCACTCTAGCTTTCCAGTTAGAGAAGATGTATGTAGTATAATGATTTCATTTCATATGGGAGAAAACTGAAGATAGGTGCTCCAAGAATTTCCCAAGACCACGCATGGGATAAGGACCCCAGCAGATGTGTTGGGCCCCTCCTTCCATAGCCCACCTCCAGACAGACACTGATTATAGCCTGGGTTCAAACTGCATCAGCTCGTACCCCACTGGGGAGCACAGAAGGATTGCAGCTGCAACAATTCCCAGCTTAGGGCCCTGATCCTAGTTTCCACTTAACTGGAGTCTTGGTCCTTTCCCAGGGTCCTCCACCCCAGCCAGGTCCTCTCAGAGCCCTCTGCGGCAGGGTCTCCCTTTCCAGGTAGTGAGGAGGGGGCCTTTTCATCTCAAAGCTAGCTTTTCAGGGAATTTCTTCCAGCAGAGCTGTGGGGCCCATAGAGGCCTGTGGGAGGCTTCCCACATCTTAATCACTCGGGTTTTCACCACAGAACTCTACGTCCCTTCCTAGTCATCCTTCTGTGTGGATCCTGGTCCATGAGCCAGGTCCTGTACACACCTGCAGCCCACTTGTGGACTGAGTTCAGGTCCTCTTCCACCCAGCACTCTGGCCTACAGATCCCCTGGGCTAGAGATGGCCAGCAGTAGCTCTGATGACCTCCAGGGGGCAGCCTTGCCTAACCCTGCTGCTGCCAGACCTGCTCGTGTTTCTCAGTAGAATCCAGACTGCTGTGAACTTCCATAGGACACAACTCTCCTGCTGCTGGGCAAAGATTTATCTTTTTATTATAAATTTGCAGCATGCCCAGAAGTATAATTTTTTTCTCTTAGTAAGTTTATGGTAAGAATTTTATAGGCATCCTAGAGGGTTTTTCTCATTTCTTTATTCAAGGATATTTTAGGCATCATATACACCATTTTAAAAACTTAAAAACAGACTTTCCTTGAATGGTGTTTCATTATGATATGCGCCCATTCACCCCCAGTTGATATTAGAAGTGACCTTTATCTAAGACTTTTTTCTCCAAATTGAATGAGAATATTTCCTGTAGGACCAGATAGAAAAATTCCAAAGGGGCAAGTATTTTAAATGGTTAAAATGTGGCCTTGCTCCTTCTGCCTCATTTAGTTTGTCCTTTTTTAATGTCATGGTCCCAGGATCAGTTCCTTCGTGGTCTCCTCGGTACCTGTGGCTCTTCACTGGTTTCATCGGCCAGCGGGAGGGTGAGCACATCCAGTGTGCGGTAAAATATCCAGGATGTTGCGGGGCATACACTAGTTGTGTGTGTTTTTTTTTTTTTTTAACTACCAGGTGGAAGGGAAAACGTTTGACCCCTAAAGATTCATGGCACTTCCCCTAGAATTGAGAGGAAGTGATTTCTATAGACTCTAACAGACTAATTCTAGCACGTTTTCCTCATACTGTACTATTTTTAGGAGTAAAAAGATATAAATGTGCGATGATGTTAAGTTTACTAGACCAAGTGACATATTTTGAACAATTGGTAGGAACCCAAATGTGTTTTGAAAAATATCTAAAGATTTTAAAACTGTGATTTTTCTTATTATGAAAAGAGTTTTTCTTAGAACAAAAACAGTAACAGTGACTAGCATTTACTTATTTCGTCACTCTACATTGTCTTCTCATTGAAACCTCCAAGCAACTTTTATTTCTTTTTTTTGAGACGGAGTCATCCGGGCTGGAGTGCAGTGACATGATCTCAGTTCACTACACCCTCTGCCTCCCAATTAAAGTGATTCTCCTGCCTCAGCCTCCCGAGTAACGGAAACTACACGCGTATGCCACCACGCCCAGCTATTTTTTTGTATCTTTAGTAGAGACAGGGTTTCACTATGTTGGCCAGGCTGTTCTCAAACTCCTGACCTCAGGTGATCTGCCCGCCTCGATCTCTGAGTGCTGAGAAATATAGGCGTGAGCCACCACACCCAGCCCCAAGCAACTTTCTGAAGCAGGCATTATTACCATGCCCATTTTATAGATGAGAAAACAGCTGGATCCAGGTAACTTGTCAAAAGTTACACCCTAGGAAGTGTTAAGTCAGTACTCGAACCCAAGCAATCTGGCTTCACAGCCTGCACTCTTAGTCATTATTGTCTGTTACCTCTTAGGAGAAGTGTTTGATTTGAGTGATCGTTTATGGAAGAAGCACTCATAGTCACTCTCAGGCTGTTGCAGTGGAGTTGTATAGAAGCACAGCTATGCATTGTGCATGCAGCCAGTTCCGGGTCATTTCTCATCTTCTCTTCACCAGAGTATAAAAATGAGACTTGGTAAAATGCTTTTGTATCTTAAATGGTAGTTTTGGTAGTATTTGCTGGAGAAGAGGAATTTTGTAGAGGTCCCCACCCAAATGGGCAGCCTGCCCCCCTTCCTGTACCACAAGTTGGGTCCTTGAGTGAGGCCTCACAATGAGTCGGGACAGGCTGCTGATCTCCCAGTTCAGGGCCCAGACGTCCCCGAGCCCTGGCTGGCAGGGCTTCAGGGAGAGGGCCCAGCGGTGCTGGGGGCCTGACCCCTCCTGTCTGAGCAGGGCTGGGAGGGTGGTTGGGACACCTGTATTTCAGGGCCTTGCTACAAGATGGGTCCTGTTCAGAATATGCAAATTCTCTACTGCTGCCTTAAGTAATTTTGTTCTGTTTTGCCGATTTTGCTGTTTTTCTAGTAGGCTTTTTTTAAAAAGTGTTTTTGTTTTCTCAACAGATTTAAAAGAAGAGATACCAATTTCTATTAGTGGCATAAGAACCTAGCTAAAGGAGAGTGCAGCTACAGCCACAGGCCACCATTGGCTCCTGCCAGCAGGGGACCTGGTTTCTCAGTGCCCAGAAGGGCAACTTGTCACCAAGTGAGCCAGACGCCCTCCTGCTGCGCTGCAGGTTTAATATTTGGGTCAGAATTGGCTCCTTTACCTTTATTTTCAGCTACATTTCTTCCAATTTGATTGGAGTGAGAGAAGAGCAATGGGCTGCAGGATTGTAGAGTGTCACCTGTTTTCTGAGGACCTTTTTCAGATGTACATTTGCTTAAACCATTCACTTCTGCTCCCAGTTTGAACATGAAGTGCAGAGGCAGCACTGTTGCTAGCATCTCAGCAGTGGGACAGAATAATAAGTTGACTCTGCAGAGTCCCCTGTTGCTTCCTTAAGTGTTCTCCATTTTTTGTCCATTAATTAGTACTATAGTTATCACCGGCAGGGGACCCAGGAGTACTCCATTTCCTGGGTCCCACTGGATAGTGACAAGGTGGGGGCAGCTTCAGTGAAGCAGTTTATTCAGGCGGAAGATACACTTGAGATTTTTGAGAGAAAGGAGTGAAATCAATGGTTTATTTTCTTTGTGAGCAGAATCAACGCAGTTGCGCAGCACCGTGTTTTCATCATTGTCCATCTGAGGAGAGGAATCGGAGGGTGGGAGGCTGCAGTGGCTGCATGCGACTCAAAGGGTTTGCCTTGGGAGTGAGTGGGCACCTTCTGTGTGTGGCCAGTTGCCCGCCCCACCCCACCACCTGCATGTGGAAAGCAGGTTACCATCTTAAGTAGAAATGTCCATGGATTGGATAATGTCATGGATGTTTTTGATTAAATATTTTGACTCTTTAGTGAAACATTACAGCCTTCTTCTGGTAATTGGTTAGTTATAGCTCAGTGCAGCCACGTTGGCACATACTTGGTTTCTTTGAGCAAATCTTGCCTGTTCAGTTAATTTAAGTCCATCCTTATAACCAGGGTAATAATTCTGTCCAGAGCATTGCTGTTGACGTGAAGCCCTCCAATGTGTCCTCTTTCATCTGCTTCTCGTAGCGACGCCCTGAGGTGGCATTAGCATTCCTAGGATCCCGGTTTAAGCAAACCGAGTCTCTTGAGAAAGTAAGTGATCTCTTAGGTCACACAGCTAATGCTTTGTAAAGCATTTCCTAAATCCAGATCGCCGTACTCTAAGTCTTATAATACTGTTACTACTATACTCTGTGACTTAGCAATTTAGAATGTTTTTCATGGGAAATGTTAGTGCAAATTGGAAGAGTCCTTCATGCTGTGATCTTTCCTATTTATAAATGCAGCTGCCATGTTCATGAGAATTTAGAGGGAAACAAAAGAACAAGAAAGCGTCTTATTGATTATAGACCCTTTATAGATGGTGCAGGGCATCAGTTCATATTTGGCGAGTTGATGAGTGGCGTTTTCATGTGGAATTAAATATTGATGCCAACTGTGGCGAAGTATTCTTTCTGATACTAGCTTTTGGGCATATCACTTCATCACCTGGGACTTCTCTTCCTTAATCTAGAGAATGAAAATTTTGAACTGGCCTATCTCTAAAACCCCATTGATTAAATTCTTGAACTGTATGAAATTTGATAACTTAGACACAAAAAATAGGTGGATAATATGAGAAAAGTTAACAAATGTTTTATTTACTTTAATATTTTCAGTAAAATTAATTCTTAGGACACTGAGTAACAGGACTGAAAAATAACTTCTTTGTCAGCACTTTTCTTATTTTAAAATTGGCCTGCTGTATTTTGAATGTATTGACTTGCAAATAACAATAAAAGTATATTTTATGTATGTAAATATTGCTCAGGGAGCAAATTGTAGTACGGAATTGATACTGAGATTTTCTTTGTTACAAATGGAAGTCAGTTTCTCTATGCATATTTCAGAAAAACTAAGTCATCTGGTAATAGTGTGTTTTTAAAGATATGTTTGACAGCAAAAGAACACTTAAAAGCTTAGATTGGATTTGCCATCATTAATAATTAGGGAATTGCAAATTGAAACCATAGTGAGATATAACACTCATTTAGAATGGCTTAAGTTAGAAAGAATGACCATATTGGTCATCAGTTATTGGTGAGGAAGTGGAGGGATTGAAACTCTCATACACTGCTGGTGGGAAGGATAAAAATGATACACCACTTTGGAAAAACTTAACAGTTTGTTAGGAAGTTAAGCATGCACCTACCATATGATCCAGCTATTTTACACCTAGATATTTATCTAAAAGAAAGGAAATCATAAGTTCATACAGAGACTGTGCCCAAATGTTTATAGCAGCTTTATTTGTAGTGGCTCCAAACTGGAAATAACCCAGATGTCCACCAGCAGATGAAGGGATAAACTGTGGTTTCATACATACAGGGACTGCTATTCGACAGCGAAAAGGAATGAACCCTTGATACACACAGTAGTGTGGATAAATCTCAGGGTAATTATGCTGAATGAAAGAAGCTGGACAGAAAAAAAAAAAAAAAAAAAAAGAGTACATACTGTCCCATCCAGTTCTAGAAATTGTTTTAGAAAATGCAAGGTAATCTCTAGCAGCTGAGAACAGGTGAGTGCCAGGGAGGGAGCAGGACAGAGGACATCAGCCAGCTCTGGGATGAGGGAGAGGCTCACGGTGAACTGGGCGTAGACAAATGTCAGAACTCACATTGGACACTTTACATTTGTGCAGCTTATAGTACATCAGTTAGACCTCAGTAAAACTGTTTTGTAAAAAGCTTGGCTTGGAAACAGAAGACCACATGCACACAGTTTCTTTCTGCACGTACAGTTTTGACTTAAGAGCCTTGAGGAAGCAGGCGTTGGACAGGGTATCAAGCGGGAGGTCCCGACTTGCCCTGTCTCGCCAGCTGAGCCGGCTGTTCTCACTAGGCATGCAGAAGATGTGTGAGCTGACTCTTAGTCCCTGAGGAGGCTGAAAGCATTTTCTCCACATACAAACCACTGCCAAGCCACCAGGGCCTGCTTAGTGTAATTAATTGTCTTTTTCGGTTCCATGAATAGTACCCCAGAGATCTGCAGGAGTTAATGAACTTGCAGGAAGTAGGCTCTGCTCCCCAGCTCCCACCAGGCCCGAAGTTGTTCTTGCCACTGTCGTTCCAGGGTGCCTTTGCTCATCTAGGTCTCCAGCAGCCTGTTTGATGGTGGTAGCAGTGGAGGTGTCTGCGTCTTTTCGGCATGCACACTCTTTCCGTCAAAGGCCCGAACTGTTGGCAGCCTGACTGTGGGGCCTGGGCTGGTGCCGTCACCTCCCTAGCTCCACACCCTGGTCCCGGGCCAGGCTCGGTGGTGAATTGCTTTCACCACATTGTGCACTTCCTTCTGTGTGCTTCCGGGGGAAATCAGTGGTTTAATAATGAAAAGTTGAAATAAAAGTGTCCACCTGCTAAGTAAGAGCATGAGACATGTCAGAGAAGGTGTCTTATGTCAGCAGATGTTTCTGTGGACTGAGAATCTTTTCTTATTTCCACCGCACTCTGCATTGAGCCTCAGGAGATATGGGAAAGAGCAGTTTCCCTTCCCTTTCCTTTTTCTCTTTGTGACAGTGCTGCCCGCCTGTTTATTTTCCTCCCTGCGGCGGTGGCATGCTGCTTTTGTTGTGCATGTGTTCCGCTGGCAGTGGGACTGGATGCCCCTCCCTCCTGTCCTTCCTTCCTTCCCTCTGGGAGCGGTCTGTCACCAGTCCCCTCCCAGGGCAAGTCATATACCGTCTCCACTGGGGCCACTTGGACACCGGGCGGCCCACCTGGTGGTGCAGCCAGGCCGGCCGGCCTCACCCACCTCTCCCCTTCCCCAGCTGTGGACGTGGCTGGAGGAGCTGCAGAAGGAGCTGCTGGACGACGTGTACGCTGAGTCGGTGGAGGCCGTGCAGGACCTCATCAAGCGCTTCGGCCAGCAGCAGCAGACCACCCTGCAGGTGACGGTCAACGTGATCAAGGAAGGGGAGGACCTCATCCAGCAGCTCAGGTGGGCCTCACCCCTCTCCTGGTCCAAACAGATTCTGAAACCCTGCCTGTGACTCCCCTTCCCCTTTTACTCTTGTGAGCAGTCTGCTCTGATTCTCTGTCCAGCTCAGTGCAGAGCAAGTAGCGTCGTGAAGGCAAAGGAGAGAAATGGCTCTTCTCTCTTTTCTTTTCCCCTCCTTCCTTACAGTTTAACTTCATAATAGTTTTCGTTATAACGTTGACTAATAAGCCACATAATTTAATTTTAATATTTTCTCTTAGCATCCAACTAGTAATTATTGACACTTCTTTATAAACGAGATTAATGTGAGCCTTCGAGGACTGCGCCCTCAGGCTGGTCTAGAGGACAGCAGTATTCACCTCCCAACGTCCAGATTCAGCCAGGCCTGCAAGGGGCAGACACCCACCCCCAAGTGCTCTTCAAAGCAGGATATGGAGGCAGAGCCAGGGTTGGTTTTGTTTCCTCTGGAAGCAGATTTTTTTTATTGGGTCAGGGGGACCATTTAACCCCCTACTGTATCACTCAGGACAGTTTCTCAAGTCATTGACTGATAACTTTGCATGACGTTCACTTTTGCTGGGAGAGACAGCAGGCAGTTACTTAATAAAGGCTTAATTGATTGCATTAAAGGTTAACCTCTCATGTCCAATATGATTCTGTCGTTTATGCTAACCAGGTATCATCCGTTTTTTACTTAACAAGAAAAGTGGCTAAAAATACAACTCTAAAGTGATTTTCTATAATTAGTAGCCTTCTTACAGAGTGATTTCAGAAAATGCCAGAGAAGTTCTTCAGTGTATCCTCAGATTCAGCAGGATTGCTCCGAGAAGGAAGCCTAATATTGTTTTACAGGGGAGCAGCCCGCCCGTTCCATTTTCTGAGACAAGCAGTGCAGCTTCCTGCCAGCTTTCTTCCCCTGAAGATTTGCGTGGCCGGATCTGGTATCTAACAATGTGTGACTTTCTCATCCAATTCCTGTTCCTCTGTGCGCTCTTGCAGGGACTCTGCCATCTCCAGTAACAAGACCCCCCACAACAGCTCCATCAACCACATTGAGACGGTGCTGCAGCAGCTGGACGAGGCACAGTCGCAGATGGAGGAGCTCTTCCAGGAGCGCAAGATCAAGCTGGAGCTCTTCCTGCAGCTGCGGATCTTCGAGAGGGACGCCATCGACGTGAGTGTCCCGTGGCCGGCGCCTGCCTGCCTGCCTGCCTGTGGGAGCCCTTGGCTTCCTCCACAGCACCAGTGCCCTCTTGTCTCTGCCCCGCTCAGGTCCTGTGTCCTCACCCACACCCCCACCCTCTGCACCAGGAGGAGTCCGGGAGGGAGAGAGGGTTCCTGGAGGCTGGAATTGGATCATCCCTAGGAGGCCAGGGGATGCTCAACCCTGGGCCCTAATGTTGGAAACAGTAGAGCAGGCAGCTCCCGTGGCAGGAGCAGAGCACAGCAAGCGCTGAGCAGAACCGAAGGAAGCCAGCACAGCTTTCTCTCAGTCTTGGGGTGTTTAAACCTTGATTGGGTCGCACACAGCACTCCCTTGTCCTCAGCTTAGGCACAGTCATCAGCCTCAGGCAGCAGCCCTCCCTCTCTTCCTCCCTGTTGTCTTCTCATCCTTCCCCCTCTCCTCCTGTCCTCACCCTCCCCTTTTCTCTCTCTCCCCACCTTCTCTCTCTCCTACCTTCTCTCTTCCTTGCTTCCTCCGTTTCTCTTTCCGTCTTTCTCTCTCTTGCCCTTCTCTCTCCCAGAGTGGGAATAATCCTGACTTGTGGTCATAGCATTTTAGATAATAGAAAACCCAGTTTCCCCCCAAAGAGATGTTCTTAGATTATCCATAGTTCTTACCTAAACATGGACTTCTGCACCTTATATGTGGACAGGAGAAAGAAATTACAGGTGTCTTTTATCTTTCTTCAACAAAAAGAGAGTGGTTCTGGGTTCTGTGCTTAGGAGGAGCTCTCTTTTTTGACACCGTGCGAGCAGAAGTCAGTCCAGTCCCATGAGTGCGAATTTACCTGGGAACCTGACGAAAGGAGCCAAAGCTCCCCTCCGCGGGTGAGCCTGCCCTCCTGGAGTCTGGCCACTCTGTACAGCTGGTGACTGTGACGGTCCAAAGGCCTCCTCCACATACCTCTGGGCTGCCCTGTGGTTCCTCTGTGACTGCTGACAGACACCTGCAGAGCACACCCTCTTAATATTTATTTCTTGTCTCTGGTTTCGAACTCATCAGCAGTCCTTGCCACTCGGGCTGGGGATGGCAGGGCTGTGCGTAGCCTGCCCTCAGTCACCTCGGCACAGGAAGGACCTTCTGCCCATAGTGGGCCGTGTGGCTTCCCCTGGGCCTGTCTATAGGCCTGCCCTGGGGAGTGGTTTTGGTTTGTGGTGCGAGGGCCAAATCAGCCCTGCGCAGGACTCTCTTGGATGCCTTTGCTTGGCCACTTGTCTAAATCTCCAGCACTGTTTTCATTAACAACAACAGACCTTTTTGGCTCTGCTCAGTCTCGTCATTAGCGAATAACAAGAAAGGAGTCAAACCCTAAACACGTGGCTTGGTGAAATCTACTCAGGTGCTCTCGGAGTCTTGACCTTTAGATCCACATGGAGCTATGCAGAGAAGAGGCACCAGCACGCTGGCCTCTGCCCAGTGAGGGCCTGCCATGGCCTCCCCAAGGTAGCAGCACAGACTAAATGGGAGACCAGCCAGGCCCACTCCCCTCTCTGACTTCAAAGGACTCACTTTTGTAAAACTTAGCTGCATATTGAATATTTTCAACTAGGAAACACAAACCAACCAGAAGCATTAGTTGCAGTTTTTCTTCCAGGACATTTTGATACTTGAAAAAAAAAAAATTGATTCATTTATCTTAATACTATTTTAAAGAGAAAAAAATTTTTAATATTAAAAAAATTGTATTTATTGTAAGTATATGAAAGTACTTCCAGTTTCATTGAACCAGATCAGGAAACAAAAACATACATTTTCCCCCCAGCGAAGCCACAAAATTACAAGTGTCCTAGATAGAGCCAGCGTTTCAGAGCCTGGGGGAGTGCATCCTGAATAGAGGAAGCTGTACCTGCAGCCCAGTCTCAGGCCAGCTTCAGATATGGTTCAGAAGCTGTTAGAAGATCACAGCCTGAGAAGCTCTGTTCTCTTTAATCCTGAAAAATGAAAATCTGAGCAGTTTCGGCTTTGGCCAGGTTTCCTCTCTTATCCAGGAAGATGCCACATCTGATGGCCCACAGGAGTATGGAGTTATGTTTTAAAGTTTATTATGACCGTACGTGGTGGCTCACGCCTGTAATCCTAGCACTTTGGGAGGCCGAGGCGGGCGGATCACCTGAGGTTAGGAGTTCGAGACCAGCCTGGTCAACATAGTGAAACCTCGTCTCTACTAAAAATACAAAAATTAGTCAGGCTTGGTGGCAGGGGCATGTAATCTTAGCTACTCCGGAGACTGAGACAGGAGAATTGCTTGAACCCCAGAGGCAGAGGTTGCAGTGAGGGGAGATTGCTCCATTGCATTCCAGCCTTGGTGACAAGAGTGAAACTCCATCTCTAATGAATGAATGAATGAATGAATGAATGAATGAATGAATGTCTTCAAAGCTATACAGAAGTACAGAGGGCAGTACAATGGAACTACCGTGTGCCTGTCCCACAAATTCAGCATGATTTTACCAGCCTGGTTAACCTTCTTTGGTTATTGCTGTGCTATAGTGTTTTAGAGAAAATCATTGCCAGCTTATTCTTTCACTTCTAATGGCTTTTCTAAAAGATGAGGCCATTTTCTTACATCCCCACAATCAACTAAACATCTCCCCAATTTAACAGTCATTTCTTATTGTCATTGACTCACAGCGTGTTCAGATTGACGTGGGTGCCTCAGTTAGGAGGCATGTGAGGTTGGCTCTTGTGTTTAATGGTCAGTTTCTTAATCTAGAATTGTCTCTCCTTTGTCCTCCTCCCTTTTTTTTATGCCATCATTTGCTAAAATAACTAGATCGGTTGTCAAAGGAACCAGATCCCACATTCAGTGTTTGTTCACTTGTATTATTTTAGGTTGTGTAACTTTTAGTTTCCCTGGTGTTTCCTCTAAACTTAGAAGTTAGATGCAAAGACCTGATTCTGGTTCTGTTGTTGTGCAAGAGTCTTTCCGAGGTGGTGCATCGTAGTTCCCCATGCGAAGGCTGGGCCTGTCTAATCCCACTTCCCTGGGGACCCTGAGGCCGGTTCAGGCACCATCATGCTGAGCCTTCTGTGGTTAAATCCCCTCAGCCTTTTTCTCACAGTAGTTCACTATGTGCTGATGATCATTGCTTATGAGAATGTGAAAACAATTTTGCAATTTTATTATTCTTTCTGCATTTAATAACTAGATTCATCTATAAAGAGGAATTCTTCATTATAAAATGTTCTTTTATCTTTTAGTTAAGTGCTAATATTTAGGATAATGATTGGTTTTCTATCTACTTTTTTTTTTCTTTTTTTTTTTTTTGAGAGAGGGTTTTACTCTGTTGCCCATGCTGGAGTGTAATGGTGCCATCTCAGCTCACTGCAACCTCCGCCTCCCAGGTTCAAACGATCCTCCTATGTCAGCCTCCCGAGTAGCTGGGACTACAGGCGCATGCCACCACGTCCAGCTAATTTTTGTATTTTTTGGTAGAGATGGGGTTTTGCCATGTTGGCCAAGCTGTTCTTGAACTCCTGACCTCAAGTGATCCTCCCACCTTGGCCTCCCAAAGTGCTGGGATTCTAGGCATGAGCCACCACCCCCAGCCAATTTACTATCTACTTCTAGTAGACACCAAATACTTTTTCTTTACTTTCTTTCTTTTTTTTTTTTTTTTTTGACTTTTAGCTTCTCATTATTTTTGAACACCATAAGAATATTAATGGATTTTTGTATATACAATATATTTTATGTAGTTTCGGTAATTTATTTATCTTCTCTTTTGGTATCTTTGACCAGTGGGAACCCCTTCATCTGGCTTCTGTGTCCATTTATTTATTTATTTATTTATTTATTTATTTATTTATTTATTTATTTATTTATGTTTAGTTTGTTTAAACAGCTTTATTGAGGTGTGATCTGTACACCCCCAAAGTCATGCATCTTAAGTGTTTGACGTCTCTGTTCTTTGACAGCGAGACATCTCTTCCTTCCTTACTTGGTACAGAGTGAGAGGTGGCTGCGTGTATTTATTTTTTGTCTTGATCTTAAATACCTTCCTCTTTCAGATTATCTCAGACCTCGAGTCTTGGAATGATGAGCTTTCTCAGCAAATGAATGACTTCGACACCGAGGATCTCACGATCGCAGAGCAGCGCCTCCAGCACCATGCAGACAAAGCCTTGACCATGAACAACTTGACTTTTGACGTCATCCACCAAGGGCAAGATCTTCTGCAGTATGTCAATGAGGTCCAGGCCTCTGGTAAGAGGGCTCGTTCCATATGTGTCCATTGTGATTTCTTCATGTCCTCATGGCAATTCAGTTTATTTCAGTGGGATGACTGCACATTTTGTGAGTTCCTACGATATAGGTATTCTAGATACCTGTTCTTTAAACGAATGTTTTGCATTTTTATGTAATACAGTCACATTCTAACATCGTTAGAGTACTCACCCATGATATTCTCACATACTATTTTAAGTATCATAAATTTTAATTTTACACAATGACATATCGTATCTCTGTGAATGAACTATAATATAAATGAACTATAATCCCAGGAAAACATTTTCACATTCTTTATTTTCTTAGTTTATATTTTACCAGCAGATGTCACTATAGGTTCAGAATTGTATTAGAAACTTAACAACAACCTGCATATTCCATTATTCATTTCACACAAATTAAATACTTACTAAAGAAGAAACTGCATGTAATGAGAATAACAACAAAAAACCCTGAAATTCGCTCATTTGTAAAGAATGCTACACTTTCCTAGTTATCATTGTGGGAGTAGAAATGGATGGGATGTGGACGTGGATTGATTGCCTGTACATGCTTTGACACACATTGCCCTCCTTGAACTTGCCCTTTAGCATAGTGGCTTGGCCCCTAGCTGGGCAGATCATTCACAAAAGCAGATTTTGTGCCATCCGCCTCTGAGAACAGCAGGTTGAAGTGCTAGCTGAATTCTAGGGTCTCCCTTTAATGTCCACAGGCGTGGAGCTGCTTTGCGATAGAGATGTAGATATGGCAACTCGGGTCCAGGACCTGCTGGAGTTTCTTCATGAAAAGCAGCAGGAATTGGATTTAGCCGCAGAGCAGCATCGGAAACACCTGGAGCAGTGCGTGCAGCTTCGCCACCTGCAGGCAGAAGTGAAACAGGTGAGCAAGCGACTGGATGCTTGGGGAGGCTGCGCTTCAGACGTTTGATACCGCATCGACTTCCTGGAAATTCTGACCTGTAGCACTGGGGAGGATTGTGCCCACTCAGAACACAGCTGTCTTGATATATAAGATAATGCGCACATACACACACCCGCCATTACAGCCTTCCCTAATGTGTGAAAAGGGAGCCAGTGGCCAGGATGACTGGCTGGCTGTTCACCCAGCACGGGCAGCACTAGAAGGTAACAGCCCTTGGTTTCTTTCAATATTGATTGTCTGTCTCTTGCTTGAAACCCTGAGCATATTGCCTCTTACATGACTTTTTCTGCCCAGTACTATTAGGATCTGGATTGTTTCTCAGACTCCATATGCCTGGCTCGTTTCTTGTGTTATCAGGATACCATAATACCACATCCTGATGGCATGACAAAGTGAAAATAGAACATGGGGAAGGGATTGCTTTTGGCTCAGTACCAGTGGGATTCTATGCGTGGATATGACATTTTATTAACTGGCTTGATGGAGGGAGAGAAAAGTTTATGGTGCCCTGAAAGATGTAGAGAAAGCAAACAGAAAGTGAGTTTGGTTGGAGGGGACTTAAGATGCCTCTGGACCATGAGCAGGAGGTGGTGCAGAAGTAGGTGACACTCACACTGGAACAGGTAGACTCTTCAGTCAGAACTGTTGAAAAGAGCACCTTTTGGTCTCCCACATGCCATCTGTAGCGTGGGTATTTTTACATATAAACAAGTGTTGTGACCTGCTAACAAAGTGCTCCTTCTTGCAAAAACACAAACCAATTTATTTAAGAAATAACGGAATAAATAAATGTATCCCTTAGGATTTGCCTTTGCCTATAACAGAGACTAAATAATAGTGGCTTTGAAAAGGTGTTTTCCCCATGTGACAAGTCAGGATATAGAAGATAGCTGGTCTGCATTTAGTGCTCCCGTGGTACATTAGGCTGAGATCTTGGTGATGGGCGGCCTTTCCCTTCTGGTTGCCAAGTGGTTGTTGTAGCTCCAGCCATCACCTCCATATCCCAAATTATCAGCAAGGGGAACACATAATGAGAAAGAGGTAGCCCCTCTGTCAGAAAAGAAATATTTTCACAAACTTCCCCAGAGATTCCTGCTTTGCTTTCATTGGCTAGACTTGTACATTACTGTAGCCAAGCTGTAATAGGAGCTGAGAAGTGGTTTTATTGTTTAAGCCCTCTTCCAAAGTTGGGGTTTTACTTAGAAAACCCCAGCCACAGAAGTGGTTTTATTGTTTAAGCCCTCTCTCAAAGTTGGGGTTTTACTTAGTTGAAGTTTTTCTAAGTAAAGCCCCAACTTTGGGAGAGGGCTTAGACAATAGAAGTACTTCTGTGCTAAGTAAACGAGAGGGCAATAGGTATTATATAGGTTACTTGAGGTCTCTTCCACACCCAGCTATCCAGAAGACCTCCCACAATCTGTGGTTTCCACTGTCAGAATTTACTTCCTCTGAGTGTGCGTGCAGTTGAGAAGCTCATGGTTTGAACCTGATCATTGTAGCATAGTGTTATTCATACCTTTTTTATTATGCCGTTCAACACTGCAATTAAATTGGAACATTAGTGCGTGAAATAAATTAGTTCCCACTTTTCAAGCAGTTGCCAATTTTTCAGTCCTAAAAATGCTGAAAGAGAATGAAAAACGCTTTTCTTGATTATCAAGGAATTCTTGGTGTCAGTAGGTTTTCTAAAATGTAGCCCTTAATCTGTTCTGACTTGTGGACTAGTAGCAACAATCCACTGGACCCTCCACCTTTTCATTTCCCATTTGCTACTAAAAATAACAGAACTAATTAAAAAGATGCAGCATTTGCAATCAGGTACCATGGAAGAACATCAGGCTGTTGCCAGGAGGATGATGAAGCCATCAGTGCCTTGTACCTGCCAAGAGCAACTGGACCACCTTGCACGCTCATATCTCACCCCTGATGGTCCACAGGATTCTCTGGAAAGTCCGCTGCTTGGAGTTACCCTGTGTAATGTTTCAGGTGCTGGGTTGGATCCGCAACGGAGAGTCCATGTTAAATGCCGGACTTATCACAGCCAGCTCGTTACAAGAGGCAGAGCAGCTCCAACGAGAGCACGAGCAGTTCCAGCATGCCATTGAGGTAAGGGCGCTGGGCCTGTCTGTGCTTTAGCTCTTTCATTCCTCAGGACAAACATCCTGAATCCCCCACATGGCACTGACCATGGGAGCCACACGGGGCTGGATTGGTAAAGACAACTCAGAGGACCCAAACTGACAGTGCTTCTAAGTCTGCAGTTGATTTCAGGAGAGGGAAACAGTGTGGCGCCACAGTGAGGTGAGGATTTGCATCCCAGACAGGCAGCCTCACTGCAAGGATCCCAACGGTCTCAGAAACCAGGGGGTTCCTGTTGTTCTCCTATTGTAGGGGTCCTGGCAAGATGCACTTTCTCTGATCTGGAACAGCTCAGAACAAAGGAGCCCACATTGCAGTCTCAGCTGAGGTTTTGTAGTATCTTTCTGGTCTCATAAGTATGTTTCTCCTATGTTACCAACCTCAACCAAGCAGAGAGTTCACCAAGACCAGGTGTATATCATGAATTCACTATCAGTCAGTAAACGATGCCGACAGCAGAACTCCTCAGATTCCTGCTTAAAAGCAGCCATGTTCACCTTGACAAGGGTCTGTATGCCAGAACTGTAGCAAAATGACTCAGGCTAATTCCAGGCCTCATCCAGTTCACTGTCAGCATGTGGACTAATGATTTTTATTTTTTTGGTATGGGTAGGGCACATGGGTAATGGTTCTGATTGGAAGTGGTGAGGTAATGTCAAAGGAAAAAGAACATTCGATTACAGAAATGTTATCTCCCCTCCTCTGCTCACGTTGTCAGCCAGAGAAGAAAGCTATAGAAGTTGCCACTAATTTATTCCCTAGATTAATTTATTGCCAACTGCTTGATGCCATTGGACATGCATTAACACCTCTTCCTGAGGTGCAAACTCTGGGCATCTGTATACTGTGCCAAGGGATTTCTAGTAATTAAATTGCAAGTAATAAATCACTGTGTCTGGGTAAAGGATTAGAATATATTGTATATAGTGTTTTATGGGATCATTTGTACTTTTTCAGGTGAAATGAAAGGTTTTGCTATTGTTTAAAAAAAATCTTGTATCCTCAGAGACCTGTGCTCTCCCTGACCACCCCCTCCCTTGGCTCTACGGCCTCACCGGAGAGAAGCTGACTTCTCAGCCCGTCCTGGCTCTTCTAGCGAGGACAGATGAGCAAAATCTTACTGTATTTGCCATGCTATTTGCATAGATTTATCAGATGGCGTGGACCTCCAGAGAACACAGTTGTTTCATTCTTAGCTTTTTATTTGTTTTTCCTTTCCTTTTTAAAATCAGTAGTTCTTGAAAACTTTTCACTGGAATCCAAAGTTTAAGTTGCAAGTGAAAATAAAAGGCGTTCACTCTGGCCACCTTTTCTCTACTTGTTCATTTGCTTCCAGCAGCTATTATGAGAAGGATCAATAGGAATAATACACTTGAAACAGTTCAACTGCTTCTTTGGCTGTTAAGGGTTTTTCCTGCTATTTTTCAGACTAAGAACCCTACAACTGAGACCCATTCTGGGAGGTCCTGATGAATTTCATCCTTCATTTAGCTAATTTAAACATAGCCCTAGTTGTTCCTGGGCATAAAACCTTTTTTCCTAAACTGTCTGTTGTGCTTTTAGAAGCGTCCTAGTGAGTATTAACTGAAGGTATTTCCACAAAATCATGAAGAACAGAGTAACTGTAGCCATCCTGGTTGCTTTCTAATCAGTGGGGACACTCTGACAAATAAGGCTTCCCTTTTCTTGTCTGTCTCTAGAAAACACATCAGAGTGCGCTGCAGGTGCAGCAGAAGGCAGAAGCCATGCTACAGGCCAACCACTACGATATGGACATGATCCGGGACTGCGCCGAGAAGGTGGCATCTCACTGGCAGCAGCTTATGCTCAAGATGGAAGATCGCCTCAAGCTCGTCAACGCCTCTGTAGCTTTCTACAAAACCTCAGAGCAGGTCGGGAGAGATTCCCTCTCTTGAACTCTCCACTGATACTTTATTTTGAGCTTAATATATTGGGACAACTTAATCATTGTTGACATGTCAGTCATTATTGAACCAATCAGTTGCAAGTCAAGCAGGGAAAGGGCATTCTGGAGTTAAAATTATTCCTGTATACCTTAGATGTCAAAGAAGAATCAGCTAGAAAGTAGCTGAGAAGACACCTCTCTTCTTGTCATTTAAACATATGACTTGAAGCACATCAGAGAGAGACAGGATATTTGCTTTGGTTTTGTTTTTGCTCTGAAAGGTCTGCCTGCATTTGACCCTGTAGTTGTTCTCCAGCCAGATAGAGCCCATGGCTCCTTCTTATGTGATCTTCCTGACAGCATCTTCATCCCCAGAGCCCGATTGAAAGGGCTTTCCAGAGATACCAGTCGGCAATGGCAGATGCCAAGTCTGAGCCTCGAACTTTTCCTGCTTACAGGTCTGCAGCGTCCTCGAGAGCCTGGAACAGGAGTACAAGAGAGAAGAAGACTGGTGTGGCGGGGCGGATAAGCTGGGCCCAAACTCCGAGACAGACCACGTGACACCGATGATCAGCAAGCACCTGGAGCAGAAGGAGGCGTTCCTGAAGGTAGGGGCAGCGCTGCGGGCAGTGCACCCATCAGAGGCTTCCTGCCTGAAGGTAGGGGCAGCGCTGCGGACAGTGCACCCAGCAGAGGCTTCCTGCCTGCCAGGTACGCATGGCACAGTCATCGCTTCCTAAGGGAGCATGCCCCACAGCTCTTGCCTGCTGTGGAATGTAACAAGGGCAGTATCGCATCGGTGAGAAGTCAGCTGAATAAAGAAAACCTTAACGTCTTTTTCATATGCGATTGCCCTGTCTTTCTAGTTTTCGCAGGGAAATAGCTGAAAATCTGTATGAATAAGGATTGGTTGGAAGTCACAATACCTAGTGATTCTGGAGACAGAGCGATTGATTGGTTGATTGATTTGGTGAAAAACAATACAAATATAGCTTAAAATAATCTTCCTTTGGAAACTCAGCCTCTACATTCCCTTCAGAGGGAACAAAGATTGCATCTCAGAAGATGTGTAAGCATGGCATGGAGGAGACACGGTGCAAACGCCACACGGCTTGGGGTGGCAGTCACTGATACCTACTCAGAAAATGCTTCCGACAAGAGAGGTGTGTCACATGCAGACCAGGCTGGGAGTTTTCTCTCTGAAAAGCTTTAAATGAGGAATTTTTCAAGACTGCTTTTTCTTTTTTTTGTTTTTAGTTCAGGAAAAGGGTCTCACTCTGTCACCCAGGCTGGAGTGCAGTGGTGCAATCACGGCTCTCTGAAGCCTTGAACTTCCTGGGCTTAAGCCGTCCTCCCACTTCAGCCTCCCTAGTAGTTGGGCCTACAGTGCTCTGTCATATTTTTATGTATGTCACATTTAGTCATACATGGTCACAGATGTGCTTTGGAAGAGTTAAATTTTTCAAAGTAATTGAAACATTGAGCAACATTTGGTGCTGAATGTTCCATGTTGCATACTTGGGCTCTTACAGAAATTCTGAGGCTCTGCTTGTTATCACCACCCAGATTCATTAAAAGTAGGGGTGGTGGTCACTTTTCCTCCTTACCTCCTCATTGCTTCAGCGTTCTCACCTCTCTGACCACTTTCCTTTTACACTTAATACTTTTTGTGTTTTTTTCTGAAGTCCATCATCTGACGGACAGAGTTATTGTTCAGTCTGTGAGGATAAATTGTAACTCTTTGGAAATTATATCTGGTAATTTGTGCTCCTACCACAGTGGTTTTCTTTTTAAGCAAGCTCCCGGGGTGAGAAAACTGTCACAGTTTCCACAGTCAGTCATTATAACTATGTCAACACCTTTTTAAAGCCCCTACCCCCAACATGTCCCTGCTGCTTAAGTTTACTAAATGCTGATCACTATTAGGATTTCCAGGTGGAATCATTAGAATTCTCCCCTCTTTGTCCAGGATCCATTTAGTATGAAAGAAAAATGAATACCACTTAGTTCATATAATTAAGATAGCTATTTAGGTAAAATCACGAAACAAAAATATAGGCAGTCCTCAAGTTACAGTGGTTTGACTTGTGATTTTTTGACTTGTTGGTGCCAGTGCGCTGTGCATTCAGTAGAACCTGCACGTGAAATGCTAAACAACCATTGATTTTCACTTTCAGTGCAGCATTCAATAAATTACATGAGATAGTCAACATGGGATTATAAAATAGGTTTTGTTTTAGATGGTTTTGCCCAGCTGCAGCCCAGGGTAACTATAGGCTTAAACCGAGCACATTTAAGGTAACTAGGCTAAGTAAAACTGGGATGTTAAGTAGATTAGGTGCAATCAGTTCATTTTTGACTTGCAATATTTTTAACTTAACAATGGGTTTATCAGGGTAAGTTAAGGAGCATCTGTAATCACAAGCCTTTTTGGATTCCCTTGTTCAACTTGGATTTTGTGGTGTTTGTGTACAGGATATTTAAGTACCTTTTTATTGTGGAAATTTGAAGATACATACACAAGTAGAGAGAATGGATTCTCCCCCTATTTTACTCACCCATCTTCACTGATTACCAATATATGGGCCTATATCCACCTTCAGTGGATTATTTAAAATTCTAGATTTATCATTTTATTTGTGAATTTAAACAGTAAATTCTCCCTTTCAGAAATACAAATAAAATACCATTATCTTATCTTAAAAATTAATAGTAATTCTTTAATATTATCTAAAATCCAGCATTGTAAAAAAATTTTTTTCTGATTGTTCTGTAAATGTCTTTTTTTTTTTTTTGAGACAGAGTCTTCCTTTGTCACCCAAGCTGGAGTGCACTGGTGTGATCATAGTTCACTACAGCCTTAGGCTCCTGGGCTTAAGCGATCGTCCCAGCTCCGCCCCCAAGGAGCCAGACTACAGGCACTTGCCACCACACCTGGCTAATTTTTGTATTTTTTTAGAGTGACAGGGTCTTCTTATGTTGCCCAGGCTAGTCTCAAACTCCTGGGCTCAAGTGATTCTCCCACCTTGGCCTCCCAAAGTGTTGGTATTACAGGCATGAGCCCGCACACCTGGCCTACAAATATCTTTTTATACATGGTTTTAATTAAGATGCAAACAGGGTCCACATATGGATTTGGTTGGGTATGTCTTTGGAATCACTTTTAATCTAAACAATACTCCCTCCTTTCATTACTATTTATTAATTGAAGAAATAGGTTCCTCAGATTGTGGCATTTCCCCCATTCCAGATTGGTAATTACATCCTGTGGAGTCATTTAACACCATCCACAATTTCTAGATTTTTGTTAGGTTGTGAGCCTTGATCAGAGCTGGTTTGAAAGGTGGTGGGGGTGGAGTGGCAGGGCGGGGGTGAGAGAGAGTGAGAGAGCACGAGCGAGCTTGGAAAACTTTGCCAGTGGTGCTTGTGCTTCCTATGGGGTTGCTCAGGAGACACATCATGTCTAGTTCTCTGTCTCTGTTATTTGGTAAGAAGATTGATCAGTAGTTCAAGTATGGTGAGTGCAATTCACCCCTCTGTACTTCCCTTCCACCTTTCAGCTAATGGGGTTAGTACCCAGTGGTGGTAACTGGTTTTTAGGAATTGCAAAATGGTGATACTCTAATTCTGTCATTTCCTTTGGCCTCGATTATCTAGAATTAATCCCTCTCAGCTATTTGGTTATTCTAAAATAGAGTTTGTCCAGAAAAGGCAGAGTAAATGCTTGCTTGATCCTTTTTATTTG
Organism: Rhinopithecus roxellana; assembly: GCF_007565055.1. Taxonomy (NCBI): domain Eukaryota; kingdom Metazoa; phylum Chordata; class Mammalia; order Primates; family Cercopithecidae; genus Rhinopithecus; species Rhinopithecus roxellana. The sequence continues at coordinate 96,354,088 of NC_044551.1, forward strand.
CCATTTTCAGGATAATGAATTGTTGCTATAGTAACTTCTACATATGACTTTTTTTTAGTATCATCATGGATTTAAATATATTTGGTGTGTTTCAAAGCAGTCTCTGTCATTTATCTTTTAACATGCCGCTTGTCCTATCCATAGGAGCCCTTTCAAGGCAGGTTGCTTAGCTGTCCTTAGCCATCACCTTCGTAGTCCTCAGCATCTTCCTTGTTGTTTGGTTTTGACAGTGTATTAGTCCATTCTCATGCTGCTATGAAGAAATACCTGAGAATGGGTAATTTATAAAAGAAAGAGGTTTAGTTGACTCACAATTCCACAGGACAGGGGAAGCCTCAGAAAACTTAACTGTCACTGCAGAAGGGGAAGCAAACACGTCCTTCTTCACATGGTGCAGGAAGGAGAAGAATGAGAGAAGTACAGGGCGAAGCAGGGAAAAGTCCCTCACAAAACCATCACATCTTGTGAGAGCTCACTCGCTGCGCGAGAACAGCATGGGGGACCACCCCGTGATTCAGTCACCTCCCACGAGGTTTCTCCCCTAATGTGTAGATTACAATTTGGATTACAATTCAAGATGACATTTGGGTGGGAACACAGAGCCAGACCATATCAGACAACTTGAAATTTCACACGGATCAGTAGAAACTCATGATGTGTTTTTCTCTTAATTGAAAAAAAGATATAGCCTCGCTCCGTCTACTGAAAAGGTCTGGAAACAGTGACCAACCCAAAAGCCCTGATCATTCCAGATGACTAGACTGTGGGCTCTAAATACCGTTTACCACTAGAAGGAGATAGAGCTCCTTGAAGAAAAGATTAATTCCAGACCCAAGACAGGAAATGTGCAAGATGTTTCCAATTCAAATATAATTAAAGGGTTTTTTCCTTCTTTGATTTTATATTTGTATTCTTTTATATAAAACGCTTATTTTAAAATACATGAATGAAACTGGTTTGGTTTATCTGGCTGCATAAACATAAACACATACTGTCAGTTACCACAATGACATCACATAACAAAGCTCCAACCAGGGTTGGCAAACTATGAACTGAGAGCTAAGTTGGGCCACTTCGACATAGTTTACCTGTCACCTGTGGCTTCTTTCATTGGTTGTTGGTTTGAGTAGTTGTGATGGAGAAACAGACTGTATGACCACCCCCAAAACTGAAAGTGTTTACTGTCTAGCCCTATATAGAAATCCAGGCACAGCCCAGCGGAGTTCTGCAGCTCAAGGTCTCAGGCCGTGATCCAGGGGCAGGCCAGGTGTGCAAACCTCTCCAGGCTGGGCAGAGACAGGGCTTCCCTTCCTCTGTGACCATAAAGCAGGGGCTGCCCTCTGTTTCCTGCCCCATGGGCCTCTCTATAGGGCAGAATGTAGCAGCAGGTGTCATCAGAGCGCTTCAGGAAAGAGAGATTTTTTTAAATTGAATTAGGTTTTATCCTATGCATTTTCTAAATCAGAAAGTGGCCATATAAATGTTGTAGGTAAAGACATACATTAGAGCCCAGTGATGTGTACTCCAAATACACGTTTGTAGAAGTCAAATTAGCAACACATTGCTCTCCATTGTTTTTTAGGCTTGCACCCTTGCTCGGAGGAATGCAGATGTCTTCCTGAAATACCTGCATAGGAACAGTGTGAACATGCCAGGAATGGTGACGCACATCAAAGCTCCTGAACAGCAAGTGAAAAGTGAGTAGAGCTGGGAATCCCCAGGGGCGGCCCAGTGCATGCCTGGCAAGAGACGGAAGGAGCCTGCACAATGTGTTCTGAACTCTCAACCTCAGTTTCATTTTAAATGTCCGTTTCATGTTAATGAAGTCCTTACTAATGATCTTAGTTTAATAATGAAAGATTAAACAAATGTATAGGCTGATATTATATTGAATAGGTTGATAATTTATTGAATAAATTGAAGAATATAAACAGGGAGAAAATGCAAAATCAGGATGCTATTTACTGCCATTGGCTATTTTGTTAAAGTAAGTGAAAAATAAATAGGGGGAAAGGAAAAACCAGAGTTACCTATAAGCAAAGTATTTTTAAAAGCTCAAATTGAGAAAATACATCCCAATTTTATCACTATAAAGTATTATCAATTTGTATACCTAAGGCATAGTTAATAAAAACAAATTGAAAAATAATAATATGTAGGTTATGTCATTTGAGTATAAAAACCTATGAAACCATGTTTGTGTGTGTGTCTGTGTGTGTGTGTGTAAGTGCTTAGAAAAAGGTCTGGGAAAATGTATACTAAATTGTAATAGGATTGATGTGGAAGGAAAATGGATAAAGAAACTAAGGCACAGAGCAAGTAACTTTGACCAGGGCTACACAGCCTAAGTTGAGTTTTATAGGAAAAAAATTGTGATAATCAGTTAGCAAATGATTCATCTCGCACTTTTCAAAACAATATGATAGACAAAAACTTTCTACATTACATTCTACTGTCTACTCATCTGATTCATCTATTAGTTGTCACAAAATAATTTTGTTACACTCCTATATAATTCTCTAAGTTCTATCAGTAAAACATTTTTACTGATGGAGTTTTTCTTCTGGAAAAATGTGCAACTCACAAAAGCAACCGTTTTTCTGCATGAGGAGGCCTTCTGGGCCAGCAAGTTGTTTGCACTGATAATTGGTTTGCTTGGTTCCTTTCCTGTAAAAATACTGCCCCTCATCCATCTCCCAATATTGCTTTTATTTGCTGGCTGTGGCCTGTCTTTTCTGATTGAAGATATTGTGGCCCTTTCTCGGTTGCACTAGTTTGACACACGTTTGTGTGTGAGAGGGAGACTATGGTTCATTTATTTCCTCATTAGATCTTCATTATGCCTTTGCTGTTGTATATCCTAATGTTGGATGCTGTGAAGAATTAAAACGGAAGTGTTCTGTTTCCCTCAGAGCCTACTTGGGGGTGAAAGGTTTATTTATGCTTGAGTCAGTGCACTAAGTTCCTGTAAGAGTAATGGTGGCAGAAAAGACAGTATAACCCCAAGGCACAGGCAAGAACAAATCTCAGACCACGTGGTCAGAAGACCCCCCCCCCCCCCCCCGCCACCGCCCCAACCAGGAGCTTGAGGAAGCACCATATCCAAGAGGGCACTTAGCACTGTTTGCTGCTCACTTGCCCAAAATTAGTACTGGCTCAGGCAGAGACCAGAAATGAGAGACTAGAAAAAATGGTTTGGCTCATATTCATTTTCATGTGTGATATTTTCATGTAAGTGACAGCTTAATTTTTTTAGCAGACTTCAGATTTCAAACTTTTAATTTATTTCACTAAACTAGTTTACCTCTTCAGTGGAGTAAAAATAACAGCATGACCACTGGTCCCTGGGGGATAGTTGGCAGTGTCTAAAGGCATTTTTTATTGTCATCAAAAATGATGACACCGTATTGTCACCTTAAGAATATGGTGGTATTTAGGGTGATAATGGTAGACATGGAGAAAAGTCAGTAAATTTGGGGTTTATTTTGGAGGTAATATTGAGAGAGTCTGTTGTTAGGCTGGATGTAAATGCTGCTCTTCTGTTCTTATTTATCACAAAGTGCAGCCTGCTAGGAGCTCAGTATTTGTGGATAACTTCCTATATTAATGGTTTTCCAATATAATAAAGTTGCCAGGAACCCTTTATTTGATTTGCAGTTTCACTCTCGGGAATATTTTTAAGGTTTTTGTTTGTTTCATAAACTTATAGAGCAAAACAGACTTAGTGTCAAAAATTCAAAAAGTGTACAAATGTATATGTTACCTAATTGCTTAGCTACTGGTAACCATTGTCAAGACTTTTGTGCAAGCTGTCTGTGCATATAAATGTAAGTATGTAGAGAAATATAAACATGTATATTTCACTCACCCATCCCACTTTTTAATTTGTTACAAAAATGAGACTATATTACCTTGCAACTTGCATCTTTCACTTAGTAATATATCTTAGTCATCTTTCTGTGTCAGAATTTAAAGACCTGCTGTTCTTTTTAATACCCAGTATAGCGTTTCTGAAGTTGATTTGACCTGTCCCTCAATTGATGGGTCCTACATTGCTGCCCATTTTCCACTGTTCTAACCAGCGCTTCAGTGTTCAAACATCTTTGTCCAAACAGTTTTGAATACTTGGGTGAGCACTGTTCATGTGAAAGATAAATTCCCAGTTCAAAGGGATGCATGCACATTTTCAGTGTCATTCCCTGGGGTCATCATACTCAGTTTTTCTTCTTCCATAATAGACTATTGTGATTACCTGTTCCCTTACTCTTTCCAACACTGGATCTTATTCATCTGCCAGGAAAGCAGTGAAAGATGGTCTCATTGTTTGAGGTTAAATGTGTTCCTGTATATTTAGTGACTGTATTTTTTAAATTGTGAACTTCATATTTATAGGCTTTGCTCATTCTTCTTCTAAAGAATTGTTCATTATTTTTCTGTTGACTATTCTGTGTCATATGTTCCCAGTTCTTAAAAAGTTTTTGTCTGTGCACTAGTTTTTGGTGGTTCTTGTTTGGTTATGACATTTTAAATGTTTGTGTAATGAGTTTTTTTTTCCTTTATAACTTCATGCTTCTCTGCTTCCCCACTTCATGTCCTTTCCTCTCCTAAGGGGTTATGGTTTTTTGTTTCTTTTTATTTGAGATGGAGCCTTGCCCTGTCACCTAGGCTGGAGTGCAATGATGCGATCGCGGCTCACTGCAACCTCTGCCTCCCAGGTTCAAGTGATTCTCCTGCCTCCGCCTCCCAAGTAGCTGGGACTACAGGCGCCCACCACCACACCCTGCTAATTTTTGTATTTTTAGTAGAGACAGTTTCACCATGTTGGCCAGGCTGGTCTTGAACTCCTGACCTCAAGTGATCCACCCACCCACCTCAGCCTCCCAAAGTACTGGGATTACATGTGTGAGCCACCGTGCCCGGCCTGGTTTTTTTGTTTTTGTTTTTGTTTTTTAAATCCACCCTTGTTGATTATTACTCCACCACTTTGATACAACCTTTAATCTGTATAAACCTCCGTATACACAAGGTTTTAACAGTCTTGAAAAAAATGCTGATTTTTTTTCAGCCATTGTCGAATTGCGTATTATCAACTTGTGCATTATGCCGAATGCATATTACAAAATACACGTATCCCACGAATCCATCCAGCCGGAGGTATTACAGACTGACCTCAAATATTCAGTGGTCTTTTTATCATAAGATGCTCAATGGAGGTGAGAGTGAGAAGAGGTCTGGTCGACATGCTCACTGAGACAGGAAAGCAGCGCGATTCTTTATTTATCGTGCTGTCTTGGCATGGCATTTGCCTAAAAGTCTCAATAAAAGTGAATGGAATTTTGCGGCTGTTTTAATTGATTGCAAGCACCAACATACATCATTTTATTTTTTCTCTCAGATATCTTGAATGAGCTCTTTCAGCGGGAGAACAGGGTATTGCATTATTGGACCATGAGGAAAAGACGGCTGGACCAGTGTCAGCAGTACGTGGTCTTTGAGAGGAGTGCCAAGCAGGTCAGTGCACACCTGGTGCCCAGCCTCCCCGCAAACCCCTGTGCTTACACCAGCCTCCACAGAGAGGCCAAGCTTGACATTTCTGCCCTCTTGAAAACCACTTTCTAATGATAAACAGTATTGCCTTCTAGTTATGTTTGTTATGAAAAGAAAACCCCACAGCCTGGTGAAAGCATGTCACTCAGTGATTTTTGACCCCCCAACACGTGTGCTTTCCCCTGCTGTCTTTACCTCATCTCTAAGACAGCAAAGTACAAGTCATAATGATGGGGATTGTTTGAAAACTATTACGGAATCTTGGTTCTGTACTGAGGTAAATACAATGGATTTTTTAATATTGATGTATTTATATTTTCAAGACAAAGTTTTTATTTTTCCAATTAATCAAGCTAAAATTAAGTAAGAAGTGTGACAGAATTTCTTTCCTTTTTTCTTTTTCTTTTTTTTTTTTTTTTCTTTTTGAGACAGAGTTTTGCTCTTGTCGCCCAGACTGGAGTGCGGTGGCATGGTCTCAGCTCACTGCAACCTCCGTCTCCCAGGTTCAAGCGATTCTCCTGCCTCAGCCTCCCAAGTAGCTGTGATTACAGGCGCCCGCCACCATGCCTGGGTAATTTTTGTGTTTTTAGTGGAGATGAGGTTTCACCATGTTGGCCAGGCTGGTCTCAAACTCCTGACCTCAGGTGATCTGCCAGCCTCGGCCTCCTGAAGTGCTGGGATTACAGGCGTGAGCCACCGCACCTGGCCCAGAATTTCTAATAATTTAGTATAGTCAAAAAATGTTGATGTATATCAAGGGGGCTCATTTGGAGCATCCCCTTCTTAGGTCATTTTAGGATGAAGTGCTTCTGCCTGTATCATCAGTCATGGAAGATCATTTTATTGTAAAATCTGACCCCATCTTAAGCATTAAGATGCCTGTCACTTCTGTTTTGCCTTAATGGTAGCTTAAGAATCTGTAAAGTTTCATCCAGAATTTGGGGGTCTGGAGGGAAGCACAGGAGAGAAGGTGATTCCCCCAGCACCTGCGTGTGGCCTGGCCCTGGTCTGGGTGCCTTAAAGTCACCTGGGGCAATTCTGTGATGTCAGTCGGTGTTGACCCACATTCTGACCATGATGCGGACCCATCTTCTGAATCCAGCTTGCAACCTAATACGCACCTGTTCCAGAGCAGGCATTGGATACATGCTTTTTGGCTGAAGAAAAGTTAACTTTCTTAGCAGAGGTTTCAGACTTAAGGAACAGGTTTTGTTCCATTTAGGAAAATGTAAGTCTCGAAGGATGCAGCCCATGCTCAGAACGGCTCAGTTCCCAGAGTTGGATGAACTGGGTTCCTAGGCCAGGGATCTGACGCCCTGCCCTGCCTCGGCCCTTCTCTCCTCCCAGCGACATTGCAGGTGTAGTCAGCATGTTCCTGACAGTCAGGTGCATGGAGTCGCATTTGGAAAATTATACTCTCTTAACATTTTATTAGACAGTTTAACCATATTTAAGATCATTGGAGGCCTGGTTGGATTTCTAATTAGAGATGGTTTCAGGTTCTTTTCTCACATAACTATATTATCTCTCCATTGAAAGACAAGGAATCCCTCAGCTACAGAGAAGCAAAATTGTTCATAATTCTGTTGTCAGAGAAAGATAATGGAATGTATTGTTGCATTTTCCTAAAGTCCACTTATTCACCGAAAATAAAATCCTGAAGTGCGTGCTGTTGCAGGTGGTGTCCCGTCTGCCTTCCAGCCGTTCCGCTTCTGTTCACTGTCACAGTGTGCAGCGGATACCCAGTGCTTCCACAGACCAGCCTCCAGGGCTCTCGCTGATCTTGCCGTGGCGCAGGCCCCTCCCGCCTGCTGGCTGCCCGCCTCAGGCCTTGCTGCTCTCCTTCCTATCTCCCAGTCTGGCCATTGCCTTTCTTGGCGCTCGTTTATGACTTGTTCTTGTCTTTCTTTCCTCTTCTTTCTGTGTGCTGTCTCCCAGCCCAGGACTCCATTTCTGGTCTCTGGATTCATAAATCCCACTTCCTTGACATCACTCCACAGTGACTTTACTAGAAGCAGAACTGCAATCGCGGTTCCCTGTCCCCATGTCCCTCTTATCTTGTTGTTAGAAACCACTAGGTGTGGTGTTCTCGCTTCCCTCTTCCCTGCGCCCTGCCTCCTCCTCCTCTCCTTGCTTCTGCACCAGGTCCAGGAGGCGCAGACCTCTGGGTTTCTCAGCCTCTTCCCTGCGCCCTGCCTCCTCCTCCTCCTCTCCTCGCTCCTGCACCAGGTCCAGGAGGCGTAGACCTCTGGGTTTCTCAGCCCCGTCACACTTCCCACTGCTGCCCTGGCCATGTCCCCTTGCCTATCTGCTCCAGGGCGCTCCCCAGGGCAGCTGCATCCCCTCTCTCTCCACTCTAGTCCCTTCCTGAAAAAGGCTCATAGTAGTGGTTTCTTTCATTGAGCTTTTATTGTGCCTTTAGGTTCGTGGGTACAAGAAACTCAAACGTGTGTGTGTGGGAGTGTAAATTAGTTCATTGTGGAAGACAGTGTGGCGATTCCTCAAGGATCTAGAACCAGAAATACCATTTGACCCAGCAATCCCATTACTGGGTATATACCCAAAGAATTATAAATCATGCTGCTATAAAGACTCATGTACACGTATGTTTATTGCAACACTATTCACAATAGCAAAGACTTGGAACCAACCCAAATGCCCATCAACAATAGATGGGATAAAGAAAATGTGGCACATATACACTATGGAATTCTAAGAAACTCAAACTTTTTATTGTTGCCACATAAGCGACACCATTATAACCATCTAGAATGTGCTTTTTAAAAATTTTGTAATTGTGATCAGACTTCAGAGAGGGACTGCTGCTCGATGCTGCCAGCCTTGGTTTGTGATTTGACCTTTCAACGAGGTGCTGTGGCCTTTGGGCCTCTCTCGGGAATGTTTAGCCCTCTGACTCCATTCATTCCTTCCCATTCCAGGCTTTGGAATGGATCCATGACAATGGCGAGTTCTACCTTTCCACGCACACCTCCACAGGCTCCAGTATACAGCACACCCAGGAGCTCCTGAAAGAGCACGAGGAGTTCCAGATCACTGCAAAGGTGGGTTCAGAGTGGACTTCGTGTAGTAGCCTCTAGGTCGAAAGCGAGTCTTTCTCAAAAATATCATAAAGAAATACCTCATGAGATTGGAGAAAAGGGATGACCCAGTGGGCTGTTCCACATTAACTGGGGGATGCTTCCTCCTGCCGTTCACATGTGTCCCTCTGTGTCCTCCACCTCCTCCCTTCATCTGTGTCCTCTGTCCCTCTGATGTCTGTGAATACTGCCGTCTGTCTCCTTTTATTCCTTGTTTTTCTCATTATTCCCTTCTACACTTTTCCCCTCCTGTTTTCTTCTCTAAGGTGTTTTCCAAGGACTTCCTATTTTTGTGAAACACTGTTTGTTGTCCCCAAGTTGACCTTTATGTATTCTCGGGGTGTTTTCTCTCCTACACCTGGGGGTGTTTCACCATCTTTAGATGGTGAAAACTGTTACAGTCATGTTGCTCACACTCAGTCCAGCTTGAAGTTACCTCTGTTTTATGGTTGGCAGAGTCTGTGTCATTGCCTCTGTTAGTGCTTGTTCAGAGGTGTCTAAAACTTGAGACATTTTCATTTTTCTCCTGAAAATAAAAGTAAAATTATGAAATCGAATTATCTTTATGGCATATATGTGAGTAAATACAGCTTTTTGAGGAAAAATACAAGAATCCGCATACTGACCTGAACGTTGTCCCAATTAAGGCTTCTACCTGCAAAGGCTGAGTCCTTCCAAGAGCTCACAACACTTTTGAGGCTCTTTTGGAGTCACCATTGCAACCGGTGGGGTTTTTGTTTTTCAAAGTCTGAGTATACATCCTTTGTGGTATTTTCTGAAGTGGCCTCTATCGTTGATGACAGATTCGAGTTTTTGGGAAAAGCTGCCAATTATTTCAAATGTATAAGAGTGGGAAATAAATAATAAGCAGGATAATATTTTTGGTTAAAAAGAAGTGTTTCTATAAAGTAGCAAAATTGGTTATCTCCTGTAGCCCCTGCCCTGGCTTTGAAAACATAACAGGAATTTTTCAGTCATGTAGAGAGAGGATGGCTACTTTGTATTGTTTATTTGTCCATGTTTATGCTTTCTGTTACTATTGCTGACTCCTCCGGCTCTTCTTTGCCACCCTCTGCTCCTGGTCCCCAAAGCTCTCCTTTCCCTTGGCGCTGAGGTGCTGGGCTCTCTCCTTTTCCACGGCTCCTATCCTGGAGGCTCACACAGGCAAGCAGGGCTGCAGAGAGACCAGGCATGGGGGGCGCAGCAGGAAGACCCAGCCCAGGGTTGGGGTGTGGTGAGCACTGGGGGAGGGCAAGGGGCAGGACCATGGGACAATAACTGCCCCCAGAGGTACAGTGAGCACTGAGGAGGGCCGACCCACCCTCCTCTGCGGGTAAGGATCGTGGCTTTTCCTCCTCCACATACACACCTGGCTGGACAGTTTTCACTTTTTGTTAATATTTAGATATTAAATAATAGTTATGCACATTATATGATCTGTATTTTGGGGTATATGTGTGTGTGTTAGTAATGGAATCTTACTCTGTTACCCAGGCTGGAATGCAGTGGCACCATAATGGCTCAGTGCATCCTCAAACTTCTGAGCTCAAGCGATCCTCTTCAAACTCCTGAGCTCAAGGAAGGCTGAGGTGGGAGGATCGCTTGAGGCCAGGAGTTTGAGACCAGCTTGGGCAAGATGACAAGATCCTGTCTCCACAAAAAGAATTTTTTTTAATTAGTTGGGCATGGTAGTGTGTGTGCCTGAAGTCCCAAGCTATGTTTGCTTATTTGAATATCATTTGATTATAAAGGTATTAAGAAAATGCCTAACATCACATACCACACTCAAAGCTAGATTTAAGATTTGCCATCTTTCACCACTACTCTACTCTGCAGGCCATTGTGTACGGCCAGACAGTCTGCTCACTGCCCAGCTCCAGGGGCCATGCATGGGGGATGTGATGTGCACGTGACTGTCTGGAATTGAGTAACATGGTGGCCTGTTCCACTAATAAAGTGTATATGAAAGAATTTTTCCATTCCCGAATATTCCTTTTCCTCAAGTTTGGTATGTGGTTATTGAAAGATTGAGCAAGGATAGGCTTATTTTTTATTCTTGTATTTTATAAGAAATATCTAAAATTGTGAGTGATGCATGACCTTTCTGATCCCCAAATATGTAGAACTGTTTCTTTTGTTGGGTTTATTGAATTGGTTATACTAGGAGGAACTGGTAGATTTTGAAAAGAACACCACTCACCTTTCCTTTTCTTAGCAATCTTTTTCTTTGGTTTCTGACTGCCTTTCTCTTAATCAGAAAACACCTGCTTTGGTGTTTGGAGATGTCCTTTGATTTTTCATCATAAGCTGAGGCTCCCTCACTTGCCTTCTGTCACCCGATCTTAGAATCTTCTAAGAAACCATTTTGCCTTTACTGTATAGAGAATTCCTAGCTCTGAAAGGAAAGTCTTTCAGCACACTTGTTACGATGTTATAACATTTTTAGTGTTGATGGAAATCAACCTGGAGGGCTAAACAAGAGTCTTCCATCAGTGGCTCACCGAGACTCGACTCAGTCCCTTCACAACTGTCCGTGCAGTCATTTCTCCACAGGTCTTGCAGGCACCACTTGCATCCAGATTGTGGGTGTTTATTTAAGAGAGATTTCTGTCCTCACTCCAAACCTAGTGACGTAGGCTCTCTTGGAGTGAGGCCTGAGGATGAGCATTTGAACAGCTCACCACGGGATTTTTGCACACACTGAGGTCCGGAAACCATTGCCTTACTGAACTGTTCAGGTTGCCACAGCCTTTCTCCCATAGGGCTTCCTGTGGTCCTAATCACCAGCGTCCCCAATGCCAAATGCCTTACTTCGTTAGAAAGTGTCTAACACCATTGAATTTCTGTCTAACAACATGATGAGCAAAGCTCTCTTGAGCTTGTGGACTTAAGACTTCAGTTTGCTTTTATTTTTCTCCAGTTCCTCAATTATGCCTACAGATGAAGTTGTTCAGTTAAAATGTTTATGTGCTTTTTAAGCACTGTAACAATCTCTAGAGATAACAAATAGAATAAGAGTGAAAATCCTTATAATATCTCACTTTAAAAGATGTAAGAATTTTTTTTGATAATGTTTTCCAAGGCAAATGGCTTTGGAAAAAAAATTAAGTTGGATTTATATCTCACCTTAGTACCGAGATAAATACCAGAAGAAGATTTAAATATCAGCAGTCGTACCTAATAGCACCAGAAGAAATAACAGGATTTTTTTATATCCTCGTATGGAGAAATTTGTCTAAATGACACAATATCCAAACCTATGAAAGAAAAGGTTAATAAATTCACCTACACAAAAAAATGTAAAGCTTTCCACAGGGCAGTCCACCGTAAGGAACATCTAAAGATAAAAATCAAATAGAGAAAATACATAGGCAGCTCATATCACAAAGGACTGATTTCCCAGTAGGAAAGAACTTTTACAAATCAATAAGGAGAAAAAAAGACCAAGAAAATGGACAAAAGATACTAAACATGTGTCATAGGAAGGGAATAAATGGCTTTCACCATGAAATCATCAACTTTACTTAATATCAGAAAAGCGTACATCAAAACCACACTGAGTTCATTTCACCCAGCGGATTAGCAGAGATCAAAAAGGTGGACCCCATGCTGCGCGGACGAGGCTGCATTGTTGGGGAAATGGAGCAGGGCAGCCCCTCAGAGGCCTCTGGCGGCGTCTTCCTGCCCGCTCGCACTGCACTTGCTGTCTGCCCCAGCAGTTCCAGGTCTTACAATGTGTGTTACGGCAGCAGCACTCAGGCACGTGTCTAACCACCGGTCATGCAACTGTTTGATTTCTTGCATTGTTGCTGTGGTAGACGGAATTTGGAAACAACACGGAGACCTATTGGCGGAGAGACATTAACTTACGTCCATCCATACAGTTCACATCCATATAGTGAAATATTACCCAGCTCTTAACACAGGCGAGGACTTTAGTTCTGATCAGGAAAGACAACTAGGATTTGTTCAGTAGAAAATACTAATACAGAGCACTGTTTGTTGTATGCAAGAATATGTGTAAAAATGAGAGAGAAAAATACTTACGTACATTTGTTCACTTGCTTGTACATGCACGTAAAATGTCTCTGAAGTGATAGCAAGAAGCTGGTAATTGGAACTAGTGACAGTGGAAGGTGGAGTGGGAAGAGTTTTTACTTTCCTTTTTAACTTTGAAATTTTGAATCCTGTAAATGTATTTTAAAAATACCAATGCAAGTAAAAATATACTGAGATATTTTTAAAGTTCTTAGGTTAGCAGATTTACAGTACTTAGTTTTTGTCACACCATTCAGTTGCTCAACAATTCTTGTTTGATTTTGGCAAGCTGCATTGTCTTTTTATCTTCATTTCTGTGTCCCCATCACTGAAAACACTCAATAGCTTTCTTCACCCCTTAAAGATAGACCTACAGGTGGTTTACAGTGTCCTCCACAGGTGGCCCTTGTGGCAATGTAAGGGATGTTAGTAAGCGAAACAAGCAAACATTTCTGGGCTGTGAAGGTGACGTTCTCACAGGAGAAAGACAGACGATGATTGTAAAAACCACTTGCACCCCCTGTCAGAAGGCCATGCATGTATGAGAGGCAGCAGAGCAGAAGAATAGGCAGGGAGGCAAGCTGCAGTTTAAGGGGGTCCAGGGAGGGCCCACTAAAAGAGTGGCATTTATTTGAGTAGAGACATGAAGGAGCCATAGGGATATCTGGGGAAGTGGCTCTCCAGGCAGAAGCACCAGTGCAGAGGCCCCAAGGAGGGTGCTGGCCTGGAAGGGTGAGTTGGTGAGTTGGTGAGCCACAGCTGGGGAATGGGGGTGCTGTTGGGTGGCTGGGGGCTGGCTGGGGTGTTGGGGTTATTTGTGTAGAGTCTGGAGGATCTTGACGGGTGACTTCGCAGGTTACCCAGTGACTTATGGCTTGGAACTTTGATTTTACAAGCTAGGATCATTTATCTGGGTTTTGAACTCTGACCTTCTTTCTTTTGGGGATTTTTAAAGTCAATTTCCTGAATATGTGTTAAAAAGATTTTCTAGTTAAAGCTTAATGGAGAATAGCAGGTTCCGTAGAAGAAGAGTAACTCACTTATTTGAAAACACTATAACAAAGGAAGCTTAATAGTAATAACCATGGAAATGAATGTGAGGAGAGAGATCTGTCGGACCAGTTGAGTGAGGTTGCCAAATGGTATATATAACTTGGTTTATGGTTGTCTGTGTATCTCTGTGAAAAATAATAAATTATGCTTAACTTAATGAAAGATCTTTTCTGTATACATATAAAATAAAATAATTTTAGAGAGAGCTCTCAAACAGGGAAACAAAATTTACAGTACCTCTATATAGATAATTTCCTGACTAGTGAATTTTCCTCCACATTTTCTAAGAGTTAAAAAAGCAATCAACGTGATACAGAGGAGCTTCATGAGGAATTTTGTTGAGTGCCTGCTCTGGGGACAGCCTTGGCCACACATGCTCCAGGAAAACCACAAAGTCGAATGGCTGCTTGTCCTGAAAGAGCCGTGGGTCCAGTTGGGCACAAAGAGTAAACGTGCACAGAGCAAGGAGTGTCTTTGCTCAGCAGCTTTGAGGAGAGTAGCAGCATGGTGAAGACTGCGTTCTTCACATACATTCCTTCACACGTTCATTCTACGTGTTTTTACTGAGCACCTCCTAGATGAAGACATTGCTGACAAAATAGTCTAAGTTTCTTCTTTGAGGTCATAAAAATGCCATTCATTGTGGAAGTGCTGAGGATAGGTAGCTGGTCAAGGATCCGGGAGGTGGAGTGGGTGGATTTGGGGCTTCGGTCTCAGTTTCTACCACCAGGCAGTTTTCCTGTTCAGAGCTGGGAGTTGGAGGCAAGTCGCCACTGTGTTTCAGGTTTCTGGCAGTCGAGTTCATTTGCCTCACAATACTTTCCCGTTGTTTTTTGCAGCAAACCAAAGAGAGAGTGAAGCTATTGATACAGCTGGCAGATGGCTTTTGTGAAAAAGGGCATGCCCATGCGGCAGAGATAAAGAAATGTGTCACTGCGGTGGATAAGCGGTACAGGGACTTCTCTCTGCGGATGGAGAAGTACAGGACCTCTTTGGAAAAAGCCCTGGGGATTTCTTCAGATTCCAACAAATCGGTAAATGGCCTTGTGCAACCTGAACAAATCATGGTCTTCTTCCTAATGCCCTCTTTGCTGATTTGATTAACTGAGTTCATTGGCTCTCTTATTCCACAGAGTAAAAGTCTCCAGCTAGATATCATTCCAGCCAGTATCCCTGGCTCAGAGGTGAAACTTCGAGATGCTGCTCATGAACTTAATGAAGAGAAACGGAAATCTGCCCGCAGGAAAGAGTAAGCCAGTCTTTCAGAATCTACCAGGATTCATTGAAAAAGTGAAGAGAATGTCGTTTGGACGGACATGCTTCTCTATGTGCTTTGAAGTCACATGGCACCCAGGCTTTTTGCTCTGAGTGGACTTAGTTGTGTCAGCATAGACTTCACTGGGTTCACTGTCCTCTTATCACCTAGTTCAGAAACAGCATCTAGTTTTTAATCCCTGTGCCTGTGTTTCATGTGGAGTTGACAAATTGTCATTAATAGATAGTGATACTAAGGAGAGGAAATTAATAGGTTTTATCACCCCTAAAACAAATGTAGGTGTTTAAAAGTTGCCAGTTAGTAAACCCTATATAAATAAATAAGAGTGCTCTAACCCAGTGGTTCTTAATTGGCAGTTTCGTCCCCCAGGGACACTTGGCAATGTGAGGGGACACTTTGGTTGTCACAGTGGGGAGGGCCAGGGAGTGCTGTTGGCCTCTAGTGGGAAGCTGCTGAGCACTCTCCAGTGCAGAGGACAGCCCCACAGCAGAGTTACCTGGCCCCAGATGTCCACAGTGCCAGGTGGAGAAACCCTGATCTATCAGTACCTCAATAAAATGTTTGCAGAAATCTTGTTTTCCCCTTTGAATTAGCGGCTGGATACTGTTGTTCTATTTGTGATTTACCTCTCCCAAATGATCACTCTAAGACTGATACTTTTAGACCCTCTCTGTTATTTCATAAATCCATAAAAGTAGATAGTGAAGTAAACTGCACCCTAACTGGACTCCTCACTGTCTTTCTCTCTTTAAGGTTCATAATGGCTGAGCTCATTCAAACTGAAAAGGCTTATGTAAGAGACCTCCGGGAATGTATGGATGTAAGTAAGTTTTTTGTTGTTTTTGTTTTTGTTTTTGCTTGTTTATTTAGATTGAGCATAAGCTTGCTATTTTATTCTTACTTGTTGGTAGTCCTTAGAATAATCACAATTTTTTTGGTCATTTTTTTAAATATAAAGTATGCTTAAGCAGCCAGTTTCATGTTTCTGCACTTCTGTAGTGTTCTAGGTTTGTTTTTCACTCATTACAGAGATGATACAGCATTAATCCTCTCATTCTGTTTATCACATGATGGCCTGGCTGACAGTCTCTTTGTATAGAATTTTACAGCAGCTTCAGAGAAATGTGCCTACTAATTATGACTGGCAACTAATACTCAGTGGTATCAGGAATATTGGTTGTACTTGTGGAGTAGGTTAATTCCAAAATTTAACGCTGGGAATAATTTTAGAGTTGAAAAGTATAGGAACTCTTTTCAAGTATTAACAGCAACTGAGGGCCTTTTTTAGAAGGGTTTTTTATGTTTTGTAAAAGGGTCCAGTCCTCAGTTATACTTTCATTTGCACATTAACTCTGTGTATTTACAGATGTCAGAAATAGCTGTTTCTTGAAAATGTGGTGTTTATTTTTGTCTAACCCCTGTTTCCCTCTCGGCCAGACCTACCTGTGGGAAATGACCAGTGGTGTGGAAGAGATTCCACCAGGCATTGTAAACAAAGAACTCATCATCTTCGGAAACATGCAGGAAATCTACGAATTTCATAATAAGTGAGTGGCTTTTTCTTTGGGAGCAGTTACTTTTGAAATCCACGTGCTATGCTGAAGTTTCGTCGCAAGGAATGAAACGTTCCCGTTGAATTGGGCAGATGTCAGTGATTTTGTTGCCATTCAAATGAAGCCTATCAGTCTTTCTCCAAAAAGACTGACATTCTAGAAACTCTTTTAATACAGACTCAACTTTATGTTTGTACTTATCTTCTACAGAAATAAGATCAGGAAAACTATGAAAATATTTTTATAGGAAGCTTAATTTCTCTGAAGCTGAGCCGTCAGGTGCCCTGTGAGTTACTTCTGAGGGTTGAGAGACAGTGGAGCCCCCTTGGGACTGCTGGCCTATGGTGTTTGGTCTCTTATAGTAAAAGATAGGAGGAACTGAAGAAGCAACAGAAGTGTATTCTGACCAAAATAAAATGCACTTTCCATTGGCCACAGGAGGGACATGATTCTCTTTTAATGTTTTTGAAGCAGCAGCGGCAGAAGCTCCTTTAGGTGGCCTGTGGTGAGATGATGCAGGGGTCAGCAAGGGTGCAGTCCCCTCACTCCCCAGCAGAAGGCAGAAAAGACAAAATGGGTTTTCAGCCAAATATTTACATCTCTAAAGTATATCCTCAGTGAACACACTAGCAGTTTCCCAGAAATACATTTGTTAGAAAGTGTTTGAAGGCTAAACTGGCTAGCTGTTTGAAAGTCACAATGACTTACACTAGTTAAGAGCTACATGTTTTGTTAATTCTTTAGGGGTCACAGATTTCTCAATTTCTGGCATATCTCACTAGTAAAATGTTTTAAAGCGCCTTCATAATATGATACCATTTTTATTCTTTGCAGCATATTCCTAAAGGAGCTGGAAAAATATGAACAGTTGCCAGAAGATGTTGGACATTGTTTTGTTACTTGGGTAATGAAACCTCAACCATTTGTTCTCTCCCAGCTATTAGGTGACATTGAGGGAAGTTAGGAGGGATGGTCTTCATTTCCTTTAAGTCACCATCTTCTGCTTATATTCATGCTTGCAGAGAAATAGACTTTACCTCAAAGAATTGCATCCTTCAACTAATTGTTTTTGTGGAGTGAGTTTTTTTATTGGCCCTGGCGATGGTTTGAAATAGAATATTTAGTATGCCAGGCCTCCACTTGACCCTGGGGATTTGCTGATAGGTGAGTTCCCAGTCCTTCCGGGGGATCGTCCAGTCTAGAGGGGAAGCAGACAGGTAAACGTGTAGTCATGCTGTCCAAAGCCCACAGCCAGGTCTGCACGTGCCGCTGTGGAAAGAGAGGACAGGTGCTCAGCCCGACGTTCTGGGGTTGGGGAGGCTGCTGCAGCTGCATGCCATCAGAACGATGTGGTTCTTATTTCAGTAGCTTTCTTTTTTTTTTTTTTTTTTTTTTTTTTTTTTTTTTTTTTTTTTTTTTGAGGCGGAGTCTCGCTCTGTCGCTGGGACTGGAGTGCAGTGGCCAGATCTCAGCTCACTGCAAGCTCCGCCTCCCGGGTTTACGCCATTCTCCTGCCTCAGCCTCCCGAGTAGCTGGGACTACAGGCGCCCGCCACCTCGCCCGGCTAGTTTTTGTATTTTTAGTAGAGACGGGGTTTCACCGTGTTAGCCAGGATGGTCTCGATCTCCTGACCTCGTGATCCGCCCGTCTCGGCCTCCCAAAGTGCTGGGATTACAGGCTTGAGCCACCGCGCCCGGCCTTATTTCAGTAGCTTTCTTTTTAAAATAGGGTCTCTTCAACTTGAGGCTTAAATTTCCATTATCCATACAGCTTCTTTTCTATATGAAAGTTTGTCATGCGTTGATTTGTTATGGTTTAAATGAGATCTTTTTTTTTTTTTTTTTTTTTTGGTTTATAGGCTGACAAGTTTCAGATGTATGTCACATATTGCAAAAATAAGCCTGATTCTACTCAGCTGATATTGGAACATGCAGGGTCCTATTTTGACGTAAGTAATAGATTCCTAAAGAGACTGTAATTTTCCAAGTTGTGTACATAAAATGCAGCGTTACTCAATAACTTTCACCTAATTGATAGTACAATATTTTCATTTTTATCTCTCGTTTATATTGGGCTATTCTTCTATTGTCTTCTGTTTTTTAAAGATCCTACACAAATCCTGGAAGCCTTATATCTGTAAGAAACTTAGATTGTAATATATACATGATATATACATGTATGTTTGTGTGTGTGTGTATGTTATTATTTATACTCAATCGTTTATAATGTCATTACTGTTTATATTCAGTACATTTTTTCACATGTAATATTGTACACGGAAGGCATAAACTATTAAGCTTCTTTTCCCCCTCAGTAAAACAAAAACAAATGTGGATCTTTTTATTTTTCCTATTTTAATTTCATGATGTTATGAATTTTCAAAGTCAACCTACCAGTAAAGTTTTACAAATAATGCCATAACAACTAGGATAATTAGAAGGTTAACTAATTGTGTTCTCATTGGAGTAAACGTAGATACAGGCCATCTGTGTTTTGAAAGCTATTCAGCGGATTATTCAGCACAAAAGGGATGGAGCTTTAGAACATGATACACAGAGTGCTTTCTGGGTTTCCAGAACTTGGTCAAATATGTGCCAGTACATTTTGATTGAAGGATAAGGTGCTATTGAATAGTGTGCATAGTTTGGTGCATAAGGTTATGAGGATGTTGAACTTGTTTTCTGTCTTTACACTTGTGTATGTACAGATGGGATCATCAGCTCTTATCTGAAAGTCTGGGGATGTAGAATAAACTTTTCAGTTTCTGTCTTTGAGATGAAGCCCTACCTGTAGATGACCCTATTTTAATTGTCATTCTCTTGACCGTTACATTACACGTTACACATCACTGCCTTTTTAAATAGGAAGGCTTCTCCCAGGCCAAAGTGGCCTTTTCTTTTTAATATTTCACATGATTCTAGGTCTTTGCCATCAGACAAAATTCAGCACCTGTATATGGAGTTACAAGTATTTTAGTATTAAGTATTTCACTTAAACAGTGAGAGCACATAGCACATTTGGTGTTTAGAATCAAAGCCGTTTTAGAAACCCTTATGCCCCAGCAAAAGAAACTATCATCAGAGTGAACAGGCAACCTACAGAATGGGAGAAAAGTTTTGCAGTCTAGCCATCTGACAATGGGCTAATATCCAGAATCTATGATTAACTGAAACAAATTTACAAGAAAAAAAAAAGTGGGCAAAGGATATGAACAGACACTTCTCAAAAGAAGACATTTATGTAGCCAACAAACGTATGAAAAACTCATCATCAATAGTCATTAAAGAAATGCAAATCAACCACAATGAGATACCATCTCCCACACCAGTTAGAATGGCGATCATTAAAAAGTCAGGAAACAACAGATGCTGGCGAGACTGGAGAAATAGGAACACTTTTACACTGTTGGTGGGAATGTAAATTAGTTCAACTATTGTGGAAGACAGTGTGGCGATTCCTCAAGGATCTAGAACCAGAAATGCCACTTGATAAAACAGCAGTCCCATTACTGGATATATACCCAAAGGATTATAAATCATTTTATTATAAAAACACGTGCTCACGCATGTTTATTGCAGCACTGTTCACAATAGCAAAGACTTGGAACAACCCCAAATGCCCATCAGTGATAGACTGGATAAAGAAAATGTGGCCATATACACCATGGAATACTATGCAGCCATAAAAAAAGGATGGGTTCAGGCCAGGGGCGGTGGCTCATGCCTGTAATCCCAGCACTTTGGGAGGCCGAGATGGGTGGATCATGAGGTCAGATAAAGACCATCCTGGCTATTATGGTAAAACCCCATCTCTACTAAAAATACAAAAAAATTAGCCAGGCCGTGGTGGCGGGCACCTGTAGTTCCAGCTGCTGGGGAGGCTGAGGCAGGAGAATGGCGAGAACCCGGGAGGCGGAGCTTGCAGTGAGTGGAGATCACGCCACCGCACTCCAGCCTGGGCAACAGAACAAGACTCCGTCTCAAAAAAAAAAAAAAAAAAAAAAAAAAAGGATAGGTTCATGTCCTTTCCAGGGACATGGATGAAGCTGGAAACCATCATTCTCAGCAAACTAACTCTAGAACAGAAAACTAAAACAGAACACTGCGTGTTCTCACTTATAAGTGGGAGTTTAATAATAAGAGCACATGGACACAGGGAGGGGAACATCACACACTGGGGCCTGTCAGGGGGTGGGAGTCCAGGAGAGGGATAGCGTTAGGAGAAATACCTAATGTCCATGACAGGTTGATGGGTGCAGCAAACCACCATGACATGTGTGTACCTATGTAAGAAACCTGTACGTTCTCCACATGCACCCCAGAACTTGAAAAGAAACCCTTATGCCCTAAAACATGTCTTCAAGAATAAGAGAAATCATGCCTAAGAAATTTCACAAGTTACATGCTTTCAGTATTCATAGTATGTTGGTTTATTTTTTTAGAGGGTTTCTGCTCCAGCTTCCTCTGTTCTCCAGACTATCTGATGACCTTTGATTATACTTCTTACCAGTAACAAGCGGTATTGAACATCTATATGGTGCTCATGTAACTCTGAGGTCTGTCCTAGGTGCTAGCATAAAGTGGTGATTAGCACAGACACAGCTTGTCTTCACAGCAAGGAGTACAACCAGCCAGCAGGTCGTTGCCTGTAAAGGACATAATTACAAAATGCAAAGTGCAAATCATGGCATTAAATGTGCACTGAACAGTAATGTAGATCCTCCTGCTCCAAAGTACCCCTTGCTCTCCAGAAGTAACATTTTAGAACCAAAGAAGTCTGTGTTAATAATTTAAAAACCTCTTAGGAGAAGAAAACTCTATTATTTCAGCATGATTAAAAAGTTGTCAGGTACAGTATTTGGAAAAGTAACGTGTCGTATAGCCATGGTTTAATAGTGTAGCCCTGTGATTAAGGCTTGTTTCTCATTTGGTTTTGTTTTAATACAGGAGATACAGCAGCGACATGGATTAGCCAATTCCATTTCTTCCTACCTTATTAAACCGGTTCAGCGAATAACAAAGTATCAACTCCTTTTAAAAGTATGTATAATGGGTCTTCAGCCTGTGAAATTTTATGAATTATGTATTATTATTTTGACATTTACATAATTACCCTGAATTTTTTGAAACACCTAGTCATTTAATTTTACTTTTTAATTCATTAGTATTTATGGCCCTGCCTAATTTCTCATTGCAAGAGTTAAATGAGAGTATGTGTCATGATTATGCATCTGAACTGCACTGACCAACCCTAAACATAAAATGAGAAATCATCAGTTCTTGATATTTTAGTACCCTTAGTTCCCAGCTGTGGCTTGCGGACTGTGGGCCAGGCGTGGTGCACTTTGGTATGCTTCTTGTATGTTGACCTCCCAACAATGCTAGTCTGCGGGCATGGAAACAAGCGCTCAGACTGTAAGGGGCGTGCCCAGAATGATCACTCACACCTGTTAACAGGCTCAGCTCTGAACACAGAGCTGGCTGATGCCCAGGGCTTCCACTGAAGCCATGGAGAACCCACTCCCAGGAGGCTTCCTCTGTCTTGTTGCTTGTCTCTGATGTCACAGCCCTCACGGCACACCTTGTTCATACAGATCACAAGTATTGGAGACAGGCTGACCTCTGCTTTTTATTGGTTGTGAATGACTATAATTAAAATCACATTTAGGAAAACAATAGCGATTAGTCTTGACAATACAAAGGTAAACAAAACTTAGAATTCGTGCTAAGAGTTGTCACAAAATGTATTATGTATCATCAATACGCATTTTCTTGACTACATAAAAATTGACAGCTTTTGTCTGGTAATGTTCAGCATACCATTTTCTCAGCTGGTGAATGTTATTAAGCATTAAAATGTAGAAACCATACGTTCATCCCAGTAATGGTATTCTGTGAATCCTGCCGTGTTCCGGATACTATCCTAGGCTCGACAACAGGAAGTTATTATGTAATTTGTCTAGATATGAAAGAAATTTAGATACGAATACCTGAAACTCTTGTTTACCCTTTTGTTAGTAAGAAAAATCTAGAGATAGTAATAAGTGGCTACATTGTTTTGTGAAAGTGATACTATTATGGGATTTTTCTATTGGAAAAGTGCTTCTGTATTTTCATATCAAAATTTCATTAAGTGATTTTGTGACCATCCCTGCAGAAATATATAGTTACTATAAATGCAAAATAAGTCAGGAGGCTAATTTGTTCATATTCAGATTTGTCCTTTGCTTTCTAATTCTGCAGAGGCATTTACCTTTTAGTGTCCTCAGGATGTAAGGATTTTGTTTTTAGCGTGTAGTTCTGCTAAACCGGTGCTTAAATTTGTGAACCTCACCTTACTCTGCCAGAGGTTCTTCAGGAGAACAGTAATAAGCTCCCTTAAGCTCCCCAACAAGGAAGATTTTCTGCCAGTTATCAGTTATTAGGCTCAGTACACTGCATTTGTGAGCAGCGTTTGCCATGCTGCTTAGGATCACAGGTAAACACCATCTGGTGATGAGGGAAGGTGCCCATCAGGCAGCTGAGCTGCTCTCACGCAGCCTCTGGGAGACCAGTGCTGACTGCAGTGCCATACCTCTCTTTTGTCAACTTCCAAGACACAAAACACTGCTGTTGCTATTACTGACTGGTAGTAATTATTAATACACCAGTAAGAAAGTATCTTGGAGCCCACCAGAAGGTGAACTTATTGTTCCTGCTATCTTTCATTTAATAACGGATGTTTCTCTAAATAGCTCTGAAATGTGATCACACACATAGGGCTCCCCAGAGAGAGGTAATTCAACCATTAGAGCTTTTCTAAACATCCTACGCGAAAAGGAAATGCATTTGCCTGTAAGTACTCATGCGGCGTTACTGTTTCTGCTGCGTGACTTGGCTGGTCCAGTTTAGATGGGGTGTTGCATTCATGGCTCCAGGGTTCAAAGTTATGCTGGGATTGTGTGGTAAACGCAGTTGGACCTGGCATGGCCATCAGCTGTAACCAGTAGCTGATCATGTGTTACACAATAATTAAATATCTCTATTTGTCTTTTTTTTTTTTTTTTTTTTTTTTTGGAGACAGAGTCTTGCTCTGTCCCCCAGGCTGGAGTGCAATGGCACAATCTTGGCTCATTGCTGCCTCCACCTCCCAGGTTCATGTGATTCTCCTCCCTCAGTCTCCCAAATAGTTGGAATTACAGGTGTATGCCACCATGCCCAGCTAATTTTTTTTTTTTTTTTTTTTTTTTTTAAGTAGAGATGGGGTTTTCCCATGTTGGCCAGACTGGTCTCAAACTCCTGGTCTCAAGTGATTCACCCACCTCAGCCTCCCAAAGTGCTGGGATTACAGGCATGAGCCACCATACTCGGCCTCTGTTTATCATTTTTGAGGCTTGTTAACAAGTATACTAATTTCTTCTTAAACTGCGAATACATCTGGCTTACTCTGATTAGAACAGGACAAACCCTGCCGTCCACTGAATAAAGAGGTGGTCGTTTGTTTCTATGAGAACATATGCCCAGTTGACCACACTCTGTTTTTATCTTGAAAGCCATGGGCTTTCATAGACTGTTTCTGCCAAGGTCTCATTGACAGAGCCTTCTGCAGTCTTTACCTAGTTTCTGTTGTCAATCTTTGCAGGAGCTGCTGACGTGCTGTGAGGAAGGAAAGGGAGAGATTAAAGATGGCCTGGAGGTGATGCTCAGTGTGCCAAAGCGAGCCAATGATGCCATGCACCTCAGCATGCTGGAAGGTAATGGACCCTCCATACTCCAGTATGCATTTATGCAGTTTCTAATGACGCTGTTTGTAAATGGCTTTCCTGAACCCTAAAAATCCCAGCTTTATGTCTCTATGTTAGTGGTTAAGAACATGTCTTAAAGAATCGGTGTCACTGCTTTTCTTAAGGACCACATAAAATGCTTCTACACTCGTTGAAAGGCTTTTCTTGTCCCTTCACTGGAAAACAGCCTCTCCATACTATGGACTCTAGTAGCATTTTGTGTCGCTTGCTGCAGGCCACCTGCTCTCCCTGTTAGATGGATGGGTAGGTGGGTGTATGGATGGACTAGGACTATAAAATCCTTAAAAGAATGTGTTGCTTCCCCATCTATGTATCTGTTGCATCACTTGCTAGAGCCTGGAACATAGTAGGCACCAGATATTTCCTTGTATCATTGAATTTGGTGCGTAACATGGTAAAGAGAAAATTAGATAAATATGTTTCAAAGTTATAGCAGTTATAATTTTCATAAATGCCTCTGTTTAAGAAAGCTCTTCCTGTGGTGCAAAGCTTGGTTCTTGCCAGGCTACACAGGGTAAGTTATAATCCTGCCCCAAATGCTTTTGCTAGCCTGTGTCTTTATGGGTAACACTGGACATAGGTGCTGCTGTGGGTAATAAGACCCAAAACTCAGGGGCCAAGCAAAACAGATTTTTCTTTCTCTGATATAAACTGCTGATCTGGTATGGCAGCCCTTCATGATGTCATCAAGGACTCAGGCTGTGTTCCAGCTAGCTTCTTTCCATTCTAGTTGTTTTTCTGGCTGGCTAGATCCAGGGTGTTTCAAGACCATGCCAACATTCCGTCTAGCAGGAAGTGGGGAAGAAGGTCAGGGAGGGAACTCCAGATGGGCAGACACTAGCAGTGGTACCCACTGCTGTGCTTACTTGCCCAGAGCGTAGGTACCTGGCTGCTTTTAACTATGCGTGGGGCTGGGGAATGGAGTGCTTATTTTGAGCAGCCCTAGTGGGAGATTCTACTATGAGAGGAAAAGGAGAGAGTGGAAGTCAGGAGGTAACGGGCAGCCTTTGCCCCAGGGCTGGCTTTACTAAGCCCTGGTGGCTTCATAACCAGGTGATAAAGCAGACCACTTCCATGAAGAGAGGAGCAGTAATGAAGTCCAGAGCCTGACTGATTCATGTGCAGAATGTCACATTCAGAGGAGGGAGGGTGCGCCAAGCATGGGCAGCCAGGGACTTCTCCAAGAAGCAAGACCAGAACAGGTCCTTGGAGAAAGGCTGGACCTGAGCAGAATGTCTGGGAAGGATGCTCTGGGCTGACAAAGCAGAGAGAATCAAGACCGAGGCTGGAAAGTAGGTGGGGGCTTAGAGGAGAGGCGGAACTGTTCCAGAGGAGGTTTATGTGGTGGGATGCTGCAGAAGAGGGCTGAAGAGAAGTAGAGGGTGGAACCAAATCTCAACTGTTGGGAAGGCCCACCAGAGGGGTAGAACTCAAAGAATAAAGCCTTGAGGAATCACAGAATGTTTTTGAACAAAGTAAAATATATGTAAAGTGATGTCTTAGGAAGACTTATCCTCTGTAGGATGGATCAGTGCCATGGCGTCAGGATCAGATGGGAAACTCTCATCTAGGGTTGGTTTTGGGGCATTTTAAAAATGTTGAAAATAGTAATAATGCTTTCTTGTGCATCATTTATTTTTCTTTTAAATTGATTTGCCTCCCCTTTTTCATGTTGTAGGGTTTGATGAAAACATTGAGTCTCAGGGAGAACTCATCCTACAGGAATCCTTCCAAGTGTGGGACCCAAAAACCTTAATTCGAAAGGGCCGAGAACGGCATCTCTTCCTTTTTGAAATGTCCTTAGTATTTAGTAAAGAAGTGAAAGATTCCAGTGGGAGAAGCAAGTACCTTTACAAAAGCAAATTGTTTGTAAGTATAGGCGTTCAGAATTGTAAGTCTAAAGGTAACACAATTGCGGTCTTTTTGCAGGTAGAGAAGAATTGCTCATCGTCTTCAGTTTAACCTCCCAATCTGTCCTGAAATGTGCCAGTCTGAATTGTGGTGGGGTTTTCATCTTTAGTGAATTATTTGCCACCCCCAAGTCCACTAGAGGGTGCTCTGGAGTTTATACACTTAGGAAACTTGCTCTTAAATCCCATATCTCATAACTGCAGGATAAGAAAACATTTCATAAGTGAAATCATTTATCTCCGGTGTGCTTAACTAGCTTTATAAATAAAATAATCATATCTATGACTAAGTTCTTATTATAATTAATTTTTCAACCATAAACATTGGAGTATATGGAAACAGCCTTCCTGGGTGGCTCACTGTAGGCTTACCATGCTGAGGTTTGATGTTTTTTTTCCATTAAAAATAAATTTATGAAATATAAATGCATAAGTAAATTTATGGTTGTTTATAACAGTGACATGTCATTATTAGAGAAAATAATACGTAAGCCAAAGTACAGTTTGAAAGATCCACAGCCCCAGCTATGTGGAGACAGCTGCCCCATTTGCTTGGCAAATGCGGTGATGCATTTTAATTCGTACTTAACCTATCATTGTACTTCTTGGCAAGAGCCACATACCTGCTGCCATTTTGTGACCACTAGCCAGCCTTACCAGCCTCTTTGTGAAACTACATTTCTGCTCTCAGAAAAGCCCAAGGGCAGCGTCATCTCTGGATCCAGTGTGCTTCCATCTAACTTAGTGGGTCGTTTCTCAGAGGCTTATTCATGCAGGGTCGCTGGGCAGGGCTGGGCAGAGGGGACGATTGGGTGGCACTAAGGAGGAATCATCATCCGGAAAAGAATAGAAAATGCCAAGAAGGTGGGTTTCTTTATGGCAGATCTCTTATAAATACTGATAGATGTTTGCAATTTGGACAAGTTACACATCATACTTTTTGTGATGTCCATATATAATGAAATTCCTCAAGTAATAAAACGTCTCCAAGTATGGAAATCTTCTGAATAATAATCTGGAAATCACAGGTCCCAAATGATGGTTTTCATACCATTTTGTTTGGCTTCTATCCTGTTTGAGGTCGTCGTTTGGATTACAGCTTGCTGACATCATTTTAGGTCACCTTCTGACTGAAAAGATAACAATGCAACGTTGCTGGCTAGTGATTTCATTAGCTGGCTTTCATCTGTCTTTAGAGACCAAGCTCATCTGTTTGAGCAGCCAATATATCTTCACTTAATTTATCTTTTAGAAGTTAAGATTCCCTTAGAGGCCACCTCTGGAGCTCTGGATGATGAATCACTTCCTTTGCTGGGGTGGAGAATGCATCAGGGGGACCTTGACTATGGGGGAGGAGCTGAAGCCATTGACCTTTCACTGCATGCTTCCTTGTTCTGCATATATTACAGAGGGACTTTGCCTCTTAGCCGTTAAAATTACCGATGAAGT
Source organism: Rhinopithecus roxellana (assembly GCF_007565055.1). Classification (NCBI taxonomy): domain Eukaryota; kingdom Metazoa; phylum Chordata; class Mammalia; order Primates; family Cercopithecidae; genus Rhinopithecus; species Rhinopithecus roxellana. The sequence continues at coordinate 96,381,795 of NC_044551.1, forward strand.
ACTAAAAGCTAATGCTATTGATAAAGAAATTGCAAAATAACTAAGCTGTTAAAGCATCATTTGCCCTCTGGGAAGCTGCATCATTAATACTGAAGAGAACATGGTGGCAGCCCTTTTGCAACCAGGAAAGACTCATTTTGCAGTTTGTTGCTTGTAAGATTGCAAGTAGTCAGATCTTGATTGTCAGATAGGATTTTCACATGTTGGTTTCCTTCCCCTGAATTTTTTGCCTGTTGACCTGCACTGGGGTCTCCAATAAGAGACGCTCACAGGAAGTGAAGGACGAAACCAGTGACCTGTAGCCTAAGAACAGAGTGTCCTCATTATAACTCACACAAGAGCTGAGATCACTAGCAGCGTTCTTATAACCTAACATGGCCACAAGTAACCAAAACTTGTTTCCTTGGTCTCTGTTCTGCATCCTTCCAGAATTTTACTGTCACCTAATTATATAATTGTCTTTTTGTCCAGACCTCAGAATTGGGTGTCACGGAACATGTTGAAGGAGACCCTTGCAAATTTGCACTGTGGGTGGGGAGAACGCCAACTTCAGATAATAAAATTGTCCTTAAGGTATGTTCATTTGAAACTCGAACTGTGCTGTATGAAACATTTACTGTGGCCAACCATGCTTGCTTTTCCGTTGTTAAAGTATACTGGTTTTCATATTATTTTATTATTATTTGTTGGTGGTGGGGTGTGTGTGTGTGTGTGTGTGTGTGTGTGTGTGTGTGTTTGTGTTCTATTCACATTGGTGACTACCTCAAAAAGAGTAGTGGAATAAATCCAGTTTGGTGTTCTGGTGATGAAACAATTTGAGCTGAACTTTCACCTGACTCCTAAAAGGGCAAATGAAGCAAGGTCTTTTTAAATTTCTCCCATTCTTCTAGTCTTGGAATTCATTGACTCTATAAGAGATGCCAGAAGTCAGGGTACAGGAGGAATGACCAACAACTCTCATTGCACACTTGACGTTCTGTTTCAAAAGGAAAAAGTCACCTGGTGCATTTGTGAGGACCTGCGACAGGAAGTTGAGGCTAGCCATACCCACAGTCCTTACAGGGTCCTCAGCTCTGTGGCTTAATAGTTTGGGGACAGAGGGAAAGAGGAATGATTATTAGTGACAGGGTTTGATACTGTTACGATTTAAAATTCAAAACCACTAGGGATACTTTAGGTTATATAGTCTTTGGAGGAGGAAAATATCTTGGAATATTTGATTTGAACTCTTGTTTTGATTATACTAACCTCTCCTGGGAATGGTCAAGAGCTCTAAGTTTGTCTTATGTATTTCCCTCCTCTGTGTTTGAGAAAATACAGATGGAACTTTTGGAGCCATCTGCAAATGGCATCAACGGCTTTGGGATGTTTGGGGGATGGTGGAGCTAAGGTTTGTAGAATATTGGGAGATGAGCCAGAGTGTAATGGGACTCTGGTGTATGAACCTGCATGTCACCCCTTGTGTCTCTTGCATGCTTTGTCATCTCTTTGGAATTTTCAGTGACTGTGAGTTACTCCCCTGTACATCAACCTTCTAGATTGTGTTCTTCAGTGGAAACCATTGTATTCATAAGATCTTTGTTCATTTGTAATAGTGGGTTGTTTTGCAGTGAATATGTGATTACCAGCCTAATGTGTTCTGGCTAGTACTGGCATAAAGCCCTGTTTGATATAAATTGCACTGATAGCTACATTTAAATAACTGTATTTTCTTCCTAAGGCCTAACATTTTAAGGTATACTCGAAACCTGAAAACTTGCAACTTATATAAACCGCTTATCCAGACTAGCTACAGTGGCAGATGCCAGAAGGTGCTTCCAAAAAATAGTGACAGACACTTTAGCCAGATCTAGACTTTCATTTAGGATGTCACAAAATGCTCATGGTACAGCTGACAAATAAGACTTTTCTCAGGCTTTGCCAGATAAAAGTTTTCTAAGGAATTTTGGGTAATACCTTTCTGACTTCCAAGGAAAAAGTAGAGGAAATGATACTCTCATTAATTTCAGGGATTACTGCGGGGTGTTGGTGTAGTGAGGCTGGCGATGGTGATGGTGGGAATGGTAGTGTAATGATGATATAGGTGGAGGTGGTGGAGACGGTGTGGTGGTGGTGGCGGTGAAGGTTTAGATGGCAGTGAGGGTGGAGATGGTGGTGGTATGGATTTTGGTGGTCACGGTGGTTTAGATGGTGGTGAGAGGGTAAGGGTGTAGATGAAAGTAGTGGTATAGATTTGGTGATGGGGGTACTGGTACAGATGGTGGCAGTGGTGTAGATGGTGGTGATGAGGGTATAGATGATGGTGGCATAGACTTTGATGGTAAGGTTGTAAATGGAGGTCATCGTGTAGATTTTGGTGGTAGTAGTAGTACAGGCAGTGGTAGTGTAGATGGTGGTGAGGGTTTAGGTGTTGATGGTGAGGGCATAGATGCTGGTGGCACAGATTTTGTTGGTCTAGATGGTGTGGTGAGAGTGTAGATGGAGATGATTTAGATTTTGGTAGTACTAAGATGGGAGATGGTGGTGAGGTTACAGGTTGTAGTGAGGGTGCAGGCAGTGGTGGAAGGAGAGGTGTCATGCTGCTGGTGTGCTGATGGTGGTGGACAACATGATGGGAATGGTGGTAATGGCGATGATGATGTCCTAGTAGTTGTAAAACAAAATTTTGGTTATTTTCACTTCTCTAGTCTGGAAAGGAGAATATTATTTTTAAGTCTTAAAACAGATTGTGACTACCCAGAGTATGAAATGAACTATCCCCTCTCTTAGCCAGGTAGGACCTTGTATTTAGTACTGTACCTCAATTACCTTTCTCTTACTACTTCTGAAAAATTGACATCTTTTTTCCTTGTTTAGTTTCTTTAAGGTTAGGAGAATTACTCTCTGTAAGTGTAACGATCAGTTCATATGAGAATTTTCTTTATTTCTCAACCATATTAACAGTTCTCCTCAGTTGTTTCCAAACTCTGCCAGATGTTCTTTTGCGGGAACTTCTCTTTAGTTAACCTTCCAAATACTTTTATCAGGCATTTAAATTCCAACTGATTTGTAGTTTTAGAAAAGTTTCTTCTCCTGAGTCACTTACTTTGCACACCCATTCCCTGGTCCCCTTGCCTCCTTCCGCCCCCTCCCCAGAAGATGTTGGTTTTCCTGCTGTCCTATGTCACTCGGGGAAGAGGGAGCAAGAGGCTGCCTTTACCCATCTTTTTTTCCCTGTCACTACCTGTTAATCATATTAAAGACATGTCCTCTGGTTAAAACGGTTCCTATAGAAAGAGGGTGTTTACTTTTAATGGTTCCCGACATGGGCTTTGATTTTCTGTTTTCAAAAACAGGATACACAGTGAGAAATGCTGGGTACTCCCCGCTTTGTGACCTCACCTGCGATGAGTTATGCCAGTTAGGGTAATTATAACTGCAGGGAATTACGCTGATATCATAGGAGGTTGATATTTTCTGTGAGGAAATTAGAAAGCTGTTAGTAAGGCCCAGAACATGTAGAAAGAAAAAAAACAAAATACCTCCTTTGAGGCAGAGTTTAAGAAAAAGTCTGGATCAAGTGATGCCGTACGTGCTCACTCTGCAGGTGCTTGCTGAGAATCTGGTCTGTGTCGTTCTCAGAGGACGTTTTTTCAGAGTTCTAATGGAGTCGAGGTGAATCTGCCATCGGGGATTGGCAGTTGGTGAGCTTGTGACGTTGGGCACATTTCTTCTGTCCTCACCTCTGTTGCTCATTTATAAGACAAGGCTGAGGGAGTCTCTCACCCACATCTCCCTCCCACCCTGATGGGAGTGGATGACAGCATGCGGGAAGCTCTCAGCCAGGCACAGGGGGCTGGAGGTGGCGGCAGCTGCGCCGCTGTTCCTGAGTCCAGCAGAGGAGGCCACAAGGCTGTGGAGATTTGTTCAGTTTCCTGCTGGCAGTTTGCCCGCTGCTGACCAGTGCACAGTGTTTGCATCAACAGCCTCAGAGGCGTTTTGGTGGCGGTGAGGGTGGCTGTGTTGGTTTATTTGCCCAGGGCCGCTTAAAAGGTCTTGGGACTGGAGAATGATGGATTATTGCAATAGTCAGAGATCTGGAGTAATGTACATGCTATAAAACAACAATGGTTCTGATGAAAACATATTTTTTAATAGTCATTTGATTTGGTAGCAGATTAAACATAGGATGTGGTTGCTTTTCTGCTGAAAAGTCATTTTGAAAATAGAAACTGAAGGAATGCAGGAAACCTGGGTGTGGTTAGCGCAAGTTCTGGAAAGGGCTCTTCCATATCCTAAGCAACACTAACACCTTGTTAAGGCTTCCAGTATAGAGAACAAGCAGGACTGGATAAAGCATATCCGCGAAGTCATCCAGGAGCGGACGATCCACCTGAAGGGAGCCCTGAAGGAGCCCATTCACATCCCCAAGACCGCTCCCGCCACAAGACAGAAGGGAAGGAGGTGCGTGCCTGGGGCGCCCCTGGAGGTTTGTGAATGTGGGAGGGAGGGGCGAGGCGGTGTTAGCTCACCCTGCTTCAAAAATCATTTCTCTCAAACATTTTGAGGAATATGTTTTGAAAACTGCCATTTGTGGATGACATCGTTCTTAGTAATGAAACTGCTTTGTCCAAGATAAGAGCCCCTGTTGGCTTAGAGTTAACCTAGGGCTGTGTGCAAACACCTCATTGTTTTGCCTTTCTCACCCCAAGCACCATACAGAGTGCATGTCTAAGCCATGCACATGGCCTTGGATAAGTTATAAAGCATCGAGATGTTGTTGTTTTCTCATTTTTAAAATGGCAACAATCATATCAACTATATTTTATGGTGATGGGAATCCAACAGGATGATATATTTTAAACACTCAGCACAGGGCCCAGCAGAAAGCCTGTGCTTGGGGCAAGGTGCCTTAACCATTGTCCACATCCTGGCAGCAGCAGATACTCGTGAAGGCTGATATGCACCTCGTTAAACAAATCAGTTGCTTCTCCAGTGACTGCCAGCTAGCTCAGCAGCATCAGGAACTAAAAGTTTCTTTGCACCGCCAGGGATGGAGAGGATCTGGACAGCCAAGGAGACGGCAGCAGCCAGCCCGATACGATTTCCATCGCCTCGCGGACGTCTCAGAACACGCTGGACAGCGATAAGGTGAGTCGTTGCCGGCACTTTGTGTATGGAGGGGAATGTGGCTGGTCTCTGGCTGAAGCAGCCCCCTCCTTTCTGTTACTCACAGTTTGTCGTCAACATTTTCAAGCAGTTGATACGTGCCAGGAGTGGTGCCAGGATCCTGTGGTGGGGCAGAAACTTGGGGGATTGGGGTGAGACGACTTGAACCCTGAGGATTCAGGAGAAATCATTCAACTCTTTCCATCCTACCCTTTGCCAGTGCCAAGGGTGTTACGGGACATTCGAGGGCAGCATACTTAGGCTTTTTAATCTTATTCCTAAGCAGAAGAACCTGTTGTTTAAAATAAAATCCTACACAGAACGCCAACGTATGTTTTAATTTAGGATCTTCAAGCTGGACAGCACCCCTCCAGCGACTAGGAGAGACACAAGATGAAAATAAAGAGTGTTACCTACAGGTTCTGGGGGTCACACGGCACCCCCGAGGACAGGGAGCATGCGGGGAGAGAGGAGTCCTTGGGCCAGGCTCCTTATTGGGTCCAGAATGTTATCCAGACAGGTTTGGCACAGGGCGTGTCAATCAGTGGGCTTAGAGCAAGCAGGCATGAGTTTCAGGAGGTCGTTCTGTGAGTAGGAAGTTGTCACTCTGGCATATCTGCACAGTCCGTATGAGGTGTGAGTGTCGGCAGGGCCAGTTAAGCAGGTTTTATGTGGCTTTCCCTTAGAGGAGTGATCACCAGAAGGAAGTTCTGTGAAGCAGAGATCGGGACCGACCATGATAAGGGCCTGGGAGGACATGCTCCTGGTATAAGAAAGTCCAGCTTCTCTGGGTTCAGAGTGATGTCAAGGCAACGTAAAATAATAAGAACTCACAGCAGTGTAGAAGCAGAGCTGCTCTGATGGAAGTAGGAGCTGTGGCCCTGGGCTGCCCTCTCAGAACCACAGGGTGCAGCAGAACATAGAAAACCTGCCCTGGAATTGGCAACAGTGGTGACCACTGTGAGCTAGATTTGATTTTTATCAAAAAAGTTTGTATAGGTTTATCTTCTTCAGAAGCAGTCTAGAGCATCTCATGATTTTGTCTGATATAATCCAAAAAACCCACAAAGTAAATTGCTAGTAGAATTTGGATTCCTAGGTTTACGTGATGGACAAAAGACAAAATGTTCTCTGTCAGAGCCAATGGGGAACATTGATCTTAGTGAAGTCATCTGTTCCTGCCAAGATGAGTGTGTTCTGTTATATTCCTAGAATGCTAGACTGAACTCTTTTTTTAAAAATTGACAGTAAATAGGGCATTTATTTATCAGCCCAGAATTGCTGAGCTTCTCATTCTCCAATGCAAGTCGGACCTCATTTCACGAGACCTTTGTCCCCATCATGAGACCCGCGAGTCTGTTCTCTGCACATCATATCCGCAGCCCACTCATTGGTAGGAAGGACCAATGCCCTGACCTCACTGTCCTTGGGAATTGATTCAGACAGAGGACAGAGTCCAGTATTTGGAAGGTTATTTCTGTGGCACATCTTTTAGTCCCAGACTGGCCTTTTCTCACTTGGTTTTGCAGAAGGATTCATGATACTTAATGTTCTAGTTTCTAGGACAGGAGTAAGTAGATTTAAAATATTGCTCTGCTGCAGTGATTTCATTTTCAATATCCTAGTTTAAGTGATTATGTTTTTTTTCTCATTATACTTTTTGGGTTCACTAAATAATAGATCCTAGGACTTAGAGTGGTTAGAATGACAAGACCAGAGAATAAAAAGAATTTATCATTTTATTTTGTTCAAGGCCCTATGTATTGGCATTCAGCGAATATTTCTTGGCATGTAGTAAAAAGAAATAAGATAAATGACATGTTCAGGCATCTGGTACCTAATAGCATTTCACCCTGAGACCCCACCTATGGCCATTGAGGTTAAAGAAATAAAGTTTGAGCTTGGAAACACTTTGTTTTATTTTATTTTATTTTATTTTACTTTTTAATAAAGTAATCAAGGGGATTGTCTGGTGAATTTACATGAGGCTGCCGCCTGGAGGAAAAGTCAAATCATAGTTGCTCAAGTGTGCGGGAAAGAGGCCTGCATTCAGGGCGTTTCCAGACTGTTTGAGATCACCGTCAAGCCCCAAATCCCGTTCTTACAAGCTCCTAGGGGTCTGCTCTGGATTTACCCTAGACATGAGTTCAAAAGTTTATTCTTTTTGAAAAAAGTAAATTTTTTGAATGAAATTGCTAAAGAACTAAGTGGAAAAGTTAGCTTTGGAAGGTTCCTTTTTTGGAAGTTGGTCTAAGCAGCAAGGCTAACTTGTTTCATCGGGTAGTTTACAGATAAATGGGTGCCTGGGAGTCTGGAAATGACCCCTCTATCCAGGAAGGGGCTCTGGAGTCTCCAGTTCATTATTCCAGACAGAGTTACTGGTGCCACGACTCATCTCCTGTGTGTGGAGAATTCCTTGGCTGATACCCACATCCTCTCAGCCCCAGCACAGCCCTGGCCCCTAAGGCTCGTGGCTGATTAGGATTCCCCAGCAGCTTGAACAGAAATAAGTCTCTATCCTGGAGTTAGGAGTAGTGAAATTAGCATGACTTCACATCTGTTATAGCATAATAGGGAGGGCTTATGTGAACTGGGAATACAGCAAATTATATTTGTATCCAACGAGAGAGGAAGAATAAATCACTACCAGAAAAGTATAGGTTTGCCAAAAAAAAAAAAAAAAGAAAACACACAAAAGCATAATTTTACCCTAGCAGTCCACTAGGGTATGAAAATGTTAAGAAAACTCCCTATGAGATACTCTTATCTCTGAAGATATTTTACCATCTTCTCTTGACCTCATCTCATGTGTTGTCCCTAAACTTCACTCCTGAGTTCAGAAATCCCTGAAGGGTCTCCTGCCAGTTCCACCGTCACCTCCCTGGCCCTGCTCCTGGGAGTCTGTTTCTTACCGAGGACCACAGCCTGCCATGCAGCGACGCTCTCCCTGGTATTCTCATGGTTGTTAACTGTCTTGAAGGAATGACACTCCAGACTCAGTTTCTTAGACAGACCTGGAGAATTTTCTTAATGCCACTTGCTGAGAGCATCGGTCCTTAGTAGGCTCTAAAGAACAGAAAGGATGAAATGTCGTGTCCTGAGAACAGAACAACAGGGGATGTCTTCTTCCGTTCTGGAGACCTGCATTTGAGATTAAACGGTGTATGAGACTTGCCGATAAGTCAGAATTTGGAATTTGGAGAGGACGTACCCATGCGGCCTTACCAAAAAGAAGGTGGTCTTTTGCTCCCCACGTGTGCCTGTGTTTGTGGGTGCTCTGCTTTTGTGAGGTTTTCTCTTGGCCATCTCCCTCCTTACGCCTCTCCAGTAGAACAGTTGAGGGTCAGTAGATGACTCAAAAATACATTTTGAAAATCAGGGACTCCATCCTTTCCCTAGTCAGTTTGCAAAATGCCCTGTCCCTCCGAACTGGGCTTAACCAGCAACCCCATCTCCGGTGACAGTAATTTTCCTGAGTCTCAAAGGTCTTTCTGCCCTACGTAGTTTAAGCAGCCTCTTATAGCGCAGGCAGATGGATCTGGCAAGGGAAGTCTCTTAACGACATTCTGCCTGTTTGACTTAATTTATGATGTCTGTTATTAGTTAGTTGTTATCATGAAATTTGGTTTCATTTCAGAAACTGGGTGGGGGGATGTTTTTGACTCGGCCTCTTGGAGAATTCTGAAAGCAAAAGTTATCTGCCAGGGCTGTTGGTAATTCTCAGATGAGGCACACAAGGTTTAGGGAGAGTCTGAAGGAGGGGCCCTAGAGACGCTGTCTTTTCAGGGAGCACTGTCAGCAGAGCGGGGTTAGCCGGGCCACGGCCATGAGCCATAGGCCCCAGCAGCACGTTTCCTACTTCGAAAACATCAGTTTTAAAATATGCCTTCTCTTTGTTCCAGAAGTGAGTTTAGTACTGATTCTTGCTGATCTCCATGGTACTTTTAGCCTGATACAATGATCTTATGAAAATATAATTTGGATTCCAAAGAAATCAAGCGCTTTCCAGATTCTTATCTCATCTGTTCTGAGTGCATCTCCCTGCGGTAGGGAGGAGAGCGCTGAGCCAGGCCTGGGGCACTGCAGAGATCCAGGCCCTCCACAAGGCCTCCCAGCAGCAGCGGGCCACAGCCAGACACGGAACATGCATTTAATCATCTGTCATTCTCCAGGCCTTATTATTTCATGCAAGAGCTGAACTTGGAGCTCAGTATTTCTACTAAAGATACATCTTTAAAAAATGTTTTCCCTGTCCTTCCCTTATTAGTCTGTGATTTATAATCATTTAACTAAAATCCATATTACAAAGGAAATAGAAAACATGGGACTCAAACTGTGTTGTAGAGCAAAGCATCTTGAGGCCAACATGGAAAAATGGCGAGCTGAGATGAGGTATCCTGTGGAAAAGCCGGCCCGAGCCAGCAGGGCCCAGGTGTGAGCTGTCTTTCGAATCTAAAGCTGTATGGTTCTTATTTCTAATGAGTGAGAAATTCCATTGAGACTGATAACTTCGTGTGGAACCCCCTTCCCAAGCTTATAACCATAAGTATATGGATTCACATATTTAAAAACATAACTGGTTTCAGTCACAGTTTTTATTTTTTTATTTTTTTTAATTCCTGAGGCAGGATCTCACTGTGTCGCCCAGGCTGGAGTGCAGTGGTGTGACCAGAGCTCACTGTAGTCTTGAACTCCTGGGCTCACGTGATCCTTGCCTGGCCCCCCAGGTAGCTAGGACTATAAGTGTACACTACTATGTCTGGCTAGTTTTGTTTTCTTTTTGCATAGACAGGGTTGCACTATGTTTCCCAGGCTGTTCTCAAACTCCTGACCTCAAGCAATTCTCCTGCCTCAGTCTCTCAAAACACTGGGATTATAGTCATGAGCCCCACTGCATCCAGCCAGTTTCAGTTATTCTTAGTGAAGCCTTAGCACTATGTTGGAGACATGAGGTTCTGTGTATTGTTTTTTCTTTTCTTTCTTTTTTTGAGATGGAGTCTCACTCTGTCTCCCAGGCTGGAGTACAGTGGCACGACCTTTGCTCACTACAGCATCCACCTCCCAGGTTCAAGTGATTCTCTTGCCTCAGCCTCCCGAGTAGCTGAGATTACAGGCATGTACCACCACATCCAGCTAATTTTTGTATTTTCAGTAGAGACAGGGTTTTGCCATGTTGACCAGGCTGATCTCGAACTCCTGACCCCAGGCGATCCACCCACCTTGGCCTCCCAAAGTGCTGGGATTACAGGCATGAACCACCATGCCCGGCCAAGGTTCTGTGTATTTTAAAATTTAGAAAAGCAGTCAGCTCTTTCTGTCAAGTGACGTTCTACACTCCAGGAACTTGGTTGGACTTACATAAATTGCAGCGACGAGGTAATATGTAAAGTGGCTAATGTCAATACATTTTGAAATATGGCCTAATTCAGCGTCTTGAGTAAGGGTTTATATCTATCTACCTAATGATGCTTGCATTCAGCCTCCTGAGGTTGTCTTGCAATCCCGCATTCTGCCTCTATTCCCCGCATGGAAGGCGTAGGGCAGCACGGCCAGGCACAAAGGTGCCCTGCACCTTCCCTTCTGACTGGAGCTGCTCAGAGAGGAGGCTGTCTGCCTCCTGGCCAGCCCAGGGCTCCGAATTTCCCAGGACCTCAGATAAATTTGCCCCATGTAAGCATGAAATTGAGTCATTTAATTCAGTAGCCTTTTCCACAGGATGGTGCTGGTTTTAACATCCTTTATAAAGAGCACTCCCAGCCGCAATTGACCTTCCTCTGCTCAGAGTGTACATGGCAGTGGCATAGCATGTACGACACACCTAAGAGCAGGCAATCAAAAGCGAGGATGTACCCACCAGCAAACCTCTGGCCGCTGCCTCAGCAGCTGGTGGTCTTGGGCAAGTCACCTCACCTCTCTGAGCCTCAGTTTCCTCATCTGTAAATGCGGATGATAGTACTGCTCATGTATAATGTATTTAGATCAGTGACTAGCATGTTCTAAGCAGTGAATAAATATTCAGTTTCTGCGTCTCCATTATACAGATGACTTCCTCCTGCCTCACTCGGGCTGTTGGCCGGCATTGTTGCTGTTGCAGGTTACTGTCAATTTCAGCCTCCCCTTCCTTCATCTGCACACTCGTGGGGCTACAGTGGATTTAGCTGTTGATTGTATTGTACTTGTTAGGAACTGGAAGCTGTCTTAAGAATGAAATGCTGTACTTCAGTGCCTGGCCTGATGAATTGTGGTGGCTCAGCTGCAAAATTCTGTGTGTGGAATGGGCACAGTTACTGCAGAAGTGGGAGAGTCTTGCATAAAGCACCTTTCCAACTGTTCATCATTCATCCTAGCTGCATGCGTATACAGTGACCTCATACGCAAAGGGTGGGTTCATTTATGCTCAGATATGTATTGGCCACCCACTATGTGCTATCCCCATGATAGGTGTTCAGCGCACAAGAATGAATGAAGGAGACAGAGCCCCACCCCCCTGGCAAGCTCTAAGTGAAAGGCTCCGTGTGACGTCTGCTTCCTTCTTTTACTCATCTTCGTTTTCTGGTTTTCTAGGTGATGTGGCTTTTTGTAGTATTTTTTAGATGAGTTTTTTAAGTTCTGACATAAAACCACAAACTGAATGTCGTCTTTGATCATTTCACTTACCCAATCAGAAAAGCAGACTCCCCCAGGCAGAAGTAGAAAGCCTCAGTTCTAAGAAAAGACAGATTTTGTTTAAAGTTTGGTTCGAAATGTTACAAGTTAAGTGTTTGTAAAATAGTAGAGCACTGAAAAGTGCTTTTAATGTGAATTTTACACAACATGATCAAAGTTGCAGTTGGAGACAGTGACCAAGTTATGATTCAGACTCAAAGCAGGTATTTATTCTGGTTGCTGTTCCTGGCGAGGGCCCAGTCAGCTGGTTAACATTAGCTGGTTGAGGTCAGCTAGTTAATGTTAGATCTCAGATCACTGTCCCTCCATGAAAGACAAAAAGAGGTATTTCAAGTTAAATTTCCTGAATAAAAAATTGCTTTGGTCACTCAGGAAATATAGCCAACAGGTTTCTTGGGTTAAATTGTCCTGAGAAATTTCTTGCTTCCCAGAGCCTAGGGGAGTACACTAAGTGAGGCAGGTGTTTTTCAACCGTTCGCTTCTTCCCCACGCTCGTTCCCTTCTCCACTTCATAGTCAAAAAGCGTTTACCTGGCACGCCACGGGGCCACCTGTAGGGCCTGCACAGCACCTCTGGCATTTCTCATTGGGATATGCTAAAAGCAAGAATACAACATTGGTCCAGGTGAGCTTCTGTGAACCCTTGAAGCCTAATGCATGAGAGCTGTCCTGTCTCTGATTTGCCTAATCTTTTTGGTTGCATCTTTTAAATGCAGCCTTTTTTCATCTACTGTTTCATTCCAATGCATGTATGTAACATAACACACTCAAGTCTTCCAAGATCAATTTTCACATCAGAAAAGCAGTGTGTGAGCAGGTGAGTAGACAGTGGAGGGACTGGCATCCTCAAACACTGTCCTCACTCATTCTTTTCCAGGTACAGTGTTGAGTATGGTAAGCTGCTGGTTTTGAAAACGTTTTTTCTCATGGAATTTTTTTTTGTTTGTTTTAATTGTGGTTAAAAAAAATGCAATATAAAGTTTACCGTCTTAATCATTTTTAGGTCCTCACAGGTTTCTTTCTGTGCCCCTAGCGTATCAGAGCCTATCACAGTAGTCCTCCTCTTTTAAACTCTTAAGTGGCAGGTTTTAGTGAACGCTTCTCCTTGGAATTTGGCCTTATGTAAAGCGGCTTTGGCGTTGGCGTGAGCACGGGGGGCCTGTTGTTCACGTTAGAACGGCTGCTGATCAGCCCCAGTCTCTGTGAAGTTGCCCTGTGGAGAAGCTTGGGTGGGTGAGAGCCTGGGGCATAATAGCATTTATTACAGAAATTGTTCTGGCTGCCTATAGTTGCCCTTTTTTGTAACCATTGCTAGTAATAGCACTGTACTCTCTAATTCCCTCCAACCAAGTAATCATTTTTTGGCCTACTCTGTGTGAAACCTTCATGGAACCGCAAGACCCTTTTGTGAGGTTTCTGAATGACTGAACTCTAGTGGGCTGTAGGATGTGACGGTTCACGGGAGTTAATACACTTTGTTCTTTAGGGGAAAATGGCTTTTATTAGGCTACATTCCCCTTTTGCTTTTGAATTGCTCTCAGAAAATCGGTCAGAACCCACTTGCAATTGATCTTTACCACATTAGACTCTTGTTCTTGAGGTAGAATTGTTTGCAGCGAAGACTGCATCACCCACCACATGGTCCTAGAGAGCCCCTCTTCCTCAGGCAGAGCTTGCCCCAGAACTCATCGCGGAGCTTGGTGATTCAAACCAGGTGTTGCTGCTGTCTATCGAGAGCCGTATGTTCCTGAGCCATACAGGCCTTATTGTAGTGTCCAGGGCGGGGGTGTTCTGAGCAGCAAAGGAAGACGTGACAGCTCGCAGTGTGAAAAGTCCCCGCCATGGCTCTTATTAGTTACAGCCATTAACTGCATTCGTGCAGGACGATGATATAACATGGTTTCTTTGGAAAACATGAAAAGTAGAGTTCTCTGTTCTGTGTGGTAATTGTTGAAGGTTCACATGCTTGCAACCAGAGATGAGTATTTCATTCTCTCGGGTGAAATACAGTAAGTTGTTTATTTTCAGTCATTCTGGAAATAATTCAGGAAAGGAACCGATTTGATTTTGCTAATTGTCCATATGTCTGGGCCTAAAGAGGGACATGGTGTAGTCTTTGGAGGAGGCACATCGGTGGTGGGTCCCTGGCCCCTGGTCCAATTAAGGCTGTTTTGTTGTCATGCTTGTTAGTCACCACATTCATTTTTTTAATAGTGAAAAGTTGGAAGGTTTTTTAAAAAATCTGTCTTCTGATATGAATCTCACAAGTGTTAATGTGAGTCATGGAAAGTGAGATTTTCACAAATTGCAATCCTAAATTCAATGCATGTGGTGGGAGCCCACGATAGAAACCCATTAAATATATAGAAGCAACAAAGATACTGTGAGAACTCGCACAGAATAAGGTTAGAAAGAGAAGGAAATTTTTAAACTAGATAAATAAAATGGTAACTCTTTCAGCTGGGGGTAGAAATTCTCTGAAAGCCAAGACCTCCAACAGACGTAACATACAAGATAGTGGCTGAATGTGTTTTCTAGTTTGGAGTTTAATTTTTCTTAAAAAGCAGTGACGATTTGCATTGCTTCCTCAAAATAGTTATTACAAGTCTTTTGTACACAAAGTTTTTGTTTGTTTGTTTGTTTGTTTTTTAATTAGCAAACCTGGTTTCAAAGATGTTTTGTAGCAAGAAGTTAAAAATACTGAAATGTGAGCATTGAGGCACATCCACAGGACAGCTTTTCTCTGGGCTGGAAAACAGCCATTTAATCCTCCCCTTAGTGGTGTGGGTCCTCTCTTTTTGGATAAAGCCACTTGATTTACTGGGAGATAGGAAGGTTTTTAAAATAATTGTAGTGCCGTTTGAAATATTATTCTGTTGGATTTTCTTAACAAGTTCTCAAAAGCCTTTAAAAAGGAATTTTAACTCTGTATATGATTCTTTGGCAGAACATGCTTGATTTTTATTTCTTATGGCCTGTCAAGTACACAGATGTTTCCAATAGTTTTTGATTACTCTTTAAGGGCCTAAGAAATCAGTGCCAGAAATAAAGTCTAGCTTAATCCTCCTTCCTGGGCTGCCCCTCTCTCCGCTTCCCACCCTTCCCCCACCCGCAGCCCATGGCTTTGAGCCGTCTGGAAAATTAATAAGACTCTGGAGAATGAGGCAGCCAGAGGGCAGGTGATGAGACAGTGCACTTCCCAGCATCTGGGAGTGGGGGTTGCTGGAAGAATGTCAGGGAAGCCCAGTGGGTTTCTGCTGGGAGCTTCTCACATGCACTCAGTGAAGCGGCAGGTGGCATCACTGGGGAGCTCTAGCCAGACCCAGAGGCCTGGGAAGGGCAGGTCCAAGGAACCATGGCAATCTGGACCCTCCTTCGGGGCCTGCAGACCGGTTCTATGTTCCTGGAACAGGAAGCACCCCAGCTGTAAGTCACAGGACTAACCACTCCATGTGTGTGGTTCTGCAAGGAAAGTTCTTTTCCAGGCTGGGCCTCTACCTTTGAGCTTTTAACATTAGCATCTTTGATTGTTCAGAGAGCTGTAAAATTTAGCATGGGTTTTCCACGGAGAAGCTTGTAAGATTGCGAAGGGGTTTTATGAAAACTTTCCTTGTGGCCTCGCAAAGCTGATTCACTTTGTCGATACTGTGCTTCATGATGGGAGAGTTTGGTTTTGTTTTGATCTTTGTGGTTGTCTAGTGGACATGTGTTTCTTATTCTGAATATCTGAACTTTCTCTTAAAAGATAGCCTCCTACAACAGGAGGGTAATCAACAGCACAGAGCATGGCAGAGGCTCCCAGAGGTCCTCAGCACAAGGGGGCGGCCCCAGAACACAGCGCGAGTGTGAGCCGTCGGAGGATGCAGACTCCTGGGTCTCTGGGTGTGGGCTTGTGCCCAGTGGAGTGTTTCCCAGCAGGAGGCTGGGCCATTCCCTCCTTGCCTTCTCTCACTCCCACAGCCGGCCCCGTAGCCCGCAGCACACTCTTGTGTGCCTGTGGTTTGTCTGGGCTACTGCCCTTTAGCAGGAGGCAACAGAGGAGAGCTGAGCGGCTGCAGGCTAAGCACAGGCAGAGTGAGCTCCTGAAGCCAGTGAGGAAAATCCAGGCTTCGTTTCGGGTTTTCAAATGCAGTGCCTTCATTTTTAGAGCTATGTGTCTTTTCTTTTTCATTTCACAAATATTTGGATGCTAGCTGGATGCGAGGCAGGCTGAGGAGGAGTCCCACTCCTAACAGCTTCTCTAAGCCACATGCCCACCAGCATTGGCACTGGGGGACTCAGGGTGACTGTGTCCAGCCCCATCTCCGCCCTTCCAGTCCAGAAATGGAAAGTTCACAGAAGAGTGAGGTGAGCCTGCTTCTGGTGATGAGGGCAGACACACACATGTGTAACTCCAGGCATGGCTCACTTCAGAATTGAGGTGCCATGGAGGACAGGCACAAGAGGGACCTCTCGGAGCCAGTGGGGAGCTTAGAATAGAGAGGACGTGGGGGCTTTCAGCAAAAGGGATGGTATGAGCCACTTACAGGCAGGACCCCTCAGGAGGAGGAAGGAGGTGCTTCTGGCCGCTGGGGGGCTTTTGCTCCTATGCTAAGGCCTTTGTGTGTGAGGGTTTTGCATAAGAGGATGATGTGTTTTTAGAAGGTCTCCTGCCAGCAGTGTTTAGGTGGCTTGGAAGGAGAACCTGGAGTCCGTCAGGGAGGCCGCTCAGGAGCCCTGTGGGATCCAGTGAAGTGATTGGTATGGGAGTGTGGAGAAAGGAAGTGATTGGACAGCCGCCCAACGTCTGCTCCACAGCATTTGGAGGGAAGAGAGTGGGGTTTTTTTTAGCTTGAGTGACTTGATGGTGATACTGTTACCCAAAAGGCAACACCAGAAGAAAAAGAGAGTTAGGGGGTGGGAGGGCATCATGAGTCATGTCCTAGACTCTGCACTGGGGGGGACAGGGAAGCATTCAGTTGCTCAGCAGGGACCAAAAGCCGTCTGCAGTTGGGACGCGAGCGCGGGAGGAGTCAACTTGAGGGTGTGGTTGAAGAGCCCATGTAGGGGGACAGTGGAGAAACAGCAGAGACAGAACCTGGGACAGTCCAGAGACCGGGAGCTGCTCTCAGGATTCTTATGTAGGAAAAAACCGAAAAGATTCTTAGGTAGGAGGGATGTTAATGAGCACATGAGCCCTGTCCCCACGGAGTTTACAGTCTGAGGGAACACAAGGTTCAGGCCATCTGAAGCAGACAGTCATGAGAAGACCATGCACTTGTTTTACCGGCAGAGGCCATGGGGTGTGTGTCGTTAGAGAGTTTATGGATGAGCTTCTAAGGACCGGAAGAGTTTCAGTAGGCGTAGGTGGGAGTGAGCGTGGTAAAAGGAGAGAAGAAGGGGAAGGAACATCAGGCTGGAGGAACCGAAGACCAGAAAATCCAGGACCTCTGGGAAACAAGCCAATGTCTGCAGAGCCTGTGGTGCCTGCTGTGTGTTGAGGCCTGGAGTAGGGGAGCCTAGAAGGAATCTGAGGGCAGACCACAGGGCCTCGGGAGTCACACCAAGGGGAGCTCTGGACAAGCAGGAGGGGGCACTTGAAGGATTCTGAAGACAGGCAGGTGTGCTTTGCTTTGGTTTAGAGTCGTAGCACACTGCCTGCTCAGTCCCCTTCTTGTGGCTGCCTCGTTCTTGACCCACGGGATGCTTAAAGAGCCCGCATACTCCAAAGCATGGCACAGCCAACACTGGGTCAGAACAGAAATTTGGAACAGAACTTTATCTCATTTTATCACTGTATTTCATGATAATCCCCCAAATAGCCTTCAAGCAGAATTTCTTTTAGTTTGCCGTAAGTTAAAAAATTAGTGTCTATATAATACCACTTTGTGAGGCAGAAAATAGAATGCCTAAGGTTCAAGAAATTTGGAAGCTCTTATGAAAAATCGTATTTTCATCTGGGGAGCACAGTGATCACACAGCCTCGGAGCACTCAGCTCACTCCGGGGCAGGGGAGGCTCTCCACCCACCGCACGGAGTTCCCAGCTGTGCCTGAAGGCACCATGGCTCACACTGGCTGACCTGTGCTCTCTTCCTCTGTTCCCCCCAGCTCTCTGGTGGCTGTGAGCTGACAGTGGTGATCCACGACTTCACCGCTTGCAACAGCAACGAGCTGACCATCCGACGGGGCCAGACCGTGGAAGTTCTGGAGCGGCCGCATGACAAGCCTGACTGGTGTCTGGTGCGGACCACTGACCGCTCCCCAGCGGCAGAAGGCCTGGTCCCCTGTGGCTCACTGTGCATCGCCCACTCCAGAAGTAGCATGGAAATGGAGGGCATCTTCAACCACAAAGGTAGGAGTTGGCAGGGCATGGGTGGCAGACGCCTACTGGAAGTGGCCCTGAAGGCCTCTGTCTCCGCGCCTCTGCTCCTGTCAATGCTCATGAGCTTTCTTGTCAGCTGTGCCTTCAGCACATGGTCACTGACTCTCTGGGCATTAGCACCTGAAGAGGAAATGAGGATTTCACCCATGATTCAGAAATAATGAGTGATCTCCTCACTTCCAGGGTGGTGTAGTGAGATACGACATCAATTTAGAGAAGAACACTGGTTTCGGAACATTCCAGTTACCTTCTTCTGTGTGTCATGACACCTCTTGGAGGCCATCCCCTGGCTCCAAAGGGTTAGTCATTCCGGGGAGCTAATGAAGCTGCAAGAGAAACAGCTACTAATCAGCTCCCCTGATTAATTATAGGCCAAGCCATGTTCCGGATTTCTCAGGGCCTAAATGTGAGTTTACTGTTACCTCGGTAAGAAACAGGAAGAATTAGGCTGTTGTTTCTCCAGAAATCCGAAGAGAAGGGCAGAGGATTTTCAGACTTTGGCCAAAAGCCAAAGGTGTCCACTTCCATGTTTGCTGATGCTGCGCGTGCTTTTGGAACAGCGGTGGGCTTCGCCTCGAGGAGGCTTTGCGTTTAGCGATCTGGGCCATGCTGGCTTTTAGCCTGTTGCCAGAATGTTTCTAAAGTTGCATCAATATAAGTCCTTGAATTTGAGTTGAAAATAAAGCACAACTCTTCCTGAAATTAGTCTGTTCTGCAGAGGAGCCCTGGTGAACTTAAGCATGCCTCAAATAACACTTGTTCTGAAAGATTTCTTCTGCATGTGCCTTTCCTGTGGTGTGTTCCTTACTTCCTGGTGTTCGCAGTTGCAGGCTAGCCAAGGCGAAAGAACTAAGCATTCATCACACTTGGCTTTGCCCAGAAAACTTCTGGTGGAGGTTGGGTTTTTGAATGTTGCTACGTTGTACCATTTCGTTTTTCTCTATGATATTCTCTGACATTCTTGTACCTGGAAAGTGACTCTCTGCCCCTCACAAACCCTCTTATGCCCTATGTTTACCAAGAAGGTGTTTCTTAATGAGCAAGACCTGCTGTGAACTTACGCCAGCTAGTGGTTAGGGGCTCAGAACTGTATCCATTTTTTTTCCTATTTCCCTTATTTATTTATTTGTTTATTTATTTATTTATTTATTTATTTATTTATTTATTTATTTCCTGTAATGCAAGGAAACTCTTAAGATGGTTTGTTCCCGGCCAGGCGCGGTGACTCATGCCTGTAATCCCAGCACTTTGGGAAGCTGAGGCGGGTGGATTACCTGAGGTCAAAAGTTCGGACCAGCCTGACTGACACGGTGAAACCCTGTCTCCACTAAAAATACAAAAAATTAGCCAGGCGTGGTGGCAGACACCTGTATTCCCAGCTACTCGGGAGGCTGAGGCAGGAGAATCGCTTGGACCCAGGAGGCAGAGGTTGCAGGGAGCAGAGATCGTGCCATTGCACTCCAGCCTGGGCAACACAGCAAGACTCCATCTCAAAAAAAAAAAAAAAAAAAAAAGAATGGTTGTTCCCTTGCAGTGTTAGGAACTGCACAGCAACAGACAGCAGATGTGGGTCAGAAGTAACATGGAAATGGAGGGCGTCTTCAACCACAAGGGTAGGAAGCGGTAGGACATGGGTGAGGTCCTGACCATGTCCACATCCAGGAAACCAGGCAGCTTGACCAGAATCTTAGGAGACAGAGGCCATCATCAAAAAGTCAGGCAATAAGGGATAAGAATTTAGACGTGGAGTCCAACAAAAGACATAGGAACTGCAGGAGCAGGAGACCTCTGCCCCCTGGGAAGCAGAGACCCAGGCTTGCCTCTGCTCAGCCCCACAGTCCTCCCCCTTCTCATGCCCTGTGTGTGAAGAGGGGTGTTGCCCCCGCGACCGGAAAGACATTGGCATGTGCTGGCCTGTCCATGCCAGCCATCCACATGCTTTTGCCCATCCACTCTCTCCTTTTGAGCCTCTTTTCAGTATAAGAGCTGTTCAGACTCGAAGGATATGCAGCGAGTGAGTTAAACATGGCCCCTCTCTGCACACCATGGCGTGCATCATTCTGGCAGCTGGGTGAGACCCCCTCCAGTATCAGATGTTCAGGCTGCCTTGCCTCACCCTCGCTTCAGAACTCAGGGACAGTATGGAACTGGCTTTACAGATTTGCCTCTTGTCACTTGCTATTAAAGTTAGTTTCCTCCATGTCTCTGACTTTTACTGCTCTGACCTTCCAGGCAGGAGGAAAGAGCACCTTCATTCAGTTCTAGTTTCTGTACATTTTCTCAGCCTTAGTGCCTCAGTAATTTTTTCATAACACCCTGATCCAACTTTTACATTTTTACCTCGAATGTAAAAAACATGCCTATTAAGGTCAAATGACTATCTATTTGCTTGAGAATAGTAAGCTAATGAGTCTAATTACTCAGATCAGCAAACAAGGGTCCGGGACTCATGATGAGCAGTGCTCAGGTTCACGTGGTGGTTTTGAAGCTGGGCTAGACTTGGAAGTCTGTCGGACACTGAGAATTCATGGAATTTATGAAGACCAGATTTCTTGTATCAGCTATATATCCTTAAAATGATTTGGGAGAGGATAAAAATACAGCTTATTTTAAATGAATAAGAAATTTAATTACACAATTTGTTTTTCAAGGAGATAATTTTGCGTCTGAAACAGGACTCTGCTGTGAACATCATTCCACTGAGAAATGCTATCTTGTGGCCAGGTGTGGTGGCACACACCTGTCATCACAGCTACTCGAGAGGCTGAGGTGGGAGGATTGCTTGAGGCCAGCATTTCAAAACCAGCCTGGGTATCATAGCGAGACCCCGTCTCTTTAAAAAATGCCTTCTGTTTTGTGAACAAAGCTTGCTTTGGAAGCTCGCATGTCCCGGCGTCCTTTGGGCCAGCTAGCCTTCGTGTCTGATGGCTCCTTCTGCTCTTGCTCTGGCCGTCCTTCCTCCATCTCAGCATCTTGGTCATGAATTAAACAGACGCCGGGCATAGCAGGATTGATTGAGGGTTCAACAAACCCTTGTGTGCTCCAGCAGTCTTATTTCTGTTTGTCGTTTATGCTGTCTGCCATTACCTCAGAGGCTCTGGGGCTGGGGCCTAGGTCTGGAGGTTGTGTCTGTGCCTCCAGTGAGTCTCTGGTGCATTCCGGGCTGAGGCCCACTCACCTCCCTTCACTCTCTTCCACTCGAGCATGTAGCATGTGGGCTCACTGTTGAAATTGGTGTCATGTCACCATTGTTGATGACTCAGTAAATCCAAGTTCTCTTCCCTTCGCATTGTCTCAACTTGTAAAACTTGTCACTCTTATCTATTTATTGACAGTCTTGGTCACAGGAAGTAAACAGAAGTATCAAGAATGTGTATATTTCCAATGAGACCAGTTCAAAACATCCTCTTTGCCCTATGCTGCCCTGCTTTTTTCACCTTTTCCCTTTCTTCCCAACCAAGAGTCACCCTACACAATGGTCCTGGGGATTTAGCTCCAGTGCAATCGGAAGGAAAAGTAGCCAGGAAAGAGCAGAATAGTCTTGTCGCGAACCTGGGCAAACGAGCATCTCTCACTCTCTGTCGGATGCATTTCTGGAGTGCCCACCATGAGTCTTTTTGACTGATAGTGTTTTGAGGGTGGGACAGGAGTTCGTACCCTGGCCTGGGGAGGGCCTTCCGTCACACTTCTCACTCAAGACATCTGGAAAACCACCCCATGGCCTGTGTCCTGCACTGCCGCTGCCCAGAGCCCTTGCCATGCGAAGTTGAATCTGGAAGGCCCCTCTCAGCCTCCATGGAATTGTTTTTTTGCTAAAATAAGGCTTTAACCAGGAGTTTGAGGCTACAGTGAGCTATGATCAAATCACTGCACTCCAGCCTGGACAACAGAGTGAGACCTCATATCTAAAAAGTACATAAATAAAATGAAGTGGGCTTTAAGAAGTGACCTTTTATTGGCAAGGGAGGAGTGATTGGCGAGTTTGCAGGCGCAGGCTTCTTGTCAGGAGGCCTGAGACAGGGCGGGTGCAGGTGGCCTCTCAGGGCCTTGCCAGCTCTGACATTCTGAGTTCAGATTTCTTAGAAGGCTTTATGAGCAAAGGCCGATTCAAAACTGCCGTTTCCTTACACCAACCCATAACGTGATGACAGGTGGCCTTTTTGCTCATGCTTTCAAATACGTCTAGAAGAAAACACCCACTTATAAAAATTAGCCTTTACCACTCTAAAAGTCATTCACAATTTTAAAGTTTTTTCTCCTTTGGATAGAGAAAAAGTATGGTTCAGTACCTGCATTTTATTTCGAAGAAGTTCAGAGTGTGAGTCATCTGCAGTGAATGAGAAAATTAAGGGGAAAAAAAACCATGAGAAATAAAACCTTTTGCTTGTGGGTGACTTGAGCCTCTAAACCCAGGGGCTTTAACTCAGGATGCCACATTTTACTATGGTAAAATCTGCCAAAAACAGTCCCCCATAGTTTACCACAACTCCAGCGGGCACTAGCAGAATCAGCTCTCAGGCTTGACCAGACTGGCTGCAAGTAGTGAAGAGAAGATTGGGGGACTGTCTTTCGTAAGTGTAGTGATACATGATTGCTATTAATAAAATGGGGCATTTTCTGTAACTCAAGTTAAAAATGAGAAAGAGACATATTTTCATTCTAAACTATCCGAAATGTTGACTTCTCTTTGGGTCCACCCTGCTTTTCTCCAAGCTCTCCGTGCTTCTCTCCACGCTCTCTCCCGAGGGTTTTCTTGTCCACTTGAATAGTTTGCTTCTCCACTTGAGTGTCTTAGCAACTTTTTCAAATCTAAAGTATTCAGATTCCCTCTCCCACCATGTCCCCACTTGTTCACCCAAGAACATGGCCAACACACATGAGGGTCTCTCCACTGCCCACCACATTTTTTAGAAACTGGTCAACTCCACATAACAAAATGTATCGGCTTAACCATTCTTAAATCTACAGATCAGTGGCATTAAGGACCTTCACACTGTTGTGCAGCCGTCATTACCATTCACCTCTAGAACTCTTTTCTACCTTACAGAACTGAACCTCTGTGCCCATTGAACAAAACCCTCCACTCTCTCCTCCCAGCCCCTGGCACTGCCCCTTTCCTTTCTGTCTCCATGAGTTTGACTGTTGTAGGTGCCTCGTGTGAGTAGAAAGTCATGTAGTCTTGTCCTTTTGGGACTGGTTTATTTCTTGTAGAAGATTCCATGTTCTGACCTGTGTCAGAACTTCCTTTCTTTTTAAGGCTGAATAGCATCCCTTCATATGCAGATGCCACATTGAGTTCAACACTCATCTGCTGATGGGCCCTCGGGTTGCTTCTGCCTTATGACTCTTGTGAATAGCGCTGCTATGAACACGGGTGTACAAGTAATCTCGTCAAGCCCCTCCTTTGAGCCCTTCTGGGTGTATACCCAGAAATGCAACTGATGGATCATACGATACTGTTGTCTGAATGTTTGCGTCCTTCCAAAATCCACGTGTTGAAATCTAACCCCCAAAGTGATGGTATTAAGAGGTGGGCTGTTGAGTGGCAATTAGGTCATGGGGGCAGAGCCCTTGAGAATGGGATGACTACCCTTACAAAAGAGCCCAGGGAGCCCCTTTGTCCTTCCGCCACGCGAGGGCACAGAAGGCACCATCTTTGAGGAGCAGGCCCTCTTCAAATACTAACTCTGCCAGTGCCTGGATCTTGGACTTCCCAGCCTCAAAAACTGTCAGGAATAAATTTCTGTGTTTTTTAAGTTATCCAGTTTAAGGTATTTTATTATAGCAGCAGGAATGGACTAAGACATATGGTAATTCTATTTTTAATTTTTTGAGGCTGCCCACTCAATTTTGTTAACTTTATCTCAATAATATATTTCAAGTATGTTCTCTTTTCATTTCCACCATTACTCTTACCACCTGATCGCCCAACCTCACTTCTTGCCCTTTTTCGTTTCACCTAAAACATAAATGTTGCCATACTCTCTTGCTTAAATTTCTTCGGCGACTTTCTATTGGTCAGAGAATAAAATCCAGCTTCCTCACATGTCCAACAAGACCTTTTATCTCATACATGCACACGTACACACAAACACACACGTGCACACACATGCACCCCTATACACCATCCCCTCTTGGAGCTGTGCGTCAGGTAACAAAGGGGCTTTTTTTCCCACTCACTCACCCCTACCTAACAGTTCCCATCTCATCTCATCAAATACAAATACAAAATCCTCATGAAAAAAGTAAATGTATTCAGTGAGTCCATGGAGGGGAGGAGAGAGCAGAATAAATCTTGGTCTAGTTAGCAACTATTTCCACACAGAGGCTCCCATCAGGGCAGCTGAAAAAGTCCAGTTAGATGAACTCCAAGGAACACTGAAGACCCACAAGAAACTGTCCAGGAACTCACTGAAAGCACCTTAAACAGTTTGTGACAGGAATGAGACTGTTGAACTTAAAAATGGGATAGAGGAACTGCAGACAACACAGGTGTTTTAAACAGTAGGCTCGGTAGAGAAAGCAGCGAGTCTTCGCAGATGGCCGGCACCGAGAGAGCCGGGGAGAAGCAGAGGAGATGGGAGCGGAGGGTTGCAGGGAGAGCTTTGCACTGAGCCCTGTAAACATGGCAGAACTGCTTAGCGGGAGACTCTCAGCATGGGCACGATCGTGGGGAAGTGAGTGCAGTTCATTTGTAATCCTGTTGTTGAGTTCTGGGAGTTTTTTGTTTGCTTTGTAACTTTAAAGGTATACACTTTATATAGATTTATTTATTTGCTGGGACTATTACTCAGAGTTCCTAGAAATGCACACAGCTTTTTTACCGGGGTTACTCCTCAGAATCACTTGTCACTTTTTTGAATGAATGAATGAATGAATGAATGTGCCAGGCCGGATGCCTGGAGGTTGGGAGCTTCATCTGCATCACATTCTAACGGGTGAACACTAGGGTAAGCACAGTGTGACTGCAAAGCCAGGGTGTGTTTCCATCAACTCTCAAATGACAGTGCCTGTGTGCCCCTGTTGTCCTCCCTCCAGGACTGCCTCCTCACCCCGCCCCTTTCTTACAGCCCCTCATCTAAACATCTGGCCTGGTGAGGTCATGGCTTAGCCTGTTGGCCAGTGGCCCCACCACCGTCCTTTACCCTGTGCAGATCAGAGGAGGCCGGTCTGTCCCCTGAGTTCACATGTCCCCTTCACCCCCCCATGGCACAGATGAGACGAGGTGACAAGACTTTCACAGAGTTTGCAGATGATGGAAGAGAAGACTCCAGGTTGCCAGGTGTGACCACTCTCAGGAACTCCCAGCCCAGGCCTCACTGCTTGCACTCCCAGCCAACCCCAGCACGGGGGATACGCCAGTGCCGTTTCCCTGCTCAGAATACAACCGGTAACCAGAGACGACCTCACCCCTCCAACCACTTTCCAAGGTGCCAGGATAGAGAAGCCCTTCACTGGCCCACCCAGGGCAGTTGACAGAGGGATGCCCTCCTTGGAGGGGAGCCTCACCTCTACCCACAGGGCTGCGGTCTTGTCCTGGATTCTCACCTGGGCAGTCACGTCAGGATGGAGGTATCCCATGTCAGCCAGTTCTTTGGTGGGAGTCACGTAGTCTGAAATGACCCGTGGACAGTCCAGGCTGAGCCACAAAAGCTGGGCCTGGGTGCCTTTTTGGTGCCTGCTCTGACTTGAGTTGGATTCATGCCACAGACACATACAGCCACCAACACAAGAGCCAGCCACACACTGAGCAGAGAAAGTCCCTGTTGCCTCACCACCCAAAAACTCCAGCTTTGCAGAGACCGAGGTTCTTCTCTACCTTCGCAGAAGCCTCTGCGACCAAACACAGAGTTTGTCCTTCTGAGGCCTCTAGCATTTCTCCAGGTGTTTTTCAGAGGACTTGGTTTAAATTTGTTCATCCCAAATGTGGTCTTCCCCAGGTCAGGAAATGATCTGCCCCAAAGGTGAATCTGAGTCTCCCCAGTCATATGAGACTGAAACTGCTTATAACATTTCGGTGACCTAGTAAGTTTTCCAAAAATGAAGGGTATTAAGAAGAGTTTAGTGACATTAAAAAGTTTAGTTGAATATATCGTGATTCAGGTATATTTAGACATTTGCTTCATGCCACATTGCCACTGTTATCAGAAACACACCCCAAGCACACTAATGCCTAGGCATTTCAAACCCGTATCTGCCCACACATTCTTAAAAATACATATACTGAGAAATCTATATACTTTTTTTTTAATTAGCTTGGAAAAGAGCAGTTGTATTCTGTTTGAACAGCTGCTAATGTCAATTCCTGTGGGAAGAAAGACCAAAGAACATGGAGTTACACCAAGAATTTTCAAACAAAGACGCTGTCCCTTTCCTGAGCACTGTGCAGCCAAGACTGAGAGATCAATCTGAGACCTGTGATTAAGGAGCGTTTTCTATGTAGCATATAATTACGGAGCCACACAAGTGGGCCATTACTCTGTTGAGTGCTTTATGTTTGAGGTATTTTCATGTTCCAACTTTACATTAAAGTGTTTATTAAAACAGGAAAAATCCACGAGCAGGTATTGACACTATCCATATTAGATCATCACAAAATTATATATATACCACAGTCATAAACAATGAGAAACGGTCTTCCCACACTTGCTTTAAATGGCCATGACCTAGTGTTTAGGGAAAGCAGTAAAATCAGCGAGGAGCTCCTGGGAAAAATGAGACAGGCCCTGCGGGGGTGACTAATGGGCCAAGCAGGGCCGCACAGGTACCGGGCCGCTGCATCCTCTCCTGCCTCTCACTCTCTGGACGCTGGACTTCCTTTACTGCCTCCGTTCTGACATTTCGTAGGCATCAGACTTTGCTACTTACTACACAAACGGGGTTCCCTTTTAAATTTGTTCACTCTAGTTAGCATTTGCAGAAGCTGTGAAAAATTACAGAAGATGATTTGTTGGGTAAGAGATGGTTTAAAAGTCCAGCTTGCTGGTTTTCATTAAGTGTCTTGAAAATGAATAAATGGTGTTCTGGAGGGGAGCAATCATATAATTCCGCAGGGTGGGTCTCAGCTTGTTTCCTGATAGTGTTTAGCAGCTCATGGCTCTGAGGACACCTGATAACACAGCAGCCAGGCACTGACGGAGAAGTGTGTGCTGAACAGACCCGAGTGTGGCTTGGCTCTTGCCTTATGTTCCTTTCTCTGTTCAGAGAAGCGTGAGATGAGATTCTGTGATTATATTGTACTCCTTGGGCTGACTTTCCCATACACGGAACGTTTTACAGATCCTGATAGCTGAGCTGAAAATGCAAAGAGAAGGGAAAATGCCTTAAATTCTTCTGACTAATTTAGAAGCAGCAGGCCTTGGAAGTCTTTGTCATGTGTCCCTGAACAAATCTTATGGGAGCTCTGGTACCTATTCCAGAAAATGCACATAGGCACAAAACTTCTACATACAATTTCAGACACCCCACCCACATTGAGAACTTTTTTCTAAATAAGAGAAAGAAAAATTTTAAGACTTACAAGTTATGTTTAGATATTTTACATGGTTCAAAAAACAAGACATGAAGCAATATAAACTGAGAAGTTTTGTTCCCACAACCCCACATGCCAGGTACAGATAACCATTTTTATTCATCTCTAGCTTGTGCTTCCAATGTTTGTTAGGCATGTGTAAATAAGTGAATAGATATGCATTTCTCCCTCCTTTTCCTGACATGAGAGGTGGCATATTTTGCCCCTGGCTGTTAATCCCTTGACCCCATTCCAGTACCTAGAGACCTGCTTCATTTTTTTTCAATGTGCAGCACTTCACGTGTGTTTGTGCCTTAGTGATTAACTCGTGTGCTGTGCAGGGACATCGGGCTGGGACCAGCCTGTTCACTGCTATAAACAGCGCTGCGGGGGATACCCTCGCATGAGTATCATTTGCTCCATGTACAGGTGTGTCTGGAAGATAGACTTCGTAGAATTGATGTGTTAAATGCATTTATGGGGGAAAAAATCACAGTAAAACTTTGTATGTAATGATATTTGTGTGTTTTTTTTTTTTTTTTTAATTTTTTACCCAAATAGCAAAATAAATAAATAAATAAATTGTCCTTTTTGAATGGGCCACTTTAAATACATTCCTATAAATTAAAGCTTGAGTCTCTGTGTGACCTGTCTGGGAGGTGAGGTTTGGATGGATATTTTCCCACAGAATTACAGAGGATGCAATGAAATATTTATGTAAATAATCTTTCATCAACATTTTTGCACTTTTATTTGAGATTCTCCACATAAAAAATAAGTGGCAGTGATTTCCAAAGAGCAAGTAACTTCTCTTCCCTCAGTATGTGTATAAAATAGCTTTCGTGGTGCCCCGTATGCCTTTCATCCTTGCAAAGTTCTTCATGAATCCAAGCTATGCAGTTGCGAGAGATACATTCACAAGGCTGGCCTGTTGATGGCTCTCCTAACGGGCCTTAGAGTCTCCGCTCTTTCTGAAGGATTCAGTTTCTTACCACAAACATATCACAGTGAATTTTGTTTTATTTTATTTTGTTTATTTATTTTATTTATTTTTTGAGACAGAGTCTTGCTCTGTCACCCAGGCTGGAGTGCAGTGGCGTGATCTCGGCTCACTGCAACCTCCGCCTCCCCAGTTCAAGGGATTCTCCTGCCTCAGCCTCCCGAGTAGCTGGGACCTCAGGCACCCACCACCACACCCGACTAATTTTTATATTTTTAATAGAGGCGGAGTTTCACTGTGTTGGTCAGGCAGGTCTCGAACTCCTGACCTCAGGTGATCCGCCTGTCTCGGCCTCCCAAAGTGCTGGGATTACAGGCGTGAGCCACTGCGCCTGGCCTGAATTTTGAATAAGACAGTTTTTAAAGCTCTCTCAAATCTAACTTCCTTCCTTCCTGACACTGTGGAAGAGTTTTGAAGGGGACAGAAAAGGGCATGGGGGCAGGAGGCTACCCTTTGAGCTCTTGCCCCCGTGACCACCTCTCCCAGGAGAACGTCCGCACGCCCCTTCCTGGGATTCCGTGTGGCTCATGCTGGGCTGGCTGCCTGGGGCTTCTGAGACGTGTTCAGGGTCTGCCCTGCTTCGTCGTGGTCTGACCAACAGTGGCTGGAACATCTCAGACTTCAGACAGTTGGTCATTCCACATCGCAGACTACTCAGGGGGACATCATCTTCCCGAACCTTTCTAGCCAAATGTAGGACAGGGCCCCCAAGGTGTTTGTTATTTGAAGGTCCTTTCAAACATTCGAGAGGACAGTAAACAGGCTCATTTGCCTTGGCTGCGTTGCACGGGGGCTCTGGAATTCTTTATTATTTTTGTCGAGAAATGAAGCCCTGTGTGTTCAGTTGCGTCTGTTCTCTTCCCCACCCCTTTTCGTGAGTCTGTAGAATTTGAATGCTAGAAGGGAAGAATATTAAAGTTCTGTTCTTAGATATAGATTTGTTTCCTACTGTCTTAAAAACATTTAGATCATTTCAGTCCTGGATCGTGGAGCAGTTTATTAACAGAAGGGGGAGAAAGGTGTATTCATCTGCTGGCTGCCATAGCAAAATCCCAGAGCCTGGGGGATTAAACAACAGACATTTATTCTCTCCCAGTTCTGTAAGCCAGAAGTCTAGAAGGAGTCAGTAGGGTTGGCTTCCTCTGGGGCCTCTGTCCTTGGCTTGCAGATGGCCACCCTCTTGCCAATTCTCTGTATAGCTGTCTGTCTCCCCATTTCCTTTTCTGTAAGAACACCAGTCAGGTTGGATCAGCACCCACCCTGAGAGCCTCATTTTAATTTAATCACCTCCTTAGAAGACCTTGTTTCCAAATACAGTCACATTCTGAGGTACTGGGGATTTGAACTTCAACATGGATTTTAGGGGGATGCACTTCAGCCCATAGCAAGGGGGCCATTGGAGCCTTAAGAAATTTACAGTAGTAACAGAGAGCACGGGGTGAGGACTTGCCTTTGCCAGCCACAGCCCTGTTCTCTACGTTCCACCCTCAAGATACCCTCATGACAATGTAGACATACACCATTATCATCCCCATTTTAGGGTAAGAAAAGGAAGCACAGAAAAATCACATAACCAGACATAGCACGGGATGTAAAGTGAGAATTTCAAAACAGCAGTCAGACTTCAGAGTTTAAGTTCTTAGGCACTGTACCCACTGCTGTCCGTGCACGTTGGAAGAAACCTTTGGTGCAGGGAGGAAGCTGGAGCCTATAGAGACAAACTCAGTTGCCCAAGGCTAGACATCGTTTATGGAAGAGCTGATTCTAGAACCTGGTGTCCTAAGTTTGCTGCACTCTGGCTTTGCCCATTCGTGAGAGGCTATGGGCCCTTCAACAATTCCTCTCTATGAAAAGGATCAAGTTCCAGTTTTCCAGTTTGAATTATGATCTAATAATTCCAAATGCATTCCACTGCCCAGAGAAGTCATCTTAATGGAAATCTTTTTTTTCATCTTTGGGGGCCAAATTTCTCCTCTTCCTCCTCCCCTGATTACAGAACTTCACTCACAATGAGCATGTTATGTATGAGTGAATAAGTGGAAAAAGCAATCACGAAGGAAAAGCCATGTTTTCTTTATCAGTTTGCATCCAGGAGTAAAAGATTTTTGCCCCAAAACTGTTGTTCTGCCCCCTTCCCTAAATCAAAATCAGCTGCTTGTTCTCCTTCACGCTTCCTTAAAGGAGCTAAAGAATTCAGCTTCCTGTCAGCTCCCCACCGCCATCAACCCTGTGAATTTGCGCCCTATATCTCTCATTCTCTGAAGTTTAACAGAATTGGGACATCAGAAGCACATATTGGCAGTCAAGGGTTAGCTACATGGCTCTTAATTTTTTGAGCACTGTTGTTTTTGTTACTTTTTTGAGAAACACGATTTGCGAGGTTACCACATTGTATTGCAGTTCTGCAAATAATCCACAATGCTGGTGCAAACGAGAATGTCACATAGTTAAAGTGAAATGTAAAAAAGGAGTATTTGAATGTTTGTTTTGTTAAAGAAAGAGAAAAACTCACATCGTTTGTGAAAAGATAGTAAATAAAGCAATGAAAAGGAGCCTATCGAATTCTTGGCACCTACATGAAGAGTTTGAATGCCTCCATAAAGGTGCTTTTGTGGATTGGCAACTGTGCTAGAAAGCAGCAGGAACTCCTGTGCTGAATGGAGCCCTAAGAAGCAGGGGTTTCGTCATCCCTTTCCCTCCAGAGCAGGAGGTATTATCTATGGGGTAAAGAAACCGGAGAAAACTTCCTCTGAACAGGAGTATCTTTGTGCATGGAACCTGAGAGACTCCATCCTGGCGGTGCAGCTGTGCTTGAAGCCAGCACTGTGGACATATTGTGCAGAGCGGAAACGCATGGGGAAGAAAACGAGGGCTGGGGAGGTGGCAAAAGGAAAACAGTACAGCATTGCTTCTTTAAAAAAATGATATGGCATTTCAAGGGCCGAGCATCCTCAGCTGCAGAGCTGTGTGCTGCTTTTAATAATTGAGGTTTGAGGACTGACTTCAAGGTAGAATACTGAAATTTTATCAGTATTAATCAAGTCTCAGAAAACACTTCTAATAGAGGAAATTATAATATTCCTAATCGTTACATCCTTCAAGATCTAATCTCAGAATTCAGCTAATGTTTTATATATCCAGTCTTTTGCTTTTGAGGATCTTTTCATTCTATATTAATTGCTTAATTATAAATATATGTTTACTCTTCAAAAAGCATCATAATTTCAACAGAAAGACTTCAGGTCCTTTGGCTCATCTTAATTTTAGGCTTAAGTATATTTCTAGTCTTCATTTTTAAAGCACCGTTTGTTTGTTGATGCTTTTTACTACTTTTGTTTTAGACTCCTTTTGGCAAAAATGACGTCTCATTTTTTATGAGCAGATTAATAAAAAACACGAATATTGAAGTCCAAATTTTAAATATTTGAGAAATAATTATTACAAGAGAAGGCTACATAAAAAGTAAATTTCGTGGGCATTAACTTTGATCATGACCATAAAAGCTGCTTTTCAACTAATCTAAATAAAAATACTTTTGTTTTCACGAAAATAAGATTGACTATTGTAATTTTTGTTCATGCTTTTGCCCCACAAAAGTATGTGGAAAAAATATATTTTGTATTGTGTTCCTTCAGTACCGTTTTTCAATAATCATAAACCCCTTTATTCACAGATCTTTAATTTGTCTGATATGTTTCTTTTTCCACAAAGATCTTCTCTGACTTTACCTACTTTTTTCTGGTAACTTTTTCATACTCTGAGTTTCTTCAGCTATTTGCATTTAAATAACACTCAGTTTTTTTTATTTTTTAAAACTATCATGAAATAATTTTGGACCTACAGAAAAGTGACCAAAATAGTTCAGAGAATTTCTATACACCCTGTACCCAGCTCCCCCAATAGTAACATCTCACATACGGTGATGAAAATCAGGGCATGCTCTTAACTAAGCCCTGGGCCTTCTCTTGGATTTTGCTTTCATGTCCTCTTTCTGGCTTAATATCCAATTTAGAATCCACATTGTATTTATTTAGGTTGATGTAAAAGTAATTGCAGTTTTTGCCATTTCAATGACAAAAGGCACAATTACTTTTTGCACCAACCTAATAATTTCCTCCAATCTGTAGTAACTCCTCAGTCTTTTTTCTTCTTCATGACCTTGACAATTTTAAGGCATACTGGTCCTTTCATAAGATGCTTCCCAATTTGAGTTTATCTAATAGTAAATAAAGCAATATTTTCTCTTAAATTTAGCTCATGCATTTTGGGCAAGAACAGCATTGACGCTATTGTGCCCTTCTCCGTGCATCACGTCAGGGGCATGGGGTATCCTGAGACGTCTCCCTGCCGGTGTGTGGACCTTGGTCACCTGGCTAAAGTAGCGTCCGAGGACTTTTCCTTAGTTCAGCTAAAGATGGGGTCCTCATCCGTCCCATGGCCACGAAAATTTAGGCTCGCAGATAGTTTCAATAAAGCAGGGTTTTATTGGGTGAAAAGGGGAAAAAACGGGGGGAAACAAGGATCCTCCACGAGGCCAAACTCCCTGCTAGAGCACCCACAGTTTGAATCCCAGGTTCCACACAGTTGAATCCCAGGTTCCACACAGGAAGAGGAGAAGCCGGGCTGCTCCCCGCTGCAAAGGGTACAGACTTCCCAAGGCTCCACCCCAATGTGCAGGCTGGTTGGAGTGTTTCCAGGGACTCCCTTTCACCTCACTGTCTCAGCAGCATCTGCAGCATTTCCCCCACTGTAAAGTTACTGTTTTTCTCTTTGTGATTAATAAATACCTTGTGGGGAAATATTTTTGAACTGTGCAAATACTCTGTTTCTCATCCTACCTTTACCCTCTAATTTTGGCATCCCTCAGTAGTTCTCGCCTACAACACCATAGTGCTTGCCTAATGGTATTTCATATTTTCCGCATTCCTTCTGAATTTATCAGTTGGAATTCTTCTATTAGAGGTGTCCCTCTGCCTCATTTTTTATTTATTCCATTCTTTATTTATATCAGTTGGAGTACTGGATACTTATTGTGTGGATCCTAACCCAGTGCTGTCAATTGTTTTCGTCTTAGATTGTTCCAGCTGTGCCTTTCAGGAACCCTGTCTGTGAACTTCTGACATGTTCCCATCTTGTTTTAGAGCACTCATTTACCTTCTGGCACTATAGGATGTTCCA
The DNA here is from genome assembly GCF_007565055.1 of Rhinopithecus roxellana. NCBI lineage: Eukaryota > Metazoa > Chordata > Mammalia > Primates > Cercopithecidae > Rhinopithecus > Rhinopithecus roxellana. Next base: position 96,415,659 of record NC_044551.1, read on the forward strand.
GGCTCATCTTGTATTTTCCCTGCCACAGCCCTGGAGTCTGCCGTTTCTCCAAGAAGCCCTCCTGGTCCCCTTTATTGGAGAATGGTCTTAGAAACTAAGGTTTGGGTGCTACGTATGCTCGTTGCTGTGTGTTGCCTTGGATTGAGGCCCTCTTAGCAGATACGTGTGTGTACCAACCCCTGCATACGTAAACATCTGTATTTTCTGTTTCTCCTCCTCCATCCTCCCCTGCCCCCATCTCCATCTCTTCTTGTATTCATCCATTTTCATGCTGCTGAGACTGGGCAATTTATAAAAGAAAGAGGTTTATTGGACTTACAGTTCCATGTGACTGTGGAAGCCTCACAATCTTGATGGAAGGCAAGGAGAAACAAGTCACATCTTACATGGATGGCAGCAGGCAAAGCGAGAGACAGCCTGTGTAGGGGAACTCCTCTTTTTAAAACCGTCAGGTCTTGTGAGACTCACTCACTATCACAAGAACAGCACGGGAAAAACTTGCCCCCGTGATTCAATTACTTCCCACCAGTTGCCTCTCATAACACGTGGGAATTCAAGATGAGATTTGGGTGGGGACACAGCCAAACTGTATCATTCCACCCCTGGCCCCTCCCAAATCTGATGTCATCACCTTTCAAAAGCAATCATACTCTCCAAACAGTCCCCCAACGTCTTATTTCAGCAATAACTCAAAAGTCCACAGTGGAAAGTCTCATCCGAAACAAGGCAAGTCCTTTCCACCTATGAGCCTGTAAAATCAAAAGCAGGTTAGTTACTTCCTAGATACAATGGGGGTATAGGTATTGGGTAAATACAACCATTCCAAATGGAAGAAATTGGCCAAAACAAAGGGGCTACAGACCCCATGCAAGTCTGAAATACAGCAGGGCAGTCAAATCTTAAAACTCAAAAATGATCTCCTTTGACTCCATATCTCACATCCACGTCATGCTGATATAAAAGGTGGGTTCCCACTGTCTTGGACAGCTCTGCCCCTGTGGCTTGTCAGGGCACAGCCTCCCTCCTGGTTGCTTTCACAGACTGGCATTGTCTGCAGCTTTTCCAGGCACACGGTGCAAGCTGTGTCAGTGGATCTGCCATTCTGGGGTTCTGGAGGGTGGTGGCCCTCTTCTCACAGCTCCACTAGGCTCCTGTATGTGTGTGTATGAGTTTACAGCATGCTGAAATGTCCACCTGCAATCTGTCAACACAGGCTTTATTCTAACCTTCTTCCTTTCCTCATTTGTAACCTCTTTCTTTGATAGTAAGACACCTGGATTTCATTCTCCGGAATATAATTATTTGTTCAGTCCTATTCTAAAAGTTCTTTTTTTTCCTCTCCTGTTTGGAAATTGAATTTTTAACTAATTATGACTTTCAGACTCAACTCCACCCATTCTCACTATAGTAGTTTCAGAATTGCTAACCCATACTCCTTCGAGAAACTTACAGGTTTTTTCCTTTGGTTTTACAGTATACAATCAGAAAGCTCTTTTTCAAAGTTAGGTTAGTTCTTTTCTTCCCCACCCACCTCCGGGTGGTGGTGTTCAGCTGGGTTCCTTGGTTTCTGTGTTTATATTCCATTTGGAGTATAGTACCCCTCACACACACGTGCCCTGATGAGCTGTGCCTGGGGCAGCCATAACAAAGTACCACACACTGCCTGGTTCAAACAACAGAAATTTATTTTCTGGAGACTGAGAGAGATCAGGGTGTCAGCAGAGGAAGTTTCTCCTGAGGCCTCTCTTCTTGGCTTGCAGAGGCAAGAACGTGGCCATCTTCTCCCTGTGTCTTACAGGGCCTTTCTTCCATGCATGTCTGTGCCCTCATCTCCTCTTCCTGTGAGGACACCAGGCATACTGGATGAGGATCCATCCTAAGGACCTCATGTTAACTCAGTCACCTCTTTAAATTTCTGCCTCAAAGCACAGTCGCATTCCGAGGTCCAGGACGTCAGCATAGGAATTTGGGAATAAACAGTTCAGCCCGTAACCCCCTCATCCTGGTGGATTGTAGTGATTTGTTTCGGGGGGATGCGACATATGGCCGTGATGTTAAGAGTCAGTGCCCAGTTTGCTTGACACAGATATCACCCTTTTGTTTCTTCCCAGCTTCTCTGGCTTTGGTCCTCAGAGTCAAACGTCATGTCCTCAAAGCAGCACTATCTTGATGGATCTTCTGTTCTCTCTGCGACATTTTAAATTGTATGACCAGCCATCAAATTCACATGTCAAAGATTATCAAAAATACCAAAAAACAGAAGCTCTTGTTTTCCTTTACAAACTCCGTTAAATGTCTGTGTTACACACGTTCTCTTCTGCCAAGTGCCTGTGACGTTTGTCTCTGACCCACTCCATTCGCTCCATTTTCACATCTCCTTTCTTTGCAAAATTCAACTCCATCTGCACTAAACCTGTCTCACTGCTTCATTCCTTTTCTAGGTCCTGTTCATTGACAATTCAGGCTTCTGTCATCATTTCCTGACTCCCTTTACTTACTTGCTAATGTTCTCACACTGCAGGTAGACTCATTCAGCGGATCAAATGAGGTTAAAGACTCAAAGCTTTAACCTCATTCTCCCCTTTCTCAAGCCTTTCAGTAGCTTCCAGTTTCCTTTCTGGTCACATCACATTGTCACTTCTATAATTTGTTCTCAGTTAACCAAGTCACCCACCTGTGTTCACCTCCTTCTGCTTCCCACCCTCACGGCCACAGTTTTGGACCAGCGTTTCTTCCAACAGTCTTAATGTTAAGATCGCTAGCCCCTGTGTTGCCTTCTCCTGAACCGAGTCTGTTCAGATGCTCAGACCAGAACCCTGGCTATGCCACCATGGTAGAAATAGGCCCCTTGGTGTCAAAACTTATTTCCAGGGAGATTTTGCCAGTGGTTTGGACTTTCCCCCTTTCCTTTTGCCTCGACTCCTCTCCATCGGCCATTTACTCACCTCCGCATTTCCGCTGGTGCCATGTTTCTGTCTAGTGGCTCAGGTTGTCGCCCTTCGGGGCCTGCCTTTAATTGAGATAATTTCTCTTTATCTACTGTATAAAATGCCCTGTCCTATGTCATGCGCTCCGCAGTCTCTCATCTACATGACTGGAAGGAAGGAGGGGACCCAGACCTCACTCCCTCATCTCTGCGATGCTACACCTCTGACAGATGTGAACTTGAGGGTTTTGTTTTTGTTTTTGTCTTGAGATGGAGTCTGTCACCCAGGCTAGAGTGCAATGGCACGATCTCAGCTCACTGCAGCCTCCACCTCCGGGGTTCAAGCGATTCTCCTGCCTCGGCCTCCTGAGCAGCTGGGATTACAAGCATGTGCCACCATGCCCAGCTAATTTTTGCATTTTTAGTAGAGACAGGGTTTCACGATGTTGGTCAGGCTGGTCTCGAACTCCTGACCTCGTGATCCACCCGCCTCAGCCTCCCAAAGTGTTTTGGGATTACAGGCGAGAGCCACCGCGCCCAGCCCAAACTTGAGATTTGAAGTGATCAGTCCCTAGGGAAATTTCCCATCCATCTTTAGCCAAAATTATTTTACTCATTTTTAAGCTTAATCCTCTTTTCTTTCATAGAGAACTTATATTACACATAAAGTAATTAAATTCCCTGACAGCTCTTTTTTAGTTTTTAAATTAATGGCCCGTGTTGGCAGTCCATATTTTTGGAAAGGGACAAAGTAAACTTTTTAATAACGGTTGTAGTAACTGAAACCTTAGAATGTCAATTAACTTGATTTCCTTTAGGTCATAATTTTTAGTGCTTTTTGCTAACAAAAGAGGAGGTTATTTATTTGGCAATAAAGTTTTCTTCTCTTACATAAAATGTGCTCTGTGCAGAACTCTGCCTCTTGCTGGGTCCTGGCATAGACCCACCATCTGGATCTATCACGGGACCATTTAAAGGGAAAAACAGCCTTACGCTTTACTTTTGGTGTTTTAAGAAGAATATGTAGCCTAACATGGGCCCATAAATGCCAACTCCTCTCTGCAGCAGTTTGTGAGAGAGCCGTTGCAGTACCTGAGATAGTTTTCTCTGGGTGCCCTGGATATAGCATCTTGATTTTTATAGTAGTTAATTGTCTTAAACTCAGAAACTAGAAGTCTGTGCTGTTTTCACAGCCTTTTTCCTTTGAGGATTTTAAAAATTTGTTTTGCAACAAATGTAGGGGTGGGGAGAAAACCAAAATTTAACTTTTTTTTTTTTTAACTGAGGAAGTAAAAAAAGGCAACATTCTTCTTAGCAAAGCCATATAAAACAGCACAAATAAAATTGTTTATACTGTCAAGTCAGATAAAGCAGACATGAGAAGAATTATTAATATAAAGAATTCAAGATAGTACATGTTTTTTTAAGGTTCAACAAATAACACTTCCTCAAAGACATTGTAAGCAGCTCAGAGCCACATTACAGGTTGAGATATGTGGAGAATATTCCAGGTGACTCTTCGTCAGACCAAGGCAAGAGCATCCAGGTCTATCGTGGAGGGCAGCGAGGCACTGGGGAGCGCGCACACCACAGAAGCCGGAAGTCAGACCCCGCAGTTCCCACGCAGTGAAGTTCTCCTCTGAAGCTATTGTGTGGTGTGGGACAAGGAAGCGAGCATATGGAAACTTTCAAAGAGAGAGTAAGAATGTTTCTCGGCTAAGGAAAAGATCCAGTTTCCAAGGAAAACAAGAAAGAACTTCTAAGATACGCTTTTCTAAAAACTCCTTACAGTTCACATGCAAGAATTTACATTTTCAGCTCTCTGGCTGCTTCCTGTGAGGAAGAATGAAGATATGTTTTTGATAAGTGAGGAGCGGCGTTACCGCACAGTGATGTAACCAGTTGGCTATTAGACTGCATTACATTTCTTTTTTTTATCAAGTCACATCAGGAGGTGCTGTTTGGTGTGTGAGTCTCAGGGCGGACCTCCCTCCAGATGTACACAAAGCCCGAGTCAGGGAAGCCATTCAGAACGGCCTGCGTGGGGAGGGCAACTGTCACTTCACATTTCACTGAGTAAGAAAATTGCAGCTCTGGCTAGTGCAGGCGGGGAGAGACATCTGGTTTCCAGGGTGCCTGAAGAATTTCCTTGAGCTCCAATTAGAATCAGTGCGGTAGAATGAAATCCACTGCGCCTGGGTATTCCCACTTGTGAAACCCAACTGCAGCGCGCGCGCTCAGACGCCAGCGAGGGAGAGGCGCGCGCTGGGCCGGCGGAGCTACACACTGCCAGTCTGTGTGCCTGTCCCTGTCGCGTCCCGGTCTGTGTCTGAGTGTCTGTTTAGCTGGTCTCTGCTTTTGCTGCCAAGGGGGTGGCTCTAGCTGCTGTGGTGGGAGAGGTAGGATAGGGGTTCCACACCTTTAGCCTCCAGCCGGCTCCCGTCACCATGCCCAACGGATTGAAGCCAGTGGACGCGCTGGACTCACTGTCCTCTGTCAGTTCAGCCTACTGCGGCGGCGGGCAGCCGGGCACCTGCAAGTACTGGATCCTCGACCTAGGTACACAAGCTCGCTGCAGATGCTCGGGCTGGCACTGCTTTCTCTCTGCCTGCTTTCTTTCCAGTGGCTGCTCAGTGATTGACATGTCATTTAAAACAAATGTTTTGTGCTTGGAACCTGAAACGTGTTCCGTGCTGACCACCTTGGGAGGGGGCTGTGTCTCGGAGATGGTTTGTGGGGGGACCACTGGGAATGTGAGGAGCAACTGGGAACAGAGCACTGCACCTCCATTGTGTGTTGTAAGACCTTTTTAATATCTGGAGACGGCTTTTGATTATCCCTTTTTCTTGTAAATGGCATGTAAATAGTGTAAAGTAATTATGCTACAAATCGCCTTATGATTTTAGTTGGCTTTATGTCTTTTTCGGGTTTAATTTTGTTTGGAGTTTTTCAGACTAGAGAAAACGACATGTCCTAACATATTTAGACTCTGGCTTTCCATGAGAACTACAGCCATATGATAAGATAATACGAAGTTAACTGGGGAGAGGGATGGTTCCAGCATTGCCATTGTATTCAAGGGAGTGTCTGTGCCAGATTCTGGCTTTATATGCAGAACTGGGGGAAAGACGTGAAGATGTGATTCCTGTAAAGGTTATTTGAGAGGTCGGCAAGCTTCACTTTGTGGAAAAGGCAACAGGATATAAAAGAGGCAAGGTGAGGGGAGGAGGGTCTGCAGATGTCCATGAACACTGCCCTGCTCCGGAGGCCAGCTTTGTGTCAGTAACCTTTGACAGCCATCTGTCCAGACCATACGGCCAAAAAAAGGAGTCTTTCACGGGGTGCCACCTGCATGCCAGCAGGAATGCTCTCTACCAGAATTTGGGTTGTGGCCTGGGTCACTTTCAGTGTTTGCCTTGACTTTCTTGCCAGCCGTTATCCGTGTATGTGCTTCACAAGTGGGCGGCAAGATGCAGAGAGCCAAGGGGATCTGCTGAGACTTACGGGGCACTTCTAGTTTATTAAGAGCTCAGTGGAGAAGGGTCTTTTGGGATGGAGGACCCCCCCAAAGACAGAGGGTGGGGTGTCGGATCAAAAGGGAGGCACAGAAAATATGTATTGGGCATCTGAAGGGGAAGTGGCGCTACTTTACCCATTTGTTCATGGAATATTAGGAGGTAAGTGTTGGCTGCGTGAATGTTGCATGTGTGGTTCTCAACATCATTTTCAAGAATACTCATTGTATTTTTGTTCACAGAACCTTTACAAAGTCTTTGACCCTAGGTTCTTTTTGTCATATTTATGTTAATTGTTTTACCACTCAGAGATGGTGACCTCTCTGTCTGCAGGTGTGCAAGCTGGGTAAGTCCCTCGAGGACCCTGTGCACTAGGAATTCCTGCACTGGGTGGGTTAAAGTAGATGATGTCTCTGCTCTCCTAATTGAATGTAGTAATTTCTATGCGGTGCAAAGAACAACTGGTCACATCAAAAGTCTGATTGGATGCCTCAGCCACTGGCTAGCTCTGAATCTTGAGTAAATTACCTTCTTTCTCTGAACTTCTTTTTCTTTGTCTGCAAAGTGGGAGTAACAATAGAGCATGCCCCTCGGGATATCATAAACATCCCCAAAGTTTAGAACAAAATATTTTAATGAACAATTTTTCTAAAGAGTAATGGATAGTAAAGACATAGCATTCTTTCTGTAGAGGGAATTTTTGAATCTTAGCGCTATTTTAATTCCTTCAGAATTCTTCTCAAGGGACGTTATTAAATTTGCTTTTTAAAATACTGGAGGATAATTGTGCTATAATATTTTTTGTTTCTCTCTATATATATTTGTTGGTAATTCTTAAACTATTAGGAAGTCTAGGTGATGTTCTTCAAGCTGTCACCTCAGAATTTTTTAAGCTAGCAAAAATTCGTAAGAAAAATTGATGACCTGTGGAATTTCCTGAACAAAAAATGATCACTTCAAAATAAAGGATAGATAAGAGAAAGTGAAATTCATGCATATACATGTGTGTGTGTAGAAAGTGCCTGCCCATCCTTTTCTAACCCTTATAGTAATTTCAAGACAATTTCCTGAATGCTGTTATATCAGAGTGATGTTTTAATATTCTGATTTTACCTATTGAATTGATTATGAGGAAATATATATGCATCACATTTTAAAAGGAAGAATGATTCTGGGTAACATCCAAGAAATAAATCCCAAAGTAACTTTACAGTGCCCATGAAATCACTGAGTGTGATTACAAAGCCTCTTACACCTGCAAGCAGTCTGGGGCTTCATGTGTTAGAGTACTTTGGGAAAAGGCAGTTTTCCTACTTCCTGACATTCAGTGGGGCATTCCCCTGCCCAAATGTGAACCAGTCTTGCTTGGAGTAATCTGCACAGAAGCCTGTTTTATTTGCTGACATTGCCATCGTCAATAACTTACACAGACATGAGTCAGAAGACTTTCACTGCTAAGTGATTGTGAAGAAAATCGGAGAAGGTAAGGTCAAGAAGAACTGTAAATCTTCTTTTATGACGTTTCCAATGAGAGAGCCCAGTTCTGCGGATAAGAGAGTGGAACTTTTGGGTTGGTTCTCATTCTGAAATCAGTATGCCCTTTTATAGGACAGATGGAATAGATTCCAGTGCTATACGTATTCCCCTGACTCAAGCTCAGGGAAAACACAATCTGGTGACTCTCCTTAACACTGAACAGACTCTTACACAAAGTGAACTGTGTGCTTTGTAATTCTTGAATTCTCTTGAAGTCTTTTTTTCTTCTATTTTGGTTGGGAATATGGATTCTCACCACTGCAATTTTTGTTTTTATAAATTAAAGGGAAACATTCCAAAGACTAAATATAGGATAAAGAAATTTCTTTGCTGAAGAAATACATAATATGAATCTACTCTGAAAGTATCCAAGTAGATGAACAGTCCTGCCTCACATTAAAGCTGTCAGTACATGGAATATTCAGTTTCACGTGAATAAACAAAAACCACAGAAGTACTTGTCACAATGTTGGATTGTTTCAACTGTGAAGACTGATTGTTTCACACAAGTTGCTGTGCAAACTAAATTCTATCTCAAATTGTTTTTTTGCCCTTTAAATATCTTTAAGTGAATGGTTTAAGACAGGATGTACATTATAGGATAGTGGGAATGGTGTGTTACTGTAGAAGCCAGTGTGTCCCTGCTCACCCCTACCTGTGTGATCTTAAAAGTTCTTGATAATCTCACTGAGCTGCAGTTTCCTCATCTATTTAAAACAAACAAGCAAAAAGATAGAGAATGTTTGCTATTATGGTTATTATGCTCTCCAAAATCTACATTAAAGGCTCTTTTTATTTCATCTTAAGCAAACTGCATTTTTAAAATAATTTTGTTCCCTCGCTTCCATGTTAAAAAAAGAAAAAGAGTGTTACACATTGAATTTGATTTGTATATATTTTTAGCTGAGAAGCAAAGAAACTTGAAGTTATTTGGTATTATAGCCTTTTTTTAGAGTGAATATAAAATCTTGAAATATTAGAATGTTTTTGAAGTTAATATTAAAATTAGACTGAAACCTCCCCCAAAAGTGCCCAAGAAGCCAAAGGTCCCAGGTTAGGAGCCTTCAGGCAAAGTGGCTTTTCCTAGTTTGGGAATTCTTTTCTTGTTTCTAGACAAGGAGCAGGCACCCTTCTCATTTAACTGTAATCTCTCTTTGGTATGTGTTCTTTTTAAGTATATCTCTTCAGCTAGATTTCGAGGGAACACAAATTTATAGCTTTTCATTCTGAAGAATTTCCTCCAGGTGCTCAGAGTTGGCCTCAGGGGCACGTGAGCAAGTCCATAAGCAGAAGGAGTCGGCCTGGGAGCTGGGTAACAAGCCATGTAATTCATCCATGGAGGCTTCCTCATTTCCCCTTCCTGTCTCCAAGGAGTAGCAGTGGGGGCTGGGCAGCCATAAAGATGCTCCTATTGATTTTTTGCAATTCACATATAAAACCATACAAGTGTGAGCAAACCACATACCCCATCCCCCACCCCGCCCAATATCTAGTTTTTCTGAAAGTATATGTGCTAAGAGGAAAACTCCCAGACACAGCGAGCAGCAGAAGGGAACATAGCATCCTTAGGCAGCCACGAATCATGTTGGACACATCTTCTAGTCTGTTTATGTGTAAAATGGGGCTTCTTTTGTTGATACGTTTAATATTTGACTATAAGAAACCATCTCAATCATATCCATTGTCCAGTTTCTCAGATGCACAGTTGGAAAACCTTTCTATTGTTACTTCTTGTTAAAATCAACAATTCCTATTGTGGTGAAATGGACCTGTACCTATCAGCCTGAGAAGACTAGAGTTACTCTTCTGTCAAGGATACAGCCTTTGAAAAACTTCTGAGACAAAATATATTAGCCCTAAGGCAACTTCCCCTTCCTCTTTTATCCTTGAAAGCTGATGGATTATTTTAAGAAGCGGCCCAGGGGCACAGAAGCAGGCCTGCAGTTGAATAAGGAACCCTTCAATAAGAAAAGGGGGATGTGCTTATTATGACGTAGGAACTGAACATGGAATGTTTTTCCCTTTGTCTCTCTCCAGCTAAAAAGAAAGACAGCACAGTGCCCACCCCAGGCACTCTGAGCCCCGGCCCCATGCAGGGGCGGTCTGCTTATTTCCCACTGCCACCTCCGGTCCGTGGCCGTGCCTTTCATCCACCACGGGCACTGCTTCAGCCAAGGACAAGATCCATGCTGTTAATTGGTGTTCTTAGCAGAGGCGTTCCTTTCATTCCCTTTGTCTCCATCTCCGAGCCTGCTTTGTTTCTGCCTGGAATAACTCCAGCCCTCCCTCCCTCCCTCACTCCCTTCCTCTCCGCTCACTGTGATTACTCCCAGGCTTGACAGGCAGGGAAGAGTTCCTTACAGGAAGACTTAGGACAGGAAGGTGCGGGAGATTCTTAGAAAGCTGCCTTCTCCCGAGGCACTGGCAGCATGGGAGAGACAGCGTTCGAACACCGTGTGGGATACCTGGAGAACTCCAAAAGCAGTTCCTCCAACCCTCTTTTCTTTTTGTCTTTGGCCTTTATTGTTGTGGTGGTTTTAGTGTGTGATATCCCAAAAAAGTGGGGGACAGCCCTCAATAAATGACAAAATGGTGATATGAAAAACAAAATGCAGTGCCATTCAGTGCATGTGGGTGGGCAGGGGGAAGAGAGGGAGACAAGATGTCATAAAATCAAATTAGTTCAGGTCTTGGCGTTGCATCCCTTAATGCTTTGTGTGCTTGGGAGTAGACAGTACTTGCAGGGTGCATGCACATGGGGATGTTCTACCTCCTCCAGTCTGTGCTACTTTGCTTATTAGCTTTAGTTGAGCAGCATTTTGCTTTTGATGGGGGAGTTACTCAAATATAAAAGGAATTCCTAATTGGTTACAGCTTTCGTTTCTTTGTTTTTGAATTAAACAACCAGGGACTGTATAATATAATGTACATATATTGTGTAATATAATGCTTTGTGGTTTATTGGGGAGAAATAATCTTCTGGTTCCTCATTCTGCATAGCTGTAGCTCTTTCTAAGCTCATATTCCATCCCTTGAAACTCTGAAACTTTAGCTAACCTTCGCTGTAGACAGTGTAAAGTGGCCGGGAGTGGTGGCTCACGCCTGTAATCCCAATACTTTGGGAGGCCAAGGCGGGCAGATCACTTGAGATCAGGAGTTCAAGACCAGACTGGCCAACATGGTGAAAACCTGTCTCTACTAAAAATGCAAAAATATTAGCCAGGTGTGGTGGTGGGCACCTATAATTCCAGCTGCTCGGGAGGCTAAGGCAGGAGAATCACTCGAACCTGGGAGGCGGAGGTCACAGTGAGCCAAGATCGAGTCACTGCACTCCAGCCTGGGTGACATAGCGAGACTGTCTCATAAATAAATAAATAGAGATAGTACTTGGCAGGCTCATTGCAGAATACTCCAAAACCACGTTTTTTCCCCTTAATGCTGCATTAAAATGGATATGTTGTCGTGTGGCTCTGTGAAAACATGTATAAGTTAGCATGGTTTATAGTACATTTTCTTGAATGTAGGTAAAAAATGTTTCCATGCTAGCATTCTGAATCTGGTATACATTTTTTAAAATAATAACAAATGTATACATGAATGAAGAGAAATCATTCACCTCCTGAAATAAATCATGTAGTTTAAAACACTAATTGCACAATTTTTAAAACCATTTTGTCTGGGAGAGTCTTTCTGTGCCACCTGCTTCATTTAAAGACATGTTTCAACTTTTTAAAAAATCTGCATATAGCACCCTGCTCCCAACATCTTTGGTGTCCTCTTTAACAAAGCAGCCAAAGTGATTTCATTTTTTTCAACAAATAATAGGAAGATATTAACCAAAAATAAATATTCATTATGAAGAATACACTTCCATATGCCTTCTTCACATAAGATTAGATCTTTCATTTCTAACATTCCATGTTTAATGTCAAGAACTATTATGCCCATGGGTTTAACATTCATGTTTCTTAGCTGAGTTAGCGCCTCTGGAAGGCAGACTCAGATGGACAGAAGGATGTGTGAGCACCGTGGAACTGCTCGTTTCCCCCAAAATTAACTTTGTTTCCTTACATGATGGTTGTCTATTCAAGACAATAGTAAGCACTGTATTGCCTTGGGAATAACTTCCCATATAAAGAAATTAAGAATCAAGCACCCATTATTTTATAACAGGGAGAACTTCATTATCCCTCAGTCAGCAGTACACAAAATAATAGTCTCATACCCATGCTGAATTTGTTTGTTTGTTTGTTTAATAATCTTTCTTTGTATAAGTTATACGAATCTTGGGTAATTTTGTGAAAAGAACAGCTATTTGACTTTTTGGGAACACAGAGGATCAGAAACATCTGAAAACGCCAAACAACTAGAGGAGCATTCAGAAGTTCTTGCTTTCTGAGCGTTTAAACAGACCAGAGCCCAGAGTGCCGCAGCAGGCTGTTGCTCCTTGCCTGCCTGGCGGGGCCTGGGGGAATATGGGGTCACATGCTGCATCCTCGCCTCAGAGCCTCCATCAGAGCGGGGGTTGTCTCGCAGCAGGCTGAGACATGGCCTTATGCCTGTTGTTCTGTCATGCAGGGGAGGTGCAGGGAACCGGATCTCGCCTGACCTCTGCTGTCAGGCTGAAAAGAGGGCCCTGGAACAGTGCCACATTGGGGCTTGATGCGGGCAGTGGGGCCGCTCCCTGGCTGGAGAACTTTCCCCACGAGGACTGACGCGACATCACCTTTCTACTGTCCGCTACCCCCAGCCAGTGCTAAAGAGCCATGTGGATTGTGCGTTAGGAGGGGAGCGGAAAGTGCTGGGCATGGATGTCTTCAGCTGGCAGGATGTGTGTGTGTCTTTCTGGTTTCATTTATGTGGAATTTGTTTTTAAGTGTCTCTCTTTAACCCAGCAAGGCTATCTGCTTTTGTCCTTGTGTAAAAGTCAGGAATGAATCCAAGTCCCCTCCCAGTAATCACTGGTACGATAGTTCCTTAGGGATTTTTTTCCTTTTGTTATAGCTTATTTTGGTTACAGAAAAAGCATACTGTGCATCTTCCCAAAACATATATTTTAGGGGCTGGCTCACTTAGAAAGCAGTGAAAATGGCCCTATCATTTCAAGACAGCAATATGGCCTAGACATTCCCCTCAGTCAAGTCAGTATTTGTCCAGAGTAGAGAAAGATCACATTAAAAAGTAAGCCTCGGCCTACAGAGTTGGGTTAAAAAAGAAGAAAACTGTTTTATAACCTAGTGATTTTTTATGACATTGTGGTTTTTAACAATGTGTGGCCATCTGCCAGGTGAGCCATCAACCCGGGTCCGCCTGGTTCACCCTATCTCACCTCAGGAAGGAAATGGGAAATGAGGCAGGCAGAACAGACTGCTTCCGCAGCCGGCGGGATGAGGGCGCCCTCTCGGCCCCATCTCTGCTGGGAGGCAGTGCAGTGGGAAGCCGAGAAAGTCCCAGGGAGGCGGCTTCCGTTGGCACTGGCATGTTCTATTTGGTGAGATCAACGCGGCCAGCCTCTCTCTCTAGGACTTCTCACTCTGGGTGGTGATAAGGCCATTTTCTTTCAAGACATGACTCACTAAGACTAGCCCAACAGCCACCACTTGATTCCTACGTCGGCCTCTTGTTGCTCGGCTGCTGGTCACAAGGCAGAACAGCTATAGGCTCATCTTTTCCTGGCAGCCAGCAGCCTAGTGATCAACTGCCCACCAGCTGCAGACCATGTGTTTCTAAAGCATTCCTGAGCTCAGGCCAGCCAGGTCTTGCTTCGTTCAGGACACGTATAACTCAAGTCTCCAGCCTTGTTTTAATTCCTTACGTTGATCCACACTGGCACCTTTTTAGTGTTATCCACTATCAGTAATTAGACTCTTTCTTCATTTATTTTATTTCTGAGGTGTTTTACACTTTCACTTTGGCAATATGTGAGATCCTGTGCATCTGATTAACCAAGCAAAGGATCTTACCATCTGTTTTCATTTACATTTAATTTCTTCACGTTTCTTTATTGGCAATTTCAGTGGTGAAAATAAAAAGAAGGACCTTTAGAATGAAATGGTTTCCTGACCAGAAATGCTGATAGATTAGCATTCCCCTTCCAAGAATCAGCTTGAGAGGAAAAATGATGCTCAAAGTCTTGCATTTGTCTACATAGCTGCATTTTCCAATGCTTATGTAATGTTTTCAGTGTTTTCAGAAACGACGCTAAGAATAAGAGTGAAAGAGCCAGTGTGTACATGCGACTTCCGTTGGCTTGTTCTGTTTGGTGAGATCGACGCGACCGGCCTCATATCTCTAGGACTTCTCACTCTGAGTAGTGATGAGGCTATTCTCTTTTCCTGACATGACTCAGGAAGACTAGCCCAAAATGGGGAGAACTGCTGTGTGTTCTCGTTTTCAGAATTCACAAAGAAGAGCAGTTGTTTTTCACTGGGTTGGTTTTAATTGATGCCAGGGATTACGTTGCGTTCTGGCGTTCAGGGTCACCTGGAGGTGTCTGCTGGTGAAAGCTTCCCACTGAATTTGTGGGAGAAGGCTGCTCAGAGAACAGTGGAAGGGTTGGTCATTTATGTGCATTTTCTCAGGCAGCAAAGACCATGTGTTCTTCATTACAGCGTGAGCCGTGGCAGTGCTGTGTTAGGCCTCTGGTCGAATCTTGGGATCATTTAAGAAAAAAAAAAAGCTGGGGAATTTAACTTTCTCCTTCATGTTTTCTGTGTTCGATTCATATTTGAAAGCAAAGACAGAGTTCATATTTTTGCATTTAGGACCCACTGTGCAGTATGTAGAATTTGGTTTTAATAGTCTTTTGTCACATTTTCAGTCATTACCATCCCCCAAACTCACGCTCACTGCCTCTCTGGCTCTTGTAAAGATTTCCCATGCTGACATGACAGCATAACAAACAGTTGCAGCCCAGAATAAAGCTCTGAAACCCAGGTATGTGCAGAGAAGCAGAGAACCCCTGGGGACACAGTGTCCATTCTAAATCTGGTGTTTCAACGCCTGATGAATCTTTCTTTTCCAGAGGAACAAATTAAGACTCACTAGTACTCACAGACATACGATACACGAAACACATGTAAGAGCATGGTATCTGGAATGAACACATAGAAGTCAGCCAAGAAACCTTTCCAGATACTTACTCACAAATAGAATATAGATTTACGTTTGGAGAAATATTTTTAAAATACTTGTATATTCTGAACCCCCAAAAGAGTAACAGTATCACTGGGCAAGTCAGGTGCTTAAGATTGCCCAAGTAATACTCCAGCTTTGTCTCATCATCATCATTTTAAATTAATATGCATTGCCCAGGGGATGGTTATAATCACCATGTAAGATGAAGAGAAGATGCAGTCCCTGGAAGTTGCATCCAGAGGAATAACTTACAGATTAACTCAGTTTTTATGTGATCTGCAAGAGAATTTCAGTGCACTGTGGTCTTTTCTTTATTTAAAAAAAAAAAAAGAAAAAAAAAAAAAAACTGCTACCTTGATTCCAAAAGCATGGAATTAAAATCCAGTTGGAAAGTGTGGAGATGACAATCATTTACTCAGAAATTTTGCTCTAGAACGTTTGAAGCAACACAGTCAACAGTCATAAGCTAAGAATTTGGTTATTCTTTCTAAGTAATTTATAGATCTGATTTTCACATTTGCCTTACAACCTCCCTTGTATGGTAGAAGAACTTCCTGAATAAAAATGTGATTTACTGCATCAAATTCTTGACAAGACAGAAGTTTGATTAATTGCTATAGGTCAGTTATACCTGATTACACCCTGACTGCCCTCTCTTCAAATAGTCTGATGGAGTTATTTGCAGACATTAGAAGCAGTTGCTGCAAAGTGTCTTTGAATTAGCTTTCATCAGCACATAGCAGTAACGACTAAGTGAACATTTCTTTAAGTCCTCACAACTAGAATTTTAAACTAGCCCTTTGCTTCAAGAACTTGCCTCTGAGTTGTGCTTTATCCTGGTTAGAGTTTTTATAAAGACATTGTTCATTTGACAGATATTTTTGAACACCTACAATGGACAGTAAGATGGGAATATCTGTCTTTAACATAAACTAGCTAAAATCCTTTGGGGGAGACAGCATGGAGAATGTGAAATGCAAGACAGATGGTCGCCGGAACTCTCCCGCTGTTGAGCAGGGCATTGTGCAGTGGCTCTGTCTGATCAGAAACAACCCTGGTTGTCATCAGCGGCCCCACATGTGTGCATGTTTGGCTGACGTTATGTGGCATGAGGGCTGCCAGTCATAGCAGAGGCATGGTGACCTTGTGGGGCCTGTGACCCTGGCTGTCCAAGGAGGCCCGGCCTTCACAGCCCCAGCTCTTCTTCCCACTCTGGGCCTGGGGCGCTTGTCCTTAGATTCGTCATCTCACCACTCTGCTTCATCCTGCTTTCTTCCTCAGCCTTTTGCAGCTTTTTTCCTACACATCAATGTGAGTATTGCCTCATATTGTGTTAGTCTATAAGTTTACAAAGACCTTTTTCATACCTTTCCCCTCAGCAGCCTGGTAAGGCTAGAGGAATCACTGTCATTTTACACATCAGGAAACAAGCAAAAAGGGGGTGATTAACTCATAAGAACCCACACCCGGCAGGTGACAGGCGTGTTAGTGGAACCCCGGCCCCCTGGCCTTGAGTGTCCACTCATCTGCAAAGACCATACCAATCAAATACCTACTGAAACCTCCATGTGCCAGGCAGACTTTAAACTCCAGATAAACAGCACACGCAAAAGCAGCAAAAGCCACTTCTGGTGCTTACATGCTGGTGAGACTGAGAAACAGAAGACATGCAGAGATTTGGGTGAAACCTTTTCACAGGCTGGAGTTTTCAGTTCAGCTTACTACTCTACTCAGCAATGCAGTTGTTACTCTGGAACACTCAGAAGTCTTTAAGACTTTTTTTTACCATTGTGAAAATAAAGGGAGGGTTAAAGTGAAACATGATCCTCCTTGGTCTGCGACCAGCAGGATATGGTCCTTTTCCCTCCTTTAAAAAAAAAAAAAAATTAAGGCTTTTATTAATCACAGATGTCCCAAATTTACAGACTGGGCCTAGAAAGCAGCCTCTCTCCTCCCGGCAGTCCCCGCGTTTTATGTGTTCACATGGTGAAGCTCTCCCCTGCGTGGGGCTGAATGTCAGAACTTCTGCTTTCCCTTCTTTCTTTACCTCTTTTTCTTTTTTTATTTAAAAAGAAATCTAGCATGGACTTTTTTTGAACTCCTATTTCAGCAAGGAAGCCATCTACATAAGGATTTTTTCCCTCCTCAAAATAAGAAGGGATGAACTTGAGTTGACTTTCTCTTCTTGGTGCTTCAAGCACATGACAGATGGCTTTCTCATGTGCACAGCTGAACATCTTTTTAAGTGACTGCGATGTGCTGATAGTATCTTCTTGTGCTCAAGTTTACTTTGTTCTGTTTTAAAAATAGAAATAGAAGTAATTCATCTAGATTGCTTCATTCATCCTTCATATTAAAAGTGATTTTTAGTACATCCTACACACCATGTTAGGCCTGCAGTTACAAATCTAATTGCGATGAAACCTAATTCTCGTTTTCTGGGTACTCACAGCTGATGTAAATACAGTGTAGTGAGTTCTGTGCTATCATGGAGTCCTTTATGCCTCAGCCATCCTACATTTATAAACAGCACTTAACAGTGTATAAAGCTTGTTTGTTCCCTTTATTTCATTTAATCCAGTTACAGCCCTATGAGATGTGGAAACTCACATGCCAGAATGTTTGCTGTGGAGTGGGAGTGCCAGGTTCACTCAGGCCCTTTGATGAGTCCAGCTTTCTTTCTGACATCCCCTATGGATCATCCATCTGGGCCTTGGATCAGTGGGTTTCCCCAGGCTGAAAAGGGGGAAGCACATTCCCAAACCAGACCTAGTGGGAACTGAAGGCCTTCTTGTTGATAGGAAAGCTCGCGATGGGGTGAAAAAGCAGGACTGAGAGTTGACTTTTTTTCTTTCAAGATGGTGAGTTGAGGGAAAGGCAAGAGATGAATAACTATTTCTTTGCATAATAGATGGGTCTTTTTTTTTTTTTTTTTTTTTTTTGAGACAGGGTCTCACTCTGTCACCCAGACTGGAGTGTGTGGTACAATCCTGGCTCACTGCAACCTCTGCCTCCTGGGTTCAAGTGATTCTCCTGCCTCAGCTTCCTGAGTAGCTGGGACTACAGGCGTGTGCCACCATCCCAACTAATTTTTGTAATTTTAGTAGAAACGGGGTTTCATCATGTTGGCCAGGCTGGTCTCGAACTCCTGACCTCAAGTGATCCACCTGCATCGGCCTCCCAAAGTGCTGGGATTACAGGCATGAGCCACCACGCCCAGCCCAGATTGATCTTTCATGGTATTTCTCAGGTCAGTTCTGTCCTAGGTCAGTTCTGTAAAGCCCCCGCCCCCACACTGCTTTACATGACAGGCAGTGTTCACATGCACTTAGTCTGGACTCTGCCTTCTGAAAAAGCAAAGCAGCACACGTGAGAGATGAGTTGCTGGAAGGGTTGCCTTATTTACTTTGAATTACCATCTTTGAATAAATAATTCACAAACTCATGAACTTGACAAAAATTAGTTGTTACTTATGTTCACTTCAAAACTGATCAGGATATACCAGTAACTCAGGACATCACCATTCATAGTGGTTGACTTATCAGTCAGTATGCATAGGCTGAGAAATAATAGCTTGCAGCTGGTTTGTTGGCTCACTGATAGTCATTTATTCAGTGTATACTCATTAAGCTCCAGGTGTATGCCAGGCTGCCTGCTGGCACCTGGGTATGTAGTTGGAAACAAGCAGACATGGTGCCCTGGAATCTAAGATCATGGTTGGCTTCCTGCCTTCACAGTTGCCCAGCTAGGAAAATGTGATCATGAACCGATTACACGGGGCTCTGACCACAGGGCTCTCCTCCTGAGGGCTGCTCTTGTTATGAGTTTGAGCCATCCACAATCAAATCCTGAGCTAGAAAGTAAGGACACAGTGCCAAAAGGATAGGAGCATGCCTGCACAGTGCGGGCGTCTGGGCAGAGGGCCTCATGCTCCTGTGTTCGCAGCCATCAGGACCTCTTCTGGGGAAAGGCGACTGTGTGCACAAAAGTAATTTAAGATCTTCCCACGGAGACTTCAGAATTCTAGAGCTCTGTGTTTATGGTGTGGTATGTCCTTATACTGTGCCCAGTAACTTTGGAGACCTTAATTCTACTCAAGATACCATTAGGACATGGGATTTAATTCAAAATTTGCAACAGAATAGCTGATTTACTGGGCAAAGTCTATATTCTTTAGATAGCTAAAAATAATAGATACTTTATTTCATTCTGTTAATGATGGTATTAAGTTTAAAGACTTTTAAAGCTTTTTTAACTCCTAATGTGAACATTGTATCACAACCCAGCAAAGAGCATAGATGTGCACTGTTACATTCCATTGATTTAGGCCAAAGGCGTTTCTATGGTGAAAAGGAAAAAAAAGAGTGCCCCCCACCCCCACAAGAGTCAAATAGCTTGAAGAATTGAGCATTCTTGTTAAAAACAAAGAAAAAGAGAAGAGGTCATAATTGTCCCTCTACATTTGCACACTTCTGAAACAAAATTTTTCTCAAGCTTTTTTTTAAATTTCACAAAATTTTTATTATAGTTTATGACCGCTTCTAGCATTTTTCTAAGTCATAAATATTCTAGCAAAATGAAAGAATGTCACTTCCGTCATTTGGTAAGTAGGAACTCGGGAGAAGAACTGCTTCTTCTCGTCAATGGCAGTGTCACACAGTCCTTTGCATTTCATCTGTGGCACCAGTGAGCTCCCACCTTGGGCAGCCCTGACCCCCACCTGGTTCTAGGAGGGACCATTTAGGCCATAGCCACATTTTTAATGCTTAACCTGCCAGGTAAGCAGGAAATCTCTTTCGAACCAGCTTCCCAAAGTGCACAGAATCAAATCCCTTGCAGCTGAGCCCACAGAGAGAGAGAAGCTGGGGAATGACGTATTTAATTTCCTTTTCTTTTTGAACCATTTTTACAACTAGCTCCTTTCCCACGCAAGGCTAAGTGCCCTGGGAATCATCCTTGTAACGCCAGCTGGGTGCCACAAAGCATTATTAATTGACTGTGGTTCCTTCTCTCATGCGTGCAGGGGCCGCTGGATCTGCTGAACAGTAGGGAGGTCTGTGTGCTTCAGGGCTGCCCTGCGTCCCTGCCTGCCCTGCACGCTCTTTTCCGAGAGCACACCTGCTTCTGTGTAGCCCTGCAAGTCTGGGTGGACAGAGGGACCAGGTCAGAATACTTCGTAGGTATCACTTAGACTTCATACCACTCCTATATAGGCCAACTCCCACCAAATTCTAACTTACAGACCCAAAAATGTCTGAGGTTGATTTATTGACTGAGGTCCTACTAGTTGTGATGTATAAGTGTTCTGTTTATGAATGTTAAGACTTGCACTTGATTTCATTTTACTAAAATAAGTGGGCCTGGGTCTTTTTTTTTTTTTTCCTTTTCTTTTCTTGGCCTCCATCAGTTTATCCAAGGCACAGCGGAGCTCCTTGGTGACACTTTGCCACATCTCAGGCATCCGGGGTGTCTCCCGACCTCCCCACGGGCCGCAATCATAGTTCCTTGTCTTGTGCAGTTGTCAATCTATGTCAAAGAAAAGACTGTCCTTAAAATAAGAGCTGTGGATCAGCTTGCTGTTTCTTTAGGCTGTTGATTTCTGATGTTTCCATGTAATACTTGTGTGCCTACTGTGTGCCAGGCACTGTGCAGAGCCCTGGAAGTACCTCAGGTCCCAGACAGATGAGGCCCCTGCCTTTCTGGAGCTTATATTCATTCTCCTGACCCAGTTCCTGGGTTACCTGTGCCAACCTCCCTCAAAGGCCAGCTTCAGTGCCATCCCTTCAGGGATCCTTCCATGCTTCCTCCTCCTGTTGCCCCTTCTTCTCAACCCTAACAAGGTTTGTACCTCACCTATAGTACAGGATAATTTTGTGATCCAAAAACCATTGTGTAGTGAGTCACATGGGTGAAGAAACTAGGTGTCCCTTATCTCTCTGTGCAGTGGGAAATCTGGGGCTTGGCTCCAAGTCACAGCACAGTAAGTGACTTTGAAGTCTGCCACCTGCTGTGGGCAGTGCAGGGTTCTGCTAGCAGTTGGTGCTTTAAAAAATATTCATTGAATAAATTGTCATGTGACATATAGATTATCCAAACCCTCCCTTTCTCTTTGTCCTTCCTGAGGCTAGGGACTGTGTCTACCTCATTTGCATTTTATCTGAAGTCAGCACCTGAGAAAGTCCTTGGGAATGGATTTCATTCTTTTCTACCTCTTCCAGACCGCACCAAAGGAAAGTGAGACTGATATGGAAATATTTTAGTAACTCTTGTTTAAAAATAGAGTAAATATATGAGAAAATATATATACGTATATGTACACAAACATAATACAGACACCCATACAGAGGGGAAAGGGTTATCATTCTTTAACAGATATGAGTGGGTTCTGAACCAGAGTTTGCCTCTGAGAAAAATCTAGATTTTGAAGAATGAGTGATCCTGCCTAAAACACATCATCTGTTTCTGGAAGATTATACCCTTCACTAATCTGTGTCTTGGGCGAAGGAAGGAACGGGACAGCAGTGAGACAGGCATGTGCTATCTAGTCCCAGCGTCAGGAGCACTTGGTGGGAAACCGCTGGCGACTCTGCTCCTGTAATCACAGGGTTCACCTGCAGCAGGGAAGGGCGTCCAGAGCCAGAGAGGCAGTGCAGCCCCTACAGGTATTTGCACAAAGGAGTAGCTTTCAAGATTAGTTTCAATATATCCATGAGACTTCAGAAGACTTGAGAAGATAGCAAGCACAGGAATGATCGCCATCGTCACCGTTCTGCTTTCTAAAGTGGGGCACTTCATTCCATGCCACCGTGGTGGAGCCCCTGAGCCAAGAGCTCAGGAATGGGCCTGGCAGCCTGCACGCTCACTGGTTTGCGAGTTGTACAGTAGACGTCACGCAAGTCCATGGATTGGCTGAGTGTCTCCTGTCACCCAAATTTCAGATTTTTTAATACAAAAATTAGCTGAGTATAGTGGCAGGCGTCTGTAGTTCCAGCTAGTTGGGAGACTGAGACAGGAGAATCTCTTGAACCCGGGAGGCGGAGAGTGCAGTAAACTGAAATTGTGCCACAGCACTCCAGCCTGGGTGACAGAGCGAGACTCCGTTTGAAAAACAAAAGAAAACAAAAAATTTGTTGTTGTTTTTTTTTTTTACTTTTTTCTCTTGAAATGTCATCCACTCCAGATTGACTATATTTAATTTTTGAGATCCGATGAGAAGCTGACTTGGATATATTTTCTATAGAGCATTTTGGTTATTTGAGGAAGGCTTCTCCTCCTCACACATTTCTTTCTTTCTTTTTTTTTTGAGACAGTCTCGCTCTGTCACCCAGGCTGGAGTGCAGTGGTGTGATCTCAGCTCACTGCAAGCTCCACCTCCTGCGTTCACGCCATTCTCCTGCCTCAGCCTCCCCAGCAGCTGGGACTACAGGTGCACACCACCACGCCCGGCTAATTTTTTGTATTTTTAGTAGAGACAGGATTTCATCCGTAGATGGTCTCGATCTCCTGACCTCATGATCCGCCCGCCTAGGCCTCCCAAAGTGCTGGGATTACAGGTGTGAGCCACCGCGCCTGGCCCCTCACATTTCTTTTTAAAATGTGGTGGCGTTTTTGTTCATTGTTGTTTTGTTCATTGTTGCTTCGGCATATGAGGTAAGTTTGTCAAGGCTGGGAGCAAAGTCCCCAGGTATCGCCGTGGCCTGGCCGTGAACAGGAAAGAGGCTGCTGCTGGTCAGAGTCTCACCAAGACAAATCACTGTCATTTTATCCATAATAATTACAGAATTCTGCTTTTGTTCACTGGTAGTGAATCAAACTAATGCACTTCTTCGACACGATTAGCTTACAGTAAGCATTTCAGTTGGCATAGCTAAAACTTCTCAAAATTTCCTTTCAATTCATTCTTCTTTCTTGACTTTTGTCAAGAAAATGGGTGAAATGATTTTAAAATTCTGTCCTCCAGTGTCCACAGTACCAGTGTCCACAGTATTTTATGGGATGAATGACAATGTAAATCTGGCTGGTAACGATGCTGGTCTTCAGGATTGGTGACATGGATGATTTTGGAGGGGACAGTGCATCTTGAGAATGATCATCTCTAGCAGAACTCACGTTTGCTACACAGTTGAGAAGAGAGTGGGTGTAAAGCATCAACCCCTCTCATCTCACACCCGGTAGGCAAAGCCTGCAGGTGAGGCGTCCCAGCCCACTGGCTTCCCTGCAGCCTGCGGGCTAATGGCATGGTCTCCCCACCTGAGGGTAAGTGACACGCCCTCTCCTTCTCCCTGGCAGACTCGCTCTCCGTCTCCAGCAATGATGCCAGTCCACCCGCATCTGTGGCTTCCCTCCAGCCCCACATGATCGGGGCCCAGAGCTCGCCGGGCCCCAAGCGGCCGGGCAACACCCTGCGCAAGTGGCTCACCAGCCCCGTGCGGCGGCTCAGCAGCGGCAAGGCCGACGGGCACGTGAAGAAGCTGGCGCACAAGCACAAGAAGAGCCGCGAGGTCCGCAAGAGCGCCGATGCCGGCTCGCAGAAGGACTCCGACGACAGTGCGGCCACCCCGCAGGACGAGACGGTCGAGGAGGTGAGGCTCTGGCCGCTGGATAGGGCCCACGTGGCAGGGCCCACTGGGCTTTTGCTGCAGGAATAGTTGCTTATCTTATGAATAAACTGGTTTGGTCTTGTTTTCCGCACTAACTCAGAAATTACCATTCAAGTCTCTGCTTAACCAGCTGAGATTTAGTGGGGACACCTTGAAAGACAATTGAACTGGCTGTTCCCCAATAAGCACGATCAGGATCACATGTGGCTTCTGATAAAAAAAAAAAAAAAAAAAAAAAAAAAAAAAGACCACCATGTGCCCCAGGCCCAGTCCGCCCCCAGGCCTGGGCCTGGAGGGAGCCCAGACTGTGGCTTCTGGACCCTCTCCTCCCCACTCCACCGTGAGGCAAAGCCAGAGGCTCTGTGTAGTCTGCAGAGGATTTGGGCAGTATCTGAGCTGACCACGGTGGCAGCACTTTGCAGAGAAAACTCAGATTGGAAACTTGGAAGGGCTTGTGGAGTTTTTGCATTTTCTAATTGTTTTTCTCCAATATTTATTAGACTTACAGCTTGTCTTGAGTAGAAAATAACCAGTTAA
The DNA here is from genome assembly GCF_007565055.1 of Rhinopithecus roxellana. NCBI lineage: Eukaryota > Metazoa > Chordata > Mammalia > Primates > Cercopithecidae > Rhinopithecus > Rhinopithecus roxellana. The sequence goes on from NC_044551.1 coordinate 96,439,911, forward strand.
TTTACTTTGTTGGCCCAGTAATAAACATTGGGTTATTCCCATGTCACCAAAGATAAGTGCATATGGGTCAGCCAGGGATTTTTTTATGTCCTATTGACAAGGGTGGGTGGGGGGGAGAGCTTTAAATTATATTGCAAGAAACAGAATTCCTTCATGATGCTGGAAACAAGAGTTCCTTCATGATGCTGGAGATGGCCTTCAGCACTGGCGGTGTCAGTGAGGGGCCCTCAGAGTGTTTAACTTGGATTGACCCCGACTCAAGTCCCACACAGGTTCAAAAAAGAAAAGGCGGAGAATGGGGATGAGATTTGTGTTATTTGATTTATTTGGCAGGTAGCTGTTTTCTGCTGGTTTTTTTTTTTTTTTTCCTGGGCATATTTTTGCCATGAGATTTTGTTGCAGTGTGCGGGTTGGGATGTACTATGTATCTGCTTAATAAACCTCTGTCCTCTTAGGAAAACTAAAACTGAAATTTGTTTCTAAAAGTGAGAATAGAGGAAAAGGATACTTAAATCCAGTGCTTAAAATGCATCTTGGATTATATTTTTTTATGCCCTTATTATTTCAGTGAATTTTTCTATATAGCAAGATACCCAAAGTAAAATCAGCTAGACCAAAGGAGCTAAACAACATGAGGGCTGTAGCTCAAATTTTTTTTTTTTTTTTTTTTTTTTTTGAGAGGGAGTCTCGGGCTGGAGTGCAGTGGCCGGATCTTAGCTCACTGCAAGCTCCGCCTCCCGGGTTTACACCATTCTCCTGCCTCAGCCTCCGGAGTAGCTGCGACTACAGGCGCCAGCCACCTCGCCCGGCTAGCTTTTTGTATTTTTTAGTAGAGACGGGGTTTCACCGTGTTAGCCAGGATGGTCTCGAACTCCTGACTTCATGATCCACCCGTCTCGGCCTCCCAAAGTGCTGGGATTACAGGCTTGAGCCACTGTGCCCGGCCTGTAGCTCAAATTTTTGCACCTTTTTTTAAAACTGGCTTCTCAAAGATGAGATGTGTTCAGAGCCTAACAGATCACATGGGCAGTCCCTTTATACGACACTTTCAGTGGCCCTTCTGTCATCCAAGTTGACAAGCAAGGCATTTGGGTTGCAGGAAGAGAGGAAAAGTTTCCATCAAAGTCATTTATTCCTGATTTCTGCCATCCCAGTCTCTGTCCCCACCTTGCTTCTCCAAGTAACCCTTGGTCCATGTTTGTGAATTGGCCTGGAATATAATGAGCAAATCTTGATTGGATTTCAGAGAGGCCGGAACGAGGGCCTGAGCAGCGGTACTCTCTCCAAATCCTCCTCCTCGGGGATGCAGAGCTGTGGAGAAGAGGAAGGCGAAGAGGGGGCCGATGCCGTGCCCCTGCCGCCACCCATGGCCATCCAGCAGCACAGCCTCCTCCAGCCGGACTCACAGGATGACAAGGTAAAGGGGAACGAGGGCTGGGGGATCCATCCCTGCCGTGCCAGGGCAGGGCACACTCAGTGGCTGCTCCACACCAGCCTCATTTCAGGAGACAGGAGGCCCCAAGGTGTGGAAAAGGGCAATGCAGTGCTCTTTCAGGCAGTGTCAACCTGGTTGTACCCCAAAAATAGGAGTAACAAAGCCATTTAGAATAGCAGTAGGCCAGAGGGTGCAGTTTTTCCTACACATGTGACTCAATGCATTTTTAATGATGCTTCAGTAATTGCTGCTTTTAAAGTTTCCTAATGTATTGACTAGAATCCCTGAGAGAACAATCAGAGATACCCCATGCAGGTCTGCCTGAAGGCATCACTAAATGAGGAGTTGGCCGTCTCCCCTCTGTGAGGTTTTTGCATGCAAGTTTCTGGTTTAAGATGAGGTTGCATCACTGTCCAGTTGCTTTTTCCAACATGCCAGACATGAGTTTGTAGGATCCCTACACTAGAGTGCAGGCATAGTTGTCAAAGTGTGGGAATCAGTTGAAACCTCTTTGGCTGCTACGCTGGGGCTTTAAGCCACGAAAGTCATTTGTTTTCTTGAGTTCTCACATAATCTAAAATTATTTTGTCAACCCAGTTGTAGAGCCCTAAAAAATAAAATAGCAGAAAGGAAACCTGCTCAATGTAGCTTGCACATCCTTTAGCATTCTGGCCCCATTGTGCCCCTCAAAATTGTCAGGTGTTGAAAATCATGCTATGAAGTCATTACTGGTGATGGTTTTTTTTGGCAGTAACTGAGTTTTCTGAATAAAACAGATAACATTATCAACATTTTTTCCCCATGTTTCCCTTTTTCCTTCCCCGACTCGCTTGTCAGTACTTGCACAGTCACTTGCGGATTAATCGCCCTCTATTTTACGACCTGGGATTGGCCTCAGCCAGTGCTTGGCAGCTGTGAGGCCAAGTCAAATCATGCATTCCTCTTAACCCAGGGCAGACCTGTCCACCGCCCCTTGTTGGTGGAAAGCTACTCCCTCCCTTTTTAACACGAGGCTCACACACTGTAAGGGTGCCGTGGGGCCTGCAACGATGGCTGCAGGACTGAGCACAGGTTGGAGTCCTGGAGTTTTGTGTGCATCTGAGGTTCAGGTTCCCGCCGTGTGTGGGGGAGAAGGAACAGGGAGCCTGAGGTGAGAGGACCATGGCCCCCCACCCCACCCAGTGCACGGGATACCTGGCTAGGACATGGGGCTGTGTGGTTTCTGTGACATTTCCAAAGCTATTTTGTAATATGCTAAGCCATGCATTTTTGAAAGCAGAAAACTGGCATTTCTTAAATATGGGTGGTTATCCAAACACTGAGGGGCTGGACCTTGTTGACTTATTCACCCAATAAGGGTGCATTTTTCTCCATTTAAAGAGTGACCTGCACTGTATTCTTCCATTTGCTAGAATCATTTATTGGTTACTATGTTACCTCGTTGAGTATTATCAGTAGCAGTTCCTCATTTACAAAAATCTGTAGTGATTTTCCCACACAGTATATAATCTTGTGACTAATTTTTTGTTTTGTTCTGTTTTCTCTTTGTGTAAACTTTCACTGCAGCATTATGTTGATTTGTGTTCCATGTCTGTTTTGGCTCAATTTCCTTACCTTTCTGTCTGAATTTTTTTCTTTGTTTTCTTCACCCCATATTCCAAATGTCATTAGACCAAACCAACATTTGTTTTGCAAAGTGCATATTTTGACCCACACGTGTAAAAGCCTTGTTGTGAGTGTATGAGCCTGTATCTGTCTGCTGTGAGACACGCATGGCCAGGACAGCCTGCTGTGGGTCGCATGCCTCGCCGCTGTCCTTAATATGAAGCAAGGTTCATATTACGCCCCTTCTAGTTCCCAGTTAATTAACGGCTCAAGTAATCTGCAAACACATCGTGTTTGCTAATTACTGAAACTCGAACTTAGTAGTCCCTCCCCCAGATTTCCTGTCAACCCCTTTATGCCCTCGATTCTAGCCATAAGTGGCATCTGATAGCTTGTGAGGCCTCAGCTCTTCTGTACTCTGCACTAATCATGGGGAAGTGGATGGCACAGAAAATGGTGAGCTCGTCCCCCTCCTTCCCTGTCTGGTCACCGCACCCCACTCCTTTCCTCTTCCTCGTTTCTTTTTTTCTTAATCCCATAAACACAGTAAAGCCATTTTTAGTATCCTGTTTTGTTTCCTGATTATTCCAGGGTTCTCTCACTAGACCTAAGCCTCTCATTCTGCTGTAGGTCAGATTCTCTATTCCTTCTCCCTAGCCTAGAACCTTGCCAGCAGTTGCGAAAGTTACAGTTAGAACGTTCCCTTGCCCAGTCACCTCTTTGAAAAAAACACTACAATGTTACATGACTGCGATTAAAATCAGACACTGTCTGCTTTCCACATGTATCTCAGACAGGTTTTATTTAATGTTTCTTGTCAGAATATTGTAAATTCAAAAGGATGACTTTAAATAAATGCAAACAAAGACAAACTTGTGGTCTTTTTGTCTGTAATTACTTTAAAAAGAGATGGAGCTTGCAGGGAAATTTACTGTCTGACCAGTTACTAATGTGAGCCTTTCCCCCACCCCGCCTTTTCTTAATTTCTTCCATAGGCCTCTTCTCGGTTATTAGTCCGCCCCACCAGCTCCGAAACACCAAGTGCAGCCGAGCTCGTCAGCGCAATTGAGGAACTCGTGAAAAGCAAGATGGTGAGGCCTCCCAGACAAAGTCTGACTTTTGGAAGCTGCTCTGTGTTGCTACTTGCAAATGGATTTGCCCTTGTCCTTGTATTTCTCTGGGCTGCAGAATGTGGCTGTGGCTTATTGCACATCTCAGGAGTCCCCATGACCACCCTCGGGTTCACTGATTTGAAGGACTCAGAGAACTCAGGAAAGCCAGTATTCCCACATTTGCAGTATATTCCCATGAAAGGGCACAGATCAAAATAGGCAAGGGAAGAGCTGCATAGGTCAGGTCTCAGGGAGTGCCAGGTTCAAGCTGCCAACTGTGCTCTCCCAGTGGAATCGGGCAGACGGAGGATTGCCAACCACAGCAGCTAACCCGAGCCTTGGTGTTGAGTGTCTGCTTGGGTTCAGACACGCATGGCTGACTGCTCTGTGTGGCTGACCTGAGTAGTCTCCTGCCCCTCCAAAGATCAAGACACTGTCACGTTGCTAGCATAGACTATTTGCCTTGGTCCCAGGCCCCCACATAAACAGACATTCTCACTAAGCAGAACATTCCAAGGACTTACAAGTTCCCTCATAGAAGCTGGGGGCAAACCTCAGTGCACATACCCTGCCTGCAGTCACTGCAAATGTGGTCAGCTCCAGTCTGTCTGAAGATGTACCAGGGTCAGTGGTACCCACAATTAGACTCTCAGTTTTGTTTTGCAACCCCTGAGACTTTTCATTTGGGTTTACAATGTGTACGAGAGAAGGGTTTGCATTATTATATAAAGGCTTTATTTTCTCAGTGATTTCTTTGTTGCCAGTTGGCCAATGTGGGTTCATTTGATAAAGGCCCCAAAGTAAATGTTGGTTCTTTGAAGTAAGACAGGCATGTTTTGCTTCTAACTGATTCAAATCAATTAATTTCTGTTTTTGTAGTTTTCCTAACTGGGAAGTGGGAAAACCACCAATGGTAACAACTTTTTAGACTGGTATCCTACTATCCCTATAAAGACAACATCTTTTAAAAGCAACTCCTCCCAAAGTAAAAGCCCTCGGTCTGTCTCAGCAATCCATTCTCCAGAGGTAACCACTGCGAAGAGTTCGATACGTTTCCCTCCAGACGTTTTCCGTGCTGGTGCAAGCATATATATGTGCATGCATTTTCTTTCCAGATGGGTTCGTTCCATTTTTAAGATTCTAATGATTAACACATCTTGAGGATCTTCTCACATCAGTCCATACAGATTACCTCTTTCCTTTATTTAATAACTGTATAGTATTCCTTTACATGAATTCTATGATAATAATACCACTGAGAGCTTATTCTAAGCCAGGCACTGTTCTAAGTGCTGAGCGTGTATTAATTTATAAACTTCCCACAACAATCCTATAAGGTTTTTATGCATTATTGTTATCCCATTTTACAGATAAGGAAATTGAGGCACACAGAACAATAAAAAACTTGACTAGCCACTAAGGGTCAGAGACATGATTATGCTATAATTTATTTAAATATATTCCTAATATTTATTTGTTTCCCATATTTCTCTAAATATCCATTACATGTTTGTGATTGTATTTGTAAGGTGAATTTGCAGCACTGGAATTGCTGAATCAGAGTATACTTCTTTAAAGTTAGAAGTTTCTCTTCCTGCATTTAAATGCGTTAACTAGGTACCAAATATATCATTCCCATTTCTTCTTTCATCCACAGACAGCCTCTCATGAAACTGGTTGACTGAGTCAAATGGGAATTATATTAAAGAAAAATTGGGACTGACTTGCCACCCTGCCCTAGCTAGAAATGTCTCCCCAGGTAATCGTGTGGTGTTCTGGAAAAGACCCAGTGAGCTTTGAAGCTGGACAGGAAGCTTGCTAGGGCATGGTGGGTAACTCACAAATTCGGACTCCACCGGTAAAGATTTTGGAATCAGGCTGGGTATGGTGGTTCATGCCTGTAATCTTAGCACTTGGGGAGGCCAAGGCAAGCGATTGCTTGAGCCCAGGAGTTCGAGACCAGCCTGGGAAACACAGCGAGACCGCATCTCTACAAAAAAATGCAGAAATCAGCTGGGTGTGGTAGCATGCACCTGTAGTCCCAGCTATCGGGAGGCTGAGGTAGAAGGAGCACCTGAGCCCAGGAGGTTAAGACTGCAGTGAGCTGAGATTGTACCACTGCACTCCAGCCTGAGTGACAGAGTGAGACCCTATCTCAGAAAAATAAAAAGAAAGGAGCTTGGAACCATGCCAGTATGGAATGAGTTCAGCTACATCCTTGGTACCTCTTTAAAAGACAAGTTGATAAAACTATCTAAATGAAGGGTGCTTAAATTGTATCCAGTGAGTTTTTAAGCATTCTTAAACTTTTTTTAAAAAGCCATTTATACACATCAGTTAAATGACCATTAAAATCATTCTTACCAAATAGCTGAAATGGCTTCCCAGGGAATGCTGTGAGGCAGATCTGGCCACAGAGCTGCAGGTGTTTAAATTGTATTGCATTTTATATGGTCTGTGATTCATTTGTAATTAATCCACGTGGCCTTCCAAATGGAGAGGTGGTCTGTGGCATGGTCAATTTTGACTCTGACTAGCTTAATCTCCTTTTTCAGTTCTAAGGAATTAAACTTTCTCAGTTTACTCAGTGAAACTGAGTTATTTCTGCTCACTTCAGTGGGCATAAAACTGTTGGCATAGGAAAGGCATATCTGTAGACTTGGGTTCACAGTCTCCTTATGGTGAGTTCCACCGGGCAAGTGCTTCAGCCTCGGAGACTGTCTTTCAGCTACACATGGGAGCTCGCACCCAGGTTCCATCCACATGGGCGTTCACTGGTGCCTTCCCCTCCTTTCAAAGAACCATGTTGGTACTTTATGTGATACGTTCATCCCATCTTCAGTGGGCCAGGGAATGCTATCTAAATTCTCCCCTCTTTTTCTGGTTCAAGAGAAGTATCAACCTGTGTTGGTTTCCTGTCACTAATGCTCTAATGTCAAATGGGAACTACTTTTTATCAGAAAACACTAATGCATCATTGTAATATCCTCAACTTATACTGACTCCACAGTAGATCCTTAAGCATGCACATGTGTTTTCTTGTGGGTGATTTCTGAGGCTGTCGCACATTCATAATTGGATTTGAACAGTGCATTGTTTATTCATCAGAAGCTGTGTATGTGTTTATTGGGTTAGGGAGGAGAGGAGAGAAGGTGTTCAGCTGTTAAACAGTATGATGTTTAAGGAACTGAACCTACCTAAACCTAAAACCTGAGGATTTAACTCAAAAAATAAAAGCCACCCTGAAAAGTGTCCCCTGGGATTCACTCTTCTGGCTTACCTCCACATTCTTGATCCAGCTGGTTATTTTAAAGGTTGTGCATTTTTCTTGCATGTGGGCAATAGAGTAATAGTTCCCTGCTGCCACAGTGACTGTGTGAACTTGACTTTGGGATTTTCTTCTCTTTACTAATCAAAATATAAAGGGAGATACAAGAAAGAATAAAAATAAATGAAATCACATCTAACGCAAGATGTTAGAAAAACAACAAATTAAACCAAAGAAAAGCAGAAGGAATGAATTTATAGAGATAAAAGCAGAAATTAATGAGCTGGAAAACGGTAGTATAATAAAACCAAAAATTTGTTCTTTAAATATAGACATTAGGTAACCATGTCAAGAAAATAGAAAACACAAATTCCCAAAAGTAAGAAATTATAAGAGAGGAAAAAACTGAGGAAATTCAAATAATCATAAGATGTTACTTTGTTCATCTCTTTGATAATAAATTTAAAATGAAACCTGAATGATATGGGCAGTTTTCTAAGAAAATATAATTTATCAAAATTAATCTCATAAGAGGTAGAATATTTCTGTAGACTTATCTTCATGTAAGAAAGAGAGGAAGTTGACAAGGACACAAAAAACAACCAAACCCAGAGAGTTTCACAAATAATTCATCCAAAATCTGTAAAGTCTCAGTGGTTGCAGTTTTGAGAGAGCCTTCTGCTGGTGACAGCCTTCTGCTGGTGACAGCCTTCTCACTCACTTTTGTGGAAGAGGCAAATGGGCCTCATGAAGGCGACAAGGACGTCTAGCCACGACTGCACCTCTTCAGGGTGTGGGCACCCTCTCGGCACCCTGTCTTGTCAGGAAAGATCAGATCTAGGACAGGCAGCCGAGGGGCCTGGAGACTCCTTTGTTGCAGGTCGAGAAAACCAGAAGACAGGTCCCCACGGACACTGATGAAGTCCGTGACCTTACCTCCCTGCCCTCTGCAGCATCAGGGGCATCTGGAGCCTTTCTCTTTATTTTCTTTTTTTTTTTTTCTCACTGTTCAAATGAACAGAATTCAATCTTAACAGGCTTCAGCTGTCCGGGTGGGGGGTGCGGGGGGTACGGAACATTCTCCCCTCTCAAAAACAGATGTGATCTGATGAGCGTGAAACAAGCTCCACTACTCACAGCAAAACGTTTGCTTCCGGTAAAGCTCAATGGCTATTTATTTAAAAGAGTGCATTTATTTTTCAGTTCAAACTCTGTTCCTTAACTCACTTAATGTCCTGTTTTTCAAAAGTAAGATCAGCAGTTGGTGTGTTTTTTATAGCTCCAAGGGTTTTAACAAGATTGTGTGTACAGTACATACTTTGTGTCCTCAAAGCTCTGCTTAACGATGAAATCAGACTCTGTTACTGTGAAGAGGAAAAAATAGAACAAGTATTAGAGATTTTAGTTTATTAATGTCAAATGTTTTAAGTGAGGTATTGTTTTCTCATTTTGTGTTGTGCTGTTCAAACGAAGAATAAATTCATCAATTTTTTCCAGTTCAATTATATCTATATATCCAGTTTGTTGCTTTGGGAATGTTAAAAGAACTATGAATCTTAGGTGTTCTGTGAATCCAGATAAAACAACAAGATTAATATGTACCAAATTAAAAGCAATGAGTCACCAGTCATTGTCACATTAATCCAAGGAGAGAAGGCACCAATATTCAACTTATAGATTTGCTGAACACTTGCAAAGATTTGCATGAGGTTCCACCAGGGATACAGCAATAAAAACAATCACCTATAGAAACCAGAAGCTAGTAGGGGAAAGAATGTATTGCAGAAGTAATTAAGACCAGCATGATTACTATTTTGTATAGAGGGACAGATTACAAGTTGCTAGATAGAGATTAATTTTACCTGGGTGATCTGTAGGCATTGAAGTATGAGTCAAAACTATAATAGGATAATCAGGAAACAAACCAAGTTTGTTTGAACTATAGATTGCTGACAGTCCACCAACAGGGAATGCAGGCACCATTGGTGTCCATGTGCCACACTGGCCTGACCGACACACATCCCAACGGCTCATTTGGCAGGAATATAACCAATAAGAAAATTGCTAGATATTAAATATGTGCGATATATCCAAAAATGAGTGCAGCACTCTGACGTAAGCAAGTATAACATTTCTACTTATTTGGTAATGAGAAATAGAATATATTAATGTATGTAAATTCACTATCCTTTTCATTCCAACTTGCCTCTTTTGTCCTCCTCCTTTGACTCTATTTTTTGGTTAATAGTTGGGTTTTTTGTGTTCTTAAATACTATAATTTCATAAACATAAAGATTTTATAATTTCACAAATACATTTTCTGTATTTTCTTGTCTTAGTTTCAGCCAGTCATGGGCTGTAGGCAGTAGTGTTGTTGCTTATCTCCATGTCTTCCAGGCACTGGAGGATCGTCCTAGCTCACTCCTTGTTGACCAGGGAGATAGTAGCAGCCCTTCCTTCAACCCTTCGGATAATTCCCTTCTGTCTTCCTCCTCGCCCATTGATGAGATGGAAGAAAGGAAATCCAGCTCTTTAAAGAGAAGACAGTAAGACAAATGTTTTCATTCTTACTGTTCTCCGGGTTCCCTCCTGTCTTTGTTGCATTCAAAAATGTGACTGAGATTCAGCTCTGAATTACCGAGATGAGGAGCTCCATGGCCTCTCATTGAGTGATTGTATGTATGTAAAAGACTTAGGACCTAATAAGGGCACAGTATTCCATAGCCACAGTTTCTTGTTTTATTTGTATATGATACTTCATAAGTAAAAATGATGCAAGATAAAAATGCCTTCTGCCAGGTCTGGTAAGAAACTCCTAGACTTTTTATTGTATCTGTGATTGTGAAAGAAAAAGTCATGTAAAATTAGAACCAGTCCCAAAAACTTGAATATTCTTCAAATATACTTTACTAGTAGGCGTTTCTCAATTCCAGTAAAGCAGCATATGGTGAAAAGAGTCCTGAAAAATGTTACAAAAGGTTTAAACTTGCCTTTGGAGAAGAAAAAAAAAACGTAAGCAACAAAACGGCAGAGACTGGATGTTTTCTTTAGCACTGTATCCCAGCACCTCCAATGGTGCTGGACACGTGAGAGGTGCCAGGTTGATGCTGGTCGAATGAATGACTGAACAACACGTGAATGAACCTTTTCAGGCCAATTGAGGTTGTTTGCTATGCTGATCAAATGATTGTCTTCTATTATCTGAGTGGCCTTAAACGGTTACTGAATGTTACAACCAGAAATACTTGTGAGTGATGTGATTAGACCCAAGGCTTTAAACATCTGAATTAAAAGTTTTTCTTGTATGGCCAGTGAAGGTTAAAATGACTTAATCAGATTTTTAAAAGCCACCTCCTTTACTGTCATGGCTTTGTCATAAAGTTGTGTCTAAGCTTCTTTGTTGTCCCTGTATGTGATCGGAATCCAGAAGGGTGAATTCACCCGGATTGCCCTCATGCACTGTGCCTAAGTGTCTTTTGACCTCTGGCGCTCTCGGAGTCAACCACTGGAACCCTGTAAGTGATTTGGGAACCTCCAGAATTTAACACCCAAATGTACGAATTTGATACATTACTATTCAGTCCCGGAAGGAGTCCGCCCTGACCAGGAGCAGAGGTACAAAAAAATTCACTTAGAAAACAGAGTTTGCATGATAAACACTATCTTTCTCTCTCCAGCTATGTTTTGCAAGAATTGGTGGAGACAGAGCGTGACTATGTACGGGACCTTGGCTATGTGGTTGAGGTGTGTATTGCCAGAAATTTAGTAACTTTGTATCAGCCCCAGGAGTTGTCCAAAGTAGTATCCTGTTAGACAGTTGAATACCTCTCAAAAGCTTTAAAAATGTTTTTGACCCAAAATAAAAAATAACCGACAAAGTATTTCCAAAAAATGACATTTAAGCCAATTACCTTTACCATCTGTATTCAGTTGTAAATGCTTTTTCACATAGTGTATCTTGACATAATCTTTTTAACAATTAAAATTTATAATTATTATAAATAATTTAATATTATTATTAAATGATACTAAGTATATTATACTTAGTAGATAGGAATCTTGCCTTAATTATTTCACAAGAGTGTGGGTATCACTACAGAAATGAAGACCTTACTGGTTGAAAAAGTCAGTGTGGCCCAGCTGTGAGTTTGGTTCCATCCTGAATCCACCCAGGTTCAGAGCTTGGACTGTGGCTGCAGCAGGTCATTTACCGATAGTTTTGTGCAGAATACATGGCCATTTGCATTGACCAGAAGTTGCCAAGCACCGTAGCCATAGCAAACCACTGCCTTTTGTACTGGATCGAGAGCCATCTGTAGGCTAATCCCTGCCAGTCAATTTAGGGATTAGTCAGATTAAGAAACTCAACTCATCAAAAAGCTGTTTTTGTAGTATAAAATTTTATGTTTATTCTTTCACCTTTGCAGATTTGTACAGGACAATACTTTTTGGTTACACATCCCATTAAAAGTACCAGCTATTACAGTTAATTGTGTAACACAAAAGAGTTAACATGCTTGATTTGTCTGCAGTCATTGTTAACAATGAGACAAGCAACATATGAGTACTTAAGAGGTTCTTGTACGGACTCAATTAAATAGAAATTTTAAGCCACATTTTAGCAGCATATTCAATCAACTGTTGTTTAAAAATCAATTTATAAAAATATTATTAAACCCTTATTTAACAGATGACACAAATAATCCAAAAAGAAAAGAACATTTTTCTGTTTCTAAGAGATAAATGCTGAAAACAGGAGATATGATTCTGACCAAATATTTAATATTTATAAACTATTTTAATGAAACCATTTACATTTATGTAAACTTCTTTAATTCCTTAGAAGAATTTTGATCTGTGAGTGCTGAACAGTCCAGGGAAAGAAAATTATAGCAATAAATGTAATGGGTATATTCCAAGTATCAGTTAAGGATACTTTTCATATCAGGTTTTTTGTTTGTTTTTAGATAAAGAACTGGTTACAAGACAGTGCATGCGTTGGTTTTGCCCTCTGTGACTATTAATCAGTAAGCCACTAATTGATTCAGACATATTCCATGAAATTTGCTTATCATAACTGTTTAATTGTAGGGCTACATGGCACTTATGAAAGAAGATGGTGTTCCTGATGACATGAAAGGAAAAGACAAAATTGTGTTTGGCAACATCCATCAGATTTACGACTGGCACAGAGAGTACGTAAACATGCATTGTGCCCGATGGTGTGCAATGCACCTGCACTTGCTAAACCGAGGCAGGCCAGGCCAAAGGGAATTTGTTCTGTTCATTATATTACCTGCGTAGCCTCCTGGAGAGAGCTGGTGCAAAAGAGATATTGATATACCCAGGAATTCTGCAGTAGCATTTGGTGGCAAGGGGAGAATCTCGTCTCTTGTTCGTGCTGGTCCATGTCAAGAGTCTGTGGAAGGGAGTAGCTGGAAGCACCAGCGTGGAGCCAGCTGCCGGAGCTGCTGGCCTGGTCCTGACCTTGAGCCCTCAGCCTCCTTACTCTACACTTCCATGCTTCATCTGCACACCCACATTAATAATATTACCAACCTTGTGGATTTTTTGTGAAGAGTGACTGAGTTAATACTTTTACAATACTTAGAACAACAACTGCATAAAATAAGCCTCAATAAGTATTTCCAACTAGAACTGCAGCCATCTTTAGAATAAATACAAGTTATCATTAGAGGACCTCGAAGACACTTATTTGTCCAATTATTTTATGTTATTTTTATGTTTTAGAGACAGAGTCTCGCTCTGTCACCAAACTGGAGTGTAATAGTGTGTCATAGCTCACTGCAGCCTTGAACTCCTGGATTCAGGTGACCCTCCCGCCTCAGCATCTCTCAGCATCTGTAGTAGCTGGGGCTACAGGCACGCAGCACCATGCGCATCTAACTTTTTTATTTTTCATAGAGACACAGGGTCTTGCTGTGTTGCCTAAGGTGGTCTTGAACTCCTGGGCTCAAGCAGTCTTCCCACCTCAGCCTCCCAAAGTGCTGAGATTACAGGCATGAGCCACCACACCTGGCCCAACTCAATTTTTAATGGAAAAAGTAGACATGATTAACCATGAAATTCGACTCTGATACCACTACGTTCCCCACACGTATCCTATTCAGGAGGCGATCCATCTGGGGGCTGGTGCTACGTAGCTCACCTTGGCTACCAGAGCTTGTCAACTTACCTGTCCCTTTAGGTCACTTTGCTTATAACTTTAAAAATCCTTCATCATCTGAGGATTGCTTAATGCTGGCCACTGGTCTTCCAGTGGAATGTTCCAGGTGCACTGTCTGCTCCGGTTACCTGGCAGGGCCTTCTGCTCTCCTGTCTTGATGCAGCTGCTCCTCCCTCTGTACAGGGTGGAGCACGATGTCATCACCTCCAAAGCTCTGGCCTCTCTCTGAAGCTGAGCTCCAATACTTGCTTCTGCATTAGGCCTGGGTGTTCCCAGTCAGACTCCTTTTCTTCTGCAGAAGCAGATGGGAATATGCTCTTTTAAACTATGAAATACAGGACAGATATAAGGAGAAACTGCCATGGCATGTATCAAGCAGTGTTGTTATTTCTGTACTTCTCCCTTATAATAGAATGTAAAACCTTTGAACCCAGGTCAGAGAGGTCTTTATTTTTGCATCCCCTGTGATGTCTAATTTATTTGTATTTACAGATAAATGACTGGTAAACTTTAGAAACAGCACTCCAGTTTATAGCTCTGTGCTGTAGATTTACTGAAACTCTACAATGAAACCAATTCAAAAAGGGATATTTTGTATTATGATTTAGTCTCCTGCTTCCAAGGCTGGTTTTTAAGGCTGTGAAGGGAAGCTGAAAATGACACAGTGTTTCTGGGATGTCCAGACAGAGAAACTGCATCCAGAGATGCTATCTACCACAGCAGGGATAGTAAATCCCTTAGTACAACATTAATTGGCATGGTGGTTTGGGGGTTAATGTAATACCAAATATTAACATAAATAAAAATATTAACATAGATAAAATGTAAGTGATAACTAGGGTGGACATATATCTTAAAAGACAACTACAGCCCAGAAAACAATGAACGTTGTTGTCCTACATCTATGTTGTCACTGTGATGATACCTAATTTTAATCTTAAAGGGAGCTGATATTTATAACCTAGAAGTGGATTTTGATAACATTTGAGAAAGCTTCATAAACCTGACACAGGTAACATATTTAGTTTTGTATATCTGCTGTCCAGTTTGAGTCTCTAAAAATTATCTTAGAATGAATATGAAATTTGCAGGTATAAAGACCAAGTTTTCAGAAATAAATGTCCAAGTACTTTGAAGCATCTATTTTTCACTCATTATTCAGCCGAGGATATTAGCACTTGTGTCCTTGAACAGAGATGAGAATGTTTGCTGTCCAAAGACCAGGAAGGTTACCAGCCAAGGGATGCACAGTCGTGCCTCATCTCCTGTGACTTTGTATTCCTTTAGGCTTTGTAGCTTAACAAAAGGTTTTCCTTGTACTTGTTAAGTTTCCGTGTATTTGTTAAATGTATGCTTCACACTTCGCAGTTGCTCATGTCAGAACAGACTATTGAAAATGTAAACCTGGCCAGGCACAGTGGCTCACGCCTGTAGTCCCAGCACGTTGGGAGGCCAAGGCAAGCAGATCACTTGAGATCAGGAGTTCGAGACCAGCCTGGCCAACATGGTGAAACCCCGTCTGTACTAAAAATGCAAAAAAATTAGCCAGGCATAGTGGTGCATGCCTGTAACCCCAGCTACTTGGGAGACTGAGGCAGGAGAATCGCTTGAACCCAGGAAACAGAGGTTGCAGTGAACCAAGATCACACCATTGCAGTCCAGCCTGAGTGATAGAGTGATACTCTCTCAAAAAAAAGAAAAGAAAAGAAAAAGAAAAAATGTAAACCTAAATCTAAAGTTAGAAGGCCACACTGGAAATAGTTCTAATATTTTCTTTCTTTTCAGCTTTTTTTTAGGAGAGTTAGAGAAGTGCCTTGAAGATCCAGAAAAACTAGGATCCCTTTTTGTTAAACACGTAAGTACAACAGCATTGCTTATATCCTGTTCTGAAGGTGTCATCTTTAGTCATTGGTTTGTCGGATTAAAGGAGAACTCACTTATACTTTACATGAGTGCGTATGTTTAAGATAAAATCGAACCGCATGGTGTTAGTGAGTTGGAATTAAAATCCCTTCTTCAACATGAGTTACCTCCTTTCCCAGTCACCTGGCTGCAGCTGGCTATTTGGCTAGCAACAGCACAGGTTGGTTAGAGAGGACCAGAGCCAGGCCTGAACAGTATCATTTGGGGTGTCTGAGCAGGCAGGTATTGTTGAGTGGAGATGTAACTGTACCTGCAGTGTGTTTAACATAACAGCCACATAGTGTGTATATCTAAAATAAGTGTATTAACATTAAAGTTTTTTGTTTTTTGGAAAAATCATGATATATTTTTAGAAGTTAGTGACAGGAGTTTTTGCATTTTTGCCAGTCTCTTTAATGTCTTGTTGAATAGAAAGACAGCTGGATTTTTGTATCTGCTTCTGCATCTAACTCATTGCTATGTTTTTTGGTTCAAGTGTCCAAACAAATCCATCCTCACACACATATAGTTAGAAAAGGATGAGTATTTTAATAGCCTTTTCAGATAATTATATAGTTTTCTTAGAGGCTACCCCAAAACTTGACAATTGATCATTTCTTAAAGGTTAGTTGCAATATGGAATCTGAAAACCTACCCATGAACTTCTCCCTTGCTGTGACATTAAATACATGTTAAGTAAATACATTTAATGTTTCTATTGGGCTTCGAGGCTCCTGCAGCCATGCGGGGTCCTGTGACATCAGGCATCAGTCCACCGGAAGCTATCAAGGGTCCGACTTAGGCAGATCTTCCAGAGATTGGCATGTTTCATTACACAGTCTCCAAAAATCCAGTTTTTTAACTTTGCCACCCATCTCTTTGAAGGCTTTAAGTGTCGTGAAGTTCATAGTGGCAGATATATATTTCCCAATATTTTAATTTTTTGCTTGAAAGCTGTAATTTTCAGTAACAAACACTGCCAGTTGTTTGCCTTGAAATGACAGGCTTATTTTGTTCATGTTCAAGAAGATGTCTAGCAGATACCCAAGAGTAAATAATTACAGTTTGTGTCAATCATTCTTCCAAGTAAAAATGGTGGTCCATTAAAAAAAGTGTTAGTTCCACTCACAACTCAGTTACGTAAGTGCTTTTTCTTGAGACATTTATCAAGTGCAATTCAAGTGTTATGTGGACATCATCTTGTCACAAGAATGTTAAGGTATATACTCCCTGGTTGAGTTTTAATAAAAAGAATAATGTTTACTCATCCAGGACATTCTTAAGTGAAGCTGTTTGTTTTTTGTTTTTTGTTTTTTTTACTATAAATTTGTGGCAGTGAACAGTTTTTGCTAAGGTGCCAGCAATTTCACCCACCATTGGTTTTGCACATCAGCACAGATGTCAGCACAATGAAAAGGACAACTGACATCTTAGTGGTGTTTAGAAAATAGTTCTGACCTAATGGAGCCACTGAAAGACCTCAGGGGGCGCTGGAGGTCTGCACACTCTACTTTGAAGATCACTGATTTATGGAAAGGCTCAGTGTCTACATTTTTTTTCCCTCTGCCTTTATGATTTGAGATTAAAGAGCTTTTTCTTCTCTACTAAAACCAACCAGGCTTACTAGGACTGTTGGCAGGGTTTGGAGTGATGGCAGTAATTCTTTGTTTAATAGAAAGAAGGGTGTTTCTGGCCGGGCGCGGTGGCTCACACCTGTAATCCCAGCTCTTTGGGAAGCCGAGGCAGGCGGATCACGAGTTCAGGAGATCGAGACCATCCTGGCTAACACGGTGAAACCCCATCTCTACTAAAAAAGACAAAAAAATTAGCCGGGTGTAGTGGCGGGTGCCTGTAGTCCCAGCTACTCGGGAGGTGGAGGCAGGAGAATGGCGTGAACCCGGGAGGCAGAGCTTGCAGTAAGCCGAGATGACGTCACTGCACTCCAGCCTGGGCAACAGAGCCAGACTCCGTCTCAAAAAAAAAAAAAAAAAAAAGGGTGTTTCAGCCAGGTGCAGTGGCTCATGCCCGTAATCCCAACACTTTGGGCGGCCAAGGCAGGAGGGTTGCCTGAGGCTAGGAGTTTTGAGACCAGGCTGGGCAAAAAAGCAAGACTCCATCCCTACAAAAAAAAAAAAATTAAAAATTAGCCAGGCATGGTGACACACATCTGTAATCCCAGCTACTCAGAGGCGGAGGTGGGAGGATCGCTTGAGCCCGGGAGTTTAAGGCTTCAGTGAGCCATGATCACACCACTGCCCTCCTACCTGGACAACAGAGTGAGACACTGTCTCTTTAAAAAAACAAACAAACAAACAAAAAAAACAGTGTTCTTTTGCTACTTATGGTACTTGTCGGTATTTGGTACTGTAAAGTGAAGGGTTTGGTGTGTGGGGAGTGATGGGGAAGGACTGATTGTGGAGCTCCACCATAGAATGCTGATCTACATCATGAACCTGGGGTTTACTCCCGAGAGCCTTAGCCATGCAGCTTGGTTTTAAGATGATTCCCTTTATGAATGTGCTGAAATGTGTGTGTGCTCTTGTATTCTAATCCAGCTTCCCATTGTTATAACCCGACTGTTTGCCTTTTTTATTCCTAGGAGAGAAGGTTGCACATGTACATAGTTTATTGTCAAAATAAACCAAAGTCTGAGCACATTGTCTCAGAATACATTGATACCTTTTTTGAGGTAAGATCTAAGATACAAACAGAAAGTATTTCTGAATCTTTTGTTCCAACTGATTTCCAAAAATTAAAGTATCATTGGTTTCCCAGGAGACTAATTTCCAAAGAAAATTAGCCTGAGTGATAAGACTTCTGAACCTGTGTTTCTTTCCTATAAATCCGAGAAATGAGTATGAATTTAGTCTGTGGTCATACCCCTGGCATTCAGAAGACTGCAGTCATTGTTAAAAATAAGGGTTTTTATAAGTGTTACACTTAAGTCTCATTACAAATCCAGAATAATTTATGTTCTAAACTTGTAGCCTAAAAATAATATATATATTTATATGAATAAAAGAACACAATTGCAAAAATGTCATTAAACAAGCATAAAAGACTGCTTTGAAAAACAACTCAGGTGAAAGTGTGAAACTTGGAAATTCTGTGAACTAGCAAAGCTCTAGTTAGTCTAGTGCTTTTTTTTCCTCGTTACTTTTACTGCCAGTGTTGTAATCTTTCTGATAATTACAAAGACTAAAAATTTGCCCTTTAATGAACAGCCCATACAATCTTTTCTCTCTCTTAAAACCGCAGGACTTAAAGCAGCGTCTTGGCCACAGGTTGCAGCTCACGGATCTGTTGATCAAACCAGTGCAGAGAATCATGAAGTATCAGCTGTTACTGAAGGTGAGGAGGTGGCGGGACAGACTCTGGTGTCAGGAGTGACTTTGCTGAGAAACTAAGACTCAGTGGGGGAAAGAAGGATTTGGTAGGACAGGGGAATCATTTGTGTAACAAGTATATTATTTCTGTTAAGTTAATCCTTAAAAATTTAAGAAAACACTTCAAACAATTTTCTCAATTTTTTATTTACATCAAGTTCGGAATGAAAATATCAGTAAAAGTGAATTTTTCCCCCCCACCACAGACCTTGGAATGCTAATGATTTTTCTTCTGCTCTATCAACTTTAATTATTTTCTAATCTTCTTGGAACCTTGGATAAAAGTAAATTTGGAATCCCTTTGTATTCCTCTCTGTTGGCTTAACACTAGCCCTTGGTTGATTTAAATTCTTAAGCATAAGTGAAGGCAGAGTCACATGTTTTTCTGTGATAAAAGTGACTTCAAGTGTAATGAGATTCCTTCATATACAACACTTAGGACCTGGATATAGAGAGGGACAAAGAGTTTGTCTTGCGTTAAACAGGAACCATCAGATAGATCTGGTCTGACTCTGTGTACTGCAGCTTGAAATCCACATAGGAATGCCTTTTTGTTGTGTTACTGAGAGAACAATATGATAAAGTAGAACTAAAGCACCAGACAGGTCTTGTGGTGCACACCTGTAGCCCTGGCTACTTGGGAGGCTGAGGCAGGAAGATAGCTTGAGGCAAGAAGATAGCTTGAGGCAAGGAGTTGGAGGCTGCAGTGAGCTATGATTGCTCCTTTGAATAACCACTGCACTCCAGCCTGGACAGCATAGTGAGAACTTGTCTATTAAAAAAAAAAAAAAAATTCTTTCAGAACTAAAGTGTCTGGCACAGTGTGAGTGGTCAAAAGGTTAGCTTGTGTGCAGTGTCTCATTCCTGTAGTCCCAGCTACTCAGGAGGCTGAAGCAAGAAGATCGCTTGGGGCCAGGAGTTCAAGACCAGCTTGAGCAACATAGTGAGACCCTGTCTCTTAACAAAATAATAAAAGGACAGCTCCTGTTGTCTTTGTCACCATTATCATGTCCTGTCCATTTCCCTTGCAGGACTTCCTCAAGTATTCCAAAAAGGCCAGCCTGGATACATCAGAATTAGAGGTACATGCGTCAGTGACTGTGCCCCCCCCCAAATCCCCACCAGCCTCTTTTCCTACTCCCCTAGTGTCTCCTAACAGTGGTCTCGCCCTGGGAGGGATCAGAGCAGTGGGTGACAGTCTCTTCAGGGCATCTCCATGAGCCCTGCACACTAGGGGGTGGGGAAGAAGAACAGAACTTCTTTAGGTCAGAGGGTGAGCACGTCAGATTTTCCCCAAAGGAACTTGAACCTCCACTCTTCTCTCTCCCCTCCCGCAGAGAGCTGTGGAAGTCATGTGCATAGTACCCAGGCGGTGCAACGACATGATGAACGTGGGGCGGCTACAAGGATTCGACGTAATGCGGCTCTTGTTCTTTAAGAGAGCTCCTCTGCCTTCCCTCTTTCTTTTGTCTTGGATTATTTCTCTCCATGGGGAGAAAGCTGATCCTTTTCACTTGGTTTTCTGGCTTCTCTCACTTTACTTCAATCTGATTGATATTTTCTTTCCTTTTTTTTTTTTTTTTTTTTTTTTGGTGCATTTGATTTGTTTTTTTGGGACTTGCCTGTGCTCAAAGCCCAGCGCCTCATGGCAGAAACAAGCAGGACTGGGCTTTGTCTCTTGGGCCCAGTAGTGTAAGAACTGAGTTTCCGTTCCTCAGCATTTAAGACCATGGTAGCTATGGATGTAGTAGGACCTAGGAGGCCCCACTCTCTCATCTCTGGGACTTGGTACTTCCTCATGAGTTTAAGATGCGTTTACATGAGTTGCTAGATTATTCATATTACGTATTACCTATTACGTATCCTCAGGATGAATTCAGAACCAGAATCTTCTTTTAAAAATTTGCCTATTGAGTTAAGGAGGCGGGAGAAATTTTTATTTTCTTGCCTACTGTTTTGCTAGAGAATTAACATTGACAGTTCTAGTGCTGTGGTTGTCTCTGAAGCACACACAGAGGCCGCTGGAGGCCTTCTGAAAACTCCTCTGCATGCCTGATGATTTCCTGCTGGGCCTGCTGGTGGCCCAGGGACCACACTTTGAGAACCACTGTTCTAGTATAAACCAGACATTTAAAATTCCACTTTTAATCTGTAACTGTAACTGAGGCGCCAGAGGTCTTGACAAACATTGGCAAGAATTTTATTTAGATAATTATTCTGTTTAGGGCCAAGAATAGTAAAAGAAAAAAAAAATTAAGCTCCGTAAATTAATAAAAGAAAAATACATTATTCTATAGGAGGAAATCAAAAGAAAACAGAGCTTCAGATAACTTAGAATGCAATGTTTTCTTCTCCCCTTCCTTTTCCCCCTTTATTTCTTGTTTTAGGGGAAAATCGTTGCCCAGGGTAAACTGCTCTTGCAGGACACATTCTTGGTCACAGACCAAGATGCAGGGCTTCTGCCTCGCTGCAGAGAGAGGCGCATCTTCCTCTTTGAGCAGATCGTCATATTCAGTGAGCCACTTGATAAAAAGAAGGGCTTCTCCATGCCAGGATTCCTGTTTAAGAACAGTATCAAGGTAATGTGTGTCTGTGTATGTTTTCTCTGTGCCAGCGCATGTACCCATCACGCCGATAAACACTGTTTCCTTTTAATGATGACATACCCTGATGCTTGGTTTAAGTATTTGAGAATTTTCTAGTATATTTCAGAGCCTTTGAATTCACCCATTTCTCTTTTTACCGTCTGTTCTTGAGTGGCTAATGTCTTGTGCACACCTCTGTGTGACCACAGCCATTCATTCTTAGATGAGAACTGGTCATGGGTAGTGTTTATGCACCACCTTCTCTAGGACCATGGAAAACTGGTTTAAATTTGATAGCACGGATTTGGGGGATTGTTCTGCGATCAGAGAAGAAGCTAACTCGGTATCTTCTTCTCTTCCCCCACTCACCAAGGAGGTACTGAGCACTCAGCAGCCGACGTGAGGGCTCCAGGAATGGCCCAGTTGGATGCCCTCCCTGCCCTGATGTAGCTTATCCTCTAATAGGAAAGGAAGACAAAGGGACAAAGAAAATAATTGCAAATGGCCCTCAAGTCTATAAAAGGGACAAACCAAGGGTGAGGTAGAGAAGAGCAGGGGGCAGGCCTGAGGTCCCGGCAGTTGACTCCTGGGAGATACACGCCTCCGCCAGGGTCCTCCTGGCTCTGCAGCTGTGCAGAGCCTGAGGTCAGAAGGGAGATGCACTTCCTTTTGGTAGGGCCTCCTGCCCTACACCGTCAGGGAAGGGGAACTCTCAGACCGTGCACATCTGCGGGCCTCACAGCACACAGGCAGAACATTGCATCCTCCCCCATCCGGCTCCCTGCTCAGGCTTTTGTTGACTGTCCCCAGCAGCCTTCACTTTTCTAAACCTGGGGTGGGTCTGTCCACGGGCACAGATGCCAGGCTGGGGGGTCTCTGCCCACCAGCACCTAGGAAGGCTCTGGAGCCAGACAGCTGGGGAAGGAGGCTGCCTATGCATGAGGCTGGGCTGCGGGCCCTCGCACCTCCCACCACCCACCTGCCCCTCCAGACTCTGCCTTTTGAGGCCCCTTACCCTGAGCCCATGTCAGGCACAGACCCTCTGGGCTCACCACTACACCTGAGCCTCCACCCATCCCCTGAACTGTGTGCCCATCCCCTGAGCTGCGCCCATACTCTGAACTGCACCCATCCCCTGGACGGCAGCCATCATCCGAACTGTGCACCCATCACCTCAACTGTGCACCCATACGCTGAACTGCACCCATACGCTGAGCTGCACCCATCCCCTGGACTGCAGCCATCATCTGAACTACTCCCAACCCCTGCACTGCACCCATCCATCCCCTGCACTGCACCCATCCCCTGAGAACTGCCTACCCATTCTTCTCACAAGTCTTTTGTCAGAAAATCACTCCAGCACCATAGGAATTTCATATATATTTTTTACATACTGTTTTTATAAAATTATCTGACGTATTTTAATCATGATATCATATGCACTTTTATAACAGGTTATAAAATTGGTTATCAAATATTGATATTTGAGATTTGTTTAATGGTGTCATTTACTCCCTGGGAAGTAAGAGATAAATACTGAGGCATCATAGAGGGGTTTGGGAAACAGGTAATCCCAGACCCATATTTCTAGTTAATTGTTCAGGCTGTTAGTTCAAACTATTAGTTAGTTTAACAGCCTTGTAATCCCCATGTACCTCAGTTAAGAGGCATTGAAAAGCTTCAGGTGTTTTCTGAGGCAGTAAAAATGGCAGTTCAACTGAAAAGTGCTTGTTTCAGGATTGAGGTAGGATGAACTTCACTTTGCACTTGGCCAGTGGGGATCAATGTGCTTTAATTTTTTATTGTGGTAAAATACACATAACATAAATGTGCCGTCTTTAATTGCCTAGCTCTGTGGGATTAAGAGCATTCATGTTGTGTAGCCATCACCATCATGTCTTCACAACTCTTCATCTTGCAGAGCTAAAGCCCTGTACCCATTAAACACTAACTCCCCACTTCCCCATCCCCAAGCCCCTGGCAACCTCCACCCTGTCTATCCCCACATTTGACTGCTCTAAGGACCTCCTGTAAGTGAAATCATAACAATACTTGTATTTTGGAACTGGCATATTTGACTTAGCATAACGTCTCCAAGGTTCATCCGTGTCGTAGTGTATGTTGGAATTTCTTTCCTCATTAAGGCTGAAAAACTGTCCACATAGCCCACATTTGCTTGGTTCATTCATCAGTCAATGGACATATGGCTTGCTTCCTTTCCACCTGTTAGCTATTATGAATAATGCTTTCTTTTTTTTTTTTTTTTTTTTAAGGTGAGTTGCCTTTGCCTGGAGGAAAATGTGGAAAATGATCCCTGTAAATTTGCTCTGACATCAAGGACGGGTGACGTGGTAGAGACCTTCATTTTGCATTCATCTAGTCCAAGTGTCCGGCAAACTTGGATCCATGAAATCAACCAAATTTTAGAAAACCAGCGCAATTTTTTAAATGGTAATATGTGTTCTGTTACTAGATGTGTGCTTTCTTTCCTAATGTACTCACTTGTATTTATCTTCCCTCTCCCATTCATATCCATAGTAATGACAGAACTTAGCACTCACCACTCTTCAGGCACTGCCTAGATACTGCTTTATTTCATCTTCACAACCACCTTATGTGGCCAGTAGTACTATTATTATCCCCGCTTTACAGATGAGAAAGCTGGGGCACTGAGTGGCTGAGTAATTTGCCTCAAGTCCCACAAGTTGTTGAGGGCAGAGTCAGGATGCAGAGTGGCCATCTGGCTGTTGGTCTGTGCCCCTCGCAGCTACACTGTCCCACACATAACATGTATGAGGGCCCTGTCCTAGGAAGAGGAGTTTGCACGAAGAACACCAGGAAGATGGCATTGGCCAGAGACATTCACAAGGGACTTGCACACCCACACCTCCATTCCCCATTAAAAAAATAAGAGACGGGGGCCAGGCGCGGTGGCTCAAGCCTATAATCCCAGCACTTTGGGAGGCGGAGGTAGGCAGATCACCTGAGGTCAGGAGTTTGAGATCAGCCTGACCAACATGGAGAAACCTTGTCTCTACTAAAAATACAAAAAAATTAGCTGGGCGTGGTGGTGCATGCCTGTAATCCCAGCTACTCAGGAGGCTGAGGCAGGAGAATCACTTGAACCCGGAAGGTGGAGATTGCAGTGAGCTGAGATCACGCCATTGCACTACAGCCTGGGCAACAAGAGTGAAACTCCATCTCAAAAAAAAAAAACTGACAGTTCGGTCCTGCCCTGCTTCCATGACTTGAGGGATTGCAGAGATGCTGCAGAACACAGCAGGCATGGCCACCCTATCCTTTCATTGCCTCTTAATGTATTTGATCTCTTTGCAACTGTTGGCTTCAACACTAGCTTTTAATTTGGTGATCAGCGAAGAACTTTGAGAATTCAGTTGGAAGCTATGTCCCCATATCATCTGTGTCTTCTGGGTTCTTTCCTTCATGTTCATATTCATGTTCTGCATCTATGCCTGCGCAAGCTCAATAGGATGTTGTAATGTTCTCTGTCACAAGAAAGCCACCTCTACACCTTGCATGACATTCAAGAGCCAGGAACATAGGCACTCAGTGAAAAATCTCAAGCTTCATGGCATTTTTAACCAAGTGTTATCTGCTGCCTGGGTGTTAACTCCAAATTTCCATCCTGCTTGCAAGCTGATAATCGTTTACATCTGCAGCTAGGGGTGGGCGCTTGAGGATAGGGAGGGACAGTTCCTCGGGCACCGAAGAGGTTTAATGTGTTGTTTTTATGTGGTGCATTTAGTTCCAATCCCTAGCTTGGAATTGAGAATGCTCTAAATTTTCATCACTGTCTTTAAAATAGAATGACCTACCCCCAGATTGCACGCATGGTCTATGATGTCAAAGTTTACTTGACACCCACTCAGTTAAGGAACTAATAATAGCTATCCCAGAGGATTAAAGGAGATCGCTAACGGGGTGGGAGCCTGGGACCCTTGCACCTGCTTCTTGCACACCCCTTACTCCTGGAAGAGGCGGTGGCCAGCACAGAGTTTGTAGACTGCCTCTGGCTCCACAGTGCTTGCTCACACATGCCTGGGGCTGGGGGG
This sequence comes from Rhinopithecus roxellana, assembly GCF_007565055.1. NCBI lineage: Eukaryota > Metazoa > Chordata > Mammalia > Primates > Cercopithecidae > Rhinopithecus > Rhinopithecus roxellana. Next base: position 96,465,464 of record NC_044551.1, read on the forward strand.
CTGCAATCTGCTTGTCGTATTTTTCAACGGCTTTAACACTTCAAGAGTTTGTTCATGTTTCCATATATGTTATTTTGGCCTGATTCCTATGTTTTTCTACAATGCAGATGTAAGAAAACTCAGACACCCAAGTCAAGAGATGGGACAGCCTCCCGTCCCAGGGGCCTTGGGGAGCGCCTTAGCTTCTCTCGGGGCTGTGTTCAGCCTGCAGAGCAGAGGTAGTCTGTGAAACCACCTCCAGGCAGCCCCAGGGTTTCTTTTTCACCCCAGGACTCTGGTTTAGGAAAGAGCTTTGCGGAAGGCAGTTGGTAGCTGGAGGAGTTCTACTCAAATCTCTTGCCTTGGTCTTCCGGTCCATACTGGCCCTTTGTCCGGGATGTGCTGAGGAATGCAGCCCCTTACACCCGCTGCACTCAGCCGACATCCCAGTCCCTTGGCAAGCAGGGGCCTCTTCTAGCTCTACTGATAGGTGGAATTGCTCTGCACGCGTGGCTGCCCCATGACCCATCCCAGGGTAGGTCCTGTTCCTTCCTCACCCGGCGGCGTGCTCCTTGGTGCCCTGACCCAGCTTCTCTCGCTGTCTTGTCTTACAGCCTTGACATCGCCAATCGAGTACCAGAGGAACCACAGCGGGGGCGGCGGCGGCAGCGGGGGCAGCGGCGGGGGTGGGGGCAGCGGCGGCAGCGGGGCCCCCAGTGGCAGCAGCGGCCACAGTGGCGGCCCCGGCAGCTGCGGTGGTGCCCCCAGCACGAGCAGGAGCCGGCCCTCCCGGATCCCCCAGCCTGTCCGACACCACCCCCCCGTGCTGGTCTCCTCTGCAGCCTCGAGCCAGGCAGAGGCAGACAAGATGTCAGGTACGTCCACCCCCGGGCCCTCTCTGCCTACCCCCGGCGCGGCCCCCGAGGCCGGCCCCAGCGCGCCCAGCAGGCGGCCCCCCGGCGCGGACTCTGAGGGGTCCGAGCGAGAAGCGGAGCCGATCCCCAAGATGAAGGTGCTGGAGAGCCCCAGGAAATGCGCCGCGAACGCCTCGGGGCCGAGCCCAGACGCCCACGCCAAGGACGCGCGCGCAAGCTTGGGCGCCCTGCCGCTTGGGAAGCCCCGGCCTGGGGCCGCGTCACCGCTGAACTCGCCGCTCTCCAGCGCGGTCCCTTCTCCTCTCGGCAAGGAGCCCTTCCCCCCCAGCAGCCCTCTGCAGAAGGGGGGCTCCTTCTGGAGCTCCATCCCCGCCTCCCCCGCCAGCCGGCCCGGCTCCTTCACCTTCCCGGGGGACAGCGACTCCCTCCAGCGGCAGACACCCCGCCACGCGGCCCCCGGCAAGGACACTGACCGCATGAGCACGTGCTCGTCGGCCAGCGAGCAGTCCGTGCAGTCCACCCAGAGCAACGGGGTAAGCGCGTCGGGGGGCCCGCGCCCGCCCGCCCCCCTGCCTCAGTCCCGCCAGCTCCTCTAAACGCCGCCGCGGCTGTCCTCACTAACTCGGCTGCCCAGCGCTCTCCGCCGCCCGCTGCGGCCTCTACCCCGGACCGGGCTAACCCTCCTGCAGGCCGGCCCATGGCGCTACTAACTACTCCTTGCTTTGTTCGTGTCTTCTAATAAGAGCAAGCCGATCATTAACCTTCTCAACGCAGCGTCTTTTGGTTTCTTCCGTTTCCAACCAGCAGAATATCTTCTTGGAACTTTCTTTTTTAACTTCTGCCTTCCTCACGCACCTATTTTTTGGAGGGGTCCTTTTCCCTGCTCTCTACCTCCTGTTTAAATTGAAACCTGTACACTTTAAGCTTTTTGCTCATCGCTTGGTTTTGCTCTTTTATGCCTTAAATTATCTTTGCGGCATTTTTGACTCATCTGCTGGGGAAGACCATTCCCTCAAGAAAACTTCCAACAGCAACTCAAAGCAAACTAAGATGACAAAATGGGGGGAAAGAATCTGTCCACTGGGAACGCTTTACGTCACCGTGTTGCTCTGGAAGACAGAGACTGCTCTGGGGCACCTGGCGAGGCGGCTCTGCAGTGCAGGCTGGGGCCGGTCCCTGCGGCCTGCTGGGCTCTGGCCTCCTTTGGCCCATCACTCATGCTGCCGTCTCAAGCACAAGGGTTGCTGTGGTGGGTTTTCCCTCTGTTTCCTGCTTCCTCACTGCCCTACCCACCTGTTTCCTACAGGGCAGATGGCCTGGCCCGTAACACTTTCCTGAAGGCATGCGTGAGTGAATAGAACTGTTCTAATGAGTGTATGTTTGAACGCTTTATAAATTTTTAAATACATTTCTCTAAAAGGGTCTGTGTCTCTCTTTATATTAAAAAAAATCTAGCTTTTGCATGTCTTTCTCTTTCCTCTGGACTTATTAATGCCTTAATTGGTTTGACTTGGTCTTATCCTTTCCTACTATTTTTTGTTATGTATTTTGTTAAACTCTATATTTAATTGGGGAAGAAATTAACAAATGGGTCTTAATACATTTATTTACAATTGAATGGCCGGGTAGGCATCCGCTGTCATGGCCACCATACTGTGTCCTGCAGAGCAAGGCGGCCTTTCAGTTAAGTTGGACATGCTAGGTGGACAAGTATGCTAGGTGGGTGAGCACAGATTTGAGTCTGGTGGGGAGTGATGGGGAGATGCAGTCAACCCAGTGACGGGCTATACCCATCAGCACTTAGTTGGATACTCAATATCCAGGTGTGGCCTTATAGCTGTGACCCTCACTGAATCTGCCAGTTAGCATCTGGAGCTCATCATAGCCTGGACACATTTCCATTCAGCACAGGAGACTTCAGAGGCTGTGTTTCAAAATTAACACTTCAACTGCTCCAAGACAGGAACCAATGCTAGTCTTCTCTGGACATTCATGAGAAGACATGAAAAATGGCCACACCCTGGCTGCATCCCGAATGCTCTCTGTGAAGCCAAGGCGCAGTCTGCAGAGGGCACATGTTCCCGTGAGCTTTAGGTTGGGAAAGTTGCCTTTGCTTTCTCTCTTCCCCTTCCCACTTGTTCTCATGTGGCAGGGAACCTGGAAAGGGAACTCACTGAACAGGATTTCAGACAAGTCAAAATGCCTTACAGAAAGGCCCTAGAGGCCTAGGAAGACTCCAGAGCTCTGAAGTGGGGCTTTAAAAATGCTCTCCAGGCTGGGCACAGTGGCTCACACCTGTAATCCCAGCGCTTTGGGAGGCTGAGACGGGTGGATCACAAGGTCAGGAGTTCAAGGCCAGCATGATGAAACCCCATCTCTACTAAAAATAAAAAAATATTAGCCCAGCATGGTGGCACGCACCTGTAGTCCCAGCTACTTGGGAGACTGAGGCAGGAGAATTGCTTGAACTTGGAAGATCACGCCATTGCACTCCAGCCTGGATGACAGAGGGAGACTCCGTCTTAAAAAAAAAAAAAAATGCCCTCCAGGACTCTGAAGTATATCAGTTAGAAGGGGCCGCAGCCCTGCCCGGCCCCCACGTATTTGCACTTCTGTCCCCCTGGAGATCTGCAAAGGCCTCCTTACTCCTTGACCACTTCTGTCAAGCTGTCTGTGGTCACAGTCAAGCAGCTGTACCCAACCCACAGCCCGGCTCCTTCTTCTCCCTTTAGATGTGCAGCTTCTGCAAAGCTCTGCTGAGAGCAGGAGTGACATGCATGTGGATCAACCCAAACCATGACTGCACCAGTCCTTCCTGTGGCTCTGTGGTCTGGCCTTTTGGCCTCCTTTATTGGGCAGCAATAAAAGTGCACACACATTGCAGTCACTCCAGTCCTGCCTTTCTTGCACAGGCCAAGTGGCCAGTGCCAGCTCACTGACCTTCCACTCTGAGAGACTGATAACCACGCCCACTGGGGGGGTGTTGGTGAGAATTAAGTAGGATAGACTTGAAATGCTTAGTACATAGGAGGTGCTCAGAAAATACTAATAGTTATGATTGTAGTAGCAAAATACTCTAATTATGAGATTGTAGCTTGGTATATTACCAAAAGCAGCTATGCTGCAGAAGTTGTTTTTTTTTTTAATATTCTTGGAAACTTAGCTTTGTAATGTCAAAACTCTTGAGCATTGCCATATAAGTCAGAATACTAAAGTCCATGCTAAAAGTATAATGCATAAATGAGTATGCACAAGCCAAAGCCTGCCCTGTACAGCATCCTTTTTTGCTGAGGAGCCACAGGCAACCAGTGGGCACCCACAGGGACAAGAACAGGAAGCAGACTCCTCCACGGCAGAGATAAGGAACAGGAGCTAGGCAGCACCACCATGTTTTAAGTATGCACCACAGGCCTAGATTCATAGCCCTGGCACCTGGAAGTCCCAGTGGCTGGCGTGTTGGCTTTATCAGGCTTGACCTCATGGAGGAGGGCTGGAGGTCTCTCCTCTCTGGTCCTCTTGGCCAGCTACAGCAGTCTAGCACCTGCTCCAGCATGTCCTGATACTGGCTCAGTAGACCAGGGCTGAAAGGTGGTAGAGCAGGGTTGTCTGACTGATTGCATCTGCACTCACCCGGGATCTGCCCAGGGCGTCAGAGAGCCCAGCAGAAGCTAGCACCTTTGGAGTCTTGGGAATCCATGAACATCCCGACAGTACCCTCAGTGGAAGCCTTTGAGCACAAGTTCATGGGAACGAGGCGCCAGATGCTGTTTCTCATGTCCTGACTAGATAGAGGGGACTTGGGCAAGATAAGCTTCAGGAGTTGTCAGGGGATCTGCATTTCTTCTCCACCCAGAACCATAGGCCACACACTAGTTGGGAGTTTGGAACAAACACTGCCGTTTGTGTTTCTTCTCCTCAGCAGCTGCCACCACTCTGTGTGTGGCATGGGTAGGGCCTTAAGAAATCTTCTCTGTCTTGCTATTGCAATCCTGCCTCATGGACTGGGCCACTCACCACATACTGAGTTCCTGCTGCATGTCAGCCCTGTGACTGAAGAGATCGGGTCCCACGGGGGCAGCGGCATAAGGGTGGGGGAACACATCCCACACCAGAATCCGTTCCCAAAGCTTGAATCACAGCACCTGTGGCGAGCGGCACTGGGATGTTTTGTGATGTGTTCCCGTTACAGCAGAGCTTTGGGGACACTTGAGTCATGCAAGCTCCTAAGAGTGACACCCAGCAAGTTCACACGCTGGAGACAGAGTCACTCTCCATACAAGCAGAATAGTGATAGATTTACGTTCAGGGTTTCCATGTTCTTCTTTTTAAAGAGAAGAAGTAGAAATGATTAAGCATGTCAGCAACGAGCTTCCAAAACCAGAGAGTCATTATTGCAGTGAATTTTTTAAGAGCATCCCTAAATTGATTTTTAGAGAAATCGCATTTTCAGTTATTGAAATAGATGCACATAGTTAGCCAGAGGGTAAAGGAAACGTTGAAAGTTTCTCAGTGCCGGCCTGGTGAGCCCTGCACAGGGTCGTGGTGCCACGGGGCACACTGACAAGGGATTTCATGTGATCAGGTCTCGTTTCAGTTCCTCCCTGCCTTTCTCTGTCTTCCTCTGTCCCTCTGCAGAGTGAAAGCAGCAGCAGTAGCAACATCTCCACCATGTTGGTGACACACGATTACACGGCAGTGAAGGAGGATGAGATCAACGTCTACCAAGGAGAGGTCGTTCAAATTCTGGCCAGCAACCAGCAGAACATGTTTCTGGTGTTCCGAGCCGCCACTGACCAGTGCCCCGCAGCCGAGGGCTGGATTCCGGGCTTTGTCCTGGGCCACACCAGTGCGGTCATCGTGGAGAACCCCGACGGGACTCTCAAGTGAGTGCTTGACAGTAACGGTGGCCTGGCAGGCAGCAGAGGGAGGGGCACAGCGCCCATGAGGCACATGACCTCGGATGGGGTAAGCATGTGGAAGGGGGAGCCGCGCTGGTGTGTTAGTACAGGCTCAGCTCTGAGCACGTGGGAAGATGGACGGCCTTCCGTCTCACACACTCAGACTCACAGGGTCTTTGAATAATCTGCATTTAGAAATAGCCTGTTCTAGCACATTGTTCAGGAATCCCATTTGACAGCTTTTTGTGTTAATCATAACTCAAGAAAGTGTTGTTGTTTTTCTTTTTAAGAAACCTAAGGGGAAAATATCCCCTATGTTTGTTTCTCTGAAATACGTTCTCAGGCCCCATATTAGTCAGGGTCCTTCAGAGGAGCGGGACCAGTAGGGAGTGTACAGAGATGTCGGCGTAGACACAGGCTCACCCCGGTTTTTTGTGTGCTTTGCTTTAATGTGCTTTGAAGACATTGCCTTTTTTATGCAAGTTTTGTGTCAACCCCTATGTCAAGCAAGTCTCTCGGTGCCATTGTCCAACAACATATGCTCACACTCTGTATTTGTGTCACATTTTGGTGATTCTCAAATATTTCACACATTTTGTTATTGTATTTGTTATGGTGATATGTAGTTAGTGATGTTTGATATTACCATTATAATTGTGTTGAGGAACAATGAACTGCACACATACAAGATACCAAACATAATAAATGTGTGTTCTGACTGCTCCACCAACTGTCCATTCCCCCTTGTGTCTCCCTCTCCTCAGGCCTGCCTGAGACACAACAATATCGAAATTAGACCAGTTAATAACCCTGCAGTGGCCCCTAAATGTTCAAGTGGAAGAGTAATGTGTCTCTCACTTTAAATCAAAACCCAGAAGCTTAGTGAGGAAGGCATGTCAAAAGTGGATATAGGCCGAAAGCTAAGCCTCTTGCACCAAACAGTTAGCTAAATTGTGAATGCAAAGAAAATAAAAGTGCGACCCCACTAAACACACAAATAGTAAGAAGGCGAAACAGCCTTTGCTGAGACAGAGAAAGTTTGAGTGGTCTGGATAGAAGATCAAACCAGCCACAACCTTGCGTTAAGCCAAAGCCCAACCCAGAACAAGGCCCTATCTCTCTCCAATTCTATAAAGACTGAGAGAGATGAGGAAACTGCAGAAGAAAAGTTGCAAACTAGCAGAGGTTGATTCATGAGGTTTAAGGAAAGCTAATCCTGTAACATAAAAGGGTTAGGGGCTAATGCAGCTGGTGACGTGAAGTTGAATCCAATGCGCATTTACCCTTCTGAAAATCCTAGGGTCCTTAAGAATCATGCTAATCATCACACTTTATATACCAAAAGGCTAATTCAGTTAAGAAACACGAAGCCGGTTTTGCTGCATTGAGTAGTATTTTGCTGAATTTGATGGTGGTTTTTACAACTCTTCCTCCCCCTGGAGTGCCTGCTGTGGCAGAGGCACCTACTCTGCCTGTGCTCTAGAAATGAAACAACAGAGCCTGGCTGACAGCACATCTGTACACCACCTATTTACAACACAGTTTCCTGAGTATTTTAAGCCCACTGTCGATACGTACTGCTCAGAAAACAGAAATTCTTTCAAAATATTACTGTTCTTTGACAATGCACCTGATCACCCAAGAGCTCTGATGGAGATATGCAAGGAGATTCATGTTCCTTTCTTGCCTGCTAAGACAACATCCGTGCTACAGCCCATGGATCAAGGAGTAATTTCGACTTTCAAGTCTTATTTAAGAAATGCATTTTGGGCTGGGCATGGTGGCTTACGCCTGTCATCCCAGCACTTTGAGAGGCCAAGACGGGCGGATCACCTGAGGTCAGGAGTTCAAGACCAGCCTGACCAGTGTGGTGAAACCCTGTCTCTACTAAAAATACAAAAATTAGCTGGGTGTGGTGGCATGTGCCTGTAGTCCCAGCTACTTGGGAGGCTGAGACAGGAGAATTGCTCAAACCCGAGAGGTGGAGGTTTCATTGAGCCTGGATCATGCCACTGCACTCCAGCCTAGGCAACAGAGCAAGACTGTCACAAGAAAAAAAGAAAGAAAGAAAAAGAAATACATAAATACATTTTGTAATGCCATAGCTAACATAGGCAGTGATGCCTCCAGTGGATCTGGGCAAAGTAAATTGCAAACCTTCTGGAGAGGAGTCACCATTCCAGATGTCATGGAGAACATTCATGAGTCATGGGAGGAGGTCAGAATGTTAACAGTTAATTAACAGTAGTTTGGAAGAAGTTGATTTCAACTCCCATGGATGACTTTGAAGGTTTTAAGACTTCAGTGAAGGAAATAACTCAGATGTGGCAGAAACAGCAAGAAAAATAGGATCAGGAGTGGAGCCTGAAAATGTGGCTGAAGAGCTTCAATCTCATCATCAAACTTGAACAGATGCGGAGCTGCTTCTTAGGAGTGAGCAAAGAAAGTGGTCTCCTGAGATGGAATCTACTCCTGGTGAAAAGGCTATGAACACTGTTGAAATGCTGGCAAAGAATTTAGAATATTACATAAACTTAGTTGATAATACAACAGCAGGGTTTGAAAGGATTGATTCCAATTCCCAGAGAAGTTCTACTCTGGGTATAATGCAGTCAGTGTCACATGCTGCAGGGAAGTCTTTTGTAACAAGGGGAGTGGTGGCAAACTTCTTGTTGTCTTACTTTAAGAAATTGCCACAGCCAGGCCGGGCGCAGTGGCTCACACCTGTAATCCCAGCATGTTTGGAGGCTGAGGCAGGTGGATCATAAGGTCGGGAGTTCGCAACCAGCCCGGCCAACATAGTGAAACCCCATCTCTACTAAAGATACAATTAAAAAAATTTAAAAAAGAAAAAAAAAGAAAAGAAAAAGGCCGGACATGGTGGCTCACGCCTGTCATCCCAGCACTTTGGGAGGCCGAGACGGGCGGATCACGAGGTCAGGAGATCGAGACCATCCTGGCTAACACGGTGAAACCCTGTCTCTACTAAAACTACAAAAAAATTAGCTGGGCATAGTGGCGGGTGCCTGTAGTCCCAGCTACTTGGGAGGCTGAAGCAGGAGAATAGCATGAACCCGTGAGGCAGAGCTTGCAGTGAGCTGAGATCGCGCCCTGCACTCCAGCCTGGGTGACTGAGCGAAACTCCGTCTCAAAAAAAAAAAAAAAAAAAAAGAAATTGCCACAGCCACCCCAGCCTTCAGCAACTACCACCTTGATCAGTCAGCAGCCATCAGCATCTAGGCAAAACCCTCCACGAGCAGAAATATTACGACTCACTGATGGCTCGGATGATAGCATTTTTTTTTTTAGCAAATAAAGTGTTTTTAATTAAGGTGTGTATATTTTTTAGACATAATACTATTGCACACATAATAGACTCTAGTATAGTATAAACAACTTTTATATGCACTAAGAATCCAAAAATTGATGTGGCTGACTTTATTGTGACTCAGTTTATTGTGCTGGTCTGGAACCAAATCCCCAGTATCTGTAAGGTATGCCTGTCCAGAAATGGATTTATGATAAGAAATTAGCTCACGCAGTTATGGAGACTGGCAAGTCCAAATCTGCAATGTGGACCAGCAGGCTTCAGACCCAGGAGAGCACGTGGTGCAGGCTGAGCCTGAAGACAGTCTGCTAGAGAACGCCCTCTTGCTTGGGAGACCAGACTTTTTGTGTTCCCTTAAGGTCTTCGACTGTTTGGATGAGGGCCATTCACCTTAGAAAGGGCACTTTCCTTTACTGGACCCATCCAAATGTTCATCTCATTCAGAAACACTCACAGGAGGACCCAGAATAACGTTTGAACAAATATCTAGGCATCCTGTGACCCAGTCAAGTTACACATAAAATCAGTTCTCACAAGCACCTTTATATTTTCATCCTCAAACTTGAAGAGATTGTTGGTTTTATCTCCTGGTTCTTGAGAATCACAGGAGCATTTTCTCTAACAGAGGTCACTGTTCGTAGAGGATTTCCCATCCCCCTGCACACATATAAGTTGAATATTCCGCTTTTCTTTAACACTTCCAGGTAGCACTTGGTGAATATTGGAAAGGCGTAATACCCACAATGTGTTCTTTTCCCCTAGGAAGTCAACATCTTGGCACACAGCACTCCGTTTAAGGAAAAAATCTGAGAAAAAAGATAAAGACGGCAAAAGGGAAGGCAAGTTAGAGAACGGTTATAGGAAGTCACGGGAAGGACTCAGCAACAAGGTATCTGTGAAGGTGTGTTCAGGGGTCTTCAGGAGCCCGTGTCATCTCAGCATGAGAGAAGGGATCAGGGAGGGCAGAGACTCTACAGACCTGAAGCTGGGCTTGCTTATGACCTCCCTGCCACCCACCAGCCCTGTGCCCTGTGTGTCCTGTAGGGTCTTGTTAGGTGCACTATGCTGGCCGGCACAGGGATGGGTGAGTCCTACAAGCAACCAGGTAGACCCCTGCACACTTTCGCAAGTACTCCTGTGGCTTATAAAGAACATGGTTAGGTTTGCAAATGAAGCACAGAGACTAGCTTCTCAGAAACAGCGGAGATGCAGAGAAGCTATGGCTCAGGCTTCCTTCAGTGTTCCTGCCTTAGAGCAGAGGGGAAGTGGCTAGATGTGGGGGCGCATATGGGCTCCCCGGCTGTGACAGATTCCCTTGGGGACAACTTAAGTCAGCTTGAGTCCTGTAATCAGATTGCCTGACACCTGCGGCAGGGGTTGCCTGGAGAAAAAGAAGGTATCTCCTGAAAGGGACTCCGAGCGCCGGGAGCCAGGGCATTGGTGGCTCTGCATTAGGAAGGCATCTGAGGACCAGCTGGACTCAGCCTGTAGCATGAGAAAAACACACGGCTAAGCAGTGTTTTTGTGTTTGTGGGTAGGAAGAAAAAGACCCACCCAAATTAGTGTGCATGAAGCTTTCTAGTGCAGTGAAAAATGTGGTCTGTTTTGATTGATGCCCAGGCAAGTCAATTTCTACAAGTCTTTCAACAATAATTGTAGCTCTGGAATGAAAGTAATACACCTTAAAGTAGCTGATTTCAGTTAATGCTTGTTTGCTGTTTCCATTTCAGCTTCTCAATCCCAACTACATTTATGACGGTGAGTTCTGTTCTTCTTCTTGTAGTCCTAGAGATGATTCTAGATCTATGGGGCGTGTTTCAGAGTACTTGAGTGTGGCCTCTGGAAATGGGTTTTCTGTGGCGCTCTAGGCGTGCATAGCAGGTTAGGTCCTATCAGTCTGTTGGGGACATGTGGGTGGGTGTGGAGGAGGAGCCAGGACTGATGGGCCTTTACCAACTCCTTTCCCGTGCAGTTCCCCCAGAATTCGTCATTCCATTGAGTGAGGTCACGTGTGAGACAGGGGAGACCGTTGTTCTTAGATGTCGAGTCTGTGGCCGCCCCAAAGCCTCAATTACCTGGAAGGGCCCTGAACACAACACCTTGAACAACGATGGTCACTACAGCATCTCCTACAGGTGAGGGAGGCCCACTCCTGGTGGGTTTCGCTGGCTGGGAGCACCATCTTGTCTCTTGGCAACTGGAAATTCCTCCTTCATGGATAGATTTCTTTGGCCACCTTCGGCACTCCACTTCTTCCATGAGAGCACATTTCACGCCTGGGTGTACAGCTCCTCATCAGCACTTGAGCTCCTGCCTTCCCTTGATCCTGAAGGAGGAGGCCAGCGCTGATGGCCACGTGCTCAGCTTTTCTCATGCCCAGTGTGTTCCCATCTGTGCCGCAGTGACCTGGGAGAGGCCACTCTGAAGATTGTGGGCGTGACCACGGAAGACGACGGCATCTACACGTGCATCGCTGTCAACGACATGGGTTCAGCCTCATCGTCAGCCAGCCTGAGGGTCCTAGGTAAGCACCGTGCAACGAGGATTCTATGTGACCCAGTGGGGCACATCTTGCAGCAGTCTCCAGAAGTCCTGAGTCTGCCCTCGCACTCCATGTGGCCTGAAAGATGGAACAATAAGTCATCTGTGGGGCTTCAAAAGAGAATTGGAAGTCGCAGACGAAAGTGTCCGGGGTGGCACAGCAGAGTGACCTCTCGGCACCTTATGTAAGGTCGGGGGAGACACCAGAGCTCCTGTTGCTGGGAGGAGGATGGAGGCCTGGCTGGTGAAGGCCTCTGGCTGCCCACCATGGGGCACCAGGCCCCCCCCCACCAGCCTCTGAGTTGGAGCAGGGTGCTTTCCCTGCTCTTAGTACTCAAAACACTCATCTCCAGCTACCCAGCTGAATCTGGATCTGGTCTAGGTTGGTCTCACGTAGAATGTGCATGGGAAAAGCAGAAAAGGAGATGCGGGTGAGTTCCGGGCCTGCGCAGGCCTGTGCCCCTCTGAGACCCTAACAGCAACCCTTCTGGGTGGATGCGCCCCCTCCTTACCCTGTCCAGGAGGAACCAGGCCCAGGGCTGCTCAGCAGCTTTGTCCAGAGCATCTGACTAGGAGGCCTCTGCCGTGGGGCCTGCTTGCTCTGGTCTGAAGACCTTGTTCTCTCTCCTCAGCTAAACCGCAAGCTCCTTGGGGCAGAACCCATATCTTAGGCGCTTTCGAAATGTTCTGTAGTTGCCTGAGGTAGATAGCTGCTGAGAAAGGCGTGGACTGCTCTCTGCTGCCATCTTGCGGAAGGCCGGCTATGCAGTACTGGGCTCTGAGGGTTCCCGTCCATCCTCCAGCTGCGCCACAAATGGAGCCGCTTCCAGAGGACAAATAAAACCCCAAATAAAAGATTGATTGAGTCCCAGAGCACCCTGTGTGTAGACAATAAGCAGAATTTGTCTTAGAACTTTTATCCCAGATATCTTAATTTCCTGTTTTTAACAATATTAAATCAGAAAACATGTTCTGATTTTTTGAATCATGGAACAAGAAATTTTAAAATCTAGAATTTGGCAGTAAACAATAAAAAGTAAAGGTTTTCTAATTTTTAAATAACACAGAAATTACACAGGTGATTTTTTTTTTTTAATAAATCACTAGCAAAAGCTAAAGGACTTTAGAAAGGTAGACTGTTTAGCCAGGCGTGGTCGCTCACGCCTGTAACCAGCACTTAGGGAGGCCGAGGTGAGTGGATCACGAGGTCAGGAGATAGAGACCATCCTGGTTAACATGGTGAAACCCCATTTCTACTAAAAATACAAAAAAATTAGCCAGCGTGGTGGCACGCTCCTGTAGTCGCAGCTACTCGTGAGTCTGAGGCAGGAGAATCACTTGAACCCAGGAGGCAGAGGTTGCAATGAGCCAAGATCGTGCCACTGCAATCCAGCCTGGGCGACAGAGTGACTGTCTCAAAAAAAAAAAAAAAAAAAAAAAAAGACTTCATACCCTGGAAATGCAAATGGGAAAATAATCAAAGTGTATGGTTAATTCTATCACACAAATTCAGCTGCACCCCTAAAGGTTTTCAGAAGAATTATGTGAACTATTCCAAGATGATCGTAACTACTTCCAGTTGTTTTCTGAGAGAAGCCACTTTGTTTGCAGGCATCAGTAATTCTGTGTTTTGTTTTAAATCTACCCATGGCTCCACTCCTGTCCGCCTGAGGCTATTCCTGCACCCACAAGCTGGAGTGGGTGCCCTCATTCTGTCCAGCCTTGGCTGCCTTGCAGAGCCCCAGTTCTCAGATGCTCAGGAAACAAAGGCTTCTTCTAAGCCCAGCTCCGGCTCAAGGCAGGGAGCTGGTCAGAGTCTGGGCTACGAGAGGGAGGCTGGAGGCATTGGCTCTGCACCCTGAGGACACGTGCAGGCCCCCAAACTGTCCAAGAGAATCATCCAGAGAGAGCCCTGTCATGCCACCAGCCAGGGCCGAAGTTTCTGTTGATGAGAAAAGGGTGCCGGGTGCAGTGGCTCATGCCTCTAATCCCAGCACTTTGGGAGGCCAAGGCGGGTAGATGGCTTGAGCCCAGGAGTTGGAGACCAGCAACATGGCAAAACCCCATCTCTACAAAAATACAAAAACTTAGCTGAGTGTGGTGGCGCACACGTGTGTGGTCCCAACTACTCTGGAGGCTGAGGTGGATCACTTGCCACTGGGAGGTTGAGGTTGCAGTGAGCCGAGATTGCACCACTGCACTCCAGCCTGAGTGACAGAGCAAGACCCTGCCTCAAAAAAAAAAAAAAAAAACCCAGGGAGAAAGGAAGGTGTGTTTTAGGGGAACCAGGGAGCACCTGCCCTCTGTGGTGCTCTGTCTCTGGATCTGGTTAGTGGGCACCGAGTCGCCATTTATGTTTGGTCCATTTTTCTGTATATATGTAATGCTCGAATAAAAATGTTTATTTAAAAAAAGAAAAAAAACACCAAGCCCTTTCAGTTAAAAAAAGAAGAAAAAAATACTTTTATGTAAATAATAGTCCAGTATTTCTTTGTTGTCGTTGTTGTTGTTGTTGTTGTTGTTGTTGAGACGGAGTCTCGCTTTGTCGCCCAGGCTGGAGTGCAGTGGCCGGATCTCAGCTCACTGCAAGCTCCGCCTCCCGGGTTCACGCCATTCTCCTGCCTCAGCCTCTCAGTAGCTGGGACTACAGGCGCCCGCCACCTCGCCCGGCTAGTTTTTTGTATTTTTTTAGTAGAGACGGGGTTTCACTGTGTTAGCCAGGATGGTCTCGATCTCCTGACCTCGTGATCCGCCCGTCTCAGCCTCCCAAAGTGCTGGGATTACAGGCTTGAGCCACCGCGCCCGGCCAGTCCAGTATTTCTTAATGTGATTTGGTAGATGCTTCAGATCTGCCTAGTGAAATAATTTTGTTTTGATTAATGATTCTCTATCAGTGCTCCTTCACCTACACAGTCAGAATTAGCCTTACCATTTCTACAGCACTTTAAAGGGGTGCAAATGTGCCAGCATTAACAAAAAAGACTGCAGAATGAAACGTAGCCTTTGAGTGATTGAAGTGATGGTTGCTTCTCGTGTGTCCTTCGGTGAAGATTTGAGGCTTTGTGTGTGCCAGGCACTCTTCTGGTTTCTGGGAGGCTGCAAAGGTGGATCAGACATGGGTTCACTTATAGTCATGGAGCGGTCAGCAGCGCTCCTGTGACAACAGTGCTAGCTGGCAGCACATGGCACCCATTGGGACTGCCCACTGCTATGCGAGGAGATGATTTCCAGCCATGAGTGAGTCAGGGAAGGCACGTGGAGGAGGTGGCCACCGCCCCAAGGAGCCCTGTTACACAAGTCAGCTTGGACACGGTTTAAGGAAACGCATTCCCAGTGACAACCTGGGGAGAGGTGAAGAAGCCCAGGTGAGGATGGGTGGACAGATGCTCAGCCTGGGCTGGACTGCAGGTCAGGCGAGCGGGCCGAAAGAGGAACTAAGTGGGGAGAGGAGGCTGGATGAGCGGGGTCAGGAGGCCCAGGCTCCCATGGAGGCTTAGAATCACAGTGGCAGCTGTCCTTCCCAGGGGCTGCCTGGCAGCGGGGCCACGTGGGGCTCCCCCACTTAGTGCTTCTTTTCACAGGAAGACTCTAGAAAGGATGCTTTCTGTTCCTGTGGACGTGTACACAGGATTCATTACTAACAGGTGATTTACAGTTGGCACTTTTATAATAGAATTCTCTTTGTAGTGTATTTATGATTTATTAACCATGTAAAACTCTGTGAATGTTAAGTAAATACTGTGGACTCTTGATCTCTCACGGCTGTGAAAGGAGGCGTGGGGAGGAGAGAGCAGCGTAGCCTCGAGGCGGTGCGGCCAGGTGAACAGGGAGGACCATCTGTAGCACTGCTGTCCAGTAGAAGCAAAAAGAGGCCACATGTGCAAGTTGAGATTTTTCTAGTAAACATATTTTAAAAATAAAACTAAAAACAGTTTTTACTAACATGTATTTAATTTGAAAAATTATTAGTGAAATATTTTGCATTCTTCCTTCACACTAAGCCCCAGTGTCTGTGTGTCCTTTTTTTTTTTTTTTTTTTTTTTGAGACGGAGTCTCGCTCTGCCGCCCAGGCTGGAGTGCAGTGGCCGGATCTCAGCTCACTGCAAGCTCCGCCTCCCGGGTTCCCGCCATTCTCCTGCCTCAGCCTCCCGAGTAGCTGGGACTACAGGCGCCCGCCAGGTCGCCCGGCTAGTTTTTTGTATTTTTAGTAGAGACGGGGTTTCACCGTGTTAGCCAGGATGGTCTCGATCTCCTGACCTCGTGATCCGCCCGTCTCGGCCTCCCAAAGTGCTGGGATTACAGGCTTGAGCCACCGCGCCCCGGCCGTCTGTGTGTCCTTTATGCACCCACCACGTCTCCACTCATGTGGGCCATGTGGCAGGCGCCCGGGGGCCATGTGCAGCTGCTGTGAGGGACAGTGCGTGGCGATAGCCGTCTTACCCAAGAAGCTCCACGGGAAACAAGTTCAGGCAGGTGCTGTTCTTCTTGCAGGTCCAGGGATGGATGGGATCATGGTGACCTGGAAAGACAACTTTGACTCCTTCTACAGTGAAGTGGCTGAGCTTGGCAGGTATGATGTACAACCCAGAATGCCTTCTGAAAGATGTAGAGCGCAGGGAACACATACCACAGAGTGCACGGGTGAAAGCTAAGCCGTGTCATCTTGCCAGCAGTTGGAAGCTGTGTGTCTTGCATTTGAATCGTGACTCTCATTGCCTTTAGATGCTAAACTCTGGGGAAGTGAGGAAGCCGTTTTCCTCCCGGGTTCCAGCAGAGAGGCCAAATGCCACAAGCCAGCCCTCGGTGGGGAGAAGTCGCTTCCCTCTGTGCATGTAGAATAGTGGTAGCTCTGTGCCAGCCTTGGGAGAGTTCAGGAGTCTTTCAGACGCTTCCTGTAGTTCTTAATCCTCTTGTGTCCTTCACGTTTCGCTTGTGCGTGGAGACTTCAAGGAGTGACAGTAAAATCAGATGGGGTATCAGGGTCCTCCTGCACAAACTAAGAGAGGTTTCCCCTCTAGGGGGCTCTTTCTCTTCATGAGGGGCAGCCGAGCCAGGGGTGGCCCAGCAGTGCCATCAGACAGCCTGGCTCCTCTTGGCTCTGCCTCCAGGGCCACACAGCACTCATATCCAGGTGCTGTGTCCCATGTGGCAGGAAGAGCAGGGTCAAAGGAGCATGACAGCTCTCCTTTGTCCTTTTGTAAGAACTCCCCCAGAAACTCCAGCCAGCAGCACCCTCTGGCTTTCATTCCTGAGGCCATAACTGGTCACACGGCTCCTGTTGATATCTCTGTCAGCTGTCTCTGGCTGCATAAAAAGTCACACCAGCACATGCTGTCTTAGGACAGTGGTGACATGTGCCTTCTGGTGCGGTGGGCAGATGGGGCCATTATTCTCTTGGCCCCTCCTGGCCTAGTCAGCTGGTGCACCACGTCCCATGCGTGCCAGAGGCCTTGTCTGGGACACTGGCTCTCTCCACATCGACTTTCACCCTGGGCCTCCCCACGTGAGGGCAGTGGCATTCCAGAACAGCAGGAGCGTCAAGGCCTCTGAAGGCCGAGCCTCAGAAATCAACGACCAACGTCCTCCACACCCTGTGGGCCAGAGCCAGCCCCAGGCAGCCCTGATTCAAGGGGAGGAACAGCCCCCGCCTCCGAGTGAGAGACATGGCAAAGCCATGGCCTTTAACCCTGTACACAAACTGCCCACCGCAGGCGCATCTCTGGTCCTCACGTGTGCAGAATGCACTTACCCACCTCAGGCCCCCATCTGAGGTCCAAAGCCTCATCCAGATCATGATGAGGTGTGACCAGTCATCAGGTGCAACTCCAGGGTCCTCGTGCCTGCCCCACACTCACACCCACAGGGTCGAGGCTGAGGCAGTGACCACAGCAGACGCTCCTTTCAAACGTGCAGGGAAGGGTGGCTGACGGGAGGCATGAGCAGACATCCCAGCTTCTGCACGTTGTGGAGAGCAGAGGGGAGCCGCCTGGCAAGGCCGAGGCTCAGAGGTCTTGCCCTGTCACTTCTACCACACGCGGTGCTGTGAAGCAGCCACCAATGCAAGGAGACCAAGGCTGCCTGGGAGGGAGGACCAGCAGAATCGCATGGCTACGGGGACAAGGACAGATTTGGGGAACGGCCATGGCACCACAGCTCCTCCATGGGGTGGCCAGGAGAGCAGGGCCTCCGGACAGGACCGGGCCACCACACAGCCAGTCCACTTAGGATAACAGAGTCTTTCTCAGTGCCAGACCTCAGCAGCCTCTGCAAATGGTCTTCTTGACATATTTTACAGGGGCAGATTCTCTGTCGTTAAGAAATGTGATCAGAAAGGAACCAAGCGAGCAGTGGCCACTAAGTTTGTGAACAAGAAGTTGATGAAGCGCGACCAGGTCACCCATGAGCTTGGCATCCTGCAGAGCCTCCAGCACCCCCTGCTTGTCGGCCTCCTCGACACCTTTGAGACCCCCACCAGCTACGTCCTGGTCTTAGAAATGTGCGTACACACCTGGCCTTCCCTCTCCCACTCTCTGCCTCCACTTCAGGGGGTTTTGTTGTTGCCGTTTGTTCTCTAAGAAGGATAGAAATTGGGTTTTTAGAATTTACAGAACTAAAAAACATCTTCAGGCCGGGTGCGGTGGCTCAAGCCTGTGATCCCAGCACTTTGGGAGGCCGAGACGGGCGGATCACGAGGTCAGGAGATCGAGACCATCCTGGCTAACACGGTGAAACCCCGTCTCTACTAAAAAATAGAAAAAACTAGCCGGGTGAGGTGGCGGACGTCTGTAGTCCCAGCTACTGGGAGGCTGAGGCAGGAGAATAGCGTAAACCCGGGAGGCGGAGCTTGCAGTGAGCTGAGATCTGGTCACTGCACTCCAGCCTGGGCGACAGAGCGAGACTCCGTCTCAAAAAAAAAAAAAAAAAAAAAAAACTTCACTCTCACAGCCCACAGTTTCTGAGCCTTCCAGTAATGGCAGAAAGCAGTGTGGTCTTCACGGGCAGCCGCCTGGTGAAGGGCAGTCAGTCCTAGGGTGGAACGCCCGACACGCCCAGCCAGCCTGGAGGCGCCCTCCCGTTTCTGAAGGTCCCATGAGGCCAGCCTGTCTCTGGTGCTGAACCCAAGCCCCCATTAGTGTTTGGAGGCTGACCTGATACCCCCAAGCCTGTGCAGGGGCAGCTCACCCCGGATCAGTGCTGCCCCTCAGGTCTCCTGCCAAGGGCGGGCCAGTTGGATGGGAGGGTAAGACGCACCTCCCTGCAGAATGTTCTCCACAGAGGGAGCGCGGGCACACCAACCAGAGCTGCCCCACTGGTACCGTTGTACTTACTGGGCTCCTTTATAAGATCAGAAAATGATTCAGTCACGTAAAGTTTGAAACCTGTGTCCCTCAGGAGCTGTTCTCATCTAGGTGTGGGTTCGCATGGAAATGTCAGGAGAGCTCAAGCTGGGGGTACGTCCGGCAGGGAGTGGCCGGAGGCCAGGGATGCCACCCAACCTCCTACAAGGCAGGGACGACCCCCACGGATTCATCCGCCCCAAACGTCTGTGCATTTAGCTTTGAAAAATGTCGATTCCTCCTTTTTGGGGGGGGGGGTCATTTTATACATTTACTTTCATTTGCAACTTGTTTTCCGTGGGGAAGGGTAAAACCTTTTGCCGCTGTGTGGAAAGTTTGCATAGCTCTTCAGTGGGAAGGATAGGATTAGCAGGGCACCCCCATGGGGTCATGCAGGGGCAGACCCAAGCTCGGGGCCCCTCGCCTGCAGGAACTCCCTCCAGGCCCTGTACCTGATGTTGCAGTTATTGTCATTTTTTTCTTAAAGAAATTATGAATGCCTCCCCATACCCTTCCCGGGGCAAGGCTCCACAGGGTCCCGTGTGGCCCCACATGTAACCTTACCAGCTTCCTCGGGCAGCGCATGTGCCGTGGGTGACACTGGATGTCTCAGGAAGGCCTCCCACCCATGGCTGCACAGCTAAAACCTCCCCCAGAACATGGGGACCTGCTTCCAGCCCCTCTCCCAAGTATAGAAAACACATGCAGAAGGGCGGACGGTGGGGCGCACCTGAGGCTGAGCAGTGTGGGCCTGGCCTCAGTCCCCGCCCTCCCTCTCATCGGCTCATTTCTCACCCTGGGTATCCTTACAAGCGGCATTGGCTTCGGAGGGTTGGCATGGGGCCGACATGGTGCGATGTGTGTGGAAGAGCTAACGTCCAAGCCGAGGCCTGGCCTGGGAGTCTCGGGACCTGGGATGTCTCCTCTCTGGCTCCAGACGCTGGTGACCAACAGTCACTGCTCACCTTCCCCGGGTAACAAGATTGTGGCCTGAGTGCTTGTCATCAATCTACAAGGCCTTCGTTTGTGGACTGACATTTCAGTGCTTTCCGCCGTCATTTCTGGGAAACAACATGGCTTGGCCTCACCGTCCTGTTAATAGGATCTGTTTTCATGACACATTACTCCAGTTCTCCCAGGCTACTCCCCGTCACTAGACAGGCAGCTGATCTTCCTACAGATTTCTGTTTTGCAAAGAGCAGCATAGGCCAGTGTTGAGAGAGGCGGGGCCAGACCACCTCAGTCCAGTCCTGGCTTCTCCACCCTGGAGCGGTGGACCTTGGGCAAGTTTCATGCTTTCTCTGTGCCTGACTTTCCTCGTGTCAGATGGGTACAGCAAGGCCCACTTCACAGACAGTCATAAGGATTAAATGAGTTGATAGAAGGCGTTGAGCGCCTGGCACTTGGCAGTGCTGGGGAAGTGTTTTTTCGTATGAACAGTCATTTCAGAGGAGGAAGGCTTGTGAGTCCAACACTGAGCGCTGACTGGGCCGTCTCCTGCCCAGCCTGTGGTTACGTGATCTCAGTGAGGCTTCCCATGGCCCATTTCACAGGTGAGGAAACTACAGCTCCGAGCAGCATGGTCTACATGCCTTCCTTCAGCAGATACCACAGGATGCCTGCTGTGCCTGGTACTGCTGGCAGTCAGGCCACGCCATGCCCTGCAACAGGCGGGTTTGGACCCTTGACTGGGCCGCTTTACCCCTGGCTTCCCTCTTAAGATGGAGACACCATGTTCCCCACTCGTGTCTTCCCATCAGAGCTTCACAAAAATCCCCCTCCTTGTCTGGTCACACCTTAAGAGGCACAGCCCTGAGATCCTGATGACACATTCATAGCAGGTGACAGATCTGACATGTTTACTTCTTACTAGCCCGAAGAGGTCTGGAAAGAAAAGCACATCGTAACTCACCCGTTCCTGCCTCTGTAGGGCCGACCAGGGTCGCCTCCTGGACTGCGTGGTGCGATGGGGAAGCCTCACCGAAGGCAAGATCAGGGCGCACCTGGGGGAGGTTCTGGAAGCTGTCCGGTACCTGCACAACTGCAGGATAGCACACCTGGACCTAAAGGTTGGTGAGGCCCCGGGCAGGTGAAGTGGGGTCCAAGCACACCGGCTTGGCCATGCGGGACACAGAGCCCCCTCTGAAGCCAGGCCAGGAGTCCCCGAGCAACTAGGGACAAAAAGGGTAGCGGGGGCAGCTGATTAGCACTGGTTGCTAATCTCTGTTTCTAAGCGTTTGCGTTCAGTGATGCACACAGTCAGGAGTACACAACGCTGGAGCCCTCCCGGCCTTCCACAACTTTCAGAAAGTCCCCATGAGTGTTGCCCGGTGGGTGTGGCGGGTGCAGTGGTAGCTGAGGCAGGAAAGAGAGTATTCCCTGCGGTGCTGGGAGGGAGAATGAACACCCAGCTTCAGAAAGCAGCCTGGTTTCATTAGGCTCCTTGGCCCTTAGATCTCCAGAGAGAGCTGCTCTGTGAACCTGGGTCCCAGCTCCACTGGGTTGTCTCTTCCTCCTCACCCTGGGCTGGCAGCTGAGGGTCTGGCCTGCTTTGCACATGCATGGCTTGTCCTAGTTGACATCATAGATTCCTTCCACCTCACCGTAGAGTCCCGCCCATCATCCTGAGTAAGCTTAATTTTGGACTGGTCTGAAAATGACAGTTATATTCTGTCTTCCAGCCTGAGAATATCCTGGTGGATGAGAGTTTAGCCAAGCCAACCATCAAACTGGCTGACTTTGGAGATGCTGTTCAACTCAACACGACCTACTACATCCACCAGTTACTGGGGAACCCTGAATTCGCAGCCCCTGAAATCATCCTCGGGAACCCTGTCTCCCTGACCTCGGATACATGGAGTGTTGGAGTGCTCACATACGTACTTCTTAGTGGCGTGTCCCCCTTCCTGGACGACAGTGTGGAAGAGACCTGCCTGAACATTTGCCGCTTAGACTTTAGCTTCCCAGATGACTACTTTAAAGGAGTGAGCCAGAAGGCCAAGGAGTTCGTGTGCTTCCTCCTGCAGGAGGACCCCGCCAAGCGTCCCTCGGCTGCGCTGGCCCTCCAGGAGCAGTGGCTGCAGGCGGGCAACGGCAGAAGCACGGGCGTCCTCGACACGTCCAGACTGACTTCCTTCATTGAGCGGCGCAAACACCAGAATGATGTTCGACCTATCCGTAGCATTAAAAACTTTCTGCAGAGCAGGCTTCTGCCTAGAGTTTGACCTATCCAGAAGTTCTTTCTCATTCTCTTTCACCTGCCAATCAGCTGTTAATCTGAATTTTCAAGAGAAAAACAAGCAAATATAACTGATCAGCTGCCGGTATGTTCATCGTGTGAAATCGCATTCCAAGTGAGCTGTGCTCAGCAGTGCTTGGACACAGAGCTGCAAGCTGCGCTGGGGTGGAGGACCGTCACTTAACACTCTGCCCAAGGCAGAGGTCGCATTGCTGTATCACAGTATTTTATTCAGGTTTCTGCAAAAAATAAAAAGATACTTTTTTAAACAAACATGAATAGAATTTTGCAAATTTAACGTTTTCAAGATTTATTCAAGGAAACAAAATGCCTATGTTCAACCACTGGTGTTAACGATCAAAGATACTGTGCGTCTCTGGGGCAGACGCACCCAGGTGGCGGCCACTCCCACGGCCTTGTCTAGGGCTCAGAGTCCACTCGACTCTGAGCTTTTCCAGGCGCCTCGTCTGTGTGCGTCTCACACCAGACGTGGCTTCTGAAACGTGCATTCAACCTCAAACTTTTGCATAAAATAGAATGAATCGTTTTGCTCTGATGAAATGTAGGCCTTACTTGTATATAAGACTGTTCCTGCCTTCGGTCTGTGGTTTTCCCACCTGCCTCCCCTACCCACCCCCCACCCACCGCCTGGGGCTTCCTCTAGGGGTCCGAGGGTATGCCCATCAAATGAAGACATCAGGTTGGGTCCTGCCCCGCTGCCCCTCCCCCTGTTCCTGCCCCAAGCCGTCAATCAGATTGTTGAGCAGTACACAGTCAGATGAAAATACTGTAAATGCACTCATTGGGGGTTTTTTGGTTTTACTTCATATCATGTGCAATGTTGTGGCTTTAACATTTTATGCAACTATTTATGAAGACCTCTGTTGTACCTGTAATAAATATATAGAAAAAGCACATACTTCGTATGGTGAGCTTTATGGTTTTGTGTGTGTGTTGGGGTTGGCGGGTGGGTGGGTAGGGTCGTAGCCCTGTGCCATCGGTTCAAGGAGACTTTTCGTGAAACTTGTTGGTTTTGAGGACTGTAAAAAGTGATTTCATACTCTGAATATAAAACTGGATAATAGGGTAATGTTTTAAAATTTATTATGCTATTATTCAGAATGCCAAAGTATTATTTTTTTTCCCAAAATCAGTCTGGACATTTACTACTTTTTAGACTTTTTGACTTTCAACTTTCTGTACAAAAATTGGCTGGGTTTTGAGCTTTTGGTAAGAAATAAAAGCCGATTAAGCACTGGCCGCCCCGCGGCTGGTACCCAATGCCCGAGTCACTGTGGCAGCATTCGCCCTGGCGTGGGGAGTCCTTTCAACTCAAGGAGGCTGGGTTTCTGGGCACCCTCGAAGTTCTCTGGATGTCTTTTTATCTTTCTTGTGTGAACTGCACTACAAAAGAGACCAGCCCATTTCCCAAGCCAGCCAGACACCTGGGTCTTGAGCCATAAACTGGCGCAGTTAAGCTTTGCAGCTTCCGATGTATTTTATTTATTCTTTTGTTGGGTTTTTGTTGGTTCTTGTAAAATTGTACAGAAACTTTTTAAAAGAAATTGGATTCAAAACTGGATGTGTATTCGTAACCTCATAATTTTTATTTGTGTATTGTTTCTTTTATTATTTCAGTTAAATTTTTACATTATTTTGCATGTATATTTCTTTGTACAGAGACCTTACATGTTTACACAGTATGATGTGATGTAAATATTTTATTTTGCCATCAGTTATTTTAAAAAATTAAACATATTTGCCTGATTTTTGTGTTAGGCTTTTTATTTAAATTGGTCACTGTTGAATCAGACAGACAGACGGCTGAGGGAGAGACTGACACAGAGACTTCTCATGGGTGGGAGGTGGCAGAATGTACTGGATTGAGAACCCTCTGTACACGCTCAGAAATGGGAGTCGCTCAGCCTCCTGCAGACTGGTTCAGATACCACACTCGAGACCCTGGTATGTGCCAGAATGTCGACTGACTGTGCACAACGAGGCTGTAGCTTGTCCCGGTTAGAATAGCTAAGGCACGCTGTTGCCTGATGAACTCAGAATTAGAGCGAGGGAAGAGCTCCTTCACCCTGGCCTTAGAAAAGCAAAGGTAATGTCCAGATAGATTCAAGGAAATGAAACAGTTTCATTTGGTTAAGAACAAACCAAAGATCCTGTACCTGGGAGAAGATTCCCCAGTGGTGCCTCGACCTCGGCCCTGAGCCCACCCAGTCCTGGGGGACTTGCAGCCAAGTGGCTTCCCCAGCTCTGCCAGCCTGGCTGCTGACAGTAGCTTATTTTTTCCAATGACCATATCTTCTCTCTTGATTCTTTCTGGCTTTCCTCCTGGGCTGATGACTTTTATTGTTCAACACACCATCAAGAACAAGTATTCTTTCTCATCTGTTTGCAGAAATCCTGAATAGAAGGCTGATGTGAAAGGACATCTGTGCAGTCCCTAAAGTCAGGACATGGGAAGCTAACTCCCTGAGGTGTGTGCCCGCCCAAGTCCCAGCAGTACCCATGGCTCGGTGTGCTCTGGAGGGGGCGGAAATTCAAGGTTGGTTCTAATCTACCACCTGCCCAGCACAGCATCCTGCCCCAGGGAGAGTTGCCTGGCCCACCGCAGTGCCACACCTGAGCAACACAAAGGAGGCGAGGGGTATGTGGTGGTGTCCTTTAAATGGGACACTTGCTGAATGGAGTGGTTCTGCCTGTAAGATTAGCAGAACTCACTGTGCCCAGTGAAAGAGCCTCAGGCGTTTGGTCTGTCGTGATCACTAGAATTTTTTCTCAAATACCAAGGTGTTTTTCATTCTGCAAGTTACTGTAATCTTTTAAAAGCTCAGATTCTCTTTAGCCCTAACAAGTGGGGGAAAATCAATGTTTTAGCAGAATTATGAACCTCATAGTAAGCAATAATCTATTAGATGAGGTCTTTGCTTACTGTAGCTATACAGTAAGTCTTGAAAGCAAGTAGACGTCCCCCCACTTTGTTTTTGTTTCTGTTTTTGTTTTTGTTTTTGTTTTCCAAATTGTTTCTGCTAATCTAGTTCCTTTGCCTTCATAAATTTTGGAATAGCCTTGTTCATATCTACAAATATTAGACCATCTTAGACCACTAGAAGGAAAGGTCCTTTCTCCTGTACATTTTTGAGACAATTGTAAAGAAAGGAGTAATTCTTGGAACTGATCGATTCTCCATATTATATTTATGTGAGATTTAACTTACAGAAAATTATGCAGGTCAATAAATGTTTATACATATATATACCTGTGATCGCCACCCAAAGCAAACTATAGAACATTTCTATTATCGATTATCCCCCCCAGGAAGGTCTGTCTCACCCCTTCCCAGTCAATCTCTCCCTCCCAAGGTAATCACTCTTCTGATTTCTATCATTCATAGATATGTTTGCCTTTGAAGGAAAATCATATATTACGTGCTTTTTAAAACTAGGTTGTACCTTTTATTTTGAGGCCATTGTAGATTCACATCCAATTGTTACGAAATGTACCCTTAGGCTGGGCGCGGTGGCTCACACCTGAAATCCCAGCACTTTGGGAGACCGAGGTGGGCAGATCACCTGAGGTTGGGAGACCAGCCTGACCAACATGGAGAAACTCTGTCCCTACTAAAAATACAAAAAATTCGCCGGGCATGGTGGCACATGCCTGTAATTCCAGCTACTCGGGAGGCAGAGGCAGGAGAATCGCTTGAACCCAGGAGGCGGAGGTTGCAGTGAGCTGAGATCACACCACTGTACTCCAGCCTGGGCAACAAGCGCAAAACTCCGTCTCAAAAAAAAAAAAAAAAAAGAAACGTACCCTTTACCTGTGATAATACACACGATCATACATTATCACAACCAGGATACTGTCACACCATCAAGATGCAGAATATTTCCACCACCAGCAGGACCCTCCTGTTGCCCTGTTATGGCCACACTTCCCTTCTGCCACCACACCCTTCTTTAACCCCTGCCAACCACTTACATGTGCTCCATTTCTATAACGTTGGCGTGTTGAAAACGTTATTTAGGCTGGGCGCGGTGGCTCAAGCCTGTAATCCCAGCACTTTGGGAGGCCGAGACGGGCGGATCACGAGGTCAGGAGATCGAGACCATCCTGGCTAACACGGTGAAACCCCGTCTCTACTAAAAATACAAAAACTAGCCGGGCGAGGTGGCAGGCGCCTGTAGTCCCAGCTACTCGGGAGGCTGAGGCAGGAGAATGGTGTAAACCCGGGAGGCGGAGCTTGCAGTGAGCTGAGATCCGGCCACTGCACTCCAGTCCGGGCGACAGAGCGAGACTCCGCCTCAAAAAAAAAAAAAAAAGTTATTTAAACGAAATCATACAGTATGCAGCCTTTTGAAATAGGTGTTTTCTCCTAGCATAATTATCTGAAAATCAATCCAGATTGTTGTATCAAGAGTTTTTTTTTTTTTTTCTTTTTATTACTGAGTACTAGTTCCCAGTGTGGATGTGCCACAGCTGAATCATTCACCCACTGAAGGACATCTGAGGCTTTTTTTAGCTTTGGCTTGTTAAGAAATAGTTTGCATGAACATTCATTGTACAGATTTTCAAAGAACATAAGTTTTCATTTCTCTGGGATAAGACAATTGGAAGATCATATTGTAGTGACATGTTACCTTTTTTAAGGTGCGGCCAAACTGTTTTCTAGACCAGTGGTCCCCAGTCTTTTTGGCACCAGGGACCAGTTTTGTGTAAGATAGTTTTTCCATGGATGGTGAAGAAGTGGGAGACGGTTTCGGGATGAAACTGCCCCACCTCACATTATCAGGCATTAGATTCTCATGAGTGTGCAACCTGGATCCCTCGCATACACACTTCACAGTAGGGTTCACGCTCCTATGAGATTCTAACGCCCAGGCTGATCTGACAGGAGGCGGAGCTCAGGCAGTAATACAAGCAATAGGGAGTGGCTGTAAATACAGAAGAAGCTTCACTCATTGCCTGCCACTCCCCTCCTGCTGTGTAGCCTGGTTCCTAACAGACTGTGGACCAGTAATTTTTACAGATCAGTACTGGTCCACGGCCTGGAGTTGGGGACCCCTGTTCTAGACTGTACCATTTCACATTCCCACCAGCAACGTAGGAGTAATCCAGTTTCTTTGCCTCCTTACCAGCGTTGGGTGCTGTCACTTTTTTAATGTGGCCAAACTGACAAGCGTGAAGTGATATCTTATTGTGGTTTTAATTTGTATTTCCCTGTTAGCGAATGATGTTGAATCTTTTCATGTGCTTATATGCACATCTTTATATTCTCTTCCCTGAAATGTCTGATCACATCTTTGGCCCATTTTCTTGTTGGACTGTACGGTTTTTGCTTGTTGAGTTCTGAGCGTTTGTTACATATTCTAGCTACTAGTCCTTTGTCTGAGATATGCTTTGCAGATGTTCTCTCCTCTGTAGTGTGTCTTGTCTTCATCTTAACAGGATCTTTCACTGAGAAAAATTTTGGTGAACTCCGATTTAATAATTTTGCCTTTTATGGATCAACTTTTGGTGTCAAGTCTAAGAACTCTACCTAGTTCTAGATTTAAGATTTTTTCCCTAAGTTTCTTTTCCTAATAGTTTTTAAGTTTCACGTTTAACACTTAAGTCTATGATCCATTTTGAGCTAATTATTTTTATATAAAGTGTAAGGTTTAGGCTGAGGATTTTGTTGTTTGCATATGGATGTCCAATTGTTACAGTACCATTTGTTTTAAAAAGGCTTCCTTTTGGCTGGCCGCGGTGGCTCACGCCTGTAAATCCCAGCACTTTGGGAAGCCAAGGTGGGCGGATCATGAAGTCAGGAGATTGAGACCATCCTGGCTAACACGGTGAAACCCTGTCTCTACTAAAAATACAAAAAATTAGCTGGGTGTGGTGGTGCACCCCTGTAGTCCCAGCTACTTGGGAGGCTGAGGCAGGAGAATTGCTTGAAGTGGGGAGGTGGAGGTTGCAGTGAGCTGAGGTCATGCCACTGCACCCCAGCCTGGGTGACAGAGCAGGACTCCATCTCAGAAAAAAAAAAAAAAAAAAAAGCTTCCTCTTTTTTATTTTGTCAAAAATCAGCTGGGACTATTTATGTAGGCCTATTGCTGGGTTATCTACTATGTTCCGTTTATCTATTTATCCCTCCACCAATATCACACAGTCTTGATTACTGTAACTGTATAGTAAGTCTTGAAAGCAAGTAGACATCCCCCCACTTTATTTTTTTCCAAATTGTTTCTGCTAATCTAGTTCTTTTGCCTTTATAAATTTTACAATAGCCTTGTTTATACCTACAAACTATCTTTCTGAGATTTTTATATGCATTGCATTAAATCTGTATATCCATCTGGGGAGACCTGACATCTTTACTATGTTGACTCTTCCAATCCATGAATATGGTATGTCTCCATTTATTTATATTTCCTTTGATTTCTTTCATCAGTAGTTTTACAAGTTCATATATTGTATATGTCTTATTAGAATTATGCCTAAGTACTACTTCTTTTAAAGAATTATAAATATTTGTTTTAATTTTACTTGTTTTAATAAATATTTGTTTTTAATTAAGTTTATGCATTCATTGCTACTATATAGAAATACAGAATACAGGGGCGGAGCAAGATGGCCAAATAGGAACAGCTCCAGTCTCCAACTCCCAGCACGAGCGACACAGAAGACCGGTGATTTCTGCATTTTCAGCTGAGGTACTGGGGTCATCTCACTAGGGAGTGCCGGACAATCGGTGCTGGTCAGCTGCTGCAGCCCGACCAGCGAGAGCTGAAGCAGGGCGAGGCATCGCCTCACCTGGAAGCGCAAGGGGGAAGGGAATCCCTTTTCCTAGCCAGGGTAACTGAGACACACAATACCTGGAAAATCGGGTAACTCCCATCCCAATACTGCACTTTAAGCAAACGGGCACACCAGGAAATTATACCCACACCTGGCTGGGAGGGTCCCACGGCCACGGAGCCTCCCTCATTGCTAGCACAGCAGTCTGTGATCTAACCGCAAGGCAGCAGCGAGGCTGGGGGAGGGGCGCCGGCCATTGCTGAGGCTTAAGTAGGTAAACAAAGCCCCTGGGAAGCTCGAACTGGGTGGAGCTCACAGCAGCTCAAGGAAACCTGCCTGTCTCTGTAGACTCCACCTCTGGGGACAGGGCACAGCTAAACAACAACAACAAAAAAAGCAGCAGAAACCAGTGCAGACGCAAATGACTCTGTCTGACAGCTTTGAAGAAAGCAGTGGATCTCCAACACGGAGGTTGAGATCTGAGAACGGACAGACTGCCTGCTCAAGTGGGTCCCTGACCCCTGAATAGCCTAACTGGGAGACATCCCCCACTAGGGGCAGTCTGACACCCTACACCTCACAGGGTGGAGTACACCCCTGAGAGGAAGCTTCCAAAGTAAGAATCAGACAGGTACACTCACTGTTCAGCAATATTCTATCTTCTGCAACCTCTGCTGCTGATACCCAGGCAAACAGAGTCTGCAGTGGACCTCAAACAATCTCCAACAGACCTACAGCTGAGGGTCCTGACTATTAGAAGGAAAACTATCAAACAGGAAGAACACCTATACCAAAACCCCATCAGTACGTCACCATCATCAAAGACCAGAGGCAGATAAAACCACAAAGATGGGGAAAAAGCAGGGCAGAAAAGCTGGAAATTCAAAAAATAAGAGCGCATCTCCCCCTGCAAAGGAGCGCAGCTCATCGCCAGCAACGGATCAAAGCTGGTCAGAGAATGACTTTGACGAGATGAGAGAAGAAGGCTTCAGTCCATCAAACTTCTAGAGCTAAAGGAGGAATTACGTACCCAGTGCAAAGAAACTAAAAATCTTGAAAAAAGAGTGGAAGAATTGATAGCTAGAATAATTAATGCAGAGAAGGTCATAAACAAAATGACAGAGATGAAAACCATGACACGAGAAATACGTGACAAATGCACAAGCTTCAGTAACCGACTCGATCAACTGGAAGAAAGAGTATCAGCGATTGAGGATCAAATGAATGAAATGAAGCGAGAAGAGAAACCAAAAGAAAAAAGAAGAAAAAGAAATGAACAAAGCCTGCAAGAAGTACGGGATTATGTAAAAAGATCAAATCTACGTTTGATTGGGGTGCCTGAAAGTGAGGGGGAAAATGGAACCAAGTTGGAAAACACTCTTCAGGATATCATCCAGGAGAACTTCCCCAACCTAGTAGGGCAGGCCAACATTCAAATTCAGGAAATACAGAGAACACCACAAAGATACTCCTCGAGAAGAGCAACTCCAAGACACATAATTGCCAGATTCACCAAAGTTGAAATGAAGGAAAAAATCTTAAGGGCAGCCAGAGAGAAAGGTCGGGTTACCCACAAAGGGAAGCCCATCAGACTAACAGCAGACCTCTCGGCAGAAACTCTACAAGCCAGAAGAGAGTGGGGGCCAATATTCAACATTTTTAAAGAAAATAATTTTCAACCCAGAATTTCATATCCAGCCAAACTAAGTTTCATCAGTGAAGGAGAAATAAAATCCTTTACAGATAAGCAAATGCTTAGAGATTTTGTCACCACCAGGCCTGCCTTACAAGAGACCCTGAAGGAAGCCCTAAACATGGAAAGGAACAACCGGTACCAGCCATCGCAAAAACATGCCAAAATGTAAAGACCATCAAGGCTAGGAAGAAACTGCATCAACTAACGAGGAAAATAACCAGTTAATATCATAATGGCAGGATCAAGTTCACACATAACAATATTAACCTTAAATGTAAATGGACTAAATGCTCCAATTAAAAGACACAGACTGGCAAACTGGATAAAGAGTCAAGACCCATCAGTCTGCTGTATTCAGGAGACCCATCTCACATGCAGAGACATACATAGGCTCAAAATAAAGGGATGGAGGAAGATCTACCAAGCAAATGGAGAACAAAAAAAAGCAGGGGTTGCAATCCTAGTCTCTGATAAAATAGACTTTAAACCAACAAAGATCAAAAGAGGCAAAGAAGGCCATTACATAATGGTAAAGGGATCAATTCAACAGGAAGAGCTAACTATCCTAAATATATATGCACCCAATATAGGAGCACCCAAATTCATAAAGCAAGTCCTTAGAGACTTACAAAGAGACTTAGACTCCCATACAATAATAATGGGAGAATTCAACACTCCACTGTCAACATTAGACAGATCAACGAGACAGAAAGTTAACAAGGATATCCAGGAATTGAACTCATCTCTGCACCAAGCAGACCTAATAGACATCTATAGAACTCTCCACCCCAAATCAACAGAATATACATTCTTCTCAGCACCACATCGCACTTATTCCAAAATTGACCACATAATTGGAAGTAAAGCACTCCTCAGCAAATGTAAAAGAACAGAAATTATAACAAACTGTCTCTCAGACCACAGTGCAATCAAACTAGAACTCAGGACTAAGAAACTCAATCAAAACCGCTCAACTACATGGAAACTGAACAACCTGCTCCTGAATGACTACTGGGTACATAACGAAATGAAGGCAGAAATAAAGATGTTCTTTGAAACCAGCGAGAACAAAGATACAACATACCAGAATCTCTGGGACACATTTAAAGCAGTGTGTAGAGGGAAATTTATAGCACTAAATGCCCACAAGAGAAAGCTGGAAAGATCTAAAATTGACACTCTAACATCACAATTAAAAGAACTGGAGAAGCAAGAGCAAACACATTCAAAAGGTAGCAGAAGGCAAGAAATAACTAAGATCAGAGCAGAACTGAAGGAGATAGAGACACAAAAAACCCTCCAAAAAATCAATGAATCCAGGAGTTGGTTTTTTGAAAAGATCAACAAAATTGACAGACCGCTAGCAGGACTAATAAAGAAGAAAAGAGAGAAGAAACAAATAGACGCAATAAAAAATGATAAAGGGGATATCACCACCGACCCCACAGAAATACAAAAATACCATCAGAGAATACTATAAACACCTCTACGCAAATAAACTAGAAAATCTAGAAGAAATGGATAATTTCCTGGACACTTACACTCTTCCAAGAGTAAACCAGGAAGAAGTTGAATCCCTGAATAGACCAATAGCAGGCTCTGAAATTGAGGCAATAATTAATAGCCTACCAACCAAAAAAAGTCCAGGACCAGATGGATTCACAGCTGAATTCTACCAGAGGTACAAGGAGGAGCTGGTACCATTCCTTCTGAAACTATTCCAATCAATTGAAAAAGAGGGAATCCTCCCTAACTCATTTTATGAGGCCAACATCATCCTGATACCAAAGCCTGGCAGAGACACAACAAAAAAAGAAAATTTTAGACCAATATCCCTGATGAACATCGATGCAAAAATCCTCAATAAAATACTGGCATTCGGATTCAGCAGCACATCAAAAAGTTTATCCACCATGATCAAGTGGGCTTCATCCCTGGGATGCAAGGCTGGTTCAACATTCGCAAATCAATAAACGTAATGCAGCATATAAACAGAACCAAAGACAAGAACCACATGATTATCTCAATAGATGCAGAAAAGGCTTTTGACAAAATTCAACAGCCATTCATGCTAAAAACGCTCAATAAATTCGGTATTGATGGAACGTACCTCAAAATAATAAGAGCTATTTATGACAAACCCACAGCCAATATCATACTGAATGGGCAAAAACTGGAAAAATTCCCTTTGAAAACTGGCACAAGACAGGGATGCCCTCTCTCACCACTCCTATTCAACATAGTGTTGGAAGTTCTGGCTAGGGCAATCAGGCAAGAGAAAGAAATAAAGGATATCCAGTTAGGAAAAGAAGAAGTCAAATTGTCCCTGTTTGCAGATGACATGATTGTATATTTAGAAAACCCCATTGTCTCAGCCCAAAATCTCCTTAAGCTGATAAGCAACTTCAGCAAAGTCTCAGGATACAAAATTAATGTGCAAAAATCACAAGCATTCTTATACACCAGTAACAAACAGAGAGCCAAATCATGAATGAACTTCCATTCACAATTGCTTCAAAGAGAATAAAATACCTAGGAATCCAACTTACAAGGGATATAGAGGACCTCTTCAAGGAGAACTACAAACCACTGCTCAGTGAAATAAAAGAGGACACAAACAAATGGAAGAACATACCATGCTCATGGATAGGAAGAATCAATATGGTTAAAATGGCCATACTGCCCAAGGTTATTTATAGATTCAATGCCATCCCCATCAAGCTACCAATGAGTTTCTTCACAGAATTGGAAAAAACTGCTTTAAAGTTCATATGGAACCAAAAAAGAGCCCACATTGCCAAGACAATCCTAAGTCAAAAGAACAAAGCTGGAGGCATCACGCTACCTGACCTCAAACTATACTATAAGGCTACAGTAACCAAAACAGCATGGTACTGGTACCAAAACAGAGATATAGACCAATGAAACAGAACAGAGTCCTCAGAAATAATACCACACATCTACAGCCATCTGATCTTTGACAAACCTGAGAGAAACAAGAAATGGGGAAAGGATTCCCTATTTAATAAATGGTGCTGGGAAAATTGGCTAGCCATAAGTAGAAAGCTGAAACTGGATCCTTTCCTTACTCCTTATATGAAAATTAATTCAAGATGGATTAGTGACTTAAATGTTAGACCTAATACCATAAAAACCCTAGAAGAAAACCTAGGTAGTACCATTCAGGACATAGGCATGGGCAAGGACTTCATGTCTAAAACACCAAAAGCAACGGCAGCAAAAGCCAAAATTGACAAATGGGATCTAATTAAACTAAAGAGCTTCTGCACAGCAAAAGAAACTACCATCAGAGTGAACAGGCAACCTACAGAATGGGAGAAAATTTTTGCAATCTACTCATCTGACAAAGGGCTAATATCCAGAACCTACAAAGAACTCAAACAAATTTACAAGAAAAAAACAAACAACCCCATCAAAAAGTGGGCAAAGGATATGAACAGACATTTCTCAAAAGAAGACATAAAAGAAGACATTCATACAGCCAACAGACACATGAAAAAATGCTCATCATCACTCGCCATCAGAGAAATGCAAATCAAAACCACAATGAGATACCATCTCACACCAGTTAAAATGGCAATCATTAAAAAGTCAGGAAACAACAGGTGCTGGAGAGGATGTGGAGAAATAGGAACACTTTTACACTGTTGGTGGGATTGTAAACTAGTTCAACCGTTATGGAAAACAGTATGGCAATTCCTCAAGGATCTAGAACTAGAAGTACCATATGACCCAGCCATCCCATTACTGGGTATATACCCAAAGGATTATAAATCATGCTGCTATAAAGACACATGCACACGTATGTTTATTGCGGCACTATTCACAATAGCAAAGACTTGGAATCAACCCAAATGTCCATCAGTGACAGACTGGATTAAGAAAATGTGGCACATATACACCATGGAATATTATGCAGCCATAAAAAAGGATGAGTTTGCGTCCTTTGTAGGGACATGGATGCAGCTGGAAACCATCATTCTTAGCAAACTATCACAAGAACAGAAAACCAAACACTGCATGTTGTCACTCATAGGTGGGAACTGAACAATGAGATCACTTGGACTCGGGAAGGGGAACATCACACACCGGGGCCTATCATGGGGAGGGGGGAGCGGGGAGGGATTGCATTGAGAGTTATACCTGATATAAATGATGAATTGATGGGTGCTGACGAGTTGATGGGTGCAGCACACCAACATGGTACAAGTATACATATGTAACAAACCTGCACGTTATGCACATGTACCCTAGAATTTAAAGTATAATAAATAAAAAAAAGAAATACAGAATACAGTTGCTTTTGGAATGCTCATCTCTTATACCACATATTCGATGCACTGAATTACTAATTCGAAGTATTTTTAGTAGATTCTTTTGGATTTTCCTTTTTCTTTTCTTTTTTTTTTTTTTTTTTGAGAGACAGAGTCTCACTCTTGTCACCCAGGCTGGAGTGCAATGGCACAATCTAGGCTCACTGCAACCTCTGCCTTCCAGGTTCAAGTGATTCTCATGCCTTAGCCTCCCCAGTAGCTGGGATTAAAGTTGTGCACCACCAAGCCCAGCTAATTTTTTTGTATTTTTAGTGAAACAGGATTTCACCATTTTCACCAGGCTGGTCTCAAACTCCTGACCTCAGGTGATCCTCCCACCTTGACCTCCCAAAGTGCTCGAATTATAGGCATGAGCCACTGCACCTGGCCAACTTAGTATTTTTTGACTTTGCATTGGGTTTATTGGAGCATTAAATGCATTTTCAACTTATAATGTTTTTGACTTATGGTGTTTACCGAGATGTAACCCCATCATAAGTTGAGGAGCATCTGTATTTTCTCCACATACATTTAGAAACACATCACACAATGTTGTATGTTTTCACCTCAACTATCAAACTTAATTTAGAAAGCTAGAGAGGAAAAAGAAAATGCATTTACCCATACATTTCCTCTTCCCATTGTTCTCTCTTCCTGATTTTCTGAGATTCCTTTATCCTTTCCTTTCTATTTAGAGAACTTACTCTCGTCATTCTTTTAAGGCAGTCCTCCTGGCAACGAATTCTCTTAGTGTTCCTTCCTCTGAGAACATCTTGACTCCCCCTTCATTCTTGAAGGGTATATTTTGCTGGGTATAAAATTCTGACAGTTGTAGGGGAGGCAGAGATTACCTCCAACCCTCCCTTTCCTGTTAGCTCTTAGTGAACTCTTCAGTTGGCTCTAGAAACCACATTGACACCAGGAAGATTAACAAGACAAAAGTAGACAAATTTTATTAGTTTTACATATATGTGAGGACCTTTGCAAGAAAGTTAATTCCAAAGATATGGCCAAAGCAAGATGCTTTTATATGTTTTAGACAAAGAATGATAAATTTGAGAAGAAATGACAGGCAGGATAAAGAAAATCTGGGCTGAGTATCGTGGCTCATGCCTGTAAGTCCAGCACTTTGGGAGGTTGAGGCAAGAGGATAACTTGAGGCCAGGAGTTTGAGACCAGCCTGGGCAACATAGCAAGACCCCATCTCTAAATATATATATATGTGCTGTATGTTGGCACAAGTCTTGTTCCTAGCTACTTGGGAGGCTGAGGTGTGAGGATCACTTGAGCCCAGGTGTTCAAGGCTGTAGTAAGCTAGTCTTAACCTCCTGACCTCAGGTGATCCACCCATCTTGGCATACCAAAGTGCTGGGATTACAGGTGTGGCCCCTGTGACCAGGCTTTTTTTTTTTTTTTTTTTTTTTTTTTTCTGAGACGAACTCTTGCTCTGTCACCTGAGCTGGAGTGCAGTGGCGGATCTCGAAGGCTGTGGTGAGCTATGATTGCACCACTGCACTCCAGCCTGGGTGACAGAGCAAGACCCTGTCTCAAAAAGAAAATCTGGCTGAGGCAGTAAATTTTCTAGGGGAGTCGCTAGGAGATATATGTGGAGGGGTGTGGGTATAAGACAGGTGGAAGGTAAGGGTTACTTCATTAAGTATGTTTATTCAGGTTCATTGCAGCCTCCAATTCCAAGCCTCTATTGATAAGGGCTATTTTCTTGCTCTGGCATGGTGACAGTACCCCTCCCAGAGGAATCTTTATGACTTACTGCATGCAGAAAGAGAAAGATCAGCTGTTCCTTTCTGAAACTAGGATTCCTCTAATAACAAAGGGGATGGAGAGTCTTGTTACTGTTCAGCAGAGATGAAAGTTCTGCTTCCCCCTATTTGGGCTTCTCTAACACCACGCTGGCAGAGGTTCCCCTATTACAGCTGGGTAAGGATGGAAGTCTGGGCTCTGCACTAATCTTTGCTGGCGGGGTGAGGGTGGGAGCCACTGTTTTTTCTATGATGTGTGGCTGGAGAAGAGCAGTTATTGTCTGAAGGTTTTCCGTCTTGCTAGGCCGCCCCTTTCCTGTGCCCTTATCTGAAGAGAGCAAGGTTTTGCTGGGACCTTTTTTGTCTGCAGCTATGGCATTTCCACATTGCTGGCTTCTTCAGCTCCATGTCTGGGATGCATGAGGCAAAAAGAAATCCCAGGGAACCCACCATCCTTGGGGTTCCTCATCCCTGAAGCCCCACACGGATCTGCTGTCTTCACCTTGCAGAGTCTCCTTAAGTTTGTTTCATGGGTAACATCGAGCTGTTTCTTGTACGTAGTGGGAGGAGTAGGAGAGAGATGTCTACTCCACTTCCCAGAAGCAGAAATCCAGTATCGGTGCTTCTTTTTCTATTTGCTAGTTTTAGGATTATGTGCTGTTGGTTTCCTGAGGTCGGTATAAAACAACTGCTTGATCTTCTTTTTTTTTCTTTTTTTTTTTTTGAGACAGAGTCTCACTCTGTCACCCAGTCAAGAGCACAGTGGCCCATGGGCTCTGCTCACTGCAAGCTCTGCCTCCCGGGTTCACACCGTTCTCCTGCCTCAGCCCCCCAAGTAGCTGGGACTACAGGCACCCGCCACCACACCCAGCTAATTTTTTGTATTTTTTTTTTAGTAGAGGCGGGGTTTCACCATGTTAGCCAGGATGGTCTCAATCTCCTGACCTTGTGATCAGCCCGCCTTGGCCTCCGAAAGTGCTGGGATTACAGGCATGAGCCACCACGCCCGGCCTGATCTTATTTTCAAAAGGGATCAATTGTATCCGTTATAGAAAGGGGGAACCTACCCATCCAATAGCTGTCAGAATATAAGCTCTTTACACATGTCACTGTCTTGTACATTTTCTGCAGATTCATTTCTTGCCGAAGTCTTACTTAACTACCAGTAGTAATATTCTTCTACTATTCCACAATACCCAAACCAGAATATCCAGAAAAAGGTAACTGATGACAGATGGTAAGTAAGAGATTGGCCAGGCTACCAAGAGCCAGTGGCCTGGGCAGGCCCCAGCCACTCATTGCAGAGCGGTCCATGAGACAGGATCAGAGGGGATGCAAAGGCTAGAGGGGAAAAGAATGGACCCAAATAACTTCTGACAGAGGGGATTCAATGAATTGTCTAACAAGTTCTGAAAGAACTGAAAAAAGCCAAGAGAGAGCAGGCTTTCCAGGCAGTGAGCTCAGTTTAGGTCCAGGTGTCAGTTGCTCTGGCAACAGCAAGTGGTGGAAGAGGACAGCATAATTCTCGTGTAATTTGAAGCAACAGAACATTTGCTTCCACGAATATCTTTCTCCATTGGCCGTTTCTTATTTACAATTCAAAAATTGTACCAGGGTTTCTCTTTCAGGATGTGTCCACCGTCCCACTGAAGTTCAGAGGCTTGCGTTCAGGACTGCTGAGATTCCCAGGGCATTTTCCTGCTCTGGGAAAGTTAAACCATGTGCAAGGCAAAGTCTCTTGTGAAAGTCCACGAAGAGTAGAGGCTTTAAAACTAGTTGCCTCGTTTATAATTACTGCATATTTAATAGAAAACATATACCTCTCTGCTCCATTTTTGAAGGTTAGAAACCTCTTTTACTCAGCTTTATCCAATCCATCCATTTCTTTATGATTGCATTTTTTAAACTTTTATTTTAGGTTCAGGGATTCATGTGCAGGTTTGTTAATACAGGCAAACTCATGTCAGGTGGGGTTTGCTGTACAGGCCATTTCATCTCCCAGGTACTAAGCATAGTACCTAATAGTTATTTTTCCTGATCCTCTCCCTCCTCCCACCCTTCTCCCTTTAATAGGCCCCAGTGTCTGTTCAAATTCCCTCTTTGTGCCCTTTGGCTCGCATTATTTTGCTCCCGCTTATAAGTGAAAACGTGGTATTTGGTTTTCTGTTCCTGGGTTAGTTTGCAAAGAATGTGCCCTCCAGCTCCACCCATGTTCCTGCAAAAGACATGATCTCATTCTTTTTTATGGCTGCATAGTATTCCATGGTATATATGTACCACATTATTTTTATCCAATCTGTCATTGGTGGGCATTTACGCTGAGTCCATATCTTTGCTATTGTGGATAGTGCTGGAGTGAACATTCGCGTGCATGTGTCTTTACAGTAGGACCATTTATCTTCCTCTGGGTAAACACCCAGTAAATGGGGTTGCTGCATCCAGTGGTAGTTCCTGTTTTTCAGTTATTTGAGGAATCGCCAAAGTGCTTTACACAATGTTTGAACTAGTTTAAACTAATTTACACTCCCACCAACAGTGTATAAACGTTCTCTTGTCTCCAGAGCCTCACCGGCACGTGTTATTTATTGGTTTTTTTTTTTGTTTGTTTGTTTGTTTTTGAGACAGAGTCTTGCTCTGTCGCCCAGGCTGGAATGCAGTGGTGCGATCTCAGCTCACTGCAACCTCCACTTCCTGAGTTGAAGCGATTCTCCTGCCTCAGCCTCCTGAGTAGCTGGGACTACTCAGGCGTGCGCCACCATGCCCAGCTAATTTTTGTATTTTTAGTACAGACGGGGTTTCACCATGTTGGCCAGGCTGGTCTCGAAGTCCTGACCTCAGGCGATCCGCCCACCTCGGCCTCCCAAAGTGCTGGGATTACAGGCGTGAGCCACGGCGCCCGGCCTATTTATTGACTTTTTAATAATAGCTATTCTGACTGCTGTGAGATAGTATCTCACTGTGGTTTTAATTAGCATTTCTCTAATGATTAGTGATATTGAGCATTTTTTCATACGCTTGTTCGCCGCATATATGCCTTCTTTTGAAAAGTGTTCATGTCTTTTGCCCACTTTTTAATGGGGTTGTTTGGTTTTGGTTTATACATTTGTTTAAGTTCCTTATAGACTCTGGATATTTATTAGACCTTTGCCAGGTCTACTATATATTAGCACAGTTTGCAAATATTTGTATAGTTTGCAAATATTTTCTTCCATTCGGTAGGTTGTCTGTTTATTCTGCTGATAGTTTCTTTTGCTGTGCAGAAACTCTTTAGTTTAATTAAATCCCATTTGTCAGTTTTTGCTTTTGTTGCCATTGCTTTTGGCATCTTTGTCATGAAATCTTTGCCAGTTCCTGTGATCAGAATGGCATTTTCTGGCTTGTCTCCCAGAGTTTTTATAGTTTTAGGTTTTACATTTAAGTCTTAAATCCATCTTGAGTTAATTTTTGTATATGCTATAAGGAAGGGGTCCCGTTTCAATCTTCTGCATATGGCGAGCCTGTTATTCCAGGACCATTTATTGAATAGGGAGTCCTTCCTCATTGCTTGTTTTTGTCGGTTTTGTCAAAGATCAGATGGTTGTAGGTGTATGGCTTTATTTCTGGGCTCTCTATTCTGTTCCACTGGTCTTTATGACTACGTTTATCTTCTATTAATGTGCATCTATAGGAAAGTGTATGTCAGAACAAGTGACATTAAAACAGGCTTCTGAGACACGCCCTGCTGATAATTTGAGAATTGCCTACACTGCTGGATTGTTAAGATATGCTAATGACCTGTTTTCCATATTTATTTTTAAATGTTTACACTAAAAGAGAAAAGATGCAAAGTATCACTTTTCTTTTTGCAAACATGAAAAATACCTCTAGCACTAAGCTGTCCCAAGCAATTGTCAGAGTGGGTAAGCCAAAGGTATGAGGAGGTCCGTGTTCCTTGATGTCCTTTCTCAATTTTATGGCCAAATGCACAAAATAGGAAACAGACACGAGAAGAGGCCTTAGAACTGTGCAGGTGTGACTCCGCGCGGTGGCTCACGCCTGTATTCCCAGCACTTTGGGAATACAAAGCACTTTGGGAGGCTGAGGCGGGTGGATCACCTGAGGTCAGGAATTTGAGACTAGCCTGGCCAACATGGTGAAACCCCATCTCTACTAAAAATACATAAATTAGCTGGGCATAGTGGCAGATGCTTGTAATGCCAGCTACTTGGAGGCTGAGGCACAAGAATCACTTGAACCCGGGATGCGGAGGTTGCAGTGAGCCGAGATTGCACCACTGCACTCCAGCCTGGGTGACAGAGTGAGACTCTGTCTAAAAAAACAAGAATTGTAACTATGCACGTGTTGATTCACTTTCCGCAGAAGCCTCTTACTGGGCTCCATTCTCCCACTTCTGCACATTTTCACGCCGTTACCCACTCAGCAGCAGGGTCAGCATGGAAAGGGGAAAACTAGATCATGTCCCTTTCTGCCTAAACCCC